>NC_090929.1:880595665-881845665 GCF_040938575.1 Ambystoma mexicanum | reverse complement strand
TGATGTGTTGCAACCAATAAAACAAATGTTCTTTCAATAAATGCTCATGGGGCGATTATTCTTCGCCTTAGGATCCCCCTCTGCCAAGCTCTGATCCTTCATGCAACATGGGCCCCCCTCCGTCAGGTTCACTATGGCCTTTCATTCAAATTACCTGCAGCTTGTATTATTCAAGAGTCTTAATGTCTTTTTAAAGAACCATTCACCGTGGACTGTTGTTGACACAATGTTCATGGGTGTATCACCTCAATTCGCAGGCATCCCTCAGCCTGGTTTCACATTCGTCAAATACACAGTTCACTGTGCTTTATCAGAATGTAGGATTCACTCTCCTTAGCTTTCCCCTTGGTATCCCTCCGTCAGGTTCACATAGTCATTCTAACACAGTTCATAATTTGCTCATCTCATCAGAAAGCAAGGGTTCCCTTCCCCTAGTTTTCTCTTGGCCATCGTGTCAGAGACTTCCCATTGTGCAAAGGGTTTGTCACACCCATGTATGACCACTCTGACTCCTCATGCCAGCCTCTCCTAGGACCTCCTGGTCTTTGTAGTTTCAACAAAGGGGAACAGTCAGAGTCGAATGAGCACTCACTGGCACCTGACCACTCTGCAGGTGGTCCTTTACTGGACTTTCTTTCAAGCTCAAACACACAAACACACACAAAGTAATTGTTCACAAGTTCATATAACGTTGTCGTTGCAACCTTGGGCTCAACACAGTCCGGTTTGCTATCAGCTCTTTCCGACTCGCCGACTCTGCTGAACCTATTTGCTTGTCTTTCTTCTGGCGTCTCGGTTATCAATGCAGGAGGCCCCCGTTGGAATCTGTTACACCACAAACCAGCTGTAAATCCCGGTCTTATGAGTCTTTTCACAGAGGCTTTGTGGGTCTGGGTTAAAAAGGGAAAGTGCCCTTCCTGCCTTGTCATCCTTTCGGGTCTCGCCACCTTTCTTCTCCGTTTGAACTGCCGGTCCAGAATAGCGGCTTCCTCATGCAGTTGTCCTTGCTCTCGTGGTCCGCCTTTTATCCCTATGGGAAAGTGAAAGGGCAGTAAGTTGTGTGTGGTTATTGGCAATTGCCTGATTCTGCCTGACCCTTGTGTTGGGACATTTCAGATGAACGGATTTGGCATTAATCCATTGTCTGTCATGTTGTGAGAAAGTGTTCATATTGCATAAGAGTTGGTAGAGTTTGTGACTATCCTAAGCGGTAAGATGGGAAAAAGGTGTCATAAGGAAGGGGGTGGTTGTCCAACTTGGAAAAGAGAGCTTTGTAGGGTTTGTGAAATGAATAGTGGAGATTGTGGGAACACTAGTATTTTGTCAAAAGAGAATGGTAATTTGGGAAATCATAATCAGAGGAATGTGGAGAAGAATGACTGGGAGTACTCAAGTAGGAAACATGAAAACAGGGATTCTGGGAGATGTGGTTTCTGAGTGCAACCGGTTTTGGGCTTGAAGGGGATTTACCAGATATGGAGGGATCATTGGGTTTGGGAAAAGGAGATTATTTGGGTGTAAAGGAGGTAGACGTGGAACAACCTACAAAGGCCTCAGGGACTTCCCCCTCTTCTCCTTCTTCCCCAGTATAATACTGCATATTCCTGGGGCATTCTGCCAAGCACAACCCCAGGATCCCCTACCCAGGTGTTCCTCCCTCACTCATCTGCCCCTCGGATTAGGATCCGAGAGCGCCAGCCCTTCCTTGGCCACCGGAATAAGGAATTATTGAGGTTTATTCAGGGGAATACCCTCAAGTTTCCCTACAAGACCCACAATGCATATAAATCAGAGACCCATACAAGGAAAAAAAAGTAAGCAAGAAAGAAACAGCATCACCAGAAAATGTCAATAACATTAAAGTTCATCATCATGTATTCAAATGAATTGTGTGTTCGAAGCATGCTTATTGCTCAATATATGTGCACCATGAGCTGATACCAAACCCTAAGGAAAGTACTTTAAGAACATACAAGAAGGTAAACGTGTACATACATAGCACCTTTTCAGTTGTCATATTGTGATTGTAAGTGAACAAAATGTCCTGTCCTACATATGTCAGTCAGCAAAAACAAGTGGCACACATATGTGATGTCATCAGTGATGTGATTAATGACATTTTATCTTTGATGTCCTGGGTGTTAGTGTTAGCAGTGTACTGTGGTGACATGAGTAATGGTTGCTAAGCTTACCAGAAGTGGTGAATTTCTGGGGGGTTTGGTTTTACTTGTAACCATGATGCCCCTTTGACAATGTTTTTTCATTGAATTTTATAGTTTTTTATTACTGCAACTTAACCATAATGTCTCTTTAACAAAGTGTTTTCATAGAATTTCATGATTTTTTTTTTTTTTACCAGTGCACCCTAATTTTCTACAACTTCCTAATATTATACTTAGCCTCAATATGGCAGCATTTCTGGCCGTTCTAGAAAGTTTCACCTTAAAACTGTGCCATTCGCCAACTTCGAGCAACATTTTTAACACTTCTATGAACTTTCTGCATCTTTTTGCACCGTTTTTTTATTTGCCGACGTTTGCGAACGTCTGACATTATTGCGGACTTTCAGGACACTGTCACGTGACAACCCATGCGCACATCGCGTGATGACGAGTTTGTGAATGGGTCCACGCTCCGTGAACAGTTCAAAATTGCTAATCTAGGAAGTTTCAAGCTGAAAATGTACCCGAGCACATATCTTACCCTCAGCTTCTTACTGATTTTCCATCTGCAATCCAGGAGAGAGCACATGCTTGGAAGAATATTAGCGCAACTGCTATTTAACTTAAAAAATGGCATCAGCCATGGCCATCTCTCCTCCCCAGGAGCCCCCATAACACCCACACCACCACAAGCTGGAGGGTCTGGACAACGGAAAACACGCCATGATGTAGAAAAGAATAAAGAGGAACAGGAATATGAGATGGAGGAAATGCCTACCTCCAGCACGCAGAGGTAATCATGGGTTTGGCGGTTCTTTACCACCATTGGGGGTATGCCGAAGGCTAAGACTACCAAGGTGAAATACACTGAGTGCAACGTGGACTCAGTCATGGACAACCTTGCAGTACTCGTATGGGACAACTTCATTGCTCCGCCACACCAAATCCAACCACTGGGATGCTCTGAGAAAAACTGTTCCTTTCTAAGGAAGTAGTAGGCTGTCTTCCTCTACCTCATCTTCCTCATCCAATACTGCCACCACGCAGGCTACTCCTATGGGACAGAAGATCTGACCAGCTACCTTGCAAGCCATAAAAGAGGCTGTTGATCCAAATCTTTCCAAGACAACAGTACTCTGTGTATACTGCAACACACCACTCTGCAGGGGGGAGCATTTTCAAAATGATGTCAAGGTTGCAATCAAGAAAGAAACAGAACCCTTTAGCTCAGATGTAAGGCACACAGAATGTCTTCCCCTATTCACCTGCCCCTCCATATCTGTCATTGTTGCCCCTTCCCTCATTTCCCTCCCCCACCTTTCTTACTTGACTCTCCTACAAAAAAGAAGATCATTTAACCAGAGAAACATTTTGATCTACAAAAGACACTTTGATCTACAACAGACAGGAAGATGGGTGAGACTAAGGAGTACATGTTGTCACCGCTTACCATTCGTGTTGCAAAGCACTCTGGTCCTGACCGCGTGCATAACAGTAGATTTATCCCTGGCCCACTGGTGCTCTGGAAGTTGATTCGTCACAAGCCTCATCACATCTGACAATATTTGAATTGATCATCGGGTAAGAAAGGTGTGTGAGTTCTAAAGCTTTCACATTTTTAGGCTCCAAGTTTGCATCGGTTTGGTCAGTGGGCAGCTTATCTGTGTATTTCGCTTGTGATTGAAGACAACTCGGACTCTGGTCCGACATGCCTGTTTCCCCAGCCGTTAGTGCTGGGTCACCGGCCACTGTATTTATTCTTGTTCCCTGGTTGCTTCTAGTAACGTCACGAGGTGAAGTATCAGTGAGGTCTTCCCTTGACGGTGTTGATCTCGAAACCTAATCAGTCCCAGACTGAATTCTGGAAACAATGGTTTCATAACATTCGGTGATGTATTTTTCTGCAAATTTCTCTGGATTTAGCTTTTGTAGGGGTAGTAATAGGGTCAGCTCTGGGTGTAAACCCATGCTGACAGTTTGTGGTAGGGCGGGAGAGACCCTAAACACTATGCAGCAGGGTCTCATGAGAACCACGATGTATGGATCCAGAAGACGCAGCCAAAAAGACCAGTTTACCTCTGCGTGTTTGTAGATGACTTCAGTATTGTCTGCAGACTCATCACACAGCACACCCAGCGTGGACTGGTGAACACCGGCTTGTTAATTAAGCACATGATCTTTCAATAAGTATGCAGGAAAGCTGGGAAATGTAGTCCCGGCATTCAGTGGAAAGAACTGCACATTTTGGCAAGTACAGCAAAGTCGAAATCAGGGGTTTATGGGAGTGCTTTTTCTCTCTGTGTTTCAGTTAATTAACAAAACAAATGCTGTTATCACATCCTCGCGGGAATCTAGTGCAAAACACTGTAGTACAAAATGCAAACGCGGTAGGCAACTAGGTGGGAGGAAAGGCACAAATAAGAGGGAGAGATTGAAAGAAGGGGCCCAATGCAATGTAAACCAGAGTAACTTTCAGTTCCCAATTAACTGTTTGAAATGAAAGGCCTGACCGTGTCAATCCCGAGTGTGTGTGGGGTAATAAGCCAGAAGTCACGCTGAGTCCTAGATATACCAGCGGAGACCGGCTTGTTACTGAAGCACCAGAGCTGAAGTACCTGACATTTCAATAAGTATACAGGAAGGCTGAGAAATGTAATCCCGGCATTCCGTAGAAAGAACTACACATTTTGACAAGTACAGCAAAGTCAAAATCAGGGGCTTGATGATAATGAAGATGAAAGTAGGCTTTGGTCCAGCACATCCAGAAGACATCTATTAGCATTGTTGTGCCTTCGCGTAATAGTGTCATGGTAAGAGTCTGATTGCATCCCATATTCTGACCAACAGGTATACTTCCTTCACCTCTGAAACAAAATGGAGATTGAGAGAGTCACTGTGCTTTTATCGATTGTTCATGTTGTTGCAATCTTATCAACTTCTTGACATATGATGCTCATATTTCTCGGCATTTTCCAGATACATTCTTTATGACATCTTCTGCATACCCCACCAGTCCCTCTGCTTTAAATACTGCTCGTTCCATCATCCATTGTTTGTTGCAGTATTTTTCACCATCTATGTACATCCGGGATCTTACTGAAACCTTGTTATATCCTGGTCCTTTTTTCCCTAAACATTTGCTTTTATTGGTATTTTGTATTTGTATTTTATTTATATTTTATTTAGCGCCTTAAGCCAAAGTGCTTTACATCGGATACAAAACCGGTGACAAAATAAATGTATAAACAATACAATCCAGAGAACAATCACTCAAATGTTTTGAAGTAGATGGGATTTCAGAGAACCACAAAACAAATAGTAGGTAGAAATTGAGCGAAGAGAAAGCAGGAGAATGTTCCAATGGTGAAGAGCAAGAAGCTCAAAGGATTGTAAATGGGACTGAGTACACAGGGATGAGGAACCAAGAGTAATAAGTGAGAAGAAGAAGTGACATCGAAAAATATTAGTGCAGCAAGATAGCTGGGAGCAAGACATTGAAGACATTTAAATATAAGACAAAGAAAGTTACATTTAATTTGAGAGTGAAAAAATAACCAGTGTTTTAAGAGATGCAGTAATGGAGTCCTGCAGTGAGAGAAGACACAAAAGATGAATCGAAGAGTTGATTCAAGTGGAGCAAGAAGAGAGTTAGGGAGGCCAAATAGGATAAACAAGCAATAGAAAAGTCAAGAAAAAATTAAAGACAAGATTTGATGTTTGGATGCCTGAAAAGTAAGAAATGAACAAACCTTAAATATATTGCAGATGTGAAAGCCACAAGATTGGGCAGTTAGTGAGATGTGGAGAGAAAAGAGAGATTAGTATCTAAGTGGACACCAAGATTACGAGCTGTAGATGAAATTGGAGGCTTAGAGGGTGGAAAGGATATAAAGAAGGGTGTAAGATAAGGAGAAAGATTGTTGTCTCTTCAAGCTGTATTTTTATTGTATGTCCATGGGACTGCCCTTGCAACGCGCAGAGTGTCAGAAGTGCTATATTATCAACAACTCTATTGGTATGAACAGTCTGGGGGTGCCAAATGCATGTGGGATAAGCATTAACATATAACATGAATGCCTATTTCTTTCATGATGTTATACCAGATATTATTCCCTTCAGAATGATGTTCATGTATAATATTAGCATTTATGTTTCCTTATTTTCGACTACGCATTTTATGTCTGCTCACGAGGTTACATCTAAATACTGTTACATTCATAGTTTCACTTTCATTACTTTTCCTATTTCTAATCCCTACGATCATTAGTTTAATTAGAGAAAATGAAAGGACATATCCCTATACACAATTGTTTATTATTTTGCTGTTTTCTACTTGTTTCTCTACAATCTGGGTCAACCTCTCAGATATTGTTCGCCCAAATGGTTGTAAACTTCTAAGATAAGATGTCTGTCTCTACTCAATTTTGGTTGCTGGTGCAGCTTTTAGTATCTGCTTCTCGTGGGAGCTCTATTGCCCTAGTGGTATTTGTTTTCAGAGGCCAGACAGATGCACCCACGCTTTGCAGTTCTTCAGTTTCACGGCAGTTGGCGTGGTATGGATGACCTGATGTGGAATGGTGAACTTGAGCTTACTCCATGTTCGGCTGTACTGTATTGTGTACACTTTGTCTCCAGGACATAGCTGTATATGGGCTGTGTAATTTCTGTGCGGCTTGAGTTCCCTTCGGCCCTTTGATTTACTTTGGTTGTTACCTGATGATACAAAACATTTTCACATCTTGAGAGATTCCTAAGATATGCATTAAACTCTGGTCCAAGGATATCTGCGCTCTTGTGAGCTTCTGTCAGTGTTCGCGTTGGGGTAACCGTCCTGTGCATCCGCCTACCCATCACCACTTTGTGTAGTGTCTAGTGGTGGCCCTTGCTTGGCTGGTTGCTCAAACTGAACAGCGCTAAAGGCAGGCAATACAGCCAGCTCTTCATTGCCATTGCACATATTTTAGCCAGTTTATTATTCAATAAACAATTCAGTTTCTCCTCGATTGCATCAGCTTGTGGGTAGGACATTGTGCAGAGTTTGTGTTTGATCCCCAACAACTTTGTAATTTAATTAAATAATTTGTTTGGAAAATGATGGCTGTTGATGGACCTCAGGACAGTGCTTATTCCCCATCTTTGAAATACCTCTACGATCAGGAATTTAGCTGCAGATAGTGCATCAGAGTTCACAAACGGACCAGACTCAAACCATCGGGAAAATGGGCATACAATGACTGTCATGCAGCGTAAGTACTGAACCTGCTCACCATGTTGATGAAATCAACATGGATTTCCATGAATGGCCCTGATGGCCACATCAGTGTTGTTCTGAGTGTTTTTAATGTGTATCCAGGGTAGGACATGTAGCATATAGTACCATTGGCCACACACTTATTGCTTACGTCAGCAGCGATGTGCTGCTTGGGTGCATGTGTTGGATGATGAAGATGCTCTAAGGCAATGTTTAGTAATTCCAAAGGAATTGCTACTTTACCTATGCTGTTTTGTCTCCATACCATGTCTGTGGACGATAATGTACATCCACGTTTCACCCATAATTCTTTCTCCTGGGTTGGCACTTGTTCCTGCAATTCTTAAATGTGCACCATGGACACTGGGCTATATACTTCTGGTAACAGTTCCTGTTGCACTGCTATGACTTGTATTTTGTTTTCTGTTGGAACTGGCATATAAGCTGCCGGTTTGGAGTGAAATTGCATCTTTTCCTTTGGTGTGTGCTGCACACTTCACGATTGCTACATGGAGGGGACATTTGAATGTATCTATTAATACAAATAATAGTCCTGCATGCTGAGCCAGTGATCCATCTGATCTCCTGTACCGCTCCTCACGATAGACTCGAATGAACTGTGGATGTTACATAAAATGAATCTTTATATATGGTAATGAAATCATCCAATGCCACTTTAAGTGCTTCTATGAGTGCAATGGGTTCTGCTGCATGTATTGTAAAATCTGAAGGTAATCTTTTTTGATTACTGTCTGATATTCTTCTGCTTTTCCCTTCACAGTCTTACCACTGCTGCTCCTGTGTGCCTTTGACTATTCACCTACTTTATCATTGATGGCCCATCAACATAAAGAGCTTCTCCTGTTTCAAGTGCATCCTGTCCTCCTATGCTGCTCTCTTCTGGTTCTGCTTCATACACCGCGCAGTCATGTACCTGATATTGTGATTCAACAGAGTTGGCTAAAAATGATGCTGGGTATACAATGTGGCACCTAACTATGTCGATGGCTGGCTTGTACAATTTGATTTCATAGCCAGGTGCTCTCTGTTTGGTGAGGTTGGACTTGTTTTTCTCTAGTATGGTGAAAACTGCATGTTCGACATATAATGTTATTGGGCATCCCATTGTGATGGTGTCAATTTTTTAATTACAAATTCAATGGCTGCTAGACCTTGCTTGCATGTGATTTTACCCTGCAAAGCTGGATCCAAGAGTCTACTGCAGTGGGCTAGGTTCTTATTAATGGAATATCTCTGTCTGAGGACTTCTGTCATTACCTGTTCATTTGCATGTGAGAACAAATAGAAATTGCGTGTTGTAATCTGGTGTTGCTCACACTTGGGCATTGCTTATTGCTGATGTATGTCATCAAAACATTCTGTAATTTCATCTGTCCATTGAAGGGTTGCTTTTTTTTCAGGGCATCTTTGAGTGCTTGTAGCAGGGGGCTGTCATAAGTGGAATAATCAAACATCCATGTCCTGCAATAATTGCACAGCGCTAAGAATCGCTGCATTTCTTTTACTGTGGTGGGCTGTGCTGTGTTTCTGACTGCTTTGGCTCTGACTGTTGTTACTCTTCTCCCTGATGCGGATAGTATTTTCACTAAGTATACCACTTCCTTTTGGCAATAATGTAATTTCTCTTTGTTCACATTGTATCCTTTGTCTGAAAAGAGATGTAGGTGCTTGATTGCATCTTCTCTGCACTGCTCTTCTGTGGTGCTACATGCTAGCAAATCATCTACATACTGCAGCACTGTGCTTGGCATCTGTAGGTTTTCTAGGTGCATTTTGAGGACCCTTTTGAAGACACTAGGGGACTCACAGTACCCCTGTGGTAAATGCTTGTACTGCTACCGCTGCCCACGGTATGAAAAACAATAAAATACTTGGAATCTAGGTGCAATGGCACAGAGACTTTTTTTTTAGTTAAATCACTTTAAAATATACTGCATCTGCTGGGATGATATGATATGATATCATAAGTTATGAAATGGCATTTATAATGCGACTATAAACAAGTGTTTCAAAGCGCGACAAGGCAAGGGAGGGGAGACAGAGGGAAGAGACACTGATCCTACTAGGCCAGGTGACATTGAGATCATGCAAGTGCAGGGGAGGGGGAAGGGGATAAGTGCAGGGGGAAAGGGGAGGGGACAGTGCAGTACATAGGATAACAGTAAAACAATAAAGAGAATAAATAAAAGTGCAGCCAGCAAGTGACAAGTGCAAGGGTAAGTGCAGACATCAGGTGCCAAGTGCTAGAAGGGACTGTAGGGACACAGAAACCCTCCCTGAGAGCAAGGGTTGCAAGGGGGGCAGTGCAGGTGTGCAACTAGCAGGGAGGGGACATGGGCCCGAGATCAGAAGATAGCCATTCAGCAAGGAGATCAGCAGGGGAGAGGAGGAGAGAAGCCAGAAGCAAAGAGGAAGGTCTTGAGGTGCTTACGGACCCAGAAATGGTTCTCCCCAAGTTTCAGAGAGGCAGGGATGCTGTTCCAGAAGGAGGCCCCAGCAGAAGAAAGAGATCTACTACGAACTCCCTGCTTGGAGAAGCAACTAACCCTGAGGTAGTTGGAGGCGTATGAGCGACGAGATCGAGAAGGAAGGTATTTAGGAAGAGAGAGTTGAAGGTACTGAGGTCCCAGGCCCCAGAAGGCCTTGTGGACAATGCAGATGCTTTTGAACTTAATCTGCACCACCACTGGAAGCTAGTGCAGAGATTTCAGTCCTGGAGAGATACAATCCCTGGGCTTGAGGCCAAGGACAAGCCTTGCAGTCCTGTTGTGGATGAGTTGCAGAGGAAGGAGAGTAGGGGCAGGCAGATTTAGAAAGAGGCTGTTGCAGTAGTCCAGCTTAGAGTGAACCAGAGCTCTGGAGACAGTGATCTTCTGGGGGAAGGAGAGTAAAAGATGCCTCTGAGGAGGTGCAGCTGGTAGTGTGACTTCTTAGGAACATCAATGATGTGAGGAGAGAAGGAAAGCATCGTGGCAAAGATGACCCTGAAGTTTTTAGCCTCATAGGTGGGAGCAGGAAGATGACCAAGAAAGGCGATCCAGAGAGTGAGAGGAAAGGAGGGAGCAGGTGTGCCGATGAGGAGAATTTCGGTCTTACTGGCATTGAGGCAGGTATCCTTGGCAGCACACCACTCCTGGATGGCGGACAGACAGTCAGAGATGAGAGAAGGAGATGAGGTGGCTGAAGGGAGCCTGAAAATGAGCTGAGTGTCATCCGCATAGCACTGAAAGTTCAGGCAGAGAGCGGCAATGCGGTGGGTAAGAAGTGCCAGGTATTGGTTGAACAACTAAGGAGAGAGGTTAGACCACCAAGGGAACACCGCAGGTAGATATTGAGATAGAGGAGAGGACAGACCAAAGTTGGACCTGGGAGGGTCAACCAGAGAGGAAAGAGGTCAGCCAAGCCAGGGCCTGATCAGTGATACATAGGTTATCACGGCAATGGTTGAGCAGGATGGTATAGTTGACTGTGTCAAAGGTAGAAGAGAGATCAAGTAAGATGTGGACAAAGGGGGTGTTGGAATTAAAGTTGGAGAGCAAGTCTTCACAGATGTTCAGGGGAGCAGTTTCTATGCTTCTGGAGACAACCAACAGATTCAGAGTGAAGATTAAGCTGAGAGATGGAAAGTGTTTCCAGGAGTTTACCCAAGAAAGAAGTGATGGAGATTGGATGATAGTTAGTCGGGCAGGCAGGGTCGGCAGAGGGATTCTTAAGGATAGGGTGCTCAAGGGAGTGCTTCAGGCAGGGATAAATCAGCACGAGCAGGAGACAGGGTGTCAATGTGGTCCTTGATGGTTTTGGAGGAACAGGGGTGAATTTGTTTTGATGAGACTTTCATAGATCGGACTTGTCTAGAAGGATTGCCAGAGGAAAACAGGGGAAAGGTAGAGAAGGAGGGAGGAGAGGTGACCAAAGAAGGGCCAGCAGAAGAGCAGGGAGTAGAGGGCAGAGGAGGAGAGGAAGAGAGAGAGGACAGGTTGTTGCAGAGTATTGAAGCCAGTTTGGGCACTGATGGATACTCTGCTTCTACTATATTGTTCAAAGGCCTACGATCTTGTATGAATCTCCATGATTAAACTTTTGCTTTCTTCACTGGGTATATAGCCGTGTTGCATGGTGAGGTGGATCGTACTATGATACCTTGCTCAATTACTGCTGTAATGGTGTCATATATTTCCTCAACTGCTTCTCAGTATAATGGATATTGCTTCTCTCTGGGGAGTATTGCACCTGGCTTGGTTTTGATTTTCACTGCTCCTGTGCAGTTCAATAACCCAACATTTTGGTGGTTGTCTGTCCACAATGGACTGGCACTGTTGCCAAGTCCTCATACAGTCGTGATGGCTGTGCTGTTGCAATTACAAGGTATGCACATTTCAAACGGTATTTCCCATTCTGATTCTTTGTCTTTGAATACATGTTGTCTGTTATTTCTCTCAATGGTAGTGTGGGGCTCTACGCATAATATTGTGTGCCATTCTATTCCCTCTTAATCTGTACTTGTTAGAATGCTGGTGTATCCTCTGGAGATTGCTGCACCTATATGTAAGGTGAACATTTATCTTGACGCCCTCTCTTGTGTGGCTGCTGTTCTGAATAGGTATTCCTCGGAGCCCTCCAATCAGGGCGGTTGCTGCATATATGAACATCTGTTCATGCAATGGTAGTGCTTTAATTGCATTAGTGCTACATAGTGCCTGCTCTAATACAGCTGCTCTGGTATAATGCATGTCTGGTGTGGAGCACACTATTCCTTTGTCTGTGAATTAAATGGTCATATTTAGCTTACTCAATAGGTCTCTACCCAGTAGGTATACTGCTGTCTCTGTACTGTACAATAATAGTGCTGACATTTCTTGTGTCCTGATGGTGTGTACATCTCCAGTAAATGGAACCTTTGTTATAGCCCCAGAGAATTCCT
Organism: Ambystoma mexicanum; assembly: GCF_040938575.1. Classification (NCBI taxonomy): domain Eukaryota; kingdom Metazoa; phylum Chordata; class Amphibia; order Caudata; family Ambystomatidae; genus Ambystoma; species Ambystoma mexicanum. Next base: position 881,833,310 of record NC_090929.1, on the reverse strand, counting down.
GGTTGTCCATGCATTTGTTGGTTAAAGTAAACTTTCCTTCCTTTATACAGGACATGGCGGCTCCCGTATCCACCATGAAGGTGAACATCCTGTCTTCTTTCTTCACTCTGACCTTAAGTTCCTTTTCTTGGTCCAGGATGATTGGACATTTGAGCACTCCCTCTGGGCTTTCCTATTGTGAATACATGTTTGTCCCCGGGAGCGGGAATATGTTTTTGTGATGCTGGAAATGCATTGGAGGGACAGGGGCCCCATGTCCTTGTCCTGCACTCCTTTTATCATGTGTGTTCTGTGTTTTTCTTTTTTTCTGCATGGGAATCCATGTGGGACACCTGGCATTGCAGCTCTTCCTCTTTTTGATTTGGTGTACAGACCCTTGGGTTACCCTTCTGGCACCCATGGGTGGGGGTACAAACCTGTACCCCTAGTGTATGTTTTTGGGCACCTGTGTGTAGCCCACAGAGCAGGGCATGGGCTGGTGGAAGCTCCATGCTGAATTTGACTCGTGTTCTGAGTATCATCCATTTTGGGATTCCCAGGCTCTGCCATTGGAATCAGTTGATTCCTGATTGAGGACAAGATGGCCCCTGTGGCCTCTTGCTTTCAATTGCTTGTTACCTTGTTTTCCTGGGAAGCCCTGACTCTGTCCCTTCCCCTGACTGGCTGCTGGGTGGAAGTTCCATATATGGTATTGTGTGGAAGTCCAGGCGAGACTGGCTGGAACATTCCCAATGACTGTATGTTGTGGGTAGACCCTTGGGGTGGGACCTGGGTGAATGGAGTGTGTGACCAATATCCATTTTATGTTACGGGTGTCTGGTTTCTGTTGTGTAACACAATGAATGAGACAACCCTGCCCAAAACTGGTATGAATGCAGTGTGGAGTGCTGAATGGCTGGGTTCTTGTCCCAATCTACATTCTTTGTTGTGAGTGTCTGGATGGAGAAGAATGGCCTGAATGCACTGTGAGCCTGATTGGCTGCCTGCCTACTAAATTCCCTTCTGAAGGATTGGCTCCCTGAGCCTAGCTCAGCAGTGTGACTGAGAGACAGAATTGTATATCTGGGGAGCTCTCACTTACTGGAATTATTCGGAAGCTGAAGTCGAAACTTGATGCTTACTTTCAAAGCTGCAACGGAAGATGAAGAATTGATGCTGCTTTGCTTTGACACAAGCTGAAAGCTGTCATGCCTTCGAGGACTGATCCAAGAGAGGACCTTACGAGGAGATCTATTCCTGAGCTACGAGGGAACATCGTGCACCAGCTAACCTTCACTAAGGCTCCATGGAAGTCAGTCATCAAAAGGCTGCCGACCAGAGACGAGGACCCCCAAGGAATCTGAAGCGACAAGCAAGGACGTTGAGCCCATCGACGACCACCATCATCGACTGAGGTTCGAAGGACCGATGTAACGTCATCGACCGGAGCCGCAACACTCCATTGCCTAAGACATTTTGAAATCAAGGACTCCTTTGCTCATCACCGTCGACCGGTTTGTCGTGCCAGAGAAAGTCAAGGTCGTCGATGAACCGAGGAGAATCCGCCAGTGGGTGTCCCGCCACCCGAACACCACAACAACGCTGACAAAGATCCCAAAGACAGCCATGGACGAGCCACGATTGCAAACGCCAAATGCCGATGACCCGATTTTCTTGCTGGGCCTATGTTCTTCATTAACTCTTTGCGGCAACAAACTGTCATCGTCGGGGTACACCGCAAGCCTCATCTTCAAAAGATGTCCATGACCAATCGTCAACTAGCACCGCAAGGACCGAAGCTGCCGCCTCGACAATATTGTTCTTTGAGGGATTTTGAAGATCCGTGGCTCCTGCCTTAAAGGGAGTTCACTCAAGAAGGATCCATCGACAACCCGACGTCTAACTCTGCTAAATCAGGTACATTGGGGTAGTAGAACCTTTTTAGAAGGAACCAAGGCTAACTTAAACAATATATGGAATAAATAGAAATTGTACACTGTAACACGCTCTACCCTGAATTTTTATTCTTTAACACGAAAAATTCAATCCGTATTGTTGGAAGTAAAGGTTCTAATTTAATTAGACATCTTCATATAGAGTCAGCCGACACGTGTTTCGACCATAGGTCGTCCTCAAGGCTGATAAACATTAATACATACCAAATGTCAATTCATATTACATTGCATATAAGAAAAGCATTATGTACATATTGATGTGTGATAAGCATGAGAACCAAACATTAGAAATAAAAATAAGACCAATTTCCAAATTCACATACCCCGAAATAGTTTGGTTGATTGAAGAGGAGGGACAGGTCAGAAGCAAATAAGAGATAAAAAACATAAATAAATTAAATGTACAATCTAGTCCCTGCCATGATTGATTCAATATGAATTATAATGTGTTCAACTAGATTACGTCATACCGTGTTACACATCACTTTAAAATAAATCAAAGTTTGAATCGTAATTCCATGCAATGATCAAACAAGTTGTATGTAAAATGCTCGCACATCCTCAAGTGTAATAATCCTTATGTACAAACTGACTTTCATTGCCAGTTATTTGCGCAGAGTACTTAAATAGCTGTATGAATCACATTGGAATACCTATATTGGTTTAAAATCTATTGAATTTCTTGCAGATGTAAAAGAAGTATAGAGAGAATATTTCTCACCACGTTTGTATGAATGTAGTTGAAAAAAAAAAAAAAAACGAAGAGAACTTGTCACTTTCATAGTTCTTCCATACTCCCTAGTGTATCTGCTAAAATAAGAAGGTTGAAGTCACTAAACTATTTTGGGAATAAAAATAATATCTTTTGTATGTGATCTCTAGCAGTACACTCACCTTAATAAAAGGGCTCGATCCCCAAACAGAATGCTGTTGCTCCAGAGAACGTGAGCACTCCATTAGCATTCAATATATATCAATGGTTCCCTAACGTGGTATTCTGCTATTGGTCCTGATGAACTAACGGCATTGCGCATGCTCTATGGGGGAGAAGACTATTCTCCGCGCATGTGTAGACACAATATGGTGTGTCTGTACTTCGCAAATGCGCGGGTGTCTCGCCGCGTATAAGAGCGGCACTAATCCTGCACATGTGCAGATATGTTTTGTGAAATAGTGTTCTAGGGTGCGTGTGTGTACAGTAACACGCATATGTGTCTGCGCATGAGTCCTGCCGCGTGCAATGGTGGCAATGATACTGCACATGCACGCTTATGGTTTATGGGACATCTAGTGTTGGAAAATGCGTGCTGTCTGAGTGGTAGACACTTAAAATACTTATAGTGTCTCAAGTTCCCGAAGTGAATCCAATAATGTGGAAGTGAAATGGTAGTCCAATCAATGCTTTAATAATCAGTCGTATATTAGGGTTCACTCACAATTAGTCCCAATTCCTAACAGTTATAATTAATTCAATATTGCACTGGTCAATTGTGGGTGCATAGTCAGCAATGCCAATCACATTTGTACATACAATGTCATTCCTGTGATTATCATTACAAAAATACAAACATCTCATTGTCAGTGTTGAGACCTTCTTTAGTACATTGAAATGCACATATACATTTAACCTCCAATTGTCTTAATTTCAGTTGCAAATCACCGCTTCTTTTCCCCAAACTCGCTTTTATTAAACCTGCAAAGCGTATATCATCCTTATTATCTGTCTGATGTTGCGTTTGCCAATGAACAGCAAGGGGTAGTTTGGGGTTTTGACTGCCCAAACTTGAAATGTGTTTTCGTATTCTGATCTGTAATTGCCTAATAGTGGAACCAATGTAAATCTTGACACAGACACATCTGATTGCATAAACTACATGTGTTGTATGACAGTTAATAAAATGTTTAATCAGAATGGTATGAACTAAGTCATCTGTAAACTGTGTGATGTTTGATTCTGCATATTTGCACATGGAACAGTTTCCGCACTTATGAAAGCCTTTTGGTGCGGAAATCCAGGTAGTGTTGTGTTTAAGTGGTGCTCTAAGAAAAGAAGGACTAACTCTATCCCTAATTGTGACTTATTTAGTGAAAATGAGTCTAGTTTTATTAGTCAAAAAAGGTGCAATGTCCTTGTCTAATAGAAGTAGATCCCAATGTTTGTGTAGTAGTTTGAACAAAAATTTAGAGTCACCAGAGTATTTAGTAATGAAATTGACAGTGTCTAATTAATTGGATCTTTTGTTGTCCAATTTCAAGGTGTCAGCTCTATCCATGTTGCTATATTTAGTTTGGCTTTTGTAAATGGACTGTGTTGAATAGCCTCTTTCTAAAAATCTGGTTGATAAAAGATCACACTCCTCATGAAAGTCTTTATCTTTGTTGCAGTTCCTTCGTGCCCTGTAGAATTCACCCATTGGTATGTTTTGTATGGTTGATAAGCGATGACAACTGGTCGAATAAAGCTTGAGTTAACCTCTGATAGTTTACGAAACGTCCTTGTGTTGATTAAACCATCTTCAATATAGGTCCTGAGAACTAAAACGTCTATTTGTTCTTTACTATACTGTCCTGTAAATTTGATACCAAAAGAATTGTTATTGATGTATGTGATAAATAAATCTAATTGCGCTGGTGTACCTGACCATATCATCAGTACGTCATCTTTAAATCTTTTCCATAATATTATGTGTGATCTGTACTCAGTTTGTTTCAGAATATGTTTTTCTTCCACCTGTGCCATGAATAGGTTGGCCAATGATGGGGCATACTTGGCTCCCATGGCTACACCCTTGATTTGTGCATAATAACTGTTGTTAAATAAAAAAACATTGTTATCCGGAGTGAATTGTAAAAACATTTTCAACATTGTGATATGAGTCCTATGAGAAGCTGATACATTACGATAAGTGTGATCTAAGGTAGATACGGCCAATGTGTGTTCTATGCTAGTGTATAGAGCACAAACATCAAGGGTTGCTAAAGTGTAATGTGAGGGCCATTCAATTTGGTCTAACATTTGTAGCACATGTGTAGTATCTCTGATGTAAGAGGGTATAAGAACCACATGTTCTTTAAGAGCATTGTCCAAATACGTGGAAAGACCTTCTGTGGCCCATCCGATCCCACTCATAATGGGCCTTACATCTGGTAGGTCTTCAAAAGGTTTGTGAATCTTGGGTAAGAAATATATAGTAGGCATGATAGGGTCAGTGATACTGAGGAATTTCTTTTCTTCATCAGTCAAATATCCAATTTGATACCACTTATTAATCATACAGATCATGTTTTTCACAACTTCCTTGGTTGGATTGCTGTTCAAGCGTCTATAGCAATCTGGAGTGGCTAGATGCTTGTTAGCCATATCTAAATAATCTGATGTATTAAGTACCATTACGTTGCCACCCTTATCCGCTTCTTTAATAATAATAGAGTTGTCACTGGCTAATCGATTAAGAGAGACAATCTCTGCTTTTGTTAGGTTGGAGAATCTTTGTTTCGTTTTTCCCTTAGTTATGTCCAGGTGTTTATGTATATCATTAGTGACAGTTTGATAAAAGGACTCTATGAGATTATCAGTACCCAAATTCGGTGTAAACCTAGATCTCGCTTTCAACTCTTTTAATTGCAGCATCCTTGCATTAACCCCCAGATCTTTACTTATGGAAGAAACATCAATCGGAGTGTCTGAGCCAAGTGTGTGTGTGTCCATTATATGTTGCATAGTAAGTGTCCATGGGGGTGAAAGAGGAGGCGGTGGGCAGTAAGTACGTACTTGGGTCGCAAAGAATTTTTTCAATTTGAGTTTGCGAATAAACTTAAATAAATCGATTTGAAATTGAGTGAAATCAGTGTTTGATGTTGGTGCAAAGGAGAGCCCCTTATTGAGAACCGATAACTCGGTTATGGATAAGGGTCTATTGGATAGATTCAACACAAGATTAGTATGTTCTATCTGCCCAGTTGTTTCCGAGCCATGGAGCACGTTAAAATGCTCCTTGGTCTTGCGCCTTCTTCTCTGCTTCCTTCCTCCCCTCTTACTCCTGATATGGTGTGTGGTGTTATAATAGATGGTTGATTTGTTTGGAACCTGACTTGTTTGACTGATTTTGGGGCGCCCTTTTTGTATCTTTTGATTTGATATAAAAAAAACAGTTTTATTAGATGGCGGTTCCAATGGAAGATTGGTTTCTGAGGTACCCGTATCTTCCTCTGAATCTAGGTCATCTAGGTCTAGGAATCTGCACCCACAATTGACCAGTGCAATGTTGAATTAATTATAACTGTTAGGAATTGGGACTAATTATTGAATTAATTATAACTTTTAGGAATTGGGACTAATTGTGAGTGAACCCTAATATACGACTGATTATTATAGCATTGATTGGATTACCATTTCACTTCCACATTATTGGATTCACTTCAGGAACTTGAGACACTATAAGTATTTTAAGTGTAAGAGGATTCAATTCAACACTACAGCTAAGTCAATGGCTAGTCTGGGATAATGAATGGAAACCCTTATTGATATATCTTTATGTCCAGTTCATGCGTTCTGGATGACTACCCCTATATAACACCCCTCTCTTGGAATCCCCCTAACCCCACTGAGCCAAGAAGTAGTTCTGTTTTGCAAGTTAAAAGGTTTAGTTGATAATTTAAACAATAGATATATATATCACACTTTATAATAATGTAATAATTGAATATGACACTTAATATGAGCAGTAATCAATAATGGATAGTCTGGCACTGGCACACTTGTGAATAGGAACAGAAGAATAAGGTGGTAGAGAATGCTTTATATAAGTTCAGATGGATGTAATGTTGAATGAAATGCAATACAGAAAATACTCAATATGATTTCACCAAAACAATGTAATCACTTTTCTCTGGCAATCCGCTCCCCCCCTTTATGCAATGCAAGGAAATGGAAGGAAAGCACACAGTTCTCAGAAATGCAATCAAATGTAATCCTGTTCACCCCAGCGAGCTTAGACTACAGATCGGAGTTTTAAACACAGGCCCAAAATGCTTTTACATGTGCTGGCAATGAAGTGAAAAATATGCTAAAATGCTTTTAATTCCCCCTAGAGGTTTAGGGTGAGTGGTATCTAGTTAATATTAGTCCAGGTTCACTCTAGCAATGATTCAGGGATGGTTCTTAAGAGGCAAACGAAATTTTAGCAAGGAAACTGCTGTTTTCACACGTGGAGAAATTTGCAAATCGCGGCAAATTCGCGAGTGCGTTTTTCGCGATTACGGCAAAAGTATCAGGGGTAGGAATGCAGTTCTAGGTTCGTAGTAAAGCCACGATTCCCAGCTTTCAGAGGAAAGTTACTGCAAGTCTCTAAGACAAACGGAGATATGAGCGATATGGTAAAGGTCATTTTTCAGATTTGAAATTTTAAAGTTCAAAGTGACAAGTGACAGCTAGCAACTAGAAAATGACAGGTGACAGCTTTGCAAATGACAGGTGACAGTTAGGAGGCAGTTCTACTTAGATTAAAATAGCTTGAATTAGATTATTTTAACTAAGAGATTGGTTCTGCACAGTCTGCTAGGTACTCACAATATATTTTTGAAATAAATGTGCCTCGCCACGGATCTGGTCAGGTTTTGGACTGGGCTCCGGTCTGGTCTGGGTCTCTTCACAGTGATCTGGGTCAGCTCTCTGGTTCTGCTAACAGCGGTCTGGGTCAGCTCTGCTCTGCTGGTTTAGCCTCTCTGGATTCTGGAGATTAATGGATTTGAAGTCTGGATCTCTGGATGTGGTATGGTCCGGCAGAGCGCGTTGCAGCAAATGGAATTGAATGTCTCTATCTGTCCTGACTGTCTGCTTTTATGCGTATTGAAAGTGGGTGTGTGTGCAGCATCACTAGCCAATACCCGTCTCCACTTGTCATTGGCCACTTCATCCTCTTCCCCTTGATTGGGGGAATGAAATGAAGTGTCATCATGATGAGGTCTGTTTATGGTACAGAGAACCCACCCCTGTCAAATTACACACAATCTATATTTTGACCCAAAAGACATATTTGCACAGGTACACATTTGTTTAAAATGACGTGCACCCATCACATATCACAGGAGGTATACCCTGTCCAAATCTGCTCTTCCTGGGACCTTGCATTCAGAAATGGCAACATATTTCACTTTTTGGTCAGGTTACCAATATCAGATTCTTACTCAAATTTACCCAAATGTGTGCAAGGCATGCAGGCATTAATTGATGAAGTATCAGACTTTTCACATGCAGACATTTTAAGTAATACCCTCTTAACTGCTAGTTTGCCCCCAGATCATGCCACCGGTTCTAAAAACCTCTTAAAATGTGGGCAGAAAAATCACAAGAATTATGGTATCATTTAAATAATTATGACAAGTCCGTACTATGAGTTATTCATCTTTTTCTAAAACCATATTCTGGCTACAGGGGTGTGGTTTCCCTCCAGCACAAGGTTGAATTTCTGGTTTTTCCAGTTCTGCCAAGCCAGCTTTCTCTCACAGGCAGTGCTCCTCCCCTTTCCTTCCAGGAGGAAGCCACTTTTTACGGCCCCCATAATAAAACATTTGCCTGAGTCAGGACAGGGCTTTGTTCAATTTCCTGCAGAGCCCAGGTAATTCAATCAGGGAAGTGTCATATCCCTTTTGGTGGGAGCAGCAAAAGGGCAGCTAGGCCTGGGAACACAGCTGTTGTGCAAGTCTCATCTCCTGTCGGGGGTAACTGGTGGGCAGAATTCAGTTCCTTAAGCCAGCGCCCAGCTAATGTCACTTTTAGTTACCCAGTTTTCTGCATTCAAATAAAACTAACCATTTTTACATATGCAGCTAGAATGCTGATTCTAAGTTTAAAACTATGACATTTAAACAATTGCAACCTATGTGACACTCAAAAGTAGGTCACTCATTTCTTTTAAACATTTAGATTTTTAGTGTCTTTCAGTCCAAATTTACTTAAACTGCTGAAATCCACAGCTCAGCCAGTCTTGTTATAAACCTTCAAGTCACTTCAGAATATAACTTTACATTGGATCCACCTCTCAGTAAGTCTTTCTTTGGCATGCTTTGGGTTCATTTATTCAGTTTTACACAAAAAAGAAAAAAAATTGGTGTTGTTTTAAAACGCCGGCTTTCTGATAGTGGTGAGTACTGGTAATGCAACCATTTTTGGGATTTAAGAAAATGAATTCCCCACAATTCTAGGTTTCTTTTGGCAATCAGCATTGCCATTCCCAATGGTTTCAGGCTACTGTGTGGGTAGTCCAATGGTGGTTTTAGGCAGTGCCCTTCTGTGCCCATAACATCGGCAAAATGGGTGGCAGCCTATTCTTCATGCACTTCCCTGGGCATTTTCTTGGAAGCTCTGGCCGTCATGATGTTTTCAATGCCAGTACTGCACAGTTTTTGAGGTAGGGCTCGGATGCATGGGTAAGAACATCCCACAAGCCCCCCTCTTGCGATGGCCATTCTGTTTCACTGATGGGACTCGCAAGACCTGGGATGTTTCCTCATCTTCTTCCAATAGATGGCACAGTTCAGCATCTTCTCCTCCATCCGGTCGGATCGATCGGTTCTCCTCGCCGGTCCTGATGGGAGAATTGGGCGGTACACTGGGCCCCTTGCGTCTCTCCTCCCGGTCTCCGGATCGTCCTCCTTGGCCCGTCTCCAGGTTTTCTTTCTCCTAGGACGACAAAGGAAGAGCGGCAATACCTATTCATGGACATTTCTCCCCCACCATTGGTATAGTGGGGTGGCTTATACATTTATAGTCAAAACATATGAACATGCACATTTCTTTTTGCATTCAAAAACGACAACACCCACATTGAGAAACTCAGAATTTGATAGGCGATATGTAGGATATTTTAAGTTAGAACTGAATTAATCTGAGACAGTACCCTCTAGGATTCCAGAGGATTCCTCCAGTTGTTGCAGAGTGTGCCTGGGATGGCAACACTTCAACTGGTTAATGTGGACCCACTTGTCTTCCCCCTCTGCCAAACCGCCTTTGGGGATGCGGATCTTGTAGGCCACAGGGGAGATTTTGTCTATAATCTCAAAGGGTCCCTTCCATGTAGGCAAATATTTTCGCTGTTTGGCCTGTTTCCTTTGGAAATTGTATAGATAGACCCGGTCCCCCACCTGATATTCCTTCCTGGAAGTCTTCAGGTCATAGTGGGTCTTCATGCTATCAGCTGATCTTTCTAGATTCCGCTGAGCATAAGCAAAAGCATGTTGAAGGTGTTTCCTTAAACTCTCCACATACTCATGAGTTGTGGAGGCATTTATCAGTGTCTGCTCTTGGGTCCTGTAGAGCAAATGCTGAGGAAGCACCATCTTGCGCCCAGTCATCAACTCAAATGGTGACATTTTGGTTGCAGATGAAGGGGTAGATCTGATGGCCATTAGGACCAGAGGTAATCGGATATCCCAACTTGGCCCAGAATCCGCCACAAACTTTTTTAATATGCTCACAATGGTTTGGTTATATCTCTCTACTGCCCCAGAAGAAGCTTGCCGGTAAGCAATATGCAACTTCCTTTTGACCCCCAGTATCTCCCACATCTTTGTCATCACTTCACTGGTGAAGTGGCTACCTCTGTCTGACTCAATCCTTTGAGGTAGACCAAAACGGGAAAAGATGTGGTTAATCATCAGGGCAGCTGCAGTTGCTGCCTTGCAATTTGGGGCTGGGAGACATTCCACCCACTTGGTAAACAAGCATGTCACAGTCAACATGTACTTATTCCCCCTAGCAGAGCGAATCACGGGGCCTACAAAGTCGATTTGTAAATCTGACCATGGCAGTGTCATCCCCCTCTTTTGGAGAGGCGCACGGTGCGTGAGGGATGATGGCTGAAATTGTGCACACACAAGACAACCCTTCAAATATTGGTTGAGGACCTGGCCCATGTGTGGCCAGTATGCAACCTCTCTTAAGATTTCCAATGTTGTGTGAAACCCCCTATGACCGGCGGTGGCCGCATCATAGGCGTGACTTAACATCAGGCTTCGGAATAAGGTAGGAACCACCCACTGATCGTGGCCAACTTTGGATTTCCTTACCAGCAAACCGTCTTGGATTCGGAACATTTTTGGACATTTCATCAACACTCTTAGGTCCTCTTTCCCAGTGTAATCGGTATCCGTCAGGGGAAAGTTCTCAGGGTCCTCAAGGTGTTGGTAAAACTTACCAATAATTGGATCCCCCTTCTGAGCTGTAATCAAATCAGCATCAGGGGTCTCCTTGCTCCATTGTGCAATTGAAAGGTCGTTGTGAGCATTTGTCTGGGACCTAGTGATAGCAGTGACCTGGATTTCCCCCAACAGGGACTCAATCTCAATTAGATCCCCTTGGATGGCCCCGGTTTTGGCCAGCTGATCAGCTAAGTCATTTCCAGTTTTGTCTGGTCCCTCTACTTTGGAATGACCCTTGATCTTTTTCCAATGGATGGTCATCTCATTCGAGGTGACCAGATCATCAATGTTTTGGATCAATTTCCCATGTTTCAAGGGTTTGTTGTTAGCACATAACATGCCTCTGGTTTTCCAATTAACCACGTGCTCCACGAACCCGTTCCGTACATAATCCGAATCTGTGATTATGACCAGTTCGCGGAGTTGATGCTGGACATCAGTGAGGATGGCCTGATGCACAGCCATCAATTCTGCCACCTGACTACTTCGGGGACCAATTTTGTATCCAGCAGAGGGTCCTGGGGACTCATTCACCCATGCATTCCCTACCCCAGGCACCAGTTCTTTCTCCCCGTCGTTGTCAACATGGTAAGAGCATCCATCCACATAGACATTGGGCATTCCCTCACACTTGTCTTCTTCAAAGACTTTGTGGGGGGGATTAAGGTATGCCTCCCTGTTGTCCTTTATTTTTAGACTTTCGTCCTCAAGACAGTTTTCTCTGGCACAATCATGCAAGTCAGCCAGACCTTGCGCGAGGGGACTCTTCTTGTTTTGGCCATATCTGACCTCCACAGGAAAGCCTTGCATTGACAGAATCCAGGAAGTAATTCGGGAATTACTCACATTTCCGGCCCGGATTCTATCACTTTGGAGATATTGCAGAGGCTGGTGTGGAGTCTCCACTATGATGTGTTCCCCCTGGATAAACGGGCGGTAATTCTTCAATGCCCACACCGTTGCCAGGAGTGCCTTCTCACAATCGTTGAATTTTTCCTCCACAGAGGATAAAGTTTTGCTCGCATAGGAGATTACTTTATTGACCTTGTCATGCTTTTGGTATAATACTGCTGTCAAGCACGTATTAGAGAACCCTGTCTTCAGGAAGAACTCCTTGTTTCTGACAGGGTAAGCCAGGAAAGGCGCTTGTGAGAGGCTTCTTTTGAGTTGTTTTACTGCCTCGGCTTGTTCTGGACCCCATTCCCACTTGACCCCCCCTTCAGGAGATGAATCAGGGGTCTGGTGATCTCTGCGTAGCCCTCAATTAACTTTCTGCTGTAATTAGTCAGTCCAAGGAGGCTCCTTAGTTCCCGCAGAGTTGTGGGGTCTTTCAGTTTCTGAAGTGCTTCCACTTTCTTTTCCTGGGGACAGAGACCCTGAGGAGTAATCTCATGCCCCAAGAAATTAACACGGGTTCTAAACCACTGTGCTTTCTGAAAGGAAAGTTTTGCTCCAGCGGCCCTCAACTGTGTCAGAACATAATGGATCTCCGCTATGTGTTCCTCAACAGTTGAGCTTTTGATGAGGACATCGTCTACATAAGCCAGGTTACCCCTCGCACCCAGGTCGGGCATGGCCTTATGTAGGAAAATATTGAACTCATTACCGGAGTTAAGGTATCCGAAGGGAGTCCGGGTCCATGTGTACTGCTGGCCCCCAAAGGTAAAAGCCAGCTTGTATTGGTCCTCCCTACTGACAGGCACGGTCCAGTATCCATTGGTCAGGTCTATTGCAGTGAATACCTGTGACCCCTGAATCTGGGCCAGCCCTTGGTCAATGTAGGGAAGAGGCCATCGGGAAGTATGGACCCGTTTGTTGAGCTCCCTGAGGTCGGCGCAGAGTCTCCACTGGCCGTTTGGCTTTAATATTCCCAGCACCGGATTATTGAAGGTGCTGTGGACTGGACGGATTATTCCCCTGGACTCAAGGTTCTTAATTATTTCAGTAAGGGACTCCATTGATGCGAGAGGCAAGCGATATTGCTTCACAAACACAGGAGTCATGCCAGGGTCCGTGGGGATTGTTGTTGTGTGGATGTCGGTGCGGCCACAGTCATATGAGTCTACCGCAAAGAGATCTTGGAAATCCAAGAAAACTTGATTCAACTTTTGCTTTTGTTCCAGAGTCACACAGGCATCAGCTAGGTTGACTCTCTCTTCCACCATCTGCCTGAAGCCTGGAAAGGCTTCTGGTTTGGCTATTTCAGCAGCCTCCTCCAGCTGGGTGGAGAAGTCCCTGGTCAGAGTGCTGATTTGGACTGGAGGCTTCAGGTGGGAAAGGCAGCCCTCATGTACCTGGAAAATCACCTCATCCCTCCTGAAGTCACAAGTCACATCTTCCTTACCATAAGGGCAAGAAGGGTACACCAGGAAGTTCCCCCCATGCCGGGTAAAAATCCTTTCTGGTGTTGTATTGTCATCACTGTCACTGTCAAAGCAGTCCTTGGGGATTGGTTCTAACAGTTCATTACCTAAATCTATGGAAAAATGTCGGTCATCAACCGCCATTCCAATAATGGTGCCTGCGGCTAGAGTAATACTCTTTAAGTCGCTGTTATCCACCTCTATTGGAATGGTGTCATGTTCTATGTTGACTAATGGAGTTGGGTTTACCCCCAACCCTTGCTGTTGGAGAGAAGCGTTTAGATGTATGTAAGCATCAGGGTTTTTCAAATGTTGTCCTCTTTTAACTTTCACTTCCAGGGAGAATTGTCGGGTCCTTTCTGGGATGGTGACTTCCTCTTTAATCTGAATTTGAACTGCATAAGGTAGCAATTGAGCTGACCTAAATGCTTTTTCCGGATCATCAAAGCCCATGGGATTATCCGCTAATCGGGACCAAGCTTTGAAGTTTATTAGGTCCAAACTAATGGCAAAGCGATTGAGAATGTCACTGCCTAAGTAAAAGGCGGCAGTGACGTCTCGCACGACCCAACCATTATGGACTATGCTCTTGTTGCCAATGGAGATTTTGAGCATACACCTGCTTGGCAGGAGCTGTTTGGAATTAGGTGCTTCCAGGTCCATTTCCCATTTGTCTATCAGTTTGAATGTGGGAATGGCTGGATCTTTTGGGAGTTGGCGGAACATGGCTTCGCTGATGAAGCTCTTACCGTTGTTCACACACACTCGAGCGAGAACAGAGTCCTTCCCATCATTTAATTGGACAGGGATGAACATCTGCTCTCCAATTTGCTGAATATCAGCCAGGCTCTGAGCTGATTTCACATCTTTCTGGACTATAGGAGTGGGAGTTTCTGATTGTGGATTAGTATAGAATTTCAGTGTGTTTCCTTCCAGTGTGGAATACCACCTTAAACTGGAAGGAAGGTTGATTTTCAGAAATAGAGAGGACCCTCCATCACCAGTCTGTTGTCCTACTGCTATTACTGTCACGTCTGGAATTTGGCTTTTCTGGAAGTGAAATTCTACTTGGTCAGATTTTTGTTCAACCATGTGGCAGGTGCCGTTTAAACTAACATGGTTGACACTCTGTTTTAATTTTATTGGTCGGCTAGTCTGGGTCCAGAGGACCTTGTTTACGCAATCTATTAAGGGTGACAACCTCCTCGGGAGGTCATTCCCCAGTAAACAAGGGGTGCCCTCTGGAGTCACTACTATGACCGGGTGTTTCACCTTGTGTCACACGATCTTAATGTCCAAGTCTGCAGTCCCCTCAACGGGAATTTCCTTCCCGTCAAAGTTCTGCAGTTGTCCAGGAAGAGAGGTGAGAGGAATTTGGTAATTCTCTCCCCTTCCTGCAATCAGTTCGTCAAAGGCCCTTCTGGACAGAAGGGTAGCTTGAGATCCAGTGTCCACCAGTGCCAAAATTGTACCCTGCCCCTGTACTTGTACCGGGGCATAGTATCTTCCCTCCTTCTCCTCAAGGGGGCACAGATAATGCACATTTTTGGACAACTGGTGGGCTAACTTTCTGGTTTTGGACATCGCTAGCGAAGAGATTTGGGCAGAATTCTGTGGAGAGCCTTGGGAATCTGAAAGAAAAAGTTGGCAACTGGAGATCAGAGCAAATGTGGGTTCCCCTGGCTCCAGTTCCGGGCCGCCCCCCCCTTTTTGGAGGCAGTCACCAGGATGGGTTTGAACCTGGGGATTTTCTTGCTGTTGGTTCTGGGATGAGATGGTGGGCGGCGGTAGCTCAGTCTCCACATCTCCCCAGTCTGGATTTGCATCCCTAGGGACCCATTTTTCTTTGGGAGGAGTTCCCCCATCTCTGAAGGAGAAGGTCATTTCCCCAGGATCCTCTGAGGATCCCTCTCCCTCAAATTGGAAGATCTGTACCTCCTCCTCAAACTGAGTCTGTTTGGGTCTTTTGTTTCTCCTACCCCCCCTCTGCTCCTCAGGAGGCAGACTTTCAGGGGGAAGAGATTTTGTTTCCGGTTCCTGGGTTTCCAGGGGCTGTTTACAAGTGAGGAAGGAAGCTTCCTCCAAGGCTTTACACCCCCCTTTCCTTTGTGCCTCCTCCCTGGGAACCGGTGAGTTATCGGGGTGCTGCCCCCGTCATTGTTCTGGAGCACCAGGTCCCGAGTTGGGTGCGTTCTGCGCCGGCATGCCGATCTGAGGGTTCTGCTGAGCCCTCAGTATGTGACCCAGATCCCTTGCCATGTTTTGAACCTGGCGCTCTAACTGGGAAACCCGCTCAGGCTGATACGGGGCCCTGTTTTCTCCCCTGGGCTGATCCCGGGAAGGGTAGCTATCCATTCTTTGGTAGTAACCCTGGTTGGGAAGATTTGGATACCCCTCCACCCTTGGCCTCCCCTCTCCCGGATTCGGTTGTCTGGGCTCAGGGAATTGGGGAAAGAAGGGTGGAGGATTTTGGGGCTGGAAGTTGGGTGGATACCTGGGGAAAAAGTTCTGCCCAGGATTTGGAGAATTTCTGCCCTCCGGTGGGAAGTTAGGAGGGAAGTTCCCTGGGTTAGGTGCTTGGCTGGATCCCCCCCCTTGGGCTGGAGGAGTCCACACATAACCCAGGATGGGTCGACTTCCCTTGTAACAGGGACTTACATAGTCAGGAGAGCGAGGGACCCCATTTGTGGGACTACCTCCTTGACTCCCTGTTTGTGACTGGCCCGTCATTATTAGGGCCTAGCATTATTAGGTGCAGGTAGGTTTTTAGGCCCCCCCATCTCCAACTCTAAAACGGGGGTGACCTTTACCTCTGCCACCTTGGCAGCCTCAGGGGTGTTGTTGGCTTTGGGGTTTTTGGGCGCATTATTTTTATTTTCTATTGGCTTCTGCACCTCATAGATCCGGGTCGCCTGTTCAATGACCCAGTCTAAAGATCTTTTCTCGTGAAAATCCCTCACAAGCTGGGTCATTATGTATTTGGGCAAGGCATGGAAAAACGTATTAATAAATTCTCTGCTATCCATGCGCACCCTTCTTGTGGTCTGTGCAAAAGCACGCTTTAACTCCTGCACAAATTCTTGTGGGGCCTGATCCTCTCCACATTGTAAATTGTAGGCTGCCTTGCGAGCCTCTTGGGGATTTCTGTCAACAGAAAAATGTTTTAATATGGCCGCCCTATAGGTGGACCACCTGGAATGATTTTGGTCCTCCAGCCCTGCAAAGAAACTGGAGTACTCTGGGGAGAATGTCCACTTTACATATTGGTTACAGTTTCGGCTGTCCTTCAAATGAAAAGTCTCCATCATTTGCTCATAGAGCTCCAAGTGTTCCCAAACAGAATACTTGGCGTTCTTATGATAAGGCGTGATGACACTCCTGATTGCCTTAATCTGTTTCAATGGGTCCTTAATCAAGGCCCTTTTTGCCTTATTGGCCTTTTTGGTTCGGGTAACCCTTGTCCATTCGTCCTCTGACTCAGAGGCACTGCTCCCAGAGGTTCCTGTCTGATGTTCCAGGTTTTCCCGGATTCTGCGAGCCTGGGAATGGCTGGCAGAATGTGGGGACCTGGTCTCCTGTGTCCTGTACCGTTCAGAGGAGTCTTCAGATTCCTCTTTGCTGCCAGGATTTGATGGGTACCCCCCGACTGACCTAACTGGGCAGAGGTTTTCAGGATGCCGTTAATGGGCCTACTCTCCTGGGGTTCCCCATCAAATTGCACTGTGCTTGGGTGCCCATACCCGGATGCCCGCCCATCCATTCCTGGGAGGTACTGGCCTATGAGCCCCATGCTTCTGGCTGGATAGTAATCTGCCATCCCTGTGGCCCGGTGCTCATGTGCGCCAGGGGACATGGGGGTGGCAGAGTCCAGGGACTGAGAGAGATAAAGGCCTCTGGTACTAGGGCTCCTGAGGTTATGCTCAGGAGTTTCCCTTTCCCAGCGAACCTCATCTCTATCCGCCCCTGCTCCCTGTTGCAATGCAAGAGCCTGCGCCTTCAGTTCCTCAGTTAAGGCCTTACTAGACTCTATCAGTCTCTCCTGCATCGCTACCTGTTGTTGGAGCCTATCATTGTGCTGGCAGAGAGCCTCATTCTCTCTCTGCGTTTCCTGATTGGTCCTGGAGCACTGGGCCAGTTTTTGCTGCAGGAGGGTTACCTCCTGAGCTGTGTCCCTATTGGCCTGCTCCTTTCTTGCCAGAGCATCCTCCACCTTCCTGGTGTGCTCTAACAAGTTATGGTGTTCTTTTTGGAGTCACCCAGTCCCTGGAGGGCCAGGTGATTTTCTTCCATTTTCCTTTTTAAGTGGCAGACTTCCTGGCCTAAGGTATCCCTTTCCTGACTAAGAGCCTGCATCTGTGCCGCCAGGTCGTCCCTTTGCCTTTGGAAGGCACCCGCTTTCTGGCGCTCCTGGTCAAACTCTGCCTGTTTATCCAGGTCTTTCAAAATCAGTTTATTGGTCTCTGCCTTCTCCCTATCTAGGTGGCTTTGCAGGGTGACTACCTGCTCAGCACATGCCCTATTGAAGTCTAACTGTTGCTCCAGCTTTTTCTGGCTCTGCAGTAGGGAGTCCAAACCTTCTTGGTACTCCTTCTGCAAGGCCAGAAATCTGGTATCCTGGTCAGCCTTTTCCTGTTGCAGGATGTCCATATCCCTCTTTATTTTAATGATGTGCTGTCTACTCTCATTTTCTGACTCCTGGCTCCCCTGAAGCCTCTGCTCAGAAGAGACCAGGTCAGATTGGACCTTCTCTAACGCCATCTGTCGCTTATTCACCAGATCTTGGCTTTCAGTACATTTATCCTGCATGTCTCCCATATATAGGTACAGGTATGCCGCTATCCTAACCATCTTGTCTTGTTCATCCTTAGCTTTAGGAGCCATGTATAGTTCACTCAGGGCCACATGAAAGGGACCCTGATCTCTCCATGTATCTGACCCTGTTTCAGTGATCTGGGGTGCGATTGCCTGCAACCAGACCGTCTGGTCCTGATGAGTCCACTCACCTCTCACAAATAACTTATGTAAGAAGTGCTCTCTGGCTATTTTCATGTCTACTAAGGTCGTCATTCTGGAATTTGAGTTCCTTCCTGACTTACAGAAGTTTGTGTTTTATTTTTGCAAAACAGACCTTTTCCTTAGAGTGTTCCTTTGAGGAGTGCTTTACAGCGTAACACAGCGTGGTGATCCGACCGTATATGTGTATCTGGTCAGCTGGCACACTGTATTAATCTGCACAAGTGATAGATCTAACCCAAACGTCCCGCTCGAGCCCCCAATTTGTAAGAGGATTCAATTCAACACTACAGCTAAGTCAATGCCTAGTCTGGGATACTGAATGGAAACCCTTATTGATATATCTTTATGTCCAGTTCATGCGTTCTGGATGACTACCCCTATATAACACCCCTCTCTTGGAATCCCCCTGACCCCACTGAGCCAAGAAGTAGTTCTGTTTTGCAAGTTAAAAGGTTTATTTGATAATTTAAACAATAGATATATATATATCACACTTTATAATAATTTAATAATTGAATATGACACTTAATATGAGCAGTAATCAATAATGGATAGTCTGGCACTGGCACACTTGTGAATAGGAACAGAAGAATAAGGTGGTAGAGAATGCTTTATATAAGTTCAGATGGATGTAATGTTGAATGAAATGCAATACAGAAAATACTCAATATGATTTCACCAAAACAATGTAATCACTTTTCTCTGGCAATCCACTCCCCCCCTTTATGCAATGCAAGGAAATGGAAGGAAAGCACACAGTTCTCAGAAATGCAATCAAATGTAATCCTGTTCACCCCAGCAAGCTTAGACTACAGATCGGAGTTTTAAACACAGGCCCAAAATGCTTTTACATGTGCTGGCAATGAAGTGAAAAATATGCTAAAATGCTTTTAATTCCCCCTAGAGTTTCAGGGTGAGCGGTATCTAGTTAATATTAGTCCAGGTTCACTCTAGCAATGATTCAGGGATGGTTCTTAAGAGGCAAACGAAATTTTAGCAAGGAAACTGCTGTTTTCACACGTGGAGAAATTTGCAAATCGCGGCAAATTCGCGAGTGCCTTTTTCGCGATTACGGCAAATGTATCGGGGGTATGAATGCGGTTCTAGGTTCGTAGAAAAGCCACGATTCCCAGCTTCCAGAGGAAAGTTACTGCAAGTCTCTAAGACAAACGGTCACGGAGATATGAGCGATATGGTAAAGGTCGTTTTTCAGATTTGAAATTTTAAAGTTCAAAGTGACAAGTGACAGCTAGCAACTAGAAAATGACAGGTGACAGCTTTGCAAATGACAGGTGACAGTTAGGAGGCAGTTCTACTTAGATTAAAATAGCTTGAATTAGATTATTTTAACTAAGAGATTGGTTCTGCACAGTCTGCTAGGTACTCACAATATATTTTTGAAATAAATGGGCCTCGCCACGGATCTGGTCAGGTTTTGGACTGGGCTCCGGTCTGGTCTGGGTCTCTTCACAGTGATCTGGGTCAGTTCTCTGGTTCTGCTAACAGCAGTCTGGGTCAGCTCTTTTCTGCTGGTTTAGCCTCTCTGGATTCTGGAGATTAATGGATTTGAAGTCTGGATCTCTGGATGTGGTATGGTCCGGCAGAGCGCGTTGCAGCAAATGGAATTGAATGTCTCTATCTGTCCTGACTGTCTGCTTTTATGCGTTTTGAAAGTGGGTGTGTGTGCAGCATCACTAGCCACTACCCCTCTCCACTTGTCATTGGCCACTTCATCCTCTTCCCCTTGATTGGGGGAATGAAATGAAGTGTCATCATGATGAGGTCTGTTTATGGTACAGAGAACCCACCCCTGTCAAATTACACACAATCTATATTTTGACCCAAAAGACATATTTGCACAGGTACACATTTGTTTAAAATGACGTGCACCCATCACATATCACA
Source organism: Ambystoma mexicanum (assembly GCF_040938575.1). Lineage (NCBI taxonomy): Eukaryota > Metazoa > Chordata > Amphibia > Caudata > Ambystomatidae > Ambystoma > Ambystoma mexicanum. The sequence goes on along the minus strand of NC_090929.1, from coordinate 881,812,894 downwards.
GGAGGTATACCCTGTCCAAATCTGCTCTTCCTGGGAGCTTGCATTCAGAAATGGCAACATATTTCACTTTTTGGTCAGGTTACCAATATCAGATTCTTACTCAAATTTACCCAAATGTGTTCAAGGCATGCAGGCATTAATTGATGAAGTATCAGACTTTTCACATGCAGACATTTTAAGTAATACCCTCTTAACTGCTAGTTTGCCCCCAGATCATGCCACCGGTTCTAAAAACCTCTTAAAATGTGGGCAGAAAAATCACAAGAATTATGGTATCATTTAAATAATTATGACAAGTCCGTACTATGAGTTATTCATCTTTTTCTAAAACCATATTCTGGCTGCAGGGGTGTGGTTTCCCCCCAGCACAAGGTTGAATTTCTGGTTTTTCCAGTTCTGCCAAGCCAGCTTGCTCTCACAGGCAGTGCTCCTCCCCTTTCCTTCCAGGAGGAAGCCACTTTTTACGGCCCCCATAATAAAACATTTGCCTGAGTCAGGACAGGGCTTTGTTCAATTTCCTGCAGAGCCCAGGTAATTCAATCAGGGAAGTGTCATATCCCTTTTGGTGGGAGCAGCAAAAGGGCAGCTAGGCCTGGGAACACAGCTGTTGTGCAAGTCTCATCTCCTGTCGGGGGTAGCTGGTGGGCATAATTCAGTTCCTTAAGCCAGCCCCCAGCTAATGTCACTTTTAGTTACCCAGTTTTCTGCATTCAAATAAAACTAACCATTTTTACATATGCAGCTAGAATGCTGATTCTAAGTTTAAAACTATGACATTTAAACAATTGCAAGCTATGTGACACTCAAAAGTAGGTCACTCATTTCTTTTAAACATTTAGATTTTTAGTGTCTTTCAGTCCAAATTTACTTAAACTGCTGAAATCCACAGTTCAGCCAGTCTTGTTATAAACCTTCAAGTCACTTCAGAATATAACTTTACATTGGATCCACCTCTCAGTAAGTCTTTCTTTGGCATGCTTTGGGTTCATTTATTCAGTTTTACACAAAAAAGAAAAAAAATTTGGTGTTGTTTTAAAACGCCGGCTTTCTGATAGTGGTGAGTACTGGTAATGCAACCATTTTTGGGATTCAAGAAAATGAATTCCCCACAATTCTAGGTTGCTTTTGGCAATCAGCATTGCCATTCCCAATGGTTTCAGGCTACTGTGTGGGTAGTCCAATGGTGGTTTTAGGCAGTGCCCTTCTGTGCCCATAACATAGGCAAAATGGGTGGCAGCCTATTCTTCATGCACTTCCCTGGGCATTTTCTGGGAAGCTCTGGCCGTCATGATGTTTTCAATGCCAGTACTGCACAGTTTTTGAGGTAGGGCTCGGATGCATGGGTAAGAACATCCCACATAAGTGTCTAACATTCAGACATCACGCATTTTCCAACACTAGATGTCCCATAAACCATAAGCGCATATGTGCAGTATCATTGCCACCATTGCACGCGGCAGGACTCATGCGCAGACACATATGCGTGTTACTGTACACACACGCACCCTAGAACACTATTTCACAAAACATATCTGCACATGTGCAGGATTAGTGCCGCTCTTATACGCGGCGGGACTCACGCGCATGCGTGAAGTACAGACACACCATATTGTGTCTGCACATGCGCGGAGAATAGTCTTCTCCCCCATAGCGCATGCGCAATGCCGTTAGTTCATCAGGACCAATAGCAGAATACCACGTTAGGGAACCATTGATATATATTGAATGCTAATGGAGTGCTCGCGTTCTCTGGAGCAACAGCATTCTGTTCGGGGATCGAGCCCTTTTATTAAAGTGAGTGTACTGCTAGAGATCACATAAAAAAGATATTATTTTTATTCCCAAAATAGTTTAGTGACTTCAACCTTCTTATTTTAGCAGACACACTAAGGAGTATGGAAGAACTATGAAAGTGGCAAGTTCTCTTGTTTTTTTTTTTTTCCAACTACATTCATACAAACGTGGTGAGACATATTCTCTGTATACATCTTTTACATCTGCAAGAAATTCAATAGATTTTAAACCAATATAGGTATTCCAATGTGATTCATACAGCTATTTAAATACTCTGCGCAAATAACCGGCAATGAAAGCCAGTTTGTACATAAGGATTATTACACTTGAGGATGTGCGAGCATTTTACATACAACTCGTTTGATCATTGCATGGAATTATGATTCAAACTTTGATTTTACAGTGATGTGTAACACGTTATGACTTAATCTAGTTGGAACACATTATAATTCATATGGAATCAATCATGGCAGGGACTAGATTGTACATTTAATTTATTTATGTTTTTATCTCTTATTTGCTTCTGACCTGTCCCTCCTCTTCAATCAACCCAACTATTTCGGGGTATGTGAATTTGGAAATGTGTCTTATTTTTATTTCTAATGTTTGGTTCTCATGCTTATCACACATCAATATGTGCATAATGCATTTCTTATATGCAATGTAATATGAATTGACATTTGGTATGTATTAATGTTTATCAGCCTTGAGGATGACCTATAGTCAAAACACGTGTCGGCAGACTCTATATGAAGATGTCTAATTAAATTAGAACCTTTACTTCCAACAATACGGTTTGAATTTTTCATGTTAAAGAATATTAATTCAGGGTAGAGCGCGTTACAGTGTACAATTTCTATTTATTCTATTCATTTACTGGGCGATTGGTGGGAACCCAGTATAAGGACATGTGTATCGCGGCTCAGCGTACCCAATTGAATTCAGTGAGCATAGCGCACATTCAAGCCTTTACCCACCCAAATCCCTTATCAGTTTAAACAATATATGGACTAGGCTTGTTCATTTACTTTATATACAGGTTGGCCAGGTGGGGGGATCCTCACACAGAACTGTGTCTTGGGTAGGGACCCATTATTCTGCCATTTGTTTAACCCAACTTGTCTTCCCTCTCATGTCTATTGTTTATTCACTTTACTATTTTATTTGTATGCCATTGAGACTGTCAGCAGTCTGTGCATTTTAATGTAATCAAGAGTTACCTGTGGTACCACATACATATTGTATATATTTATCATGCAAGTATTGCCTGAGCACAAAGTGTGTTATTGTGCGTGTATATAACTTGAACCTTATTATTTATTTTAAAAAACTGTGTTATCACTAACATAGTGTGTGGACATTCCTTTGTGGGGGCTTGGGGACTACTCTGTACTTAAGAACCAGCCTGCATAACCTCCTGAGAGCTAAGCCTTGATTGCTCATCCATTGCTACCAACAATAGAGGATCTTGGCTGGGGTGCTCTGTGCATCTACTCTGCCATTTAGAGGGCATGAGTACAGATAACACTGCTCCAGTCTTTCCAGTTTTCTCCCTTGACACTTGCTCCCACATAATGTGCAACTGTCCCTTGTGAAAGTGTGTTCTGCTGTCATGGCTCTGTGATGGCTTGGGAAAGTGCCTGCTGTGTAGAATTCTGTGTGATATTTGGGGGTTGTGTACAGTATGGGCTGTCCTGTGTGGGGGCTGCTATCTGTATTGTGTCTGGATTGTGTGGCTGTGCAGACCCTGGGGCGAATCCCCTGTATGCTGGTGTTCTGTTACATGAATCATAGTCAGGATATTGGTTTGGGGGTGATCCTGAATGATACTGCATTGGTTGCCTGCTTCATCAATCTTGTGCTCTATGTCCTACTTTTCCACATGTCCAGCATGCCCCTCCAAATCTTGATCTCAACCCTCCAAAACCTCTTCCTCATCCTCTCTGTGAGTTACCTCTTCTTCCTTGTAGCTCTCCCATGTTCCTTCTTTCATTACCTCCATTACCTATCCATCCCTGTGGTGGCTCCTTTTCTTATTGCTCATCCGTGGCATTCATGACTACCACTCCTTCCTTCCTCAAATTTGCTACCTTTATCTGTACTCATTTTGCTTCTTCCCAATATGCTTGCTCTTCCTTGCTTTCTGATGCTTTCTTCCTCTTCCTAGGCCCTTTGGTGTACCAGTGGTTTAGCCTTTTATCTTTGTGCCCAGGTGAGTGCGCCGACACATCGCATCTCACCCCATCTTTTACCTTGAATATCCACTATTTGATCTAGCTCGACCTGAACCTTTGTTGGAAGCCCTCTGCATAACACATGGTCGAATATTGGAATGGTTTTATCCCATGTTTCACCTGCTTCCTCTCGTCGCATTTCCTCAGTTGAATGAATATATTGTGCTGGATCTTCATCGGCTTGCTTTGTCAATTCCATGATTGATTGTATGTCAGGTTTTTCTGGATATCCTCTTCTCAGAGCATCCCACACATAAGCTTGACAATTGATAAATGGAGCCCCATCATGTGTGTCATTCTCTAACTGAACTCCTGGATACCCTGCTTTTCCCCAAATGGTGTTCATCTGTTCCCTAATATGGTGGTGAGAAAACTCTTCATGTCTTCCTTTGCTAATGTGATTCACAGTGTCTGCTTTTCAAGTGCATCGGTCCTCTTATCAGCTCGCGCTGTAAGAGAGAGGAGTGCCTTTATCAGGTTGTTTGTGTCCATATGTGGCCATGGCACATATTGTGATCCCCCTATCCCCTACGGAATCAATGGAAATGGTGTCCCTTTTTCCCTTTATTAAACATATTTGCCCTTCTCTTCCCTCTTACCACTGCTGTTGATAAGGGATGCCGTCTAAGCCTCTCCCCCCTGGAATTATTTCCTTCTGTTCTCCCTCTGTTTCCCAATTTTTCTGCTCTTCCTGCTGAGCTTTGCCACTTTCTGTTGCTTCTGACACATAGTCAAAGGTTTTATTATTCTGTTTCCTATTTGGTATGATCCCTTCTGTTTGCATATCTCCTTCTGTTTCTGTTTTCACATCCTTAATTACTGCTCTTTTCATTTTCAACAATACTTCCCGTACTTTCCACGTATCAGCATTTGTTATGGGGCATTGTCTCTCTCGTTCTCTTCTCTCCGTTACCCTTTGAAGCTCTTCCTCCATTTTCTGAATGGCCACTCCTAAATCCCTATACGGTTGGGCCGTAGGCACTTCGTCCCATAACGTGCTGATTCTCAAGCTGTGCTGTGCTGGGTTTATACCAGAGATTTTGTGTATTTCCCAGTGGGATTTACTGGCTACAATCCCACAACAGACTGGTCTTTCGGCTATGCAGTCTGCTGAAGCCTGTGCCAAATTAGTATTTTTTCTGAGTGGGGAGGCGGGACTGACGACTGTGCAGGAATCACAGGCTGTGTTGGGCTTGTGCTGCCTCTGGGTACTGGTGGGGTGGAGGCTACAACAGGTGTTTTCCCTTCTGATCCATCCCCTCCTTTTGACTCTATGTCTACCTTGTCATACAGCTTTTAGAGCTCTAATATGCCCTGTCTTCTTTTCAGCTTTTTACCTTTTTAAGTTGATAACAAATGCATATTCTGCCAGCCACGCTGTAAACATTCTCCCCTTTGTCCCTGTTGCCCACTCGTCATATTTGACTATTTTCTCCCTATACGTCGGAAGCTCCTTACACATATGTTCAAGTTGTGTATACATTTTGAACTATAACAATGTCACAATGACACACTTGCCAACAACTTACTACCAACTTACCAACTTACTACCACTTACTACCACTATAGAACAAAGCAACAAATATGACAAAAAACAGTACACTGCGGTCACCCCCCTACCGCGCAACCCTGAGTTCTCACTCAAAACAAACATTCAATTGACTGTGTGTCTCTGCATGCAAATAACCCAACAAATCTTTTCTCCCCAATATGTTCTTTTCACCCTAAACTCAATGCCAACTCACCACACTCACACCAAATTGCTCTCAAATAACACCTTTTCTATCTACACTTTGAACAACATAGTAAAAAATCAACACTTATGTATGCTATCATTTATGTTTCCTCCTCTCATTCCCTTACCTGTGGAGTGATACAGTCCTGACTAGTGCAGGTCTTCTAACTCTTATTTTAGCAGCGCCTCCCTCCTCTTTGTTGGACGTTACATTTCAATATCCACAACTACTACTACTGTGATGTCACCGCTCCTCCCTTTGGGAGCCACCTTCTATTTCTACTAAAATAAAAACTTAAAAATACAAATCTATTCCATGTGGTTCGCTCTTCAAACACGCCACTCTCATTCCAATACTCGCTCTCCCATCTGTTATTCTTGCGTCAAGTGCCTTTCACTCTCTATGTTCTCCTGAGGAATACCGATGCGGTGTCTCCTCCTCAAGAAAGCCTACACACCTGGGGGTGGTGCCACAGTCTTAAGTGCTCCGGCAAGCCTCTAGGCAACCTTGACACTTGCTGGCCTTCCTCATGGTCTATGAAGTTTCTGATTCCTGCAGGCAGGAGCCACTAATCCAGGAGTATGCGGCAGAGGAGCTTCGGGCCTCTGGAAAAATCTTGCTATCACATTGGTTGGGTCACCAAATGTAGGGTAAGGCCCAAAAATAAATATTAAAAACGTAATCCAATGAGCCAATAAAAGTGCACGGAAGCAAGAAAAAAATGTCAACAACAGTTGGGAACAATCCACAAATCATTTGACATTACATCATTACATGGTGGCTTATACAGTGAGAAGTGAAGTGACATTTTGAACAATGTTTCAAGATGTATGTAAATTAATATTTGATGATTATACAGTCTTGGTTGCTTGATAGGTTATTCTATGCAACACCTAGCCCTATTGGCCTATCATATCCCCCTCGTAAAACTGCTAATGACTACCTCTTAACAGTGATCTCATGACGGGGTCATATAGTTTCACCCAGTTTTTGTTTGGACAGTTGACAGTTTAAAAATGTTTCATGTACAACTTGAATGCTGATTGGCTATGACCCGTCGGATATCCTGAGAAGAGTCAAGTCCATCATAATTATACAAAAGAATTGTGAGGTGTGAACAGTGTGGCAACAAAAAAGAATACTTCACATCCTTTCCGATGAGACCTAAAAGGTTGACACCATTTTACCGTTCTCACTCGTGTGACTGTTCAATCGACAGTTTAATATTGTGACTTCCCATTTCTTCTAACTTTCTCATGATGTGTATGTATGACTTCATGGGGCATGCTTCTTTGTCTCTTGTCTGGGACCATGTGCATGTCTAAGTAGCGTATTGTCTACATGAGTTGAAATATATGGCCCTATTACTTATGCATATCTATGATTCAGGAATTGTCAGGGGCAGTATGTGTCTTCTCCCTGATCAACTTGTCTTGTGTACTCTTCTGCTCAGTTCTAATTGGTTGCAGCTGTAACCTTTGTCTTGCTAGTTTCCAAAGCACAGTATAGACATATAACCTGTTACATGTTACATTCACTCCGGTCTTGGGAACCTGTTGCCCTTCTGCTTCTTATCCATCCCCTGAGAATCTCTTGAACTCTGTCTCATGTGCTTTTCAAAAAGATGCAACGCCTAATTAAGTCACTGATCCTCATTTGGAGCTTGGGTATTAACCTTGCCCCTCTGCGCTGACCAGAAGCAGTGTGACTTTGCACACTGTGTCTGCTGACCTTGTCTGTGTGTCTCTATAATGTAAAGTGGAACTGGGTGCATTTTACTGTGTGGAATTATCCATGTATTCTGAGGCCTAGTAAATGCATGTCTGGGTAAGCCTGATGTTTGCCTATTTGTTAATGGTCACTGCCATCATCCTACATGAATTCACTTCTAAATGTATGTGTGTGTGTCTTGCTGGCTTCAGTCTATCTCACATTGCAGGGAGATGGCGGAAGTGTCAGGCCCATATTCTGAACTTGGCGCAGTGAAGGTGCTAAACAGCACGATTCACTGCGCCAAAAGAGGACACCCAGGCTCCACTAATATTGTCAAGTGGGCCTGGGAGTCCTCGTAGAGCAGGACAGTGCACTGTGTGGATTGCACCTGTTTTTAGTTGTAGCGGGCGCAATCCAATCTCGGCAGCATTATTTTAAAATAAAGTCATATTCGTTATTTTACAAAAATGCTGCCAAGAACACTGTTCCTATACACCAAAGTGAGCAGCTTCAACAGCAGGATTTTGAATCTACTTACTTTGGTCTATAGGAAAGTCTTCATATACACCCGTGTGGTGTATATGAACACTTTAATTTAAAGCGAGCAGCTTCAACATTGCAGGATGCAACGTTGAAGCTGCTTGCTTTGGTGTAAATTAAAGTGTTCATATACACCCGTGCGGTGTATATAAACACTTCCATTTAAAGCGAGCAGCTTCAACATTGCATGATGCAACGTTGAAGTTGCTCCCTTTGGTGTAAATGAAAGTGTTCCACACGGGTGTATATGAACACTTTAATTTACACCAAACCGAGCAGCTTCAACGTTGCAGGATACAACGTTGAAGCTACTTGGTTTGCTGTAAATGAAACTGTTCATATACACCAGTGTGTTGTGTACGAGCACTTTCATGTACACCAAAGCAAGCAGCTTCAACGTTGCAAAAACGTTGAAGCTGTTTGCTTTAGTGTACATGAAAGTGTTCATATACAACACACAGGTGTATATGAACACTTTCATTTACACCAAACAAGGCTTCTTGTGGCACTCCTCCAGTTTAACTCCACCAAAAGGGTACCGTATATGTGCGCTAGTTTAGCGCACATATTAAACTGGTGGAATGCCACTAGAATAGCCTTCCAAAAATCCTGTTTACGAATGGGGCATTTGCTAGGTTGGTTTCCATCCCATCCTAGCAACCGCCACATGTATTCCGAAAGTGGCGCATTCCTTCCGACTTTGGAAGAATGTGCCACCTTCAGAATAGGTCTTAAGTCCCGAAAAGGTTGTTAACCCTTTTAACGTCCTTTTCAGTACTTAACACCTTGATGAGAATATGGGCCTCAGTGTATCATGCATGCTGTCTGGGCCTCTGGCTTTCAGTGTGGTTTTAGACTTGTGTTTTATTGGTTTTCTTACTTTACATGTTCTCTCACATGTGCGATGTTGGAGGTTTATCCCAAGAGTCTAATAAGTAATGAAGTACAATTTTATATTATAAATAGTGTGGCATATGCTGCCCAGATTACAAGGAAAATAAAACATAATGAAGACCTAGACCACTTCCACACGAAAACAGTAGATTAAATACACCCCCACTAGGGAAAAAGGCCAAGAGATAGTTTGCAAGGATAACAGGATTTACTCGCACAAGTATACATGCCAGCAAAGAATACTACTGCTCGGGAGCGCTTTGCCAAAAATTACACAAGCAGCACATTAAAAAGTTACTAGGCATCATCAGTGATGTCATACATAGGGTACAAATCGGCATGACTGATTGGTGGGTGACATATACGGGGGCCTGCTCCATAGTGGATGCTAGGCACTAATTGGCTGGTTCTCCGTTATCGATCTTGGTTCATGTGGGTCAGTTGGGCTCATCCAAGCGGTGAAGGTTGGGGCACACAGAAAAACATTGTTTCTAATCTAAGCTAAACAACTAAGACTGGCTATTCATTCATTATGGCAGGCACCTGGGCATCAGAGGAAGGAGGTGCCAGAGAGAATGGATGGTAAAATACAGTTATAGTGACCACTACCTTTGGGTCTTCATTAATACTGCAGTTGCCACCCCAAGGTCTCCCCCTGGGAGATTGATCTCTAATTTATTGTTCCTGTACCTCATATTACAGGAGACGTGTATTGCGATTGGGAAGATATACAGTTGTGCGAGCCTTAAATCTGAGGTGGGCACTTTGGGGAGGTTAGGCATGGGGGTCGGGTCGGTGGAGGGTGACTGGCTGCTGCCTGGCTGGGTGGGGGCTCAGAGGCCCTGATGTCAGTTTAGTGGAGTTGGATGGGTGTATTGCCAGGCCTGGAACTGGCTCACGGTCTGTGCAGGGCGCATTCCCGAATGTGATACTAAGGGGTCGATTCATGGAAATAATGTGCGCTGAAAATTCCTGCGCAGAGGTGCCAAAACGTGCGAATCGCAGGAAAAGTGCGAAAATCGCAGTGCAAGTGCGAAAATCGCAGGAAAACGAGCGCACAGCGATTCATGGAAGTCCGTGCGCGAGAAAAACATTGGATGTGCGCTAAAAATGTGCGCCGCGCACGCCGGCGCACAGGTCATCCAACAGCGTGCGCCACGGCCACTGCGAAATCGCACATAGCGCGGCGCACATCACAAAAGTAGGCGGAACACGGGGCGTAACACTCGGAATGGGGAACAACGTGTGAAAATATGGGCGTCACGGGGGAAGTACAGGAGGCAAGTGTGCGGAACGCCCACACGCTCGCCTACAACCCGTATTCATGGAATCGAATAGGGCAAACCAGCGCACGGTCAAAGACGCGCACAGGGCCAAACAAGTACGCCACAAGAAAGCAGGCGGTAGCGTCCCTGCGCCTGAAAAAAATGTGCGCCAAAATGTGCGATAACAAAAAGCACCCATATACAGCCATGATGAATGGTCCATACAGTGGCCCTCTAGAACAAATGAGGTGCAAAGGGGTACCGACAAACAAGGACACCCACTGTGTGAAAAATAGCGTGTGCGTGTGTACCTGGGTGCGCGGGAAGTCCCACACGCGATTGGCCTGGGTACGTGTACTTCGGGGTGCGCGGGAAGTTCCACACGCGATTGGCCTGTGTACGTGTACTTCGGGATGCACGGGAAGTTCCAAATTCGATTGGCCTGGGTACGTGTACTTCGGGGTGCGCGGGAAGTCCCACACACGATTAGCCTGGGTAGGTGTACTACGGGGTGCGCAGGAAGTTCCACACGCGATTAGCCTGGGTACGAGTGTTTCGGGGTGCGCGGGAAGTTCCACACACGATTAGCCTGGGTACGTGTGTTTCGGGGTGTGCTGGAAGTTCCAAACGCAATTGGTCTGGGTACATGTACTTTGGGGTGCGCGCTAAGTTCCACACGTGATTGGCCTAGGTACGTGTACTTCGGGGTGCGCGGGAAGTCCCACACGCGATTAGCCTGGGTACGTGTAGTACGGTGCGCGGGAAGTTCCACACGCGATTAGCCTGGGTATGTGTGTTTCGGGGTGCGCGGGAAGTTCCACACGCGATTGGCCCGGGTACATGTGTTTCGGGGTGCACGGGAAGTTCCACACACGATTGGCCTGGGTACGTGTACTTCGGGGTGCGCGGGAAGTTCCCCACTCGATTGGCCTGGGTACGTGTACTTCGGGATGCGTGAGAAGTTCCACACGCGATTGGCCTGGGTACGTGTATTCCGAGGTGCGCAGGAAGATTCACACGCGATTTCAGCAGGGTACGTGTATTTAGGTGGTGCCGGGGAATGCTACCCGTGATTTGGCTGTGTGGGTCTTCCCAGGTGTTCCCTCTACACCCTCAACGGCCCCTGCAGGCAGCCCACACCACAGGGGACTACCCTCCACCCCTGCTCATGTCCCACAGGCAACCCATCCAGCATGGCCATGCCCCCCAGCCAACCACATGGCACTACTGATCACCAACACATGTCTCCAAGCACCCCCACCCCCCAGCATCCAGGGGCAGCCTCCACCAGGCCACCACTCATGTCCCCCTGCACCCTCACCCCCCAGCAGTGCAGGGGCAGCCTCCACCAGGCCCCCACTCATGTCTCCCTGCACCCCAACCCCCCAGCCACTAGGGGCAGCCTCCACCAGGCCCCCACTCATGTCTCCCATCACCCCCACCCCCCAGCCACCAGGGACAGCCTCCACCAGGCCCCCACTCATGTCTCCCACCACCCCCACCCCCCAGCAGTGCAGGAGCAGCCTCCACCAGGCCCCCACTCATGTCTCCCTGAACCCCCAGCCACCAGGGGCAGCCTCCATCAGGCCCCCACCCATGTCTACCACTACCCCCACCCCCCAGCAGTGCAGGGGCAGCCTCCACCAGTCCCCCACTCATGTCTCCCACCACCCCCACCCCCCATCAGTGCAGGGGCTGCCCCCACCAGGCCCTCACTCATGTCTCCCTGCACCCCCACCCCCCAGCAACCAGGGGCAGCCTCCACCAGGCCCCCACCCATGTCTACCACCACACCCACCCCCAGCAGTGCAGGGGCAGCCTCCACCAGGCCCCCACCCATGTACAACTCATGTCTCCCTGCACCCCCACCCCCTGCAGTGCAGGGGCAGCCTCCACCAGGCCCCCAATCAGGTCCCCTATCACCCCCACCCCCCAGCAGTGCAGGGGCAGCCTCCACCAGGCCCCCACTCATGTCCCCTATCACCCGCACCCCCCAGCAGTGCAGGGGCAGCCTCCACCAGGCCCCCACTCATGTCTCCCACCACCCCCATCCCCCAGCAGTGCAGGGGAAGCCTCCAACAGGCCCCCACTCATGTCTCCCACCACCCCCACCCCCCAGCAGTGCAGGGGCAGCCTCCACCAGGCCCCCACTCATGTCTCCCAACACCCTCACCCCCCAGCAGTGCAGGGGCAGCCTCCACCATGCCCCCACTCATGTCTCCCACCACCCCCACCCGCCAGCAGTGCAGGGGCAGCCTCCACCAGGCCCCCACTCATGTCCCCCAGCCAACATGTCACCACAATGTAGACCCCTGGCCCTTATGGTCAGCCTCCAAATGCCAAACACCCACCCGAGTATTGCATCCACCCACTTAGAAATGGCAAAAACATGATAGAAGCCCAATTGCAAGTTTGGAAATGAATACATGTCCCTCACATACACCCAATGGGTGTCAGTGAATGTCAAAACCCATATCATGATATGCATGAAACCAATGAGATGATACTACACATTGAACTTTGAAGAAAAAATATGTATTAAAAGCAACATAAATTGAATCAAAAATAAACAAACAATAATAGAAATTTAAAAAAAAGAAACCAGCAGGTCTGTGAAATAATGCAAAACCACAAATAATAATGCAAAGGAAAGGTGTCCAAAGTCACAGTCCACAAAAGTAAATCCAATGGAAAATTCAAATCGAAAACCATTGCTCCATGGCGAAATCATAATAAAAATTGAAAATCCAAAAGTCAACTATGTACAGATAAAAAATCCAGGGTCCATGATCCCAACCGAAGAAATTAAACCTATCTAATAACCTATCAGAGCACACGTGGATTTCCACCAATCGCGTGTGAAACTTCCCGCGCACCCCGAAACACACGTACCCAGGCTAATCGCGTGTGGAACTTCCCACCACCCTGAAGTACACGTACCCAGGCCAATCGCGTCTACGCTCACTTCCCTTCGATTACAGCGATGACACTCGGATGTACAGTTTTACCACGTGTGCTCTGTCATCACGTGTAATGAGGGAAACACCCGCGCGCGTCACGTCACAGACGCGCTTACGCGCTAAGGGCCTTTGGTCCAATGAAATCGCATATGCGTGCTGACGTGCATACGCGCTAAGGGCCTTTCCTCGATTTACACGCAGACGTGCAGGGTTTTCACGTGCCAAATCACTCCGTAACAAGCTGGCCATGCGTAAGCACACGGAAGACCACGCTCCTGCCCACAAGGCCGAATTACTGCCCCCCAGAGCCCTGAGCACGCTCCCACCGGCCATCTGCTGCTGCCTGACTGCCTGCGGCCCACGTGCCCTGCCATTTGCTGCCTGCACATCAGCCAGGGATGCTGTTGCTGTGACCACCCCTGTGGAACCGAAGACTCCCGACTGGGATTCCATCGCTCCACAGCCCAGCCCCAGGACCCAGTTGCCCACCCACGCCTGCCTCTGGGGTTGTCATGTCGGGCACTGCAACATCTGGCACCACTGACAAGCCCCGGCCAGAGAGGCAGAGGGGCACCAGCTTCAGTGCCAGGGAAGTTGGTGTCCTGGTGGAGCAAGTCCTGGGGCAGTATGATGCCCTCTACGGAAATGTGCGTGCCGACAAGGAAGGACGGACTCGGATCTGGACCGACATCGTGACTGCCATCAACATGGAGGGGGTGGCAGTCCGGACTTCCAACATGTCAAGAAGCGCTGGGAGGACTTCAGGTCCAGGACCCTGAACAAGGCACGGCGCCTCTTGAAGGCAGCGGATGCTAAGGGGCGCCGGGGCCACTTGTCGGAAGATCAGATGAGGGTCCTGGAACCCATATCCCCAGCGCTCCACGTGCAGGTCCTTGAGAGGCAGAGCCGTCTGGAGTCGAGCGGTAAGTGTACATGCATCATGATTGTATGCTGTGCGTGTGGTGATGTGCCAGTAGTGTGCCGGTTGCACATCTGTTTGTATGGGGCCGAGTATGGGTGGGGGTGTACAGGACCGTGAGGCTAACACATGCGAGGGCTGTCATGTGTGAGACATGGATGGTGCTTGTGTGTTTAGGCTTGCATGCCAAATGCAGTTGTGTGGGCACACATGTTTGGATGAATGTGTATGTAAGTGGGCATGTTTGTGATGTCACGCATGTATGTTGTTTTCAGCTGCATGTATCAGCACTGTGTACATGTGCATGTGTGTGTATTTGACAAGGGTGCAACAGTGATGCAACATGGATGCATGTGACAGCGGGATGTGGAGCCTGATTGGCAGATGTGACATGGATGCCCATCGGAACACTGCGACAGTTGGCTGAGGTGTACACATGAATGCAAGTGTGGTGGTGTGCGTGCATGTGTAGTGCACTCCCTGTGTTGCATGTGATGTCTGGCTCACCTTTGCCTGCTCATGCTGTTGTGTGTGTATGGATGGTGCTGGCAGTTGCGATGTGGCTGTTTTATGGCTCATGTGTGCAAGTTGAAATGACATGTATGTTGCCGATTGTGATGCCATGTCTGAGGTTTGCCAATGCCACTCATGTGCAACTGTCATGTGTGTATGTGTCCATTGTACAGTGCCCTGATGCCTGTGTTCTATTTCTCCTTGTCTGCAGCGTCAACTGATGAAGAGGGCGGAGAAGGTGCTGTGGAGCACAGCGGCGGGGATCGCACCGCCAGCCGGAGACGCAAGGCCTGGCTCCCCTCCCAGGTTGTGATCTCGTCGGGGAGTGAGGAGTCCGGTGGGTGCCGCGTCCCAGGCCGCATCTGCCGGGGGGAGGTCCAAGAGGCGGAGGACGGAGTTGGACTCCTCAGCAGCAGAAGGGACAGCTGGGACCCCACAGGGCCCAACGGGGGAAGATGGCACGGAGTCATAGAGGTTGGTGGCAGGTTTGATGGAGGAGGAGGCCGTGCAAGCAGCATAGACGGGGTCTGGAGGTGGGGATTCCACTGGTGCTAGTGGTGCAGTGCAGGACCAGGGACAGGAGGCAGCACAGGTAGCCGCGGAGGTGCCTGTGTGCAATCCTGTCCCTGATCCTGTCACTGCATCATCTTGCACCAGCAGGGATGCCTACGTCCAGACCTGTTTTCAGGCAGCGATGAGCTCACGACAACTGGCCTTCCTCTGCCTGTGGACGTGGCTATCCGGGTCCGGGTTGAGCCTGTCCTGACTGGTGTGGCGTTGCGCCAACGGGCCATGCGAGGTGACCTGCAATCTTTTCATGAGGAGACTGCACGTCATCTCGAATGGCTCATTGACTGTGTCGGCCTACTGGGACAGGTCACCCAGGCCGGATTCCTCCGTTTGATGGGGCTTGCTACGACCCCCTCCTCAACTGAACCCCCTATGCGCTAGTCGTCCTCCGTGCCATCTTCCCACCCATCAGTCATCTGGGTGCCCTGTGTAGCTGCCTCTGACGGTGCGGCCAAGCTGGTGGAGGAGGCATCCCTGCCACAGTCGGGAGTCGGACGTCCAGCAGGGGTGGCCACATCAACGACTGCACCCCAGCCAGCGGAGGATGTGCAGGCAGCAGGAGGCAGTGCACGGGCAGAGGCGCAGCAGCAGCAGCATCAACGTGGTGGGAGCCATGATGGCTCGGGGCCTTCGACATCGGAGGGGCAGGCATCGGCCGGAGGGCAGGAGGACTCAGGACGGGACTTCCGTGTGGCATCGGTTGGGCCACGCCATAGATGCGGAGCTGCAGCAGGCGGAAGAGGCACGGCTCACGATGGTCAGGGCGGAGAACTCCATGCGGAGGGCCCTGAGGCATGCCGAGTGCCTCGAGGCAATCCGCAGGGAGTTTGGGGGGAACATGTGGACGGCCCTGCGGACCCTTGGGGCCATGGAGGAGGAGCGCCTCCGGGACATTGAGCAGGAGTTCGATGATGCCTTGGCCCGGAACATCCCAAAGTGAGCCGTCGGACTAGCCCGCTGCCCTTGTAAATAGTTCTATAGTTGGTGTTAGGTTTCCTTTGGTTTAGCATTTTTTTTGGACCTTTTGGACAATGGGCCACATTTTTGTATATAGTTATTTTTTTTTTAGGTAGTGTTATTAGATAGGTTTCATTTCTTCGGTTGGGATCATGGACCCTGGATTGTTTATCTGTACATAGTTGACTTTTGGATTTTCAATTTTTATTATGATTTCGCCATGGAGCAATGGTTTTCGATTTTAATTTTCCATTGGATTTACTTTTGTGGTCTGTGACTTTGGACACCTTTCCTTTGCATTATGATTTATGGTTTTGCATTATTTCACGGACCTGCTGGTTTCTTTTTTTTTTAATTTCTATTATTGTTTGTTTATTTTTGATTCAATTTATGTTGCTTTTAATACACATTTTTTCTTCAAAGTTCAATGTGTAGTATCATCGCATTGGTTTCATGCATATCATGATATGGGTTTTGACATTCACTGACACCCATTGGGTGTATGTGAGGGACATGTGTTCATTTCCAAACTTGCAATTGGGCTTCTATCATGTTTTTGCCATTTCTAAGTGGGTGGATGCAATACTCGGGTGGGTGTTTGGCATTTGGAGGCTGACCATAAGGGCCAGGGATCTACATTGTGGTGACATGTTGGCTGGGGGACATGAGTGGGGGCCTGGTGGAGGCTGCCCCTGCACTGCTGGGGGGTGGGGGTGGTGGGAGACATGAGTGGGGGCCTGGTGGAGGCTGCCCCTGCACTGCTGGGGGTTGGGGGTGGTGGGAGACATGAGTGGGGGCCTGGTGGAGGCTGCCCCTGCACTGCTGGGGGGTGGGGGTGGTGGGAGACATGAGTGGGGGCCTGGTGGAGGCTGCCCCTGCACTGCTGGGGGGAGGGGGTGGTGGGAGACATCAGTGGGGGCCCGGTGGAGGTTGCCCCTGGTGGCAGGGGGGTGGGGGTGATGGAAGACATGAGTGGGGGCCTGGTGGAGGCTGCCCCTGGTGGCTGGGGGGTGGGGGTGATGGGAGACATGGGTGGGGGCCTGGTGGAGGCTGCCCCTGGTGGCTGGGGGTTCAGGGGGACATGCGTTGGTGGGCAGTAGTACAAGGTGACATGTGGGTTGGCTGGGGGGCATGGCCATGGTGGATCGGGTGCCTGCAGGACATGTGCAGGGTAGGCCCCTGTTGTGTGGGCCACCTGCAGGGGCTGTGGAAGGTGTAGAGGGAACACCTGGGAGGACCCACACGTGCAATTCACGTGTGGTGCTCCCCACGCACCCCTGTAATACACGTACCCTGATGGAATCGCGTGTGATACTTCCCACGCACCCCTAAAATACACGTACCCTGCTGATTTTGCATGTGATACTTCCCACGCACCCCTGGAATACACGTACCCTGCTGTTTTTGCGTGTGATACTTCCCACGCACCCCTGTAATACACGTACCCTGATGGAATCGCGTGTGATACTTCCCGCGCACCCCTGAGATACACGTACCCTGCTGCTTTTGCGTGTGATACTTCCCGCGCACCCCTGAAATACACGTACCCTGCTGTTTTGGCGTGTGATACTTCCCGCGCACCCCTGGAATACACGTACCCTGATGGAATCGCGTGTGATACTTCCCGCGCACCCCTGAAATACACGTACCCTGCTGTTTTTGCGTGTGATACTTCCCGCGCACCCCTGAAATACATGTACCCTGCTGCTTTTGCGTGTGATACTTCCCGCGCACCCCTGAAATACACGTACCCTGCTGCTTTTTCGTGTGTTACTTCCCACGCACCCCTGATGCACACGTACACAGGACAATCGCGTGTGGAACTTCCCGCGAACCACTGAAATACACGTTCCCCGCTTGGCGTTTGCTGTTTGCCAGCCCTGTGAACTTGTCCAGGGTTAGCGCAGCCTTTTGCGATTATTTGGGGATTTTGAAGGCTTTTCCTTGCGCGAGGGCGTTCTTGGGGGCGTAACTGGTGCTGCTGCACGGTCGCTGCGCCACGCTGCGCCACGGCTGGTTTTGGATGCGAAAATCCATGAATACGCTGTGCGCGGAAATCGATTTTGCTCAGACATTCGCACGGGCACGCTGTGCGCCAGCCGCGTGCGCCACTTTTGTGCGATTTTCTATGAATTACCCTGTATATATTCGCAACACAGAATGGCCAGAAGGAGAATTGAACTTCTGTGTGAACAAGGATCGTGCAGAGCTGGCCTGGCGTGCTGGAAGCTTGGCACCTCTGTGTTAACTCGGGATGCAAGTGCTACAGCCCTCAGTGTGTTTGGTTTGAGCCTGACTACAAAATGGAGTTGCAGGATAAGGGCATTACTAGTGCTATTCACTAACTCCTATGCGCTATATATGTTCCCTGTTAGATGGGGCTAGTCCCCCCTTGTGGGTTATGTAAGGCTGAGTGAACTGAAAGGGCCTAAGTGGGTGGGATTTCCTTGTCTCCATCCCAACACTATACAGTTTTTTTACATTAGGGAGGAAGTGATGTTTACAAGGCTCCCCATATGACTGACATGAATATTGAATACATACATGTATGTGGCATCTGTCAGGTTGTGTGGGATTGGCAGCTTTATTTGTGTACAAAATGATTAGCTAATCTTAAAGTAAGTCGACAAGGAAGATGCTGGGTTAATTATACCATTCTTCTGGTGAGAGTATCCTGCTGGTGTCTAGTGCGTTTGCTCTATTATGACCAAAAAAGCTACAACCATATGTTATAGCTTGTATTTCAACATGCAGATTCTCCGGCATGACGACATATGTGTATGCATGATGGATTTTCACTTCACTGCACTTGGGAATCTGTGCCTAAATGATTGATGATCTGTATGTTGCTGGGCTAAGCCAGTATGGCGAGAGATTGTGCAAAGAATATAGCAGGTCCTTACCTCTGTTTGACCTGTACCTAGGGTGTCCCTATGTAGGGCTGTCCCTAAATATGACAACATGCCTTTTTGCAACAAGGTGAAAATGGTTGAATATGGCATTCATCTTTTTTCTCACCTGCCATTTGTCTCCAAAGCCATAGCTGCAAATGGCTCCTGTCCCACTTTTTCATTATACCTTCCCCTTCGCCAAAGAGTTGCAAGGGGACTCCTGGACTTTCTACAGTAACAGTCAAGGACTAACACAAGAGACTTGTGGCATGTTTCTAATACATCAGGGCTACAACATGCAGCATCCTAATATTTCTCATCAACATTATCATCCTGCAGTGCAGATACACATCTTGGGTTTTCTAAACGTGTGTTATGGCGTGGGGGTACATATTATGACCCTACTATGAAAGGTCCATATGGCTTCTTTTCTTCATCCACAGAGCATCACATAATTAATACAAACATGTGCAACACGCACACACATCATTTTACAGATGTGTTCCATTTCTAGGGTGATCCATGATATATGCTATTTATATCCATGTATTTGGTAAGTGGATTGAAGATACAGAACAATATTAACATTGCTGCCACCAGCATCAACTGCGCCTGCTCAATTGAATAGCATGGGGTGTCCATGTTTTTGCTGTAAATACAATGATTTCCTTTTAGATTATGTCAGGTTTTACCAGCTGAGAGAAGTTATTGGATTCAATAGGGCCACATTTCAATTGCTTTCAACCCTGCATACATCGTGGGATGGATTTAGATTTCTAGTCTATCTGAACGGTACCTTATGCACTTGAACCCGTGTCTGCCTGGATGTACATGCATTGTTTAAAAATCAAAGTTGCAAGAAGGAACATTGCATTCTGGGGTCTACCGTGCATGCAAGTGCTATAGATTGGCAGTGATCTCTATTCGGTGTGCACATTGGGCAGAAAGCAAACCCCATTGTTTCTTGAACGTGGCTGCTCATCCAACAGCTGCATGGTAACCACTGGCTCTACCCAATGTTGGTGTTATCATACACACAGTTATACCCCCCTGAGATGCAGTGTTAGGTGGTGGATAAATGACGTTGAGGAACCTGTACAGTAGTGTGGACTGGTGGTCAATGCTGGCAGAATTGCGTTTCCCCTTGCCTGCATTTAAAATGACAAGATGTATGGTTAGCTGATGTACCAGGCAGATGATTTGTAAATAGGAGTTGGATCAGGTGTGGCCATTTACCTGTTTCCCAACATGCAGTCACAATCTTCCGATGTCTACAGGCCAAGTGTTATTGGGCGTTGTCTTCTAACCTTGTAGACATGTGTAGAGAAACAAAATGATTGTCCCACTCGCATACATTTCAGATGACTTATTTGCTTTTTCTCATGCTTCCATTCAGTGTTGCCACCTTCAGCTCACGTCTATTCTGCTATAATTTCCATGCAGCTGATTACCTCAGTGATGGTCGGCAGCTGCATCTAAAAGAGCTGCAGGACCAGAAGAGGTACTGGTGAGCCACGTTCGGTGGCCAGTGTGACACAATGACTACTGCTCTGCACACTGTTACTAAACCAGCGGTGATCTCAGTCAGAAAGAGGAACGGGGCACAACGTGAATAGTACTCCTCCTTCACCTCTTTATGGTAGCATGGACCAAGGGCAGCCTATACTCACCAAGATGGGTGTGAGCGAGCAAATGGGCATCCAATCAACAATAGTGCCAAATAAAAGATTGGACAATCAAAGTTGCATAAGAAAAATATAAGATTTCAATTAATTTACCAGGACAACATAATAAAAACACGAATAGCCCAACTCCATAATGAAATACACAGAATATACATATTCTGGCTGAAAGGGACACCCTGGGTTTGAAGGCAGGGGTGTCAATGCATTGTTTTCACAGCAATGTTCAACGTTATGTATATCTTTTAAAAATATTTGGTGTGGGTTCATACTTATCAATAGGGCCCTTAGATCCAGGCCAGGGAGACAGCATTGATATGGTATAATTCTGTGTTCTTCCTTTAGAGGTTTGACCTTGTGAAATCAGGCCTCTAAGCACTTTCTATGTGGTCAAATCAGCTTTGAGTCAGTGAACTGGTTCAACGGGTTTCAACAGAATGGCAGAGTTCAACAGAGGCAACAGCAACTTTTAGACTACTAGCATATTTGTGGCAAGATTGCCAAGCAAACGCTTTTGTATACTTTTTATTGAACAAATCAGCTGCGGCACTTTCTCAACTGGAGACCCATTGCTGTTAACATGCCGTCGGCGTGTCAGTTACTGCTAGCAAAAGCAAGTATCCATAGGTGCTTTATACATGATTGTTGGTAAGTTCAAATTTTACACCCAATGGCTGTCAGGCCCATCTAGGTACAAACTCACCAATACTAGTTTTATTTAGCAAAGCGTACTGTCTGAATGTGAGACTGTTTTACTTATTTCACTTTCATGGCAGACTCCATTTACTAGAGCTTGTAGAGTTAAAAGTAACATCTGGGAGATTCCCTCTAGCAGATTCAAATTTGTCACAACCAGGAGGTACTTTCGTTGTCTTGTGTCCAGCTTCCAGGCACATCTCCCTAGGTCATGCCAGTGCTTCTGGATCGGTTCCTCCCTACAAGTTGTTAATTCCACTGTGTTGACAGTCTGTAGAATTGCTTTTCCAGAGTTGTGTGCCCTCACGTTGTTGGATTTTGATTCACACGGGACCTTCGTTGCCTCCACAAGAACCTTAAGTTTATCATATGAAAACTTGACGGTGGCATGGTCCTGAAGAGGACACAGTGGTGTGGGTCAAAGAAGTAGGGACCTTGGTCAGGCTGAAGGTTTGCCATTAATTGTTGCCACAGAGCAGGACATTTGCAGATGGAGTTGGATTTTCAGGGATGATGCTGGAGGATGGGGATTGGGTGACTCTGGGTGGAACGAGGGAGGATAAATGCAGCAGTTTCTGTATGGATGTGTCAGGAGCAGGGGGGGTGGAGCAGGATTGAAGGGGTGGGCGTCGGATGAGGAAGAGTGGGTCACACCAGTCAGGAATGGTGGGAGGTTCAAAAGGGGGCGTCAGCCATGAGGGAGGGCACAGAGAGTACGCAAGGCAGGTCAGCTTTTTGGGAGAGTTCGGGGTGCTACTGAATCAGTGTCAACAGTAATGGATGGCACAAGGGAGATACATAGAAGGCGTCAGCACACAGGAAGTTCTTAGAGGTACACAATGAGATTCAACAATCAGTTGGGGCTGGAGGCAGCGAGGGTCAGCAGCAGTCAGAGGACATGCGGGCAGGGAGGGGCAGAAGAAACCATGGATACATGAGGTGAGGAAAGCAACAATGGGGGAACACATAGGGCAGGGAGGAGACAGCAGCAAAAAACTAACAAGATTAATAATAAAGTTGAAAAAAAGAAAACAAAACACAAATCTTTAGTTCCATTTGTCACCAGGATGTTTTATCCATACGCAGGGTACAGCAGCAATACAGAATTAATGTTTGAACAATTATGTAGAATTTATGTAGGTATTTTAAGTCACATTTTGCAAAAACAATCACATGAAGTTATTGTTAGCATGGCGTATGTGTTCATGTTAAACCGTGTTTCAAATGCATGTTAATATGTCTAATTTAAGTTGGCCTAATCTCTTCAAGAAGTGGGATAGAAATAAATGCTCTTGTGGACATGTAGGTTAATACGAGTAATTGTATGTTAAGTATTGTGCATTTGCATGGAACATTTAGCCAGTACCTACTCTTATGCAATGGTAGATGAATTATTAGAAACATAGGCCGCTTCTGGTAATTGTCCAATAAGAAGGCATGAAGCAAAACGAACGCCCTCTTCCAAGCTTCGTATTCTTCAACATGAGCACAGCCCTTCAGGGTATACAAGATATCCAGAGCACTCAGGTTACTCGAAGCAAATGATCTGCGGGGTCTGTATTTCTTGCTTCAATTTCACATTCGATGGCTTGAGTCTAATTGTCTGGAAAGTGCCTACGCAATGCAGTTCTCATCAGCACACGGACGATTGGTCTGTTCAAGAAAATAGCTGTACGTCCCACTATGCGTGCTGTTAATTAATTGCGACTTTCCATCGCAAAAGGCAGATTATATAATTGACAGCTGTTTTAAAATATTGCTGCGTATCTGGGTTTATCACTTAACCCTTTGTGGTCAAAGTGCTGTAATAATCACACATACGCAATCATAATTGATACAGTACTGGTAAAACGGCCAGTATTTCCAAATACTGTTTCTTTGATTGCACTAGGTGGATATTGGCGTGGTCACCCATACAGCAGAGCAACATGGGCATGCTTTGATCTGGAGACAGTGCAGTACAGTTGGCATTATGGCATCCAGCGATTCCTTCTCTCCTCAATGAAGTCCTATGGAGCTCCTCAGTGGGGAATAATGATACCCCAAAGTAGGCATTCAAGTACCATTACTGCTGCCATATATGATCATTCAGAATGGTGGTATTAGCAGAGTTAATATTGCCAAAGTTGGTGTGAAACCCATACCTTCCCAATTGAACAGTATGGGCCTCATTCCGAGTATGGCGGTAAGGGATAGCGGCCACCGGTAACGAGACCGGTGGTGGTAATCCCTTACCGCCATACTCCGAGTTCCCTCTGCGCCCTCGCCCTTAACGCCTGCTTTGAGCAGGTGTTAAAGTCGAGGGCGCAAAGGGGCCTCCAAGCCAATAACGGTGACCGTAATGAACGGTCACCGTTATTTGCATCTTCCCCATTCCCATTGAGCCCTATGGGGGCTCATTTGGGAATGGGGAAGAGCCTTGGTGAATGGGGAATTACCGCCCCGCCAACCTTGGAATGGGGCGGTGATTCCGCCATCCACCAAGGCGCTGCCGTTCCGGGTACGGCGTCAACCAAGGCGTTAATAGCGCCATTGGTTAGCGCCGTACTCGGAATGAGGCCCTATGTCTGTCTTTACCACCATTCCGCTAGTCGTTTGCTCACATTTAAAGAGACATATGCCACATCGAATGCGTGTGTTTTTGCATTGACTATACAGAGACTTCTGCATAGAGGTACTGAAGTTGACTGTATGTATTTCATTCTTTTGGTGGATGCACCTTTGGTTCAAATATACCGATAAGCGGGAGTGATTCAGCACTTCAAAGTATTTTAGTGTTTTTTACATGATTTGTGGTAACACCAAGATATAATTTCTCTGTTACGTATTTCTCCTTCCTATATCAAGACAAAACAATACAACTCTTTGTGCGTATTCACTGAGCCTCATTTCGAGTTTGGTGGTATCTCGGCTGTAAATCTGCTGTGCTGCCACCAAACCGTATTACCATTATCGCCACCTGCGCCGGTTTTACAAGTTGCTGTGTTAGTCCCCATTAAATGGAGTCCATAGGAATCCACGGGGGGATTTCAGCTTTATTACTGCCAGCGGTAATTCCGCTGGCTGTAATACTGCCAAATTGTCAGATTTTGCAAGGTGGGGGAAATATCTCCAGCTTCTTGCTGGAGGTTTTTCCTCCACCATACCCCCAAACCCGTAGTTGGTAGGTGCTGTAATGTGGCAATATACCGTATTACCACCGTATTTTACTGCACCACACAATTTTTTATGAACTGAAGTCCACTTTGTGCTGTTCGTTAAGTACCACAGTGAGCATGTCAGCTCCTTTGCTCAATCTAAAAATAGGACTTTCTTTCCATGGTATTAGAGAAATGCCACTCCCAACATGGCAGAAGGTTGTTTCTCTGGCCAGATGTCACCTTTCAATTAGAATGTCAACAAAGGAGGTGTGCCCTTGGCAACTGCCCGTGAGGGTTTGTGAGGGTGGAAGTCTCAAGATGTTTTATTGTTTATCATAGATGCAGGTGACAACTAGACAGTGCCACCATGAATTCTGCCTTTATGTCACCTAATGATTTTCCACACAACTTCATGATAAAATAGCACCCTACTGTTGTTTGTTTGTATATGTTAGAGGTGGGTTTTCTATAGCGCAGACATGGATTTGAAGCAACGGAGTGCTGTACAACAAAGGGATGCATTAACAGGCTTAAATAATATAGACACAACTAGAAAAATAAAATGTAAGGGCTACACTTAAAAGGGCATGGATAGAGCAGATGAGGTAGGTTGTAGGCTTGTGAAGGAAAAATGGACCCTGTATGTATACAATTGTTGGTGGATCTGAAGCAGTGTTTCTATTGAAGCAATTTTCATATAATTTCCACTGATCAAACCTACATAAATGCTTTGTTTGTCCCTCGTTCTGAATCAGTGGTTCCCTCTGTTGCATTCTTCTGTTTTGAGAGGAGGAGCAAGGTGTGGTTCATTTGAAACGCCCCAATGGTCAGGTCAGTCAGCATCCACTGTGGGAAAGGGTCATACTTTTTACTGAGAGGGCGTAATGTATGCCCTATGCCTCCTTCTGTATCTGCAAACGTACTTACAAGTGCATACATCCATATGGGCATCTGCCGTGTTTCAACTAGTGTAGTCTGTCTGCCTGGTGATTCCTGTTGTACCAGTCTGTATGTTCTTCTAATGAGGATGGTCATCTCAATGCATTCCTAGAATTGTCCCGTTGTCACGTACTCTTCAGCATCACTTTTTTTCTTGCATACATATTTTGTCAGTTTCACTGAGAGCACACGTTCTACGTTTTCTATTTCAGGGAAAGTCAATGATCAACCAAAGCAGGACTTGAAAAACGCTGGAAAAAACGTCTTATGTCACAATGCACGTGCAGCATTGTAGGGTTCTCTTCACGAGTTACCTTCCCATTAATGCCACGTTTCCATCGCACTCTCCCAGATCACAAACACACACGCTGAACGTGGGTTTCTTCATGTCACCTTAAAGGAACAGCACATGTTCTACTTTTTTAAGTTGTCTCACCTGTTACTATGACAGACCTGACGGGACAAGTGTAGAAGTACCATGTGTCTGTGTTTTCGCCTTCTTTAATCGGAATCCACTTCTGCCCTGTAGAGAATGAGGCTTTCCACAGTGGACAACTGCACATGGTTCCTATAGTTGAGCTACAGAGCATGACACAATGTTTTACACCCTTGCTATTGCATGGTCCACACCTGATATTCATCAATAAAGATCCAGTTTGCGTGATCCTTGCATTGTTCCTCTCACAGTGGTTTCCTACTTTGCACTAACGAAATCAAAGTAGCAGGATGTCGTGTGCACTACTTTATAATGTGTGTCCAAACCATTGTAAAATCATCTTGTTATTGCAGGCCCTTGCCCCATTCTATGCAAATCGCTCACTGTGCACATGCTGCAGCTCTATAAAATGTGATAACATGGTGCCAGAAATGCATACTATCTGCAGCAAACTATTGTTGTCATGATTCCCTCTGGCCTTGCTGAATGTTTAAGCTGTCTAAGGGGTTAATACAGTTGTTGCACTTTTGGAGTGGGTTGGTGGTGTTCTGTAGCAAACATATGTTGGGCAGCACTGGAACACTGCCTTTCGGCCGTTCCAGCCAGGGCCTCATTTTGCATCCAGGCACTTACCAGCTCATCTTTGTTTCAAGGGATTACATATCATTCTCTGATTGACCCCTACCCATTGGTATTTTTGATTGTTATTCCTCTCCAGTGGCCCGCATTCACATTAATTTGCAGTCCTTGCACGTGATGCTTAATATATAAGTCGAAATATGTGCTGTCCCTCTCCAATGCATCCCTTTTGACATGACATGGAGCATATTGTGTATTGGTGTACCTGTCCACGAGGTCTGCGGGCACCAAGATGTACCAACATTTAATGACCACCCAATTATTATTTACCGGGTGGCAACAGAACACTTGCAGTGCAAGTGGAGTTAATTCCCTGGCACTTTTTACCTAGTAACCATCGCTAGACGTTCACCTCCAGTTCAGAGCGACATCAGCAAGGCATTGTGGGTATGCAAATTATCTAAAAAACAAGCCATTTGCTCCAGAAAATTGTGTTTGTCTTTCGGGGCAGTGTTGCTTTATACATAGTGTAATCAACTCAAGGCAGATATTTCTCAAGACTCCAGACAATCACTGGTGGAATCGGGGGGAGGGGTAAGGGGGCACTTGCTCCCCCTGGATCCACTGTTTTGCTCTGTGTACCCCCCTCAGCTCCCGCTGGACTTGCTGGCAGGGACTGGGGTGCCACATCGTGGCCACTAAGTCACTGGTGCAATGTGACAGTGACAAAAATGAGCCTGGTTGGGGGGGGGGGCACCAAAGCAGGCTTGCATAGTGCTGTCTGATTACAGCAGAAGCGGCCAGGTTGTGGCGCTGGCATGTTTGGGCCCCGCTCAGCTGCTCAGTCCCTCAGTTACCCTGGCTGGCCTGACTAAAAGTCAGCAGCTACTACCAGAGTGTACTACTGGACTGGGTGGCGCAGGGCTCTCTCTCAGTTATCGTGGTTTATTGCGCGGTCAAACTCAACTCAGGGAGTTCCTTTCCCCCAATGAATGTGGCACACAATAAAGCACTATTACTTTGTAAAGGCTCCTTTGGTAAGGCCTCCAACCCATCTCGCAGCCAATCCCAACATAAACAATGCCCTATTTATGCAATAATATGTATGTTTCTATTAACTAAACTCCATCCTTTTTCTTTGTTCTCTTAAATTGCATGTGATCAACCAGAGGCTGGCTCATGTTTATGTTTGCCGCTCCCTTCTTGGCCTTGTAATGGCCCTGGCTGCAACACTAATGGACATTTTATGGGAATTGTGACCTGACAGTCACTTCTGCTGAACCAACAGGCATGCCCCGATTTGTTTCAACTGTGCTTTAAATCTAAGCAGTGTACTTCTTTCTATATTCTTAAGCAATGGCCCTGATTGATGGTTGACAACCAGACCTCCCTCTCCAGGACAGCAGAGGAAATGTCTTGAAGGTTTAGTTTCATCTTTAGGAGAAATGACCGGCTGCATGTAAGATTCTGCAAGCAATGGCTTTTAAACTCACACACAATGCATTTCACATGACATTTTAGAAGGCAGCTTGGCCTTATATACATATGTAATGTACTTCTTTAGTCTCACATTTGCAAAAATACATGAGTACCACTTTTCTATTGTCCATAAGTATAGGGCAGTTATATGAGAAAACCATGTTCAGGTCCAGGACAGCAGAGGAAAGGTCTTGAAGGTTAAGCTTCATCTTTAGGAGAAATGACCGGCTGCATGTAAGATTCTGCAAGATTCTGCAAGCAACGGCTTTTAAACTCACATACAATGCATTTCACATGACATTTTAGAAGGCACCTGGGCACCTTACATACATATATAATGTACTTCTTTAGTCTCACAGTTGCAAAATACATGAGTATCACTTCTCGATTGTCCATATCTATAGGGAAGTTATATGAGAAAAGCATGTTCAAACTTTGAAAGTCTAGTGAGCACTTTGCTTAGCATACTGTCATTTGGATGAGGGACAAAGGAAGTTCTTTTATTTCTTATCATTGCAAGAAGTTTGGTTTCAATTAAGATTTCTGGATCACAGTCTCATGTGCATAAAGATATTGTACACACTGCTGTCTGTCTCTTTAAGTAAAAGTGTAGCTCTCCCTGGATTGAGTAAAACAGCATTGTCACCCACATGTCTTTCTTTTCCTTGCTGAAATCAGTGTGTATATCTTCGCACTTTTGGGATTTAAGCCCACTTTCTTTCCTTTGAGATGTAGGCCGGTTTTTAGTTCAATAGGCCACATGTCTGAAATCATCATTTCTGTGCTAGCCTTATACTTCAATTGGATTTCATAAATCACTCTGGCCTCCTTATTTCTGGCATTCAGGGGCCATATTTCACCTACACAGTCAGGTCTCAAGGAGTGTTGCCGTCATCTGGCTTGCGCGAGTCAGTTTCTTGGTTTCTGTTTGGTGCACAGGCTTAGACGTGGGACTGAAGGAGGCCAGGAAGATGGAGAGCCGGCACTTTACTAGAGAGGTAGATTTAAAACAAAAACTGTAAAAATGTGCTTGTGTTTGTATGTGTTACTGCACATACGCATGTGCGTTGCTGCACAGTGCTTGTGAATGGAGGTGCATATGTGTGTGAGTGAGTGATTGTATTAAATCATATGTGTGTCAACGCTTGTGTCTGTGGGGCTGTGTTTGAATGCTAATTCATTGTTTGTATGTTCTGGGTGGAATTAAGTTTGTGAATGCTATGTTGTATGACTGGTTGAATGGGTATGAATGATGGTTATGTGTGTGGGTCAGTGTGTGCAGAGCGAGAGGTGCTTGGGGAAGGCCACAGGCTCACAGGCAGGCCATTTTTTTGTTTGTTTGTGTGAAAATTCATAAAAAAGCATGGTCTGTCCTATCACTCGGCTGGACAGACATTTTGGGGCGCCAGCCTAGCCTTTCCATACTGTGGCAATGGCATGACTTTTTTTCTGGGCATCTATGACAAAGCAATCATGGTATGTTTTATCACTTGGCTAGACTAGGCTGGCATTTTGGGCCAGCAATCTAGTCTAGCCATTCCTTACTGTGGCATAACATTTTATCTGGCCATCTGTCATAAGGCAAGCATGGTATGTCTTATCACTTGTCTAGACTGGCATTTTGGGGCAGCCAGACTAGCCCTTCCTTACTGTGGCATAACTTTGTTTCTGGGCATCTATGATAAGGCAGGCATGGTATGTGATGTCACTTGGCTAGACTAGATTGGTTGCTTTCAAATGTTTGTTGAAATTGTTCTTTTTTGCCTTGCTGATGCATTTGATTCAAATCTCTAGTTTTAATTGTCAAATTCAAATTACATTTTATTTGGATGCTCCCTCTATAACAAATGTGTGGTGCGTAACTAAGAATAGATGTGGCTTGTAGTTTAATGTTTTGTACATGAAATATATATCAGGTAAAAAACCCTGCCAGTTTCGCCTTGAATATGAAACATCCTGAATAGAGGTTTTCAGACAGTGAAGGAAAAGAAAATCCTGAAATATACACATTATAGAAATTGTTTTAATGTATAACTGAGCACCAAATAAATCCTGCAACATACAGACATAATTCATGAAAAAGTAATAATAAAAAAATAATAATAATAATTTGGCATTTATATAGCGCTACGAACCCTCAGGTATCTGAGCGCTGCTTATTATTACCCACGGTGTGTGGTGCTCATTTATCGACCTCGGAAGGATGAAACGCTGAGTTTGGCGCTGCCGGGATTCGAACCTGCATTCGCAGGCTCTGCACTGATGTCAAAGCGAGCGCTCTACTCGCTGTGCCACTTGTAGGCCTCCCTATCAACAGTTCCTACTTATACCTGTAAAAAGTGGGAAATGGTAGTGAGGAGCAATTCGCCCCCTGGGATCAACAACTGGCTCTGCCACTGCAGACAACTACTTACCTATTTTTGCCACCCTTATTAGGGCTTCATCAGTATAGTATAGTCTAGTCTCTACTCATGCCTCCCCCAGATTGAAAAATTTGGGAGAGATCCGTTAAAAAATAATAAAGTTACTAAGAAAGAGAGGCTGAGAGGCATTTCAGAAATGAAAAAGCAGTCATTTTATCCCAAAATTCCATTGCTAATTACCTTTGACTTGCTGGATGAAATTGGGAAAAAAACGTTCTGAATTGAAAAATGTTATTAAGAAAACATAACACCAGTTTCACAGTTCTCAGCCCATTAATTTTCCCATAGAGAAAATGTGCAGCGTTTGAACAGCCATAGCGCAAAATCTTCTGTGCAGATTTGGGTCAAATAAGAAGCAACTTGGGCAGAATGCATGGATTTATATTATGTGACTTGTTTGGGGTAAATCCATACAGTCATTTTTAAAATATTCACCAGAGAACTGGGTGCACCCCTTCCGTTAAAACATTTATATCAGTCTTGGTGCTTTGCAGCAGAGAGGTTGACAGAGGCTAATAACCTTTTCACTTTCTGGATGTATATGGGCAAAATATTCTAAACCAAAGGTTTTTCAAGGCCCCCCCCCCACTCCCAAACTGGGCCAAAAACAGATTGGGACCAAATAAGAAACAATATAAGCATCAGCAGTTTTTTAAATATTGAACACATAAATGGGGTGCCCTCCTCGTCCTTAAAACCTTTATTTATATCGCCCTTGGTGCTTTGCACCAAAGAGGCGGAGAGACTTTTCAGAATGGAAAAACACCATTTTCTTTTTGCTCAATGCAAGTGATTCCGACAATGTTAACGGGAGAAGCCGCAAAGAATGGACTCAAAAGCTATTTGGAGGAGAAAACACATGCCATCAGCCTTTGTAATTAATTCCCCCACTACCTTACCAAGCCTAATAACATTCTCGACTTCAGAGAGAGATGGTTTGGCCGGGGATGCAATATAAATAGCAATAGCAATCACATCAGGTCTAGAGGTTGGGAGTAGGAAAGAAGAAACCATGTGACATTGGAGATATCGGGGTGGGTTGATGAGCCAGTTACGGGTAGAACATTTTTGGTTCATGAGAGGAAGACCGCAGGAATCTCACGAGATTACAGTGGCAATGCTGGAAGACGCCCTCGGAAATAAATGTGCATCAGACAAAGAAATGAGGGGTAGTGGGTAATGGGAGAGGATGAGGGAGGGAAAAACAATTAAATGAAAAGAGCTTGAAAAAAGAAGGGTACACATGTCGAGTG
The DNA here is from genome assembly GCF_040938575.1 of Ambystoma mexicanum. Lineage (NCBI taxonomy): Eukaryota > Metazoa > Chordata > Amphibia > Caudata > Ambystomatidae > Ambystoma > Ambystoma mexicanum. The sequence goes on along the minus strand of NC_090929.1, from coordinate 881,781,281 downwards.
CCTGTGAGTTTGTGGAATTCTTTTGAATTCTGAGCAGTTTTTCCTACTACTGCAGGAATCGGCAAACCGCTACTCTACTGCAGGAATTTTTATCATTGGAAAGGATTACTGTGAAATGATCACAGGAATAAGGAGTTCGAAAAAGAAAGGTGTAACATCTTCAGTGCCTACGTCAGCTAGGAAAGGGGATGTGTGTGTTTGGTAATAAAGTAATGGTTTGAGATGGTCAGTGGCCTTGGCTAATAGGCCCAAAAGAAAGATATTGGTGCAACACGCACAGAGGCTAGCTACCGCAAGGAGTTATGCGCCATGTTTGGCAGTGGCCAATGGCCATCACCAAATGCCATGGCTAGTGGCCCTAAGTGTTTTAAAATGATAACTAGCCAGGGCCGAAGGCACCTGGGTCTAAACGGTGCAAAACACACTTATTGGGGGAACATGTGGAGTGAACACGCCAAAGGCCATGGCTAATGACGTTTTTGTGTTTTAAAATATAGAGTGGGCACAGCCAAAGAATTTGCTCACTGGCCAGGGCCTTAGGCTAGACATGTATAGGCCGTGGCCAACTAGAGGGTCTAAAAGAAACATATTGGGGGAACATGTACACTGGCCATGGCCGAAAGACATGGGTAGTTGCTGGAAAAAAAAAAAACAATGATATTACACAACCTAAAAAGATGTAGTTAAAGTGCAGTTAAGTTGAATATATTTAATGCAACTAAACCCTTGAAATGCAGAGGAGGTTGGAAGTCATGACCAGTTTAACTCGGTGCACTCCCGTTGAAGTCCCCCAAAATGCTACCTCCCCATAATGTCATTTGGTATGCCATTGTGAATCCCTTCTCTTATAATATGCATGTGCTCATGAGCTTTGCAACGGGAAAGCGCCACGTTACGCTGCTCATGACTTCCCACACCCACTGAATTTCAAGAGTTTTGTTGCATTAAATCTCGGCAACTGAACTGCACTTTAAAGTTTTTTCAGTGAATATATACATTATCATTCAATTGTGCATTCATTAACCAAAACAGTATATTTTAATGATATGTTTGTTAATATTGAAAATCAAACACATAAGCAGACGCTGCAATTGGAATGGAGCACCCCAACCAAGGTATGTGGGATCAATCACAATCCACAATTCACTCACTGTAAAAAGGACGTGAAAGGCTCACTCAATAAACGTGGCTGCTAGTGTCCTCTCTGTTGTGTTTGTAAAATGTGTCCACAGTATTTAAGTTAATCCATATAGATCTTTATTAATTAAACCAATTCATCCTTCAGTACAAATTTCAAAGCCCGGCGTTGACACTTCGCTCCTTGCTGCAGCTCAGTCTTTTTTATTTTTATTTAGTTGATAAGCCAACTTTACAAATATATATAGTTTCAACATTAGTATTACTATTCAGTTAACATTTAAAAGCGAATATGAATAAGTATTAGCATAATTCTCATCATAATTCTCAACATATAAAAGAAAAAATTTCAAAATATTTCAGACATCTTCCAATTGAAGAATGTCATGATCATTTCATTGTAACACCTTGAATAACTGATATTCTCATTATATTTCCATATTAGAGTTTGCAATAGAGAGAAAGGCAGCATCCAGAATGTTCATAGTCGCAATTCTAACTGGGATTTTGCGAGTAGCAAATATCTCAAACCACAGTTCATTGCTACTCCTCTGTAAAAACATTGGCGACATTCGAGCTATGAGTATTGAGCGTTGAGATGCAAAAGCTTTACATTTAGTAATGATGTGTAGCAGCGTTTCTTTATACAATTTAATTTTACAGAACTGACAATGAGCTTGTTCTTTTTTGATCAAGCCTAGTCTGGCCAAGATTTCGTTAACAGACCACAAATTGATGCGAAATCTCAGAATCTTCATTCTTAGATGAGACGATGGGCATTTAATAATAATGCCATGATGCACAATCGCTTGTGACCGAATACATTTCTATCAAAATCTCTTAGTGTCAGGCATTTTTCTTGTGTGAGCAGCCAATCAGCCTGATATAATTTAACTTTGGCTCGATTTGGGTTTGTGAGAAGATGAATAGAGATATTCGCATTAGCTAATGCATCCATGGTATGTGTCCGCCATTTCAGTGGAAAATGTGTTTAGAGGTCAACAGGTGATTGACTAAAATGGCAAGACTATTTCGATTACTCAGTCCCAGTAACCATTTTCGAAGAAGAGCACATATTTTCCAAGTTATCTGAACATGTATGGATAATAGAACTGGTTCAAATCTGAGTAACATTGATGGTGTGCCCTTTGGCAGATTTAGTAAATTTTTCCAAAATCTGGACTCAAGTCGATTCCAGAATAGTTGAGTTTTCGGCAGAGTTGCTTCCGTGCCACAAGTAATAATGGGTACAACCTTTTGTTGATCAGGTCATAAGGTGTAAACACGTGAACTTACCAAAGAGAATTCTCGCTTGAGATGTTAGTGTGAGAAGTTTAGAGGTCATTGTTACTTCTTAAGTTTGATCAGATATGGAGTTATTAAAATTCACTCCTAAATATCTGTGTTCCGATACAACTTTTAATGTTTGATTTCCTAATGACCAATTGAACTTATTTGAGAATTTTGATTTTGGTTTTCCAAGTTTGATAATTTGTGTTTTTTCATGGTTTATCGTTAAATTGTTATTAGATGCATTTTGGACAAGTTGGTCTAGGAGTATCTGTAGACCATTAGGGGTCTGAGACAACAGCACCAAATCGTCAGCATAAAGTAACAATGCTATTAATTGATTGTCTAGTTTTGGTGCGTCAGCTGATACAGCAACAACATTTTCTCCCATGTCTAATATAAAAAGATTGAAAAGTGTTGAGGCAAGTACGCACCCCTGCTTGAAACTCCTTTCGGTATTAATGATGTTAGATAGGAGGCCTTCCATATTAATCTTAATTTGAACTGATGTATTCGTATGAAGCAGAGTCACAATTTTCACCTTGGATTGAGGGCAATCATATTTGATCAAATTGGCTTGAAGTAGCTCTCTATCAATCAAATCAAACGCCACACAGAAGTCAACAAATGCCATGTACAAACGCTGCTTCCGCGTGGTACAAGTCGACTTCAAGGCATGTAATAGTGATATATTGATTGGAGTGCCTAAACCGGCCACAACGACGTTTGAAAGGGATCTCTTTTATGAGCTGCCAATGACCAGGCATTCAGGTCTCGAAGGACTAGCCGGCAATATATTTTCCCCGGTGCATCTCATAAGGTGATTGGCTGATAACTCATAGGATTCTGGCGATTTCCCTTATTATAGGTAGGGACTATGATTGAGTGACCCCATGATTTTGGTAGTACTTGATTGTGTTGTATTAAGAGGAACATGGTATAGAGAATCAAGACCCAAAGATCCAGATTCTTTTTTAAGGAAGCATTATAAAAACCGTCCGGACCTGGGGCTCGAGACGAGCTAGCCTTGTTAATGTAGATTCGAATATCAACCTCATCAAAGTCCAAATCAAATCTGGAAATTATTTCACTTAAACTTGTAGCAGAATGAGCAGTAGGAGCTGCTTATAAAGTTAAAAACTGGGTGGTCCAATCTTGTTCCATCATCCCATTAATTTGAGAAGCTAATTGTGGTGTATTAGTAGTGAAATTTAGTAATTTCCAGATCTGACTTGTGTTTTTCTTCTGGATCTCTTTTAGCATCAATTCGCCAGTTTTCTCTTGTATTAAAATTTTATGTTCGTAGACCCAATTCTTATATGAGGTCTTAGCAGCACGGAGAGCAATAGGTCTTGAGGCTAATGATAATAAGAAGACTTGTCTTATTTGCTTCCTAAAAAGAGATTTTCTGTTTTGAATCGTGTGATCATATTCATGTGTCGTATATGATCTGGATTTGTGAGCAGAGGCAAAAAGTTGCATTTGGTCATAGTCATGCTGTTTAGATAACGTGTTTCTGTGCAGGTCTTGAGGCTACGCTTTAAACACTTTTGATATTGTAAGAGTTACTTTTCGGTCCATCTAAATCTGTTTAGGGAGTTATTCGTTTCAACCATACCTGGTAACACATTTCTCTGTGATTGTGCAGCCATGTCCATCTTTAGTTTAAATGTGAGAGGAGAATAATCACTAAAATCTGTTCATATTACTACAAAATCAGATACATAATTGAACATGTTTTGCGTGACATAAACATAATCAATAATGGCACTCTGAGTTACTCGAAGCCAAGTCGCATGTGGAGCGGAATCAAGAACATTGGTGCCATTCAATAGTATCAGGTTCCAAGATTTAACAAAATTGTTCCACATCTTTGCTCGTTCATCCTATTTTTGAAGCTTTTTCTCAAACAAGTGCAAATTCAAATCGTCTGCCACAATAATATGTACAATACCACAAGATATCATAATATTTTCTATTACACTAGTTAGTTCTTTGAGAAACAACATGCTTGAAATACCCTGGGGATTCCAATAGAGATTACTACCTACTACTCTCAGTGAACCAATGGTCAAGCATGTAAGTTGTATGAAGGAGTTAGAGATGGTTTGAGAACTCGATTAGACATTCTGTAATGAATTTGTGGCCGTTAATAGTCCAGAGATAGGTCTCCCTTTTGTCACTCGTATGGCTGGTTGCAAACGAATATCATAGTTATCCTAAGAGGGAGAAGTTATCAGCCGAGTTTCTTGAAGCAATATGACATCATGGTCTCCAAGGATACTATGAAAGTTGGTAATTATATTGTATTTGTATTTGTATTTTGTATTTGTAATGCGCCGAAAGCCCATGGGCATCAGGGCGCAGAGAGACAAAGCCAAAATCGGGCTCACGTTCAGAGGTGGAGGGGCTGTTGTATCTTTGAGTTACCTGAATAGGAAAGTCTTCAGGTTTTTCCCAAATATTATATGGTTGGGTTCTACTCGCAATGTCACTAGGAGATTGTTCCAATGCCGGGCCACCTGGATCGGAAAGGATTCCCCAGCACCCTGGGCACGATTTACAGCTGGTACCAATAACTTTCCTGAGGCTTGGGATCTCAGGACCCTATTGGGGGTATAGTGAATGAACTTGCCCCTGAGGTACAACGGTGCTGCTCCGTAGAGGCATCTATGCACCAGAGTCAAGGATTTAAAGAGGATTCTCTCCTCAACCCTAAGCCAATGAAGGGCTCTTCTGCTCTCCATTACATGATCTCTGGCTCTTCTCCTCTCCATTACATGATCTCTTTTGTTCTTCCTTTTTACGGCCCAAACCGCATTATTTTCCATTATTTGGCATTTATTGATACTTTTTTTGATTCTCCAAGCAATAATGAGTTGCCGTAATCCAGGCGTGCCAGTATGATGGCCCTAGCTATCGTGGCCGCATCATTCTCATTGAGGAGCAGGCGGATGGCTCTGAAGAGCCTAGTATAATAGGCATTATTTTTATGAAGAAAGTTGGCCTGAGCCTCTGTTCCCAGGGTGGATTCCATCATCATCCCAAGTGTTTTTACATGGGAGACTACTTTAATGCTTGAATCTTTAACCACAACCTCCTCGTATTCTGATCTAAGCTTATCCCTCGCCTTAAGGGAACCGAAGATCATTAGCTCCATTCTTTTTGCTGTTTAAGCACATCCAATTTTCTTCCATCCATTTATTGATCAGGTTGTACAAAGTCATTATCTTATTTTCATCAATTAGGAAGTCGCTCTCCAATTCTAACACTAACTGTGTGTCATCGGTGTAATTAGTAAAGTAGACACCAATGAATTCTAAGAGGATACATGGATATTTCATGAAAAGGTTAAAAAGAAGGGGGTATATACTAGCTCCTTGCGGGACCCCTGCACTAATAGGGGTAGGTGTAGAGAACTTTCCTTCCCAATGAACTCTGGCTTACTTGATCAGTAAGGAACAATGCCAGCCAGGCCAAGGCTGCTTTGGAACATCCAGCTGTTTTCTCCAGTACCTGTTGTAATAGTGGGTGATCCACCAGGTCAAAGGCAGCACTTGGGTCCAGGAGTATTAGTATCCCTGTCTTACCCTTGTCCATAATAGAGAGCATTTGTGATTGCAGGTCTAACATAGCGGTTTCCATACTGTGAGCGGCACGGAAATCTGACTGCTGCTCGTGCAGGATGTTTTTGGCTTCAACAAGGGCCTGCAGCTGTCCTGTGGCAATTTTCTCCATGATTTTCAAAATGAAATTCATATTGGTAATTGGGAGCATATTGCCAGGGTCCTTAGGATCCAGCCCAGATTTTTTTAACAGGGGGTTAATGGTCCCCTTTTTGATGGCTTGGGGAATCATGCCATCATGGAAAGAGGCATTGATTATTTTGGACAACACTGGTGCAAACAATTCCTTATTTTCTAAGATTAGTTTAGGGGGATAAGATTTTTTGCGCAGGAGGATGGCTTCATTTTAGCTAGCACCTTCACCAACTCAGTATCAGAGATGGATTGAAAATTTAATTTGTCTGACTTAAATGGCTGGAGTTTGGCCGCATTGGGGAGGTGGGTCTCTTTGGCGGTTTCTCTAGCCAGGATGATAGCTTCCCTGGCTTTTGGGTTTTGTCTGCAAAAGCCCTTTTCACATTTTCACAGTCCTCCTCTGTGGGTGTGTAAGGGGGGGACAGTGATGTAGGTGTCTCAAGTGACTTGAGGATGTCAAAGAGCCTTCTTGCTGAGTTGTGGGCCGCTTCAATCAGCGTGTTATAATGGTCCGCTTTAGCCTTTCTAATACCCTTCCTATATGTGGAATAAGCCAGGGTCCATTGTTCTTTGGTCTCTGGTGAGGGGTTTTTATGCCAAATTATTTCCAATCATCTTTTCTCAATCTTGAGATCACAAAGTGTATTATATAACCAGCTCTGATGGTTATTGGTTTTTCTAACTGTTTTAAATTTAAGAGGGGCATGCTGTTCCACCATGTCAAGTATGCGGTTCAAAATAATTCCTTAGCATTTGTTCACATGAGTCCCCCAATTTGGAAACTTTCTAAGATTTGACGAAGACAGGGTAGTAGTTCAGGACCTATGCCTTTAAAATGTCTGCTCTGAGTCCTTATGAGGGGGCTATGTTTAGGTTTGGGTATGTCTTGCAGACATATTTCAAACATAACTTTGTAGTGGTCAGACCAGATGCAAGGCTGGGTTGTTATGTTCTGGGTGGTAATATCCCAGTCTAAATGGTTGCCTTTCATAGTCGTAGGTTCGGAGTTTTGAATAGTGTAGTCAATGTTTTTTAATGCCTTTTCAAGACTGATTGTCTCCTTATCTAGGGGGTTTCTACACCACCTGTTAAAGTCACCCACCAGTACAGAGGAGGAATTGGTAGATTTAAATAGGTTCAACTGCTGAGTGACCTCGCTATTGAAGTCTGATACCAGGGATGGAGGCCTATATATTACAATGAAAATAACACATTCGGTGGGGGAAGGGGAGTATTTGAGGTGGTGGGATTTGCAGCCCGTGCAAGACAGTGGAGCTTTGAACAGTCTAAATGACTCTCTTGCTATAATGGCAACCCCACCTCCTGCCCCTTTGTCCCTGTTTTGATGGTAAATAGTATATCCTTCTGGGACTGCTTTATTGCAGACATGACAAACTGGTTCCTTGAGCCAGGTTTCTGTCAGAAAAAGCATTTCCAGCTCTTCTTCCCTGATGTGGTCATGAATGTTCTCAGCGTGTTTGCTGAGAGATCGTGTACCTCAGCAAAAGCAGACTTTTAGGTTCCTTGAGATCTGCCGGGTTTAACAAGAAATTGCTGGTTGATGTATTACAGGTTCTAGTTACACTCTTGTAATGTGGCTGGATTCTCGGAGACCATTTTCATGCTCTGTGGAATTATGTTTTGACATCTTGTTCAAGTAACCCTGTGGGGTCTTGAGGCATGATTTTAGTGGGGTTTTCATATCAATATTGGTTGAAATCAAAAAGCCTAAATCATATAATGCCGCTTTGGCCGCCCAAATGGTGTTTTGTATAATGAGAGATTTAGTCCATATTAGGGCTGTGCCAAGATTATGCTCTTTAGGGAATTCGATTTGGTCCTAATCGTTTGATGCAATTTCCTTAAGAGCAAAAGTATTGGAAAAAAGCTTCAAAATGCTTTGTCTTTTCATAATACATGATGGAAAGGTACCAGTTCTACATGTGAGTAGCAAGTAGTGTCTTGTTTACAATTTTAAATTGGATTTTAGTAGGGGTGCTACAGAACACCTTGCATTCATTTCATGATGTGGCATAAATATATGTGAGCTGGTTGTTTGCGAAGCTTTTGGATTATTGGTAAAGTTGCTGTGTGAGATTGTGTGAGGCCCGTTTTTGGAATTCATTTCCCATAAACGTGCAATGGAATCCTTAATTTCATCTAGTTCCTCCATACAAATGTTATTGGTGATTTTAGAGTTTATTAAATGCTCAAATCAAGTTTCTGAATCAGCAAAGGATACTCGTTTGTGAATAGGGTCAATAGTATCACTGAGAGAAACTTGTGGTACAGGTCGAGTAGTAAGTAATGCTGTGCATTTGGCCAATCCATTTGCCATAATGGGTAGACAAGGTGGTTCAAAATTAAATTGTTGCATATATAGATCGATTTCTCACCTTAATGCTGCTCTAGGATCGACCTTCTCTAGCAAAGCTGGCTCTCCTTCTTTTTGATCATTATTTCGGGGACAATTCTGTGACAAAGGGAGCAAAGTCTCAGTTTGCGTTGTGGCAGTGGTCTGAGTTTCCTCCACTATTTTGACTAATTCGTCAAGTGCTGAATGGATTGGGATGATCTTACGAGAAGCATGGCAATCAGGTTGTTTGTTTTTCTTTATGTTTGCCAATGTGACATATTTTTTCATTATAGTGCTAGATGCTGATAGTAATCTGTTATTTGGTCTGGCCAAGTTAATAATGAATCGTCTGGTATAAGAGCTTGCATCAGATTTGGAAGTTTTCATGTTTGTCAATTTTTTTTCTTGTGTTTTTTTTGTCTTTGGTTTTTGCGATTGCGACTGATCTGGAGTTTTTTTGATCGAATACAGGATAGGATGCCTTAGAGGCTCAAGTATCATTCTTAGTTTTAGCCATTTTGCCGGCATTTTGATCCTTATGTATAGCTTAGCTAGTATCTACTGCAGCAGTTTTGTCCGTTATTATGCCGCTAACATAGGGCACTACACAAGTTGACTTCATGATTTGATTATGCAAAGGTGGAAGTGCTATAATAGCAGATTCAGCATTTTTTCCTAATTAAGAAGAATTTTTTTCCAATTCACGTTCACAATGAGCAGTGTTTTCCACATTTGTAATTTGATTCTTGGCCAGAGTTTAAGTTATCTGTTTCTGCGAAATAACTAGACAATTGAGTTGTTCAACAATTCTAGCTTCATTTTGATTCATGATTGTGAGCATGCTTTTTTGCCCATTTATTAAATTGTCAAATTTATCTGTGTAGCCATTTCATTTTTTATCTATCGTCTCAAATAGCTTGGCAAGAGCCATCAGTGCAACATTCATTACATCTAAAGTGATTTCCGTTGTCTTAGTCAACGGTGAGATTTCTGGTGCTATAAGTGATTTCACAGTTGGTTTGGGAGGAGTTGGTGCAATGTATGACATGGCTAAAGCTGAGATGTTGCAACTTGAATGTTGGAACATATCAGGTGAATTCGAAAGATTATAATTTTCCTCTCTGGCTGAAAAGCAAGAATTAAGTGAATCAAGTTCAATAACTGCTTCCTCTAATGGTATTGACATGTCAGGAATCAAAATGGCTGGCACACCTGATTGTGCATTGCGCAAAACCATGCTATCTGCAATAGAAGTGTTGAAATTTGCATTATTAGTGTTTGTTGCATCACACTTCTTGGATTAATAGGCAGTCTGAACCTGCTCTCGTACAGAAATGTTTGGCAATGTTTGAAATCCAGAGCCATCAATACGTGGTATGGGTTCCTTTGTAGAAGGCGATGGGATGGATGCAATATTCCCAAATCCGTACGTGCGAATGTCAACGTTGTTTGTTGAAACAGATTTTCTTTTTATGGATTTAGTTCTTGGATGAAATGTTCAAATGATCGGTGTCGAACAAGTGTTCATGGATCCAACTTCTTTGGGCAGTTCGTTTCGGATAGGGTTTGGATTCAGACATAATATGCTGCCATATGAGAAGTGGCATGTCCGGAGTGAGACGGTAGGGTCCTCTTTCTCTATGCGCCATACGTGCACGTAACAGACTTCAGTCAGCACAACAATTCTAAAAATCGAAACTTACCAAAGCAACTGATTAGCGTGTTGGGGAAGCACCTCATCCGAATCCCCGGACGCCACGGCAAAGCAGCAAAGCAGTGCTTCATGGGTGCTTCCTCGGTTCTCACACGCGGGTGCCCAAATTTGTACATTTGACGTTTGTGGGCATGGCTTACTAGCAAAACCGCGTGAAATGATCCGTTGAAGAAATAATTGAAGAAAAGTTCTCGCAGAAATCCAAGGGGAGCGGGCAAAGCAGTGCTTCACGGGTGCTTCCTCGGTGCAGCTCAGTCATGAAAACTAACTACACATGCAAATAAGGTCAGAAAGTGTGCACCAATGCACGTGTAAAGTTGCACGGTATTAGCACGAGGGCAAAGTGTCCCCTATTTCTCTGGGACATATTAGAAAACCATTGCACCATGATAACTGCAGTTTGCATAGATATATACGTATCAGGGCAAAAAATGCCCCAATGGAACAAAAAAATGTATCTTTTTTGGAGTAGGACAATTTTTGCCCTGGTGCTTATACATGCCAAACTGAACTTGTCATGCTCCAATGGTTTTCTAATATGTCCCAGTGTTTTCAGAAATAGAGCAAATGTAGCCCCAGTGCTAATACAGTGCAACTTTGCATATGCACTTGTGCAAAGTTTCTGTAAACTGGCCCACTGGTAGCCAATCCCAGAGCAACCTACATGTGTCTGGGTAATTAACTTTCATGAAAGTGCACCTAGTCCAAGACTAAGTCCAACTTTCGTTTAGAAACTGACATTCACTGTGTTTGTGTAAAATATGTGCAAATAAAGCTTTGTTAAGGTGCACGTGCTCAAAGCAGTGAGGACCAAATAGATATGTTGGCCTATTTTGGCCTGCAACTCCCATCATCCCTAGTGTAGTAAGACAAAGGTGAGAGATCTTGCCAAAACATCTGGAGGGTGGCAGGCTGCGCAACATTGACTTAAAATTATCAAAAATACTGGCCAGCCCGATAAAAAGCATTATTTAAAACCAAGCTGACAATTAGTGAAAGCACAAACTGCATTGGCCAAGTTATCCTTGTTTTCAAAAAGATGCTAGAAATTGAAGTAATAACATATAGAAGAGATTTGTGACTATAGACTTCAATAGCTGGCACAGACCGGTGTAAATTAACAAATCTTGAATTATGAGTGCTTATAGGTTTTAAAGTGCTATATGAACAACTCCCAAAAATATTAGAATATGTGCAAATTAATTTCAAATATAGTAGCTGTTATCAATAAGTCATAACAATTAAAGCAAAGGGTCTCTTTTTCTGCATTAAAGATCCTTGCTTCCTCGAAAAAAATATTTTCCCTATGTTCGCATTGGATGAAACGAGTTCCTTTTTTTAAATTTGATTTAATTGTTTGACAATTTTTACAAAAAGAGAAGAAAAAGGAATCCCTTAAGCTCATCGTCCGAGCTTACAGTTTTTGGCCTAGTCCTTAAGTGTTCTGTTCATATCTCAAACTGTTCCAAATCAATGTGATTCATAAAGGAGGCCACTCCAGTCACACACTGTGTGTTAGTACCACTCGTTAAAGCAGACCACCATCTCTCTTCGTCGAACGTAGAGGAAGTTGCCAGTATTTTGCCCTGGTCTTATTCTAGTGGCCTGTGTCCCGGGAAAATTAAGTAGTAGGTGTCGACTTGTTTCCAGTTTGTTGGAATCCATACAGTACCGACATATATTAGAGTTGGATTGCTTCCTTAACGACCTTATTTCGTTGGTCTTTAACTAGTTCAGTCGGAATCGGAAAAATACTCTAATCAGAGTTTTGTCTGGAAATTTCTTCAGGTAACCGAGTTCTTCATGGTCTCTCACAAAGCTCACATCTGAAAACTTAGGGGAGGAAGTCAACAATACAAAATCAGGATTCTTCACTCCCTTTTTATATAATGAGTGTCATTTGTTTTAACAAATGTAATTGCACCACTGAGAAACTTTGCACCGGTGCAAAGTTTCTGTAATCTGGCCCTGGCGCCTTTGACAAGTCTGCATCTTGCGCGGAAGTATGTCGTCTTGACGTGGAAGCCCATTTGTTGTTACTTGTTCCACCAACGAAATAACCATCTGGTGATTGTACTCTTGTTCTAAAGTGGGTCAACAGTTAGAGATAACGTATTGCATTCCTTGATGACTGATTTTCCCACGTTTGTTTAACAAATGATAAATGTTCTCTGAGGATTTTGCCAACCCAGTTCTCAAATGAGCCAACAATGACGTATTTTTGTCTTCATAGTTGGGGAAATTCTGTGTAGGCAGGTTTTTGGGAATCTTGTTATGCTCCTAATACTTCTGCGGGGGCTGCTGTCTCCCATCACTTGGGAAGCTCCTTGCTGTGTATCTTTTTAGATTGTTTTACTTTCTCAAAAATGCTGCAGGGAATGTCTGTGTCCAGACTTCCTTTTCGTTTGTGTTTTGGGGAAAGGACACTAGAGAAAGTTCTGCAAAGTTCACTGAGAAAACCGCAGTCATGGTTTCTAAATACTAGTAATACGTGAGAAATGCCAACCCAATCACCTGAAGCACACTTTACATGGTAGTTAGTGAGTTTAAAACAAATGGGAGTGGGCAGGGTGACAGGGGTTTGAGTGTGTTTTTATTCCACTTTATTAAATAGGGTTGCCTGCTCTTTTTCTCAAAACATGCACACACATACTTGACCCGAAGGTGTGCCGCTGTTGTCTTCCAACATTTTTATTGAAATGGTAGCTTGCGCTGGTGTAAATCCACTACTGCACAGCCTGAATACTTACCTCTGCTGCTTTAAACAATGTGCCAATAGCTGCAGTCCCTGCATGCTCAAATGACATTATGTTCTGTGGAGAAAGAAGTGTTAGGGAGAATTTTCATTTTAGTGCTAAATTCCTCCCAATTTAGAGACCCCCAGCTCTTTTGCTGGACTTTAGGACTTTTTTTTAATTTTAACCACGGAGTGAGTGAGCCCTTTTTCTCACTCTCTTGTGTGTTTTCACCTAATTGGGATTATGTGTTTCCTTTGTTTTTCGAGTCTGACAAATCCATAGGCATTTACTTTTGTATGGCAACACACAGCATCTTCAGTGCAGTGTTACAGAGAAATCCTTTAGATTTCTCATAAGGTTTAAATACTTTTTCTTCTGTGAACTACTGTTCTCAAGAATAGTAAAGTCAAATTGGGCCTCATTGTAACTCAGGCGTTAGCCGTGCAGGTAAAAATGGCAGGCTGCCACCGGAGTTGTTTTTTTTTTCCAGTGCCTGCCTTTGGGGAACCAAACATGTAGTTTGTCTCTCTTATGTATGAATTCAAAACCTTTGCCATGTTGTAGTTTTTAAGGCATAACAATAGAGGTCCAATCCAAATCAAGAGCCAGTAAGCCATAACCTGATAATTTAGACATTTGTGGGAGTGATTTAGATTTAATAAGGAGACACACAATGGGAATCTGGGGGAGCTTTCTGATATGCTCTGATTGGGACTACTGAACATTTCTGGAGAACCAAGATTGCATGCGTGGTGGACAAACAGGGCATGGCTGTAGCTGAGGCCCATAGAAGGAGAGGTAAATCATTAGGGATTGATGCTGGAAGTATCCTTGACTCAACCTGGAGAGGCAAACAGACCAGATCCCTATCCGTTCCCTATGAGATGTTGCAGAAGGTGGCGTGACTCTTCCTGCGCACAAAACCCAGAGATATTCTATGTAAGTAAAACTGTCCAACCAAACCAAGTGTTGTGGACATCTGTTTGATTTAAATTCTTCCAATTATAGATTGGGTGGGAATTTTTACTAAATGATAATGTAATTCATTCTCCTATAACCAACTGATACAGGATGATTTTTGTTGAAATTCGAAATCAACAGCCTTGCTTCCAATGTGGATAGAACTATAGTCTGTTAAAGTAATTGGGTACTCCTATTTCCTTTGACAACCCTACACGTTCCTTAAAGCGAGGGGTGCATAAAAATGAAGTTCTCAACTGCTCCCTATTCCCTAGACCCTTTCTTAAAGCAGATGTTTTCCAAATCATAACTGCATATCTGGGTTTGTGGCTTAGGATAGGTGTCTTCCTAAACATAAATAGGGTGAATCACTGATTTAAGCACATCCCTGCAGAAAGTTAGAACCCATTTTGCTAATAACAGGGAAAAGAATCAGTGGCTGGCATTGAGACTGCGTGGGTTAATGATACCCCTGAAACCTCTTCTGGTTACAAAATAGGAACCCGAAGTAGTTTGGTGGGAGAGTTGATGGCTGTATATCAAGCCATCCTCATTGTAGTATACCACCAACTCAAAGCAGTAGTCATGATCACTGACTCTGATCATGTCAGGAATGGGTTAGTGGAACACCTGATAAACTGGAAGAATCAAGGCATGCTTTGTGCTAACAATGAACCATTAAAACATGGGAAACTAATCCAGTCTATTGATGATCTGGTGACCTCTAATAGGTTAACAATATATTGGAAATGATAAGAGGTCATTCCAAAATAGAGGTGGCTAAACCAGAGCTCTACAGGGGAATTTCATAGATACAGAATCATTTCTGGTTGAAATCCAGGTCACAACTGTGCCCAGGTCTCAAACTTGTGCCAACAGTGAACTCTCAACTGCTCAGTGGAGTAAGGATGCCCTGGACACAGATTTGATCTCTGCACAAAAAGAGGACCCTATTATTGAAAAAATGATATCAACACATTGAAGACGTTGAGCGTTTTCTTTAAAAAAAAAAGAATTATAAGGGTAAAGAGGATCTCTGGGTGTTGATGACATTTTCCAAAATATTTCAAATCCAAGACAGTTTATTGGTACGAATATCTTTATCTGGATGTTACCACTGGGTGGTACCTACCTCATTCCGCAGCCTGATGTTGAATCACACCAATGACATGGCCACTGCCCGTCATAGGTGTTTTCAAAGGACATTGGAAATCTTGCAAAACGTTGCATGCTGGTAACACATGGGCTAGGTCCTCAAGATATAAAGGGGTGACCTGTGTGTTCACAATTTCAGCCAAATTTCCCTACACACAGAGCTCCCTACAAAGAAAGGAAAATGACACTGCCTTGGTCCGATTTGAAAAACCAATGTCATCAGGCCAGTGATTCTCTCCTCTAGAGGAAACAATTCTATATTGACTGTAACATGCTTGTTTACAAAGTGGCTAGAATGGCTTCCTGCCTGGAATTGTAAGGCGGAGACAGCTGCAGTGGTAATGATCAACCACAGCTTCCCTCATTTCAGCCTCCTGCAAAGGATTGAGCCAGACAGTGGAAGTAATTTTACCAGTGAGGTGATGACCAAGATTTGGGAGAATCTAATGGGTAAAAAGAAAACTCCACTTCGCTTGCCACCTGGCATCGAGTAGAGGGGTTGAGAGATATAATATGACAATTGTAAGCATACTGAAGACATTTGTGGCTAACTATGGACCAAGTTGGTACATTTGATTACTGGTTGTCCTGATGGCTATTAGGTCTAAACTATATTCTGCAACAAATATTTCTACATTTTACTTTTTACTAGATGGAAAATGATGTTACCTTGAGAACGTAAGGAAACACCTCCAGCATGCTTTTGCTTATGCACAGCAAACTTGGAGAAGTCAGCCTAAGGGATGAATTCATACTACGAGTTAATTACCATGAAAAGGTAGTATGAGGTAGGTGGCAAGGTTTATTTTTACAACTTACAGAGAAACCAGACAAAGGAAATAAAATGTTATTTGTCTTGGTATGGTAGTTTTAAGATTGTGGACAAAATATAACCTGTTGCATATTAGATCCAGATCCCAAAAGGAGAACAGACAGAAGAGCAATGGGTCCATATCAATCAGTTAAGAAGCTGTAATTCCAGACTAGCTTTAAGAGCGATTGAGGACGACAGTGAAGTTATAGCTGAGGAACCATCTGAGGAATGGTAAGGTCAGTAACCTGGATGGAAACTAAAATACATAACAGGTACGTCATTCAATGAAACATTCCTCTAATATGTTTGATAGAAAAGGAAAGAGTGTTTTATTGAACATTTGAAATACAATCAGTTTGTCTTTCATGCAATGTTATCCAGGGAAAGAAGGCTTCAACAAAAATGCTTAAATTCTCTCTACTAGAAAACTAACTCTATTTTGTCCAGAAGCTGAAGAAGCCTAGTCCTAGGAGGACCCCTGGGACCTTAGAGACGAACCAAGGAAACAAAAGGAAGAGTCCTTTCCATACTCCTGCAACGTAAAATCAGAGGTGGAGACTAGACTACCCATTCCGTGGGTAAAGAAAGAGAGAGGGACATGCTCCATCGAAGAATTTGACTTGTGTGGAAAACACCCACTCTGCCCTGCCCTTTCAGACTATCTACATCATGAGGCATACGTTGCGTTAAATGTGACTGATGTCTAAAGTGTAACTTTGCAAAGGTAGAAACATTTACAATGGAGAGGTGTGCATTTTGCAGCTTAGAACAATGAGCAATGAACACATGGAAAACAAATCTCCATTGCCAGAAAAATTGAATATATATCATGATGTAATCATGAACATTGATGGCATGGTGCAGGAGAAATCTGGATAGGATTTGATGTCAAATATTAAAGTAGGCCTCATGTGTAAAAATAATTGCAACATTTAAAAACACCAGTTTGTTGTGCATGAAGAAAAGCTATGCTAGTCCAAAATTATATTTTCTCATGAGATTCGAAGGCCCAGGCACTACACACCTTTCCCTTATCCTTATCAGAATCAAGGAATGTCATTGAAGCTCACAGAGGCAAGAAAAGGGGCAGAGCTTGCGCTTTCCTAAGGTTTTATGAGGTGAACAGAAGACCGTGCTAAAACAAAAGACGAGTTAATGGAGGTGAACTCGGAATAATTCCCCTAAATTAAAGACAATGTGTGGCCCTCCCTGTGCTGACTGACACGTGACAAGTTACAGAAAACCACCACTTAATGACAGGAGGTAGAACTATCCTCTCTGCTCTCAAAGATAAGGGAACAGATGGCCATTAGCCCTAGGTGAATAAAATGGTAAGTGCTTTGATGGCAGGCTTCGGTCAACAAATGCCAGAGTCCAGGACTTCATACAGTACTTGGGAACATAAATATGCCTGTTAATTGAAGTGAGAAATATGCTAGACATTGTTATTACATAGGATTTTATGCAGGATCATACTTTGGTCACTATTTTGAGAACTAATATTTACATAATAATGGTTCGGATATCATTAATGGGGTTATGAGATTGCCTAGCTGTTGATATATGTTTGATAGATATATGACCTTGGGGACTGAAGTTGTAAACTGAAATGTGATGATCGCTTCCCAGAAAATGTAATGAAACAGAGATGTGGGGAGATTATTATTCATTAAAATAGTTATCTCTATTGAACATTTTTGTTGGTAATTGTTAGATTTACTTAATAAATCACACAACTCTGTCATTCAAACTAGCAACATTGTGCCAGAATAAAATGCAATTAATTAAGTCTGGAATGGTTAGGCCATTTTGGAAAATTATAGTTTGTGACTTGTGTTTATAAATTCAAGCATTTTTTCACATTGTAGTTTTTAAGGCATAACTGAAGTGGTAAAAAAATGCAATTTCCAAAGGGTGAGGTTATCATTCAAAGGAATGATACCTTGTAACTTCAGGAAACAGTCATTGCTTTGAGAGTTAAAATAGAGGTCCAATCCAAATCAAAAGCCAATAAAATGGCACCTGATAATTTTGACATTTGTGTGAGTAGTTTAGATTGTATACGGAGACACACAATGGGAATCATGGGCAGATGTCTGATATAATCTGAATGGGAGTATTGACAATTGTTGTAGAACCAAGATTTCCTAGGTGGTGGACAGCCAGGAAAACACTGCAGCTGGGTCCCGTAAAAAGAGAGGAAAATCAAAGGGGATTGATGCTGGAGGTATCCATGACTGAATCTGGAAAGACTATTTGACCAAATTCCTGTTGGTTCCCTATGAGATTATCCAGGAGGTGGGGTGACTGTTCCTGAGCACAACACCCAGAGATGTTCTATGTAAGTAAACCTGTCCAACCAAATGAAGTATTGCAGGGATCTGTTTGATTTAATATCTTCCCATTATTGATTGGGTGGGCAGGTATATCCTTTTAGAAAATAATCATTTCATTTATTCTCCTATAACAAACTGACACAGGGTGATTTTTTTTTTATTTGAAATCAGCATCATTGCTTCCTTTGTGGATAAAAATATAGTATGTTAAAGTAATTGGCACTCCTATTTCTTTTGAAAACACACACATATCCCTAAAGGGAGGGGCGCATAAAATAAATTCCCAACTGCTCCCTAGTCCCCAGGCCCTGCCTTAAATCAGAAGGCTTCCAAATCATAACTTAATATCTGGGTTTGTGGCATAGGAAAGGTCTATTCCCAAAATTAAACAGGGGGAATCAGTGATTCAAAAGCACATCTGTGCAGAAAGTAAGAATGCAACTCCTAATAGAAGATAGATTGTTAATTGCATAGGGGTGAAGTAAAAAGGGATCCATTTATAAAAAATCAAAATGTGTTGTTCTTAAAAGTGGATTGTGCTATAACACTGTTAGCATTGTGAAGTGTGCAGGGAGATGAAAATTCCAAGTGCTGCACAGGGACATCATGCATCCTCTGGCCTTTAACTTGGTATGGTGTTCTTTATTTATCAAGTGCCTAGACACAAAACAAGTGCTTCAAAGAGATCCAAGGCGGGTAGGGGGCATGGGATACAATCATTAATAAGGCCGTGGAGAATTCCTGAATGATATACAATAATAATAAGCATACTAAGTCTGTCGACATTTCTGCTAATTCAAGTGCATTAACAGATAGTGGTAGGAAGCAGGGAGGCAGAAGGAGAGCGGGGTACATGGATAGCAAACTGACAGTAGTGAAAGTGTGTGAAAAGTAGTGAGGGTAGGAGGGAAGAGTGGGAGAGAGGTGGAGGCACGTAACATCTCAACAGCTATACTAGAGGACATTTCTTGCTAGAATTGACATAAGGGGAGTGGATCAGGGGAGGGGAAGGGGAATGGTTAACTTGGTTTGGGCATTTTGCAATGTGCCACTAACACAAGTGTTTCAGGTGCACAATGCTAGGGGGGGGACAAGGAGAGACAAGGAGAAGACAGACAACAAATGTACTGGGTTGGGTGCATTCAGTCTGTGTAAGTGCGCAGACAGGAAGTGCGAGGGATGGGAGAAGGGATACGTGTGCCTATTCCAGGAGGTGTGAGTTTGATTTGATTTGATTTGATTGTTTATTTATATAGCGCCCATACACAATGTGTTTCAAAGCGCTTCAAGGAGGGAGGGAACATGGGAAAATACAGTTTCATTCTTAAAGTCCTTGAAACAATACAGAATGTGAAAAATAACTATCTTAATAGGCCTGGCGACATTTCGGATAGTGCAAGTGCATGGAACAGATAAGGCAAAGAGGGAAGGGAAAAGAAGGAGAACAAAACAAGCAGTAACATTACTATGCCTGATGACAATTGATGTAGTGCATGAAGTATACATGAGGAAGGGGAAGGGGGAGGGGGGAATGGACTGAGGGAGAAGGAGAGGAACAAAACAAGCTACTGTCAAAATAGGTCAGAGACAAATTTTATAGAGTGGGGGTTGTCGGAGAAGACAAGGAGGGAAGGAGGCGAGACAGACAAGCTGCTATCAAAAGTCACGGGACAAATGATAAGAGTAAGTGCAAAGGACAATGAAAGATGGGATGGGGGAGGGCAGGTAGGCTGCAAAGCCAGGCAGCTATGATTACTATGCCTAATGGCAATTGGGATAGTGCCAGGCTTAACAGGAAAAGGAAAAAGGAAAAGGGGGGGATAGGGGTGGGGGGCCAGATGGCTGCAAAATACAGGCAGCTATGAATTTACGATACCTTACGGCAGTTGAGGTAATGCTGGAAGTTAACAAGGAGGAGGCAAGGGGATGGGGAGGAGGGAAAAGTAGGAGAGGAGGGAGAATAGAGTGGGGTCAAGAGTAGGAAGGAGGCAAACGAAGGGGGTTTCATGGAAGAGGGGGGGCACACATCCAGTCATGGGGGCACACAGACACTCATGGGGGGCATGGGGGCACACAGACACTAATGGGGGCACACAGACACTCATGGTGGCATGGGGGCAGACAGACACTCATGAGGGGCATGGGGGCACATGGACACTCATGGGGGACACACAGACACTCATGGGGGGCATGGGGGAACACAGACACTCATAGGGGGCATAGGGGCACACAGACACTCATGGGGCATGAGGGCACACATACACTCATGGGGGGCACACAAACACTCACAGGGGGTTGGGGGCACACAGACACTCATGGGGGGCACACAGACACTCATGATTGAATGGGGGCACACAGACACTTATGGGGGCATGGGGGCACACAGGCACTCATGGGGGCATGGGGGCACACACACACATGGGGGGCACGCAGACACTCATGGGGGGCACACAAACATTCACAGGGGGTTGGGGGCACACAGACACTCATGGGGGGCACACAGACACTCATGAGGGAATGGGGGCACACAGACACTCATGGGGGCATGGGGGCACACAGGCACTCATGGGGGGCATGGGGGCACACACACACATGGGGGCACACACACACTCATGGGGGGCACACAAACACTCACAGGGGGTTGGGGGCACACAGACACTCATGGGGGGCACACAGACACTCATGAGGGAATGGGGGCACACAGACACTCATGGGGGCATGGGGGCACACAGGCACTCATGGGGGGCATGGGGGCACACACACACATGGGGGGCACACATACACTCATGGGGGGAATGGGGGGCACACAGACACTCATGGTGGGCACACAGACAATCAGGGGGACATGGGGGCACACATACACTCATGGGGCAAGGGGGCACACAGACACTCATAGGGGGCATAGAGGCATACAGACACTCATGGGGGGCATGGGGGCGCACATACACTCAAGGGGGCACACAGACACTCATGGGGGGCATGGGGGCCACACAGACAGTCAGGGAAGAGGGATGCTGCAGGGGAGCAGGATAGCAGCGCTGATACAGCAGGCATGACCCCAGGTTAGCCCTGAACTGGTCTAGCGGGATGGCGGCAGGACATTTCCCGGTAGGCCTCTATCCCAGCCTTACCATCCCCTCCTTGCTCTTGCCAGCTGCTGTGTCCTCTTTCCGAACCCCCGGGAGTGTGTAAGTCACACCAAGCGAGTGAATCATGGCGAATGCCAACCTGTTTATCCCTCTCATTGTCACAAAGGGCTTGTTTTGCAATTGAGCTATCAATGCCCATGTCCATTTTGGGGGAGTGGAGTGGGAGTGGATAAAGCATCCATAACTGCCCTCTGAGTAGAATCATTTTCCCTCTCTCACCCGCAGACCAAATGTGCAGTAGTTTCTAAGGTGCAATTCGCATGCAGAACAAAGCGTGATCATCATCTATCTGGGGTGCTGACAGACAGGCCTTTGTAGATCAGAGAGAGCTGCTGTGCTCAGGGAGGGGAAAGCTTGTTGGAGGAAGGGGAGAATGGGACCACAAAACATGATCTCACATGTGTCAAACCGGCAATCTGTGTGTCAACATACATTCAAAGGCTGCCAACTTTAATATTGAGTGTGTTGTGGTTGGATAACATGCACTCACTGCCTAGGACTAATGAGAAAAATATACATGGATCATGGCGCCACATCAACATATCACTTCAAGGCACATCCACGTCTATGATGTTAGAAGTTCCACATGGTTATACCACGTCAAGTTCTATCATAAAGTGTGATGCAGTCTGTCATGCAGTAGAAACCGACATAGTACTGGACTACACAGACAAGCTGTGAAAAGCCTTATTCTGCCAAACAAAAAACAGCTCCCTCCCTTTCCTTTGTGGACAGTCCCAGTGCCCGTTTGATTCACTGGTTCACCATTGTTAAGAGGGATTTCTGAACTCTGACCTGGAGGGGCAGAGGTTCAGAAGGCCAACCTAGCTTCTTGGAACAGGGTAACCTCTGGACAAGCCAGACCAATCAGGGTAGCTATGGCAGGCGGTCAAGACTAAGTCTCAAGACGGGTGAGGGTGACTGAAAGACCTCAATGAGCACACAAAGCAAGGACACTTACAAATTACTCCAGACAGGTGTTATATTAAAAATATAGACATATTTATTACAAGGCCTTTGTAATATAGACTGTAGCAAAGAATAACAATAATACTAAAGTAAACCAACACATCACAATCAATACAATATATATACAAGACCAGAGGGGTCTAACAGAATAAAAGGCATGAAATGTGTAGACCACCTAGATGGGGAGGAAAACAGGCAGTGCAAGTAATCTTTAGACCCAGTTCCACATCAAGAATACACCTAACTAAGAGGCAGTCCAAGCCCTATGAAGAGAGGAGCCTTATGCTCAATAGTACATGCACGCGCTTGTGCCAAGGGACAAAATAGGGTCTCTTCGAGGGTCACTAGCAGATCAGGAAGGTGGATAAGGTCGATGAAGAACAAGTCCCCACTATTCAAGCAGGACCTCCACTAGCGGGCAGAGGCATCTTGAGAGTGTGGGATGCAGTCGCTATTTCGCAATAGCTGTGGAAAGGAAAGGGGCCCTCAGGGGCCACTTTGTGCATAAAAATGGGCTCCTGCGCTAGGGACCACCGGTTGGGGTATGGACTACTCACCGGTCCCCGACGCAGGCAGACCCAGACTTCGCCAGTACAGTCCACTTTGCTGGCAGGTTCGAATGCAACAATCAGGACATCTTGACACTGTGTAGTTTCTGCGGTAAAGCGGGGATTCCCAAATGGGACAGGGGCGATTTCTCCGCTCCGGGTGGAGCAATCGGCCGAATTCCACTGCAGCAGGCTTCCAGGTCAAGGGGGTCACAAGTGCAGCAAACTTGCACAGGTCATTGCCACAGCGGGGCAACACGTTAACCGCATCTACTCCGGTCCAGGCGCACTCGTCTCACTTCAGACTTGGGAACGCCAAGTGTACAAAATTCGGTGTGAGGGTGCCGTGGACACAGAGCAAGCAGTATACCAAGTTTCGAGGGCTTCGAGCAAACGTCCCGCGTAAACTGGTCAGCCCACTGGTTGGCCCAGGGACACTTCCGAAGAGGCTTACTTGCAGGGTTTGATGAAGGTGCCGAGAATAGTTGGTCCCACTATTCCAATGGGTCAAAGCATCTTCGCAGACCTTCTAGGACGATCAGATGCAAAGGGGTCTCACCGGACGGCAGTGGGCTCAGGGTGCCAAACCTTCCAGCGGGTCACCAGCGGTTCCTCGACTCGGCTTCTTGTTGCAGGATACTTGGCTCTTTATCCTTTGTTTGTGTGAACTCAGGAGATCGACATGGTAGTGGTGTTCTTGGCCTCCTCTTATCCAAAGTTCCCTTCGCGCCAAAACGGAGAGAACCCAATGGGAGATCTGCTCACAAACACTCACTCCATACGTGGACCAATCACGGTCCATGGTGGTCCCAGGCATTCAGGACACTCCAGACTCTCTGGCACCCAGGGTGTGCATTGGGAACAGACATCCCAGCCCACATCCTGGAGGCACACACACAAGGCATGCAGAAGCCTGCGAAAGCTTTGGGTTTCGCAGGAAAGTGTATGACCAAATAAGGACCGACCCGGGTCGGCTCGCCCTGGGGAAGGTGAAGGGGCAAGATGTCCAAAGGATAGGACAAAGAACCTTGTGGAATGGCCATTTTGGAGCCAGGCCACCTATTTGTGCCAAACGCGTTAAGCGCGAATCACATGGCAAGAAAGGGTTCAAAACATAAGATAAACGATAGCTGCCACCAGCCCTGTCCGTGACAAATCTGCACAGTTCATAAAAAGTCCAGCGAGAGTTTCTAGGGCCTTTGAAATGACTAGAGACCCAAGGGTGCGGTAAAGTAAGTTACATGGCACTCTTGTTACATGTTGCACAAAAGCTGCAACATGAGGAAAGGACTAAGGGAAACGAAGTCTCCCAGTACTGACTGTCTTAAGGGCATGTCAGTTTCCCCATAAGAAGTGAGCGAAAGCCCAGCGGAGTGCGGCTGAGGGCTGCACTTCTCTGGCAAAGGTTAGATCAGGGTGTAAAACAGCAGCAAAACAGTTTGGGGGTTGACACATGGAGGGAAAATTACATTTGAATATGAAATCTTTCCTAACACCCATGGTCCTATTCTCCTAGCTGGCATATATTATTAACTCTTCCCCTTACCTCTCCCTCTGCTTCCCATCATTTAACACTCCATCTACAATATCACTTTGATACGGACCCCTGGACAACCCTGCCCTCTCAGTACCATTACCTGCTCACTATACCCCATTTCCTCAATCTGAACTACACACTCACTCTCCGCACACGTCTCTCAGTGCTTAATTTGTAAACAAAAGAAAAAACGATAAACATCAATTTCACTACTTATTCTGCTGATGCATTTTAACAGTTGATCTCTGTGTTTGAATTCTATTGACCCAATGCTGTTTTTCGTGTTCCAAGTCGCATCCTAAGGAAATCTCACCCACAACCTTATTTCAGAATGGAAACACTTAGCCAGGTATATTTGTATTGTTGAGATGCACAAATTGGATAAACCAGATACCGTGTGCTTAGGCCTGTACAGGATTACTGGTTTGGGTTTTGGCTGCAAAGGGGATTGACAAAGACCTTGCCCGCTGCCTTCAAAGTAAATTTAAAATAACCATCAGTCCCAATGATTGCGCTCTCCCAAACAATATGTACGTAGAAAATATTTGTATTATTTCAGATGCAAACATAAATGATATTGTTCCATATGTCACACGTTAATCATTTGTCGATTATAAAGGTTCGACAAAATTCAATTATTTGATTAATCTCAAATTCCACATATGCCTATTTAAGCCTTAATCTCACAATTCAACACTTGCCTGTTCAAGCCGACACGTGTTTCGACCTAAGTCGTTATCAAGGCAGAATTTTGGCAAAACCAATCCTCAATCGATATATCTCCTTGTGATCAATGTGACTAGATGATGGCTAGGTTAGTCCTAGTTAAGTCAGTGTTATTACTCTCATTCCTCATTGCTATTGAGATTTTTGATAGTTTGCATGGCTCAATTATTGCTTTTAACTATCCTCAGTGTCATCCCATAACACGCGGGTGGGTCTCCTAACTGGACTGGCGTCCTTGATGTTTAATCATTAGTAGTAGGAGTCCTTATTAGGGGCTCTCTTGCCGCGTTCACCTTGTCATGTGATTTTCTTCGTTTTTTTTCTTGGGTATCATCTTTTTGGGTGGTGAACTTGCCAAAGTTTTTCCCATGCTTCTGGACCGGCAAGTTTCAGTTCTTCCCTTCTCCTGTTGACGTGTTGTATCCCTACTGCATTTCCAGCCTTTTATCCGGGCCACTGAGCTGAAAGTTAACGTTTGAGGCGGGGAGAAAGGTGTTTTTCGGGGAAGGGGACCACCACTCCCAGTTTAGTTTAGTTTAGTTTATTCATTTATAATGCTCACCAGACCCAAAGGTATCAGGGCGCAACAGTACAGATAATACGAAGCTTGATTAACAGGTTACATAATTATGCGGTGTATACAGGTGCAGTAATTGCAATTTAGTGCATGATAAGGCAAAGCAAAGTACATATATATAAAATACGCAGTTATTACCAAATATACAGCAAATATACAGCAGTTGTGCCGGAGTATGATCCTGGCTAATGGATACATAGGAGTGAGGAACCATAGGGAACCATGAAGAGGCAGAGGAGAATGTGGACAAATACAAGAAAACTTCAGGAAAACATTTGACATCCACAGAGCCGATCTGCTGGAATCAAAGTTTGCTAGCAACCACAGACCTGAAAGAGCACCTTGTAAGTTAACACAGGCAGCGGCACCGGAGCACTTCGGGGCAAAGGGTGCTGTGGTGAGTGGGCCCAGCTCACGAGAAATGTCTTGTTAGCAGAGGACACTTGCCGTTAAGGGGCACATGGCCTTTTCGGTCACAGTAGGAACATGTGGTGTTATTTCACTGGAATGTATACGATGTGCATCTGCCATGTGCATGATTCAAGGGCTGAGTCTGACATTGCATGGCTATTCCCTCGGGAAGGACACGGGGTGCAACAAGAAAAGAAAAGTTAAACGTGCTCTTTTTTTACATGCCTTGCAGAATGTTTCCATGCACTCAGTGGCAGCAGCCGGCGACTGGGCACTCACTGGCCAGCTCGGCAAAGACATCATCACTCTGTTTGGTCAAGTAAGGGTGGGAGCGAGTGAAGGGCTGGTGGGCGGGTCATGGGGTTCTAGGGAGCTCAGGTCTACGGTTTGTATCGCCAACCGCCTAACCATTGCACTTTGCCTCCACAAGCCGGTGTGGTTTCAATCATCAGAAAAAAACATGATATCACGTTATTTTAGTTGCTTTCATTTCAGTGGGTGGGGGTGTCTATGTGCCTCACACCTAATACACACAGTCCTTCATGAAGTGAAATTGTGTGGCCTTCCCAACACCAGAGTCGAGTGTATTGGCTTCCCTTTGACCCACTGACGTCCCACTGGACAATTTATAACCAGAAATAAACCAAACACCTGGAGAGAATGGCAAGCTGACATTTCACCTGCCAGATATGCTTGACGGCATACATGTATGTACGTGTTGCCAAGTATGAAACCTATCAACCTAGTATTTTAGGTCAGCGTGTTGGAACGCAGTATTCCGTGACAAAACATTGCAAAATAATATAGCCTAACACATTTCTGCGTACCATAAGACAGGATAGCTTTAAATAAATACTACAGCATAACATAGTGGCACAACATATAGTAGGAAATTAGCATAGCATAATGTGCCATGTATCATAACATAGCTAAATATATCTCACTACGATGAGGACTGTGGCCCGCAGACAGGAGCAGAGATGGCACACTTTGAAGTTACCAAAGCCTCTGATGTGGGTATCGTTTGGAAGGCCCCTAAAATGGGGGCTCTACCAGTTGGTGTTTCTGATATCAAAGTGATGAAACAAAGTGACAGTGTAAGCCTGACAAGCCAAGTTATGACTCATCCCCCATGCAGATCAAATTATATTTCAATGCACCATACCAGATGTGTAACAAGCATTGACAATGCCAACAGTTTGGGCTTTTGTGTAGGCTTGGGAAAAGGCACTTGGAAGGCAGCCGTGGTTGTCTTTTTTATTAAACCAGAAGAGGGTTTACAACTCCATTTAAGTCATTAACTCTCAGCAGACTGCTTTGAAAGAACATTGGCAGGCACTTGATTGCAATATTTGATGGTAAGACTTGATTAAAGCGAGCTCAGAGTTCCAAAGAGAAGCTGTTACAGAGATACAGGAAGGTTATCAGGTATCAGTATTTTCCAAGACACTAATCAAATACATTTTAAACTTAGCTCTAGGTTCTTAAGGTGATGAATATCGGAGACGTCGGGCTATTTTTTTTGTTGCAGGAATAATGTAGTCAATGAAACAACCACAAACAGTGCATCACAAAACAACACATTTTACTGAGAGATAACCCTGAAGGTAACTTGTCGAATCAGAAACATTTGCTGAAGGTAAATTCTAAAATCATTGAAGCATGTTTATGCCATTGGCCATAACAACACATTTTCTGTGGTCAAATATTCTCCATTCTATATCTGGCTTTCCCCAATCCCGATACCTGCCGCTGTCGACCCAGAATGTGAGTTTTCTCTGTAGTCAAGTTGAAATGACAGGACGGATACATATAAAGGGGGGATTTGATTTCATACACTTCCCATGGTAACATGGGCCTTTACACACTGATGATAACGTTACAAATGATGATTCATTCTTGTATGAAATGTATGTCACATTACAGTTAAGTTAGGGATAATGCAATGTTAGGCCACTTTCTGTGTTGTCAATTGTTGAAAGATCATGTGCCATCACTTCATGGGATGTCATTTTAGGGTGGTTGTAAAAGGACATTACACCACTACCTGTGATGTCACTTGAGGGCATGGTCAAATTACATCACTTCAAGTGATCTAATCGAGGAGGTCAAGGGCAGTGTGATGTAATTTCCACTATCCCTGATAGTTTAATGAAACAACGTCCCTGGCGCTGCACAAGTCTATTGTCTTTTTACTAACATGAAAGTGTTGCCTTTATTTAAATTAAACCCCATGGGAAGTATTTTGGGAAGTTAAAGTGTTCTGTCATGTCGAGGGGACTGCACAATTCTGTTCATTAAGAGTAGTTTGTGAGTGCCCCAGGTATTTGACACATTATATTGACCTGTGTTTTTATGTCACAAGGGTGGAAATAACTAAAGAAGGAAAACAGCATGTCATTGGGTTAAAGAGTTTGTGATCTGTGTTATCCTAAAACAATTGGTGTTTTTCAATTTGTGTGAAAGTGGATTGTCAGGAAAGAAAAATATTTGGATCACAGAGTGGGGTGGTGTGTTTTGTGATGTTTGTGCAAATATAATTGTTCCTATTCATTATAAATGTATATTCTTTCTACACACTGGCCTGATTCTTTGCTTATCTATGACACAGGGGCAAGTTTTTTTCAGCAAGTTGTCTGTAAAGGAATTAAGGTTTAGGAAGTTGATCTCACTTTGGGGAATGCTATGCATAAACTTCGATAAGGCATTGCAGGCGTGGATCAATTGACAGACTACAGAACACTGTTTTGTATGCCTTCCCACACCACCATAGTGTTGTTAATAAAAATGTCAGTCTGTTCTAATAAGTGCAGACTGTAAGGGTTGCTAGCACAGTTCTAGGTATGCTGGTTCGAGCAGATCAATGTTCTTATAAAGGTAAGTGAACTAATCAACAAGGTGATTATGCAGCAGCACGGAACACAATTTTAAAAGAGGCGCAACACTGAATTTCAATCCAACAGATTGAGTAGAATTAGCTTCTACGAAGTAGGACAAGTGGCCTTTTCACAATACCCCCTGCTATCCTTCTCTGAGAATGTCTAAGTAAAGACTAGGGTGAGAGAATAAACTATAAAGGTTTGGGGTACCTGGCTAACAGGGATATTAGTTTGCCACTGGTTCGCTAATGTGCTGCACAGCACCTGGTGTATGACGCTGAGATTAATATAGTAAACTTGATTGGTCTTATTATCTAATAGCCCTCTTGGTTGGTGGTTGTGTATTCACCACCTCCCTGTGGTTGTATATACTTCGTTCACTCACTAATATCTCCATGTCCTTGAACTTTGCAGGTGCAATGCCTAATTCCGCTTCTCACCTTCCTAAGCCTAATGAGCTTGCTTGGAGCAGTGGCTTTGGGTTTACGTGCATTAGCCACCATTTTAGGAACATGCAAAGTGTCTGGTCAGCCTCGTGGTTTTGTGGCATAGCATAGTCTGCCTATTCCTGGTCTGGATGTTGTGGGATGTATCAACCCACTCATCCAAGCCCTGCACATCACTGTGCATTGCTGGCAGCAGAAACATCATAATGGCCACTGGAAAGCATGCTGCTCGCTAGAAATCACCAGAAAGTGTGCAGTGAAAACCTGAAAAATAGGCCACCATCTACTTTTGCCTATGTCAGTGGTAACACAGGAGACCACTGCCAAAACCCACCATTTGGCTGCTCACTGAGCAAAATCATTGCAAAAGAAACAGAGCTAGTTTCAAAAATCTGTTTTTATTTGATGTCAAATTTGTAGAAATCATGGCTCACAAAGCACCTAAAAGATCCAACCTCTTTGTTCAGTGTTCCACATTATTACTGCAAGAATCCACATCAATATAGTGGGCCTCATTGCAGGTCGGGCATCCGGAATTAACAGTGGCGGTAAACCCGCCGACACTGTTAATTCCGGACCGCCCAATCCTGACTCCTGCAGGCATGAGGTGTTCCCGCCAGGTCTGACCTGGCGGGGTTAACACCGCCCGCCTGCAGGCAGACATGGAAACACCAGCACCATCACGAGATGGTGCAGTGTTTCCACTTTCCCATTCCCATTGAGTCCTATCGGACTCAATGGGAATGGGGATTTACCGAATTTCGCCTCCGGAATTCCTGGGACACCAGGGTCGTAATGCCCTGGTATTTCCGCGAGTCACGGAGGCAGAATGGTAATACAAGTCCGGCGGTAACCAGGCGGTTTTAGGAATCGTAATGAGGCCCAGTGTCAGCAAAAATCATATGTTCTCAGAACAAAATCCTATTTTAAAGATACTTGATGGAAAGACAGCTGTCCAAAATGGGTGTAATACCGTTGCTCACCTCTACCAGAAAGCCAGCGTTTTAAAACTATTGTGTAAAGTTGAACAATTGAACCCAAACTATGCCAAAGAAGAGAATTCCAACAAAATGCCATATAAGAGTGCCACACAGTGATTTCTTGTTGAAAAAGACTTGATTTAAGGATATGTTGCTTATTTTAAGTTTATAACTGTTATTTTCTTTCACAAGGAACTATGTTACAATTGATCAGAAAGTAACCTGATGTAGTTAAAACTCCAAAAGGCTTGCTCTCCCTTTATTTATTTCTGAAAAATCTACCTTCACAAAAACATCTGTAACTTTTGAACCGGACGTCCTTGAACCGACATTTAACTGTCATTTTGAAGCTAAGATCCTAACCTTTCAAACAAACCTAAAAAGACATTCCAATTCATTATAATTTTTCTGGAATCATGTTTCACACATGCAGAAAAAATGCAGCAAATTGCAATTTAGTTCCATTTTAACACATGCCAAAATTGCTGTTTCTTGTTTGCAACTGCTGAGATTCATTTTCGATCTGATAATCCTTCATGAATCATTGCTAATGTTGACCTGAACCAATCCCAAGTAACTATCATTTATCCTGAATCCTATAGTTAATTAAAATTAAAATCATTTTAGCATATTTTTCACATTCATTGCTATCCCATTCAAAAGTATTTTTGCCTGTTTAAAATCATACCTGTTTTCTCTAAGCTTGCTGGGGGAACTGGAATTGAACGGCATTGTTGATTAATATTCCTGAAACCTGTGTGCCCTCATTTCTATCTCTTCATATTGCATAGCGGCAGGAGTGAGTAATAACAGGGGATAAAGTGACCACATTGTTTTAATTGAAACCATATCAAGTTTATTTCTGTGTTGCATTCTTTCCCATCATTGCATTTCCTTGAACCCATATAAAGTATTCTCTGCTACCTTTATCCTTCTTGTTCCTACTCCTAAGTGATTAAAGAGTTGTTGATATTGTAATATTACCCATTGCTGATCACCGTTCATATTCATAAGTGTCCTATTCAGATAGTGTTCTATTCATAAAAGTGTATATATATATTGTTCAATTCTTCAAATGAACCTTTTAATTTGCAAAACAAACCTACTTCTTGGCTCAGTGAGATCGGGGAGATTCAAAGAGAGGGGCGTTATATGAGGGTTCATCATCCAGATGTAAAGAACTTTGACATAAAAATGTATAAATAAGTGCTTCCATTGGGCATCCCAGACTAGGCATTGACTTAGTCGGTGTGCTGGATTGAAGTCATTTACAGATTGGGGGCTCGGTAACCGGGACTTCTGGATTAGAACTACCACTTGTGCAGCTTAATACAGTGTGCTAGCAGCTTAATACAGTGTGCTAACTGACAAGATACATAAATCCTGTTGGGCTACTATGCTGTGTTACACTGTAAAAGCACCCCTCAAAAAGGGAACGCTCTAAGGAAACGGTCTGTTTTGCAAAATAAAATAAAAAACTTCTGTAAGTCAGGAAGGAAATCAATTTCCAGAATGGCGACATTGGTAGACATAAAGATAGATAGAGAGCACCTTTTGCATAAGTTGTTTGTGAGAGGTGAATGGACTGAGCAGGACCAGAATGTGTGGTTGCAGACAATCACACAACAGGTCACTGCAACTGGGTTAGATATCTGGAGGGATCAGGGTCCCTTACTTGTGGCCCTGAGTGAACTATATATGGCCCCTGAGGCCAAGGATGAGCACAACAAGATTGCCAGGGTAGCGGCATACCTATATCTATCTATGGGAGCCATACAGGACAAATGTGCTGAAGGCCAAGATCTGGCAAGTAGGCAACTGATGTCATTAGAGAAGGTCCAATCTGATCTGGACTCTTCTGAGCAGAGGCAGCAGAGGAGACAGGAGTCAGAAAACAAAAGTAGGCAGTATCTGGTCAAAATCATCAAAGAGGATATGGGTATCCTGCAACAGGAAAGGGCAGACCAGGATACCAGAATTCTGGCCTTGCAGAAGGAGTATCAAGAAGGTTTGGACTCTAATGCAGAGCCAGAAAAAGCTGGAGCAACAGCTAGATTTCAATAGGGCATGCACAGAGCAGGTAGTCACCCCGCAAAGCCATCTAGATAGAGAGAAGGCAGAGTACAACTAATTATTTCGAAATGAACTGGACACCCAGGCAGTATTTGAGGAAGAGTGCCAGAAAGCTGGTGCCCTTCAAAGGCAGAGGGACGACCTGGTGGCACAGAGGCAGGCTCTTGCTCAGTAAAGGGATACCTTAGGCCAGGAAGTCTGCCACTTAAAAGGGAAACCTGAAGAAAAATCACCTGGCCGTCCAGGGACTGGGTGACCTCCAAAAAGAGCATCAAAACTTGTTAGAGCACACCAGTAGGGTGGAAGATGCTCTGGCAAGAAAGGAACAGGCCAGTAGGGACGGGACTCAGGAGGTAACCCTCCTTCAGCAAAGACTGGCCCAGTACTCCAGGACAAACCAGGAAGCACAGAGAGAGAATGAGTCTCTCTGTCAGGACAATGATGGTCTCCAGCGGCAAGTAGCCATGCAAGAGTGACTGATAGAGTCTAGTAAGGCCTTGATTGAGGAACAGAAAGCTCAGGCTCTCGCATGGCAACAGGGAGCAGGGGCTGATAGAGATGAGGTTCGCTGGGAAAGGGAAACACCTGAGCATAACCTCAGGAGCCCTAGTACAGGAGACCTCCATCTCTCCCAGTCCCTGGACTCTGCTGCCCCCATGTCCCCTGGCGCACATGAACCCAGGGCCACGGGGATGGCAGATTACCATCCAGTCAGAAGTATGGGACTCATAGGCCCGTACCTCCCAGGAATGGATGGGCGGGCATCCGAGTATGGGCACCCAAGTACAGTGCAATTTTGGGGGGAACCCCAGGAGAGTAGGCCCACTAAGGGCATCGTGAAAACCTCTGCCCAGTTAGGTCAGTGGGGGGGTACCCATCAAATCCTGGCAGCAAGGAGGAATCTGAAGACTCCTGTGAGCGTCCCAGGACACAAGAGACTAGGTCCCTACATTCTGTCAGCCATTCCTAGGCTCGCAGAATCCCGGAAAACCTGGAAGATCAGACCGGCACCTCTGGGAGCAGTGCCTCTGAGTCAGAGGATGAATGGACGAGGGTTATCCGAACCAAAAAGGCCAACAAGGCGAAAAGGGCCTTGCTTAAGGACCCCTTAAAACAGATTAAGGCATTAAGGAGTGTCATCATGCCTTATCACAAGAATGCCAAGTATTCTGTGTGAGAACACTTAGAGCTCTTTGAGCAAATGATGGAGACTTTCCATTTGAAAGACAGCAGTAGCTGCATTCAGTACGTCAAATGGACATTCTCCCCAGAATACTCCAGTTTCTTTGCGGGGCTGGAGGGCCAAAATCATTCAAGATGGTCCACATACAGGGCGGCCATCCTAAAGCACTTTTCTGTTCATAGAAATCCCCAAGAGGCTCGCAAAGCAGCCTACAATTTACGATGTGGGGAGGATCAGGCCCCACAAGAATTTGTGCAGGAGTTGAAGCGTGCCTTTGCGCAGACTACCAGAAGACAGTAAAGAATTTGTTAATACATTTTTCCATGCGCTGCCGAAATACATCATGACCCAGCTAGTGAGAGATTTTCATGAGAAAAGGTCACTAGACTGGGTCATTGAACAGGCCACCCGAATCTATGAGGTGCAGAAGTCCATAGAAAATAAAAATAATGCTCAGAAAAGCCCCAAACCGACCAGCACCCCTGCCGCTGCCAAGGTGGCAGAGGTAAAGGATGCCCCCATTTTACATTTGGAGATGGGGGGGTCTAAAAACCTGCCTGCACAGAATAATTCTAAACCCAGAAGTCCCTCAGGCCAGTCACAGACAGGGAATCAAGGAGGTAGTCCCACAAATGGGGTCCCTCACTCCCCTGACTATGTAAGTCTCTGCTACAAGGGAAACCGACCCATCCTGGGTTACGTATGGACTCCTCCAGCCCAAGGGGGGGGGGGATCCAACCAAGCACCTAACCCAGGGAACTTCCCTCCTAACTCCCCCCAGGAGGGCAGAAATTCACCAAATCCTGGGCAGAACTTTTTCCCCAGGTATCCACAAAATGTCCAACCCCAAAATCATGCATCCTTCTTTCCCCATTTCCCTGAGCCCAGACCACCTAATCCAGGAGAGGGGAGGCCAAGGGTGGAGGGGTACCCAAATCTTCCCAACCCGGGGTACTACCAGAGAAAGGATAGCTACCCTTCCCGGGATCAGCCCAGGGGAGAAAACAGAACCCTGTATCAGCCTGAGCGGGTTTCACAGCTTGAGCGCCAGGTCCAAAATATGGCACACGATCTGGGTCACATGAAGAGGGCTCAGCAGAACCCTCAAATGAGCATGCCGGCACAGAATGCCCCAAACTCTGGACCTGGTGCTCCAGAACAATGACGTGGCAGCACCCCGATAACCCACCGGTTCCCAGGGAGGAGGCACAGGGTGAAGGGCGGTGTAAAGCCTTGGAGGAAGCTCCCTTCCCCACTTGTTAACAGTCCCTGGAAATCCAGGAACCGGAAACAAAATCTCCTGCCCCTGAAAGCCTGCTACCCAAGGACCAGAGGGGGGATAGGAGAAACAAAGGACCCAAACAGACCCATTTTGAGGAGAAGGTACAGATCTTCCAATTTGAAGTAGAGGGATCCTCAGAGGATCCTGGGAAAAGGATCTTCTCCTTCAGAGATGGGGGAACTCCTCCCAAAGAAAAATGGGTCCCAAGGGATTCACATCCAGACTGGGTAGATGTGGGGACTGAGCTAGCGCCGCCCATCATCCCATCCCAGAACCAACCACATCAAAATCCCCTGGTTCAAACCCATCCTGGTGACTGCCTCCAAAAAGGGGGGGAGGGCAGCACAGAACCGGAACCAGGGGAACTCAAAACTTCTCCTATCTCCAGTTGCCAACTTTTTCTTTCAGATTCCCAAGACTCCCCACATAATTCTGCCCAAATCTCTTCTCTCTCCAAGTCCAAAACCAGAAAACTAGCCCACCAGTTGATCAAAAATGTGCATTATCTGTGCCCCTTTGCGGAGAAGGATGGAAGATACTATGCCCCAGTTTAAGTACAGGGGCAGGGTACAATTTTGGCACTGGTGGACACTGGATCCCAAGCTACCCTTCTGTCCAAAAAGGCCTTTGATGAACTAATTTCAGGAAGGGGGGAGAATTACCAAAATCCTCTCAACTCTCTTCCTGGACAACTTCATAACTTTGACGGGAAGGAAATTCCCATCGAGGGGACTGCGGATTTGGACATCAAATTCAGGCAACACAAGGTGAAACACCCCGTCATAGTTGTGACTCCAGAGGGCACCCCTTGTTTACTAGGGAATGACCTCCTGAGAAGGTTGTCACCCCTAATAGATTGCATAAACAAGGTCTCTGGACCCAGACTAGCTGACCAATAAAGTTGAAACAGAGTGTCAACCATGTTAGTTTAAACGGCACATGCCACATGGTTGAACAAAAATCTGACCAAGTAGAATTTCACTTTCAGAACAACCAAGTTCCAGACGTGACAGTAATAGCAGTAGGACAACAGACTGGTGCTGGGGGGTCCTCTCTATTTCTGAAAATCAAGCTTCCTTCCAGTTTAAGGTGGTATTCCACACTGGAAGGAAACACTCTGAAATTCTTTACCAATCCACAATCAGACATTCCCACTCCTATAGTCCAGAAAGATGTGAAATCAGCTCAGAGCTGGCTGATATTCAGCAAATTGGAGAGCAGTTGTTCATCCCAATTCAGATAAATGAAGGGAAGGACTCTGTTCTCGCCCAAGTGTGTGTGAACAACAGTAAGAGCTTCATCAGCGAAGCCATGTTCCGCCAACTCCCAAAAGATCCAGCCATTCCCACATTTAGACTAATAGACAAATGGGAAGTGGATCTGGAAGGACCCAATTCCAAACATCTCCTGCCAGGCAGGTGTATGCTCAAAATGTCCATAGGCACCAAGAGCATAGTACATAATTGTTGGGTCATGCGAGACGTCACTTTCGCCTTTTACTTACGCAGTGACATTCTCAATCGCTTTGCCATTAGTTTGGACCTAATAAACTTCAAAGCTTGGTCCCGATTAGTGGATAATCCCATGGGCTTTGAAGATCCAGAGAAAGCATTTAGGTCAGCTCAATTGCTACCTTATGCAGTTGAAATTCAGATTGAAGAGGAAGTCACCATCCCAGAAAGGACCCGACAATTCTCCCTGAAAGTGAAAGTTAAAAGAGGACAAAAATTGAAAAACCCTGATGCTTATATTCTTCCAAAATGCTTCTCTCCAACAGCAAGGGTTGGGGGTAAACCCAACACTATTAGTCAATATAGAACATGACACCATTCCAATGGAGGTTGATAACAGCGACTTAAAGAGTATCACACTAGCCGCAGGCACCATTAATGGAATGGCGGTTGATGACCAACATTTTTCCATTGATCTAGGTAATGAACTTTTAGGGCCAATCCCCAAGGACTGTTTTGACAGTGACAGTGATGACAACACAACACCAGACAGGATCTTTAGCCGGCATGGGGGGAACTTCCTGGTGTACACTTCCTGCCCTTATGGTAAGGAAGATGTGACTTGTGACTTTAGGAGGGATGAGGTGATTTTTCAGGTCCATGAGGGCTGCCTTTCCCACCTGAAGCCACGAGTCCAAATCAGCAGTTTGACCAGGGACTTCTCCACCCAGCTGGAGGAGGCCGCTGAGATAGCGAAACCAGAAGTCTTTCCAGGCTTCAGGCAGATGGTTGAAGAGAGAGTCAACCTAGCTGATGCCTGTGAGACTCTGGAGCAGAAGCAAAAGTTGAAACAAGTTTTCTTGGATTTTCAAGATCTCTTTGCGGTGGACTCATATGACTGTGGTCGCACCGACATCCACACAACAACAATTCCCACAGACCCTGGAATGACTCCAGTATTTGTGAAGCAATATCGCTTGCCTCTTGCATCAATGGAGTCCCTTACTGAAATCATTAAGAACCTTGAGTCCCGTGGGATAATCCGTCCAGTCCACAGCACCTTCAATAATCCGGTGCTGGGGATATTGAAGCCAAACGGCCAGTGGAGACTCTGCGCCGACCTTAGGGAGCTCAACAAATGGGTCCATACTTCCCGATGGCCTCTTCCCTACATTGACCAAGGGCTGGCCCAGATCCAGGGGTCATAGGTATTCACGGCAGTAGACCTGACCAATGGATACTGGACTGTACCTGTCAGTAGGGAGGACCAATACAAGCTGGCTTTTACCTTTGGGGGCCAGCAGTACACATGGACCCGGACTCCCTCTGGATACCTCAACTCCGGCAATGAGTTCAACATTTTTCTACATGAAGCCATGCCCGACCTGGGTGAGAGGGGTAACCTGGCTTATGTAGATGATGTCCTCATCAAAAGCTCAACTGTGGAGGGACACATAGCGGAGATCCTTTATGTTCTGACACAGTTGAGAGCCGCTGGAGCAAAACTTTCCTTTCAGAAAGAACAGTGGTGTAGAACCCGTGTTAATTTCTTGGGGCATGAGATTACTCCTTAGGGTCTCTGTCCCCAGGAAAAGAAAGTGGAAACACTCTAGAAATTCAAAGACCCCTCAACTCTGTGGGAACTAAGGAGCCTCCTTGGACTGACTAATTACAGTAGAAAGTTTATTGAGGGCTACGCAGAGATCACCAGACCCCTGATTCATCTTTTGAAGGGGGGACGTCAAGTGGGAATGGGGTCCAGAACAAGCCAAGGCAGTAAGACAACTCAAAAGAAGCCTCTCACAAGCGCCTTGCCTAGCTTACCCTGTCAGAAACAAGGAGTTCTTCTTGGAGACATGGTTCTCTAATACATGCTTGACTGCAGTATTATACCAAAAGCATGACAAGGTCAATAAAGTAATCTCCTATGCGAGTAAAACTTTATCCTCTGTGGAGGAAAAATTCAACGATTGTGAGAAGGCACTCCTGGCAATGAAGAATTACCGCCCATTTATCTAGGGGGAACACATCATAGTGGAGACTCCACACCAGCCTCTGCAATATCTCCAAAGTGACAGTATCCGGGCCGGAAATGTGAGTATTTCCCAAATTGCTTCCTGGATTCTGTCAATGCAAGGCTTTCCTGTGGAGGTCTGATATGGCCAAAAAAAGAAGAGTCCCCTCGCGCAAGGTCTGGCTGACTTGCATGATTGTGCCAGAGAAAACTGTCTCGAGGATGGGAGTCTGAAAATCAAGGGCAACATGGAGGCATACCTCAATTCCCCACACAAAGTCTTTGAAGAAGACAGGTGTGAGGGAATGCCCACTTTCTATGTAGATGGATGCTCTTACCATGTTCACAACAATGGGGAAAAAGAACTTTTGGCCAGCGTAGGGAATGCATGGGTGAATGAGTCCCCAGAACCCTCCGCTGGGTACAAGATTGGTCCCTGAAGTAGTCAAGTGGCAGAGTTGATGGTTGTGCATCAAGCCATCCTCACTGCTGTCCAACATCAACTCCACAAACTGGTCATAATCACAGATTCAGATTATGTACGGAACGGGTTCTTGGAGCACCTGGTTATTTGGAAAACCAGAGGCATGCTATGTGCTAATAATAAACCATTGAAACATGGGAAGTTAATTCAAAATATTGATGATCTTGTCACCTCGAATGGGATGACTATCTACTGGAAAAAGATCAAGGGTCATTCCAAAGTAGAGGGACCAGACAAAACTGGAAATGACTTGGCTGATCAGCTGGCCAAA
Organism: Ambystoma mexicanum; assembly: GCF_040938575.1. Taxonomy (NCBI): domain Eukaryota; kingdom Metazoa; phylum Chordata; class Amphibia; order Caudata; family Ambystomatidae; genus Ambystoma; species Ambystoma mexicanum. The sequence continues at coordinate 881,742,040 of NC_090929.1, read as the reverse complement.
ACCGGGGCCATCCAAGGGGATCTAATAGAGATCGAGTCCCTGGTGGGGGAAATCCAGGTCACTGCTATCACTAGGTCCCAGACAAATGCTCACAATGATCTTTCAACTGCACAATGGTGTAAGGAGACCCCAGATGCTGATTTGATACGGCTCAGAAAGGGGATCCAATAATTGGTAAGTTTTATCAACACATTGAGGACCCTGAGAACTTTCCCCTGATGGATACCGAGTACATTGGGAAAGATGGCCTCAGAGTGTTGATGAAATGTCCAAAAATGTTCCGAATGCAAGACGGTTTGTTGGTAAGGAAATGCCAAGCTGGCCATGATCAGTGGGTGGTCCCTACCTCATTCTGAAGCCTGATGTTAAATCAAGCCCATGATGCGGCCACAGCCGGTCATAGGGGGTTTCATACAACATTTGAAATCTTAAGAGAGATTGAATACTGGCCACACATGGGGCAGGACCACGACCAATACTTGAAGGGGTGTCTTGTGTGTGCACAATTTCAGCCAACATCCCTCACACACCGTGCGCCTCTCCAAAAGAAGGGGATGACACTGCCCTAGTCCGATTTGCAAGTCGACTTTATCGTGCCCGTGATTCGCTCCTCTAGGGGGAGCAAGTACATGTTGACTGAGACATGCTTGTTTACTAAATGGGTGGAATGTCTCCCGGCCCCAAACTGCAAGGCAGAAACAGCAGCTGCCCTGATGATCAATCACATGTTTTCGTGTTTTGGACTACCCCAAAGGATTGAGTCAGACAGAGGTAGCCATTTCACCAGCGAAGTAATGACAAAGATGTGGGAGATACTTGGGGTTAATAAGAAGCTACATATTGCTTACCAGCTAACCTCTAGTGGTGCAGTAGAACGTTACAACAAAACCATTGTGAGCATATTAAAAAAATTAGTGGCAGATTTTGGGCCAAGTTGGGATATTCGATTATCTCTTGTCCTAATGGCCATCAGATCTACCCCTTCATCTGCAACAAAAATGTCACTGTTTGAGCTGATGACTGGACTCAGGATGGTGCTTCGCCAGCATCTGCTCTACAGTACCCTTAGAGCAGACATTGATCAATGCCTCCACAACACACAAGTATGTTGAAAATTTAAGAAAACACCTTCAACATGCTTTTGCCTATGTTCAGCGAAATCTAGAAAGATCAGCCGATAGCATGAAGACCCACTATGACTTAAAGACTACTAGGAAAGAATACAATGTAGGAGACCGTGTTTATCTATACAATTTCCAAAGGAAACAGGCCAAACAGTGAACATTTCTGCCTACCTGGAAGGGACCTTTTGAAATTGTAGACAAGATCTCATGAGTCGCCTACAAGATCCGCATCCCCAAAGGCAGTTTGGCAGAAGCGGAAAATAAGTGGGTCCATATTAATCAGCTGAAGTGTTGCCATCCAAGGCACACTCTGCAGCAACTGGAGGAGTCTTCTGGAACCCCAGAGGGGGCCACTCCAAATCCATAAAATATCAACCCTAAAATATTCCACATAAGGGGCCTCATTACAACCCTGGCGCTAAGTGTTTAACAGCGCCGTAAAAGGCTGCGGTGCCGTTAAACACTTAGCGCCTAATTACGAGGTCCCTTTGCGGGACCCGACCTTAACGGCTGGTTTTTACAGCCGTTAAAGTAGGGACCCTCAAAGGGACTTTGGTGCTAATAACGTTACCGCAATTTGCAGTACCGTTATTAGCGCCTTCCCTATTCCCATTGAGCACTATGGGGCAAAAATGGGAATGGGGAAGGGCCATGGCGGCATGGGGAATTACCGCCCCACCAACCTCGGAATGAGGTGGTAATTCCCCATTCCGCCATGGCGGACACCGGCATGGACCATGGTGCTAATAGCACCATGGTCCTCCGCCTGGGTCGTAATGAGGCCCAAAGTATATAAAATACAATAATGCAAATGTCTCCTGATTTATAAAATGTATATGTCCTCCCCACTACATTAATAGTGGTGGGAAAATGTCTACAAATATGTTTTTGCTTTGTTATCCTAGGAGAAAGAGAGAGAGATAAACCATGGGGACTGACCAAGGAGGACAACCCGGGGACCGGGAGCAAAGATCCGAGGGGCCTGGGATATCGCTCAATACTCCCATCAGGACTGGCGAGGAGAACCAATCGATCCACCCCTGATGGAGGAAAAGACGATGAACTTTGCCATTTGTGGAATCCGGAGAGATGAGGCCGACATCCCAGTCTTGCCAAGTTCCATTGATGGAAGTTCAATGGCCATCACAAGACGGGAGGCGTGTGGGATGTATCAACCCACTCATCCAAGCCCTGCAACATCACTGTGCATTGCTGGCAGCAGAAACATCATAATGGCCACTGGAAAGCATGCTGCTCGCTAGAAATCACCAGAAAGTGTGCAGTGAAAACCTGAAAAATAGGCCACCATCTACTTTTGCCTATGTCAGTGGTAACACAGGAGATCACTGCCAAAACCCCCCATTTGGCTGCTCACAGAGCAAAATCATTGCAAAAGAAACAGAGCTAGTTTCAAAAATCCGTTTTTATTTGGTGTAAAATTTGTAGAAATCATGGCTCACAAAGCACCTAAAAGATCCAACCACTTTGTTGGGTGTTCCACATTATTACTGCAAGAATCAACAACAATACAATGTCAGCAAAAATCATATGTTTTCAGAACAAAATCCTATTTTAAAGATACTTGATGGAAAGACAGCTGTCCAAAATGGGTGGAATACCGTTGCTCACCTCTACTAGAAAGCCAACGTTTTAAAACCATTTGTGTAAAGTTGAACACTTGAACCCAAACTATGCCAAAGAAGAGAATTCCAACAAAATGCCATATACGAGTGCCACGCAGTGATTTCATGTTGAAAAAAACTTGATTTAAGGATATACGTGTGCGTAGAGGGGACGTGTGTGTAGAGGGGATGTGTAAGTAGAGGGGACGTGGGCGTAGAAGGGTGGAGTGCGTAGAGGGGAGGAGTGCGTAGAGGGGAGGAGTGCGTAAAACAGGTGAATGCATAGTACGTGTGAGGACATAAAACGAATGAGTGCCTAGAGCGAATGAGTGCGAATGGGTGCCTAGAGCGGAGGGAACTAGAGCAGTTTTGAGTGCGAATGGCTGACAGGAGTGCTAGTGGCGGACAAGAGTGCAAGTGGCAGACAGGAATGCATGCACGAGGCCGACAGGAATGCATGCATGAGGCCGACATGAATGCATGGATGAAGCGGACAGAAGTGCATGCGTGGGGCAGACAGGAATGCATACGCGGGGCAGACAAGAGTGCATGCATGGGGCAGACTAGAGTATGTGGGGTGGAATGGAGTGCGCGGGGCGAACTGGAGTGCATGAGTGCGTTGAGCAGACCGGAGTGTGTGGAGCAGACTGGGGTCCATGGAATGAATAAGAGTACATGGAATGGACTAGAGCGCATAGAATTGCGAGACGTACATAATACGGTTTGGAATGCAGGGAACATTTGAAAGAGCATAGAAACCATCATATCACATCACCACGCTTACTCCCCTCTTTACACCACCACTCAACTAGAACACAGTGATACTATGACACCATTCGGTATAACTCTTCTCATACCAACATCCGCCGCTCACTCCTCATCACTCTAAGTAAGCACTGCTGGTTACACACCCTCCAGCCAGGCGTTCTCCTCAGGCCTAACACAGCCACATTCGGTCTGGATAAATCCTGCCAGAACGAACACATACTCCTGATCTCTCAACCACCACACCTACCGCTAAAAAGCAGCTATTACCCGAATACTGCACCAGCTGCACACATACCCGGTGCTCACATGCACCTTTGACTCTCTCTGCTCTGTCTACTTACCTGAACTTCGGTTCCCAAGGGCGTTCAATGTACCAGCGCCTTCAGACCATACCAATGGTATATAAGGCGCTATATAAATGCAAAATAACATAACATAACATAACATATGTTGCTTATTTTTTAGTTTATAAATGTTATTTTTTTCACAAGGAACTATGTTACAATTGATTAGAAAGTAACCTGATGCAGTTAAAACTCCAAAAGGCTTGCTTCTCCTGAGAACCTTTCACACCTTTTCCCTGGACAAAGTATGCTTCCCCTGCCCTTGGCCAAGAGATTGACAGGCTGGTGTGAACAGGAACTAGCAGAGGCACCCTGGCCTGTTGCTCTCAGTCAAGACAATGGATTCTTTGGGATGAATAGGAATATGCTAAATTTGGGTGTAACTGTCAACAAAGTGTTGGCAGGAAACAAGACATGTAACCCTGTGAGTCAGCCCAGCTCTAGGAGGCGGACCAGACTGAGATGTGAATTGAATTGAAAGCAAATGTATGTTTTATAAAAATGCTTATAACAAATTGTATCAAGCTGACAAAAATGGGAAACTTTGAGGTTCTTAAAATGAAAATTTCCTCATGATTTAGGACTAAGCTGGACGCCGTGTGATGTTCTGAGACCAAACCCCGGAATTTATTCATATTGCAGCTGTTGTGTTGTTGCTATGAACATAAGACATTGCAGTAATTTTGCCAGAGAGGATATTAATGCATGTCTAAAAATGGGTGCAGAAATAATATTGGGAAACCCTCCAAAAGCCCAAAATGTGGTCATTTCTGAACCAAAGCTCCTAGGAAGATAAGAGTTGGACAGAAATGTACCTTAGGCAATCTGTCATGCAATTTAGGTAGCATTAACAAGTTGTGTATATTGGTAATATGTGTTTTATGAAAAATCAGATATGCTGTACAGACACAAAGGGGAGTGTTTTCACCTAAGCCATAAACATGACACCGGGTGACACGGTGATCCTTTCTCCTGTCATGGGACAGGAAATCCTTTGACCAATCCGATCCTTAGAGGGTTGGGCATAGAGAATCAACCTCCCCACCCTCTTTGGAAATACATAAATAAGGACTGCTAGGACAGGTAGGAGACAGACCCTTTTCCACTACTCAGCTATGCATGGCGAAGCACCCTGCAGGAAGACTCCAGACTCCAGATAGATCCAGAGATCAGACTCTAGAACCAAACTCTAGAACTTTGAAACAGAGAGGCCTAATTCACAAGCTGAACCCTTCTCAGCAGGCCTGCAGAATCTAGCAACCTTATTCTAACCCCTAAACTTCCAAGGGCTCTTACATCCAACATCCGGACTGTGCTGTTTTGCTGTTCTAGCCAGGAACCCTTTGCTAGAACCAAGGTCCAGACCCAGAAAGCAGAGCTGTATCCAGAACCCGTCAGATCCAGTCCAAGAGGCCACCCAGACCACTGTGCAGTCCTGAGAGCAGAACCCAGAGTGCCTGAGACCTGTCCAGTGGCGAGTGAAGCCAAACCCATGACCAGATCTTTGACGAGGCCCATTCCGTTGTAAAGCCTAGGAGTGAGTATCTAGTCTAGAACTGTGCACAGTCATCTCTTAGTTTAAAGTAATCTTATTCCAACTATCTCAGCCTGTCCAGAACTGCATTATAAAACCTCTTTTGTCTATCCTAAATTCTTCTCTCCTCCACATAATTCTTCATAATTGTAGCAATAATCATTTTTGCGCTGATATTTTCTGAAGAGGGACATGTGTTTTGACGGACAGAGATCAGAGCGGTGGCGCCGCTGTTCTGGTGGCTGCCTGTTGAGTGTCTTGCTTCTTCATAGCCCCTTAGTTTAAGTCCATATTGGTTCTGAATCTTTAAAGCGCATCTGTCATATTTGAAATCTTGAGTTTATTTCTGAAAAATGTACCTTCACAAAAACATCCGTAACATTTGAACCGCACTTCCTAGAACCGAAATCTGACTGTCATTTCGAAGCTAAGATCCTGAACCTTCCAAAGAACCTAGAACGACATTCCAATTAATTATATTTATTCCGTAATCGCGTTTCACACACACAGAAAAATTGCCGCAAATTGCAATTTAGCTCCATTTCAACACATGCCGAAATAGCTGTTTCTTGTTTGCAACTGCTGAGATTCGTTTTCGATCTGATAATCCTTCATGAATCATTGCTATTGTTGACCTGAACCAATCCTAAATAACTATCATTTATCCTGAATGCTTTAGTGAATTAAAATCATTTTAGCATATTTTTCACATTCATTGCTATCCCATTCAAAAGTATTTTTGCCTGTTTAAAATCATACCTGTTTTCTCTAAGCTTGCTGGGGGAACTGGAATTGAACTGCATTGTTGATTAATAATCCTGAACCCTGTGTGCCCTCATTTCCATCTCTTCATATTGCATAGAGGGGGGAGTGAGTAATAACAGGGGAAAAAGTGACCACATTGTTTTGATTGAAACCATATCAAGTTTATTTCTGTGTTGCATTCTTTCCCATCATTGCATTTCCTTGAACCCATATAAAGTATTTTCTGCTACCTTATCCTTCCTCTACCTACTCCTAAGTGATTAAAGAGTTGTTGATATTAAACCTTTTAATTTGCAAAACAAACCTACTTCTTGGCTTAGTGAGGTCGGGGAGTTCAAAGAGAGGGGAGTTATATGAGGGTTCATCATCCAGATGTAAAGAACTTTGACATAAAAATATGTAAATAAGGGCTTTCATTGGGCATCCCAGACTAGGCATTGACTTAGTTGGAGTGCTGGATTTAAGTCACTTACAATGTGTTCAATCAAGTGAGTCCCATCTACCTGCGGTTGAAAGTTGGCCTGTGCCAGTGATTTGGGCTTAGGGGGAACACTATAATTGCTGAAGGGGGTCTGGGTGGGTTGCATCTCTCATGTTTGTCTCAGAATCCTAAGGGGATCAGTAATCCAGTCCAAAGACAGCAGCACAGGGTAAGTGACAATTTCTCTGAGATGGAGTTCTGGGGTTTAGATAATGTCTGTGGACCGAGAAAGGAGACCTCAGGCAAGCCCTAATGGTATTCATTGAGGGGTCCCCAACATTCCCCTTTTCTCAAAAAAATATATGCACCACACAATGCTCGCCACTTCTATTAGAATTCAAGATGATTTGGGTGGTGCAAAGGGGCTCTGGGAATGCACCATTTGCCACCGCTGGATAGTGTCAAGTCTACCACGAGGCTCAGCATCATAGCACACTCTGGCTGTTCCTAGTCTGGGTTATTCTTCACTACGTGTCTGTGAGCTGGCCTCTGTGCATCAATGGTGCTTAGGGAAAAAAGGAGGATTTCTTGAGTGAGGGTCTGCCGGCTCTCAGGGAGACAGCAGTGCAGGAGAGGTTTCCTGATTGCTCTTAGACAGGGGCATGGGGGTTTAGATGTTGCTCTGGACCAGCAATACGGGCCCAAGGAAGCCCTAATAGTAATGACGGAGGAGTCTTCCGCCCATCTGTTATCCCTGAATGATGAATTGACTGGACAGTGCTAAGCCCTTCCACTACAGTGCAAGAATGTTTGGGAAATGTGGGGAACTCTAGGTGATCCACCATTTACTACATCTGAATAGCTTTATACCAGGCTTAATTTTATTCATTGTCCACAGAGTCCCTCTGTAATGTACAAGATATTCCTATACAGTAGGTACTCCTAATCCCATTGGTTAGACACGTTGCTACAACTCAACAAGGCATGCATATTTCCTTTATAATGCAGGTCTCTAGACCCCTGCATATATTGTGGGAAAAAGGTATAGCAAATATTGCTGTATCCCTCCCTCCCGCCTCCCACCACCCTGATTGGCTGAAAGGCTTCCTTGTTTGAAGTTAGGCGGCCCTGCAGTTCGCTGCGCTCGACATTTCCAGCTTTACTGAGCCGGTGACTGAGTACTGCAGTACATGGTATCAGACCCTCCGTGGGCCTGTTTGTTTCAATTTCCCTTATTTAGGATTCTCAAACGTAGGTGTGTTTTTCCCCGTATTGTTTTAATATGCAGTGTATCAGTATTTAAAATAATTGCATTGTGAAAAAATGTGTCCTTTTCTCCCTTATTTTGGATTCTAAAACTTAGATGTGTTTTTTCCCCATATTGTTTTTATTTGCACTATATCAGTATTTAAAAGAATTGCATTGTGAAAAAATGTGTCCTTTTCTCCCTTATTTAGGATTCTTAAACTTAGGTGTGTTTTTCCCTGTATTGTTTTAATATGCACTCCATCAGATTTTAAAATAATTGCATTGTGAAAAAATTAGCCATTTTCTCCCTTATTTAGGATTCTCAAACTTAGGTGTGTTTTTCCCTGTGTTGTTTTAATGAGCACTGTATCAGTATTTAATAGATTTGCATTGTAAAAAAATTAGGCCTTTTCTATCTTATTTAGGATTCTCAAACCTAGGTGTGTCTTCTCATCTGTCTTTTACATATGCATTGTGTAAACTCCTTAATCCTGAGTGTCTGTCCTATTGCTCAACTTGCTTGACTCCACTGTCTTGTCTGCCTATTCTAGTGTCCTTTGCTGGTGCCTCCCTCTTCCCCTCCACCCACCTCCTCTCCCTCCTACTCTATGGTGCTCTCTGTCTCTCTTCTCTTTTCTAACTGCTTCTGATTTTGTACTGATCTGTACCCCTCCCTGGAAGGCCTTCAAGGATGGCATACCTTCTCCATATTGCCACCCTAAATTCTCGCTCTGCTGTCAAACACTCCTCTGATATCTGCCGACTTCTGGAAGAACTTGACCTTGATGTCCTAGGTCTCACTGAGACATGGTTCACGGCCAGCTCTGTCACGAGATTTGATACGCTCCTACCCGACAGCTACAAAATCCTCTCTGCACCCAGGTACAACTGCTCCGGTAGGGGTGTAGCCCTGATCTTCCCTGAGTGGATTCTTGCCTCTGTCACTCCTACGCAGGCCTACTGCTCTTTTGAATGCCTCGTCTGCAGGCTCTCTCTTTCCTCTAGTCATTCCCTTACTGTGGCTACTATCTATTAGCCACCTGGTCAGATTTCCTCCTTCCTCTCAGAGTGGACAGATCTCTCCTCCTCACTCGTGGCCTCTACCACTCAACTCTTCCTCCTTGGAGACTTCAACATCCACCTGGATGCCTCCTGTCCTCCTTCTGGACTCTTTTGCGAAGTCTGCAACTCTCTCTCACTCACTATTCTCCCCTCTGGCCCGACTCACTCTGCAGGGCACACTCTGGATGTTCTGATCTCCTCAGACCTTCCCCTCTCTGTCCCTCTCACCACTCCTCTCTCCGGGAGTGATCACTTTCTCCTCTCCTCCCACCTTACCCACCCTACCCCTCAGGCCAAGCCACTTCCATCTCTGCCACCCACCTTCTCGGTCATCCGACCCATAAAGCGTGAGTCAGCTGAGACTTTCCCCGCCACGTTTCCATCCCCCCTGCCCCTTGGCTGACTCTCACCCTGACACAGCCCTCTCCATGCTCCACTCTGCTATATTTGATACTCTTGATATCCTTGCCCCTGTCATGAGAATCTGCCTGAAGCCCAAAGCCAAGTGCAACTCCTGGTACGACTCAGACCTCGTCACCCTAAAACGAAAGTTCAGGGTGGCCGAGAGGAAATGGTGTGCTTCATGTGCATCCTCTGACAAACTGGCCTGCTGCCTGTTGCAAAGGCAATATCGACTCTCTGTCCGACCCAAGAAGACAGCTCATATCCAAGCCCGTGTCTCTGCGGCATCTAACAACTCGGCTGAACTCTTTAAAATATGCAAGTAACTGGCCAATCCTGCTGCAGTCTCTACCTCTCCTGTCCCTTCCCAGGGCCTCTGCACAGCACTGGCTTCTCACTTCATCTCTAAAGCTCAGGACATCCTGTCCTCTCTCTCCTCCTCTCCCCTTTGTCTCTCTACTCCCTACTCTTCCTCACGCCTTCTTCAGCCACCTCTCCTCCCTTCTTTTCTGCCTTTCCCCTGTTCTCCGCTGACGAGGTTTCTAGACAAGTCCGATCTATGAAAGTCTCGTTGAAACAGGTTCACCCCTGTTCCTACAACACCATCAAGGACCACATCGACTCACTTGCTCCTGCCCTGGCTGATTTCTGCAATCACTCCTCTGCCACTGGAGTTTTCTCTCCCCCCGTGAAGCACTCCCTTGTGCACCTTCTTCTTAAGAAACTGTTATGCTCACCTGGCATCCACGGGGGTGCCACACAATACTGGATGGAGGTCTAAGCGCTATCCCGGGCCCCTCTCTGCTTGGTTACGTGCCAGACGTTGGTAAGTGCCTATACCAGGAGAATGGAGGGTTAAGATACTGGTTCTGTGATGGGTGGATTCCCACCTCCCTCTGGTCCAAATCCCCTCCCTTGTGGTTATTGCTCATTTTTTTGTGCGTTGAACTCTCTGTCCTGCATCTCTAAGCAGGGGCGCGTGGTTGGTGTGGGCATTCCGTTGACCTAGTTGCTTCATTGGTCCATGTGCCCTTATGTCGGGTCCAGACCGGCTGTGACTCTGACTCTGCTTGCTGTCTTCCAGGTGAGTTATAATGTCTTTTCCATCTTTATTCTGTCTCTTTCTTTCCCTCTGTTTCCTCAGTCTTCTCGGCGTCTTGCTCCACTATGCTGTTCCCTAACAACGGGCCTCATTCCGAGGTTGGAGTAAAGGGAAAAACGATGCCATTCCGACCGGTCAGACCGCTGTTTACGGCACAGTAATCTACGATGTTGTAAATACCGGTGTTGGGTCGCGCGCGCGCCCCACCATGCCGAAATTAGCGGCATGGCGTAAACCAGAGCTGATCACAAGTATGGAGCACACGTAAATAACGGCCTCATTAAGGCCGTAAAGTATCTTACCGGCATGGAGTACACACAGGTATCTCAGAGAAGGAGTAAAGAACCATGAGCAGTGGTCCACAGAGCCACAGGTGCACACAATCAGCACAGGTGGAGGCAATGGAGTGTGCCACAGCACAAAAGGATCACACCCACACACCACCCCCCCCACACCAAGAAAAGACCAATAGTGGTAGCAGCACATGAGGCAGGAAGCCCTGCCAGCAAGGTCACAACCACTAGAACTACACCAAAAACACCAGGCCTCCCAACTGGGGAGACACAGGGGGAGAAGGAGGGGGAGACAGGCCCAGCATGCAGCACCAGTACAGCCTCCGCCACCACCCCAGCAGCCCCCATTCCCATGCAGCAGGTCCTGTTCCTCAAGGAAACCCCAGAGCAGACACCCACCCCCTACCCGGTAGAATGTGACAGCCTCACCCCCATAATTTGGTGGCGAAATTACTAGATAAGTGAGCAGCATAAAAATACACCCCACTCTGCCGTTACAATTGAAGGTGGTGCCTGTGCCCCACACCCATGCCACAGGCACCTATCAGCACACAGTTGGACCCATGCATGGCATGTCACAACCGTCCAGTACACGGACGCAGAACAAAGTGCTGGAGCACCTCCTCGGGCACACAAGGGGCTACAAATCCCTAACAAGGACTACCCAGGAGATATACGACACAAAAGTTGGCCCCCATGCATTGGCAGGCATGCCAAATGACATGGGTGCCCCTGACAGCACCCACGTGGATTAGGTTGACCTGCATGGCATGCATGTGGCGGATCACAACCGCAAGCAATACCATTCCCCCAACGTGCAGACGGAAAGCAAGGCAAGCACGAACAGTTCTCCTACATGACAGTCCAGACATTTACATAAATTGGCTACACATGCAGGTGTTGGCGGCTATCCCTTGACACCATGGTACCAGACCCCTGTCAGAAACCCACAGACCAGGCCCAGGGAGCCCTATTATAATGGCCATACCCGTGCATGCGTGGAGATGAAGCAGCCACCTGGCTTGCATAAGGCACATATGAGTTGCCGAAGCTCGACTGGTAGGGGACCCATCTACTGCAATGTGGTGTCCAAGACCCCCATGTCATGTGTACAGCTCAACAAATTGTGCATCCCTTGGAATGTGGCTCTGTCCCCTGACATAGGACTGCTAGTACCAGATGAAGATTGAGTGAAGAAGAAGGAGGAAGGGGCAAGACAGCATCATGGAGGCGGTGCATGTGAGGGACATGTCATGTGGCTAACAACGTTTGGACATAATATCCAAAACACAAGACAGCAGAGGCCGGCATTATATGGGCACAAAGGGCCCTTGGTGTGTGTATACTTGTAGACCATGCACTGTCAGACGTCATGATACACATGCTGAATGATGAATGTCCACACAGGTTAAACTTTGCAACTCCAAAGGTGTATTTAAATTTTGAATGGATGAGTGTAAACAATCCCTCCACCCGCCCAACCATCTCCCCCCAACTCCACAACAAACCATCCCTCCCTCCCTCTCCCCCCCAACTCCACAACAAACCCTCACCCCCCTCATCCCTCCCCCCCAACTTCACAACAAACCCTCACCCCTCTCCCCTCTCCCCTCCAACTCCACAACAGTACTCCAATGTAGTACATTAAGGCCACATGTGGCAGCAATGACGATTAATGCATGCTCCTGGGGCCCGGGGGAGACATGTCCCGGCGCCGCATGGAACGCAGAGTGCGTCGCGGAGGAGTTGCCAGTGTGTCACGACTGGATGTGGCTGTGTCCTCCTGCTGATGCTGCGGATTGGAATGTGCAGCCTCAAGGGCATCAGCTATGCATCCTAGGACGTCACACAACCTGTTAGTGCTCTCAGTGACTGCCTGACTCATTTCCCGGAGTTCATTTAGCCATTCCACCCTGGCCTGGCGGTTGTCCTCCATGAACACAGTGATGAGGTCAGTCAGCTGAGTTGCACGACGTGTATCAGATGATGGGTGTTCATCACTGGAGTGACTTGGCCTTAAATGCTCTGGCATGGACTGGGCTGGTGAACTTGGGCCACGATCATCGTATCCCTGTGTGTCTGTTGGAGCACTACGGCCAGGTGTTTCAGGATCCCCAGAGTCACTTCATGATGCCAGGGGGACATTGCTGGGCTCCGGGGTCTGGACTGTGGGATAAAACTCCTCCTCGGACGCCCCACAGATGGATGAAGGGCTGTCCACATTCTCCTAGGGCCTATAGCTGTAACCTCCCCAGCAATACTAGACTCTGTCGACGTTGGGGTGGCCATTGTGGCAGGCGCCAATGCTGGGAGGGATTGGGGTGGTGCAGCCTCCACTGAACTTTCAGGAGCCGGGGGTGGGTATTTTTTTCAGTGCTGGAATGCGCCGGACCCTGCCACTGCCCATGGAGGTGGTTGGACGGCTTGTCTGTGGCTCACCGCTGTCATGATCAGTGCCTGTGGGGGTAGAAGAGAGGGCCAACATGAGTGATTGTATGATGTCCTAATAGCATACATGGCTGCATTCACATTTCAGTCATTTGGGGTTTGTGGCCTTTGGGTGTAGCAACAGCAGTGGTACATGTGCATGAGTATGATATGTACGCAGGTTTCGGAGTGACTCATCCTGGCCTGGTAATGTGCAGTCTGGCTGGCACACTGCCGAACCTGCTGCACAGTGTGCATGATGGGATGTGCAAGTTAGTGCACTATGGTTGATGTGCGTTATGTACTTGCACTTGGCCCTTGATTGCGTGGCAGTTGGCTCTGCATTAGTTGGATGGGAGGGAAGGCAACATGACAAGGTGCCTTTGATGGCACTGGGGGAGTATACATCATGCAATTGCAATTGGCAGTGTTGATTTTGGACACTCACCTCCTTCGGTAGACGACGTTGCCCCACACTCCATCTCGCCGACGCCCTCAATCAATTCGGTCCCGATCAATGCGCACATCTCTCCTCCCATGGCTCAAGTCTCACTGGGGAACTTGGGCCCCCTCCGGTCTGCATTGCCTGACTCCGGTTGGCGGAGAGGAGGCCCTGCACCCGCACCCGCAAGCCATCCCACCGCTGTGGCAGTCCTTGGGGATGTGGGGGGTGGTGCCGACTGCGCTCACCCTCTGGGCGATTTGTGTGCAGATGTTTTTTTTTCGGATTATTGACTCTCTCCGCATGTCGGGGCTGAACACAACGTCAGCGTGCTCTGCCAGGTAGTCCACCATGGCCTGCAGCTCTTCAGGGCTGAATCTCTTCTTGCGGAGCCGGTCCGCAGTCTTCTTTGGGGCTTTTGGCATAGTTCCTGGGTGTGTGGTCCTTTCCCCGAATTTGGATTGCTCACAAGGGTGCTGCCTGATGAGGATGGCAATGGATTGTGTTGTTAAAGATGGCCGCCGCGCTCCTTCCCATTCCTGCGCGATGATGAAATTTCCGGTTCCGTTGTTTTGCGGTGACCGTAATTTACAGGATCCGTAAATTACGGTGACCGTTATTTACAGACGCTGCTGCTTCCAAGGCGGTGTTGATATGTACGTGTCACAGCTTGCCGGTAGGGGGTTTTGCAGGTCATTTAGCGGCATGCCGCTAGGTACTTTTCCGGCATGGCGAAAAAAGCATGTGTCCGCGAGGTCGGAATGGGCCGCAATTAGCGGCCTGACACCAGGCCGGTGTCGTACTTTCTGCTATGCCGGAAATTACCTGTACTTACCTCCTAACTCGGAATGAGGGCCAATGTCTCTTATTGTTTTCACAGGGATGGTTGCAATCTCGGAGTTGCCACGCCAATGGCGAAGACCATGGTGAGTTATTGATGCGCGGAGCGGTGCGCTGTTTGTTGGTTTTAATTGCTAACATTTGTTCTCTTCTCTTCTTTGTACAGGTTGCGGTAATGTTCCTGAGTGATGAGCAATCGAAGCGTTGCTTGCCCAGGTAAGTGCTTTGTTAATGCTGTCCTTGTTCCTTCTCCCTTGCAGGTTGTGGTGAAACAAGGAGATGAGCGAGGTAAGAGAAGCGCAGGGTGCTGCCAGGACTCGCTGCTTTCCCAGGTAATGGCCAGGTAAGAATTGTTATTAATGCTGTCCTTGTTTCTTTACCTGTAGGTTAGAGCGAACTCTGGAGATGGGCGATGTAAGCGAAGCGCAGGATGGATTCAAGACCGGTTACTTCACAGAGAAGTGTTCTTGCTCGCTATGCTGTTCTTGTTCTTCCAGGTTATTAATGGAATTTGGATCTAGGGTTTCAAGATCGCACCGCCGTTGAAGCAGATGAGCAGGAGCTGGACACGGTGAGCGTTACGCTGCAGGAGTGCAGAATAACGCCAAGTGTGTTCTGCTGTTTGGGTGTGGTTTAGATAATCCAGGTAAAGTAGTTCCAGGCCAAGTAGTTCCAGGCCCAGCCACACCCAAAACACTAGACCGCATGGCTTGGTTCTAAAGAACTGAGCTGTGTAATAGGCCTCCATGTTAGATTAAGGTCCAAAACTGTTATTGCTCTATTCCTGATAATGAGCATGGCGCCAAAGGCACCAGGACTGACTCCATGTATGTTTCTAATGGAGTTTTAAGGCCCTTGGGGCCAGTGTGAAGGGCTTTAGCCCCACTGCTGCCAGGCGGCTGTTATACCTGAGGGGGTCAGGGGCATGGATCGTGACAGCACTCCCCCCTAAGGCCCCTATCAAGGTATTTCCTCCATCTGGCCCTGGTTTGGTCGAATGGTTCCGATGGAATTGTCTTACCAGGCGTGGCGCATGGATGAGTTCGCTCAGTTCCCATGTCCTGTCTTGAGGGCCGTATCCCTCCCAGTCCACTAAGTAATGTAACTTGGACCTGGTGAGTTTAGAATCTAGGATGTCCTTGACTTCAATTTCGGGTTCTGGGTTAAACAATACCGGATTTGTTGGTGTTTTGACCCGAGTTCCAGGCTGAACAGGTTTTAAGAGTGAGACGTGGAATACGGGATGGCTCTGCATATTTGGTGGTAGAGCTAGTTTTACTGCTACGGGACATATAATAGCCTTGATGGAATAGGGCCATAGATATCTGGGACAAAATGTTTGAGTTCCTCTTATGGGCACGTGCCGAGACGCCACCAAACCAGACTTCATCTCCGACTTGGTAGTCTGGGGCTTTTCTTCGGTGTTGATCAGAGAATCTTTTCTGTCTTTCTTTGGCTTGGATTAAGTGTTCTGCTGCCTTTTTGAAGATTTGAGTTATGGTTGTATGTAAAGTCTTTACCGTGGGCATTTCCAAGGCCATGGGGGTATCTAATTTGGATGTACGTGGGTGCCTTCCATATATGGTATAGAATGGACTCTGTCCGGTGCTGGTGTGTAGCGAGTTGTTGTAGGCATATTCAGCTATCCACAGCACATCCGTCCAGCTTCCTTCCACTTCATGTAAAATGCATCATAGGTATTGCTCTAGTGTCTGATTAGTCCACTCCGTTTGGCCATCGGTAAGGGGATGGTGACTAGTGGACAGACAAATATCGATTTGGCCAATTGCACAACTCTTCCTCCAGAAGTTAGACACAAACTGACTACCTCGGTCAGACGGAGGGGAAACCATGTAATCGTACGATTTGTTCTAAAAACACCTTTGCCAGACTGCATGCGTTTGGTAGACCCTTAAGCGGAATTAAATGGCTATTTTAGAGAATAGGTCAAGAACCACTAGGATCGTGTTGAACCCTTGACAGGGAGGCAGATCTGTGATGAAATCGAGGGAGGGTGTGTGCCAAGGTGCAGGTGGAATTTCCAGGGGTTGAAGAAGGCCTGCAGGTCTTTGTTTCTGGGATTTATTCTGTGCACAAATGCCACATGACAGAATAAACTGCGTAATGTCCTTTCGCCAGGTCGGCCACCAATAATTTCTTTTCACCCTGGCTAGGGTCTTGGCAATTCCTGGATGTCCTTCTATCAGAGGGTTGTGATAACCAGAAATGACTTGTTCTTGTAGTGCCTTATTCGGTAGATATAAACGCCCTCTGAAATACGTGAGTTTGTTCTTTATTGTGTAATGTTCACCTTGAGTGGTCCAGTCTTGTAGAGCCTCTGTGTTCATTAGAAGCCGAATTTCCTTTTGGAGTTCGTCCAGAGATAACGTTGTTGTAAGTCCTAGTAGTTTGTCACCTGGAATAATGGCCACCGGGTCTGGGGTTGAATATGCGTTCTCATCAATACCCATGCAGGATAAGGCGTCGGCTTTTCCTTTCTGGACTCTAGGTTGGTAGTGATTATGTAATCATATTCTGGGAAGAATAAAGCCCATCGGTGTTGACTGGATGATTGCGCCTTTGCCGTCTTGAGGTATTGTAGGTTGCGATGGTCGGTGATTACTGTGATGGTATGTCTGGCGCCTGGGAGGTAATGCAGCCAAGCCTTGAAGGCTGCCTTGATCGCTAGGAGTTCCTTGTCTGTTATTGCATAGTTAAGTTCAGATGTAGTAAATTTTCGTGACCAAAAAGCCACGGGATATAACTGGCCTGTTTCGGGATCCCTTTGGGAAAGAACAGCCCCCATTGCCATGCTGGAGGCATCTTTTTCCACTACATATGGGAGATCTGGGTGGGGGTGTCGTAGCACCGGGGCTGAGGTAAATCTTTTCTTGAGTTCCTGAAATTCCTTTTCTGCCTCTTCTGTCCATTGGAACAGTTTGTTGTTTTTTTCGTAATAAAGAAGTGGTCGGGTGCACAATCTGGGAGAAACCCGGGATGAATCAGCGATAAATGTTTGCAAAGCCGAGCATACTTTGGACACCTTTGACTGAAGAGGGTAATGGCCAGCTAAGGATGGCATCTACTTTGTGCATATCCATCCGGACGCCTCTGGGAGTGAGGCCAAAACCAAGGAACTCGACTTTGGTGACATGGAAGGAGCATTTTTCAAGTTTGCCGTATAGCTGGTGCTGTCTGAGTTTTGCAAGGACGGAGCGAACGTGCCTGACATGCTCCTGTTTAGAAGAGGAGTACACCAAGATGTCGTTGATGTAAACTTGGGCACATACGTCAATCAATTCCCGTAGTTCATCGTTCATGAAGTACTGGAATGCGACGGGAGCATTGCAAAGCACAAGGGCATCACCTGATATTCGTACAGCCCATACTTAGTACAAAAGGCAGTCTTCCATTCGTCTCCTTTCCTAAAACGCACAAGAAGTTATGCCCCCCTGAGGTCCAATTTGGTATAAATTTGGGCATCCTTGACTTGGTCCAGCAGTTCTGGGAAAAGGGGTAGAGGATAACGTTTTTTAACTGTTACCTGGTTTAGTGCGCGGTAGTCGATGCACGTTCGGAAGTCCCCCTCCTTCTTGGGTACGAAGAATAGGGGCGAGGCTGCCAGGGATTTGGACATGCGGATAAAACCGTTTGCCAGGTATTGGTCCAGATATGATTTCAAGTGGAAATTTTCAGGTTCGATGAGTGCATAAATTCGACTACACAGGATTTGTGCACCAGGTACGAGGTCGATCTGACAGTCATATGGCCTGTGAGGGGGTAAGGTATTAGCCTGTTCTTTTTGGAAAACGTCTTGGAAATCATGGTATTCGCTTTGGAGTGTACTTGTTACACCTAGTACCAAAGCCTCTTTATCTTGGACAGGTATCTCTGGGTCAGACGATGGCATCTCCACTTGGTAGCACGCATGAGCACACTCATTGGAGAAGGCTTATTTTTTGGCTCATCAGTCGATGTTAGGATTGTGAGACACAAACCACGGCATCCCTAGAATCACCCAGAATTGAGGGGCCTTAATAAGGTCGAAGGCAATGGCTTCCCGTTCTCGGTCTTGGCACAGAAGGTGCAATTCTGCTGTGCGTTGAGTTACAGGACCAGAAGCTATCTCAGTGCCGTCGACAGTGGTGACATTCTCAGTTGTCATTTTCTCACAGAGGGGAAGCCCCATCTTTGTTGCCAGGCCTTGGTCTATGTAGTTACCAATGGCTCTGCTGTCTATGTATGCCTCCACAGCATGCATCCGAGATGGTTGTTGGTGACTGATCAAAATCACAGGCAGGGCAAGGTGTGAGGTCTGTGGCCCTTTTCCTTCGCTCGACAAACGGACCTCTACGCTTGCCGGGCCTAGAAGTTTTCCGACTCTTGTTCTCCTTTTTCTTTCTCTTTAGCTCCAACTGTTCTCCTAGGGGGTTTTACAGGACATTCTCTGAGGAAGTGACCTGATTTCCCACAGTACAGGCATAATTGCTGTTGTCTCCTTTTGTCTATTTTGACCTTAGTTAATTGGCTCCTTACCCCCCAATTTCCATGGGTTCCGAAGTGTTTTCTGATGAACACGGAATGTTCTCCTTTGAGCGTTCATACACAGTCCGATTCTCTGTTCTGGCTCGATCTGTCCTTCGATCTTGCAGTCTGTGGTATAGTTGCACCACTAGGTTGATGAACTATGCACAGTCTTTTGGCGGGTTTACCACCTGAGCTAGGATGTCTTTCAATTCCCCCCATAATCCTTGATGGAATAACTTTTGTTCATTTCTCCTCTGGCCATCCAGTTTCAACGACAAGTCTGTTAAAAGTGGTGATATATGTTCACAAATCTTGGCTGCTTTGGCGGAGGGACAGAAGTTTGTTTTCCAGAGCTTGGCCCTGGGTATGTCGGGCAAACAGCTTCTCCATCTCCTGTTGAAACCCCCTGCAATTCCACAGGAGTGGGTCATCCTGGCTTACTAACGGTATGGACCAATCCGCGGCACTGCCACTCAGATAGGACGGAACGAAGGCAACCCGCGACTGTTCGTTAGGAAAGGCTCTGGGTCTACAAAGAAAATGGAGGCAGCACTGGTTCTTGAATACTGCATATTTTCTTGGGTTCCCCATAAAATGTTCCAGTGGGGCCAAAGGAACTGCCCCAGGGAGGACCTCCTGCACTGGATTAAAGGATGTGGCTGGAACTGATGGATTACTTCCTGGCAACGGAGCCTGCCCAGCCTGTGTTTGGAGCAATTGTCAGGCTAATTCATCGGTGCTGTCCTTGGTGACAATCAACTCCCTCCTAAGGGCGTTGGTTTCTCGCCGGGCGGAGTGCGTCTCGGCCCATAATTTTCCCAGTAACTGGGCTAGTTGGTCAGTCTCTGATGTTTCCATGACGCCCAGGTGGATGTTTTAATTGAGACTTCACGCTCTGTTATGCTCACCTGGTACCCACGGGGGCACCACACGATACTGGATGGAGGTCTAAGCGCTATCCCAGGCCCCTCTCTGCTTGGTTTTGGGCCAGACATTGGGTAGCACCTATAACAGGAGAATGGAGGGTTAAGATACTGGTTCTGTGATGGGTGGACTCTTACCTCCCTCTGGTCTAAATCCCCTCCCTTGGGGTTCTTACTCACC
Organism: Ambystoma mexicanum; assembly: GCF_040938575.1. NCBI lineage: Eukaryota > Metazoa > Chordata > Amphibia > Caudata > Ambystomatidae > Ambystoma > Ambystoma mexicanum. The sequence continues at coordinate 881,722,015 of NC_090929.1, read as the reverse complement.
TTTGTGCGGTTTTTGTGCGTTGAACTCTCTGTCCTGCATCTCTGTGCAGGGGCCCGTGGTTGGTTTGGGTGTTCCGTGGACCTAGTTGCCTCACTGGTCCATGTGCCCTTATGTGGGGTCCAGACTGACTGTGACTCCGACTCTGCTTGCTGTCTCACAGGTGAGTTATAATGTCTTTTCCGTCTTTATTCTGTCTCTTTCTTTCCCTCCATTTTCTCTGTCTTCTGGGCACCTTGCGCCACTACGCCGTTCCCTAACAATATCTCTTTTTGTTTTCACAGGAATGGTTGCGATCTCGGAGTTGCCATGCCGATGGCGAAGACCACGGTGAGTTATTGATGCGCGGAGCACTGCGCTGTTTATTGGTGTTAATTGCTAACCTTTGTTCTCTTCCCTTCTTTGTAAAGGTTGCAGTGATGTTCCGGAGTGATGAGCGATCGAAGCGCTGCTTGCCCAGGTAAGTGCTTTGTTAATGCTTTTCTTGTTCCTTCTCCCTTGAAGGTTGTAGTGAAACCCAGATATGGGCGAGGTAAGAGAAGTGCTTGCGCAGGTATGAAATTTTATTAATGCTGTCCTTGATTCTTTACCTTTGCAGGTTTCAGCGAACTCCGGAGATGGGCGAGGTAAGCATAGCGCAGGATGGATTCAAGACTGGTTACTTCACAGGTAAATGTTCTTGCTCGCTAATGCTTTTCTTGTTCTTCCAGGTTATTAATGGAATCTGGATCTAGAGCTTCAAGATCGGGCCGCCGGAGAAGCAGATGAGCAGGAGCTGGACACGTTGAGTCTTACGCTGCAGGAGTGCAGAATAACACAAAGTGTGTTCTGCTGTTTGGGTGTGGTTTAAATAGCCCAGGTAAAGTAGTTCCAGGCCAAGTAGTTCCAGGCCCAGCCACACCCAAAACACTAGACAGCATGGATTGGTTTTAAAGAACTGAGCTGTGTAATAGGCCTCCATGTTGGATTACGGTCCAAAACTGGTATTGCTCTATTCCTGATAATGAGCCTGACACCATGTATGCTTCTGATGGAGTTTTAAGGCCATTCGGGCCAGTGTGAAGGGCTTTAGCCCCACCGCTGCCAGGGGGCTGTTATACCTGAGGGGGTCAAGGTCTTGGATCGTGACAGAAACCCTCTGCTGACCCCGTCCTGTCTGGCTAACTATTGCCCAATCTCCATCACTCCCTTCCTGGGCAAGCTCCTGGAGAAACTGGCCATCTGCCAGCTTAATCTTCACACTGAATCTGTTGGTTGACTTCATGACCATCAGTCTTGCTTCAGAGCTGCCAGAAGCACAGAAACTGCTCTCCTGAACATCTGTGAAGACCTGCTCTCCAACCGTGACTCTAACACCCCCTGCGTCCTCATCCTGCTTGAGATCTCTTCTGCCTTTGACACTGTCAACCATACCATCCTGCTCCACCGTCTCCGTGATAATCTGGGTATCACTGTTCAGGCTCTGGCGTGGCTGACTTCTTTCCTCTCTGATCGACCCTCCCAGGTCCAGCTTGGGACTATCCTCTCCGCTATCTTTTTCTCCATCTGTGGTGTCCCCCAAGGTTCTTACCTCTCTCCCTACCTGTTCGACCAATACCTGGCACTCCTTGCCCACCGCATCGCCGCTCTCTGCCCCAACTTTCAGTGCTATGCAGATGACACCCAGCTCATTTTCAGGCTACCCTCGGCCTCGTCCTCTCCTTCCCTCATCTCTGACTGTCTGTCTTCTATCAAGGAGTGGTGTGTCACCAATGACCTCTGCCTTAATGGAAGTAAGACCTAGATTCTCCTCATAGGCACACCTGCTCCCTCCTTCCCTGTAGCTCTCTGGATGGCCTCTCTTGACCCTCTTCCAGCTTCCACTCTCAAGGCTTGAAACCTTGGGATCATCTTCGACTCCACACTCTCCTTCTCTCCTCACATCTCTAAGAAGTCACACTACCAGCTGCTCCTCCTCCGAGGGATTATTCCTTTCCTCTCCTTCCCCCAGAGGCTCACTGTCTCCAGAGCTCTGGTTCTCTCTAGGCTGGACTATTGCAACAGCCTCTTTTTAAATCTGCCTGCTTCTACTCTTCATCCTCTGCAACTTATCCAAAACAGGACTGCGAGACTTGTCCTTGGCCTCAAGCTCAGGGATCGTAGCACTCCAGGACTGAAATCTCTGCATTGGCTCCCAGTGGCTGTGAGGATTAAGTTCAAAACCCTCTGTATCATCCACAAGTCCTTCTGGGGCCTGGTTCCTCAATATCTCCAACTCTACCATCCTAAATACATTCCTTCTCGAGCTCACCGCTAATCCGCCTCCAACTCCCTCAAGGTCAGTCGCTTCTCCAAGCAACGAGTTGGTGGTAGATCTCTTTCTTTGGCTGGTGCCTCCCTCTGGTGGTACAGCCTCCCTGCCTACCTTAAACTTGAGGAGAACCATCTCTGGTTCCAGAAGCACCTCAAAACCTTTCGCTTTGCTTCTGCTTTCTCTCCTCCTCACCTCTGCTGACCTCCTGGCTAAAACCTGTACCACACTGGCTACCTGGACACCCTCTGACCTCGGGCTAATGTCCCTCCCCTGCCATTGTCTCACACCTGCACTGTCCACCTGGCTAACCCCGCACTCAGGGACTGTTTCTGTATCCCTACAGTCCCCTTACCAGCCCCTGACACTTGTTGTCCAAACTTACCCAAGCACTTGCCACATGCTGGCCGTTACTTATTTATTGTTATCGTCTTGTACTGCAATTGCCACATGCTGGCTATTACTTACTTGATATCATCTTGTCCCTGCCCCCTTCCCACGCACTTGCGTGATCTGAATGACACCTGGCCTAGTAGGATCGTTGTCAGTCCTCCGTCTATTCCCCTCCTTTGCCTTGTTGCGCCTTGAAGCACTTGTGCATAGGTGCATTATAAATGCCATATCATATCATATCATATCATATTCCTTGGAACTAGAGGTCAAATTGTTTACTGAAACGTAAATGTTTAACTATGCAAAATATCTCTTTGTGTACCTACTAGTTTGGGTATAGAGTATATTTAAACCAGTACACATGTTATTGTTGTATTGTTGTATATGTTGACTACTACTTCTATACAAGTGGGTGATTCCCTTTGTGATTCCCTTTGACTTCGTATCAATAGACTTTCTTTTAGAGAGAGACACTGGGCACCTATAAGGTATTTGGTACTCACTGGGCCTCATTACAAGGTTGGAGGTAGCCTTGCCGGTAAAACCGGCAAGGCTACCTCCAAACTTGCAACAAGGTCCGGCACCCGTGAATGGGCAATTACTGGGGTATTCAGGCCCCGCTGCGAACCCGGTAATTGCCCTTTTCGCCAGAGCCGGTATATCCCCATTCCCATTTCAGACCCATAGGGCTGAAACGAGAATGGGGATGCCTGTAGCACCGGCACGGTTCAACTCAGAGTTTGCCGGTCCGGATACAACAGTACCGGTAAGCTTACTGGTACCGTAGTATCCGGACCGGCAACCTTATAATGAAGCCCACTAATTTTTTTCTAAGATGTATATTCCTTCTGTAAAGGAAAGATTAAGTGAATCTTTTCACTGCCGAAGACATATTTTGCCTGGAGTCACCCACAGGGGGTGATGCACATCTTTCCACCCTCTTTCCAATAGTATGCAGAAAATGGTCAAAATGAAAATCTTTTCCAATACAAAGACCTTCATTATAAGTATGGCGGTAAGGTAACAACAGTGCTGGTAGCGCTACGGGCACTGTTGTTACCGTACCGCCATACTAGGAGCTGTGCTCTCGGGTGCCTGTCAGCCCGCCAGGTCTGACTTGGCAAGCAGGGCGGCACCCGCGAGCACAGCAAGTCGGATGCACCGGCACCGTTTACAACGGTGCCGGTGCATCCTACGTCATCATTCTCATTGACCCGTATGAGGCTCAAATGGGACCCACGAAAGGGCAATTACCTGGTCCGACGGGGCCAGAATACCCTGGTAATTGCCCATTCCCGTCTGCCGGACCCAGTTGTGAGTGTGGTGGCAGCCTTGCCGGTTTTTCCGGCAAGGCTACCTCCAACCTCGTAATGAGGCCAAAAATATTGTATAGTAGCTTCAATGTCCATCCACAAAACACTGGCTGAAATGGATTAAAACATAAATAAATAAGGCATGCAGATTTGTTCACGAAAACCTCACCTGTTCATTCCAACCCAATCGATTTCTTACAATCTGGCAGAACCCCGATATTACAGAATGTGATAATAATCATTTATACACACGGTACTTTTGGGTCAAAAGCTGCCAAACGTATGAGTAGGACGTTGGGCTCCAGAACTTTCTTGTTGGATTGATGTGATTTGCACAATATAGACATCACGTGATCTAAACGGGCAGATTTCTTAATGGGAGAATGCTGTACTGAAAAGTGCGTTTTGTTCACCTTGGTCTCTTGAATGCAAAGGCTATATCTGCTTTGTTATATTTCTTGGAAGAGTAGATATTGGGCCTCATTACGACCCTGGCGCTAAGCGAAAAACGATGGCGGTAAATGCTTACCGCCATCGTTTTCCGCCAGGTCCGATCATGACCCGTGACCGTTAACTACGATGCCAATAGCGGCATCGTAGTTAACGCTGCCGCAAACTGCGCTAAGGGTGCGCGCACGCGACCGCCCACACCGTACTTAGCGCCATGGCGGAAAGGCACGCAAATGCCGACCCAAGCGGACATGCACCTAACGCCATCATTGAGGCCGCTAAGTACCTTACCGCCATGGTGCAAATAACGCCATCGCGAACCAACCGTAAAGGGCCAATTCAAGTGAATGCAGCTGCCACAGGTGCACAGAAACAGCACAGGTGAAGGCAATACAGACTCAGGGGAGTATAAAAAGAGCACACCCCACCCCTACCCACACCCAGTCACACTCCACAATGATGCCAATACGACTAGCAATGTTGGGGCTGGAGGACCTGATAGCAATGCATGTGCTACTACAACAGCAACAGCAACAACAACAACAACAGGCAGCACAGAGGAGACGCAGGAGGAGAAGGAGGGCAAGGCAGGCCCAGCAAGCCCCACCAGCACAGCCAGTGCCACCACGCAGGCAGCCCCCAATCCCACGCATCAGAGCCAATCCAAACAACCTCACTGCTGAGCAGATCCACACCCTGTACCGTTTGGACAGGGACACCATCACCGCCATCGTAGACATGACACACAACGACATCGTCAGCATGATAGAAAGTCCAACCGCCATCCCCCCCCTACTGAAGGTAGTGGCTGTACTCCACTTCCTGGCCACAGGCACCTACCAGCACACAGTGGGGCACCTGCATGGCATTTCACAACCATTATTCTCACGAACACTCATCCAAGTGCTTGATGCCCTCCTCAAGCACACAGACGACCACATCTCATTACCACGGACTGCCCAGGAGATTGCAAACACCAAAGTGGGTTTCCATGCACTAGCCAGCATACCCGGTTGCATTGGTGCCATCGACTGCACCCATGTGGAATTGGTGGTTCCACGTGCCATGGAGGTACCGTACCGCAACCGGAAACAGTTCCACTCTATCAACGTGCAAATGGTCTGTGACTCCAACAAGATCATCACACATTGTTGTGCCCGATTCCCCGGATCAACCCATGATTCCATGATCCTGAGGAACTCCACAATACCACGCTACATGGAGCGACATGCAGGCCCAAGATCCTGGCTACTCGGTGAGTGCTATGTCATGGAAGTGGGCATGGGAATGACGTACCAGTGCATACTCCACCTGGCAGAAAGGGGGGGGGGATGATGCATACTCCACCTGGCTGAAAGGGGGGGGGGGATGATGCATACTCCACCTGGCTGAAAGGGGGGGGGGGATGATGCATACTCCACCTGGCTGAAAGGGGGGGGGGGGATGATGCATACTCCACCTGGCTGAAAGGGGGGGGGGGATGATGCATACTCCACCTGGCTGTGAGTAACACAGAGAACGGATACAGAGGAAGGCCACTCACAATGCACTAAACCCCTCTGCATACATAGGGTGATGGCATGCTAAACAGGCCATGGCAGCAATGGGCATATACTGGTTGCATAGTGTGAATCAATTAGTGCATGTAGAAGTGAGCCAAGGTAACAGTTCCATGCCAGCCATGGTGGGACATCATGTTCCTGGACAGACAACATGACTGACACATACATTCTCGCCTACATACAGGTGATGCAGCCTACCCCCTGAAGAGGTGGCTCCTCACGCCAGTCCGGAACCCGCAGAACCAGCACGAGGAGGACTACAACCGTGCACATACACGTACTCGTGTGGTCATAGAGCAGACATTCGGCCTCCTGAAGGCACGGTTCCGAAGCCTCAGCAGGTCTGGTGGGGCACTCCTGTATGGCCATGAGAAGGTGGCAAAGATCGTCATGGCATGTGTCATGCTGCACAATATGTGCGTCAGACGGAATGTGCCCCTGCCCCCTGACGCAGAACTGCAACCACCTGACGATGAGGATGAGGATGAGGAGGGTGCAGAAGGGGCGCCACCACATGGAGGAGGCGATGCACAGGAGGGGCGTGCCATGCGCCAAAGTATCATCAACCACTGCTTCTAGCACACACGGCTGGTGTTCATCGCATGGAGACAGCACTTGGGGCACTGTGTGACTCTGGGGCATGCACACTGAGGACTGGACACCAATAAAGCACACATACGCAATGAAAATGTCCACACGTTTCCTTTTGTGAAACGAATAAACTGTATTTGAACTATGTACTGTCGTGTCACACCCCCTCCCACCTCCCACCCCCCCCCTGCACACCCCCCCCCCCAAACTCCCCCCTTAACTCCCCAACACACCACCCCGCCACCCCCCTGCACACCCCAACACACCCCCTCCCACCTCCCACCTCCCCCCTGCACACACCCCCCCCAAACTCCCCCCTTAACTCCCCAACACACCACCCCGCCACCCCCCTGCACACCCCAACACACCCCCTCCCACCTCCCACCTCCCCCCTGCACACACCCCCCCCAAACTCCCCCCTTAACTCCCCAACACACCACCCCGCCACCCCCCTGCACACCCCAACACACCCACTCCCCCCTCCACCCTCCCCCCCCCCTGGAATCCCAACAAAGGTGTGAGTTGGTCTGTGCAGCAGTGTCAGTAGTAGGATTCCTACACTGTCCGGCCACTATTGGCAGCCCCCTCCACTGGCCCCCGGGGCACCCCTGCCTGTGCTGCGGAGGTTCCTCCCCGATCGGCGGATGGGGCTGCTCGGTGTCGAGCTGGCAACCGAGGAGGATCCTGCCTGCTCATTTGGACGCATGGCCCGTATTGTCTGCACAAGGTCAGTGATGGCGTGCCGCACAGCAGCTAGTTCCGCGCAGATGTCCTTTGTGGACGACTCTATAGCTGCCTTCACAGTCTCAGCACATTTATCCATTGCTGCACTTGACCCCCCACATTCAGCAACATGTTCTTCGAGCAGCGAGGAAAGTTGCTGCTGCCGGGTGGCAATCGCCTCCAGAGAATGGTTGGGATTCTGGGCCATGGCTAATGGCAGTGGCATTCCCATTGGGCTGATCTGCCCCTGCAGCGGGGATGGAGTGGCTGGCCAATCGTCATCCTCTGGCTGACCCTGTGTGGCATCCACATGCGGGCTGCTTAGGGACAGGTAGGGGGAATGAGGGTGGCCTGTGGGGCTCCTGACATCACTCTCCTCAAAGGTCCCTGCTTCACTATCGGAGGAGGCAGCAATGGCAGCAGTCTCCCCAAGTGTGCTGCTTGCAGCAGAGGCTGTGGCTTCTGTGGGCATGATTGGTGTGATGTCTGCTGCTGCTGCTGCTGCTGCTGTACTGCCTGCTGGGGTGGCTGTCTGTGCCCTGTCCTGTTTCCCTTGCATGGATTTTGCCTGCTGTGGTGTTTTCCTCGGGACGACAGAGGTGGAGGGTTGTGGCGTTGGCACAGTTGGCCTGGCCCTCTTGGTGGGTGTGGAGGCTGTGGTGTCCTCTTCCTCAAGGTCGGAATTTGAGCCTGTGGTGGGACAGAGGAGGGAGAGTGTTATTGATGGGTCTGCGGACATTGGCCGGGCATTGTTGCGACTGGCATCTCATCAGTTAGTACATGTGGCACATTTCATGCAGGGGAAAAAAGTTGACTCCCTTTTGTGTGGAAGTAGCATGGAGGTATGTGGGTGCCTGCAGTTAGGGTGTGCATGCTGCATGTGTACAGGGTGCAGATCGGATGTATCTGTGGGCAGTCTCCTGCTGATGTGTTGCATTCACACTATGGGCCAACATTGTACTTCACATGAATGGACTTTGCATGCCTTGATTTGAGCCACCTACCTGCATCGCCCGATGTCGGGGCTCCTCTCTCCATTCCTCCTACTCCTTCAATGCTCTGCATTCCGATTGTGGAGGCACAGATTTCCTCCCATGGCTGCAATTTTATAGGGGACTCCGATCCTCCCCCAGTTGCCATTGCCAGGTTCATGTTGGCTGATAGTATGCTCCTGACTCTGAGCCGGAGATCGTCCCACCGCTTGCGGCACTGTTTGACATTGCGGGGTGTCGTTCCCACGGCACTGACCCGCTGAGCTACCAGTGCCCATATGGCCTTCTTCTTGGTTATGGCCGGTCTTGTCAGTTGGTTGGAGAATACCACTGCAGCGTTCTCCTGTAGGGTCTCCGCTAGAATGGTGAGCTCCTCTCTGGAGAAGCGGTCTTGCCGCTGGCGGTCACAGGCTTTTTTCAAAACTTTCGGCATCTTCCTGCAGGTAGAAGGTTGAAGCCGGTATTGGCGGGGTCTCAGGCTCGGATGTCCAGTGGTTTCGGAGGATGGCAATGGATTGTGTTTTTAAAGATGGCCGCCGTGCTCTTTCCCGTTCCGCCGCGGTGACGCTACTTCCGGTTCCGCTTATCTACGGTCAACGCTAATTGCGGTGACCGCTAACTACGGTCACCGCTATGTACGGCGGTGGCGGTGGTGCACCTTGCGCCGCATACGATGCCGGTAGGTGCCGTTTTGGGGGCATTACCGCCATGGCGCTGTTTACATTACCGCCATGGCGTAATGCTCGTGCGCGATGGGTCGTAATGTGGCGCACTTTACACCATCGTCCCACGGCGTTAACGTTCATTACGCCATGGCGGTAATGACGGCGGATTACCGCAAGGGTCGTAATGAGGCCCATTGTGCCATAATTTACAGTGCACTCACATGTGGATTTTCCCATCGATTAGAGGTTTCAATATATCCGCATAATTACTCAGAAGCTCACTGCTGCTATCACAGTAATCTACTTGTCATTCTTCCAATAGTAAAATTGTCATTTGCAAACAAAGACCACTTGGAAATAATGATGTGTTTCTAGACCAGAAATAACTCCCAAAGAAAGTCAAAACCTAGACATCAAGGGCAAGCGTCTTTTGAAACAAGTTATATACTGAGTGCATGAAGCCTCTGCGAAAATCACTTTACAGAATGTCACTCCAAGATCTGAATATAATAAAATGAAGGATCAGTTCATTCATCTACAAACTTCAAGACGTGTCAATGCACGCGGCCGGAAAATGATAATGACAATACTTCGCCCCTTGATAGACAACTATGTGGAAAGTGCTGTACATATGTTTAGCATAAAAAAGGAAAGGAGGAGCTGTGTGGCCTAATTTACAAAACGTTTAGTTCAGCGCAAAGTTACTTTGCTCTGCAAACGTACACTTTGTGCCGTGCTAAATGCCTTTACCCGATTCACAAATCGGACTTTGAGTTGGCACTTCCTATTTTGCACTGTGCAGATGTGCTTTGCACAACACCGAGTGCACTGAGCGGGTAGGGTCAGTGCAAAGTATTAAATAGGGGTCAGAACATGCAAAATCACCTTTCATCTAGAAAAATGAGGAAGAACATGGGCATGTAGACGGAGCCACCCTATAAATAACCAACACACCACCATCAAGCACTAAGTAAACCCTGTTAACAGAAGCTATCGCACAATCTCTATGACTTCAAGGGAAAACAATATTAACACCATCTTTCACCCATCACAAAGCCCGACCAGTCGACACAGGAGTTCCACAAAGGAGCATGCCTATCAGCCCTCCTGTTCAATCTCTACATGGCCACCCTCCCACGAATAATTCGCTCACACAACATCCTGTGTTACAACTACACTGATGACACTCAACTAATACTAAAACTCGAACTCAAAACCCAACTGTCGACCTGACCTCACTTCCTGCCTCCTTGACATAGAGCTCTGGATGACCACAAATCACCTCCTGCTAAACCCCTCCAAAACCGAAATCATGGTATGTGGAAACTCTGAACTTCTTCCACGCCCACTCCCTGGCCATCTGCCATGGGCGACTCACCGACTCCCTCTAATTCAGGTAAAAACCTTGGATGCACCCTAGACTCTGACCTAACACTCTTGCGCCAAGTCAACAACGTCTCAAAGTCCTGCCACTACCACCTTAAAACACTCAGGCGCCTCTTTCCATACCTCTCCTTTCCCAACAGTCTCTCCGCAGTCCAATTAATTGTTATATCAAGACTGGACTATGCTAACCCCCTCTACCTCAGAGTCCACGCATACCAACTGAATAAACTACAAAGAGCACAAAACGCCGCAGCCAAACTGCTACTAGCACTTGGCACGAGAGACCACATCTTCCCAACCCTCAAAACTTTGCACTGGCTCCCGGTTGCCCGAAGGGTGACCGTCAAACCCATATGCCTTTCTCATCGGGCACTGCATAAAACCGGTGCTCAATATCTTCAAGACAAACTAAAACCCTATCACCCGCCACATACTCTAAGATCAAGCTCAGCCTGCCTCCTAGTCATACCTAAAACAAACTCAGTCAGGTTAGGTGGATCATCATTCTCAGCCTTGCCCCCACACTGTGGAACGCACTCCCACCCCACATCTGACTCACTGAGGACCTCATGTCTTTCCGCAAATTACTGAAAACTTGGCTCTTCCCCATAAGAAGCTCTTTCCCTCCTCCACTGAAGACCTCATGTCGTTACGCAAAATTCCGGAAAACTTGGCTCTTCCCCTAAAACCGACCCGAACTCGAACTAACCCAAACTGGATGACAGCATTTCAATGACTTTACCAAATACTAGATCATAAATAGCAATGTGGCATCATGATCAGAGCGAGAAGTCGAAAACTAATTAACCACTATTTATTAGCTAAAAAGGACAAACAAAATAGAATGAGTAAAAAGGATCAAACCTGCGAAGTAGATATAAAGAATACGTTGTACGAGAGCGGTAAAGTGGTGAAATTAAGGAAATGGGGAAAGTAAATGTAATGGACAAGAGGAGCAATGTCACGTGAAGATTAAAATGGATAACAACAATTCAACTAACCCAAAGATCTTTTATAACAATAAAACAAATAACAATACAACATCAAGATCCAAGCAAGAAATCGACAAGTAACCTCTAATGTAAACCAAAAGGACAATCAGAATAGAATGAGTAAAGTAGTTCAAAGTATGATGTGGATACAAAGAATAAATTGTACGAAAACAGTCAAGCGGATGAAATTAATAAAATGGATGTAATGATCACAATGGACAAAAGGAACAAAATGGGTAAAATTAATAAAATGAAGAGGTGGAAAGATGAATACAAGAGACGGATGAGTACACAGACAGATAGCATGGAATGTATGAGTGCATGGTATAAATGGAAAGTACAGAATAAACGATTCGAGTAAACGAGACGGGCAGTGCTTGGGACAGATGGAGAGCATGGAACGGATTGAGTGCGTGCAACATGGGCTGAAACTGATAATGCAGGATAAATGAACGAAGTGAGTGGAGCGGTTGAAGTTGGTAGAAAAGATGAAGTTCGTAGAGCGGATGAAGCGTGTAGAGCGGATGAAGCGCATAGAGCGGATGAATGCCCTGAGCAGATGAATGCACAGAGCAGATGAGTGTTACATGGGCTTAACTGATAATGCAGGATGAATGAACGAAGTAAGTGGAGCGGTTGAAGTCAGTAAAATGGATAAAGCGCGTAAAGCGGCTGAAGCGCATAAAGAGGCTGAATGTGTAGAGCGGGTGAATGTGTAGAGCGGGTGAGTGCGTAGAGCAGATGAGTGCGCAAAGCGGATGAATGCGCAGAGCGGGTGAGTGTGTAGAGCGGGTGAGTGTGTAGAGCGGATGAGTGCGTAAGAGCAGATGAGTGTGTAAGAGCGGATGAGTGCGTAGGAGCGGATGAGTGCTTAAGAGCGGATGAGTGCATAGGAGCGGATGAGTGCGTGGAGTGGACGAGTACGTGGAGCGGATGTGAGCGCAAAATGAATTGATGCCATGGAGCGTATGAGAGAGTGGAACAGATAAGAGCGTGGTGCGGATGTAGGTTGTGATGTGGATGTAGGCTGTGTAAGTGGATAATAGAGCGGAGCGGATGTAGGGTGATTAGCAGTTTTAGGATGTGGAGAGGATGTAGAGCGTGATGATGTTGAGCAGATGTAGGGTGTTGAGCGGATGTAGGGTGCGGTGATGTTGAGCCAATGTAGGGTGATGAGCGGTTGCAGAGTAAGGTGCAAGTGCGGAATGGGTGTAGAGTGCGGATGGACTGGGTGGAACGGATGGACTGGGTGGAAAGGATGAACTGGGTGGAATGGGTAAACTGGGTGGTACGGGTAAACTGGGTGAAACGGGTGAACTCGGTGGAATGGGTGAACAGGGTGGAACGGGTGAACAGGGGTGAACGAGTGAAATATGTGGACGGAAAGGGTGTAGTACGTAGATGGAAAAGGTGAAGTAAGTGGATGGAACGGGTGAAGCATGTGGATGGAACGGGGGAAGTATGTGGATGGAACCGGGGAATATGTGGATGGAACGGGTGAAGAATGTGGATGGAACGGGTGAAGTAGCTGGAAGGACTGGGTGAAGTATGTGGATGGAACGGGTGAAGTATGTGGATGAAATGGGTCAAATGATGTAGAATGGGTGAAGTGGGTGAAACTGTTGGAATTGAATTGATATTATGCCTTCTATCGCAGTATTTGAATGTGTATTGGCCTACGCCAAGTTGTCTAAAATATCATGTAAATAGACTCCGCGGCAAGGTTCTGACCTTTAACGAAAAGTTATGTAAGTCGCCATCTTGGATTTAGCCGCCATTTTAGGTTCTCTTGTAAAGTGGAAGTCACCCTGAACATCAAAATGGAGGCCGAATAACATTCTGAGTGAGATTCTGGCCGTTGTGACCTCCGCACATACGAATAATTAATATGCCTGCAGGCCACTTGTCGGGTCGCGAACTGAGACCTTGTCCTATCACTGACCTATGTGTAAATGAACAACTGTATCAGCGGAACTGATCAAAATGCATACATTATAGGATTGACCTGGCAAGGAACCCTAGGCCTGGTCCCAAGAATGGTTAACCCACGAGGGGGTTGGCCAAGGGCTGGATAAAGGATATAAAAGCCCAAGTATGCCAATGTACGGTCTCTCTACTAATGCATCGAACCCTCGTTGAAGTTCATTACGTTACTCTGAGAGCCGAATAGCTATCCATTTGTCAATTGACTTTTGATAACTGTTGTAGCTTTTAAATAAAGCACTTGTATGTCCTTTGTAACCTGTGTTGGTGTGTTTCTTTTGGGCTTCCCAGCCTCATATCAATTTTTATGTTTTCACAGTTGGCACCCGAATAGGGACCCTCAAGATTGATGCCGGATCATTGAAGGTTGACGCAGACTATCGAACCGGGATCGGACGGTGTGATTCTGCGGGCCCGACCGAACGAGACGCGATACCTCGGCAGCGCTGCACGATCCGATCCTTGGACGATGGTCGTGTGGTCTGACACGGCATCTTGACGAGGGTCCATTTTTGAGGCGGGATGATTTGTCGAAACCACCAAACACAAGGTAAAATTCGTTAGGCAAGTTCTTTGATAAACCGTACGGTCCTCCTTAGGTTTGGTCAGGTGCAGTCGTGACCCGGCTCTTAATTTAACCCTGACAATTTGAATTTGGCGTATTGTATATGCAGACACAATTATTGACCAGGTAACACCAATTTTTTGTGAAATGCCTTGGAAATTGTCTAGCTGCTTTAGGGCTCTGTCCCGCACAATCGACAATCTTTGGAATTTAGCCGCCCGGCACCACAGGAGGGGTCGCCGGCATGTACTATGTACTGTAAGTATGGCGTTGGTAGTATAGTACTTAATGATATTTGGCACAGACAGACCAGATATGCCTCCGAATTTCAGTGGCCAATCCATGGCAGTTTTGAGATCTCCCGTATTGAATACCTAGAATCGGTCTTGCTAAAAAAGAAGGCTAGACCTGCAGCCTTTGATGATTTACAGAATTGGAAAAAAGAAGCGTTACAGCAGCTTAAAAGTAGGGATAAACATGCATGCCGTCATAAAACAAATGCCGAAAAAGCATTGATATATGATAAAAAAAAACATTCAGAATCAGTTAAAAATATGGATAGGGCTTTTTCACCTGGAATCCAGAAAATTTACCCCTCTAAAGATTTTCATGTTTCCGAAGAATTTATTGAAAAATTGTTAAACGAACGCAGGCCTGGTGCCTCTGCGCCGCCTCCGTATGATCCTTTCTTGGGCGCTCTGCCCATTCCTGCTGTTGTTCCTGCTGTTATTCCTGTTCCCCTTGTACAACCTATTGTTCCTATTCCTCTAGTTGTTGTTCCTCCACCTATCGCACCACCCCTTCCTCCTGCGCCGATAGTTGTACCTTTATTAAATTTACCTGCACCTCCGCTCCCGAGTGGTCCCGTATTGACTGAAGTTGATCAAGGTGCAGGATCAAAGATAGTCACTCGTAATACAGTTTCTGCAGATAAGAAACAGGAATTGTTTGCATGGGCTAAGCACTTTATGGAGAAAGGTGATCAAGTTAATGTTTTTTCCACATTATAAAATTTGAACAGTTTTCCCGAGAAAAATGTTTTTATCGAAGGTTTGGGGACTCATTTATGTGTGATGTTGGGTAGATTACAAAATTCGGATCTTCCACAAGGGGTGAGAGATCTAAATGCTTTTGACTTACGAGGGTCACAGAGCACAAAGTACATGGTCATGTTGAAAGATTGTTTGAGTATAAGAGGAACTTTGAGAAAGCACGAGATGAGGATGATGAAGACGACACTATGTATGTACAGAAACGGTTCCTTCCGTGTCATAGATCGGCACCTGAGGAAGTACGAATTTGTACCAAAGATGCGATTCGGTGGATCTTGGATTCATCGATTCGGCCAGATGAAGTATATGACACGTATAGTCAGTATACAGTAGAAATGGAAAGAAAAGTAATTCAGGTAATGGTACAGTACCTGCAAGAAGAATGTGTAAGAAAGAAGGGTAGTTGCCCCATAGAATTGTTGGGGATTTGTAAAAGGGCTTTTTCGTCCGACACTTCTTCGGCTGCCTTAGCGCTCGACCTGGCTCTGTTGCTTAGTAAGCAGCCGGAGGTACCTATATCTCAGTTGCCTATGAGAGAGGTTCCTCCGACCTTTGTCCCAAAGGTTGAGATTCCCGCCAACGCTGGGACTGGTGCACCCGCTGTGGATATCCCTGCACATCATGTATCGCAATTCGTTCATGTCCCGTTTTCACGACAGGAAGTGAACACTATTAGACAATCAGTTCCCGATATCAGGAAAAACCTGACGGGGTTTTACAAAGAGATAGAGTCCGTCTTACAGTCCTCTGTGTTCACCTTAAGTGATATTGACTTGCTATTCCCTGTACTCCTACCCGTAGATGTATGGAAGCAGGTTCGGACAATAGACGATTTGCCAGGGTTGGGAGATACGTGGGCTAATATGATTAGGATTGATGGGGAAAGACCAGCAGGTGAGAAACCACCACAGGTAATACTTACTTTGCCTGATAGAATTGTCGCAAAATTAAAAACTATAATTCCAGAGAAAAGAGATATTTGGGACAAGCTTACGGCCTGTGTTCACGGGAAAACTGAAGGCGCCACCAAATTCTTTAATAGATTCGAGCAGGTATTTTCTGACTTCAGTGGGCAGGATTTGGGTACAGAGTCTGGGAAAAGGTTGTTTGTGGACAAATTTGTGCGTGGATTGTTGCCCGACATCCAGTCACAGATTATGTCCTCTGAGAGCGCTTGGCAGGCAAAATCTCAATCTGAGGTTTTGCACATGGCTCAGTATTATGAGAACCGTGTTAATAATGAGAAGGAGAAAATAGAAAAGAGGAAAGGAGACTTGAAAACCAAAGTATTATTACAACAAATTGTTAGAAACCCAAGAGGAGGCACGACACAGACCAGAAGTCAGTATGTCCCAAAAGGAAATGCTCCTTTGGGTTCTGTGAATATTAATCAATGTGCTTATTGCCGCCAGGAAGGTCATTGGCGAGCACAGTGCCCCGTCCTTCGACAAAGGTCAAACAGTGTGTTTGGGAGTATGGGTAGACGGCCCAGGGGCCGCCCTGGAGCAGGGGGCCCTGATAGAGGTCAGTTTTTGCAAGATCCTCAGCAACCTTTTTCACGGAAAATTCAGACCTCGAGTGTGGACTCGAGGAACATATTTGATCACTCTTCTGCTGCCTACCTTTCTGAAGAGCTTCCGTCTGACGATACTCTATTTCATTAGGACTGTCCGAAGCAGGGTTTGGAACCTTCACCTATTCCCGTTAATCAGAAAGGCCCCTACGTTGAATTATTAGTAGGGAATAGGAAACACCAGTTTTTGATAGACACTGGAGCACAGAAGTGCTCCATTGATCATTCTCGGGTTCCAAACATTGCACTGTCAGGGCAAACAAATGTTTCTGTAGGGTTTTCTGGCATACCAATTGTTTGTCCGATTTCTTCACCGGTGTCTGTTTCTTTGGGTCCCTTTACGGACCATTGCCCTTTTCTTCTGACTTCGAACTGTCGAGGGAATTTGCTGGGGTTGAATTTGTTAAAGAAATTGAATGCAGTAATTCATTGTTCCTCTGATGGAGTACGGCTGACGGTTTCACCACAGCAACTTCCTAATTCTCAGTTTCTGATTCGACCTTTACCTCCTGAGTTTAGCATTCTCCCGGAATGTTTATGGGCGGTTGACAACAATGATGTCGGGGTACTACAGATTGAGCCCGTTAAAATAGTTTTGAAACATGGAGTTAAACTACCACGCATTCCGCAGTATAAAATATCAGTTGAGGGCGAGCGTGCTTTAAAATGCATTGTCTCTGATTTTGTGCATCGTGGGGTGATTGAGGAGATTACAGGTAGTTTGTGTAACAGTCCGATCTTGCCTGTATATAAGAAAGGCGACAATGCAATCCCATACCGGTTTATAATTGATCTTCGTGCTATTAACAGAGTTGTCGCCCCACAATTTCCAATCGCGCCTGATGTGACGACAATATTGACAATGATCCCTGCTACGGCTACGCACTTCAGCGTTGTGGATTTAAAAAACGCTTTCTTTAGCATCCCTATACATAAGGAAAGTAGATATTTGTTTGCGTTCACCTTGGGGGGACGCTCATTTACATTTACTCGGGCACCTCAAGGGTATACTGAAAGTCCAAGCATTTATAGTAGAGCTTTGAAAGAGCAGCTTGACACCCTTGAATTGCCACCTACTTGTACACTGCTTCAATATGTCGATGATTTGCTTTTGGCTGCAGATTCTGAAAGTGCTTGTAAAGAAGGCACTATACTGTTGCTTGTTCATCTAGCCAAAAAAATGGTCATAAAGCTTTGCTCAAAAAATGTCAATATTGTTGTCAGGAGGACGCCTATTTAGGGTACCTCCTGTCAAAGGAGGGGAGAAGATTGACACCTGAAAGAATAAAACACATTTCTGGCATGTCTGTTCCAAATACACAGAAGGAAGTCAGAGCCTTAATAGGTATGGTTTCTTACTGTAGGTTGTGGATCCCGAACTTTTCGCTAGTGATAAAACCGATGTTGGCTTTGATGAAGAAGGGCATTTCTCTGCCACTGCCATGGAAATCGGAACATCAACGATCATTTGAGCTTCTCAAAACCGCGTTATGCTCTGCACCGGTTCTGGGTACTCCAAATTATGACAAGGCCTTTGTGTTGTTTGTGCATGAATGTGATGGATGTGCTTTGGCTGTGTTAACACAGGAACACGGAGGGATGAATAGGCCGTGCGGCTACTACTCCTCCGCCCTTGATCCTGTTGCATGCGCTTTGCCAAGATGTTTGCGAGCTGTCGCTGCTGCTGAGCGTCTGTAAAACAGAGTGAGGAAATGGTCCTAGGCCATGATTTGATTTTGATGGTACCTCACTCTGTAGATATCCTATTGAACAAAAACCCAAACGCAACACCTCACCTCTGCACGGTTATCAAGGTATGAACTAATTCTGTTTGCCCCGCACATTCAAATTAAGAGGTGTTGTGTTCTTAATCCGGCTGAACTCTTACCTTTCCCGCAAAACACTGTTTGCGGTGACGAAGAATTACATGACTGTCTGTATACCACTGAACAAGAAACGAAGGGAAGGATAGATCTTATAGATACTCCTTTGGACAATGCAGAAGGGGAGCTGTTTTGTAATGGCTCCTGCTTCAAACTCTCAGATGATACATCTACAGCTGCTTACGCAGTTACTACATTGAGTAAAGTTGTTGAAACTAAGAGAATTTCGCATAACTCCGTGCAGGCCGCAGAGATTATAGCATTGACCCGAGCTTGTGAACTCTCCGAAGGGCGTATAGTAAATATATACACTGATAGCCAGTACACCTTTGGGGTGGCTCACAACTTTGGGAGGCTCTGGTCGGAAAGAGGGTTCCTGACCTCACATGGGACCAAGATTCAGCATGGCCCCTTGATAGTGCAATTGCTCTCGGCACTCTTACTCCCTAGGCAGTTAGCGATCATGAAATGTGCAGCACATCGTGAGGTCATAGATGATGTGGGAAAAGGGTACGCTTTTGCGGACCTGATAGCCAGGCAAATGGCCACAGACCTTAGCACGGACATGTGTGCTTTGATGGAAATAAAAGATGCTTATATAATGGATGAAGATATTGGGTCTGTGCGAGATATTCAAACTGATGCCACAGTAGAAGAATCTAAAAGGTGGGCCGAAGGAATGGGGAAACTAGATGATGATGGGTGTTGGGTAGATACATCTGAAGGAAAATGGTTGCTCCCTGATTCATATGTTCTGGCAATGGTTACGATGGCACACGGTCCTACACATGTGTGTGCTCAGCAGATCATGAAAATGTTAGAACAAGTTTGGGTGAATAACAAGATTCCGGAGACTGCCAAACATCATGTTTGAAATTGCATGATCTGCTTACAGCACAATGTGGGTAAGGGGCCAGTAACTCCAAGGGGAAGCTTTGGGCCCCCTTCTGTTCCCTTCGAGGTCATTCACTTTGATGTTATTGAGATGGAACGGTGTAACAATCTGAAATATGTTCTTGTAATTATTTGTGCCTTCAGTAAATGGGTCGAGGCTTTCCCCGTTAAAGATGCTACCATCATGACCACTGCAAAGATTATGGTAAAAGAATTCTTTCCTCGATTTGGGCTCCCAAGGGTAATCTGGTCGGACAATGGTCCTCATTTTGTTGCAGCAGTAATTTTGCAGATATGCACAGCTTTACATATTGAGAAACGATTTCACTCAGCTAGACATCCTCAAAGTGCTTGGTTGGTGGAAAGACACAATGGTATCTTAAAGAATAAGCTTGCAAAAACATGTGCCGATACCAAACTGAAATGGCCAGATGCCTTACCTATTGTATTATTGGCTATGCGTACCACACCCCAAACTAAGACTGGGCTTTCTCCATTTGAGGTAGTGATGGGGAGACCTGCTAACATTTGGGGTCTCCCAAAACCTAAAGCCCTGAGAGAGGTGGAAAATGTATTGCTTGTAGACTACTGTAACCAGTTAACTAAAAACCTGTATTTCATTTATCACCAGGTGTATTCGGCTTTACCTGTACGGTTCAAGGGCCCAGGACACGATATACAGCCTGGAAGTTGGGTCCTAGTGAAGGCCTACGAAAGGTCTTCCTGTCTTGCTCCTCGTTTGAAGGGACCCTACCATGTGTTGTTGGTCACCCAGACAGCAGTGCGGGTGGCTGGGAAGAAACACTGGATCCACGCGACGCATGTCAAGAAACTTCCTCACCCGACGCCACACGTTACAGAAGAAGCAGAACCCCTCGCTGATGCTACAGTCTCTGATCTTGGAGTAGCAAACAGCGCTGTGAGTGTGTCGGAGAATCTCTCTGAGCCCGTGGAGCTTGGGGAACAGTCCATTTCGTCTCCGCACTCTTTTGAAAAATCACTTCCGGAAAACACTGTTTCAAGTTCTGCGACTTCCGTCGCCTCCGACACGTCGCTTCCCTCAGGAAGTGACAACACCTTATTTTCGGATCAAACAATCTTGGGTACCACCAGGTACAACCTTCGATGAAGAAAATAGAACTACGGCACTGGTTTTCCATGCATTTGGGAAAGGGAAGTGATTGGAAGTTTTCTTTTGTATAAGAAAGTTTCTGTTGGACAAAAAGGATTCTGCTGGCTAGGGTTGGGAAGGACTAAGAAATCGCACGACCGTAGCGTCGCCAGCAACGAACATTGGGGACGTCGATTGAGGAACTACAATGCCTGCCACCTCCACTGCTGCTCCCCGCACTGGACTTGTGAATAAGGGGGTGACCAACTTGGACAATGAACAATGTGCCTGGGCCCCGAAAACGTACTGCTGTGTTTTGATAATGATAATTGTTTATTTTTGCGATTACTGCTGTAGGACTTTGGTACTTTGAAGAAATCTATCCTCTAAAACCTCTACTACCGACTGAGATTGTACCAACTGCTTTGACTCCCTCTGTACACCTTCACACTCTGTCCCCTAGAGACTCCCAACATAGACAAAAGTATCATAATAACACTCTAATGATAGTAATGAATGCAACGCATGCCATTTTTAATAAGAGTAATTGTTGGATTTGCACTCATTTACCGCAACATGGGAACAAGGGACTAGGGTGGTATATTCACCCTTTACCTCTAACGACTGCTTGCTATGCCTCTCTTATAGCACTATTCTTTGGCTGTTGGAATGATAGCATCTCAGGGAACTTTGATGGAACTAATTTGAATGATTTCGAGAAACATGAATTAACTCCCCTGGGATGCTCGCTTTTTTGCAAATAGAAGTAAACCTAATGTTGCTTCTATTAGGCCGTCTGATAAACTGTCTCTTCCTTTTCAAACTTTAATTTCCTTTAAAATGGCTCTGATAGGCAATAAGGATGCCGTACCTCCATCTTACTCTATAAATCATAGCCCTGACTCGGTCCCCTTTTGTGTACAAAGAAATGGCACTCGGCCAATGGGAGATTTTGAAGGTTGTATGAACACTGTAAATTTGATTGGAGAAAACTGGCCTCTGTATGTAGGGGGGCCTGTTTATTTTGTTTGTGGTAGTTTAGCATTTCCCTGGTTGCCCAAGGATTGGCAGGGAACCTGTTATTTAGGAATCCTGTTACCTGGGGTATTTGTAGCTAGTACATTGGAGGTTTCTAAGGCTCGCCCACGGCGGGACAAGAACGGAGATACCCCTGGGCAAGTATTGGGAGATATAGCAAAATCAGTTGTGCCCTTTTGGGGACAAAAAACAAACTCTGAGAGCATTAGGGGATTAGCAAGGGTACTGGAGAGAACGATCAACCGGACCACGGACATACTCTACAATATGACACTAGAACAAAAAGCAATAAGATTGGTAGCACTCCAAAATCGGATGGCATTAGATGTCATTTTGGCGGAACGAGGTGGAGTATGCAAATTGGTGGGATCCGCTTGCTATGTTTTCGTACCAGATTCCTCGCCGACAATTTTTAAAACAATACAGAACTTGCATATTCTTAGTTCTGAAGTACATATCCCTGTAGGAGATTGGAATCTTAGCACCTGGTTCTGGGATTCTTTACGATCTTGGGGTTGGAAGGTGCTTTCTGTTATTCTGGTTATTTTGGGGATCCTGCTATTCCTTTGTTGCTGTTTTCAATGTCTTCCGAGTATATGTGGAATGCTAGGGGGATGTTGTGACCAAGCAGTGAGCACAATAGGGCATAGAATGTATGCCCCAGATACAGCATCCAAAGAGTTTGTGTTACAAGAGGTTCTGATGAACGACCTAATGGCTATAGATATTACAGACAATGATTCGGGATGTATGGATGACAGCACATGGAGTTATTTGCAAAAGTATTAGAAATGATATTAGCACTTGTCATAGGTCAAAAGGAGGGTCTGTTGGAATTGAAATTATATTATGCCTTCTATCGCAGTATTTGAATGTGTATTGGCCTACGCCAAGTTGTCTAAAATATCATGTAAATAGACTCCGCGGCAAGGTCTTGACCTTTAACGAAAAGTTATGTAAGTCGCCATCTTGGATTTAGCCGCCATTTTAGGTTCTCTTGTAAAGTGGAAGTCACCCTGAACATCAAAATGGAGGCCGAATAACATTCTGATTGAGATTCTGGCCAATGTGACCTCCACACATACGAATAATTAATATGCCTGCAGGCCACTTGTCGGGGCCGTGAACTGAGACCTTGTCCTTTCACTGACCTATGTGTAAATGAACAACTGTATCAGCAGAACTGATCAAAATGCATACATTATAGGATTGACCTGGCAAGGAACCCTAGGCCTGGTCCCAAGAATGGTTAACCTGCGAGGGGGTTGGCCAAGGGCTGGATAAAGGATATAAAAGCCCAAGTATTCCAATGTACGGTCTCTCTACTAATGCATCGAACCCTCGTTGAAGTTTGTTACGTTACTCTGAGAGCCGAATAGCTATCCGTTTGTCAATTGACTTTTGGTAACTGTTGTAGCTTTTAAATAAAGCACTTGTATGTCCTTTGTAACCTGTGTTGGTGTGTTTCTTTTGGCCTTCCCAACCTCATATCAATTTTTATGTTTTCACAAAATGGGTGAAATGGTAGAACGGGTGAGGTAAGTGGATGGAACGGGTGAAGCATGGGGATGGAACGGGGGAAGTATGTGGATGGAACAGGGGTAGTATGTGGATGGAACGGGGGAAGTATGTGGATGGAACATGTGAAGTATGTGGATGGAACGAGTGACGTAGCTGGAAGGACCGGGCGAAGTATGTGGATGGAATGGGTCAACTGATGTAGAATGGGTGAAGTGGGTGAAAAGGGCGAAATGGTAGAATGGATGAAGTAGGCGAATGAACCGGTGATGTGCTTGGAACCGGTGAAGTGGGTGGAACTAGTGAAGTGGGTGGAACGGGTGAAGTGGATGCAAAGTGTGAAATGGAACCAGTTAAGTGGATAAATCGTATGAAGATGACGTATGTGGATGGATGATGCATGGAGTAAGGATAACATGGGTAGATCGAGTGAAACGAGAAGTGTGAAGATGACGTATGTGGATGGAAGATGCATGGTGAAGGGATAAAGTGGGTAGAATGAATAAAACGAGCAGTGCATAGAAATGGTTGGAGTGCATAAAATGGTTGAAGTACATGGAACGGATTGAGTGCATGGAATGGATTGGAGTGCATGGAACGGATTGGAGTGCATGGAATGGATAGGAGTGCATGGAATGGATAGGAGTGCATGGAACGGATAGGAGCGCATGGAACGGATAGGAGTGCATGGAATGACATGACATACATGGAATTGTTTGGAGGGAATGGAACGTCTAAAAGAGCATTGAAAGGAACGGTCTGATTGCTTGATATGGTAGTAATGCACGGAGCAGTCGGAGTACATGTAACGGATGGAGTACATGGAACTATTGGAGTGGGCTCTATCTCAAGTACCTAAGGTAAACCACCATATTCACATCTCCACGCTTACTCTCTTCCTTACACCAGCACTGAAATAGAACACAGCAATACTTTGACACCATTCGGTATAGCTGTTCTCATACCATCACCTGCCTCATGCTCCCCATCACCCTAACTAAACACTGCTGGTAACACACCCCCAGCCTAGGCGTTCTCCTCAGGCCTAACGCAGCCAGAATTGGTCTGGATTGCAACCTGCCAGAACGAACACATACTCCTGATCTCTCAACCACCACACCTACTGCTAAGAAGCAGCTATCTCACGAATGCCACACCAGCTGCACACATATCCGGTGCTCACACGCACCTTTTTGACTCTCTCTACTGACTTGAACTTGGTTCCTGAGGGCGTTCAAACTACTAGAGCCTTGAGACTATACCAATGGTACATAAGACGCTATATAAATGCAAAGTAACATAATGTAACATAACAAAGCACAATGTGCAATGAAAGGCCACATCTAAAAAGCACTATGCAACCCAAACTAATTTAGCATTCCCACAAAACCGATCCTGCATTGTTAGCACTGATCCTAATACATGAAAGGAGTAGGAGGAGGAGCAGGGCCAGAATCTTCCTATCACATATAACACTATCTGGGATGCCAGATGAGCAGATGCATGTAAGATACCACTTTCCTCATCATGTCATCCTAGAACTGGTCAGGGAGTGGGAGTATCACCTACTATGTGCTCACAGGATGTGACACCTCTGGTCAAGGTGCTAACTGCTTTACATTTCCTGGCCACTGGATCATTCCAGCATAACACTGTTGGGGGTATATCACAGTCTGCACAATCAAGGTACCACCTTCAGCTCCAACGCTACATCCTAGCATGTGAGCACAGGCACAGGCACATTGATATGCCATGCACATTGCATGCAAGGTGGAGAGTGTGCCTGGAATACTATGCATTTTCACATTTTCCCCTTGTCAGGGGTTTCACTGATTGCACCCATGTAGTGCTGCAATCCCCCTGACAACTGGAGAACATTTATTGCAAAAGGAAACATGGGAATTTCATCATTCCACAGATGATTTTTGATGCCAAGGGACACATCATGCATGTCAATGTAAATTTCTCAGGATTCCCAGCCAGGATGCATGCATGACAGCTACATCCTGTCCCATTCACTCATATACCAGGCACGGCATCAGGAACCTTTGGGAACAGCTGGCTTGTCGATGAGTATCTACTGTCATGCACACATAGAAGCAGTCACATGACACACAGAAATACAAAAAATAACAGATCTATGTGATCACTGCGCCGCCCGCAACTGTGACGCCGAAAAGGCCGACGGTAGTTACGGTGCAGCACAGTGATCATATGGATCACTGTGCCCGCTTCCCCGGGCCTGCATTACCTCTCCCAACCCCCCACCCCACTTACCTTTAGGGCGGCACACTTCTGCGTTGCCACCCGCACTCTGGGATCCCTGCAGTGTCAGCTCTTCCCACTAATGTGGGTTGGAGCTGACGCCCCAGGGTGCTTTTTATTATTTATTTATTTTTTATGTGTCCCCTGCTTTTCGAAATGGTAAGCAGGAGACACCCCCCCAACCCACGGCCCCCATTACTGCACCCAGGAAGAGCGGGGGACACCCCCACAACCCCTGCTCTGCTTGGGAGCAGTAAATGTCACCCTCATTTTGTGCGCCTCCAAAGTCGCAGTGTCTGTGGGGGCGCACAAATGAGGGCAACATTTTTTTATGATACCGAAATAACAATACATGCAGTTAATGACCATTTCCTCCTTTGCAGGGGACACTTACTACTTGCGGTCACCATTCTGCTTTAAGGCAGGGTGTGGGGAATGGGAAATAGGTAGGACTTTTATTTTTTATAAGTACACCACTTCCCTTTAGGGGATTTTGTGGTTGACCACAAAAAGATAAGGGATACCCATTTACTTTAAATGATGGTGAGAGGGCAGAGTTTTAAATTCCCCCGAGCTCACCCCCGTTCTTTGACTATATGGGAGGTAATTTAATTATTACTTAGTAAAAATGCTAAGGATCTACTTGGTCAGCCCACCCAATCAAGGATGGGAAGATTTTAAATCAAACAGACACACACAAAACTTGGTGTGGTTGGACAAGTTACTTACATAGAATATCTCTGAGTTTTGTGACCAGGAAAATACACTACTTCCTGGATCATCTCATGGAGAAAGGAGAGGGATCTGGTCAGACTCCAAACCTCAGTCATGGATAGACTCCAGCATTCATACGCTTAGTGGTTTCTCTACAGTGGACCAACCTGGTCTGCAGGTGTAAAAATGGCCACCTTGGGATATTTTGCCCATAACAAGTGTTTGTTGGAACAGGTAGTTTCTCTGAAGATGGACTTTAACGAATTTAGTGACCAAACAATACTTACCCTGGTTTTTGATGTGACCAGCAGTGATACGAAGGCTAATATGTGTGATCATCTGATTCCTAACCATGCGGGAAACCATGTTAGATGGAATCAGATTAAAATAACAAAACAGTGCACCACTGTCTTTTCACAGGGGCGATCTGATTGGTGAAGTTCCAGAGCCCAAAACGCTGATGAAATTGAAAAAATGGCTCTATCATCTGGCATACACCAAAGGGGCCTGCAATAGAAAACTTAAATTGATCAGTAAAACCAAGATAAGCAAACCATTCCATTTAGAGATTTATGATTGTAAGCATAAGAAACACAGGACCATTCAGGCTTTAATAGTGTTGGGCAAGCCCCATGGACTCCCATTGCTGGTGCAGCACAAATCACAACTATAAAAAGATTTTTAAAAGTTTTTAATTTTATTTGAATTCAATTGTTATTTAACAATTTTTACAAAAATGAGGGTGTCTCCCGATTCGATTTACAGTTTGTTGGGGGTAATGGGCCTCATTACAAGTTATGCGGTAGGGATTTAACGTTACCGGTAAGGGAATACACATATTCCTGCCACGGACTGCCCAGGAGATCTCAAACACCAAAGTTGGCTTCAATTCACTGGCAGGCATCCCAAGTTGCATCGGGGCTATCGACTGTACCCATGTGGAATTGGTGGTCCCACATCACAATGAAGTAGTATACCAAAACAGAAAACAATTCCACTCCATCAATGTCCAAATGGTATCTGACGCTAAGAAGATAATCACACATTGTTGTGCCCGATTTCCCGGATCAACCCATGATTCCATGGACCTGCGTAACTCAAACATGCCACGCTACATGGAGCGACAAGCCGGACAACGTTCCTGGCTACTTGGTGAGTAGCAGGGCAAGCACATGTCTGTAGGACAAATGGACATACAGATGTAGGCCAATGTCCATCAGGGAAGTCCGCAATGTCCTTGAGGAGAACCCACATGCAATTATGAGCTGCACAACATTGAGTACAATCCAGGTTTTTCCAAATATTGCGCATCCATCCACATCCACATTACACATCATGCCACACCACATACCACACAAATCAGCAACATGGCGTCAAGATGGTACTACAGAATCAGCGCAGCACAACATTAAGACAGCAATGTACCCTTGAATGCATGCAAAGGTAACACCCCTAGCCATAGCATTGAACTACACACCCATAGCACAATTGAAGTGATGCCACACAGCATGGCAACATCGATGTCGGAATGGCAGTACACTAGCAGTGTGGTACCAAATTTGCCTGGGCCCAGGGACACCTAAGACCTGGCCTCACCCAGGACATGTCATTTGCTGTCGGAGGCATGATTTGGGCATGTCCACTTGCAGGGTCAAGCTCACCTTTGCACATTGCAGTCACGCAGATCGTCTGCATGCATGCGGGTAGTCGTGATTTTGAATCACAATGCAAAGTCGATTTGTGTGACATGTACAGGCCGCACCAGAGGTGAATGGTAACAGGTACCCATTCTTCACCCCATACAGGCGACGCCGGCTATCCCCTGAAGAGGTGGCTCCTAACCCCTGTACGGAACCCACAGAACCGGCAGGAAGAGGACTACAATCGTGCACATACCAGTACCCGCGTCGTGATAGAGCAGGCATTTGGCCTTTCGAAGACACAGCTCTGGTGCCTAAGCGGGCCGGGTGAAGCTCTCCTGTACGGCCATGACAAAGTGCCGAAAATAACCATGGCATGTGTAATGCATCACAAAATGTGCATCAGACGGAATGTGCCTATGCCACCTGACATTGACATGCAACCGCCAGATGAGGATGATGTTGATGGGGATGAGGATGGGTGAAATGGTCCGCCAGGACATGCATGAGGCGATGGCCAGGAGGAACACGATGTGCGTCAGCATCTGATGTATCAAATGTTATGAGATACAAGGGAGAACTATTATGGATGTAGAAGGGTATTGTTGCCCTGATGTATGTGGTGAGGCCCACAAAGGACCCTGTCCCCAATAAAGTACACATACACAATGATGAAGACCAAGCCTGTGTTTCAACTTTTCAACAGTGTATTGCAATCAAAATGTGAACAAAATGTGCATGGCCCCAACTGTGCAAACACCCTTCCCCCCCACAACACTCCCAAAAACACCCTTTCCCCCCTCCCCCCACAACACTCCCAAAAACACCCTTTCCCCCTCCCCCCACAACACTCCCAAAAACACCCTTTCCCCCATCCCCCCACAACACTCCCAAAAACACCCTTTGCCCCCTCCCCCCACGACACCCCCATGTGAGGCTTACATGTGCCAGCTAGTTCTTGCTGGCCCTAATTCACATGGCCTCCTCAGCCATTGGGTGGTTGGGTTGGCATGCGCTTCATGGTGCACAGAGAGCGGCTCCAGGGGCTTGTTTGACGGGAACTCGCAGAGGAGGAGGTGCCCGGTTGATTCTGTGGTGGGGGGGTATTGTCGCTCCATGGCGTCCGCAATACGTGTGAGGGCCTACCTAAGTTGGCCCATTTCCTCACAAATCCTGTTTGTGCAGGCCTCCATGCCCTCTCTTATCTGGCTTTCATACGACCTAAGGTCATTCCTCAGACGGGCTGCCTCTGCCACATGCTGGCCAACAAGAACAGGGATTTTAACCTGCCTCTGGCTGATGGTTGCAAGGTCATGTTGACTGCGTCCAGCTGTTGGGGTGGCTGCTGCACCCTGGTCCATGCATCTGGCATCAGGTGAGGACACCTGAGGGCTCCATCGCCCTTCCACGGTGTCGTTGCCTTATTCTCCATGGCTACCTGATTGTGATAATGGCCTTGGGCTTGGCTCAATGGACCGTAGTGGGCTGGGGGTCTGGCTTTGATTCTGAACGTCAATTGCCTCCTCCATGTCCGAAGGCGGCGCAGTGGCTGCTGCCTCACCACTGGAACTGGTGGCAGCAGAGTGCGGGCCCTCCGTGCTGGTTTCCAATGTCATGGGGTACACTGCCGTGGGTGCAACAATTGCAGCAGACGTGGCCTCAGGCTGTGTAGAACTGGTGCTCTTGCTGCCTTTGCCCCTCTGCTGCTGATCACTCCTCCCGGTGCCCCTTGAGGTGGTGGCGGTGTCCCCTGTCTCATGTGCCATGGGCTTTTTCTTTGCTGGTGGAGCAGGTGTCACAGTGCCCGGTTCATCAGTGTCTGTCTGTGATCCTGTAGGGGACAAAAATAGGGAATATCATCGTTTATGGTTCTACGTGCCTTATGCAGAATGTTTACGTCATGCCGCTCTATGCATTGGGGCCTCTTTATTTTGGAATCCGGTAACGGGGATGTCGGGTGGGTCATGCATGAATGGGTCTGTGTTGCACATGTATGTGGTGATGCGTGCATGTATGTTTGTGGCTGGATCCATGGCCTGATTATGGACTCATATTTGGGGGCCCCTCACCCTTCACTGTGCATTGTTTGATGTATACACTCACCTCCATCTGATGAAGTGGGCGCACCATGCTCCATGTCTCCGACACCCTCGATCGATTCCACGCCAATTATGGTGGCGCAGGTCTCCTCCCACTCCCGGAGTTTTATAGGGGAATCAGCGCCACCTCCTGTGGCCATTGCCAGCTTGCGATTCACAGCCAGAATGTTTCGTACACGGACCTGTAGGTCGTCCCACCGCTTTCGGCAGTCCTTGACAGTGCGGGTGGTGGTGCCCAACACACTGACTTTGTCAGCAACCTCTGCCCAGATGGCCTTTTTCTTGACGAGGGTCTCCCGCCGCATGTCATTGGTAAATACTACATTGGCATTTTCCGCAAGTGTCTCGGTAAGCATGATCAGCTCCTCGACGCTGAATTTTTCCTTTCGCTGCCGATCAGCGCATTTCTTTACGGCCTTGGGCATCTTCGGGCTATCCGGAATGATTTTGTGTTGGAGTCTTGTGGATAAAGGTCGTGGATGCAGAGGATGGCAATGGATTGTGTTTTTAAAGATGGCCACCGTGCTCTTTCCCGTTCCTGTGCGATGACACTATGTCCGGTTCCGCAATTTAACGGTCACCGCTAATAGCGGTGACCGCTATTTGCATGTAGAGTGAGGGCGGAGGTGCTATCAGCACTTTCGTCGAAGCCGGTAAGGGACATTTTTGGGTCTTTAGCGGCATTGCGGTAGGGTCATTACCGGCATGGCGCTATGCTCGTGTCCGCGTACTCGTAATGGTACGCTATTAGCGCCCTCTTGCAAAGGCGGACACGTTAATAGCGCCATGCCGGTAAATGTCGACTTTTACCGCACAACGTGTAATGAGGCCCCATGTCTCTTGAGCTCTGCTCAGGATTGTTCAGAGCTTTCCCGTTGTTATTTCTTGAAACTTATGTCCCATTTCTTTTTCAAGATCTTCACTGTAGCTGACCATTATCCTTGTTTTGTTTATGTTAATTTCCAAGTCACCTTTTTTATGTAGTGCGACAAGCTATCAAGCTGGCGTTCGAGGCCTATTTTTGTGTGATCCAGAAGGATTTTTGTTGTCCGCATAAATGAGACGGGGACCTTTTCCTCTCCTATTGATGGTGGGAAAGATCTGATATTGTCATCCGTTTCTTTAATGTCCACCATGTAGGCGTTATCGAGGGCAGGAGCCAAAGGGCAGCCCTGTTTGATGCCTTTTGTTGTTTCTATCGAGTCTGTGAGTTCACCAGTCCCATTGAGTCTCACCCACATAGAAGTGTCAGTGTAGAGAAGTTTGACAGGGTCTGAGAGTGAAAAAAGATAATACCGAACCTTGTTAAAACATCAGTTTTAAAGTCACGAGATTCTGGTGAAATATGGAAGATCCTGGCCATAGCTCGGGGGTAAAGCTTAATAAGATCATAAATCCGATATCCGGATCTGAATGGAGTAGTTACACCACTTCTACCTTTTTTTCACCCCTCAGATCCTCCAGGGTCTGCCTGTTCAGTAGTCTCCTGGCAACTTCCAAAGAATAGGAAGATTCTGGCAGCTGCCATCATAAAACCTAAGACATCAAGAGCACCCAGCCCAAACAGCCTAACGAACGGTGTTCTAAAAAGGGTCCCAGACAATTGGTTACAGGTGCTGCTAATACTGTTTTGCTGAGTATGTACAGAAAGAAGAATACCGTCCTCATGGCAGCAGTCTGTCCTTATGCCCATCCACAAGAAACGGGTGCGGTGAAATGTTAACAACTACAGACTGCTGTCCATGCTGGACGTCACAGGTAAAATCTTTGCATCTTTGGTACTAAGAGAGCTACAGAACTGGGCGGACAGCTCAGACTTTCTTCCGGTCTGGATCCGGAACTACCCATAACATCCGAGCCCTTCATCACCTGATACAGACTACGCGTAGCAAGATGTATACTGCACTGTATGTTGCATATGTGGACTTAGAAGTGCTTTTGACAGGAGAATAGGAACACACTCTGGTCTAAGCTTAGGAAACTGGGATGCCCTGAATGACTTGTACGTATTTTGATTTTACTCCACAGTGATAATAGGGCAAGAGTGAGGATGGACAATGAAGGAATGGTCACTACACCTATATCCCTAAACAGGGAAGTTAAACAAGGGTGTGTAGTGACTCCCCTGTTTTTGAATGTTTATCTAGCCAGATCTGCGTGATTTTTCCATCACGGAAAAGTCTGCGATGGAAAAGTTTGCATGAGAAATGTGCAAACCACAAAATGTTTGCACATTTCCCATGCAAACACGCATTCAAAACCCCTACATACCCACACCCTCAACACACTCCCACCCCCAACATAATCAAACCCTACTTACCTTTTTTACACGCTGAGTCCCTGCGGCACCAGATCCCTTTCACTTCCGTTATCGGGAACCGTCGCCGCAGGGTCCTTTTCATTTTTAAAAAAAAATCTTATTTTTTTCGGGTGTGCTGC
This sequence comes from Ambystoma mexicanum, assembly GCF_040938575.1. Taxonomy (NCBI): domain Eukaryota; kingdom Metazoa; phylum Chordata; class Amphibia; order Caudata; family Ambystomatidae; genus Ambystoma; species Ambystoma mexicanum. The sequence continues at coordinate 881,689,887 of NC_090929.1, read as the reverse complement.
GGGGGTGTCCCCCGCAACACCCCGCTCACTATAGTGAGCGGGGTGTTACGGGGGACACCTTCACAGCCCCCTTAGTCTTTCTATTGTATACTTACCTACAATGCTACCACCAAAGGTTTGAACTTTTGGTGTTCGAACTTTTGGCGGTAGCATTTTTTGGACTTTTTGTACGGTCAGACCTTTTTTTTCAGTCCGATTGAACAATTCCATCTAGCTGACATCCTTTTTCACCTGCTTGGAAAAGCACACTGTCCTCCTAAAATAGGTGAACAAACCATGGTGGGTATGTTACAAGCAGACAATCTGGTCCTGTTTGACTGTACTTATACCGGCATGAAGAACAGGCCAAATGAATTGCTGTTTATGCCCGACAACATGACCTGACCATACATCTGGAAAAGACTATCATAATTTTGGTATCAAGGAAAAAGTTCAACAGGACAAGGATGAATAGCATGCATGAAACCATGGACTGTGTTCAGTCTCATGCTTACTTGGGACTAGAGACAAACGCCATCTAAGTTATCCTCAGAATACTTAAGGGCTTGCAACAAATTATGGGCAAACAGACGGCTGCAGCAATATTGAATTTAACTCAACCAGGTTTGAAGTTTCTAAACATATTGTACACATAATTAACTGCTGTTTTATTATTTTAGCAATGTTTAATGTTGAAATTAGATTCTAGATCTGAAATTTGAAATGAATTGTATGGATTTTATGGATTTGGATTGTATTGTATTTTATGAACTGTTTTTGTTTGTGTAAAGTTCAATTTGAACTAATCACAATAAAAATTATTATTATTATTATTATTATTATTATTATTATTATTATTATTATTATTATTATTATTATTATTATTATTTAGCAGTTCCTACTAAGATTATTTCAGATTTCAGACAGCTCTCTCCTTTTTCCCATTGTGCACCCCCAAAATATCCAAATGGTCATGTGCCAGTTTATTGGCTCTTGGTCTGGTTTGGACATCTACTGTCCTCCCCTTTTCTCTGACTAGTCCCTTATAGTTACTGAGCTCCATTCTTGGGAATGTATTACTCTACCCCTTGAACTATCATTCTGAAAAATGTTACACTTGCAGCTAATATCTACAACATGGCGTTTTTCTCAAATTTTCAAATAAGCAACATAAAATATATATGTCTGAGTGTATCTATCCATACCAGACTTAATAAAATGTGTCTAACTTTGGCACAATGTTACAGGTTTGAATGGCAGATTTGTGTACATTATTTAACAAAAATAACAGTTATCAACATAAGATTTTCTATACAGATATCAATTTCAATTAGCTACTATCTCCCTGAATCTCCACTTCGTGATAATTGCTGGGAAGCTATCATCAACGTTTAGCCTGCAACTCTTGTTGCCAAGGTCAAATGTGTAGGGGTGCTATCTCAGATATTCAACAATCATGATTTCCCCATAGCATTTACGGTAATTTCAGGGCATATACATACTTTTAATTTCAATTACACGTATATTATTCTTCTAAAATGTTCACATGTAAATCAAGCCATTTGCTTCTTTGTTGGATTGGCCTGGTGTAAAACAGTTAACATTCTTGTGAACACAAAGGCCTGTAGAAGTGTTCTTGTTTTCCTGTCCAGCTGGGTCTATATCCACTCCTTAGCATCATGTTGCAGTCTCTCTAACACGTGAGTTGTCAGTCAGAACCTGGGCTTTACCAGGAATCAAATTTGCATTCTCTGTATTTTTAAGAGTTCACTCCTATTATCTGAGGTCTCATGTTTTCTCAGTGGACATGTTTTCACCTCATAAAACTTTAATCTGGCACAAGCTCAGACACTTGTGTGTCTCTGTTTACTTCAAAGAGGTCCATAAATATAGAGAAGAGCATAGTTTGACTCTTGCATCTGAATGGGGAAGGTGAGCAGTTCTGAGAAAAAATGTCTTTTGCGCTAAGCACAGCTTTTCTTCATGCACAGAAAACTGGTATTTTTGAATATTGCAATTCCTTTACACATGAAGCCTGCTTTAATATCTTGCATCAGGCCATCAATGTCCAATTACCATTATAACATAAATTATAATGCTTCAGGCCAGGGAGTTTCTTCAGTAAACAGTACTTTTAAACCCAAACTTCCAAATATATTCATTTGTATGAAAGCTTTCTCTATAGAAAAAAGGCATGCAATGTCTGTAATGGAAGGTATGTCTAATTCCTTTTCAGCCTTGTCATTCAAACACAGGCCACACTTAATTGTATTCTTCCTTTTTATGACAACAATATTAAGTTATTTGGCTGTGTTGAAATTGCCATGCTGGCCTTCCAGATTGACAGTCAAAAGTGTGTTTTGATATTACATAATAGCATTCCTGTATTTTTAGGCCCCAGTCAACCAGACACAGTTTCCTTTTGCCTTAGGGCTAACACTATCCCACAATAACAATCCTTGTGGAACACATAAAGTAAAGCCACAGCCCTGATGGCCTTCAATGATGCAATCGGCTAATCCAGCTGCCCTTACCAACACCAATACTCATGTCAAGTTTGAAGTGAGCTGCCCATGTCACATACTCAAAATATCAGGCATTGCAAAGCCAGCCCCTGACATGATAGCTCCATCACATGTTTACTGCATCAAGTTGAACATTTGGAAAACATTTCTCACCTGACTGCCATCTTGAAGTTGGGTCACACTGCACCATTGTTGCTGGTCCTGCTCCTGCAATAAGAAAACCAACAGTTGCCCACCCACTCCCTTCCAATGCATGTCTCCAATAACCTCAACAAGTCCCTTGTCCCATCATGAAGATGCTCACAAATCTCCCAGAAAGCTCTCTAGTCATTCACAGGATACACAAACATTAAAAAATGATGCAAGGTAATACACCCCTCACTATCAACAGCCCCTGATCAAATCAATGGGAGCACAGCTGCAACATTAACCATGACATATGAGAAAGAAATGTAGGCCTCTCGTACCCGAACCTCACCAGCAATGCACCGAATGCTTCACACATCACCCACATGCATAGTTGTCAACTTGATCATCCACCCATGTGGAAAGTGAGAAGTCATACGTTTTGCATGCCCATGAATCATGGGCAGTGGTGGACTGAGGAAAAAAAAGATGCCCTGTAAATAATTCACATGAGAAAATGTGGAAATGCAACACAAAAGCGGCACAGAGTGCAGAGGCCTACCATGAAATCAGCACACTTACCTTTCGGCCAGTCCTTCTCTGATTTTGAAGCAAGGCTGACATGACAGGAAATCAAATGTAATGTCACACCAGAAAGAAGCTACTGCTAAAACCCTTACCAAATATATGTGAACAGGAACATTCTGAGGATACTGACATCAAGCAGCAAGTTGTTGATGTGCAACCAGTACCAAAAAGCACATGTCGGACAACAAACATCTTCAGTGACAGTGACCATCACTCAATGAACACCATATTACATTACTCATGCAAACCCTACGTGTGCCACATTGTGCCACTTTTGGGATACATATGTCACCAGCTATGTCAATGAATGACAGTGCACAACCTTACAAGGTGGTGCAGCCGTGGTGCTGTGAATGTCTCACCACCTCCACCTAACACTGGACATTGGTGCAAGGATGGCCAGTGCTTAGCAGAGAGAATGGAAATGTGGGCACTAAATGGGGCAAGATACCTGAAAATACATTGGACATATGCTTGGACCTGCCTGGACCAGCTAAAGGAGTCTGTCTGACAGACTGCACACAAAGACATCAATATGGAAGAGACTGTTCACCTATATTTGGGAAGCTGTAGCACTCCAGAACACCACGTCAGTTAGCTCCACTGAGCATGGCCACATTTCCAGTTCCCCAGCTCGTAAATGTACCCACTACCATGAACAGTTGACTTAATGCCCTTGAGAGCACAATGGCCCTGACAGGAGGACAAACATAAAAAATACAGTCCACCCTGGATGAGGAATAACAAAAAACATAATCCTCCATGGGTGAGGACAAAACAAGAATAACACAGTATATCCTGGATGAGAAAAAGTAGAAATTATCTAATCCACTGTGTACATGCCAAAAAATATGAAACAGCCCACCTTGGATGCTGTTCAACGAATTGAGAAAAAAAAACTGCACATCCCGGAAGGGAGAGGGGGTGGACACAAATGGTAAAAATCCATGCCCCCTCCATGGGTTCATGAACACCAGGACTCATGAAGAAGGGTTACTGGTGGCAAGAGGATAGGGGTGTGTGGGGACATGGCCAATGGCATCACCTCCATGATTCAACTGCACCCCATCCTATGGTGGATCATGGGATGTGCTCTCTGACTACGGAATGCCAAAGCATGGTCCTCATTGGCTACTGCTACTCATGAGAGGGATGCATGTATGGGAGTCCCTATTGCTATAAGGTGCTGGTGATGGATTTTGCGAGTGGCGGAAGATCATTTAGGCATGCCATATGATATGATATGATATGATATGATATGATATGATATGATATGATATGATATGGCATTTATAACACACCTATGCACAAGTGCTTCAAGGCGCGACGAGGCAAGGGAGGGGAACAGAGGGAGGACAGACAACGATCCTACTAGGCCAGGTGTCATTCAGATCGCGCAAGTGCATGGGAAGGGGGCAGGAACAGTGCATTACAAGATGATAACAATAATAAGTAACGGCCAGCATGTGGCAAGTGTAGTACAAGATGATAACAATAAGTGAGTAGCAGCCAGCATGTGGCAAGTGCATGGGTAAGTGCGGACAACAGGTGTCAGGGGCTGGCAGGGGGACTGTAGGGATACAGAAACAGTCCCCAAGTGCGGGGTTTGCCAGGTGGGCAGTGCAGGTGTGAGACAATGGTAGGGAGGGACCTGGGCCCGAGATCAGAGGGTGTCCAGGTAGCCAGTGTGGTTCAGGTTTCAGCCGGGAGGTCAGCAGAGGTGAGGAGGAGAGAAAGCAAAAGCAAAGAGAAAGGTTTTGGGGTGTTTCCGGAACCGGAGATGGTTCTCCTCAAGTTTAAGGGAGGCAGGGAGGCTGTTCCAGACGGAGGCATCAGCCGAAGAAGAGATCTACCACCAACTCGTTGCTTGGAGAAGCGACTGACCCTGAGGGAGTTGGAGGTGGATGAGCGCAGAGCTCGAGAAGGAGGGTATTTAGGAAGGGAGAGTTGCAGATATTGAGGACCCAGGCCACAGAAGGCCTTGTGGAAGATGCAGATGCTTTTGAACTTAATCCTCGCAGCCACTGGGAGCCAGTGCAGAGATTTCAGTCCTGGAGAGATACAATCCCTGGGCTTGAGGCCAAGGACAAGTCTCTCAGTCCTGTTTTGGATACGTTGCAGAGTGCGGAGAGTAGAAGCAGGTAGATTTAGAAAGAGGCTGTTGCAATGATCAAGCCTAGAGAGAACAAGAGCTCTGGAGACGGTGAGCTTCTGGGGGAAGGAGAGGAAAGGAAGAATCCCTCGGAGGAGGTGTCGCTGCTAGTGTGACTTCTTAGAGACGTCATAGATGTGAGGAGAGAAGGAGAGTGAGGAGACAAAGATGACCCCAAGGTTTTTAGCCTTGCAGGTGGGAGCTGGAAAAGGGCTGAGAGAGGCCGGCCAGAGAGGTACAGGGAAGGAGGAATGGGTGTGCAGATGAAGAGAATCTCAGTCTTACAGGTATTAAGGCAGTAGTCATTGGCGGCACACCACTCATGGATAGCAGGCAGACAGTCACAGTCAAAGATGAGGGAAGGAGAGAAGGAGGCTGAGGGTAGCCTGAAAATGAGCTGGTTGTCATACGCATAGCACTGAAATTTGGGGCAGAGAGTGGCGATGCGGTGGGCAAGGAGTGCCAGGTATTGGTTGAACAGCCAGGGAGAGATGTTAGAACCCTGAGGGATACCACAGGTGGCAAATAAGATAGCGGAGAGGAAGGAGGACCCAAGCTGGACCTGGGAGGGTCGGTCAGGGAGGAAAGAAGTCAGTCACACCAGAGCCTGACCAGTGATACCCAGATTATCACAGAGACGGTTGAGCAGGATTGTACGGTTGACAGTATCAAAGGCAGAAGAGAGAGTAAGCAGGATGAGGACGCAGGGGTTGTTAGAGTCAAGGTTGGAGCGCAGGTCTTCACAGATGTTCAGGAGAGCAGTTTCCGTGCTTCTGGCAGCTCTGGAGCCAGACATATGGTCATGAAGACAACCAAAAGATTCAGTGTGGAGATTAAGCTGGGAGATGGCCAGTTTCTCCAGGAGCTTGCCCAGGAAGGGAGTGATGGAGATTGGGCGATAGTTAGCCAGGCAGGAGGAGTCAGCAGAGGGTTTCTTAAGAAGAAGGTGAACAGGGAAGTGCTCCAGGGGGAAAGGAAGACTCTAGTGGTGAAGGAGTGATTGCAGAAATCAGCCAGGGCAGGAGCCAGGGTGTCGATGTGGTCCTTGATGGTTTTGGAGGAACAAGGGTGAACCTGTTTTTATGAGACTTTCATAGATCAGACTTGTCTAGATACCTCATCAGCAAAGAACAGGGGAAAGGCAGAGAAGCAGGGAAGAGAGGTGGACGAAGAAGGGCCAGAGGAAGAGCAGGGTTTAGAGGGAGGAAGGGGAGAGGAGGAGTGAGAGGATAGGATGTCCTGAGTTTTAGAGATGAAGTGAGAAGCCAGTGCTGTGCAGAGGGCCTGGGAAGGGACAGGAGAGGTAGAGACTGTGGCAGGATTGGCCAGTTCCTTGCAGACTTTAAAGAGTTCAGCCGAGTTGTTAGATGCCGCAGAGACGCAGGTTTAGGTATGAGCTCTCTTCTTGGGTTGGACAGAGAGTCAGTATTGCCTTTGCAACAGGCGGCAGGCCAGTTTGTCAGAGGATGCACATGAAGCACACCATTTCCTCTCGGACACCCTGACTTGCGTTTTAGAGTGACGAGGTCTGAGTCGTATCAGGAGTTGCACTTGGCTTTGGGTTTCAGGCAGATTCTCATGACAGGGGCAAGGATATCAAGAGTATCAGATATAGCAGAGTGGAACATGGAGAGGGCTGTGTCAGGGTGAGAGTCAGCCAAGGGGAGAAGGGGGTGAGAAGGTGGCGGAGAAAGCCTCAGCTGACACACGCTTCATGGGTCGGATGACCGAGAAGGTGGGTGGCCGTGATGGAAGTGGATGAACCTTGACATCTCCAACTGCATGTTGAGAGGTTGTCTCAAGAAATCCATCTTTCGGAGATGGATGTCTCTTGTGGCAAACATTTCATCATGCATAGATTCCTTCAAGGAATCTATATATTGATGATGGGATGGCCTTAAGGCCAACATCCCCACATGCAAGCATTTAATGTGGGATTCTATGTCCTGATTGGGGCATTCCCTTAAGCCCAACATATTCGCCTGCAGCATTTGTTCTGTGATTCTGTGGCTTGACTTTGGGATTCCTTGAAGACAGAGGCAGCGTTTTCCTCAAGGTGTCCACCTCCTTCTGCTGATGGTCGCTTGAGGCCTACAACTCATCATGCAGGGATTATCTCAAAGCTAAACCATCATCGAGAATTGCATGTCTCAGTTGCTGCATGTCATTTTTACTGTCCTGCCGCAATAGGATGAGTTTGGCAGTGTGTGCAGCATTTGAGGAGATTACATTTTCTGCCCAGCGATGGATTCCCTGGCCATCTAACGAAGGACCCCGCCCCATTGGGCACTTGCACGCAGTAACTTCTACTCCCAGGCACACATCCACAACATTTGAGGGGCCTACCAAGCTGGAATGCCAAAGCCTGGGACTGTCATTGGCTGGCGTCTGCACCCTCCAACTAACAACAGCCTCTGCTGACACTAATCCCACCATTGACACATGGCTTCCCACTGTCAGCCACAGGGTCCCCTGGCTCTCATCCTCCAACTCATCAGCCTCAAGGAGCTTTGTGGCATTGGGACTACTCAGTGGTGTACTGTTCACCATGTCTCTCAGTATGCCTTCCACATCAGATTTGGCTGCTTCATCGGAAGGTGAGTCGGAAAGGCCTGCTGATGATGGCCTGCTACACAAGGGTATTATCTCAGGCACAGCACCACAGGCTGCACTGGTGGATGGTATTGCCTCATCCGCCACCTCCTCCTCCTCCACCTCTGCCTCTTACCTGCTGCATCCCCACCTAAATAATGCCCAGACAACAATATTTAGATGCCTACTTTTCTGGCAGAACAGGCATATGTGAATTCCAATGCATACAGACATGATAGGGCTAGTCACCCATACATCATACAGTAAAACTGGGCACAGATGACTGACATTCAATGCTCAGTCGATTCATGTTGGTGCATATCATGCCCTGTGTCAAGCCACGCATTCGAGAAGTAGATGACCATGTATACATTCAGACATATATCAAATTGAAAGGCCAAATAGTGAACAGAAGGATTCCAGTGCCTAATAGCTGTGCCCTTCTCTAATTCAACCATGTCTACTTGCAGGATTTGGAAGTATCATGTTTACTCCTGCTGACAAAAACAGGTTGCAGGCATCCGTGTTGCTAAAATCCACATCACCCCCTTCACCAAGGTGCCCAAGGTCGGATTCATAGATACCCACCCTCACGAGCTTCTCAACTATTTGCGAGGAGAGAGCAACATGGACATGACCAGTGTGCACTTGCATGACCACTGAACAACGGACACTCATAAAGTGGAATGGTCATGACTCAAACCTCATTTGGCCAACCACTGTAAATCCTTACTGGAACACATCCTTTTGCAACTTTGCAATGAGATCATCACACATCACTGTCCACTAGCCGCCATGGACAGTGAATGGATAGCACTGATGTCATCCACCACTTGGTGTCCTTCCATGATAGTCATGATTTGTGTTCACAATGCACCATCCACAAGCATGACACTGCGATCATGTCCAATGATGTGTATTGCAGGCCATTGCCACATATAGGTGTATTGGTGACACTTAAGAATTCTGTATAAAGTAATGTGTGCTGTAAGATTGATGCCAATTGTAAACAGAGTTCAAGGATCCACCTCCTAGAATGCACGTGTAAAGGAATTGACCATCGAAGCATAACTGTAGCACTTGTGGAAGGGTGAGAAGGACTCCAGCCAACTGTACCAAAACCTCTGACTGCATTTCATGTGTAGATGGAGTAATATATGACATGCACACATGTCACTCAACATTACGAGGCTGTATATGTGTCCATGACTCCCACACCAACCTCCTGCTGACTGCTGATGAGGCCAATGGCAACCTCTTCCAATGGAGTCAGCTCATCCACATGTGGTGATCCACCTCCAGTAGCCTCAGCAGTGGCCACATTGCTGCAGAGCTTCTCCTTGGTCTGTCACATGAGGTCCCCATTCCTCTCGTGGACCTCTAACACAGTGCGACTCTCTGTCCCACAGACGTTGATGTGATCAGTGACCTCATGCCACATACTCCACCGCTGGGTCACAAGAATGGTACTGCCAGCCGAAACGTACAGGTTGACTTGGTGTTCTGGTGATGTAATCAGTGAGGATTGTTAGATCCTCATCTGTAAAATGCCTCTTCCCTGGTGGCACCTTCTCCTTTAACTGTGCCTCTTCATGGGGTGCTGCCTGTACATGCTTTGAAGCATGACCCCTCCTGCCCCTAGTGGGCCTGGGTGGTACAGGGGCATCTGTGGCCTCATCACCATGTTTAGCAGGTGGTTGCTTCGTCATCCTCTTCCACATTCTCATTCTCTCCCTCTTCGTGGAGCCCTGCACCTCATGCTGCAAGCAGCATTCATGGCAAGGTACCCTCAAATCTCATTGCATAATCCATGTGTACCCCCTAAATCTCTCCACCTAAGCACATGCCAGGAACTCTGTAGTCTACTCCCTAAATATCGGCATCTCCGTACACGCCATGAACTCCATGGTGTACCCCCTAAATGTCTCTGCCTCTGCACTCACAAGGGTGGGAATGTCATGAACAGCATTGCACAAATAGGCACGCTGCTTTCAGTGCAGAAATTACACACATAGCGCATTCACACCTCAACATCCCATGCTGTCTGGTAGTGTGTCATTAGTTACTGACCAACTAGCTCTGCCTTAATCCTCCAAAGCATGATCACCTGTGGCTTGTCTGTCGGGCTCTGCCACCACCTCATCTGCTATATTAGGACTTCCATGACTCTACAACACCACCACAGCTCCACAGTACACATAGTCAGTGCCCAGCATCACCTGACCGTCCTAGGGTGCACCATTCCTAGGAGATCTACCAGCATCCACAAAGCGAGACTAAGGGGTGTCAGCTTCTAAGTGCCTGAAGTTGGAATCCTGGGTGAGCAGGTCCTGGTGAATTATGATGTCTTCTACGTTCCTGAGAAGCAGCTTGGAACATGTGGACATCAGGCGGTATAGGTGGAAATCACGTCTGCCATCAACACAGAGGGCATGACAGTCTGTACAGTCTACCACTCGAATAACTGCTGGGATGAACTCAGGATCTGCATCCTGTAGAGGATAAACCCAGTGGTCCATGCCCACGTCCTTGACCTGCAGGCATACATCTAAGCTGCTGGTGAGTACTCAAAGGCTAATAATTTCCCCAGAGAATTGTGTGTCCTACATGGGTATGCATGACTTGTGCTAGTTGATGCTTTTCACTGCATTTGTGCTGCACAAGGCTTCACTGGCATTCTGGCACTTGCCGATGATGGAAGTATGTGATGACACACATCTGTGAAGTTGACAAGTGGAGGTATGAACACTATCAGCTATTGTTTTCATAATTTAGCACATGCTGGTGGTAAGGCTTCTAACAGGTATGGTTAAAAGATTGAGATGTTGAGTCCATGTGAGGCACAACCATGCAGGTTCCCCAATGGGTTGTTCTACTGCGTATGATGATAACATCATCTACACTCAGCAGCTTAACTGACACATGGGTGTGGATGTGTGGTCATGTAAGTATTATGCATCAGGCTATCCTAGTCAACATTGTGCCCTGTCAGTTCACATGGTATTTCATCATAACATATGTTAGTGTTTTGAACAAGAGCATTGCAGCTTGTTCCTCAGCAGCGGGTGCATATGGTGTTACATGCTTTCGTGTTGGACTGTTAGGGGTGCATGTATTGATGGTTTGATGTAGATATACAAATGGTGCTATGGACACATGTGGCCAGATTAGCTATTCAGGGCCATGCCAGCAGGATACACTTGGGTCACTTCTTCAATGTGATGGTGATGTGAGATGAGTTGTTGTCATGTGCCTGTGTCCACACATTAATGTGCTGTGTTCACATATGCAAGTCTCATCATTACGACTTCTCATTTTGCTTTCACTTATGAGACTGGATGTGGTGATTTACCAGAGCAGGGTCTCTGTGTTTGAGACAGTTGATTGCTAATTAATGCTGACAGCATGCCACTGATATAATTTATGGACAAGACATGCATTGGCACTAATGATTGATGCCTATTTCCTTTGCCCCTTTTTCACAGTTGCAGCAGTGGAAGAAGAGGGTATCACCAGTGCTGTGGAGCTGCAATCCAGGGACAAGGCATGCAGGTGCAGGTGTATACCCGGGCACCCCCTGTTGTTTCTACCTCCTCTGAGAGTGAGGTGCCTGCGCGAACCTCATTCTGATGGCAATGCTGCTGAAGAGGAGTCACAGTGTCTCATCATTGTGGTGGACACATCAGCTGCATGGGGACAGGGTAGTGGTGGTGAGGTTGACACACAGGGGCCCCATAGCATGGAGACCTGATTGGAGACATCTGGGTTGATGGAGGAGAAAGAGGAGGAGGCCATTGCAGGCCTGCCCACAATGTCATGCAGAGGTACTGATAGGGATTTGAAGACTGCACACCTGATTCAGAGACAGGAGGTTGTTTAGTCCAACGTTAGGGGATAGAACAGCCTCCTGTACCAGGGCCATGTGCAGCAGCACTGCTCAACTTCACGATGCCCCAACCCAGACAGAGCTGCACTTCCGGCTTCTATGCATGGGGTTGGACATGCAACACATGAGTTGCTTGTAGAACATCACAGGCAGATGGGCAGTCTCTTGTCACAACTGGCAGCTGCCCTGTTTTCCTGTGGTCTCTTTGGACAGGCTACTGCAATGCCATCCTTCTCCTCCTCTGTGCCCCAGTCAACCTCAACTGAGGTCTCCATGCCAGCTACCGCCATGTCTCCTGTGCCCCTGTCCCACTATTGGCCAGTCTGGATGTGGAGTGCCCCTGGTGGAGGTGGAAGTCCTTCCTGTGGCAGGAATGGTGGTCACTGCACCAGACCAGGAACATGCAGGGAAACAGGCTGTGGAGGAACACCAGGCACTTGATATAAGTGCAGGTGCGTACTCTCCAATGGAGATTGACATCCATCAAAGTGAGTGTGTGCGCTGAAGACACATTGCTGGGCAGCAGGTGATTGTGATGTGGAGGAGGCAAGTAATGGATGTCAGAGGCATCAATACCAGGAGCAGGCAAGCAGATGCACACATGGTGCAAGTGAGGCACAAGGCACAACTTGCAACTAAAGGCACTTGTGTGTTCACAAGTGTCATTTCTGAGGTAGTTGGAGATAGAGAGGCAGCAGGCACTTGATGTGGCACTAGCCAGAGCCATGGATGAAGTGGATGTGAGGTGGGCCCAAGCTGACATCCTGAAGGATTTTTTCAGGGCTACAGAGGAGATTGAATCTCAGATGAGGGAAGCCCTGCAAGTCCTCCAGGAAACAATGGAGGACCGCCTGCAAGAAGAATAGGTGGAGGGTGAATCAGCCTTGGCTGAGGCATTGCCAGAGATCTGCATGGAATAGACTAGCCCACTGACTCATGTATATACCTCAGCAGTTGTAGGTTTCCTTTATTTATTATACTTTCTTTCAAGGACAATTATTTACTTTCATCATTTTAAATAGTTTGTCTTCAATAGATTTTTATTTCATGATTCAACCACACCTTGTGTGGTCTCTTTGTCCAAGTGTACCTTTTGTTTGAACATGTTCTCTGGGTAAGTGTGTCCTATGGCTGTCATGTGGGTTTAGGGCACACTCCCTGGGTCATGTTGTTACTAAGCTGTTTGCTTGGGGGCATGTGTGCATGCTTCATGTGTGTGTGATGTTTAGTAAGTCACATTCATGGCCAATTGATGTATGCAGTCTATTGTAGAAGTGGGGAGATGACATGTTTGGGAATCACATGTGTCACATCTTTGTCATGCACATCTTTTGCTTACTTACTTCCTGGCCAGTTGTGTATATGGTGTGGATGGGTGTGTGATATATGTATGCTGTAGTTGCCATGACACTTTATTTGTGAATATGTTTATGGGTCCTGTGTGATGCTGCAAGTTTTTTGTGGTTGGCATGATGGCATTACTTTGACTTGGACATGTGGACATGTGCTTCACATGTAGGGGAGGTACGGTTGGAGGTGGCATGGGAAGGTTGTCTGATGCAATTCCTTTTGCAGGGGCACTGCATGTTGGTGTCTCTCAGTGTTGGTTGAGTATGTTTTTGATTGTCTAATGGTGTGACTGTTGTGATGCATTTGGTGATGACTGAGGTGTTTCATGATGACGTTTGGGGTCTCTCATTGTGAATGGGTACTCATTTCTTCATGTGTCTAGGCAGATGTATCACATGCTATAGATGTTTGTGGTATCTGGTGACAGATCATTCACCTCTACCCATATAATATTCTTTTTGTTTGCACAACATTGTTGCTTGTGCGAACTAGCAAGTTTTTTGTAAATTAGGGGGTAATATTTTACTAAAACTGTGAATTGTCGAACCAGGAAACCAGACTTTGGATTCACACAGTTCAGGACCTTAAACTTAATTCGCAAAGACTAAAGAAGGAGCAATCATAGAGATTGCTGGAGCATCTCAGTGGTGTCCTTGAACAAATCATTGTGAGTCATATTTGCCCACAAGTATCTCAAAGTTGCTTCAGGGAGCTCCAGGTCTGCTCCAATTGTATGCTTTGTGAAAAAAGTATTAGGGATGATGGATTATGAAACAGGAGTGTACATTTCAGATATTCACAGGCATCTCTTGATTTTCGCCAGTGGACGTCTTTTGGAAATAGACCGATGGGTTTAATTGCCCTGCCTTCCTCCTAGATCAAAGCATTTGACCATTCTGAATTTTAAGTAAGCATTGAGTACTCATCTATTCCTGTTTCAACAGTGAAAAGAGGGGTCTTTGCTAGCAGAAGAGCCAAACATGTGGAACACATGTTATTTTCCATTTTTCTTCTTTTTTTAATGTTTGGATCATGTATGATTGAAACAATGAAATATTATGTTTGATATATGCATGTAACATATCAGCCTCGGATGAAGAGCTATGTGTGAGCTCGAAATACGTGTCAGGCTGTTCTGATCTTTCTGAATAAATATTAGACTGCAGTTTAAGCTTGCACTTCCTTGCCACAGTGTGTCTGTGAACCTTCTGTTGTCTATAAATGTTCCGTGGTAGTACATTGGCAGTGTACCCACACCTCACAAGACACCTACTGCCTCGTGCTCACTCTAAATACAATGTACAAGCGCTGTGGATATTTCTGACTTATCCTGCCAATTTCATTGTAGTATTCAGAGGTAGATGCAATCTCGTCAAAGGAGGTGAGGATAGTAAGGGGGTCTTCCACACTAAGGATCTGCTGGGATGAATTTGCTGGAGGGATATTTATTAAATGTGTGAATATTCTATCATTCGAAATTGCCATCAGAGTGAAGTGCAGAGCAGAAAGAGATACCATATGTACGCCCTTTTATTTATAGACACAAATAGACTTTGTTGTATGGTATGCTCCAGTTCCCGTTGCCAGCCCAAAACCTCTTTCTGTTCCCATGTTAGGTGGAATTGATTAGAAAGGCAAAACTACTCTGAATGGCATAGCTGACAGGATTTCCTTCACGGTTCCTATATGTACTGGTATACATTTTGAGAATGTAAGGGATATACTGGGAGCAGGTGCACGTGACACTGCTTCTAGTAATTGTGCCAGGTTGCAGGGAGGTCTAGGGATGTACAGGAACATGCACATCTGAGTCCAAAACCTTTCATGCCCAGCTTCCAAGTACAACTGGATTTGAAGGGCCCTGCAGCAGTGGTGTGGCACCCCAATTACTTCTGTATCTATTGATGTTAGGGGTGGTCATACAAAGTTGCCCACTGAAATCTGGAGAGCCACTCTCAGAGCCGCCACCTGTGATTAATTCTGGATCTTGGTAGGCTTGCAAAAAGAGGGTCCGATGTTGAAAAATGTGCCATCTGGGCCACAAGCCATGGCTGTTAAGGGAACGTTATGGTAATACCCAGAGCCTGGGAAGCCTAGGCAGACAAAGAACCAGCCGTGATGCCCTAACTGGTGGACACAGTGTGATAACGTTTTGCAAAATATGTTAAACTCCCTGAGCCTCTGAACTTATCTGTGGTAAACATGGAGGACAGGTCTGGTTGTGCTCTTGATGCTTATCGATAGTGAGGATTCACTGCAGCTGTGGGCTAAAAAATGTAGTCCCATGATTAGTGTTATTTGAATGCAACAGGGATAGATATATGGGTCATGAAAATTGATTTAGTGATACCCCGAAAGAATTTCCATGTAAGCTTGTACATTGACATCAAGAAAAACATGACATATATCTGCTTGATGTCGTTTTCCACTTATCTGGTTGGCAAGGCCCTTTTTCAGGAGCCAGCATAGGTGGATTGGTAGCTCTGTGGACAAATATCCTCGGTGATTACAAAAGAATTGATCTTGAAGGATATTACTGTCTTCTTGCCCAGCCCAAAGATATTCCTTCAAGAACAAGTTCGATAGAAAAAAAAAATGCCCCAGTATACAATGGCCCTGTCCTGGCAAAGTGGTCACACATTCACTGACCTTGTTCAAGTCAGAATCACTTTTTTGAAATGTACTTCCCCCACACACTCTTCAATGTTTGTATAGGTTGAGCTGACCATATCAATACTTGTTTTCCTGTTGCTCGCTCACGAGCAAATGTATTAGAGAATGAATAGTACATTGTTGAAACGTTAAGTCTTCATCACTCATCTGCCTTCAGAAAACCAACAGGTTGTACCAGCCATAGGGAAATGCTGATTTCACGTTTAGGGGAGAGCTTCATATAAATGTTTGGAATGGATTCAATGTGCTATCCATTCACCAGAGGAGTATTTTGTGAGTACCCTTAGTAGGTATGTCTAATGTTTAATGTCTGTGATCAATGTATGATATGATATGATAGGTTATTTATAACGCGGTTAATACCTATAGGTTTTTAAGCACGGACACGGGGATCAAACCTGTGTTGCTTCGTGTCGTCTTGCTTCCAAGGCGAGTACGTTGCCCCTGAGCTATCCTCCCACTATCAAGCCAGGAGGCTTGTATATTTGAATACAAAAATTCTACCATAAAGGCTGTCACTTTGTCGAAGACATCATGGGCCAGATTACAGAAACTTTGCGGCAAAGTTGCACAGTATTAGCACTAGGGCAAAGTGTACCCTATTTTTAAAAACACTGGCACACACTAGAAAACTATTGCACCATGACAAGTGCAGTTTGACATAGTAAAAACACCAGGGCAAAAATTGCCCTAGTGCAAAAAAGATTAATTTCTACTGCATTTTTGCACCAGGGCAAAGTTTGCCCTAGTGCTAATACGGAATGGTATTAGCACTAGGACAAACTTTGCCCTGATACAAAAATGCATCAAAAATCTATCTTTTTTGCACTAAGTCAATTTTTGCCCTGGTGTTTTTACTATGTCAAACTGCACTTGTCATGGTGCAATAGTTTTCTAATGTGTCCCAGTGTATTTAAAAATAGGGCAAAATATGCCCTAGTGCTAATATCGTGCCACTTTGCACCTGCACTGGTGCAAAGTTTCTGTAATCTGGCCTCATGTCTCGTTCGATATGCTGCCACAGGACCTCCTGTGGCTTGATCTGTTTCACCATTGTTCTTTTCGCTATATCTGTGTTGAAACTGCAGAGTGCTCCTCAGCTATCAGGCCGCAAATTCATACTCGAAAGGCTTCAGCTCCTAATAAGAAAGTACAAAAAAGAAGGTGGGTGAGGCGCACACTCCCGGTCCTGGTCAATTCAACCTGTTGTAAAAAAATAAGTAGCTGGGTCAAATCCCAAAATGGACAAAAATTCACAGGGTTAGATCCCTTCTGCTGCAAATCAAGTACTCAGTAATAACAGGGTTAGATCCCTCGGCTGCATTTCTGTGGTCTGTAGTTGTTCTCCTCCTAGCGCTTTCTTATCTCAAATAATCATCAGGGAGGCTGTTGAGCAGGTGTGTCTAATTAGACTCAAAGGATTCTGGTAGCTGTAGTGAAAACGTTTTTTTTTTCTGTTCAGGTGACCAGCAACCGACACCCCTCCAAAGCACAAGTCCTTCCCAAATTTGGGGGAGGGGAGAGAACCATCTTTATGATTCTCCAAAGTGGGGCACAGTCACCCCGTGGCGCTGCCTCTGGAGCCCGGGACTCCCATAGCATTCAGTACAAAAAAGAAGGTGGGTGAGGCGCGCACTCCCGGTCCTGGTCAATTCAACCTGTTGTAAAAAAAATAAGTAGCTGGGTCAAATCCCAAAATGGACAAAAATTCACAGGGTTAGATCCCTTCTGCTGCAAATCAAGTACTCAGTAATAACAGGGTTAGATCCCTCGGCTGCATTTCTGTGGTCTGTAGTTGTTCTCCTCCTAGCGCTTTCTTATCTCAAATAATCATCAGGGAGGCTGTTGAGCAGGTGTGTCTAATTAGACTCAAAGGATTTTGGTAGCTGTAGTGAAAACGTTTTTTTTTTCTGTTCAGGTGACCAGCAACCGACACCCCTCCAAAGCACAAGTCCTTCCCAAATTTGGGGGAGGGGAGAGAACCATCTTTATGATTCTCCAAAGTGGGGCACAGTCACCCCGTGGCGCTGCCTCTGGAGCCCGGGACTCCCATAGCATTCAGTACAAAAAAGAAGGTGGGTGAGGCGTGCACTCCCGGTCCTGGTCAATTCAACCTGTTGTAAAAAATAAGTAGCTGGGTCAAATTCCAAAATGGACAAAAATTCACAGGGTTAGATCCCTTCTGCTGCAAATCAAGTATTTAGTAATAACAGGGTTAGATCCCTTGCTGCAAATCAGGTACTCAGTAATAACAGGGTTAGATCCCTCGGCTGCATTTCTGTGGTCTGTAGTTGTTCTCCTCGTAGCGCTTTCTTATCTCAAATAATCATCAGGGAGGCTGTTGAGCAGGTGTGTCTAATTAGACTCAAAGGATTCTGGTATCTGTAGTGAAAACGTTTTTTTTCTGTTCAGGTGACCAGCAACCGACACCCCTCCAAAGCACAAGTCCTTCCCAAATTTGGGGGAGGGGAGAGAACCATCTTTATGATTCTCCAAAGTGGGGCACAGTCACCCCGTGGCGCTGCCTCTGGAGCCCGGGACTCCCATAGCATTCAGTACAAAAAAGAAGGTGGGTGAGGCGCGCACTCCCGGTCCTGGTCAATTCAACCTGTTGTAAAAAATAAGTAGCTGGGTCAAATCCCAAAATGGACAAAAATTCACAGGGTTAGATCCCTTCTGCTGCAAATCAAGTATTTAGTAATAACAGGGTTAGATCCCTTGCTGCAAATCAGGTACTCAGTAATAACAGGGTTAGATCCCTCGGCTGCATTTCTGTGGTCTGTAGTTGTTCTCCTCCTAGCGCTTTCTTATCTCAAATAATCATCAGGGAGGCTGTTGAGCAGGTGTGTCTAATTAGACTCAAAGGATTCTGGTAGCTGTAGTGAAAACGTTTTTTTTCTGTTCAGGTGACCAGCAACCGACACCCCTCCAAAGCACAAGTCCTTCCCAAATTTGGGTAAGGGGAGAGAACCATCTTTATGATTCTCCAAAGTGGGGCACAGTCACCCCGTGGCGCTGCCTCTGGAGCCCGGGACTCCCATAGCATTCAGTACAAAAAAGAAGGTGGGTGAGGCGCGCACTCCCGGTCCTGGTCAATTCAACCTGTTGTAAAAAATAAGTAGCTGGGTCAAATCCCAAAATGGACAAAAATTCACAGGGTTAGATCCCTTCTGCTGCAAATCAAGTATTTAGTAATAACAGGGTTAGATCCCTTGCTGCAAATCAGGTACTCAGTAATAACAGGGTTAGATCCCTCGGCTGCATTTCTGTGGTCTGTAGTTGTTCTCCTCCTAGCGCTTTCTTATCTCAAATAATCATCAGGGAGGCTGTTGAGCAGGTGTGTCTAATTAGACTCAAAGGATTCTGGTAGCTGTAGTGAAAACGTTTTTTTTCTGTTCAGGTGACCAGCAACCGACACCCCTCCAAAGCACAAGTCCTTCCCAAATTTGGGGGAGGGGAGAGCACCATCTTTATGATTCTCCAAGGTGGGCCACAGTCACCCCGTGGCGCTGCCTCTGGAGCCCGGGACTCCCATAGCATTCAGTACAAAAAAGAAGGTGGGTGAGGCGCGCACTCCCGGTCCTGGTCAATTCAACCTGTTGTAAAAAATAAGTAGCTGGGTCAAATCCCAAAATGGACAAAAATTCACAGGGTTAGATCCCTTCTGCTGCAAATCAAGTATTTAGTAATAACAGGGTTAGATCCCTTGCTGCAAATCAGGTACTCAGTAATAACAGGGTTAGATCCCTCGGCTGCATTTCTGTGGTCTGTAGTTGTTCTCCTCCTAGCGCTTTCTTATCTCAAATAATCATCAGGGAGGCTGTTGAGCAGGTGTGTCTAATTAGACTCAAAGAATTCTGGTAGCTGTAGTGAAAATGTTTTTTTTCTGTTCAGGTGACCAGCAACCGACACCCCTCCAAAGCACAAGTCCTTCCCAAATTTGGGGGAGGGGAGAGAACCATCTTTATGATTCTCCAAAGTGGGGCACAGTCACCCCGTGGCGCTGCCTCTGGAGCCCGGGACTCCCATAGCATTCAGTACAAAAAAGAAGGTGGGTGAGGCGCGCACTCCCGGTCCTGGTCAATTCAACCTGTTGTAAAAAATAAGTAGCTGGGTCAAATCCCAAAATGGACAAAAATTCACAGGGTTAGATCCCTTCTGCTGCAAATCAAGTATTTAGTAATAACAGGGTTTGATCCCTTGCTGCAAATCAGGTACTCAGTAATAACAGGGTTAGATCCCTCGGCTGCATTTCTGTGGTCTGTAGTTGTTCTCCTCCTAGCGCTTTCTTATCTCAAATAATCATCACGGAGGCTGTTGAGCAGGTGTGTCTAATTAGACTCATAGGATTCTACAATTTTGGGAAGGACTTGTGCTTTGGAGGGGTGTCGGTTGCTGGTCACCTGAACAGAAAAAAACGTTTTCACTACAGCTACCAGAATCCTTTGAGTCTAATTAGACACACCTGCTCAACAGCCTCCCTGATGATTATTTGAGATAAGAAAGCGCTAGGAGGAGAACAACTACAGACCACAGAAATGCAGCCGAGGGATCTAACCCTGTTATTACTGAGTACCTGATTTGCAGCAAGGGATCTAACCCTGTTATTACTAAGTACCTGATTTGGAGGAGAAGGGATCTAACCCTGTGAATTTATGTCCATTTTGGGATTTGACCCAGCTACTTATATATTTTTTACAACAGGTTCAATTGACCAGGACCGGGAGTGCGCGCCTCACCCACCTTCTTTTTTGTACCGAATGCTATGGGAGTCCCGGGCTCCAGAGGCAGCGCCACGGGGTGACTGTGCCCCACTTTGGAGAATCATAAAGATGGTTCTCTCCCCTCCCCCAAATTTGGGAAGGACTTGTGCTTTGGAGGGGTGTCGGTTGCTGGTCACCTGAACAGAAAAAAACGTTTTCACTACAGCTACCAGAATCCTTTGAGTCTAATTAGACACACCTGCTCAAACAGCCTCCCTGATGATTATTTGAGATAAGAAAGCGCTAGGAGGAGAACAACTACAGACCACAGAAATGCAGCCGAGGGATCTAACCCTGTTATTACTGAGTACCTGATTTGCAGCAAGGGATCTAACCCTGTTATTACTAAGTACCTGATTTGCAGCAGAAGGGATCTAACCCTGTGAATTTTTGTCCATTTTGGGATTTGACCCAGCTACTTATATATTTTTTACAACAGGTTGAATTGACCAGGACCGGGAGTGCGCGCCTCACCCACCTTCTTTTTTGTACCGAATCCTAATAAGAAAGGTATCATTGCCACCATCCAAAAGCGAGATGAATTCCTTCAATGGAACACCAACGTCATTACCACAATTCTCAAAAGTGGGCCTTGGTTTCTGGGACTTGCAGTTCTCGCTTGGATGATAGAATGTTCAGAAAGTACAAGCGGGGAAGATGCATCTTCTCACATTCTTGTTACATTTCTGAATGGTGTCATATGTATTTTTTGTCTAAACCACAATATTTGTAGATTCTAATATTGTCATGCGCCGAGGTCGCTGGCGCCGGTGGCATCGATTGAGGGTTTGCCACCAATGAGTTATGCCGCCACGCTACCCCGGGCGCATCTGCAGCAGTCTAGTGGTTGCAGAACATGGCCACCGCATGGGAGACTCTTAATCTCTCTCACAGCAGCCGGCACGTTGCAACCGCACAATGTGTTCCCTTTACTACGAACCAGAGGCTTAGTTGTTTCCTCTCTGTACCACACCGGAACGCCCTATCTTTGTGCCTTTAATTTTCTCTCTTGGCCGGCGGCTCTTCGCCTGCTCTCCCCCTCTCTGCCTCTCTGTGTTTTTCTTTCAAAGGGTGCCCCATCTGAGCTCCGCTCAGCCGTCCTGCTTTCCCTCCTCTTTCATTTCTCTTCCTCCTCTTGGCTATCATGGCCTTGCAGCGTTTTTTCTTATACTGCACACTCTCTCTCTCTCTCTCTTTCTCCTGTCCAGGTCTCTCAACAGCTCCTGTGACCGCGCATCGCTTTCCTTTCACCTCGGAGTCCCGTCTCCCATCCTCCACTCTACAGTCCTGCTCGATTCACTCTGATTTCTCTCAGAGTCTTTCCCCGGAGTGTCCTCTGGACCGAGTTATGTCAGCCTTCCAGTTAGGAGATGTCACCTGCAACAAACCTCGTCTAGAGCTTCTGGGGAGATAACACCATGCAAAACAACAATCTTCTTTACTGGGGGTTGTTATGCCTGCTTAAGCTTTTTCCACACTTTGGCTATCTCGGAAGAGGAGCCACAGGTCTGCTAGCTAATCAGAGGTCACTATGGCTTCCTTTTGGGGAAGGCCTTACCTCCATAAAAAAAGAAAGACTACAGATCGAGAAGACGCTCCCTAAGACCAGCATTGATACCAGCACATCAGGTGAGGGGTGAGAGGAGAACAGTGATTCAGGGGAGTAACCTAAGGGAATTGACAAACATTTCCATCTACACAGGTAAGTTTATGATGCCAGTTTTTGATTCAAAGGTATGTTATATTTGGGTTGGCATTAGGAGTGACACTTCCACCAGGCAACCAGACACGCCGACAATCTGATGGTGACAATGACATAAGATATTCCAGTTGTACCTGGAACTCTCTGGAGAAGAAGCAAGAAAAGGAAAGACAGTAGATTTACAGCACCATTCCATTGGAAGAAAATGCAGGTGGCATTGACATTCATGACAGGTACAAATAAGCTTAGGAGTAGCATACATGTTTGAAACAAAAGAAAAATTGATGAAACACTTCCTGAAATACTATTACATGAGACAGGGGTGAAGAAAATGGTGGGAGAGTCCCATGTGGTGATTATCAGCAATGTTGGCATAAGCACTGACAAATCCCCTAAGAGATCATGCATACTGGTACGTCTCAGTAAAAACCCAATACAAGAAAAACTAAAACAATGGAAGGAATTGACTCAACAGGAAGCAAAGTCCATAGTCAACATTGCGAAAGAGGCAGTGCAGGAGTCTTGCGACAAAGATGCATCAAACAGGTGATTATAATGTACGTAGTGCAAGAACAGGGAAATGCTGCCAATGGTTGAGAATTGATGGGCTTTTGGTAGGGAATGGTGATCACCGCCCAACGTGGGAGAACACTTTTAAAAACTTTACTAAGATTGGAACTTTGCAAAACTAGAAATAGTTACAGAGACATTGAAACCTCAAATAGGTGTCACACAGAAATGAAAGCAAGGACCTGTTGCGGTACCAAAAAACCTAAGAAGGGAGATGGTACTCAATGTGGAAGGTCAAGGTTCAGGCAAAAGAGCAGCCACACTCCTGTGGGAGGATCCTACATCAGAACCTCATGATGCTGATAAGTTAGACTCGTAGCTGACTTCGAAATACTTTGAAGTTCATTGAAGCTTTTCTTCCGGAGACCCACGTAGCTGCTGCTGCAGTTATTGAGCTGTGTGAGGCTGAAGTGCTGGGTCAAAGACTGCTTAATGGTTGGGAATAATTAGAGGGCATATGTGGGAAAGAGGCAAGGGTGGTAATGGTCACACTAGCCAAGAGCATTGACCTATGCATCAAAATAGAGCGTGATGACAAAAAGGACACACTTGATATGGACTTTTGCCAGTGAAGCCATTGACCACATACTAGGGGGTTGGGATGAATTGCCACCCGGCAAAGGTGCAAAGCCCTGGCCTTTTTGATTTTCATTAGCACATAAAATGATGCATGTTATTTCTTCTTCCAAAGGGTAATCTGCGAACCAGATACCCCTTTGTCGCAACTCCATGCTAAAAGCATAGTGTACATGTGTCCTTCTATATCAGTGGCCTGATCCACAGCACCTACTCTGCTTGTGGCGCAGAGCAGGGTAAATGATCACAACATGCCCACTCGACCACCACAAAGACAGCCAATTCAATGCAGTGCAAGGGTGGCTTTTAAGATATGCCGCTTGTATCAAAATCACAATGATCAAGAGTACCAAAAGCTGTGGCAGATGGCAGTGTAATCTCATGCACTATGCCTGAGTTTAGGCATAGTGCATGACATTACATATGATCATGACCGTCATATCCAAATTGATATCGCACATGTGTCAGCTACTTCGAGTCAGCTCTGCTGTGGAAGGGAATGTCTATTCGGGTCAGACAGGCCGATACTGCCAAACAGTCAAACAGAAACCCAGAGGACCCAGCCTCTCTTTGATCCCCTATGTGAGGACAGGTAACACCCACATCCAGAGACAGCTGCACAGCAGACAGATGCCCTGAGCCCAGGTATTAAATGAGCACACCCATTCAAGAGGACTATCCACACACAAGGTTGCTGAATTTACAAAGGCTTTTGTTGTCAGCAAGTGGGGAGGGGGTGGGAGTAAGATAGGCAGAAGGGCTCTGGTCAATGGTAGAAGTCTTCCACCATCTGTCTCTCTCTGTCTCACTTTGCATTTTATGCCCCCCACATACTCTGGAGCTAAGCACTTTGGATGTGACATCAACAGGGAAAGTCCACTCGGGCCAGGAACAGAGATTGGTTCACAAAGCAAGCTAGCTTTAAATCATTCACCTGGGGACTTGTGCCTTTAAAATAAGGGATTTCTTACCCCTTTAACAGATTCACTCAGTTCCTCAAGGGTCCTTTAAGGATGAAGTGACATTCTGAAGCTCACTGGACATCTTTTGGGATGGTTGTACTATCCAAAGCCCTCAGCCCAAGGTGAAGAAGGAGCCATCCAATACATAAAGAAGATCTGTGCCCTAACCACTCTTATGGCACATCAGGAGTGACCGGAGATGTGGTGCAGTACCAACCATTCCATAACAAATCCCCTAAGATGGAAGAGCAGACATTTAATGGAAGCATTTTTTCATTGGGTCCTTTGCAAAGCTCTTGCAGAAACCGGAGGGCCAGACCAGCCAAACTCCCTGCTCTGCTACACTGAACCAGTTGCTCTGTGTTCCCCACATCTTGAAGCATATGGAAGGTGCTGGTGCTGGTGGATGTGTTCCTCCAACCAGCCGGACCCTTGCTTGCATCTAAACAACCTAGACACTGTATTGTGTCCCTGCTGAGCGCATCACTTACTAATTCCAAGGTGACTGTCCAATGCCGGAACCCACACCAAATCACTGGAGTGTCACTCACCTATTCTAACCCGGGTTACAGCCATGGCTCAGCTCAACAGGACCATGAACCCCTGCCTCCTTGATCACACATCGAAACACCCTCGATTACCACTTTGAGAATGATCGCTCACTGACTATAACTGCTGGAGCGTCTCTCGCCAATGCCTCCCAGTGACTAAAGCCTGACTCCGCCTGGCCCACTGCAAAGGTTTCCTGGGACCGCTGGACATGCATCTTTGAAGAGCCGCTGTTTCACTGCATAAAGCACCTCTAGTTGAAGGAGGCGATCTGCCTGCATCTCCACCATCCTGTGTGCCCAAACTGAGCCTGATCAATGTTTGCACCCGGGTCTGATTTGTCAGCCCACCAAGAACTGAATCCAGGTAGTGTTGAGACTGAACTGCCCCCACTGTCCACTAGTACTCTAGATACTGGTTAGGTCACGATTTCTCCTGTTTGCAACAAGATATCCTTTTTATGGTAGTGCCATACCAACTACCCGTTATCTATACTCAGAATGCTACTTTCTCCAGTCTGTTGAATCGTTAATTTCTCTTCTTTCCTTCGAAGTGGGTTTTTGTATATCTATCTCTTTTTGATCTACATGCAGATGGTGTGTTTTATAAAAGTTTTGGGAGAAACCTAATAGATGGGTTGAACATGGTGAAGGCCGTAACAGAATCCAACTCCAGATATTTCTGGAGTATAATCCATCCTCAGGCGCCTGACCAGATATTTTTCCAGTATAATGTCATCCTGTTAGAGGCTTGGAGGCAATATTTCTCGGGGGGTCTTTGAAGAAAGGAACCCTATTGAGTATGTGTGAAACAAGGCCCAATGTCAAATGGGACATCCTATTCAATGAAGAGAGGATAAGGGGTCTCATACGCACTTCATCTAGATCTGGAGCAGCAGGCCCCCATAGCCTTACCAATGAAATTATAAAAACACTGTTGAGTGCATGGTTCTCTATCCTGTTCAACCTATTCAAAAGAGTCATGGGGATGAGGAGGTTCCCAGTTACATGGAATAAAGCCATAGTAATCCCAATTCACAAAAAGGGGGATTGGACGGATCCTTCAAATTACCATCCGATCACCCTTATGGATGTCAAGAGTACAATCTTCTTGAGATTGATTTTGAAAGAATTGGAAGATTGGGCTAACCGGTCTAATATCATGTCAAAGTTATAAATGGGTTTCCGTAAAGGTTTGTCAACCACACTGAACAGCCTCATATGATAATAAATACACTACATTTGTGTAGGAAGGAGGATCTATGGTGTGTGGTTTGACTCCTGAAGTGCTTTCGACACCATAAATAGAGGAAACCTTGGAGAAAGCTGAAAGTTTGGGAAATCCCAGAGGGCCTACCCTCTTTTTTAATACACCTTCACAATAACAAATCTATTAAAGTAAGAGTGCAACTTGGGGGTCATCTGTCCTGCCCTATAAGAATGGAGAAAGGTCTAAGACAAGGATGCATAGTAGTTCCTTTTCTCTTTAACCTCTTCCTGGCTGATCTGTGGGACTTTCTCAGATCCTCTGCCCTGGTAGCCCCATCACTGGGTGCCGACATTGTTGCCCTGCTGGATCACACGCCCATTGGCCTCCAACTCCCTATTACAGTATTTGGCAATTTTTCCCTGGCCAATGACCTGACGATTAACATAAAAAAAACCTTTGTCATGTCCTGTTATCACCTGAAAAGGATAAAAAGAGCCACATTCAGGTGCGAAATTAGATTCACAGAGCCTTCCAGTAGTGAATTAAATCAAGTATCTTGGATTCATTATTCAAGCAAGTCCATCTCTTAGAAATAAAGGGTAAACTAAGTCACCTAGTATCCCAAATGAAAATAATTCTACATCTATACTGCAGATTCAGTTTGTTCCCTCTCATCAAATTCTATAACGAAAAAGTGATTCCGGTCTTGATGTATTGTATAGAAATAAGCAACATGGCTATTAAGATCAATTGGGTCAGAATGAAAGCTCTCAATTGGAAAAGGGTACTAGAAATTCCCATGTCACTCCTTATAGCACGGTTACACTATGAATTGAGCCTACAATCTCTACAATCACATGTGGTGTGGAGAAGGGATTTATTATATAGATCCATCATAAGTCCTAAAAACAAATTCCTTGTATGAGTTGTCGGACTTCTCAGGCAGGGTGGCAATACGTTTTTTAATGGTATTGAATGAAGAAGTTACAAAAGTGCCTGCTAATTGCAATTCAACAGAGAAGATGCTGGCATAGAATCCCCCAAAGGTAAAGAAAAAGACATTTTGACAGAATTACTGGATATGAGGAAGCATTGTTTTTCAGGAATGAAATTCTTTAAGAACATTCCAATTAGTGATAAACCTACAGATTGTGTGTTACCATATCTAACAATTATATGGTGCGTGTTCTACAGTCTATAAACCAGACAATCTCTATATCTGCACAGACAATGGAACAACAACAAATATTGTATACCCACAAGCATTGTGAAATTAAACATATTAGAAACATGCGCTTTCTCTTTTCTTTCTTTTCCATTTAACCGTACTGAGCCACAGCAACACGTGGCCGGGGTCAGCTAGTTATGAATATAAACCTAGAGATTATTCTCCACAGAATTTTCATTCGTACCTTATTCTTCATTTAAGTTGTTAAGACTAATACATTTCTTATATACAGAAATTGTCTTAAATATTGCTTTTTGTACATAATTTACTAGTGTAGTATATTATGAGAAGCCCTCATGTTGGTATTCTCTTACTTTTTTGGACCATAAATTGCTTGGGATTTTTGTGTCCCTCAAGGAGTGCATATTAGGGTTACCGATTGGCAGCGCCCTGTAATGAGGGCCACAGACTAAATGTTTGCCTAACTCCTCACTGGCTCTTTAGGAAAATAATTTAGGCAACACATACAAGTTCTGGGATCCAAGATATTGATCATGTTAAACATTATCCTATGAATACAAGTGATATATGCAAAACCGTTATCATAGATAAGAGCAGCATAACAGTATTGTACTCACGGTTGAATTGCTTAAATGGCATGCAGATTAATCAAAACACATACACGTGCAACAATAGAGGGAACATATTGGAAAACTATTCTTAAAATATATTATTAAAAATGGAAAGGATTTTTCTAAACCACATTGGCCCTGATATGTTTGTGATCTACAACCTAGGACCACTTACTAATTTGGGAATCCGGGTACTTTGGTTTCTATGGCAAGGCAAGGAGGCTTCCTATTATGCATTTACCTTTTCTAACTTTATTTTTTTTTACATCAATAACATGTGCAACAAACAGAACATTAGACACAGCATAAGGTAATAACAAGCCCCAGCCATATGATATCCCATAGCTCTCCTCAACTCCTCTCGCAACCTATGCAAACCAAACCTGTTCTTCAAAAGCCGCCAACATTACAACAGTGTCCTCTTTTTTACTGCTGAAAAAGTGCATAAGATAAGTATTCTTCTTTGTGTTTGCCCTGTGTTTAATGTGCTTGCAGATTTCAGGGTTCCAAAGAGACTCACACCTCGCATATTGTGTGCGTGTGTGTGGTGCCGTAAGTGTACATTTTGATTAGCGTTCGGAATGGGGTTGCTCAGAAGTACCCCAAAGTTTCTTGCAAGGAGTCTATGTTATATGTGGATGATTCATTTACTGGGGCATTAACCAGAGCCTTTGATGATAAGCTGGATAGTCTAATATGCTAGATTTACCATTGGAAATAAATATATGTAGACCTAATGTGAATTAAAAAATCTTTGGTTCCCAGAGTTTTGGAGGGGTTAAGGCTGACATGTGGTCCACTACCTTTTCTGGCTAAATCTCCCTTCTAGAGAAAGCACTTATTGCATGGGGGGAGGTGGGGATGCCGTGCATAGACTCAACCGATTGGCTCCTGTGCTGGGGAGCTATGAGCCTACCCCTAAATGAGTGTTTATTAGTACTTTTTAAACTCTCTGGCTAAGAACAGGGTGGTAATTCAGATACAAGTACCAGGATTTCTCTATGCCCAATTCCTGGCGATGCTGATATAGTTACACTGCCTCTTATTCCATTGAGTGACTTGATGACACTGTATTTGATTTTTGTGATAATAATTATGGTGATCTTGATATATATATCTTTATCCAGTGCGGGGCAGCTTAGAGATTCAAGATTCAGCTGATCAGCTCATGTCTAGCCCTTAATCTTTGAAACTCCTAAATTCTGGGTAGCAGTATCCTATTTTCTCAGTAGTATTTTATACTGAGTCCTTCCTCCATTCCAAAGTGGATGTGGCTTCCTGCTGCAAGATGCAGGTCACATGTCCATATCCTTTACTTATAACAGAATCAAGGGCGACACCCCTGCAGTGGACCAAAATTAGTTTTTTCTCAAAATATTTCAGGTGATGGGTGAAGACTAGTTAAAAGGGCCAGGATAGGAGTTTGAACACTATGGGTACTGTAGATTCTTGATCTAACATAGATTGCAAATATGGAAGATCAGCTGCTGGATCTGGTTGTGATAATCAACTTGGCCCAGTGGGCATCTTCAGTTTTGGTTGATTCAACTGAAACTATTTTTGAAAATCAACACTAAAATAGGGGCAGTGGTCCACCTAGGCTTTACACTTACTTAGAACAAGTTCCAAACTTTTTGGGGATAATTTCTAAAATTTCTGGGCAAATATGTGAACAGGTTATGGTCACTGATAAATCTCCGGATATCCTATAAAAGATCTTTCAACTAGGGTCTCTTCTTGGGGCCAACCAAGTTAAGGGTTGCTTGGCACGCTGTTCCTCCAAGTCCTCAGGTCCCTGCGTGTGGCAACATTCCTATCAACAGGACTTCAAGTTCTCTAGACTCTCATGTTTCCCTCTGGAAGGACAAGGTTTCAAGCACACCTTCCCAGATGTTAGAAGGAGCATGGATATTGCCCCCCAGGTAGATTCACTTCTACTTTGCAGGTGTCTTCCATTGGTGGTAGTAGTCAGCGTTTCCTAAGCAATTGTGAGCTTATTTCTCTCATATCCTCGGCTTCTGCATATCGTCTAGGGCATATTTCTTCAGACAGATCTCCAATTCGCAGTCAAGAACTAGATTAAAGTGCCAGTAGAGGTCAGCGCCCACATTTTTCATGAAGTAAATGAGTTTCTTTGCAACAGGGTTTTAGAGAGATGGTCCTATTTTTCTTGGGATGTTCATCAATATAGCAATATATTTATTGGCAAGAACAAGGACAAACAATACCTTCCTGTCATCAACCTCAGCAACCTGAGCAAGTTTATCATCTTCTGACACTTGAAGATGGAGAAGATTGTTACTTTATGAAATGTGTTTCATTAATGCAATTGGCTGATCACCGTGGATATGAATGAATCCTCCATCACAGATTCAATCAGCAGGGTTCTCAGTCAAGAAGATTCTTCTGTTTTTTTCTGGAAAGGAGTTCCCTGCTGGTTCTCAGCACTCCCTTCCATGGGGTCTGTGATGGTCCATGAAGTTGATCCAAAACAATTGCAGATTTTCTTTGTTCAAGTCAGATTTGGAGGCAGGGTATCTTATTGTTTATCGGGATGACTTCCCAACTATGGCTGACTCCATGGAACCCTCTCAAAGTCATCCCCATAAGACAGAAATCCTAGTTCAAGCCTTGCGGTTCTCCCACAACTGAGAACAAGATGAGATGGCCCCTTTTCAGTCTTTACAGATTCAGGGATTTCAGGTAAATTGCATGTCCTCCATCTTATATTTTCCCAATTACAAGGTCCAGTCAATCAGGAATAACCTGAGGAGGGATAACCTTCATTCTGTTATTTTGGTTTGGCATTTTGCCAGGATTATTGGGCTTCTGTCAATTTTTCTTCCCCAACTCAGATACAGGAGCATTCAGCATTTTCAGTTCTTCAGTTATTTAAATGTTTAAATTATTCAATCAGGCTACCATTCTGTGTGGATGCAAGAGCAGAGTTAGAATGGTGGATGGTGAATCGCGACACGTGGAATCATAGTGCTACTTTTCCTTCTGCCTGAGATCTACGTTTAATCAGGTGGAAGAAGAAAAGGTTGAAGGCCAATAGTGTTTCATTTAGGACTAGAGGTACAAGGTCATAGTGGGAGTTACTCTGTAACCTCAAATGTTTGGAGAATCTGTCAGGCATATTTGCTGTGTGTAGTTTCACAAATCTTGCTCCCACTGTGGGGTGAATCTTGTAATGGACAACATCTATGTTGTCTGGTACAGCAAGGAAGTAGGGAGCACAATGTCCTGAAATGGTTAAATCTTTCATTGAGATTTTGGGAATGTTTCCTTCTCTTCCATATCAAGATACAGACATATTTACTTTTAGGATCTCCAAATATGGATCACGTTATGGACCGCCATAAAAGTCCTAAATGGACATGGCACAAAATACAGTGCAGTGTAAAGGCAACCACAAATCACAAGTTACAGTAAAGTAAAATACCAACATTTGAAAAATAATTAAAAACAACAAAGACGTAAATTAATCAGATCCCACAAAAATAGTTCAAAAAAATTCTAATGTCATGCAGATTTTGGTTCTTTTATCAAGCATTTTCCATGTATAGTGCAAAAGCGACCATTACAAAATTGTTCACAAATTTTAAGCAATTACCACGATGCAGGCCTAAATTATCTGAACTTAAAGTTCAAAATACAGGGATTCAAAACTCCTTAATATCTTCTAAATACAATGGAAAATGCAATAACATACATCAAGGACTCAACTTCACTTGGACAAAAAGGACATTATCATGAGCCATTCGATGTGACCAGAGAAAATAGGGATAAGGACCAGAGAAACATAGCTTCAGAGTATTGATCGACCACCTTTGAACTCTTACTCCCAAGAGCCCATTAAAATGAGGTAACAATACTCAGAGGCAGATGGGTATGCAGAAGTTACTCAAACATCAATAATCAAAATGATGCAGAAAGTTTGGCATAGGGACGAAGCTTGGAGTAAGGATGTCTGACTGTACTTTTACACTCTGGGTGATTCATCGACCACTTCATTATCAATCTTTACATCAAGACATCTTTGTCTGAAAAACTGTTTGTTTGGGACCCAAATCTTCACGACTCCTTTCAGACCTCCTGCCAATTTCACATGCTCATCAACGCTCCAGTGTCCAGTAGGACTACAGTTGACCCATCTTCCCAAATACTTCTTCCGGTGTCTTAGATACAGACATTTTGTACCTTCAGGTGAGTGTATGCTGGCGTTCACGTAGTCTCTGAGTTCTTCAGCTGTTAGTTCCTTAGTCTTCCATCCTGATTCAACATCAATCATGATCTTGATTCCTACAGCTTTATTTGCAGTCTTCTTGCATTGTGAGATTATTATTCTGATCACAAAAAATCCAAGCATGATCATCACCAACAGGGCTCCAAGAAACTTGAACATGTCTGCCATCCATTGTGGAACCCATGAGAAAACTGCTCCAAACCAACTGTCATCAGCAATGTCTTCCAATTCATCAATCATCTTAACATTCAGGTCTGTCAACATGGATATAGACTCTGTGAAGGTGCCATTCTCATCGTCATGAGAAGGTATAAATGTGCAACATGATTCTCCAATTTTGGCACAAACACTTCCATCCATAGTTGTAATCATATTCAAGAAATATCAGTTCTGAAGAGTCATCAGTCTTATGGCTCTCAGCTTCCCCTTGATTGCATTGAATCCTTTTATGGTAGTGTTGATCGTTTGCAGAAGTTCCCATCTGATTATCTACAGCCATTTAGTATTTGCATCTGTCTGGATCCTGGGCATGAAGATTATCATGAATATCAATGAGGTCTTGCTGAACAGCCTGTGTTCAGATGGGATAGAATCAAAAGCTTCTATTGATTTTGCTGAGAAATAGTTTTCCCTCTTCAATTGGCTCAAATGTTCTGCAGACCTCTTCTTTCTTAGATGTGCATCTGCTTTCGGGAATTCACCAATGCTCTGATCACTTTTCAGAATCACCAAAGCTGGAACATCAACATTCACGATAGAATACAGTCCTCCCCAATCCTTCGTGCAGCTTCATATAAGCTCTGGATGCACAGTAGTGATCCATTATTACTGCTGTTGCAACACTCATTCCATGTGCATCAAAGATTCAACCACAATTCCGATTTTCTCCCATTGTTCTTGTGCTTTATTTTAGAAACACATTTTGCACTTTCCATGGGTACTATCTGCAAAGGTCCTCCTTTGTCTTTGACCCATGTCAGTAGTTTAGCAAGTTTTGACCATACTGGTTTCCACAGCCTTTCTACATTGTCAACAGTTGGCTTGTAGTTACCCATTACTACACAAGCTCTGCAGATTACCACACCTTCTTCCCAACCATCTGGATAGAGCACTGAACCCCCGATCTGCATTTGGCCTCTTTCCTTCCATCTTTGGATCTCCTGGGCTCTCCAGTGTCTGTTTACTTCCCATCTGATTCCAGCTCCTTTCACTCCAGGCTGTTCAAACCTGATCACGTGATTCTTAGTGTGGGTTCTTGCTTGTGTCTTTGTGTCATCTGGATCTGTCCATTCAGTTGTGCATTTTAGGTAAGCTGTTTGACCCATAAACTGGCCTCGTGTTTGCTATCTAAGATAAGCAGTGTGCTGTTAGGACATCTATTTCAATAGTTATGAAGACTTTAGATGTTCTCATACTATAAGGCAGGAGTACACATACATAGCAGTCCTCCTCAAACATCTCTTACTCATATCTTCATCTGCTAATACCAAACATTATTTCCTAAGTGTTCTGTACTGTCTAAATAATTACTCAGTTCATAATCATCTTCTGGTGCAAATCTCTTAGGTCTACTCCTTACCACATGAGGCTCAATCATTATGTCATACAGTATATCAGCATAACTCTTTCTCACTGGAGGGACCATAGGGACATTTGTCAGTATAATTGGTGTATTTGCATGTACTACTGGTATAGGGGTGGTTACAAAAGTCCTCTTCTTTGGTTTCTCCCTAAGAATCTGTATCTGGTGCTCAGTAATTATTGCCAAAAGGCTTTTTCCTGAATAAGGATGTCTAGTGACAATTGTCATGGAAGCGGGTGCTTTCACATAAGCTACTGGAATAGCAATAATCACACAGCGCATAGGATCTCTTGCAACTTGGAATTCTCCCTTACCTTCAGGAGTAGGGAGAATAAAAGGAACTCTCCCATTTTTGGATCCATAACATATGCAGCATGTATTACCAGGATTAAAATTACGACAAAAACATTAAACAGGCATAAATCATGCACCAGTAAAAGATGCCCCAACAATGTGAAGATGCTGGTCATTGTCATCTCTCGCTTTCAGGAATAGCTAAGTGGTGTATGGACCACATGATTTGCCTGTAATTAACTTTAAGGAAAGAAAAATACTGTATTTAAGCATCCTTATAACCACTCTGATAGCTGCTGTATCTTTTCCACAAGTTCCACAAGCAACTGGCTGATTACTGGACGATTAATAGGGTTCCTTTTAAAGACAAATGTGTTGTCCTTTCACCAAACGAGGTAGCGATGCGCTTCAAGTAGATAATAAAAGATTAACACCAATATGTTATGGATATATTCCTGTGGCAAAACCATTCATAAGTTCATGGCGAAATGTCATACAAATGATTAATCGGTTCCATTATGTCACGGAACAATTGATTAAGGGCAAGCTGATTCCTTGGATCTCTCGGAAATGTAAAAACATCAGTTTCCCTACAAACAAGATGTGGCCGTTCTTCAATTAGGAAATAGAATACCATCCCACATAGTTTATGGACGTCATCATTGGATAAGATCATCAGTTTTCTCACAAAGATGCACCAGGCGGTGAATGAGCCTGCTTGCAAAGTTCACGCATCAGCCAATTTATTGCGGGTCGATTTCTGGAATCCCTCAGAAATACACAAATTATTGTGCATCATCCAACAAGATGAGAATGCTTGTGAATCAAAAGGTAAAGAATCAATCTAAGTAGTTTGCGAAAATCTTTATCAAGCAGAACCATTCAGGCAACAGTCTGATTTGGTCTAGACTTGCTGCCAAAGTCATCTAATCGCTGGACCATTCTTAGGATCTTGGAGGAAATTACAAATATAACCATGACGGCCAACAAGAGCAGTAAGATCTGAGTATGAAGACAATGACAGCAAGGAGTAGTATGTGTATGTCCACATCAGTAAGGACCATAGAATTGTCCAAAAAGAAACTCTTTTAGAAATGAATCTGGGAACTGCTCTTTTTTCCAGTCGTCAAAAAGAAATCCAAGTCAGGCATTACTCTGTTCTTTCTTTTGCAGCCCAAAGTCAAATGTCAACACTTCTCTGTGGCTCAAGAACAATGATGTTTCCTCTCTCTGCTGTAGAAAATTCAAAGAATGCTTTCCAGGAAAGCCACAGTCCCATGTTTTCTTTGTCTATCCTTGGATAGTCTCTGCATCCTTCTTCCTTGTCATCGATCTCGTCTGCACGTTTGAACAGCTTATTCTTGACTTGCTTCCGAATGGGGTGGGGGTGCAGGTATCTCTCCAGTGTAGATTTTCACGTCACCTTGATGAATCCACACTCTTCTTCCTTCAACCTTTATAACTGATGGTGTAGTGTTTTCTACAATGAAAGGGGTGCCAAATCTAGGCTCGTTCCACTTTCACGTGGAATTGCAAATCAGTACCTGCTCTCCAGGAAAGACCTTTGGTCCCGAAAGTTCTTGCACTCGAGTTGCTGAATGGTCTTCATCTGTCTTCTGAGCCCGACACCCCGCCAGCCTGACTTGGTCTGAAATGACAGAGATACTTGTGGTCATGCATGTTAAATATTCTTGCAGCTCAGTTCCTAATAATTCTGCAGTTGTCTGGCCATCGCTCATAATCCTTGATGGAGGAGTTAGCGGGGTTCTCATTCAGTTCCCAGTGACTAGTTCATGGGGTGTGAGGTGGTAGTCTGAGCCAGGTTAATTTCTAAGTGCGTATAATGCAAGGGGTAGGCAGTACAGCCACCTCTTATTTAGGGTCAATTTGAGCTTGGGTATAATTTCTTTTAGCCTCTCACATATCCCATTTCCTTGTGCATGATAAGCTGAAGAAAACTTGTGTTTTATACCAAGCAGCAAGCTAATTCCCTCAAATACGTCATTAACAAAATGGTGTTAGACCAAAAAATTAACCCTATAGTCGAATGATACGTATGATATGTTGGCCAGAAGCCAATCGCATCATGTGGCAAATATCGCAATCTAAGAATCGTCATTGCAACCAAAGGGTGTCCATTTTGTGAAATGTCGGCCATTTGCTTTTTTCCTTTCTGTCAAAACGCTTTGCAAATGTATTCTATGCTTTAGAACTCGCACACCATGCTAGGCCACGGCTTGAACGCTGAAACACTAACACAGACAGGAATGTCAAACTGTGCAAAAATACATTGTTTTTCTTTCTCAATAAGTCCTTGAAGTCGAGCAGAAGCTGCATCTAATCAGTAGGTCAGGTGCCGAGTTGTCTTGCAAGCACTGTTGTAAAAGGCAGTTAAACATGAATTATATTCTCATAGCGGTGCTCCTTCACAGAGAGTGGTATTTTCTGCTTCAGAACTATCTGACCCTTACGATGATACGATGATAGGTTATTTATAACGCGCTTAATACGCAGAGGTTTCTAAGCGCGGACCTGCGGATTGAACCTGTGGTGCTCCGTTTCGTCTTGCTTCCAAGGCGAGCATGTTGCCTCTGAGATATCCTCCCTTAGCTCATGAGCCGAAACACACAGATAACGTAGTAAGGAATGTGTCCCTGCTAAGAACACAATATCCTTGCCGAGCCAGAGCTCCATGTTCCTCATAACAGGAAGCTGTCTCTGCTGCCTTTGCTAAAATAACTATGTTTAGGCTGAATGAAAATTTGTCATAACTTCTCATAATTGTCATAATTGTCATACTTGTCAATAACTGAAACCTAGCCTGTATGACACTTATGAGGGCGGGTCAAATTGCTTTAGCAAAGGATATGTCTAATGTATATATATATTGCTGCTTGAACGCTATTTGCTTTCTCTCGCATCTCACAGAGTTTGGGAACACACCTTGTGAGGCGGTGAGACCCAGTCGGCCGACTGAGAATACTTTGAAATAAACCAAACTTGTTTGGAAAACGAACCTCGTGTCTGACGTATCACTTTAGTATATGGTTATTGTGCATTAGTTTCCATATGCAGTCTTTATGGCCTAGCAATGAGGGCCATTATCTGATCTCATCACCTCACATACTCCCCATATAGGAATTACTTCTCAAACTAAATATCTCACAGAGCAAGTGGCATCAGGATGTGTGCATGGACCAGCCGTGATCCACCTTGACAAAGGGTACACTACCACTATCATATACTTATAACCATTACAGACTTGCAGTATATCCACCTAATCTATGTGTAGGTGCTGAAAAGGATCATTCGGTCGCGGGATGCCTCCTCTGACTGTTCGCCGTGTCTGCCCAGCAGTAAACTTTTGACATACGATGCAATTGACTACATAAAAAGCAATGTGTTCTAACAGGTTCTGCACAAACCAATCCTCCGCAATGGTTGCTGCAAGGCTTTCTCTAGTTTCATGGGTGGGATAGTGTAGCTGTTCCAACGCCACCCTTAATAAGGCTACATGCATTACTGGTTTACCAGTGCTTTCCTGTTGCCATAATGCTTTGCTGGGGGATAAAGAACACCCCCTCCATATCCAAAGGTCTTCCTCTTCTTGTGAAACACTGCCCTGTATTTCCATAATCTGTGTCTTAGAAAAATTATTAAAACTTTTATTCACAATCATCATCACAGCAATCTTCTCTTTCACATCAGGCATATCAAAGGTCATTATGTCTAATGGATATGCAACTCTTTTTGCTTCTTAGTCTGCGGTTAGATTTCCGCACAAGATAAAGTCTGTTCTCATAGTGTGTGCTGTGCACGTAACTATTGCAATGACTACTGGGAGCTGTAGTGCTTAATGAGCCTATCAAATAGGGCAGTGTGTGTCACTGGAGTGCCGTCCGCTCGAAGATAGGCCCTCCTTTTCCAGCATGCCAATCCTGCATGCACGGTCAACGTAACATAGGCAGAGTCACTATACACCATAACTTCCTGGTCTGCGTGTTTCTCGAGCGTGACAATAAGTGCCACCAATTCTGTAGCCTGTGCTGAGAAATTAGATGGTAGTCTTGCACTTGTCATTACGTCAAACTCCCCATTTTCCTTATGCTTTACTACAGCCACACCTGTATAACGTTGTCCATCAATTTGATCAATTCTCAAGGAACTGTCAATAAAAACAATTTCTCCTGCAGCATATCATCATAGAACTCGTCCTAATTTTGAGCAATCATTCACTTGCTCACCAAATGCTAATGTTTCAGTGACTAACATTGCAGGGTTCACCATATTGCATCTGACTATTTTGATCGTAGGATTTGATATTACCACTTCATAAGCAGAAGTTCTTTGAGACGTCAAGGTACCCTTAGGTTTCTCTAAAACAGCAAATAGAACATGCTCAACAAATAATGTCATAGAACACCCCATCACTATACTAAAAGACTTCTCAATAGCGAATGCAGCGCCTGCCAATGACTGTTCACACGGAAAGTGACCCCTCATAACTGGGTACAGAATTCCACCTGTAATACGCCAGGGGTTTATACCCTAATGTAGTTCTCTCTGCAAACACTGCTGCCATAACTGTTACATTTGTGTGCAAAACTAAAAAGAATTGCTACACATAATTGGGAATTCTAAAACTGGAGCTTTACAAATTGATTTTTTCAATTCACCAAAGCCTTCCTCCATTTTCTCAGTCCATTCAATCTTTTTTTAAACTCAGCTGTGCTTTTTTCAAGGCTTGCAGCAACGGTTTTGTATATGAACTGTAATCAAATACCCATGCTCTTACATAATTGCACACACCTAAAAACTGCTGCATTTGCTTTATCGTGTGTGGTTTTGATGTTTTCAAATTGCCTCAGCCCTTTCCAGTATAACTTTCTTTCCTTCATGGGAGATTAACTGTCCGATATACAGCACTTCCTTCTGGCAATACTGCAGTTTCTCTTTGTCTACTTTATATCCTTTCTTTGCAAGAATAGTCATTAATTGAATCAAGTCTCGTCTACACTCTTCCTCAGCTGTGCTACAAACTAAAATGTCAATCACGTACTGCAAAACAACACTCAGCAAATATATATTGCTTAGGTCCATCTGCAGGACTCTGTTAAAAATTGATGGAGACTCACAATGCCCCTGGAACAACCTTGTGCTTTTCAGTTTAGTCTGATGAAACATGAACAATGTAAGATCTTGGGAGTCCTTATGCAACAGGATTGAGAAAAATGCATTTTTCAAGTCAATCACCATGAAATGTTGTGCTTCAACCGGGATATTACATAGAATCATCACCGGATTAGGAACTAGAGGAAACTCTGCCTCTACAATCTGGTTAATTGGGCGCATATCTTGAATTAAATGCCACAACCCCCTTACTTTTTGTTATCAGATACACTGCAGTATTTCATGGTGACTCTGACGTCACTAGAATGCCTTGATCCATCATAGCTGATATAGAAGGTCATTACGACCTTGGCGGTAAGGGGTCAATCGCACCAGTAAAGGTGCCAGAGCTGTCAACCCCTTACGGCCCCATTACGAGTCTGCTTGCGGGCATCCTAAGCAGGTCCCGCAAGCAGACCTGCATGCTAACAATGGGCCTGTCATTAATGGGCCCGTTGTTAGCATGTTCCCCATTCCCATTGAGCCCTATGGGAGCTTGAAAGGGAATGGGGATGGGCTCCTGGAATGGATAAATACCAGGCCCTCCAAGGTCGGAATGGCCCGGTATTTCCCCATTCCAGGAACCCGAACCCGGTACGTGGAATGGGGGTAGCCATGCCGCGAATAGTGGCATGGCTACCTCCAATGTTGTAATAACCCCCATAATCTTAAAAATCCCCTCATCTGCCTCTCTGGACATAGGGTACTGCCTTACAGGAGGCTTAATCTTACCTTCTCCTACCTCTTTCAGTAGTCCTACGTCATAAGGACTTGTTGGCCATAAGGAAACTGGCACTCTGTCCATGTCCTCATCAAAATACGTGGGATGTTGCTGCATCATTGCCATCCACCTTGGGATCTCTCTACTTTCTGTTCTAATCCAATATGTGATGCTTATTTCAAACACTACTTCTTCATCTGACGGGTCGTCCTTAAATATATCCTCGTCAGTGACATCAATCAACCTAAACCCTTCTTCAATAGCAATCACTGTTCTCCATGGCCTGACCTCGTCATCGAATCCCTCGAGCATGGCCAATTCTACTCATACTATGGCTGCCTGTAATTCTAAGGGGAATATCTGTCCCCTTTCCTCATTCATGGGTATCTGTGGCCTGAATATAAATTCATCAGGTATTCTCATTACTTTACGCACTAATCCAGGTTAATAGAATACGCACTTCATAATAAAAAATAAAAAAAAACTCAGGCTCCAATTCCAAGCAAGGCTATTTGCCCTGTGAATGTCATGATAAACTTTCATACATTTAAATGATGTATTCCTGGTGTTGAACACTCTGTTCCCTCATCAGTAATAGAAATTGTCATATTCAACTTTGTCATTAAATCCCGACCCAGTATATTAACTGGTGTCTGTTTCAAATACAATAATGGAACATACATGTCACATTCTCCTATTAAAACAGGCAATTTTTCAGTAAAAAAAAAAACTCTACTTGTAGCTCCTGTTGAACCTTGAGTATTCATGGCATAACCGGATAACAAACATTTTCCTTCTCGTATACATGAGTGTGCTGCTCCAGTATCAACTAAACAAGAAAAGGATCTGCCTCCTTTCCTGACATCAACCCCTGGTTCCTCATTAGGATTAGGCATCAAAGATAGTACTGAACACATCAAGTCCCCCTGTGAGCTGTCCTATTGTGGGTACATACTTATCCCTGTACCTGTAACAGGATTCCCACTCTCGACAGTGACACCCCGTATTCTAGGAGTCAACAATTGTTCTGTGTTTGCGCTCTGTTGTATCTGCATAGGTGCATGCAGTGATTGTGATTGTGCTTGTGGCGGACGCAATGGTGGTTGCTGTGATTGCAAAACCTGCTTTGTTCATGGTGCTTGTGTCTGATATACTGTCTGATCTTGGGCAGACCCATCCCTTCTTTGTGGGCTATATGCTGGAGGATAAACTAATGAGACCTGACAACTAAAAGGTGCACTCATTAATGCTAGATCCATCACCGCCCATGCCCTGGACATTGCAGACATTATCAAAACTAATGACCTGGACTTCCTATCAGTCATGAAAATGTAGCCCAACACAGGCTTCAGCCCCCAAATTTCCCTAGCTATACCAGAAGATTACACTATCTTCCGGAAGGAAAGAAACATTAAAAGGCGGTGGACTAGCCTTACTATCAAAGAAAGCTTTGAACATAAGAACCTCCACCCAACCCCCCTTCTCTGCAGTAGAAATCATCACACTAAAAATCTCCCTCACACATACCAGCACTCTTACATTACATATCATCTACAGGCCCTCAGGTGCCATATCCTCGTTCAGAGATGACATCAACTCGCTATTGGCACATAATATGAAACCACATTCTAAAGCCATCATACTAGGCGACTTCAACATAGGATTGAACGACAGCAGGATACTCATGCAGGTCTCTTTGCCAACTCCATGAAGCTCTAGGCTTCACACACAGAATAAGCACCCCTACACACGAAAAAGGACGAATATTAGATTTGATAGCTGTCACTAACTGTGTCACTGACATCATCTCTAACACCCCTACTCCGTGGTCAGATCATAACACCATAATCTTCACAACCACTCTTATCACCAAATCTGTGAAAAATCCTTTAACAACACCCACTGGTCCATCCAGAAGCATGAGAAATATCAATTTTGATAACATGTTACCTCTCCTAACAGCATTCTTGAACTTGACGCATTCTGACAACGACCCATCAGGCTTAGTCAGTCATTACAATAAAATCATGCTTGCTGCTATTGAAAAAGTAACCCCCCCTAAAAAACAAACAGCTAAACCCATAACACATATCAACCACTGGTTTACCCCTGAGCTCCATACCATACATGCTACCAAAAGGTCTGCAGAAAACAACTATCTCAGATCTCCAACACCTCAGAATACAACCCTTAAAGTCTACATTGACTCGCCCCTCACCTTAAATTGACAGGCCAATGCTATAGTCTCTTCTGTGGCCTATACGGCTAAACTGATAAGAGCTAGAAGACCTTTCCTATCTTCTGCCAACAC
Organism: Ambystoma mexicanum; assembly: GCF_040938575.1. Taxonomy (NCBI): domain Eukaryota; kingdom Metazoa; phylum Chordata; class Amphibia; order Caudata; family Ambystomatidae; genus Ambystoma; species Ambystoma mexicanum. Next base: position 881,647,559 of record NC_090929.1, on the reverse strand, counting down.
TATCACGTTGGCCAGAGCCTTGAGACTCTCTAGTATTGATTATTGTAACTCTCTATTTTCTGGAACCAGTACCAGAAATATTTTAAAAAACTGCAAACTGTACAAAATACTGTCATCAGAGCGGCACTGAACATTTCCCTCCATGAACACATTTCAGATACCAGGTGAAACACACACTGGTTACCTGTCCACTACAGGATTACATTTAAAATCCTCATGTTCACGCACAAATGTATCTACAATAAGGTGCCAGTGTACCTTGTCAGTAAAGCTCAATCCAACAAAACCATTTTATCTTCTGACACCAACATGCTTATCACACCTAGATATAGAAGACAGAAAGTGGGAGGCTCCAGCTTTCCGGTCATGGCAGCAAAATTGTGGAATGCCCTCCTCACCCAACTTTGAAACGGTACCACCCTCTGGTTATTTAGGAAAAATCTTAAAACTCTACTATTCAGATCCGACCTTACAAAGTAGCCTGCTGCCTCAGAGCCAGCTACACCCACAGCAACCCCTTCCCCAACACCATCACTAACTTCAAGCATTCATCACTAGCCAGCCAAATTTCAATGGTATAATGCACTTGTGTTCCCACTGTGTAAATGTAGCTACTTGTAGTATTACAGGCATCAATTAAGTGTAATCATATTCTTAAGACCCATTGCTTAGATGGTGTTAATCTTGTTTCTAAGTTAGCATGTAAATACGTATGTGTAATGTACCTGTGTTCGTACTGTTCAAATGCATCTACTGGACCTGCATTTGCTGCAACTACCATGTCTTCTGCAAACTACTACCAGAGACACCACAAACAGCACAACTACTGCCTTTTCAGACAGTATAATACCTAAGGTACTTACCCAAGATCCCAAAACACCTCCAGTTATCCTGAGTATGCTTTTGAGAGCAGCAGTAGCTTTGTCAACTTCTCTACCACTGGTTCCAAAAGACAGATCTATTCTTGAAGTGCTTGAATGCTCAATCGATAAATGCAATGAGGAAAGATGTATGAAAAAGTGCAAGCAATTCCGCCCGTAGGTTGAAGACCTGCACTTGATGGTCAGAGGCATGGGAGCATGTGAGAGGTCAAAGTCAGTGGTGTTGGCATTGCCCCTTTTGTATACCATCCTGTTGCCCTAGCAGGCTGCCAAGAAAGTGCAAGGGCTTTCTTTCCATACCGACTTTTTCTGATATTATTACTGACTCTTCTGCCTGCCCTACCAGAGGTCCACGGAAGGTGCCGAAGGCTCTCTGGGCACACACAACAGAATGATATCTCCTCCCCTTGAGAAGCTTATCTTATCAGGCACCATTTTCGACCTATCTCCTGAGTAGGTCAATGACTTCTGTGGCCTATCTGGCTCCCATGCTCTCTGAGATCTTTTCACCCAGAATCCTCTCGGCTCCATTGGATGTATCAAGAGAATTCTTTTCATCTGGCAAATGGGAGCGTGTGCTGGGGAAATCACAGTTCCAGGTTGACTGTGTAAATCGCCTTTTAGTTGCTTACTCTGAAATATGCAACTCCATGCGTACGCTCTACGATCAGACTAAAGGATGCCAAGAAGATGAAAAAATGCCTGGATATAATTGGTTCTCTGATTTTCAAACACTACTTCTTCATACATGTCACATTCTCCTATTAAAACAGGCAATTTTTCAGTAAAAAAAAAAACTCTACTTGTAGCTCCTGTTGAACCTTGAGTATTCATGGCATAACCGGATAACAAACATTTTCCTTCTCGTATACATGAGTGTGCTGCTCCAGTATCAACTAAACAAGAAAAGGATCTGCCTCCTTTCCTGACATCAACCCCTGGTTCCTCATTAGGATTAGGCATCAAAGATAGTACTGAACACATCAAGTCCCCCTGTGAGCTGTCCTATTGTGGGTACATACTTATCCCTGTACCTGTAACAGGATTCCCACTCTCGACAGTGACACCCCGTATTCTAGGAGTCAACAATTGTTCTGTGTTTGCGCTCTGTTGTATCTGCATAGGTGCATGCAGTGATTGTGATTGTGCTTGTGGCGGACGCAATGGTGGTTGCTGTGATTGCAAAACCTGCTTTGTTCATGGTGCTTGTGTCTGATATACTGTCTGATCTTGGGCAGACCCATCCCTTCTTTGTGGGCTATATGCTGGAGGATAAACTAATGAGACCTGACAACTAAAAGGTGCACTCATTAATGCTAGATCCATCACCGCCCATGCCCTGGACATTGCAGACATTATCAAAACTAATGACCTGGACTTCCTATCAGTCATGAAAATGTAGCCCAACACAGGCTTCAGCCCCCAAATTTCCCTAGCTATACCAGAAGATTACACTATCTTCCGGAAGGAAAGAAACATTAAAAGGCGGTGGACTAGCCTTACTATCAAAGAAAGCTTTGAACATAAGAACCTCCACCCAACCCCCCTTCTCTGCAGTAGAAATCATCACACTAAAAATCTCCCTCACACATACCAGCACTCTTACATTACATATCATCTACAGGCCCTCAGGTGCCATATCCTCGTTCAGAGATGACATCAACTCGCTATTGGCACATAATATGAAACCACATTCTAAAGCCATCATACTAGGCGACTTCAACATAGGATTGAACGACAGCAGGATACTCATGCAGGTCTCTTTGCCAACTCCATGAAGCTCTAGGCTTCACACACAGAATAAGCACCCCTACACACGAAAAAGGACGAATATTAGATTTGATAGCTGTCACTAACTGTGTCACTGACATCATCTCTAACACCCCTACTCCGTGGTCAGATCATAACACCATAATCTTCACAACCACTCTTATCACCAAATCTGTGAAAAATCCTTTAACAACACCCACTGGTCCATCCAGAAGCATGAGAAATATCAATTTTGATAACATGTTACCTCTCCTAACAGCATTCTTGAACTTGACGCATTCTGACAACGACCCATCAGGCTTAGTCAGTCATTACAATAAAATCATGCTTGCTGCTATTGAAAAAGTAACCCCCCCTAAAAAACAAACAGCTAAACCCATAACACATATCAACCACTGGTTTACCCCTGAGCTCCATACCATACATGCTACCAAAAGGTCTGCAGAAAACAACTATCTCAGATCTCCAACACCTCAGAATACAACCCTCAAAGTCTACATTGACTCGCCCCTCACCTTAAATTGACAGGCCAATGCTATAGTCTCTTCTGTGGCCTATACGGCTAAACTGATAAGAGCTAGAAGACCTTTCCTATCTTCTGCCAACACTATCACGTTGGCCAGAGCCTTGAGACTCTCTAGTATTGATTATTGTAACTCTCTATTTTCTGGAACCAGTACCAGAAATATTTTAAAAAACTGCAAACTGTACAAAATACTGTCATCAGAGCGGCACTGAACATTTCCCTCCATGAACACATTTCAGATACCAGGTGAAACACACACTGGTTACCTGTCCACTACAGGATTACATTTAAAATCCTCATGTTCACGCACAAATGTATCTACAATAAGGTGCCAGTGTACCTTGTCAGTAAAGCTCAATCCAACAAAACCATTTTATCTTCTGACACCAACATGCTTATCACACCTAGATATAGAAGACAGAAAGTGGGAGGCTCCAGCTTTCCGGTCATGGCAGCAAAATTGTGGAATGCCCTCCTCACCCAACTTTGAAACGGTACCACCCTCTGGTCATTTAGGAAAAATCTTAAAACTCTACTATTCAGATCCGACCTTACAAAGTAGCCTGCTGCCTCAGAGCCAGCTACACCCACAGCAACCCCTTCCCCAACACCATCACTAACTTCAAGCATTCATCACTAGCCAGCCAAATTTCAATGGTATAATGCACTTGTGTTCCCACTGTGTAAATGTAGCTACTTGTAGTATTACAGGCATCAATTAAGTGTAATCATATTCTTAAGACCCATTGCTTAGATGGTGTTAATCTTGTTTCTAAGTTAGCATGTAAATACGTATGTGTAATGTACCTGTGTTCGTACTGTTCAAATGCATCTACTGGACCTGCATTTGCTGCAACTACCATGTCTTCTGCAAACTACTACCAGAGACACCACAAACAGCACAACTACTGCCTTTTCAGACAGTATAATACCTAAGGTACTTACCCAAGATCCCAAAACACCTCCAGTTATCCTGAGTATGCTTTTGAGAGCAGCAGTAGCTTTGTCAACTTCTCTACCACTGGTTCCAAAAGACAGATCTATTCTTGAAGTGCTTGAATGCTCAATCGATAAATGCAATGAGGAAAGATGTATGAAAAAGTGCAAGCAATTCCGCCCGTAGGTTGAAGACCTGCACTTGATGGTCAGAGGCATGGGAGCATGTGAGAGGTCAAAGTCAGTGGTGTTGGCATTGCCCCTTTTGTATACCATCCTGTTGCCCTAGCAGGCTGCCAAGAAAGTGCAAGGGCTTTCTTTCCATACCGACTTTTTCTGATATTATTACTGACTCTTCTGCCTGCCCTACCAGAGGTCCACGGAAGGTGCCGAAGGCTCTCTGGGCACACACAACAGAATGATATCTCCTCCCCTTGAGAAGCTTATCTTATCAGGCACCATTTTCGACCTATCTCCTGAGTAGGTCAATGACTTCTGTGGCCTATCTGGCTCCCATGCTCTCTGAGATCTTTTCACCCAGAATCCTCTCGGCTCCATTGGATGTATCAAGAGAATTCTTTTCATCTGGCAAATGGGAGCGTGTGCTGGGGAAATCACAGTTCCAGGTTGACTGTGTAAATCGCCTTTTAGTTGCTTACTCTGAAATATGCAACTCCATGCGTACGCTCTACGATCAGACTAAAGGATGCCAAGAAGATGAAAAAATGCCTGGATATAATTGGTTCTCTGATTTTCATGTTAGATAGTTAACAAGCTAACCAAGTCCAGTTCTTGTGTTTTTGCACCAGATCTAGAAAGTAAGTAGCCTAGCAGTTCTTCAAGCAACTTATCTGATCTGGAGCGCCAGGTTGGTCATGTGTCCTCTGAAAGAGTGAGAGCTCCTTGGCTAATGTGAACATTCAGAAGTGTGATTCGATCTCTGGCCCACCACCCTTTGTTTGTAATGAGCAGGTTGACACCGAAGAAAGCCCACTTCCAGGGTTGGTCATGCCCTTCATCGGGGAACAGTCTGTGCACCTCCTATCAATCCTCCCCCTTGGCAGCATGCCCAAACTACCACAAAGGTGGCACTAAATACCACATCTAAATCCCTGTGTAAATCTCGAGCCTGCATGGACACATACACTGAAGACTCTCTCGCTGGCTGGAGGCAAAATAACTTGACTATTTGTTTGAAATGGCAACACAAATTCATATAAAAGATCACTAGTAAAAGTCATGTCTGAAATTATAGAAGTAAACAACATTTATTTTAAAGTTTTCTCAAGTGTGCGATTTTTTATAAGACTATTTATTGTAAATGCTGTAATTTTTGTTTTTCTAACTAGCGCTTTCGTGCACATATTTTAAAATATCATAATGTATTACAATTAAATTGAAGTGAAGTGTTTGAAGATGTCGAGTCAGAAATATGCCATTTACATGACTCCTGATATACTGCCAGAGATTTTGCTGGTTTATTAAAAGCAGAGGAAGGACAGGCTACCCTAAAATCGACGTCAGTCGTAGCCCCTGATATGAATCACCCAAATCATACATTCGACCAGGGAATAACTGCAGCAGACACTGTTTTGACCATCTCTGTGAAATAGACATGCTCAGGAGAGGTTTTACACGTGTGTTTTCCATTGGCCAATACTGCAACACATCTCTAGACATTGTGGCTCCAAGGCAATCTCAACTGTCAGTTCACTGGCTTTCGACTGACTCTTAACCACGACTCAGCTGAGGGTGGCCGAAACTGGCTTGCATTACTCTCTAGGTTCAAATGTGATCCTGTTAAGCTGGAACTTGGCAGGGGTATTCTGCAAGCTAAGCTACCCAGACTGGTTGCTCTAGTTAAAAACTCACAATTTGTTATACCTATATGAGACTTGGTTGGACGAAGACTCTTTGCTTATTTCCTCCTTTGCTGAGTTCTGGGTATTTTCAAGCTCTGCAAGGCGCAAGAGATCGAGTCATCCAGGAAAGGGGTTGGCAACTCCTATACATAAGTCACATAACTAACAATAAACGATCATAAAAGCCTCCAGAACCAAGCACTTGCAGTATATGTAGGCACTGGTAGTGGTGCCGATTACAAGCGTATTATCATTAATGTGCAGTTGCACCTGAGTGAGGATCCTAAAAACCCTTTGGCACCAAAGGGTTGGCTAGCATTGCTGTTTGAATCCTCCAGTGACGTAAAAACAATTATCATGTGGGACTTCAATGCTAAACTAGGTGGACACATCCAAACTGAAGACAACAGGAAATCAATGGAGGACTCTTGTGGTATTTCAAGACGGAACCTTGGCTCACAAACTGCAGCTATGCGAGGGACTTCTCTTAAAATGTTTCTGCTTCATCTCTCCCTCTCTAGTCGAGCTAAATGGGTGGTGCCCTGGTGACATTCCCCCTAAGGCCTCTTACGAGTCAGGAAACCGAGCATGACTAATTGATTACTGTCTGGTAGACTGCTCCACCTTTTTAGCTGGTAATAGATAAATGGCTTTGTGATTGACCAGAAAGCAACCATAACCCATTAGTCCTTCTGTGGGCCTAGTTCCCACAAAATTCTAATTCGTCTGCCGCCTCTCCTGTACCATCTAAATGTTCTTATATGTTGACATTACTGAAGGAGAAGCTAGTTAACATTCTAGAAGAGGCTGAGCCTGCCATGCAAGGCTTTTACTCTTGGGTTGAACTGAACGACCCAGTAGAGGCAATCTTTGCTTATGAAGAACGATCCTCGCTTATAGCTGGTAACTACGGTTGGGATATAAGCCTCCCTATGGCTGTTGGTTGAACAGGCAGAAGTATGCTTGCTTGTTTGATGGCGCCTGTCGCAGGGCATCATTCAAGCTATGGGCAGCATCAGGGAGCAATACGAGGCCGGCGTGCAGTCTGCACACACTTAAACAAGAGTACAAAAGACTTTTAAAGACAAAGAAAAGAGCATTCCTAGTGGGATCACTTACAAAAGTCAATTAAGGACAATAATGCAGAGGGATTCTGGAGTCTAGTAGCTTGTTGGTTCTCAATACTCTCCCATGTGGATAGAAGTGCAATCACATTGTCTGTGTGGGTTTCTTATTACAGTGCTTTCCTGTTCGATGTTGATGTAGAGGCACCCCTTGCTGCTTGGAAATTGAGTTACGCCAATAGCAGGATTTCTTTCCCATTAGACAACATCTCAAACGCTATTGAAAACTTCCAGTCAGGTAAGGCCCAGAGTGTATCAGGTCAGATATCTATATATTGTTTCCGGGATGGTGCAGAAACTCTTCAATGTGATAGCACACTCCCTGGATGTTACTGCCTCGTTCTAAAAGAGCACTATTACCCCTGTTTTGAAGAAGGGCTCACACACTGACCCCCGCTCCTATCTCCGATGTATTTGCTTGATTGTGCAATTAAGATTTTTACCAGCTGGTTGCAGTGAGGCTAGCTCTATGGGTGGTGGGAAAACAACGTTCTCCCTCCTTTCCAAGCAGGATTTAGAACTGGTTATACCACAGTAGACCATGCTTTTGTCCTTAACATCATAGTCGAAAAGTATGTTTTACTAAGAGTTGGCTGTTTTTACGCTAACTTTTTATATGTAGCTAAGGCATTTGAATATGTGGACCGCTCATTATTGTGGGTTAAACTGCAGAAATGTGGTGCATCGCCGCCCCCTCTTTTACAGCTGATTATCTGTCGTTACTCAGTTTCAAAGGCCTCTGTTGCCAGTCATCCAGGTTAAGGGGAACCTACAGAGTTCATGGCTAAAAAAAGGGTAACACAAATCTGCCCAATGGCTCCCCTGCTTTTTATCATAATTTTTTATCTGATTCAATTCCATCTTTCAGCTGGGAACATCTTTTTTCCCACTTTGTAAATCGAGTTAGCTACTCCTCCCTGTTATGTGCAGACAATGAAATGCTACTTGACCTGACTCGAAAGGGACTTGGTTGCTGTCAAAGTTATGCAGCTAGCTACTTCGAGAAAAATGGTTTAGAGCTAAATCTTGCTAAGACCAAAATAGTGGCTTTAAGGAACACAACAACAAATTCACCTGGTTCATTAATGGAGTCAGGCTAGAAGTAGTGAGATCTTATTGCCACTCAGGGGTGTTTTTTTTTTCAAGTAACTGTTATTGGTCTCCACGCCTGGAGCAGGTGGAAAGTCATCTTCGCACAGGTTTGTGCAGCATGGCGATATTCAATTTTAAGTTTGGCGGCCACTGGCTCGACAAATGTTATTTGGTCCTGGGGGCCAAGGTTCACTCGACCACGCTCTATAGTAGCGAGATCTGTGGTAGCACAAAGTGTCCTGCCCTGGATGGCATACAATAAGTGTTTCTCAGGAAGGTACTGGGTATGGGCCTGAGTGGCCATGGAGTGGCTTCAAGGCTGGAAACTAGTACCTCACGTATTGGCGGGCTGACTGAATAATTTGTTTTGGATTTCTGTTAGAAATTATTTTGAGGCTCCTCAGAAAATCCAAACATTAAAAATGTTTCGGGTGAACTAGCGTAACAGGGCTCACATGATGTTTACCCTTGGCTGAAGAACTGTACCACAATATGCAAAAAGTGGGGTATAGACAATCAACAAGCAATAGCTTAGAACGATTGCCTGGGACTTGGAACATATCCAGGGCGTGTATACCATTATTAACTTGTGTTCGCTAAGATTGTTAGCCTTGGCTCGAAGTTCACCACCAATTGCTGTGTCACAGGCGTGTGATGGCAAAAGTAAGACTAACCATCTTGCTGCAGAGAGCTTGCATGCACTGGATATACACGAATAAGTAATGCCCTTGCGAAGCTATTGTTGGTTTTAAGGAGGCAGTGGTTGCGTCTCCATTTTATTTAGAATACTGTTTTGGAGGCAATAAAGTTCATCTTGTCTGACTTATGGGAATACATTAATGCTGTTTTTGAGTGCCTGTGTAGGACATTTTAATTCATTATTAAAAATCCAGCAATTTCTACATTTCAATTGTGTGTCTTTGAGGTTAATATTTGAATTGAAAGTGTACTGTACGGTTGTATTTTATTGTAAAACGTGTTTTGTGTAAAATTGTAATGGGGAAAGTTCAATAAAGTCTTGCTATTAGTAAGTGCCACTGACTTTGGTAGAAGTAAGTCATATGATGATGGGTTTGTTTGTATGCTTATCACAGCATGAATAGGAAGGATTTTAAAGTCCTCATAAAGCATTATAAGTCACAGAACCTCATGAACAAGTATGTGCAACGTAGTGTTCTTCTTGTGTTCCTTCTAGCAGCCTCTTGCAGAAAGGTCCCATTTGACATTGCATATTGCCTCTGTCGAACCCCTGCCCTCTCGCACCCGCTCCCTCTCTCTCTCTCTCTCTCTCCCCCCTCTGTCTCTGTCCCCCTCTATCTCTCTCTTCTCTCACACACTCTCTTATTTCCCAAATGTATATATTTTCTCACAAGGCTTTGGGAATAATGAATGGGCAGATGTGAGAAGGGGCAGCCTGCAGACTCATTACTCAGCAAAATGGCTCAGCGGGTTGAGTGTTTACTGCTGTGATCTATTTGTAATCTGCAGATTGCAGGTTTGAATCCAGGCAAGGTCAACTAAGTCATTCATCTTTCTGAGGTCGATAAATTGGTGTCAACTCTTGGGGGGGGGGGTGTGTTATACATGATTGCAAATAAGTTCTACATACAGTGATTTGGCTAAAGCGCTGTGTAAACGACAAGTCATCATAATCCTTACCGTGAGATAGACACCATACATTATTAGAGGCATGATCCTTTTTGCAGAGAAAAAAATCTGAAAAAGTTGCTTGAAATATGATGACAACACGTACTCATTAAAACCTTCGTTGTATGTACGTTTGTAGGCTGAGCATGTCTCAAACCTCACTTCTAATCTGGTGATGTGCTCAGTGTGCAGCTGGGGATTTAGGCTTACAGTGCACAGCCCATTTGGACATTTTTTGGTGTCATTTTCTCAGAAACCTGTCCCAGTTTCTTTCACAGGCCTCACATCCTCTTACACAGCCACAGACCAACATTAAATTAAATGAAATCACCCCCTCTTCCCACATGCACCATTCTTCGTCTGGTTTTGCGGCCTTTCCATAATATCAAAAGGATGATGAAGCCCTGCCTAGGATGGGGATCAGGAAAGATAAAAGGTAGAGTCTGCATTCCTCAGTGCACCGCATGAAACTTGGTGTTCCATTGCTTATGCCTACAGAGGTGGTGAGGCCGCAAGAATGTGAAGAGAAACATTTTGACAGTGAAAGAGAGGGAGAGTAAGCAGGGGATTGGACAGGTAATCCAATAACACTGCATAAACATATTCAAGTAATCTTCATGTGTTAACTACATAATTCCTTCTTGTTGCATGGCCACAAATCCTTCCTTTTTTCCCTCCATTCTCAATGGCACTGAATTCAGGGATACTGGAGCTTAAGGCAAACTCTGTCAAACCTTCCAGTCATCACCTCTTTTGTTTAAATGGGTCACCCTGAGTGGGACGGGTATGCCCAGACGTAGGTCCCGAGCTCTGCTGGGCCTAGAGAACCAAGCTACTACTCAGTGATGACACGCAATGAGGCTGAAGCACGCCTGGGGATGCTTGTGATCTTGTGCAGAGGGGATGAGAGATAGCAATTCGAGCTAAACTTCCCCTTTTGGGGTGGGACCAAGCCTGATTTGCACATGGTCTTTCCTCTTCTGTAATTGCTTGGCAGGCTGAAGAACAATGGCCAGAAGGGTTGCCCAGATCAATGCCCGAGGTTAGAAGTCAATCCAAACCTTCCATTTATCACCTCTTTTGCTTTGAATGGGTCACCCTGAATGGGACGGGTAGGCCCAGACGTGAGTCCTGAGCCTGCTGGGCATAGAGAACCAAGCTATGTATGTATGTATGTATGTATGTATGTATGTATGTATTTATTTATTTATTATTTATTTATTACATTTAGAAAGCATGCAAACAGCCCTCGGTCATTGTGACGCTGTTACAAGAATACTTTCTTTGTTACAGTAGATACAGTGAGAAGTGCTAAGTACATGTAATGGGAGCACCTGCCCTGCTCTAGCAAAAGTAGCTACAACAGCACAAGTGGTTACATTTTGAAAGGTCAGAGTCCATGTAAGGGGAACCCCTGCCCACATCTTGCAAAGGTGGATACATCGTTACTTGTGGTTACAATTTGAACGCACCAAGTCATTTTGAGAGGTCAGAGTACATGTAAGGGGAAAGCCTGCCATCACCTTGCAAAGGCAGCTACATCATTACATGTGGTTACAATATGAAAGGTCCAAGTCATGCAACATTAGAGGAGCCATATCGCATGTTGCAGGGTGGCTGCACACACAATGCACACAAGTCAATTCGGTGGGCAACATTAGAGGAGCCATTGCCCATGTTGCAGGGTGGCTGCACACACAATGCGCAATAGTCAATTCGGTGGGCAACATTAGAGGAGCCATACCCCATGTTGCAGGCTGGCATCAGTATGCAAATGCAATGATTAATTAGGGGGCACTATTGGGTATGGAACAGTGGGTTGAGGGCGGGAGGACAACAAGGAAGGAAAGGGGGTGCGGGCTCAGACATCATGGTTGACCAGGGGGGTTGTGGGTTCCACACGTCATCACAGGCAACCAGGAGGGGTCCAAACATCATCACAGGCGGCCAGGGAGTCGTGGGGGCACACACAACATCACGGGTAACCAGGGAGACTGTCATGAGTACTAGGTTAGGTTACACTACCGAGTTAACTTCATATTCAATTCATGATGGCAAGGGGGCAAAACAGGCAGGAGCACCGTGGTTGAGAGCATGGCGAGCAAGGACAGGGTTAATACCCATTTCACACATTGGTACTCCCTGCACTCATAGGGTAACATGAAACTTCCTGTTTCCAGTAATATGAATCCTTTAGTGCCAACCCGGAACTAAGTTGAATGCTCTAGACTTCGGGCGTGGCTCTCTATAAAAGCCACGCCCAATGGACAAGCCATGCTTCATGTGCATTCTGCAGCCTCAAGCACACGCTTACCTGGTTCCTGACTCCAGAGACTTCTACAGCATTCCACAGCTTTCGCGACCGGCAGGTCAATCCTCTTCACTGGGGACACCCATGCCTGAAAAGAGAAGAACAGAGATGTTAGCTGTCCCGCGATTTTCTTCTCACCATTTTCCAGCGGCTGTCCGGAGGTTTCTGCAACTTCCTCTTCAACTCGCGGACTGGTGTGTCATTCCCGCTTCGTCTTCCCAGCAGACGCTACAGGATTTTTCGACTTTGAGCAACTTCTGGCAACCTGCAAAGAGAAAAGCAAAGGAAAAGACAGGTTAGAACTTGAAGAACACACAATACGAACCTAAACGTTTCACACGCTCTAGCCCAGTGAAGCAACTGGGAGTCCACAGACATACAGCTCTTACCTGATCCGATTTTAGCGTTCCAGTTGTGCACATATGCCATTCTGGCAGCACGAAGGGTCTAGTGAGGTAACTGTCCCTGGGACAATCTTCAGGAGAATCAGAACTCCACTAACCCAATAAACAGCAGTGTTTAACATCACGGCATCAGCGCAGCAGCCAGCAAAAACAGTACCAAGCCACCGCGACAGCCAACTGGTCCCACACCGTAGCGCCCCTGCAGAGACAGGACGGCGAGCCCACCATCCCAAACTAAGAGGTGAGCCCCCTAGACACTGTATCCCAGCACACAGGGAATTGGGGAAGAGGGTTCCCTGGGTTTAGGTAACATCACTCACTAACCCGCCGTTCTCCTTACAGGTAGAATCCCAATATTCTGGCCAAGGAGAGAGCAGGGCAGAGGTTTGCGGACTCCATCGCTCCTGCAGAGATTCAGGTGAGCATGACAGGGGGGTGGGGGCACACACATTATCAGAGGGGACCAGGGGGGGTGGGAGCGCAAACATCATCATTTTCGACCAGTGGGGGGGTGATGGGGGCACACACAACATCACGGCGACCGGGGGATGTGGGGGCACACACACCATCAGGGGTGACCGGGGGGATTTGGGGGCACACACAACATCATGGGCAACCCGGGGGAATGGGGGCACACACATCATCACAGGCAACGAGGGGTTGGGGGCACACACATCACAGGTGACCAGGGATGTGGGGTCACAGACAACATCATAGGCGACCAAGGTATGTTGAGGCACATACAACATCACGGGCAACCAGAGGGGGTGGGGGCATACCCATCATCACAGGCAACCGGGGTTTGGGGGCACACACATCATCACGGATGACCAGAGGGGGATGTGGGGGCAAACACACCATTTCAGGTGACTGGGGGGGAGATGGGGCACACACAAGCTCACATTTGACCAGGAGGGGGTGGGGCCACACACATCACGAGTGACCACGGGGGCGTGGGGGCACAGGCAACATCACAGGCGATCAGGGGGGTGGGGTGGGGTTACACACATCGTCATGGGCAACCAGGGGGCAGGGCACAAACAACATCCCGGGCGACCAGGGGGGGTAGGTGCTCACACAACATCATGGGCGAACCGGGGGGTGGGGGCACACACAACATCACAGGTGACCAGGGGGGGCACACACAACATCACGGGTGACCGGGGGTGTGGGGGCACAGACAACATCAAGGGCGACCAGGGGGAGTGGGGGCACACACTTCATCAAAGGCACACATGTCATCACAGGCAATCAGGGGTGTGGGGGCACACACAACATCAGGGGTGACCACTATGTTGTATACACTTTTAAATAAGAGGTTAACTGTACACTCCCTGATCGTGGTATAATCTGTTCTAAATCCTGCTTGGAAAGGAGGGAGAACGTTGTTTTCCTGCCACCCATAGAGCTAGCCTTGCTGCCAACCAGCTGTTAAAAATCTTAAAAGCACAATCAAGCAAATACATCGGAGATAGAAGTGGGGGTCAGTGTGCAAGCCCTTCTTCAAAACAGGGGTAATAGTGCTCTTTTAGAATGAGGCAGTAACATCCAGGGAGTGTGCTATCACATTGAAGAGTTTCTGCAAAATCAGAGTCCACCATCCTGGAAACAATTTATAGATATCTGACCTGATACACTCTGGGCCTTAACTGAATGGAGGTTTTCAGTAGCATTTGATATGTTGTCTAATGAGAAAGTAATCCTGCTATTGGAGTAACTCAGTTTCCAAGCAGCAAGGGATGCCTCTACTTCAACATCGAACAGGAAAGCACTGTAATAAGAAACCCGCACAGACAATGTGATTCCGCTTCTATCCACATGGAGAGTATTGAGAACCCACAAGCTACTAGACTACAGAAGCCCTTCGCATTATTGTCCTTAATTGCCTTGTGTAAGTGATCCCACTGCCTCTCTAGGAATGCTGTTTTCTTTGTCTTTAGAAGTCTTTTGTATTCTTGTTTAAGTGTGTGCAGACTGCCCACCGTCCTCGTATTGTTCTTTGATGCTGCACTTAGCTTGAATGTTGCCCTACGACAGGCTCCATCAAACCAACAAACGTCCTTCTGCCTGTTCAACCAACAGCCATAGGGAGGCTTATATCCCAGCAGTAGTTACCAGCTATAAGCGAGGATCGTTCTTCATAAGCAAAGATTGCCTCTACTGGGTCGTTCAGTTCGACCCAAGAGTAAAAGCCTTGCATGGCATAATCCTTACCATGAGATAGCACTATACATTATTGGAGGCATGATGTTTTTTCAGAGAAAAAAATCTGAAAAAGTTGCTTGAAATATGATGACAACAGGTACTCATTAAAACCTTCTTTGTATGTACGTTTGTAGGCTGAGCATGTCTCAAACCTCACTCTAATTTGCTCCGGTGATGTGCTCAGTGTGCAGCTGGGGATTTAGGCCTACAGTGCACAGCCCATTTGGACATTTGTTGGTGTCATTTTCTCAGAAACCTGTCCCAGTTTCTTTCACAAGCCTCACATCCTCTTACACCGTCACAGACCAACATTAAATTAAATGAAATCACCCCCTCTTCCCACATGCACCACTCTTCGTCCGTCTGGTTTTGCGGCCATTACGTAATATCAAAAGGATGATGAAGCCCTGCCTAGGATGGGGATCAGGAAAGATAAAAGGTAGGGTCTGCATTCTTCAGTGCGCCGCATGAAACTGGGTGTTCCATTGCTTATGCCTACAGAGGTGGTGTGGCTGCAAGAATGTGAAGAGAAACATTTTGACAGTGAAAGAGAGGGAGAGTAAGCAGGGGATTGGACAGGTAATCCAATAACACTGCATAAACATATGCAAGTAATCTTCATGTGCTAACTACATAATTCCTTCCTGTTGCATGGCCACAAAGCCTTCCCTCCATTCTCAATGGCACTGAATTTAGGGATACTGGAGCTTACGGCAAACTCTGTCAAACCTTCCAGTCATCACCTCTTTTGTTTTGAATGGGTCACCCAGAGTGGGACGGGTATGCCCAGATGTAGGTCCTGAGCCCCACATCAGGCTAGGCGGTGTGTGCTTTAGATTGCAGATGTACAATAATTACACAACAAGGTGTGTCATTTAACGCTGGCAAGTTAACAGCACAATATCAGGGAGTGGGAACCGAAAATGCATGGTGGGCATAGCGGATACGTTTGTGAGCAAAAATGGTCAAGTTGGGGACAAGTTACTAGCATTTAGGTGATGGCGGGTATATTGCGGAATCAGCCAGGCAAACATATAGAACAGGGGGAGGTGCCTGCTTATGAGTACAGATGTGCATATGGTACTCCTCACTGATAATGCCCAGTGTGGCTGAAACATGTCTGGGGATGCTTGAAGTCTTGTGCAGAGGGGGTGTGACCTAGCAGTTCAGGCTTGACTGCCCCTTTTGGGGAGGGACAAAGCCTGATTTGCATATGGTCTTTCCTCTTCTGTAATGGCTTTGCAGGCTGAAGAACGATGGTCTGTCGGGTTGCCCAGGGCAATGGAAGAGGTTAGGATTCACTCCAAACCTTCCAGTCATCACCTATTTTGTTTTGAATTTGTCGCCCTGTGTGGGACAGGTATGTCCAGACATGGGTCCTGACCCTGCTGGGTCTAGAGACCCAAGCTTCTCCTCACTGATGATGCCCAATGAGGCTGAAAACTGTCTAGGGATGCTTGTGGTCTTGTGCAGAAGGGAGGTGACCTAGCCATTTCTGCTGGAATGTCCCTTTTGGGTGTGACCAGGCCTGAATTGCAAATGGTCTTTCCCCTACTGTAATTGCTTGACAGGTTGAAGAACGATGGTATGGAGGTTTGCCCAGAGCAATGCCAGAGGTAAGGATTCACTCCAAACCTTCCAGTCATCACCTCTTTTGTTTTGAAAAGGGCCTGCAAATCCTGTCTGGATCACTTTCTTTGCAGAGCTAGAAACAAGCAGATACCTCTATATTCCTGGAGATATGAAAAACCCATATCTTTTTTCACCGCACATCCAATTGAAAATGTCTGTTTCATTTTTGTAAATGAATCAGTTTCATTTTAGAAAAGAGTATTCATTTGGTTTAATTTGGTTTAATAAGACTAGAAAAATGATTGCACGGTTTATTTCAGAATACAGCTGCCATCTAATTAAGTAGATTTCTTTTGATATTATAAAAGAGAACTCAAAGCATTTATGTACAAGTGACATTTGTGTAGGAGGAGGACATCCCTGATGTGATTGCCTTCGATTTAGGTATGACCACTGAGCCCTTTATTGCCACCTCTTGTGAGGTTGTGACAATTGACCCCTGGTCATCAGTGATTCATGTCAAAAACACCCTAGGCCATGTCTCAGTGATTAATCTTAGGCAGGCCTAGGCTCTGGTGCTATGAACATAATTAAACATACATACTCAGGGAACAAAGGTTCTTGACTCACTCAGAATTAACATTCTGACTGGCTGCACTTAAATATACACTTGACAAAAGAGTTATCATTGTATTGCATTTTAATATGATCCCCTATCTTGTCAGGGCTCTTATCTTTATTAAACAAGCTAGAGACAAAGTATATATATAACATAAAATATCATCAAACCTATGAACAAGATTATCTTGTAAGCAAAGAGCCTGTTGAATATTCCAATGATGAAACAAGTGATGTTTCATTTAAAAACAAGGGAAACACATAGCTCTAAGCTACTCTGCACTACAGACCTCTCATTATGCTTTATGGCAGTGGGAAAATCCATATGTAACTCATTTCTTAAAGATGAAACATAATCAACAGGCATCTGCTTGTTTGGACCTGGCTGTGTGTCTCTCGCTTCTGCCCTGCCCCTCTGGCATTAAAGCAAAGGCCAGTTGGCTGGGCTGTCTTTTATCTCTGAGCCATTTATTTATTAATGGTAAAAATGGCTGCCCTGCACATGTGGATTTGTCATATCTGCTTTTTCTTTTAACAATGAATGGGTGGCAGATCACTTTCTTTATCTGAGGTGGAAATCGCTAACATTACAGAACCACATTCTTCTGAAAGCTATGTTAGAAGATGTTCTGTAACAAAGGGTGAAATCTCTTTAACTTTTATCAAGCTCTTTGTACTGTAACCTATGGGACACAGATTTGTACATTTGGAAAGTGATGATTGTAAACCTTTTAGTCACCTGGTGACTTCCTGTTTTTGTATGTGCATCAGATAATTAGCTGTGAAATGCCAAAACTGCCAACACTGCCAACTGAACTGTCATGTTCAGCCGGCTGGCTGAGACAGGAAGCACACAATTTCCTTGTTCTTAGCTAAGCTGGAGAGCATGCCAATGCATGTTCTGAGGCCCTGTCTCACACGTGCTTTGTTATAGTGCTAAGAAAACATGGCACGAGTATACACCTTTAAAGTGTGTGTTTAATTGTTTGCCTCAACCTAATAGTGCCCAGTTTGTATGGGCTATGAAGGCTATGTAAATTGTTATGAGTTCCTGGCACATATCACCCCCTCAGGACAGCTTTGGTAGATGAGAGATCTGTATGGCTTTGAAAACCTTATTGACAATTTTTAGAACTATATTTGCAAAACAAGAAGCCTATATTGGTGGCAAAAATTAAGCATGCACATTGTAGCAACTGTGATTAATAATCACTGCATATACAAATAAAAGAGTTGCAGCGTGCAGAACCGAGCACTTAGAATTGTTTGTAGGTGTGAAGAAAAATTATAAATGAATAAATGCATGTAACTTGAAGAATTCAGATTAATTCCTACCAATGGTTATGGCTAAGAAAAAATAATATATGAATACATGCTTTTAATGTGAGGTATTCAGATGAATTCCAATTCTTATTTTTGGTCCTAGCTTTGTGGTAAGAAGGCAGGGTCTTTGAGAAACCATAAGAAATGAACATCCAGCACAAATTGTATCCTGACTGTTGTAAGAGCCCTCCCCGTCTTAAAAGTGCAATAGGAATAAATAAGACACACCCCAGACGGGGAATGAGGTTAAGAGAACAGGTTGCGAGAGTTCAAAATGTTTTATATAGAATTGGCACCCAAAGAACTCTGCTGCCTGAGAGCGCTCTGGCAAACGTTTCAATTACATCACATTATAAAGAGAAAAATCGTCACAGATGATGCAACCAACATAGGATACTAAGTCAGTGCAGGATTGCGTAGACATTATAGCACTATATATTTATAGAGGCACTGTTTCATCCGGATTGGTTGCTAATTTGGCAGGAGGGTGAACATCACATGGTCTGGCCGTCAGCGTCCGGGAGGGTTGAAGGTCAGGTTGCTGTCAGGTTGCTGTGAAGTGTGGTGGCCACTAACTAAGCTAACGTAATACATCTTAGTGAAGCATGCACTAAATAATGATCGTTGCAACTCTTTTGAACAAATCATTGTACCCCTATAAACTTCATTCATGTATTTACATCATTAATAACTGAGGCTTATACAGAGCATCAAGTTAAGGGTTTTGACCATCATGATAACATTGATTGAAGCGAGAGTCTGGACTCATAAAGAATCTAAGGCAGGTTGGCATTTGTTAGTAGTTAGAGACAATATACAGCGATAATGTTAGTTGGGGGCCCGCTCTGTGAGCATCGTGGCGAGGTTGCATATCTGGTACATCAAGAGAATACCTTGCAGGGACACAGGGTTACACTGGCAGTAACCAATAGCGAGGGGGAGGGGTCATGGGCAGATTTGTGGAGATGGATGAGCTACAGAGCCTTGCTCAAGCCGGTTCACACGCTGGGTAGTGATCTCAGAGGAAGAGGGAGATGTTACATTTATTCTTTGTTGCAATTACCTCTGGCTTGAGCGTGAGAATGGGGCTGCAGACACAGTGAGAGAAAAGGTGGGGGTCAGGTGCGCGGTGTGCGCTGTGCTGCAAAGGGGAGGGAAGCCTTTTCGTATTATCGCAGAGAGGCCTACTTACCAAGATGGAGTCAAAGGGGCACAAAATGGATGCCCTGTGTCCTGCGCAACAGCCCCATCTACGCAAGTGCCAACCGATGCTGGCATTACATAAGTGCAACGGGGGCACTGCCCACCATTGGACGCACATGGCCCAAGACTGTACTAAAGAAAGGGAGGGACGGGGGGCCTACTGGCCCCTCAATCTCACACACTGTCTGACCCAAAAAGCCTTAGAATGTGTGGTCTTGAGCTTATGGCTGCTTGTGTAAACTGTACACAGTTTAAATTGATGACCCTTGAGGAAAAAGAATGCATGAGTCCCTCTGTCACCCACAGTGATTTTTAGGTAGCGGTGACCAAAAACCTATCTATGACGTGTGCTCAAACTTGGGCCTTGAGATATAATGCAGTATATTTTTAGTTAATTGGAGCCAGATTGTGATTCCAATAGTGGCAGATTCAGCAATATTTCAGGCTATCTGAATTCAGAGTTTACTACCAATCTTCTCTTGATGTGTGTCAGAAAACAAAATGTCCATGGAAACAGGATTTGCTTTCCAGATTTCTGCAAGGACATAGGCATAGACTGGTTAGGCCATGTATTCCTGGAATCAGAAGTATCCATCATCTGTCCATCATCTGTCTTGAATCTGTTGGCTCATTGGTCCCAGGGTTAGAGAGGAGGCAAGAGCAACCCCGTGTCTGGCTTGAATCAGGCTTTGGGACTGGGGCCCCATCTGTTCCACTTGCTTATGTGTTGATCTCACAGGAGACATCAGGACCTATATGCCACTTCCGTCCTCCTGGCTGTCTGCCCTTCCCAGACACCATCCCATTGCAAGATTTGGCAGCTAGAGGGATTTCAATAAAATCACAGTTGAACACTCAAGGAAAGAATCCCTGGAATCCACACACTTCTCTGTGCTCGGACAGCGTTTTGTAGTGTCGAACTTGCCATGATGGAATTCTTTTTAGTGAGACTCTGACCCTCACGTTCTTGGCGGGAAGCAACTCCTTGGAACACACCATGCATAAGGCAATGGCTGACACCGTCAATTTGTTCCTGATTAATGAAAACATAACATTATTTTTAAATTGCACACATTGCCGGTACCCCAGGCATCTGCATAGTTCAGCTCTGAACCAAAAACGTGTTGCTTCAAGGTGCTGCATTTTGTAAACATTCAGGATTCAGTGTCTAAAGCAGCATAGAAAGTGTTAGTAGCAATCCACACAGTGAACAAATTGGTGAATATGTTGGTGTTCTAATTAACATATTGATAAGTGGTCAGGGCTTTTCTAAAGGGTTTTTGTAGCAAACATAGGGAGCACAGAGAAAACAGTATTCCTCATAACTGCGAGTCATTGATTAATGAGTGCTTGGCCTCCCCCATTGTATCTTCAGAGTCTAGGAGAGATGCAATGTATTTGACCACTGCAGAGTATGCTTCGAGTTAAGGCTCTTCACTGCAGCATACTCCTAAACAAATGTTATCAGGAGTACCAAATACAAGCTCCATTTTGGACATTTTTAAGGGGCTTTACTTGAGGCTTGGCCAGGGTAGGAATCTGAATTTCGATGGCAGGAGTGGATTCAAAATAAACATGCAATATGATATGATATGATATAATAAGGCATTTATAACGGGCCTATACACAAGTGTTTCAAGGCGCCATATATTTAACAGTGAACAGGAATGGTACCCCAATTTTAACATTACAACAAGATTCATTGAAGAGTATGAGATACGAGCCAGTTGATAAGCTATGCACTTGACTGTGGAAAAATGAAATTGGAGAGCATTCAGTGTGCATTCAGTGTTGTTGTCACAGTAATTCACTTGTGCAGCATGCACATGGACTATGCAAGTGGAACCGTAGCATTCACCTAATGAGTACAGTATATTACAGGACTTGAAGGTGTGAACACATGCATGTGAACAAGGCACTAAATAGTCATCACTAATCCAATTGTTATTATTAAAGTGCACATTACCTCAGGAATGCACATCCTGACAAACCATGCAAGGTGTATTTTGAAGGGGAACATTTCAAACACCATGCACAATCCAATTAGACAATCCCGGTACCCAGGCAGATAATGCCACAAACCTTCTGGTAAGTACAGTAAGCAACATAATGTTAGCACCTGACATTGCATGTTGTATTGCAACCCTGGACAAATAAAGTGCATTTATCTATTCTGGCCATGAAATCACATTCCAATCTGGGACTCCTCTGCTAAGCGTGTCCAGAAGGCTGTTAAAACAGAAAGACTTACTGCTGCTTCTTGGTCACTTCCAATGATAGACAAGTCATTTTGAACCAATCCTGCTACATCTGTAATGACATCCCTTAGAGGATAGAAGCCCTGCTATAGCATATGATCATTGGAATCTGATGCATGGAATCATTGTCACATGGCCTCACTTTCAGGTTGCAGGATTTGCATTATTGCTTGTGAACAAGTGTAAGTTCTTCCTGTTACCAATGCTTTTCCCATCTCACAAGGTATTCTAGGGTACGATGTGGTGCAGGTAGATGATCTCCTGACACACCCAGACTGTGTGCACCTCAGAACAACATCTGTCTGCATGATTGCTGTCCAATTATTTTCTTTATTAAAATGATCTAGGCATTGTACCACCTCATTCGCGTGAGATTGTGAAATCATTCCTTGGCAAAGCTTACCTGGTGGTATTGCTTCTGTCAGGGAAGTGTTATGGGAATTCCTAGCGTGTAATGGGCCAACACGGGTTCCTGTTTTTCTTTTATTGCATCCATTTGCTTAAACAGCCCACAATACAGGGCATCCTGATGCATAGGTAATATGCTTTGTGCCATTGTGTTCCTTTTCTTAAGTATATGATGCTCTCCAGAACTCTCCATCTTCCCTCTTCCACTCAGGGTAGTAGCTCAAGTTTTTATTATTGCACGTAGTCTGGGGCTTTGTATAATTTAAAAAAATACACAAAATGAGGAAATGTACATGCCATGTCTAATGTGTGAACACCTTTGATTTGCCATATTTATTGACTCCAAATGAACCACAGATGGAAAGCTTCCTGTCATGTTTATTCACTAATGTTTGAAAAGTATTCTCTGTTAAAAAATGACTAAATCTGCAACATACATGTGTTGTGCATTATCTGGCTCTTGATGGAACTGATACTGATTTTCAAACTTGTAATCCGCTGCTTGGTATGGCTTCAGTGAAATATATGTGAAGTGTGCTTGCAATCCAGGTCTATCGGTTTGGAAAGGTACTGCACAATGTTTCAAGAAAGTGTATTTGGGCCACAGGATGGACTCACGTTTGACAAACAAAAGGCACTAAAGTTTGAAGAAAATGTTTAGTAGAGATAAAGGTCAACAAACGGCATTTTTCAGATGTTGAATATCTAGAATTATCAAGAACTAACAACTGAACATGTTTTTCCATCATCGGTGAGACTCAACAATAAAACCAATATTACCAGTATTATCAACAAGAGGAAGAGCAAGTCAGAAAACACAGAATTACATGTTTGGGATTAGGTTTAAAAAAGTGATGCGATATCCAGGAATCAATGGAGGACAGGCAAGACGAAAGCTGTTGGTGTTAAGAGTTAGTAAAGGAAGCAAAAGAGAAGACATTTTGAGAACTTGAAAGCCGAATTGAGAAAAGAATACAACCAGAGGAGTGGTATAAATAATAAAAAGCCTGGCCCCAGAACTGAACCCAACGTTTACATTGTGTTCAGGACTTCTGACCTGTGAATCTCTTTAATGTGAACCGAAAACTGACTGCCTTTAACTTTGAGGTTTTATCCATGTTTTTCTTAGTCCTAGTGAAACCTAAGTTGCCTAAGAATTACCTTTATTCTGAGAACTACTCTCTCTTTCTCTCTCTCTCTCTCTCTCTCTCTCTCTCTCTCTCTCTATTACACAGCCATGGTAGTGGCCGTGTAGTTATGGCTAAGTTGCTGTTTCTGTAGGAAGATCACTTTTTTGGGCGGCTTATAACTCCGCTCCCCCTGGACAAATCCTCAACAAACTTTGCAAAAAAAGTATATGTCCCACTTGCAAAGTTTGGGGAGGTTTGGTCCAGGGGTGGTAAATTTATAGAGGGGGTCTCAAAACTTATTTTTTCTAATAGACTGAATGGGGGAAAAACTTTGCGCACTGCTACAGATCAAACCGGATTTTTTTTTGGCAGGAGAGCTAAGAACGAAAGTTGGGGATGGAAATGAGGGAATAGGCACCAAACACTAATATGAAGGGGCAGATGGAAAAGGGGGAAATGTTGTTTGTGTGTTATTTCTAAGGTAGGGAGTAGTAGGGTGGCCAAGTGTCCCCGATTTTGCGGGATTGTCCCACAATTAGGAACTCCGTCCCGCGGTTCGCAGAGTGGCTGTACGGGACGTAGGTTGTCCCGACTTGCGTCGGGCAACCTGCCTCCAGCACAGCCACTCTGCAAACTCAAGTGGCCATCTGCTCAGCACAGCGCTGACACCTGCTGCTTTCTTTCTCTGGACGCCTCTGCAGCCGGGGCTCCTTTTGAGCCTACAGGTCGAGCTGTAACGCTCAGACACCTGCCTTAATTCAAATGTTAATGCTTTGTTCCTGGGGTCGTGATGGTCCTGTTTGCAGTTAAAAACATGACCATCACCTCCCCAGGACAAAGCATTTGTTTTTAAATTAAGCCAGGAATTAAGAGCCATTAAAAAAAAATTAAAAAGAAGAGGCAGCCCAAACGTGAATGAAGTGACTTCATCACCGCCTTGTGGCCAAGTGTCCCGCGACAGACTATAAAGGAGTTGGCCAGCCTAGGGGGCAGTGTTACTCATGGTGCTTGATTACAGCAGTGGTGGTGTCTCTTGGGGAGGAGGGATGGCGTTAGCTGATGTCATTTTAACGTAAATAGCCATTTTGCCATAAGTATGTACTGTGTACTAGACTGTTAATGGATGAGTACGAATAGGTGTTGGAGCTGTGCAAGGGAAATGTTGAAGTTGCACATTCCTACATCAGTAGAAAATGTAGTTCCAAAATGTCCTTGAAGCACAGATGTTATTGTGAAGTGCGAATGGGTTTTCGGACACGTCATCATGTTGTGCACAAGCATATGGTCATGTGCCATTCTCCGGAAGGTGTGCAATGAAGTCAGAGGTTCGTAGACATTATGGTTAAGTTGCGCTACTAAACATCTATGAAATTCAGTAAAAAAAATCTTTGTTAAAGGGACATTATGGTTAAGTTGCGATACTAAAAACCTATGAAATTCAGTAAAAAAAAGTTCTTAAAGGGACATTATAGTTAAGTTGTGCTACTAAAAACCTATGAAATTCAGTAAAAAAACTTTGTTAAAGGGACATTATGGTTCCAAGTAAAACCGAAAAACACCTGAAATCCGCCAGTTATGGTAAACTAAGCAACCATAACTCATGCTACCACCGTGCACTGCTAAGACTAACACCCAGGACATCAAAGATGACATCACAAATGTCTCTTTTAATGTCCGCGGACATGTTCGGACAACAGCACCACTACCCAAAAACTCTGTGGGGGTATGTTTAATTGTTATATGATAACATATGAACATTTTACAAATTCACAAACCAGCACACATACACATTATATGTAGTAATACATAAGAAGTGTAACCCATATATATAACACACTAACCAATCATTTAAATACAATATGTTTTAAAATGGAATATACCAAAAGAAGAAAGATAGGCTTCCAACATGATGACCTCACAGAAACTCCACAACCAAGAACAACAACAGATCTACAGATCACTTAGAACATACCTTAGCTGAAATAGTAAGTGTACTGCATTTTACTCATATATTTGTAAACGTTCTGTATTAGATAAAAAAGAAAAAATGAGATTATGTTTTTCTCACAGAAATGTCTAGTACTCTGGAGTGGCTAGAGGAGCATTTCCCACATGAGGAAATGTCAGAAGATAGTGAATCTAATGGTAGACACTTTACAATATAAACCATTTAATTATTATTATTTTATATACATTTAACATACATATTTGTTTTTGTACAGAGCATACCAAAATAGAAAGTACTACAGAAAAAGATGTTATGGATAAGACTCTTCACAACATAGAAGAAAAAATGGATCTACTGTTGGCAAATTTTAATAATTTAAAAAACTTGGTGGAAGATCATTTTAAACAAAAAACCACGTACCATTGTCCCACATGTACCTGTCCCCCCTCACCATATCCCAATCAATTATGCCCAAACCCTCTCCATGAACCAAAATGTTTTGATGAGACTTCCATCCCTTCTTCACCTCATACAAATCCTGTTGAAACCCCTAATTCTTCTGTTTTTGATTCAGTTTCTGCCTCACCTTCTCTGTCATAAATTAATCACACATGCAAAATAAAGTTAAATGTTTATATTGTGTTCTAATTCATTTAATGTTTTTTTAAAAAAAAGCAATTTAGGTGTCCGCGGACAGCACGGGTGTCCGGATTGTCTGTAAAGAAATGGAAATGGAGGTGTCCTGAAGAACACTATACCTGTCCGTATTGTTCGCTAGCAAGTTGAAACTGTTCTAAGAACACACGCGATGTCCTGAAATGTTCGTAAATAAACAAAATGGGGGTGTCCTGAGGACGATATGCCTGTCCGTATTGTTCACAGGCAAGTTGAAACTGTTCTAAGAACACAAGCTGTCTCCTGAAATGTTCGTCAATGGACGAAATTGGAGTGTCCTGACAAAGCTGTCCGTATTGTTCGTTGGCAAAATGAAAGTGTTCTTAGAACATATTATGTGTCCTGGGATGTTCGTAAATAAACAAAAGTGTCCTGAGGACGATATGCTTGTCCGTATTGTTCGCAATCAAGTTCAAAATGTTCTAAGAACACATGAGGTATCCTGAAATGTTCGTAAATAGACGAAATAGGGGCGTCCTTAGAACACTATACCTCTCCGTAATTTTTGTATGCAAGTTGAAACTGTTCTAGGAACACACGCGGTGTCCTGAAATGTTCGTAAATAAACAAAATAGGGGTGTCCTGAGAACGGTATGCCTGTCCGGTTCTTTCGTAGGCAGGTTGAAACTGTTCTAAGAACACATCATGTGTCCTATAATGTTCGTAAATAAAAAAAATAGGGGTGTCCTTAGAACACTATACCTCTCCGTAATGTTTGCATGCAAGTTGAAACTGTTCTAAGAACACACGCAGTGTCCTGAAATGTTTGTAAATAAACAAAATAGGGGTGTCCTGAGTACGCTATGCCTGTCCGTATTGTTCGCAACCAAATTGAAACTGTTCTAAGAACACAAGTGGTGTCCTGAAGTGTGCGTAAATAAACAAAATGGGGGTGTGCTGAGGACGCTATGTCTGTCCGTATTGTTCGCAAGCAAGTTGAAACTGTTCTAAGAACAAACGCCTGTCCGTAACTGTTCGTTTGACGTGTGACGCACTTTTAATTACTTCAGGACCCGAACAGTGTCCGTAGAACATGAACGCGCATGCGCAAACCACTGTCGGTGTATCTGGTGTCCTGCAGACAGCCGCTCCCTTCGCGGACATGTTCGCGAACCTATCATGTGACCGCGTCCACGCTGATCACGTGTTCTTAATGCGGACACTGTTCATGTCGCCGAACAATTTAAAAGTACATTTTCAAGTAATCCACAATATTTTTCAATAAAAACTAACCATAGCACAAGTCCCACATACTAATCCTGAGTTTCTACATACTTTTTGAAACTTTTTGAACCTTTTTTGGGTTTGATCTGTCCGCGGACAGCGCACATGTCCGTGAACTGCGTACAAGCACCCCTATAAAAGACCAGCCCTAGAGCTTATTCTCATTGTGTTTCTGGCTATCCTACAGAGCACAGCAAATGTTACTGCCAACTGCAGATTTCCATCGTGAACCTGATGGCATCCATGGCTGCACTGCTGTCTCCTGGTGCTGCATCTGTCTCAGCACCACCCCCTCCCCCTCCACCAACACCACCTCCCCAAGGGCCTGAAGAGGTGAACAGGAGTGAGGATGCAGAGGAGGAAGAAGAGGATGACGAGGATGAGGTAGTTGAACTCCCTACTACCTGCACTCGGCGTGAGTCTTGGGTGTGGCGGTTATTTACCTTTCCAGCGAATGGTCCTAAGGCTTGTACGAACCAAGTCACCTGCCACGAGTGTAAAATGGTACTCAGTCGCACGGAGGCTTGGTTCGTACAGCTTTGGGACCACTACCATGAAGCGACACCTAAAGTCATTCCACACTGGGGCCATTCACAAGGTTTTACTTTGCGAGGAGAGTAGTAGGTTGACTTCCTCTACTTCATCCTCCGTTTCTGATCCTGTCACCACAAGGAACACTCCTGTGGGACAGCGTATTCCTCAAGCTACCTCACAGGCCATACACAATGCTGATGACCCTTACCTTTTGAGGGTCACAGTTGTGTGTATGTCCTGCGACGCAGTACTATGCAGGGGGGAGCAAATTCAAAGTGCTTTTAAGACTTTCATCTCAGAGCACGAGAAGATCTGCTCACTACCCAACTAAAACCCACTCTACATCTTCCTCTCTCAGCTCGCCCTTTCTTATCCCCGTGGTTGGTGTCCCCCCTTACCCTCCTTTCCCCTCCTCCCCTAGTGTGCCTTGTATAAAAAACAAAAAAATATAAAACAACAAAAATAAAAAAAAATAATAAGGCTCTTTTCAGAGCCTCCTTTCACAGTTAAAAAATAGAAGTGAAAATAAATGAAACAGGGCCCTATGTATTTTTTAGAAGTCTGTGGACAGTCCGTAGACATCTAAAATTTTGGGGTGCTGCCCTATCATAACCATTGCAATTTTCTCTGGGAGGAAGTGGTGGCTCTGAAAAGAGCCTCTGGGGGTGTTTGTGTTTGAAAAATTAGAAATACTCAACACCTACTACAAAATGGATGCTGTAATTCTAAAAAAGGTTGCAATGCATGCAATGAAAAGAGCCCCTGGGGGTGTTTGTGTTTGAAAAATTAGAAATACTCAAGACCTACTACAAAATGGATGCTGTAATTCTAAAAAAGGTCGCAATGCATTTTGTACATTTCTCAGAAAAATCTGATTGCCAGCATAAGCAAGATGGACTCCATCTCTGCGAAAAATGTATGTACTCCGAAACATAATATTTTCATTGTGAAAAGAGGACATGACAAAATCTCCTAGAAAGGCACAAACAGCCTTATTGACATTACGCCTTGCTTTCTCCATTTGTGGACCAAATGAAATGAACAAAGCCACATTTGTCTCTGCGCAATCCGTGAAAAAAATACTTGAGAATTTGGAAACATGTCCATGACCTTCCCAAGTCTTTCTTTCATTGCAAATTGCAAAGAAATTCCAGACACGTGTCCTAAACTGTTCCCTCCACAATGAATTATAAATATATCTGGATGTTGCTCTGTCTCCAAAGTACCACAGAGAGGTAGCAAGTCCAACCACTTCATTCCACGTACTCCATGCCAGTGTACTTCCACATGTGGGAATCCAAGATCTACAGCTACTCCACAGCTTTCTGTATGCACCTTCTACCCATGTATCCATGAGTCTCCCAAAATCCAAACAATCTTTTTTTCTGAAACAAACAGCCATAGCTATCTGTTCTTCTCTCAGCAAAAAGAGTATCTGAGAAACTCTCTCCTGGCACAACACACCCACTAAACTTTCCTGGCCAATCCCTTTCTCTGCTCATTCTCATTTGCATGGCTCCCCAACCCAAAATCCCTGGATGTAACACCCGATATCCTCCAACTACCGCGGACATATCATAACATGGACATCCCTTCTACCATTTCGACTTCACTCTCTGTGACATTCCCTCATTGGATGTAGCTAAGAAGTCACATGACCATCCACCAATCACATAGAAGACCTCTACATCTAACTGCATCATCATAGATCAGCACTGCAAATGTACTGTTAATCTCTCTGAGTACAAGTGTCATTTCATTGGAAAGCACCTTCTACAAGAAATATTGTACAAGTCTCCAAGATTTCTACTTGCAGCTCCATGCATATCCATATGTATGAACACAAACTACAGGTATTCATATTTTCTGTAAAGTACATGTACAATTCTTCTAGTTTCATATAAACAGATTAACTGAGTTTTAGCTTCTATAATCTGTAAAATGAACTTACTGTCTTTTTTCCATCTCCTAAAATCAACTGTCACTTACAAACCTTTATACTATTTAATTTCTTTTTACTCACACATATTCATAGCATGTTGAACTAACATATTTTAAATAAAATATATAGAGTGCATACAGTCAAACACAATTGCATGCACACACTATGTTCAAATCTCAAACAACAATACTTGTACAAAAACATAAACATTTATTTATTTATTTATTTATTTATTTATTTATTTACTTACTTATATGTATGTAGCGCAAGCAGCCCATGACAGTGAGGCACTGTTACTTGCTAGAGCTTAGCTACAGGAATAGTAGTATTCAGTGGTACATTGTGAAGTCCACAAGGCATAGTAAAGATATTTTGTTTGCTACAGTTAGTCATTGCAATACAGTTTATTAATTAAGAATATATGATATGTATTCATCTGGTGCGACGTATCTTATGTGAAAAAGATAGTTTTCATGGTTTTGAGGAAAGAGCTGAGGATGTCAATTAAAAAAAAAATCATGTCTAAATTAATAACAGTGCTATATACAAACAAAATTACTAATTTGTTTCCTTTACAATTGCAGTGAAGACCATTCTCCTGAAAAGAAGCAGCCGAATTTGAAGTACAAAGAACAACTAAGAAGAAACCTGCTCATTTTAGAAAAAAAGTAAGTTGAATACCACCATAATATTTGTATTATTACTCAAACACACTGTAAGGTTAATTCATGCTATTTCTGTGCCTAAAAATAAAAATTGTGCACCATTCTGTCCAAAAATTCCCATTTCTTAAACAGTGATTTACATCCAGAATGGCCCACAAATTCATATTTTTCGACACACAAATGACCCAACTCAGCCACTAGAATTTTGATATTATAGAACAAACAACTGTTTTAATTGTATAGCATTAGATTTACTATTTGTACTTCTCCACATCACTAGCTTACTTTTTTCTGTCATCTGAACCCCAGTTTAGTAGCACATAAATTCAAGAATACCCATCCCTACTAGTTGTAGTTGCCCAATGCACAATCACATACCATTACATACATCTTTATCATCTTACTCCAACACTCAAGCACACAGCACACATACATTGCAGAACACCCCAACCCACACCTTCTTTATTTATTCAACAGACCCTAAAAAATGTCTACCAAAAATCAAGTCCGTAGAAAGCAACACAGAAGTAGAGCAAATGAAAATAAAAGTGTCCAACATAAGCATCCATCTCTGGAAGAATTTGTAAAAAAAAGTTCAAACAAAACATCTAATACAGTCATTTAGTACAGAAACTTTGCCTCCTCTATCAAAATGTAAAACAAACTAGAAAACAATTAACAAAAAATCAGCTATCACTACAGATAAAACTGCTTCTATAAATCTTGATACAGGGCAAAGTAACCATACCAAAAAAAGTATTTTAGTGAAAATGTTCCGTCACAGAGTCTTTCAAAATCTTATAAAAACAGGAGAAAAACAAGGCTCAACCCTTAAAAACTATCATAGGAAATTAATCTTAGAAGCGTTGATAGACAGTGCAATTCTTCTCAAAAGAAAGTTACTTATTTCAGTGTTAAACAAAATGAAACCACTAACAAAACTAATGACTAAATTACAAAAAAGACTTCTCAATAAATGAAATGTCAACAGAAAGAACTTCTTAAATATTTGCGGAGGTGAATTGAGTCACACTACAAGCACAGAACCATACTTTAATGAAGAAGCATACAAACAAAAGCAAACAAATACAATTGCCATACATAGCAGTGGTCGGGGTTATGAAAAAGTAAATAATACCATAATGGTACAAGACATACTGCTTACAAAAATATGCCCTGAAAACTTAGAATTACCTCTCCATTCAACTGAATCAGAACGTTTAGTATACAAATGACCATGCACGTCAACGTTTAACATTCCCAAAAAATGTTTCAAGTCTTTACGCCAATTCCTCAATCAATATGTGAAAGGCAAAGACAAAATCAAAATTAAACTACTGCAAAATATGGATACCTGTCCAGTGTGCAAGTACACAGGACTACAAGGACATTCATTGATTAATTGGCTTGCATTACAGGACCTACTTGCAAAACCACCGTCCATGATATCAAAAGGATATCAACAAATCATTCAACTATACGAAATCTAGTCTATAAACTGTACTATGCTAAAAGTCCTGCTTCAGCACTAACAACTTTAAATAACATTCTTCTACATGGTACAGCAAAAGACCTACTTGAAAAAATTGACTATATCCAGAACAAATATTTTGGAAGTGAAAGCCACTTAAAGAACGAAATAGCCTTAAAGCAAATTAGCAACAATTCTATGCATGGCAACCTTTTACTACACACATACAAAAAATAAATACTAAAATTTAAAAGTACATCAGCTGAAGTACCAAACCATGTGTGTGTATGTTGCCGCAGAACTTTTTATGAAAGTAACACAAAAACTGTAAACCTATCATACAAAATAGAAGACAATGAAGATTCTAAATGGTTTGAATTAGCTCTCTAAAACAAATACGAAATAACTGACCCCTTAATACTTTGCAGTTACTGCACTACAAAACTTGACAACAACCAAACTCCTTCACATGCTCTCACAAATAATTTGGAATTATATCCACTACCAAAACCCCTACAACAACTTAATTTATATGAGAGCATCATAATTCAAACAATGCACCCATTTCAAGCAATAATACGCCTTCAACCAAAAACAGCAAAATTACCTCTCTCTGAATTAGTGAAAGGTATTTGTGGAAAAGTAGTGTATTTACAACTAGATATAAAAGAAAATGTGCACACTCTAGGAGTGCAACGTCCAATGGAGCAATCTTTAATTATCTTAGTAAATGGAGTACCTACAAAAGACAAAAAAATATAGCAACAGCTGTTAGATTTACATAAAGTTAGACAAGCCTTGCAATATCTAAAAGAGAATAATGAATACTACAAAGAAATTAATATTGAAGAAAACTTGAAGCATACAACTGAAATAATTCAAGAGACACAAGAAGCTGGTCAATTTGAGCTCTTAGATCCTGCTACAATATCAAATACTTTAGACCATTATACAATTCATCCAGTGCACTCTAATGACACCATAGAAGATGCACTAGAAATGTACCAAATGCGTCAGACAAAAGGATCACCAATCAGCATATGGGAAAAAAGTATAGAAGCACGTGCGTTTCCTCTACTATTTCCTACTGGCAAAGGAGGAAGGTACGATGAAGGACCTATTCAAATATCAGCATCAGAATACCGCTCGTTATGGATGTATTCTGGAGATCCCAGATTTAGACAAAATGTGGAATACATATTCCACCTACTCTTTGAAAGTGAACTAGCAACTTTATGTTACGGAGTTGCACACACATTCAAATCATGATCTCACTTTCAAAATATGTCAGCTACACAATTATTACAAAAATTGCAACACAAAGATGAGGTTTTACAATCAAATATTACAAATCTATTAGCAAATATGCGTTGTACTAAAGAGTACTGGTTTCAACGTCATGTAGATGTACGTTGTATGATCAGAAACCTTGGCCCACCCACTTGGTTTGTTACATTAAGTTGTGCAGAATATGCATGGGAAGATTTACATGATTTCCTACGCATATCAAACAAAAACAAAAACAAACATAGATATACTAACACCTGGAGAACTTTGTTCTCTGGATCCTGTTAATGTTTCAAGATATTTTCACCATCACTTCATTGCTATGCTACACTTTATTTGTAATTAAATTGTTCCTCCACCTGGAGAAGTGCAACACTTCTTTTGGAGAAAAGAATACCAAGCCAGAGGAGCGCCACATATCCACATGCTTTTATGGATTAAAGATGCTCCTAAATTTGGTCAAGACAGTGATGCCACTGTTTTACAGTTTATTGAAAAATATGTCACTTGTGAAATTCCATCAGAAGCCCCAAATAGTGATGTTCATGCACAAATTTTACAATTTCAAAGATACAAATGTGGCAAATATCGTCATCTCAAATACAAAAACAAAGGGAAATACTGCACCAAATGCCGCTTTCGGTTCCCTAGACCGGTTACAAAAACAGGTCAAGTGAACAAACTCATGTCTTCAGTTAGACATAGGGCCTCATTCCGAGTATGGCGGTAAGGGATAGCGGCCACCGCTAACGAGAGCGGTGGCGGTAATCCCTTACCGCCATACTCCGAGTTCCCTTTGCGCCATGGAGGTTTTAACACCTGCTTTTAGCAGGTGTTAAAAACCATGGCGCTAAGGGACCTTGATGTTAATAACGCCACCGTAATTTACGGTGGCGTAATTGACGCCTTCCCCACTCCCATTATGCCCTATGGGGCAAGAATGGGAATGGGGAAGGGTAAATGGGGATTGGGGAATTACCGCCCCGCCAACCTTGGAATGGGGCGGTAATTCCGCCATCCACCAAGGCGCTGCCGGTCCGGGTACGGCGTCAACCAAGGCGTTAATAGCGCCATTGGTTAGCGCCGTACTCGGAATGAGGCCCATAGTGTTAAAGTTAAGTCACCCAAAAATACATATTACATAAAAAGAACAGAAAAAAATATATCAATGATTACAGTGCAATCATTTCCCACTTATGGAATGTAAACATAGATGCACAGTACATTGCAGACAATTCCACTGCAGTTGCACAATATGTTACAGCATACTTAACCAAAGCTGAAGAAAACAGAGCTCCTAGACCTCTGGAATGACCTGTCACCAGACAAAACAGTGTCTCAGAAATTATACAGCTTGGGCATAAAAATGCTCTCCCATAGAGAATGTGGATCCTATGAAGCAGCAGATCGTTTAACGGGTACTGCATTGTATGGTAAATCTGAAAATATAGTATGGCTCAGTCTTGGTCCTGCTAAATCTAGAAAAAGAGTTCTAAAATCATATGAAGATATAGAAACAATAGCCAAACATGATCCAACAGCCAAGACATTTAAAAAAAATAGATTGGACACATACTACCCAAACAGAAGTAATACTTTGGAAACCATGTGTCTATACCACATAGCCCAAAACTTCACATACAAAAATAATATAAAACCCGATGAAAAAAAAGGTAAATACAGAGTGACAAACTGTGAAGGCAGTTTAGTAAAACTCACCAAACCAAATGTAATTAATCATATCGAATTGTCATTAAAGACTCCTCAACATAAAGAACTATATTACATGTCCCTGCTACAACTCTTTAAACCATGGAGAAAAGAAGAAGAACTACTAGAAAGCTATGACTCATATGAAGATGCTTTCAAAGCAAATGAGAGCACTATAACTGATGTAAACTTTACACAGTACAAAACAATGTTGCACAATGAACAGCAACACAAAGAAGAACTCCAGGACCAACTAGATAAGGACACTCCTGACAATAGTCAACCTTCTGTAACAGGAAGCCAAGAACCACTGGGAGAACCACTAATAACAAATGAGGCAGAATTAGCTATGACAGAAGTAGAAAACACCATGTGTCAGTATGAAGATAAAGAAGACTTAACTATACTACAATCAAAACTAAACAATGAGCAACGTAGCTGCCCCCACAGGTTTAGCTGCCTACAACATAGGCGGTTTCACTTTACACCGATTACTACTCCTGCCAGTAGAACACCAAAACAAATTAAACTATTACAAACTTTCAACAGAAGCTGCAATGGAACTACGCAGAGTTTTAAAACAAATGAAAATGCTACTAATAGATGAAGTGAACATGGTGTCCAACCTAATGTTGGCTTTGATTCACCTCAGATTTCCAGAAGTACTCAAAACAAACTACGAAGAGCTCTTTGCAGGAAAAAACATTATTGTTTTCGGAGATCTTCTCCAATTGATACCAGTAAAAGGTGAACCTATTTTTAAAACCTTAGGACACAAAATCTGCCGTAAAACATTTGGCAGCATAGGAAATGTCAACCTTTGGCAACATTTAGAATACAGAGAATTACCAGAAAACATGCGATAGTCTGCAGACCTCACCTACGGCAACATTTTAAAAAGTATTAGAGTTGGTCTACTATCTCAAGAAGCATAAGCAATATTAAAAACCCGGCACATCCATGCACTTTATAGCCATAACTCATGTGCTACTGATGTCATGGAACAATTAGCACACAAAAACATCAATTGTACGTTCTTGATGCCAACTCTTGCAAGCTGTTCCAAATTCAATAAAACAATGTTAATTAAAGAAATGCAAAGAATAATTGAAATTTCCCTAACAGACAAACTGGATGTACATGGTATGACACTACCCATGTGTCAACAAGCCACAACAAGACTAAATACTTTGGAAAATTCAATCTCCAACACAGCTGGTTTGGAGAAAATATTAAAATTATCTTTAAACTTTAGAGTAATGCTTAAACGTAACCTTGACGTGGAGCAAGGACTAGTTAATGGAGCACTGCTTACAGTTGTTGGCTTTCAAACATACCCACGTGACAACAAAATTCAGTTTATCAATATTCTCTTTGACAAACTTTCAGAAGTAAAAAGGATAGGACGCTCAACAGTTCGATTCCTTCGCTTCAAAGACATGTATGTACACAGAGAAAAATGTTCTCTAGCTCTTGCATACGCAGTCCCCATTCATAAATCACAAGGTCTTACCCTAGACAAAGCAATGATAGACATTGGTAACACAGTCTTTAAAGAAGGCATAAGCTACGTAGTGCTATCACGCTTACGTACACTTGAAGGTCTATTTCTAATCAACTTTGATGCAAGTAAAGTAAATGCTGATATTCCTTGCATTTTAGAATACAATAGACTTTGTTCACTATACACCCCCTATCTAAACACATATTCTGTTACACAGAAAGTAAAACGTTGTAAAAGAAAACTAAATCAAACAGAAATGCAACAGGATGTCACTGAAAATCCTCCAAAGAGACTAAAAGAAACTACAAGCATAAAAGAACCAATTAGGGAAAGTAAACCAGGTACTTCATCAAAGAAGGAAGACAAACTAAAAAAAAATCACTCAGATACAGAACTACCTGGTCCATTTAAACTCTCAAATATAGTTGGTGTAAGTTGCTACGCAAATGTAGCAATGAATATTCTATTTCAATTACCACCAATTGTTGACAACATTTACTTACACAGTACAAACCAATTATATTTGCAAATGTTAGTCCTTCATAGAAACGCAACAAATAATCCTGGCAATACGTATAGGGGGTAATTCATAGAATTCAGCGCACAAGTGGCACACGCGGCTTGCGCGTGCAGCAGTCTGCACCAGCCCCATGCGGCAAAGCCCATTTCGGCATGCAGCGTATTCATGGATTTTAACATCCCTAAGCAGCCGTGGCGTAGAGTGGCACAGTGACCCTGCAGCAGTGCCAGTTACGCCCCCAACCCCGCCCCGTGCACCATGAACAGCGCACAAATCCAGTACATGGCGCACAGGCCAGTGGACCAGCATACAGCCCCCCAACCATGAAAATGCGTGTAAAACTCCCCGTGCACCCCTCAGAATACACGTACCCCGCTCGCACTAGGCCAATCGCGTGTAAAACTCCCCGCGCACCCCTTAAAATACATGTACCCCGCTCATTCGCGAGCAGGGTATGTGTATTTCTGGGGTTCGTGGGGAGTTTCACACCGGTAGGACCTGTGCGAGCGGGGTACGTGTATTTCTGGGGTTCGCGGGGACTTTCACACACGGTAGGCCCTGTGCGAGCGGGGCACATATAATTCTGGGGTTTGCGGGGACTTTGACACGCGGTAGGCCCTGTGCGAGTGGGGTACATGTATTACTGGGGTTCGCGGGAACTTTCACATGCGATAGGCCCAGTGCGAGTGGGGTACTTGTATAACTGGGGTTCGCTGGAAGTTTCACATGCGATAGGCCCTGTGGGAGTTGGGTATGCATATTACTGGGGTTCATGGGAAGTTTCACACGCGATAGGCCCTGTGCGAGTGTGGTACGTGCATAACTGGGGTTCGCAGGAATTTTCACATGCAATAAGCCCGGTGCGAGTGGGGTACGTGTATTACTGGGGTTCGCGGGAAATTTCACACACGATTGGCCCTGTGCGAGTGGGGTACGTGTATAACTGGGGTTCGCAGGAAGTTTTACACGCGATTGGCCCTGTGCGAGTGGGGTACGTGTATATCTGGGGTTCGCGGGAAGTTTCACACGCGATTGGCTCTGTGTGAGTGGGGTACATGTATAACTGGGGTTCGCGGGATGTTTCACACGATTGGAGCGGGGTACATGTATTTCGGGGGTTTGCGGGAAGTTTCACACGCGATAGGCCCTGTGCAAGTGGAGTACGTGTATTACTGAGGTTCGCAGGAAGTTTCACACACGATTTCGCTGTCAGAGCGGGGTATGTGTATTTCAGGGGTGTGCGGGAAGTCCTACATATGAATTGGCAGTGTGGGTCCTCCCAGGTGTGCCCTCTAGACCCTCCACGGCCCATGCAGGCAGCCACACCACAGGGGACTACCCTGCACCCCTGGTCATGTCCCGCAGGCAGCCCATCCACCATGGGCATGCACCCCAGCCAAGTCACATGTCACCTTGCACTACTGATCACCAACTCATGTCCCCCAGCACCCCCACCCACTGACCATTGATGGGAACCTGCCAGCAGGCCCCCACTAATGTCCCCCAGCACCCCTATGCCCCAGCAGTGAGGGGCACCTGCCAGCAGGCCCCCACGCATGTCCCCCAGCACCCCCACCCCCCAGCAGTCAGGGGCACCTGCCAGCAGGCCCCAACTCATGTCCCCCAGCACTCCCACGCCCCAGCAGTGAGGGGCACCTGCCAGCAGGCCCCCACTCATGTCCCCCAGCACCCCCACCCCCCAGCAGTCAGGGGCACCTGCCAGCAGGCCCCAACTCATGTCCCCCTCATGTCCCCCAGCACTCCCACCCCCCAGCAGTGAGGGGCACCTGCCAGCAGGCCCCCACTCATGTCCCCCAGCACTCCCACCCCCCAGCAGTGAGGGGCACCTGCCAGCAGGCCCCCACTCATGTCCCCCAGCACCCCCACCCCCCAGCAGTGAGGGGCACCTGCCAGCAGGCCCCCACTCATGTCCCACTCATGTCCCCCAGAAGCCCCATCCCTCAGCAGTGAGGGGCACCTGCCAGCAGACCCCCACTCATGTCCCCCAGCACCCCCACCCCCCAGCAGTGAGGGGCACCTGCCAGCAGGCCCCCACTCATGTCCCCCAGCATCCCCACCCCCAACAGTAAGGGGCACCTGCCAGCAGGCCCCCACTCATCCCCCCCTACATGAAGTAAAGATGCACAATCATGGCCCACTTCTACACCAAAATATCGCAGCACGCCACCCCATTCTTGAGACGCAATTATTTCCCAATCCACCCCACACTGACATGCCTATCTCTAGACACAAACCAAAAGTCAACTATGTACATCAACACATGTCCGTCACACCCACACACTGGTTGTCATTGATTGTGTAAACCCACATTTTCACATGCATTAACCCAATGAGCAAATCCCACACATGGAACTAAAATATGAAAATGTATTATGTACAAAAATAAAGCAATGAAATGAAAGCATAACAAAATAGCAAACATGAAATGAAAACCATGTGCAAAAGATGAGTAAATGAAAAGTATAACCAATCCAAAGTAATCCTAAAGAAAAATAGTCAAAACTCTCCCTCCACCAACGCAAAGCCAAAGGAAACGTAAAAAGAAAAATCCATTGATCCATGGTGAAATCAAAAGAAAAAGTTCAAAATAATCCATTGTCCAACTATGTACAATCCATTGTCCAAAAGAAAAATCCATTGATCCATGTTCAAAATCAAATAAAAATTTCAAATAAATCCATTGTCCAACAATGTACAATCCATTGTCAAGGGTCCATGAGCCCAACGAAAGAAGTTAAACCTACCTAAGAAACTACCTAATAAAAAAACTATATACAAATGTTTGTGGCATAGTCCATTCACCACAAATCAGAGGAAAAGGAAAAGGAAACCTAACTCTAAAAACTATTTACAATGGCAGCAGGCTAGTCCAACGACTCACTTTTGGATGTCCCGGGCCAGGGCATCATCGAACTCCCGCTCAATGTCCTGGAGGCGGTCCTCTTCCATGGCCCCGAGGGTTCGCAGGGACGATGACATGTTCACCTCCAACTCCCTGCAAATTGCCTTGAGGCACTCAGACCGCCAAAGGACCCTCCGCATGGAGTTCTCCGCCCTGACCCTATTGTGAGCCGTTGTGAGCCGTGCCTCTTCCGCCCGCTGCCACTCTGCATCTATGGCGTGGTACAAGGAAGACACTTGAAATCCTTGGTCCCCCTGCCCTATGGCCAATGCCTGCCCCTCCGATGTTGAAGGCCCCGAGGCATCATTGCTCCCACCATGTTGTT
This sequence comes from Ambystoma mexicanum, assembly GCF_040938575.1. Taxonomy (NCBI): domain Eukaryota; kingdom Metazoa; phylum Chordata; class Amphibia; order Caudata; family Ambystomatidae; genus Ambystoma; species Ambystoma mexicanum. Next base: position 881,607,561 of record NC_090929.1, on the reverse strand, counting down.
GCTGCTGTGCCTGTGCCTGCGCCCTGGCTCTTGCTGCCTGCATGTCCTTGTCCGGCTGGGGTGCAGTTGTCGTGGTGGCCACCCCTGCTGGACGTCCGACTCCCGACTGTGGCAAGGATGTGTCCTCCACCAGCCTGGCCGCTGGGTCAGAGACAGCTTCACAGGGTACCCAGGTGATACATGTGTGGGAAGATGACATGGAGGACGACTGGCGTGTTGGGGGTTCAGGTGAGGAGGGGGTTGCAAGAAGATCCAGCACACGGAGGAATCCAGCACCGGTGACCCGTCCCAGTAGGTCAAAGTGGTCAAAGAGGCATGTGAGACGACGTGCAGTCTCTCCACGAAAAGAGTGCAGGTCACCTCGCATGCCCCATTGACATAATGCTATCCCAGCCAGGACAGGCTCAACACGGTCCCAGATAGCCACGTCCACAGGGCTGCCCTGACCAAGACACGTGTCCCTCGGGCAGTTTTGTCATCTGCTGCCCCGAACAGCCCGGTGTTGGCAAGTGCAGGGGCAGATGCACCCAACAACACCCCGGTTGTGAGTCTGCCAACAAGGACAGTTGCGGTCAATGACCCTGACACCACTGGCAACCCCCAGCCAGAGAGGCAGAGGGCCAGCAGCTTCAGTGCCAGGGAAGTTGGTGTCCTGGTGGAGCAAGTCCTGGGGCAGTATGATGCCCTCTTTGAAAGTTCGCGCGCCGACTATGAAGGATGGACCAGGATCTGGATGGACATCGTGACTGCCATCAATGCGGAGGGGGTGGCAGTCCATGACTTACTACATGTCAAGAAACGCTGGGAGGACTTCACGGTCCAGGACCCTCAACAAGGCCCGGCGCCTCTCGAAAGCAGTGGATGCCAAGGGGCACTGGGGCCACCTGTCTGACCACCTTCCCCAGTTACGCCTTCTTTTTCATGCGTTATTCCCCATTCCGTGTGTTATGTCCACTGTTCCGCCCACTTTTGTTGTGTGCGCCGCGCTATGTGCGCTTTCCCTGTGCACTTATCGCATGCCGTTTGATGACGTGTGCTTTAGCGTGCGACATGCACGGATTTGGAGCACAACCAGTGGAAAACAGGCACAGTGCCTTCCTTGAATCCACGCGTGCCCCAGCTTGTGCTGGGATTTTCGGCACACATTTGTTCCATGAATCGGCCCCATAGTGTTTATGGAATAAGACAACAATTGGACTACTGTGCTGGAATGGTGAAATTCACTATAAACTCACAAGAAGATCCACAAGAATTGAAAACAAAAGCATACCTATAAATGAAATCTTACAGATTTCATACATGTGGAAACATACATGCACTCTTTGCAACAATGTGACACAAGAACAAATCCCCAATGAACGCTTTGTATATATCAATACCTAATTGTGAATCCATTCCATTGCACCAACCATGGTAGATTATTTTCTACCTGCAATTCGTATAATCGTTCCACCTTACTAATACAAACACATAGTAAATATGTAATACTAATGCTTCTACGTTACAATGCAGATGGTACCAAAAACAACTGCAAGCTGACTGCATTCACACATGGTCAAGTATCACTTGGTAAGAAAACCTTCACAACAATAGGTATAATCTACCACGCAGGAGCCACAACCAATTCAGGTCACTACACTGCATATATAAAAAAGAAATGTGGATGATTTGAATGTAATGATAGTACCATTACTCTAAAGCAGAGATTACCATGCTTATTTAATGTTCTTAAAACCAAAATTTATTAACTAAACTGTACTTAAACCATAACTAAACTTGTAGTAAAAAAAATAAACTTTTAGAATATTCCAACAGGTATCTAACTACCTGAAGATTCTACAACATCTAATCAGATAAATGAATACCACTAAATTATATAAAAAAATGGACAGTTAGAATACACCAACTGATATCTAACTACTCCAAAATGTTACAATATCCAAACAGATAAATCAATACCACTAAATTACATCAAAAATAAGACAGTTAGAATACGCCAACTGATATCTAACTGCTCCAAAATTTTACAATATCCAAACAGATAAATCAATACCACTAAATTACATCAAAAATTAAACAGTTAGAATACACCAACTGGTATCTAACTGCTCCAAAATTTTTACAATATGCAAACAAGTTAAAACAAACAAACAAATAGGTTGTAGCATAACAAAAAAAGCAATTTTTTAATCCAGCGTGGATTTTTTTTTCTCCCACAGACCCAATGATTTTAGCAACAAACACATAAACTGAGCAAATTGCACAGTACACTGGTTTGTAATCTACTAAATATGAGTGTCGAGTGTTGATTATTCAATGTTATAAGTCATTACAAAATAGCAATACTAACATGATATTTTCTTTTATCCTAGAAATGAACAAGAAATACATGTACTCCAGTTACTAAACCAAACAGTAAGTATATTATAATAAGTACAACCATTGCAACATATCACACGCATAGTGGCTTTTAACTTTGTTCCTTATAAATTTGTTCTTGGATCCCAAACTTATAAGCCACTATGAGTGTGATATGCTGCGGTGGTTGTGGCCAGGGCATAGAGTCTTGGGTGCATGGCCATATGGCCATGCACCCAAGACTCTATGCCCTGGCCACAACCACCGCAGCATATCACACCCATAGAGTCAAACATTTTAACTATGCTTTACGGGAACTTTTAATGTCCGCGGACATGATGAGTGTTCTTAGAACATTTTCAAATTGCCAGCGAACAATACGGACAGCGTCCTCAGGACACCCCCATTTTGTTTATTTACGAACATTTCAGGACACCGCGAGTGTTCTTAGAACACTTTCAACTTGCAAGCGAACAATACGGACAGCGTCCTCAAGATACCCCCATTTTGTTTATTTACAAACATTTCAGGACACCGCGAGTGTTCTTAGAACACTTTCAACATGCCAGCGAACAATACAGACAGCGTCCTCAGGACACCCCCATTTTGTTTATTTACGAACATTTCAGGACACCATGAGAGTTCGTAGAACACTTTCAATTTGCCAGCGAACAATACGGGCAGTGTCCTCAGGACACCCCCATTTTGTTTATTTATGAACATTTCAGGACACCGCGAGTGTTCTTAGAACACATTCAACTTGCCATCGAACAATACAGACAGAGTCCTCAGGACACCCCCATTTTGTTTATTCACGAACATTTCAGGACACCGCGAGTGTTCTTAGGATACTTTCAACTTGCCAGCGAACAATACAGACAGCGTCCTAAGGACACCCCCATTTTCTTTACGAACATGTCAGGACACTGCGAGTGTTCTTAGAACACTTTCATCTTGCCAGCAAACAATATGGACAGCGTCCTCAGGACACCCCCATTTTGTTTATTTAGGAACATTTCATGAGACCAAGAGTGTTCTTAGAACACTTTCAACTTGCCAGCGAACAATACGGACAGCGTCCTCAGGACACCCCCATTTTGTTTATTTATAAACATTTCAGATCACTGCGAGTGTTCATAGAACACTTTCAACTTGCCAGCAAACAAAACGGACAGCGTCCTCAGAACACCCCATTTTGTTTATTTACGAACATTTCAGGAAACCGCAAGTGTTCTTAGAACACTTTCAACTTGCCAGCGAACAATACAGACAGCGTCCTCAGAACACCCCATTTTGTTTATTTACGAACATTTAAGGACACCGTGAGTGTTCTTAGAACACTTTCAACTTGCCAGAGAACAATACGGACAGCGTCCTCAGGACACCCCCATTTTGTTTATTTACGAACATTTCAGGACACCGCGAGTGTTCTTAGAACACTTTCAACTTGCCAGCGAACAATACGGGCAGCGTCCTCAGGACACCCCCATTTTGTTTATTTACGAACATTTCAGGACACTGCGGGTGTTATTAGAGCACTTTCAACTTGCCAGTGAACAATACGGACAGCGTCCTCAGGACACTTCCATTTTGTTTATTTACAAACATTTCAGGACACCGCGAGTGTTCTTAGAACACTTTCAACTTGCCAGCGAACAATACAGACAGCGTCCTCAGGACACCCCCATTTTGTTTATTTACGAACATTTCAGGACACTGTGAGTGTTCGTACAACACTTTCAATTTCCAAGCGAACAATACGGGCAGTGTCCTCAGGACATCCCCATTTTGTTTATTTATGAACATTTCAGGACACCGCGAGTGTTCTTAGAACACTTTCAGCTTGCCAGCGAACAATACGGACAGCGTCCTCAGGACACCCCCATTTTGTTTATTTACGGACATGTCAGGACACCACGAGTGTTCTTAGAACACATTCAACTTGCCATCGAACAATACGGACAGAGTCCTCATGACACCCCCATTTTGTTTATTCATGAACATTTCAGGACACCGCGAGTTTTCTTAGGATACTTTCAACTTGCCAGCGAACAATACAGACAGCGTCCTCAGAACACCCCCATTTTCTTTACGAACATGTCAGGACACTGCGAGTGTTCTTAGAACACTTTCATCTTGCTAGCAAACAATATGGACAGCGTCCTCAGGACACCCCCATTTTGTTTATTTAGGAACATTTCATGAGACCGAGAGTGTTCTTAGAACACTTTCAACTTGCCAGCGAACAATACGGACAGCGTACTCAGGACACCCCCATTTTGTTTATTTATGAACATTTCAGATCACCGCGAGTGTTCATAGAACACTTTCAACTTGCCAGTGAACAAAACGGACAGCGTCCTCAGGACACCCCCATTTTGTTTATTTACAAACATTTCAGGAAACGGCAAGTGTTCTTAGAACACTTTCAACTTGCCAGCGAACAATATGGACAGCGTCCTCAGAACACCCCCATTTTGTTTATTTGCGAACATTTCAGGACACCGCGAGTGTTCTTAGAACACTTTCAACTTGCCAGCGAACAATACGGACAGCGTCCTCAGGACACCCCCATTTTGTTTATTTACGAACATTTCAGGACACCGCAAGTGTTCTTAGAACACTTTCAACTTGCCAGCGAACAATACGGGCAGCTTCCTCAGGACACCCCCATTTTGTTTATTTATGAACATTTCAGGACACTGCGGGTGTTATTAGAGCACTTTCAACTTGCCAGTGAACAATACGGACAGCGTCCTCAGGACACCTCCATTTTGTTTATTTACGAACATTTGCAGGACACCGCGAGTGTTCTTAGAACACTTTCAACTTGCCAGCGAACAATATGGACAGAGTCCTCAGGACATCCCCATTTTGTTTATTTACAAACATTTCAGGACACTGCGACTGTTCTTAGGACACTTTCAACTTGCTAGCGAACAATACGGACAGCGTCCTCAGGACACCCTCATTTTGTTTATTTACAGACATGTCAGGACACCACGAGTGTTCTTAGAACACATTCAACTTGCCATCGAACAATACGGACAGAGTCCTCAGGACACCCCCATTTTGTTTATTCACGAACATTTCAGGACACCGCGAGTGTTCTTAGGATACTTTCAACTTGCCAGCGCACAATACAGACAGCGTCCTCAGGACACCCCCATTTTCTTTACGAACATGTCAGGACACTGCGAGTGTTCTTAGAACACTTTCATCTTGCCAGCAAACAATATGGACAGCGTCCTCAGGACACCCCCATTTTGTTTATTTAGGAACATTTCATGAGACCGAGAGTGTTCTTAGAACACTTTCAACTTGCCAGAGAACAATACGGACAGCGTCCTCAGGACAGCCCCATTTTGTTTATTTATGAACATTTCAGATCACCGCGAGTGTTCATAGAACACTTTCAACTTGCCAGCGAACAAAACGGACAGCGTCCTCAGGACACCCCCATTTTGTTTATTTACAAACATTTCAGGAAACGGCAAGTGTTCTTAGAACACTTTCAACTTGCCAGCGAACAATATGGACAGCGTCCTCAGAACACCCCCATTTTGTTTATTTACGAACATTTCAGGACACCGCGAGTGTTCTTAGAACACTTTCAACTTGCCAGCGAACAATACGGACAGCGTCCTCAGGACACCCCCATTTTGTTTATTTACGAACATTTCAGGACACCGTGAGTGTTCTTAGAACACTTTCAACTTGCCAGCGAACAATACGGGCAGCTTCCTCAGGACACCCCCATTTTGTTTATTTACGAACATTTCAGGACACTGCAGGTGTTATTAGAGCACTTTCAACTTGCCAGTGAACAATAGGGACAGCGTCCTCAGGACACCTCCATTTTGTTTATTCACAAACATTTCAGGACACCGCGAGTGTTCTTAGGATACTTTCAACTTGCCAGCGAACAATACAGACAGCGTCCTCAGGACACCCCCATTTTCTTTACGAACATGTCAGGACACTGCGAGTGTTCTTAGAACACTTTCATCTTGCCAGCAAACAATATGGACAGCGTCCTCAGGACACCCCCATTTTGTTTATTTAGGAACATTTCATGAGACCGAGAGTGTTCTTAGAACACTTTCAACTTGCCAGAGAACAATACGGACAGCATCCTCAGGACACCCCCATTTTGTTTATTTACGAACATTTCAGGACACCGCGAGTGTTCTTAGAACACTTTCAACTTGCGAGCGAACAATACGGGCTGCTTCCTCAGGACACCCCCATTTTGTTTATTTACGAACATTTCAGGACACTGCGGGTGTTATTAGAGCACTTTCAACTTGCCAGTGAACAATACGGACAGCGTCCTCAGGACACCTCCATTTTGTTTATTTACGAACATTTCAGGACACCGCGAGTGTTCTTAGAACACTTTCAACTTGCCAGCGAACAATATGGACAGAGTCCTCAGGACATCCCCATTTTGTTTATTTACAAACATTTCAGGGCACTGCGAGTGTTCATAGGACACTTTCAACTTGCCAGCGAACAATACGGACAGCGTCCTCAGGACACCACCATTTTCTTTATTCACAAACATGTCAGGACACCGCAAGTGTTCTTAGAAAAATTTCAACTTGCCAGCGAACAATACGGACAGCGTCCTCAGGACACCCCCATTTTGTTTATTTAGGAACATTTAAGGGCACCGCAAGTGTTCTTAGAACACTTTCATCTTACCAGCGAACAATACGGACAGCGTCCTCAGCACACCCCCATTTTGTTTATTTATGAACATTTCAGGACACCGCGAGTGTTCTTAGAACACTTTCAACTTGCCAGCGAACAATACAGACAGCGTCCTCAGGACACCCCCATTTTGTTTCTTTATGAACATTTCAGGACACCGCGAGTGTTCTTTATTTACGAACATTTCAGGACACCGCGAGTGTTCTTAGAACACTTTCAGCTAGCCAGCGAACAATACGGACAGCGTCCTCAGGACACCCCCATTTTGTTTATTTACAAACATTTCAGGACACCGAGAGTGTTCTTAGAACACTTTCAACTTGCCAGTGAACAATACGGACAGCGTCCTCAGGACACCCCCATTTTGTTTATTTACGAACATTTCAGTACACCGCGAGTGTTTTTATAACACTTTCAACTTGCCAGCGAACAATACAGACAGTGTCCTCAGGACACTGCCATTTTGTTTATTTACGAAAATTTCAGGACACCGCAAGTGTTCTTAGAACACTTTCAACTTGCCAGCGAACAATACAGACAGTGTAGTGTCCTCAGGACACCCCCATTTTGTTTATTTACGAACATTTCAGAACACCGCGAGTGTTCTTAGAACACTTTCAACTTGCCAAAGCACAATACGTACAGCGTCCTCAGGTCACCCTCATTTTGTTTATTTACGAACATTTCACGACACCGCGAGTGTTCTTAGAACACTTTCAACTTGCCAGTGAACAATACGGACAGCGTCCTCAGGACACCCCCATTTTGTTTATTGACGAACATCCCAGAACATGATACATTCTTAGAACAGTTTCAACTTATCTGCGAACAGAACAGACAGGCATATCGTTCTCAGGACCCCCCCATTTTATCTATTTACGAACATTTCAGGACACTGCATTCTCAGGACACCAGAACACTTTCAACTTACCAGCGAACAGCACACCGCAAGTGTTTTTAGAACAGTTTCAGCTTGCTTGCAAACAACACGGACACATATTGCATCCTCAGAACACCCCCATTTAGTTTATTTAGAACATTTCAGAACAGCCATGGTGTCCGCAGACTCGGTAGTGGCCGTGTAGTTTTGGGCGGCTTATTACTTCGCTGTAATATATATATATATATATTGAGTGTAAGAACTTTGTTAAAGGAATGTTATGGTCAAGTTGATCTAATACATACCCATCAAATTCAGTGAAAAAACCTTGTTAAAGGGACGTTATGGTTACTCTGCACTGATGAAAACCTATGACAACCAGTGGAAAAAGTGTATTAAAAGGATATTATGGTTACAAGTTAAATCGAAAAACACCAGAAATTCGCCAGTTATGAGAAGCAAAGCAACCATAACTCGCACCACCAACGTGCACTGCTCAGAATAACACCCATGACATTAAAGATGACATCACAGATGAAACACATGTCACACATGGCCTCAGTCAAGGTTTCGGGACGTAATACCATCTGTCTGCCTGTCACCCCAGGCATAAAAGTTATTCACACTGCAGGATTTAGAATAATTTTCATTTTTAAATTTCTGGTGGTCGATCTGCTCAAGTAGAGCACAACTCCCATTGGAAAAAGAACGCTGCTTCCTGTTTTTCTTTTATTGCATCCATTTGCTTAAACAGCCCACAATACAGGACACCCTGATGCATAGGTAAAATGCGTTGTGCCATTGTGTTCCCTTTCTTCACTATATGATGCTCTCCAGAACTCTCCTTCTTCCCTCTTCCACTCAGGGTAGTAGCTAACGTTATTATTACTGCATACATTCTAGGACTGTGTACAATTAAAAAAAAAAAAAAACATAAAATGTGGGAATCTACATGGCATGCGTAATATGTGACCACCTTTTATTTGCCATATTTACTGACTCTAAGTGAACCACAGATTAAAAGGTTCCTGTCATGTTTATTCCCTAATGTTTGACAAGTATTCTCTGTTAAAAATGACTAAATCTGCAACAAACATGTGTTGTGTATTATCTGGCTCTTAATGGAACTGATACTTATTTTTAAACTGTAATCCCCTGCTTGGTATGGCTTCAGTGAAATATATGTGAAGTGTGCTTGCAATCCAGGCCTATCGGTTTGGAAAGGTACTGCACAATGTTCCAAGAAAGTGTATTTGGGCCACAGGATGGACTCACGTTTGACAAACAAAAAGGCACTAAAGTTTGAAGAAACTGTTTAGTAGAGGTAAAGGTCAACAAACAGCATGTTTCAGATGTTAAAATCTGGAATTATCAAGAACAAACAACTGAACATGTTGTGCCATCATAGGTGAGACTCAACAATAAAACCAGAATTGCATGTTTGGGATTAGGTTTAAAAAAGTGATGCAACATCCAAGAATCAATAGAGGACAGGCTAAGAACTACCTTTATTCTGAGAATCTGAGAACTGCTCTCTCTCTCTCTCTCTCTCTCTCTCTCTCTCTCTCTCTCTCTCTCTCTCTCTCTCTCTCTCTATATATATATATATATATATATATATATATATATTTTCACTAAGTTGCCCTACCAAAAACCTAAAAACCTATGCACTTCGCAAAAATAAACATTTCCACCTCCCCACTATGGTTCAAAGTAAAACCGAAAACCCCCTGAAATTCGCCAGTTATGGTAGACTATGCCACCATACCTGCCTTCAACACTGTGCACTGCTAACACTAACACCCGGAACATGAAACATGGAATCACAAATGTCATTGATGACATCACTGACGCCATCACTTGTTTAACCCCTTTGTTTTCGTTTACTACCATATACAATATGTCCATTCAGTAAAACAACTTTGTTAAAGGGATGTTACACTTCACAGTGAAACCAAAAAACACTACGCTTTCCCTAATTTTGGTAAACTAGGCAACCATAACTCGCACCACCTACGTTCATTGCTAAGACTAACACCCAGGACATCAAAGATGACATCTCAGCATGACGACGATACATTAAATTATTATTCCCTTTTTTCCTTTTTAAGGCGGGCTCTGAAAAGAGATGTTTTTTGTTTTTGTTTTTGGGCAGATGCCTTACAGACACATATTTTGTTTATTTGTTTGTATTTTTTGTCCTTATTGTACTCCTACAACCATTACACAACCTTCTACAAAGTAAGCCTTACATTCCAAAAGAACATGGCATTTCCCAAAGAAGATAGCGCAACACCATCTGCTTCAAAATAATCCTCATTACTTGGAACAATGTTATCGTGGCTGCAGAAAAACATACCAGCTCGTAATATGAAAGCACGCATGCCGCGATTGATGATACACATCCCAATACTTTGATCTGGACAGAAAACAGAATTGTTGTCACATTTTAGTCTAGGGAGTAAATCAGAAAAAAATACTTTAGTTGTTGGGAAGATGTTCATGAGTGCTTCAAACAAATGTCCCAAATCTGCCAACAAAGTATGTGAACTGGCAAGCACCGTAGTGCAAAATTACGACATGAGGAGTGATCATCGTACGCATGTCTCTGCAAACTTTCAGAATTGCCGCAACATTGACTTCAGTGACAGCGCTCCACACCACCTCCACTCCTCTCACATCAAAATGGTGTGCCACTTGCCTACTCTTGGCATAGTGTTGTGAGCCATGGACGAAAATGTCTCCAAGCACCAAAACCCTGACCCTCTCCACCTCTGCCATCTTCAGTATACGCACTGTCTTTCGAGACAAAAGAGTAATGTGAGCATCTGATTGGCTGATGCCTACAGCCCCCTTTCCATTCAGGATTTGCTGTAGAAACCCGTATGTGACACGCCCTACCCGCGTACAAGCGTTGGCTATGTGCGGCACGTAGCTCTTACCCAGTCCTTCTACCCTTTCCACATCGGTGTAGCAAATCGACTCCCTCATTGGACACAACTAAGCAGTCACGCAACCATCCACCAATCACATTGAACATCGCTAAATGTAACTCCGTCATCAACATTGCGCACTTCAAATGTACTGTCGATGACTCTGACTGGAAGTCGCATATCATCGCAAAGCACCTACTTCACAAACTAATGTGCAAGTGTTGCGGATTTCTATGTACAGCTCCATGCATGTGCACATGCATGAGTATAGAGTACAGGTATGCATATTTTAATCAGAGAACATGTGCAACCCTTATGATGTAATTTAAATAAATTAATGCTGCTAAACGTGCATAGGCAATACATACCAACGCTCCCCCTTTTAAGTGCAAGATGTCCGATTTATCATTGACAAACCACACGACTTCTTACTGTCTTCCGCATAACCTATACATACGTTACAAGCATGCCTATTTAGGGCGAAACTCGATTTTGCATTAGAAAATGTCGCTGGTGTGTACTGTGTATGGCCTACAGTAATGCTACTTGCAATGCGATCATATGGGAAAAGTAAGCACTCATGATTGCTGTGGTGACATCTCCCTCTGAGGGTCTTCCGATGTGTCGGCATCGTGCTTATAATTTGCAAGTAGAGAAATGTTTCCCATCTACTATTATGCCCTATCACTTACAAACCTCTCTCCTAAAGATAGTATACTTTTTAAAAAACAAGGCATTACCATAACCTTAAAATTGTTCTCAATTCAGAAGGACTTGCCAGTAACATATTGCAAGTAACATACACAGGCAGCACATAGTGAAGTGAAATGCACACGTGCACTGGGTTGAAATATGAAAGGAGAATGCTCTGACGAAAGATGCACAATTAATGTGTGTAGTATCATCACTGCTGTAAACACACAAAGTAATTAATGTTTTTTTTTTAATCGTAGTGAAGACTACTCTCCTGAGAATCAACATCATCTACACTGCAAACGACAAATCCGAAGAAACCTGGTCATTTCACAAAAAAATGTAAGCACAGTACTAACTTTATATTGTAACTGTTCCTCAAAGAAGAGGCTGCATGGGTTATTTGTTTAATTTGTACACCAAAGCAAACATTGATTTCTGAACCATTCTTCCTGCAAATACCCATTTATTAATTAGAGAATTACAGGCAGAATGGCTCACTAATCCCTGTGAGTTTGGAACTCAAATAACATACAGAATCATTAGAAGGTTAGTTCTAGAAAGGTAGTTGCTGTTTCAAGTTTATGGCATTTCGTTTTCTAATAATGCTTCTTGTCACCACTAAGCCACTTTGTACTCTCATCTGAAGGACATTGTAGTAGTATACAAACAGTAAAATAGCCTTACCAAATCATTGTAAGAGTCCAATGCACATTCACACACCATGACAAAGAGCTTCCCCATCAGACTCATGCACGCATGCACACAGGACACATACATTAAACAGCAGACCAATGCATGCCTTCTTTTTTTCAACAGACAAGAATGCCTACCAAAAAGCAACTTTGTAGAATGGAATGCAGAAGTAGAGCAAATAAAAATAAAAGTGTTCAATCTAAGCCTCCATCTGTAGTAGAGCTTGTAGAGAACATTGGAACAAAACAGCTAATGCAGTCGTTTAGCAAAACAAAGGAAGTTCCAACTACCGAAACTTTACCTCCTCCATCAAAAAGTGGCAGAAAACACAAAAAGCGTGGCAGAAAATCGACTACCAGTACAGCTAACAATGCTCCTAATAATCCTGATATAGTAACAATGACCCATAGTAAAAAACGTATTTTAGCTAAAATGTTTCGTCACAGAGTGTTTCAGAATCTACTAAGAAGAGGACCGAAATCATCCCCACCCCTTATAACCTACCGTAGAAAGTTAATCCTACAAGCTCTTGTGGACAGTGCAATCCTTCTCAAAAGGAAGTTGTTTATATTAGTGTAAAGTAGGATTAAAGCACTAACAAAACTAAGTACCAAACTACAAAAGAAACTCAGCAATAAACGGAATGTGAACAAAAATAATTTCTTAAATGTTTGTGGGGGTGAAAGGAGTCACACGACAATCACAGAACCTTATTTTAATGAAGAAGCATACAAACAAAATCAAACAAACACAATTGTCATCCATAGCAGTAGACGAGTGTATGAGAAAATCAATAGTACCATCATGGAACAAGAAAAACTGCTTACAAAAGTATCCCCTGAAAACTCAGAATTACACCTCGATTCGACAGAACCACACCGTCCAGTATACAAAAGGATGTGTACATCAATGTGTGCCATTCCAAACAAAGCTTTCAAATCTTTACGTCAGTTCCTCAATCTGTATGTAAAAGGGAAAGACACAAGTAAAATGAAAGTGTTGCAAAATATGGATATTTGTCCAGTGCGCAAATACACAGGACTACAAGGACATTCATTAGCCTGCATTTCTGGGCCTATTTGCAAAAGCATCTTCCATGATATCAAAAGGATAGCTGTACATCATTCAAATGTAAGAAATCTAGTGTATAAAATATACTGTGCAAAAGTCCAGCTTCAGAATTAGGCAATTTAAATAAGACCCTTCTGCATGGTACACCCAAATACTTACAAGAAGAAATTGACCGTATTCAGAGAAAGTATTTTGGAAGTGAAAGCCACTTACAAAATGCAATAGTTTTAGAGCATACTAGCAACAAATCTGCACATAGAAACCTTCTATTACACACACACAGAAAAGAAATACTAAAATTTAAAAGGGCATCGACTGAAGTACCAAACCATGTGTGTGTGTGTTGGCGCAGAACGTTTTTACAAAAGGAACACAAAAAATGTGGACATAGCATACAAAATAGAAGACAATGAAGATTCCAAATGGTTTGAATTAGCTCTCTACCTTTTAGCAGAAAACAAATATGAACTAACTGAACGACTAATATGTTGCAGTTATTGTACTACAAAATTAGACAACAAACACACTCCTTCATGTGATATTACAAATAATTTGGAATTGTTCCCACTACCAAAAATCCTGCAACAACTCAATTTGTATGAGAGCATCATAATTCAAACAGTTCGCCCATTTCAAGCAATTATACGCCTTCATCCAAAAACAGCAAAATTACCTCCCTCTGAATTGGTGAAAGGCATTTGTGGCAAAGTAGTTTATTTGCCATTAGATCTAACTGAAAATGTACACACTCTAGGAGTGCAATGTTCAATAGAGCATTCTTTAATAGTCTTGGTAAATGGTGTATCAACAAAAGGCAAACAAATTTGGCAACAACTGGTGGACTTACATAAAGTTAGACAAGCATTGCAATATATAAAAGACAATAACGAGTACTACAAGGAAATAAATATTGAAGAAAGCTTAAGGGAAACAACTGAAATAATTCAAGAGCCATCAGAAACTGGACAATTCGATCTTCTGGATCCTGCTGCAGTATTCATTTTTTTTGGACCAGTACACAATTCATCCATTTCATTCCAATGGAAGCATAGATGATGCACTAGAAACTTACCAAATGCGACAAACCAAAGGTTCACCAATGAGCATATGGGAAAAAAAGTATAGAAGCATGTGCGTTTCCACTGCTATTTCCTACTGGCAAAGGTGGAAGATACAATGATAGACCCACTCAGATTGGGGCATCAGAATACCGCTCATTAGGAATGTGTTCATAAGATCCCAGATTTAGACAAAATGTGGAATACATATTCCACCTACTCTATGAAAGTGAATTAGCAACGCTATGTTACGGAGTTGCACACATTTTGAAATCTGGAACCCACTTTCAAAATACGTCAGCTACGCAGTTAATACAAAAGGTACAGGAAAAAGATGAGGTTTTACACTCAAGTATAACAAATTTGTTTGCAAACATGCGTGGTACAAAGGAATACTGGTTCCGACGGCACAGAGACGTGCGTTGTATGATTAGAAACCTTGGACCACCAACTTGGTTTGTTACACTAAGTTGTGCAGAATATGCATGGGAAGATTTACATGAGTTCCTACACATGGAAAACAGCAACAAAAACAACATAGATATATTACCAACTGGAGAACTTTGCTCTCTAGATCCAGTTAATGAGTCAAGATATTTCCATCCTCGTTTCATTGTCATGCTACACTTTATTTGCAATAAAACTGTTTCTCCCCTTGGAGAAGTGCAACACTTCTTTTGGAAAAAAGAATATCAAGCGAGAGGAGCACCACATATTCACATGCTGTTATGGATCAAAGGTGAACCTAAATTTGGTCACGACAGTGATAGCACTGTTTTGCAGTTTATCCAAAAATATGTCACTTGTGAAATCCCTTCACAACAGACACATAGTGAGCTGCATGTGCAGATTTTACAATTTCAAAGACACAAATGTGGCAAATATTGTTGCCGCATATACAAAAACAAAGGTAAATACTACACCAAATGCCGCTTTGGTTTCCCTAGACCAGTTACAGAACAGGTGAAGTAAACAACTTCATGTCTTCAGTTCGACATAGTGTTAAAGGTAAATCCCCTAAGAACACATATTACATAAAAAGAACAGAAGAATCAAAATATATCAATGATTAGAATGCAAGCATTGCCCTCTTATGGAATGCAAACATAGATGTGCAGTACATTGCATACAATTCTACTGCTGTTGCACAATATGTTACAGCCTACTTAACAAAAGCAGAAAAAACAGAGCTTCAAGACCTCTGGGATGCACTAGCATCAGACAAAACACTATCACAGACATTGTACAGCCTAGGCATAAAAATGCTCTCTCATAGAGAATGTTATGCCTATGAAGCAGCAGATCGTTTAACCGGTACTGCTTCATATGGAAAATGAGACAACATACTCTTCTTGGTCCTGCTAAATCTAGAAAAAGAGTGCTGAAATCATATGAGGACATAGAAACAATTGCAATAAGTGATCCCAACAGCCAAGACATTCTAAAAAACAATTTGCTGGACACATACTATCCGAACAGGAGTAGCACTTTGGAAAGCATGTGTCTATACCACATATCTCAAAACCTTGCATACAAAAATAATATAAAACCCCACGAAAGCAAAGGTAGATATAGAGTGAGCGATTGTGAAGGGAGCTTGTGAAACCTACCAAACAAAGCTTAATTAATCATGTAAAATTATCATTAAAAACTCCTCAACAGAAAGAACTATATTACATGTCTCTGTTACAACTTTTTAAACCATGGAGAAAAGAGCAAGACATAATAGATAACTATGACTGCTATGAAGATGTGTTTAAAGCAAATGAAAGCGCTATCAACAATGTGAACTTTACGCAGTACAAAACAATGTTACACAATGAGCAGCAACAGGAAGAAGAACTTCAGGCCCAACTAGATAAAGACTCTTCCGACAGTGGTCAACCTTCTGTAACAGGAATCAGAACCACTAGGACAACCACTAATAGAAAATGAGGCAGAAGTAGATATGGCAGAAGTAGAAAACACCATGTATCAGTATCAAGAAGATACAGAAGATTTAACTGTACAACAAGCAAAACTTAACAAAGATCAGCGCAGCATTTTTGAAGACATAACAAAACAAATTGTACATGGTGTACAACATGAAAATAAAGAATGTTCCTGCCGAAATTACAAACCTATACTACTGTATGTGAGTGGTGAAGCTGGATCAGGAAAACCATTCTTAATCAAAATCATCAGCAAGTTCCTTCAACAATTGACAAACAACAAACTGTCAGCTGTTGTAACGGCCCCTACAGGTTGAGCTGCCTACAACATAGGCGGTGTCACTTTACACCAATTACTACTGCTTCCAGTAGAACACCAAAACAAATTAGACTATTACAAACTTTCTGCAGAAGCTGCAATGGAAGTATGCAGAGTATTAAAACAAATGAAAATGATACTAATAGATGAAGTGAGCATGGTCTCCAACCTAATGTTGGCTTTGATTCACCTCAGATTCCAAGAAGTACTTAAAAGTTACAACAGAAAACTCTTTGCATGGAAGCACATTATCGTTTTAAGAGATCTTGTACAATTGACACCAGTGAAAGGTGAGCGTATTTTTAAAACCTTAGGCCACAAACTCTGCCGTAAAACTGTTAGCAGCATAGGAAATGTCAACCTTTGGCAACATTTACAATACAGAGAATTAACAGAGAACATGCAGCAATCTGCAGATCTCACTTATGCCAACATCTTAAAAAGTATTAGAGTTGGTGTACTATCGAAAGAAGCACAAGCAGTATTGAAAAACCGGCACATGCATGCACTTTATGGCGATTATGCATGTGCAACTGATGATATGGAACAAATTGCGCACAGAAATGTCAATTGGATGGCCTTAATGCCAACTCTTGCAAGCTCTTTCAAATTCAATGAAACAATGTTAAATAAAGAAATGCAACCAATGTGTGAGCAAGCCACACCAAGACTAAATAGTTTAGAAAATTCAATCTCCAACACAGCTGGGTTGGAAAAAATATTAAAATTATCCTTACATTTTAGAGTAATGCTTAAACGTAACCTTGACGTCGAGCAAGGGCTAGTTAATGGAACACTGGGTACAGTTGTTGGCTTTCAATCATACCCACAGCAACATTCGGTTTGTCAATATTAGGTTTGATAAACTTTCAGAAGTGAAAAGGATAGGACGCTCAATTGCTCGATTCCTTCTCTTCAAAGACATGCACGTACATAGAGAGCAATTTTCTCTAACTCTTGCATATGCAGTTACCATTCATAAATACCGAGGTCTTACCCTTGACAAAGCCTTGATAGACATAGGAAACAGTCTTTAAAGACGGCATGAGCTACGTAGCATTATCATGCTTACGTACACTTGACAGTCTATTGCTAATGAACTTTGATGCAAGTAAAGTCAAAGCTGATATTCTTTGCATTCTAGAATACAATAGACTGAGTTCACTGTACACCCCCAATCAGAGACAATATTCTGTTCCAGATAAAGTGAAACGTGGTAAAAGAAAACTAAATCAAACAGAAATGCAACAGAATCCAACAGCAAATCCCTCAATGAAAACAAAACAAGCTAAAGCTTCATCAATTACCACAAACAAAGAAGAACCTATAAGGGAATGTTAACCAGGTACGTCTTCAAAGAAGGAACAGAAACTCCGAAAAATGCACTCAGATACAGAACTAGCTGGTCCATTCAAATTTGCAAATGAAACTGGGGTAAGTTGCTATGCAAATGTAGCAATGAATATTCTATTTCAATTGCCACAATTGTTAACAATATTTACTTACACAGTACAGACCAATTGTTTTTGCAAATGTTAGTGCTTCATAGAAATGCAACAAACAATCC
This sequence comes from Ambystoma mexicanum, assembly GCF_040938575.1. NCBI lineage: Eukaryota > Metazoa > Chordata > Amphibia > Caudata > Ambystomatidae > Ambystoma > Ambystoma mexicanum. The sequence continues at coordinate 881,589,339 of NC_090929.1, read as the reverse complement.
TGACAACACATACAGTGTTCATGGAATAAAGCAAGAATTGGACTACTGTGCTGGAATGGTGAGATTCACTATGAACTCACAAGAAGATCCACAAGAATTTCTAATGTACTTACTACTAGTATTGGAAAACAAAAGCATACCTGTAAATCTTCCAGATATCGTACATGTGGAAACATACATGCACTCTCTGTAACAATGTGATACAGGAACACATCCCTAATGAGCGATTTGTGTATGTTTCCATACCTAATTGTGAATCCATTCCATTCCAGCACCTTGTACAGAATGCAAACCATGGCAGATTATGTAGTATTTGCAATTCAGACAATCGCTCCACCTTACTGATACAATCGCATAGTGCCTACATAATACTTATGCTTCTACGTTATAATGCAGATGGTACCAAAAACAACTGCAAACTGACTGGATTCACACACGGTCAAGTGTCACTTGGAAAGAAAACCTTTACAACAATAGGTATAATCTACCATGCAGGAGCTACAACCAACGCAGGTCACTACACTGCATACATTAAAAAGAAATGTGGATGGTTCAAATGTAATGATAGCACCATTACTCTAAAGCAGATATTGCCAGCTAATCTTACAAATGCGTACTTAATCTTCTTAAAGGCAAAATGTTATAAATAATGTGTACTTCAAGACTACCACAAAATTATGGAAAAGACTACAAACAGTTAGAATATGCCAACAGGTATATAACTGCCCAAGAGATATAACAACGACACAAATAAATGAATATCATAGAACTGTAAGAACAAATGCACAGTTAGAATATGCCTATAGGTATCTAACTGTTGTTAAAAAAGGGCAGCAAGGCAACAAACATAACATTAATCAAAAAATGAAGGAAATAAGGAAGTAGTTTGTACTATAGTAAATAAAGGTTTTTTTTAATCCAACATGGATTTTATTTTCCCCAGACCCAAGGATTAGAAAAGCAAACACAGAAACTGAGCAGAATGCACAGTACTCTGGTTTGTAAACTGAATATGAGGGTAAAAAAAGGTAAACTGTCTATTATGCAATGTAGTAAGTTTTCATAAAATGCAAAGACTAACATACTTTTTTCTTTTATCACAGAAATTAAAAAAGGATACTTCCGCCAAGTACTGAAGGCATTTAAAACATTTATTGATTCTGGACAAAGTAAGGAGTAAGTGTTTTGGCAGTCATTTTGTACACATGCAAACCTATACGTCTAATCTATGGTACTGATATGTTGCAGCGGCTGTAGGCTGGTCCTTGCATCTTGGTTGTGAACCTACCACCTACGCCTTACGACCAAGGTACAAACAGTATAGTTCCTACCCACAACCATCACTACATATCAAAACCATGGTCCTTGTAAATTACCTACTTATATATTAACTTTTGGTACTATTGTCTACAGCCATGTAGCCAAGACGCTAGGACGTGCACATAACTACTGCATTACACCACACCCATATTCACTTATTACCTCACTGCTTATGACTTCAGTCTTGGGTGCATGGCCTTTGGGCATGCAGGCAAGACTGTGGATCCTGGACAGAAACACCACAGCATATCGGAACCATTGTGCCTTGTAATTTCACTACATACAAAGTTGGTTTTGGGAGCATGCCCTTCGGCCATGCTCCCAAAATGCTACGCCCTCCCCACAACCATCTTAATGATGTTGCTTAGTACAAGTGTACCTATAGCTGTGATATGATGCAGTAGTTTTTAGCCACAGGCTACAGACGTGAGTGGGAGGCCACAGGTTTATCAATGTGTGGGTATACAGTATATAAAATCCATAGTTGCTTACAACTGCAGTGCTTATTATTTTGTTCAAATACTCTACATCCTGGCCACTACTACCACACCATATGACATCCATTGGGGCATATAACTACACTACGTACAAATGTGCTTTTGGGGGCATGGCCTTTGGCCATGCACCCATGACTGCAGCCCCTCTCCACAGCCGCCAAACTGATGCTCTACCACACTATATCACACCCATTGTAAGCACACTACATATAACTGTGCTGTTGGGTGCACTCATGACTGCAGACCCTCCCCACAGCCACCGGAGTGATGTTCAATACTAGGGGTGTCTCTGTAGCTGTGAAATGCTGCAGTGTTTGTGGGCAGGGCCTAAAATCTTATGTGTATGTCCATACATTTAAATATTTGGATGTGAAAAAGCTTACATATTACACAGCCACGGTAGTGGCTGTGTAGTTATGGTTAAGTTGCTGTTTCTATAGGAAGAGCCCTTTTTGGGTGGCTTATAACTTTGCTCTCCCTGGACGAATCCTCACCAAACTTTGCAAAAAAAAAGTATATGGGTCACTCTGAATATATTTTCAAAGTTTGGTGAGGTTTGGTCCAGGGGGGCAAAGTTATAAGGGGGGTTCCAAAACTTCTTTTTTTCCCATAGACTGAATGGGGAAAACACTTTGCTCACTCCTACAGCCCAAACCGCTGGACGGATTTTCACCAAATTTGGACCAGGAGCAGCGGCATGGTCCCGAAAGTGTGCTTTTGCAAATTTGGTGAAAATCCGTCCAGTAGTTTTTTTAAAATTACCAAAAAGTAGGTCACAAAAAATTAGTGCTATCTATGTTCAGTCCGCGGACACACTTCCCTGTTCGGTACGCAGACAGTGTCCTGATTGGCTAATCGGCTTACGTCGTGTCTGCGGACATGCGACGTGTTCGCTGATTGGATGGTGAAGAGCGTGAAGCGCGTCCGATTTTCGGGAACGCCCGCCATATTGGATTTGCGGACGTCCGCAGACAGCGCGGTGAAACTTTGTTGAAAAATAGTATTTAGTAGAGTGTGTTGTTGTGTGAAAGTGTTTGGGGAGGGTGGGGAGTAAGAGATGGGTTAAATATTGTATTTATTTAGGTGGTAGACCCCCCTGTGTGTTTGTTTTTTCCACGGACAAGGTGGATGTTCTAAAATTTTCTAAATAATTGAAATGGGGCTGTTTTGAGGACACTACGCCTGTCCGTATTGTTCGCAAGCAAGCTGAAAGTGTTCTAAGAACACTGGCGGTGTCGTGAAATGTTCGAAAATAATCATAGTGGGTGTGTTCTGAGCACAGTAAGCCTGTTCTTTTTGTTCTCAGGCAAGTTGAATCTGTTCTAAGAACACATAATGTGTCCTGGGATGTTCGTCAGTAAATAAAATGGGGGTGTCCGGAGGACGGTATGCCTGTCCGTTCTGTTCGCAAGCAATTTCAAATTGTTCTAAGAACACATGTTCGCAAGCATGTTCAAAGTGTTCTTAGAACACATTATATGTCCTGGGATGTTTGTAAATAAACAAAATGAGGGTGTTCTGAGGACGCTATGTCTGTCCGTACCGTTCGTAGGCAAGTTGAAACTGTTCTAAGGACACTCATGATGTCCGCAGACATTAAAAGTGTCCATATGGTATAGTTGAAATGTCTGACTCTATGGGTGTGATATGCTGCTATGGTTGTGGCCAGGGCATAGAGTCTTGGGTGCATGACCATATGGACTCTATGCCCTGGCCACAACCACCACAGCATATCACAACCATAGTGGCTTATAACTTTTGGATCCGAAAACAAATTTATAAGCAACAAAGTTATAAGCCACTATGGGTGTGATATGCTGTGGTGGTTGTGGGCAGGGTCTATAGTCTTGGGTGCATGGACAAGATCAAATTCATAGGCAGCGTGTTTGACTCTATGGGAGTGAAATGCTGAGATGGTTGTGGCCAGGGCATAGAGTCTTGGGAGCATGGCCATATGGCCATGCACCCAAGACTCTATGCCCTGGCCACAACCACCACAGCATTTCACACCCATTGTGACTGATAACTTTTGGATCCAAGAACAAATGTATAAGCAACAAATTTATAAGCCACAATGAGTGTGATATGCTGTGGTGGTTGTGGGCAGGGTCTATAGTCTTGGGTGCATGGACAAGATCAAATTTATAGGCAGCAAGGTGATTAGTCACTATGGGTGTAATTTGCTGTGACCGTTGTACTTAATATAATATACTTACTGTTTGGTTTAGTAACTGGAGTACATGCATTTCTTGTTTATTTCTGTGATAAAAGAAAAGATCATGTTAGTATTGGTATTTTGTAACAACTTATAACATTGAATAATCATTTTTTTTTTACTCTCATATTTAGTAGATTACAAACCAGTGTACTGTGCAATTTGCTCATTTTCTGTGGTTGTTGCTAAAATAATTGGGTCTGTGGGAGAATAAAAAATCCATGTTGGATTAAAAAAACGTGTTTTGTTATGCTACAGTCTGTTTTTTTTGTTTTCAGTGTTCACTTGTTATTTCTGTCTAATGCTCTATATATTGTCTTGTTGCAGATTTTTGGAGCAGTTACATACCTCTTGACATATTCTAACAGTCTATTTTTTTTTATAATGAAGTGGAATTAATTTGTCTGTTTGGTTATTGAAAATCTTGAGGTAGTTAGATACCAGTTGGCGTATTCTAACTGTCTATTTTTTGTTACAATGTAGTGGGACTGATTTATCTGTTTGGTTATTGTAAAATTTTGGTGTAGTTAGATACCAGTTGGCATATTCAAACTGTTTATTTTTTTTATATAATGTAGTGGTATTCATTTATCTGTTTAGTTGTTGTAGAATCTTGGGGCAGTTATAGAGCTGTTGGCATATTGTAACCGTTTATAGTTTTCTAATAGAAGTTTAGTTAATGTTTAAGTATAGTTTAGTTAATACATTTTGGTTTTAAGAAAATTAAATAAGCGTTTGTAAGATTTGCAGGTAAACTCTGCTTTAGAGTAATGGTACTATCATTACATTCGAACCATCCACAATTCTTTTTTTATATATGCAGTATAGTGACCTGCATTGGTCGTGGCTCCTGTGTGGTAGATTATACTTATTGTTGTGAAGGTTTTATTACCAAGTGATACTTGACCATGTGTGAATCCAGTCAGCTTGCAGTTGTTTTTGGTACCATCTGCATTGTAATCTAGAAGCATTAGTATTATGTATTTACTATGTGTTTGTATTAGTAAGGTGGAGCAATTATCTGAATTGCAGGTAGTACATAATCTACCATGGTTTGCATTTTGCACAAGTTGCTGAAATGGAACAGATTCACAATTAGGTATTGATACAAACACAAAGCACTCATTGGGGATTTGTTCTTGTGTCACATTGTTGCACAGAGTGCATGTATGTTTCCACATGTATGAAATCTGGAAGATTTCATTTATAGGTATGTTTTTGTTTTCCAGTACTTGTAATAAGTACATTAGAAATTCTTGTGGATCTTCCTGTGAGTTTACAGTGAATTTCACCATTCCAGCACAGTAGTCCAATTGTTATCTTATTCCATAAACACTATACGTTTTGTCAGGATTGTTTGTTGCGTTTCTATGAAGTACTTACATTTGCAAACACAATTGGTCTGAACTGTGTAAGTAAATGTTGTGAACTATTGGTGGTAATTGAAATAGAATATTAATTGCTACATTCGCGTAGCAACTTACACCATTTACATTTGAAAGTTTAAATGGACCAGGTAGTTCTGTATCTGAGTGCTTTTTTTGGAGTTCATCTTCCTTCTTTGAAGAAGTACCTGGTTTACTTTCCCTGATAGGTTCTTTTTTGATTGTGGTACTTGATGAAGTATTACTTTCTTTTAATCTCTTCGGAGGATTTGCAGTGACATCCTGTTGCATTTCTGTTTGATTTAGTTTTCTTTTAGAATATTTTACTTTTTGTGGAATACGATATGTTTTTAGATGGGCGGTGTATAGTGAATGAAGTCTATTATATTCTGAAATGCAAGGAATATCAGCGTTTACTTTACTTGCATCAAAGTTAACTATAAATAGACCTTCAAGTGTTCGTAAGCGTGATAGTGCTACTTAGCTCATGCCTTCTTTAAAGACTGTGTTACCAATGTCTACCTATGCTTTGTCTAGGGTAAGACCTGGTGATTTATGAAAGGTGACTGTGTTTGCAAGAGTTAGAGAAAATTGTTCTCTTCTTACATACATGTCTTTGAAAAGAAGGAATCGAGCTGTTGAGCATCCTATCCTTTTCACTTCTGAAAGTTTGTCAAAGAGAATATTGACAAACTGAATGTTGTTGTCAGGTGGGTATGTTTGAAAGCCAACAACTGTACCCAGTGCTCCATTAACTAGTCCTTGATCCACGTCAAGGTTATGTTTAAGCATTACTCTGCAATTTAAGGATAATTTTAATATTTTTTTCCAATCCGGCTGTGTTGGAGATTGAATTTTCTAAACTATTTAGTCTTGTTGTGGCTTCTTCACACATGGGTAGTGTCATACCATGTATGTCTAGTTTGTCTGTGGCGCTAATTTCAATTATTGGTTGCATTTCTTTTTTTAACATTGTTTCATTGAATTTGAAACAGTTTGCAAGAGTTTGCATTAAAGCCTTACAATTGACATTTTTGTGGGCTAATTGTTCCATAACATCCGTAGCACATGCATTATGGCCATAAAGTGTGTGCATGTGCCAGGTTTTCAATATTGCTTGTGCTTCTTGAGATAATGTACCAACTCTAATACTCTTTAAGATGTTGGCATAAGTGAGATCTGCAGATTGACGCATGTTTTCTGTTAATTCTCTGTATTGTAAATGTTGCCAAAGTTTGACATTTCCTATGCTGCCAACAGTTTTGCGACATAGTTTGTGTCCTAAGGTTTTAAAAATAGGCTCATCTTTCACTGGTGTCAATTGAAGAAGATCTCCGAAAACAATAATGTGTTTTCCTCCAAAGATCTCTTCGTAGTTTGTTTTGAGTACTTCTTGTAATCTGAGGTGAATCAAGGCCAACATTAGGTTGGAGACCATGCTCACTTCATCTATTAGTAGCATTTTCATTTGTTTTAATACTCTGCGTAGTTCCATTGCAGCTTCTGCAGAAAGTTTGTAATAGTCTAATTTGTTTTGGTGTTCTACTGGCAGGAGTAGTAATCGGTGTAAAGTGACACCGCCTGTTACGCTCTATGGTTACCACAGAGGTGTCGGGTGGAACTGGACAGCCACGGTCTCCACCAATGTGATGCGTAGTGCAGAGATGACTAACTGGACTGGCCCACCTAGCTTCGTCTGCTTGACCCGTAAAAGTAGTCTCCTAAAGGCGGAGAAGGGGAATTAGCCACCCGTGGATCTGAGTAATAGCCCCTCACTGCGTCCCCATTTATCACCTCTGATATTCCCGTTCACAAAGCTCACCTTATAGTTTTGAATGAGGAGCTCTCCATCCTGCGAGGAACGCAGGGGCGTGTTGATGGCCAGTTATTTCACTGGCTTGAGGATATTGGAAGAGTTCTAGACAAATCTTGGCTCCAAAACTCCTAGCGAAGGACCGTAAGCATATAGTTCTTAAGAGTTCAATAATCACTTTTGTCCAATTCCTTTGTTTATCTTGCAGCTTAGACCCAAAAGAAGATAGTTCTGTGGCAGCAAAAGCGTTCAGGTAAGAGTCTGTGCTGTCCGTTAAATGATACCAAAGTTTAACTTGCTGCTTTCTCCTTCCTTACAGGTGCGGCGTAAGAAGATTTGGCGTGTTGGTGAATAATACCTCTGGCGGTAAAATCAGGTAAGTATATGGTGGCAAGAGATTGTCCTTGTTTGTTTCCCCTCAGCTCACCTTGTTGTTTTCTTGTCCCCCTTAGGTGCTGGAATGCAGCAACATAATGATGGAGGCAGCGCCGGATCGTAGAGATGCTGCGAGGAACGGTGAGTTTGGCGCGGCGCTGCTGCTGGCGATGCAACGTGTTTAAATAAAGTCTTTTTCTTGTTCAAAGGTGCAATGAATCCGGAATCAGGTAAGAAACCCAATGTTCTTGTTCTAACCTTTCTTCTTCTTTCCCCTTCTTTCTAGGCACTCTGGACTCGAGGCAGGCGTGGCATAGGCTGACTAGAGGCACGGTGAGCGTTACGCTGCAGGATGCAGAATAATGCAAAGCATGCGCTCCCCTTCGGGCGTGGTTTAAATTGCCTCCAAAGTAGTCCCAGGTAAGTATTCCTCTACAACCACACCCGAGTAACAAAATAGTCCCTAGGTAAAGTAGTTCCTTCCAAGCCTCACATGGGCTTGGATCTCTTTCAGCATAGTCTGCATCAGGTAAGTTTTAACATATGAGCCTGGCGTCTCTGGCGCCAGGACTGTTCCCCCATATGAGCCTGGCGCCATAGACGCCAGGACTGTACCCATATTGCCCCTAACAAGGGTTGCTGGGCTTTCTCTGGGTAACATGATGCCTGTTTCTGGGGTTGCTGGACTTGATCTGGATGCCCGTGGGTAGGCATCATGACACCGCCAATGTTGTGGGCAGCTAAACCTGTGGGGGCAGCAACAACAGCTGACAGTTTGTTGTTTGTCAATTGTTGAAGGAATTTACTGATGATTTTGATTTAGGATGTTTTGCCAGAACCAGCTTCACCACTGACGTACAGCAGTATAGATTTGTAATTTTGGCAGGTGCATTCTTTGTTTTCATGTTGTACACCATGTGCAATATCTGTTGTTACTTCTTCAAAAATGCTACATTGTTCATTGTTTAGTTTTGATTGTAGTATAGTTAAGTATTCTTTATCTTCATATGGTCACATGTTGTTTTCTACTTCTGTCATAGCTAATTCTGCCTCATTTGCTATTAGTGGCTCTCCTAGTGGTTCTTGGCTTCCTGTTACAGAAGGTTGACTACTGTCAGGAGTGTCCTTATCTAGTTGGGCCTGCAGTTCGTCTTCATGTTGCTGTTCATTGTGCAACATTGTTTTGTACTGTGTAAAGTTTACATCAGTTATAGTGCTTTCATTTGCTTTGAAAGCGTCTTCATAGGAGTCATAATTATCTAGTATTTCTTCTTCTTTTCTCCATGGTTTAAAGAGTTGTAGCAGGGACATGTAATATGGTTCTTTATATTGAGGAGTCTTTAATGACAATTTGATATGATTCATTAAATTTGGTTTGGTGAGTTTTACTAAGATGCCTTCACAATTTGTCACTCTGTATCTACCTTTTGTTTCATCAGGTTTTATATTATTTTTGTATGTGAAGTTTTGAGCTATGTGGTATAGACACATGGTTTCCAAAGTGGTACTTCTGTTTGGGTAGTATGTGTCCAGCAAATAGTTTTTTAAAATGTTTTGGCTGTTGGGATAATGTTTGGATATTGTTTCTATATCTTCATATGATTTTAGAACTCTTTTTCTAGATTTAGCAGGACCAAGATTTAGCCATTCTATATTTTCCCATTTTTTCATACAAAGCAGTACCAGTTTTACCAGTTTTATCGGTCTGCTGCTTCATAGGAGCCACGTTCCCTATCGGAGAGCATTTTTATGCCCAAGCTGTATAATTTTTGAGTCAGTGTTTTGTCTGATGACAGGTCATTCCAGAGGTCTTGTAGCTCTGTTTTTTCTGCTTTGGTTAAGTATGCTCTTCACTTGCACTGCCTCCCTGGCAACCCCTGCACTGCGGGACTGTCTCTGTATCACTACAGCCCCCCCCCCCAGCACTTGTCTGCACTTACCTTGTACTTGCCACCAGCTGGCCCTATTTATTTATTATTTTATTTCTATTCTACTATTTGTACTGCACTCCCCCCTCCCCCTTCCCCTTGCACTTTTTCCCTTCCCCCTACCCCGGCACTTGCGCGGTCTGAATGACACCTGGCCTAGTAGGATCGTTGTCTGTCTTCCCATTGTTCCCCCCTCCCTGCCTCGTCGCACCTTGAAACACTTGTGTATAGGCGCGTTACAAATGCCTTATCATATCATATCATATCATATGCTGTAACATATCATGCAACTGCAGTGGAATTGTCTGCAATGTACTGCACATCTATGTTTGCATTCCATAAGTGGGCAATGATTGGATTGTAATCATTGATATATTTTTCTTCTTCTGTTCTTTTCATGTAATATGCATTTTTTGGTGATTTACCTTTAACACTATGTCTAACTGAAGACGTGAAGTTGTTCACATGACCTGTTTTTGTAACCGGTCTAGGGAAACCAAAGTGGCATTTGGTGCAGTATTTGCCTTTGTTTTTGTATTTGTGACGACAATATTTGCCACATTTGTGTCTTTGAAATTGTAAAATTTGTGCTTGATGGTCACTATTTGTTGTTTCTGATGGAATTTGACAAGTGACATATTTTTCAATAAACTGTGAAAGAGTGGCATCATTGTCTTGACCAAATTTAGGAGCATCTTTAATCCATGAAAGCATGTGGATATCTGGTGCTCCTCTGGCTTGGTATTCCTCTCTCCAAAAGAAGTGTTGCACTTCTCCAAGGGGAGGAGCAGTTTTATTACAAATAAAGTGTAGCATAGCAATGAAGCAATGGTGAAAATATCTTGAAACATTAACATGATCTAGGGAACAAAGTTCTCCAGGTGTTAGTATATCTATGTTTGTTTTCTTTTTGTTTGATATGCGTAGGAAATCATGTAAATCTGCCCATGCATATTCTGCACAACTTAATGCAACAAACCAAGTGGGTGGGCCAAGGTTTCTTATCATACAACGTATATCTCTGTGACGTCGAAACCAGTATTCTTTAGTACCATGCATATTTGCTAATAGATTTGTAATATTTGATTGTAAAACCTCATCTTTTTATTGCACTTTTTGTAATAATTGTGTAGCTGACATATTTTGAATGTGGGATCCTGATGTTAATGTGTGTGCAACTCCGTATTATAAAGTTGCAAGTTCACTTTCAAAGAGTAGGAGGAGTATGTATTCCACATTTTGTCTAAATCTGGGATCTTCAGAATACATCCGTAATGAGCGATATTCGGATGCTGTTATTTGAATAGATCTATCATCGTACCTTCCTCCTTTGCTAGTAGGAAAAAGTAGAGGAAAAGCATGTGCTTCTATACTTTTTTCCCATATGCTGATTGGTGATCCTTTTGTTTTATGCATTTGGTACGTTTCTAGTGCATCTACTACAGTGTCATTCGAATGCAATGGGTGAATTGCATAATGGTCTAAAGTATTGGATACTGTAGCAGGATCTAGGAGCTCAAATTGACCAGCTTTTTGTGTCTCGTGAATTATTTCAGTGGTATCCTTCAAGTTTTCTTCAATATTAATTTCTTTGTAGTATTCATTATTGTCTTTTAGATATTGCAAAGCTTGTCTAACTTTATGTAAATGTGCCAGTTGTTGCCAATTTTTTGTTGTCTTTTGTAGGTACACCATTTACTAAAATAATTAAAGATTGTTCCATTGGCCATTGCACTCCTAGAGTGTGTACATTTTCTTTTAGATCAAATGGTAAATACACTACTTTTCCACGAATACCTTTCACTAATTCAGAGGGAGGTAATTTTGCTGTTTTTGGTTGAAGGAGTATTATTGCTTGAAAGGGGTGTACTGTTTGAATTATGATGCTCTCATATAAATTGAATTGTTGTAGGGGTTTTGGTAGTGGAAATAATTCAAAATTATTTGTGATAGCCCGTGAAGGAGTTTGGTTGTTGTCAGGTTTTGTTGTGCAGTAACTGCAAAGTATTAATGGGTCAGTTATTTTGTATTTGTTTTCTGCTACAAGGTTGAGAGCTAATTCAAACCATTTAGAATCTTCTTTGTCTTCTATTTTGTATGTTAGGTCTACAGTTTTTGTGTTACTTTTATAAAAAGTTCTACGGCAACATACACACACATGGTTTGGTATTTCATCAGATGTACTTTTAAATTTCAGTATTTCTTTTTTGTATGTGTGTAGAAGAAGGTTGCTATGCATAGAATTGTTGCTAATTTGCTTTAAAGCTATTTCATTCTGTAAGTGGCTTTCACTTTCAAAATATTTTTTCTGGATATAGTCGATTTCTCAAGTAGGTCTTTTGCTGTACCATGTAGAAGAATGTTGTTTAAATTGGCTAGTGCTAAAGCAGAACTTTTAGCACAGTACAGTTTATAGACTAGATTTCTTATAGTTGAATGATGTGTTGATATCATTTTGATATAATGGAAGGTGGTTTTTCAAATAGGTCCTGAAATGCAGGCCAATGAATGTCCTTGTAGTCCTGTGTACTTGCGCACTGGACAGGTATCCATATTTTGCAGTAGTTTAATTTTCATTTTGTCTTTGCCTTCCACATATTGATTGAGGAATTGGCGTAAATAATTGAACGATTCTTTGGTAATGTTACACATTGACGTGCATGGCCATTTGTATACTAGATGTTCTGATTCAGTTGAATAGAGAGGCAATTCTAAGTTTTCTGGGGATATTTTTGTAAGTAGTATTTCTTGTTCCATTATGGTATTATTAACATTTTCATAACCTTGCCCACTGCTATGGATGGCAATTCTGTTTGTTTGCTTTTGTTTGTATGCTTCTTCATTAAAATATGGTTCTGTGCTTGTAGTGTGACTCCATTCACCTCCACAGATACTTAAGAAGTTTTTTCTGTTGACATTTCATTTATTGAGAAGTCTTTTTTGTAATTTCCTGATTAGTTTTGTTAGTGGTTTCATTTTGTTTAACAGTAAAATAAAAAAAAAACTTTCTTTTGAGAAGGATTGCACTGTCTATCAACGCTTCTAAAATTCATTTCCTACGATAGGTTTTAAAGGTTGAGTTTGATTTCTCTCCTGTTTTTAGAAGATTTTACAGGATTCTGTGACAGAACATTTTTGTCAAAATACTATTTTTGGTATGCTTAGTTTGGACTATATCAAGATTTATAGAAGCAGTTTTATCTGTAGTGGTAGCTGATTTTTTGTTAATTGATTTGCGGTTTGTTTTACGTTTTTACACTTTGATAGAGGAGGCAAAGTTTCTGTACTTGAAGTTTGTTTTGTTTCACTAAATGACTGTATGTGTGTTCTTAATGTATGTGTGATGTTTGCGTGAGTGTGTGAGTAAGATAATAAAGGTGTATGTAATGGTGTGTGATTGTGCATTGGGCAACTACAACTAGTTGGGATGGCTATTCTTGAATTTATGTGCTACTAAACTGGGGTTCAGAAGATAGTAGAAAGTAAGCTGGTGGTGGCGACAAGTAAAAATAGTAAATCTAATAGTATACAATTAAAACAGTTGTTTGTTCTACAATATCAAAATTCTAGGTTTTCAGTTGGGTTATTTGTGTGTCGAAAACTAAGAAATTGTGTGTCATTTTGCCTGTAAATCTCTGTTTAAGAAATGGGGATTTATAGACGGAATGGTGCCAATCTCTATTTTTAGTCACAGAAATAGTATGAATTAACCTTACAGTGTGCTTGAATAATATTACAAATAATATGGTGGTATTCAACTTACTTTTTTTCTAAAATGAGCAGGTGTCTTCTTAGTTGTTCTTTGTACTTCAAATGTGGCTGCTTCTTTTCAGTAGAGTGGTCTTCACTGCAATTGTAAAGGAAATCATTAAGGATTTTTTTTGTATATAGCATTGTTTTTAATTTAGACATTGAATATTTTAATTGACATTGAACCTTAGTGCCTTCCTCAAAAACATGAAAACTATCTTATTCACATAAGATGTGTTGCACAGTTGAATATATATCATATGTTCTTAATGCATAACATGTATTGTAATGACTAATTGTACCAACCAAAATATCATTTGTATGCCTTGTGGACTTCATAATGTGCCACTTAATACCACTATTTCTGTAACTAAGCTCTTGTAAGTAACAGCGCCTCAATGCCATGGGCTGCTTGCGCAGTATATAAATATAAGTAAATACATGTTTACATTTTTGTACTAGTATTGTTTTTTGATTTTTGAATTTACTGTGTCTATGCAATTTTGTTTGGGTATGTTAACTTTTCATTTTGTACTTTAACTATGTTAGTTCAACGTGCTTTGAAAATGTGAGTGTAAAAAGAAATTAAATAGCAGATAGGTTTGGAAGTGACAATTGATTTTAGGAGATAGAAAAAATGACAGTTAATTCTTTTTATAGATTATACAAGGTAAAAGTCAGTTAATTTGTTTATATGAATCTATGAAAATTGTACATGTACTATATAGAAAATATGCATACCTGTAGTTTGTGTTCATGCATATGGATATGCAAGCAGTTGTAAGTAGAAATCTTGGAGTACTGTACATTATTTCTGGTAGAAGGTGCTTTCCAATGATATGACACTTGTACTCTGAGAGATTAACAATACATTGAAAGTGCTGATCTATGATGATGCAGTTAGATGTAGAGGTCTTGGATGTGATTGGTGGATGTTCATGTGACTTCTTAGCTATATCCAATGAGGAAATGGCACAGAAAGTGAAAAGGAAATGGTAGAAGGACTGTTTATGTTACGATATGTCTGTGGACATGGCGGTAGTCCGCGGACATCGGGTGTTACATCTGGGGATTTTTGGGTTGGGGAGCCATGCAAATGAGAATGAGTAGAGAAAGGAATTGGTCAAGAAAGTTTAGTGGGTGTGTTGTGCCAGGAGAGAGTTTTTCAGATACTCTTTTTGCTGAGAGAAGAACAGATAGTTATGGCTGTGTTTCAAAAAACAGATTGTTTGGATTTTGGGAGACTCGTGGATTCATTGGTTGAAGGTGCATGCAGAAAGCTGTGGAGTAGCTGTAGATCTTGGATTCCCACATGTGGAAGTACACTGGCATGGAGTACGTGGAATGAAGTGGTTGGACTTGCTACCTCTTTGTGCTACTTTGGTAACAGAACAACATCCAGACATAATTGTAATTCATTGTGGCGGGAACAGTTTAGGACATGTGTCTGGAATTTCTTTTCAATTTGCAATGAAAGAAGGACTAGGGAAGGTCATGGACATGTTTCCAAATTCTCAAATATTTTTTTTTTCACGTATTGCTTGTGTTCTTCTTCACTTGGTCCTCAAATGGAGAAAGCAAGGCGCAATGTCAATAAGGCTGTTTGTGCCTTTCTAAAAGATTTTGTCATGTTCTCTTTTCACAATGAAAATATTATGTTTCGTAGTACATACATATTTCGCAGTGATTGAGTCCATCTTACTTATGCTGGCAATCAGATTTTTTTGGAAAATGTACAAAATGCATTGCAAACTTTTTTAGAATTACAGCATCCATTTTATAGTAGGTGTTGAGCATTTGAAATGTTTCAAACACAAATAAACACCACCAAAATGCTATTTTCAGAGCCACCACTTCATCCCAGATAAAACTGCAATGGTTATGATAGGGCAGCACCCCAAAATTTTAGATGTCCGCAGACTGTCCGCGGACTTCTAAAACATACACAGAGTCCTGCTTCATTTATTTTCACTTCTATTTTTTAACTATAAAAGGCACACTAGGAGAGGAGGGGAAAGGAGGGTAAGGGGGGACACCAACCACAGGGATAAGAAAGGGCGAGCTGAGAGAGGAAGATGTAGAGTGAGTTTCATTTGGGTAGTGAGCAGACTTTTTCGTGCTCTGAAACAATAGCCTCAAAAGCACAATGAAGTCTCTCCCCCCTGCACAGTACTGCGTCTCAGTACATAAACACAACTATGACCCTCGAAAGGTAAGGGTCATCAGCATTGCGAATGCCCTTGAGGCAGCTTGAGGAATACGCTGTCCCACAGGAGTGGATGAAGTAGAGGAAGTCAACCTGCTACTCTCCTCGCACGGTACAAACTTGCAAATGGCCCCGAGTGGAATGACCTTAGGTGTCGCTTCATGGTAGTTTTCCCAAAGCTGTAAGAACCAAGCCTCCCATGACTGAGTACCATTTTGCACTCATTGCAAGTGACTTGGTTCGCACGTGCCTTAGGACCATTACCACAAATGGTAAATAACCGCCACACCCAAGACTCACGTCAAGTGCTGGTAGTAGGGAGTTCCACTACCTCATTCTCATCATGTTCTTCTTCCTCCTGTGCATCCTCACTCCAGTTCCCCTCTTCAGGCCCTTGGGGAGGTGGTGGTGGTGGAGGGGGTGGGGGTGGTGCTGAGGCAGATGCAGCACCAGGTGGCAGTAGTGGAGCCAAGGATGCCATCAAGATTGTGATGGAACTCTGCAAATTTGCAGGAGAATTCGCTGTGCTCTGTAGGATAGCCAGAAACACAATGAGAATGAGCTCTAGGGTGTGGTCTTTTATAGGGGTGCTTGTGCGCGTTCCGCGGACAGCCGTGCTATCCGCAGACAGATCGAACACCAAAAAAAGGTTCAAAAAGTCCCAAAAAGTATGTAGAAAGTCTGGCTTATTGTCTGGGACATGTGGTATGGTGATGTATTATTGAAAAATACTGTGGATTGCCTGAAAAGGTAATTTAAAATTGTTCGGAGACACAAAAAGTGTCCGGAATCAGAACACACGCTCAGCGTGGGCGTGGTCACAAGATGGCTTCGCGAACACATCTGCGAAGGGAGCTGTTGTCCTCAGGACACCAAATGCACTGAAACTATTTCGCACATGCGTGTTGGTGATCTACGGACACTGTTCGGGTCCTGAAGTGACAAGTGAAACGAACAGTTACGGACTGGCGTTTGTTCTTAGAACAGTTTCAACTTGTCTGTGAACAATACGGACATGCATAGCATTCTCAGGACACCACCATTTTGTTTATTTATGAACATTCCGGGACACTTGATGTGTTCTTAGAACAATTTCAACTTGCCTAGAACAGTAAGGACAGGCATAGTGTCCTCAGGGCACCCCCATTTTGTTTATTTACGAACATTCCAGGACACATAATATGTTTTTAGAACAGTTTCAACTTGCCTGCGAACATTGCAAACAGACTTAGCAACCTCAGGACACCCCCATTTTGTTTATTTACCAACATTTCAGGACACGCGTGTGTTCTTAGAACAGTTTCAACTTAGTAGCGAACAATACGGACAGGTATAGTGTTCTCAGGACACTCCCATTTTGTTAATTTACGAACATCCCAGGACATATAATATGTTCTAAGAACACTTTCATCTTGCCAGCGAACCATATGGACAGAGTCGTCAGGACACCCACATTTCGTCCATTGACAACATTACAGGAGACAGCATGTGTTCTTAGAACAGTTTCAACTTGCCTGCGAACATTACGAACAGGCTTAGCGTCCTCAGGACACCCCCATTTTGTTTATTTACGAACATTTCAGGACACTGTGTGTGTTCTTAGAACAGTTTCAACTTACTAGCGAACAATACGGACAGGTATAGTGTTCTCAGGACACTCCCATTTTGTTTATTTACGAACATCCCAGGACATATAATATGTTCTAAGAACACTTTCATCTTGCCAGCGAACAATACCGACAGCGTCGTCAGGACACCCACATTTCGTTCATTGACAAACATTACAGGAGACAGCTTGTGTTCTTAGAACAGTTTCAACTTGCCTGCGAACATTACGAACAGGCTTAGCGTCCTCAGGACACCCCCATTTTGTTTATTTACGAACATTTCAGGACACCGTGTGTGTTCTTAGAACAGTTTCAACTTACTAGCGAACAATACGGACAGGTATAGTGTTCTCAGGACACTCCCATTTTGTTTATTTACGAACATCCCAGGACATATAATATGTTCTAAGAACACTTTCATCTTGCCAGCGAACAATACCGACAGCGTCGTCAGGACACCCACATTTCGTTAATTGACAAACATTACAGGAGACAGCTTGTGTTCTTAGAACAGTTTCAACTTGCCTGCGAACATTACGAACAGGCTTAGCGTCCTCAGGACACCCCCATTTTGTTTATTTACGAACATTTCAGGACACCGTGTGTGTTCTTAGAACAGTTTCAACTTACTAGCGAACAATACGGACAGGTACAGTGTCCTAAGGACACTCCCATTTTATTTATTTACGAACATCCCAGGACACATAATATGTTCTAAGAACACTTTCATCTTGCCAGCGAACAATACGGACAGCGTCGTCAGGACACCCACATTTCGTCCATTGACGAACATTACAGGAGACAGCTTGTGTTCTTAGAACAGTTTCAACTTGCCTGTGAACAATACGGACAGGCATAGTGTTCTCAGGACACCCCCATTTTGTTAATTTATGAACATTTTAGGACACCGCGTGTGTTCTAAGAACAGTTTCAACTTGCTAGCGAACAATACGGACAGGTATAGTGTCCTAAGGACACTCCCATTTTGTTAATTTACGAACATAGCAGGACACATAATATGTTCTAAGAACACTTTCATCTTGCCAGCGAACAATACAGACAGCGTCCTCAGGACACCCCCATTTCGTCCATTGACGAATATTTAAGGACACAGCTTGTGTTCTTAGAACAGTTTCAACTTGCCTATGAACAATTCGGACAGGCATAGCATTCTCAGGACACCCCCATTTTGTTTATTTATGAACATTTCAGGACACCGCGTGTGTTCTTAGAACAGTTTCAACTTGCTAGCGAACAGAACGGACAGGTATAGTGTTCTTCGGACACCTCCATTTTTGTTTCTTCACTGACATTCCGGACACCCGCGCTGTCCGCGGACACCTAAATTTCTTTTTTAAAAAAAAAAAAGAAATGAATTAGAACACAATATAAACATTTTACTTTATTTTACATGTATGTTACATTTATGACAGGGAAGGTGAGGCAGAAACTGAAACAAAAACAGGAGAATTAGGGGTATCAACAGGATTTATATGAGGTGAGGAAGGGATGGAAGTCTCATCAAAACATTTTGGTTCATGGAGAGGGTTTGGGGATAATTGACTGGGATATGGTGAGGGGGGACAGGTACATGTGGGACAATGGTACGTAGTTTTTTGTTTGAAATGATCCTCCACAAAGATTTTGAAATTATAAAGATTTGCCAACAGTAGGTCCATTTTTTCTTCTATGTTGTGAAGAGTCTTATCCACTACAGCTTTTTCTGTAGTACTTTCAATTTTGGTATGCTCTGTACAAGAAAAATATATAGGTTAAATGTATATAAAATAATATTAATTAATTGGTTTATATTGTAAAGTGTCTACCATTAGCTTCACTATCTTCTGACATTTCCTCACGTGGGAAATGCTCCTCTAGCCACTCCAGAGTACTAGACATTTCTGTGAGAAAAAAACCATAATATCAATGTTTTTTGTATCTAATACGAAAGTTTACAAATATATGAGTAAAATGTAGTAAACCTACTATTTTAGGTAAGGTGTGTTCTGAGTGGTCTGTAGATCTGCTGTTGTTCTTGGTTGTGGAGTTTCTGTGAGGTAATCATGTTGGAAGTTTATCTTTCTTCTTTTGGTATATTCCATTTTAGAAAATATTGTATTTAAATGAATGGTTAGTGTGTTACATATATGGGTTACACCTCTTATGTATTACTACATATAATGTGTATGTGTGTGGTTTGTGAATTTGTAAAATGTTCATATGTTATGATATAACAATTAAACATACACCCCCAGAGTTTTTGGGTAGTGGTGCTGTTGTCCGAACATGTCCGCGGACATTAAAGGAGTCTGCGGACATCAAATTCAGTAGAGGGGGTTCAGTATGTTCCATTTTACATGTACATAAAATCAGAGTTATTATTGTTAAATTCTGGTACTGAAAACCGCTGAAATTCAGTGAAAAAACTTTGTTAAAGGGACTTTATGGTTAAGTTGCACTACTAAAAACCTATGAAATTCATTGAAAAAACCTTGTTAAAGGGACGTTATGGTTAAGTTGCGCTACTAACAACCTATGAAATTCAGTGAAAAAACTTTGTTAAAGGGACGTTATGGTTCCAAGTAAAACCGAAAACCCCCTGAAATTCGCCAGTTATGCTAAGCTAAGCAACCATAACTCGCGCCACCACTGTGCACTGCTAAGACTAACACCCACAACATCAAAGATGACATTACAAATATTTAGAGGCACAGTGATGAAATGAACGCGAGCACCAATGCCAAATGTAGATGCAGTACACAATTATCTTACAGCTTAGGCAATCATGTCATAAACAAGGCTATCTCTTTTGTATTCACTGAACTTTTCTCTTGAACCCTGATGGGTGAATATCGTAGAACTGTCAGCATAATACGATGGTGATATCTTCCCGTTCTCTGCTCTTTGCAGTTTTGTTTTATTGCACTGCAATCTACATGATTTGTGAAACTGAGCCTTACAACATTGCAATGTTGCCTCGATATCCTCACCTTCATCCTAACGAGACATATTAATTGTCATTGGCAAACACCCAGCACTTTTAAACCCCACAAGCAGATTGGATATTGTCTTATAGCCAGCTCCCATTGTATCACATTTAGTCTCTGCAGGACAGCGAAGAACCTCTGAATTGTACCCTTTGCAGAGGAAACATGTATTTATTTATTTATTATTTGTACAGTGCTTATACACAAGTGAAATGCTTCAAAGCTCTTTAGGTGGGAAAGGAGTAAGGGAATACAGCAGTCACTCATAGGCCTTTAGGTTTCTGAATAATCTAACAAAAAAGTAACTTGTGTAGTAGTCCTGACAGCATTTCTCCTAATGCAAGTGCATGAAGTGTTTCAGGCACAGCCAGACTTGGGAGGGGATGCAAAGACAGAACTTACTATTCCTAGTGAATTTGGGTCATGCAGTGTACAGATGGACGTACAAGTGAGGGAGTGAGGGACGTAAGTGCTCCCAGTCCAGCAAGGCCCTGGGTAAAGTGCAGAGAGCTTATACCTCTCATGGGACGTATGCTGAAAGTGCAGTAGTCTGATCATAGTGCAGAGGCCCAGAGGCAAGTGCAAAGAATGGCAGGGGAGCCTGGGACCTGTGAGGATCTGAATCTGAACCAGGCAACCAGTCAGTAAAAACTGAATAGAGTTAGGAAAGGGAAGGGTAGTGAGACAGGAAAGAAAAAAAATATGAGATTAGCAGGGGACAGGGACACAGAAGGAGGAAGCGAAGAGGAAGTTCTAGAGAAGTTTCTGGAACTTAAGGAGCTGCAGAGAGAGGCACGGAGGCTGTGCTAGAGGGATGCACCTGCAGAGAATAAAGATCTACCCCCAAATCTCTGCTTAGACAAATGGCTTAACCGCAAGTTGGAGGAGGACGAGCAGAGGGTTATAGAAGGAGAGTATTTAGGAAGATAGTGTTGTAAGCCCCGGCCCCAGAAAGCTTTGTGGACTATGCAGAGGGTATTGAACCTGATCCTAGCAGCCACGGGGATTCAGTGAAGGGATTTGAATGCCAAAGAGATGCGGCTTATGAACAATAATAAGTCTTGCATTTCTGATCAGGATGACTTGTAGCGGACAGAGAGTGGAAGTAGGAAGATTGAGAAAGAGGCTGTTGGAGTAGTTTAGCCTAGAGAAAACCAGGGCTCTGGAGATGGTGAGCCTTTGGGGGAAAGTGAGAAAAGGTACAATACCTCTGAGGGGGTGCAACTGGTAGTGGGATCATGTCCATGATGTGAGAAGCGAAATAGAGAGTGGAGTCAAAGATGAACCCCAGATTTTTTGCCTCACTAGTAGGAGGAGGCACAGGGCCAAGGGAGGCCAGCCAGTGAGAAATTAGGAAAGCAGGAGCAGGGGTCTCAATGAGGATGATCACTGCCTTACTGGCATTGAGGCAGAGCTCATTAGCAGCACACCAAGACTGATTTGCGGAAAGACAGTCAGGAATGTGATGAAGAGGAGGAAGAGAATGAGAGTAGCATGGAAGAGAGCTGTTAGTCATCCGCATAACACTGAAAGTTAGAGGTGAAGATAGAAAGTTTGTGGGCCAGAGGGGACATGTAGACATTGAAGAACGAAGGGGATAAGTTAGATCCCTGTGGGACACCACAAGTAGAGAACGTGATAGAGGAGAGAAAAGGCCCAGGTTCCACTGGGAAGGAGGGTCAGAGAGAAATGAGGCACACCATGCGAGAGCCTGATCTGTGATGCCCAGGGTATCACAGATATGGGAGAACAGGATGTTGTGGTTTACCGTGTCGAAGGCAAAAGAGAGATCAAGAAGGATGAGGACAGAAGGAGAGTTAGAGTCACTATTTGATAGCAGTTCTTCACAGGTGTTCAGAAGAGCAGGTTCTGTGCCCCTGAATGCTCTAAAGCCAGACTGATGGTCATGAAGACAAACAACAGATTCAGTGGGCAGGGTAAGCTGTGAGATACCTAATTTTTCCAGGAGTTTACCAAGGGAAGGAGTGATAGAGATTGGGTGATATTTTGCCGTGATAGAAGGGTCAGCAGATGTTTTTAGCAGAGTGTGCACAAGAGAATGCTTGAGAGAAGTGGGGAAAACTCCAGTGGTGAAGGAGAGGTTGCAGAGGTCAGCCAAGGCTGGAGCAAGAGAATCAATGTTGTACTTGATAGTTTTAGGAGGGAAAGTGTCAAGCTGTTTTGAGGAGTCTTTCAAGGACCAGACTTATCTAAAGATCTCCTCATCTGTGACTGCAGGAGAGGATAGGGGGCTTAGGGTGGGGCAACAGATATAGGTGCAGGCAAAGGTACTGGGGAAGAAAGGACAGGATTTCCTATGTTTTGGCAGTAAATTGTGCAGCCAGGACCGAGCAAAGGGGCTGGATTGGTGCAGTACAGGAAGAGGCTGCAGTAGGATTTGCCAGTTCCTTGCAGACTTTGAAGAGTTCAGCTGTGTTGTTAGATGCCACTGAGATGCAGGCTAGAATATAGACTCTTTTCTTGGAGTGAATATAATCTATATTGCCATTGAAGAAGGTGGCATGCCAGTTTGTCAGATGGTCCACCTGAAGATCTCCATTTCTGTTCCGCTGCTCTGCACTTTTGTTTAAGTAAAGAGCACAGAGCGGGGTGGTAGCAAGCGGTGCCTTTTTTGGAAGGGTTCGGACAGACCCTCATGACAGTGGAGAGACTTTCCAAAGTGTTGGAAATGGAGAGGTGAAAGTTAGAGAGGGACATGTCAGTGTAGGAGTCAGCCGCAGTAGTAGAAGGAGGAGAGTAGGTAGAGGCAAAGGCAGTCACTGTCACTCTTTTCATTGGTCAGATGACCTTGAAGGCAGGAGGCAGTGAAGGATGTGCCAGATCTACAGGAGAAGAGATCATGTGGGAAGAGAGAAGAGAATGATCAATCCAGCAGACTGAGGTAGAGAAGGGGATAAAGAAATGGATGTCTGTGGAGAAAAGAGCATCTATGTTGTGGCCAGCGGTGTGCGTTAGGCCAGCAGGAATAATGGAGATAGATAGAGAGTTGTATAGATTCTGGAAAGGACTTGAAGAGTCAGGAGAATCAACGTGGTTGTTAAGATCCCCAGCAGGAGGAGTTGGGAGGAGGAGGAAAAGTGCGAGCAGGCCTGGTCATCCCATTCAGAGTGGAAGAGGCTAGACTGGCCCAGCGGCCGGTAGAAGGTGGCCAGAGTAAGAGAGAAGACAGGAGAGAGAGAGAGAGAGAGAGAGAGAGAGAGAGAGAGAGAGAGAGAGAGAGAGAGAGAGAGAGAGAGAGGAGAGAGAGAGAGCCTGCAGCCAGACATTTAAAGGAAGAGTAGGCCTGAATGGGAATGACGGAGGCAGAGATCCACTCAGGAAAGATCAAGGCTACTCCTCTCCAGGCCTGTGAGGCCTGGATGCATAGTGGATTGTGTAGCCTTCAGGGAGAAGTGTGTCAAAACTCATGACAGAGCTGTCCTTGAACCATGTCTCAGTAAGGACTAGGACATTGAGATCCAAGTGTTCAAGGAGGTGGCAGATATCAGAGGAATGCCTTACAGCAGAGCAAGAGTTAAGAGTGGCAATGTGGATCAGACGGCTGTTTTTGAAGGATTTATGAGGGGGCTAAAGGTTATAGTAGTCCTCCCAGCAAGCAGCGAGAGTGCCAGAGAGATAGATGTAGGAAGTGATAGAGGAGCCAAGGCTGAGAAGGATGTCAGTGAGGGGTGTGTAGGCAAGGGAGCCAGGACAGTAGTAGATGACATGGGAGTTGGTGTAGGAGGGGCCATAAGAGGCAAGGAGGCTCCAGAGGCAGCAGCAGTGGGTGGCAAGGGTACCTGAGTGGTGGTGGCTGGTGAGGTTGTCAGAGCAGTGCTTGCAGGCAGGAGAGTTTGTACATTTGCAAGCTATAGCGGGCAGTGGTGAGAGAGGCAGTGAGCTTTGTGGGAGGCAAGGTAGCCAAGGTGGGCATAGCTGGCAAGGGAGCCCAGGCGGCCATAGAAATAATTAGCAAGGAAGCCTGTGAGGAGGAAAGTGCAATGTTGATAAGACAAGGTAATAGCCTATCAAAAAGGCAGAGGTTGGGTTGAGGCCCTTGAACCAGTATGGTACCATTTCTATAAACATGTATGATGATCCTGCTGGTGGAGAAGAGGCAAGAAGGACCTCCCAGTGGGTGCCACCATTAATGTGTGAAGAGGAGTAGTGAGAGAGCAGAGTGACCATATGAAGAGTCCGTAGGTCGGGAGTAGAAACAACAAAGAGGACGTCATGAGAGTCTCTCTGGCGGAAGCACTGATGTAGGTGTCAGCGGTAGGCAGGCCTGGGTTGGAGCCCAGTATGTCCTTTTTAAGTTTATTTCTGCCAGACTTAGTGAGAGGATAATGATAGCAAATAGAGAAGCAGTTAGAGAAGATAGAAGAGATAGAGTGTGCCATAGTGCTGGACACAGAGTGTGATTAACTCAACGCAGACAGAGCAGGTGAGGTCCAAGGGAGGAAGTAGGCAAGGAGGAAGCAGGTACACAAGGAGACACAAAATGACTAGAAAGAAACAGTGGGAACTGAAGAAGGTGGGGGAACAGAATACAGACCAGAACAGAGAGCAAAGGATGTAACCAGTCAGTGTAATCCAACAATATGCAGGATGAGCACACACCTAATTTTGACTTTTTAGCCAGCAGAAAAACAATGCAAGATAAGCACACACCTAAATTCCATTTTAAATAGCTGAAAAACAATGTAAGATGAGCACACACCTACATTCGATTTTAGATAGAAGAAAACAATGCAAGATGATCACACACCTACGTTCGATTTTTAACTAGCAGCAAAATCAGTGCACACACCTAAATTCGATTTTTGATAGCAGAAAAACAATGCGAGATGAGCACACACCTACATTTGATTTTAGACAAGCGAAAAACAATGTGAGATGAGCACACACCTAAATTTGATTTTAGCTAGAAGAAAAACAATGCAAGATTAGCATACACCTAAATTCGATTTTTAAACTAGCAGCAATAACAGTGCACACACTTAAATCCGATTTAAGTTAGCGGAAAAAGAATGCAAGATGAGCACACACCTAAATCGGATTTTAGATAGCTGCACACAGTAAAATCTGATTTTAGATTGCAGAAAAACAATACAAGATGAGCACACATATACATTCTATCTTCAACTAGCACCAACATCGTGTAAACACCTAATTTCTATATTAGCAGCAAAAAATCCAACAGGTATTGCAGCACCAGTAGTACGAAGGCGTAGGCCGTAGAAATGTAATCACAGGAAAGGTAGACAAAGTTAGTGTCTATGTCCATGTGGAACTGGGAGAAATGTCTTCAGAGATAGATTAGAAAGAAAGTCAGGAGTGGCACAGGCACTGAGTCAGGAGAGATGCGGCAGGTACGGAGCAACAGTCAACACTCCCATGATAGCCAAAGGGGGGGATCCCACAGTCCTGCAGCGCATGGATGAGGTACCCAGCCTCAAGGCACATATTGCAGATTGTAGAGTGAACAGGGGCCCACGCTTGTTCCACTCTGTTTCTAAGATTTGTCTAGACGTCTCCGGCTTGAACAGATTAATTAGCTTATGTACGTTCTCCATATTTGTATATTCTTTTCCTTAAATTGTCATACGAATGCATTAATCTGTGAGTAAAAAATTATAATAATATTGCACCACTCTTTTTTCACACCCTTAATTATTTATTTATTTAAAATTTATATAGCACAGAAACCACTGACCCGAAGGCTTAAGGGCGTTGACAAACAGATGAGAGAAGTGATTGACGAAATAGAAGGGTAAGAAAAAGATCAAGAAATTAGTAAACCAGAGGTTGATTATTTAAACAAATGTGCTTTCAAACCTTTTCTAAATACACAAATGGAGTTTTCTGATCTCAATTTCAAGGGCAAATTGTTCCAAGCCACAGGAGCTGCAGAGAAAAAGGCACCAGCCTTGGTTTGCGATAGCTTACATACCGGAAGCATAAGATGATTTTGGTTGTTGGATCTGAGCTTATGTTTGCTCACTTTAGGTCGTAGTTCCTCACTGAGATAACTAGGGCCTGAATGTTTCAGGCAGTTAAAAGAGATAGATAAGAGCCGAAAGAGGATACGTTCCCTAATAGGGAGCCAGTGGTTTGTGTATTTATTTTTATGAAATATTCAATGTTTTGCATACAAATGTATAACATAAATTCATGGAAAATCACATTTAATATTAAAGTAGCACCAAATAACATATGAACGTGCAGATAAACAATGTTCTGAGGCCGCCATTTTGAAAGTCCGCTATTACTGTTAGGTGGGACATCTGGGATGGCCTCATAGCCAAAATAAAACCTTTCCATCTATAGTATATGTGCCCGAGGTCTAATGTTTCTATCATTAATAGCAGATTTGTTTCAAATATTTCACCCATCTGTTGTACTAAGAAAGCCAATACCATCAATACTTTGGAGGATTTTGGTCCTACAGATGAGATATGAACTTTCCATTTCTCCATTTGCTGAGAGCTTCTGCAGGTTAAGAAATGATTTGGCAGCTTTGATTAATAGAACTTTCAAGCAGCAATAGTTTTGCTGCACACTCCTGTGCAACAACTGATCAGTAAAACACCTATTGTGATCCATGGAGCCGTACAGCTGTGAAACCCGCAAATCATTTAATTAAGTACAGTCCTACTTAATCCTTTGGACCAAGGAGCTGCAGAAATGATAATCACAAGTTGTGTCAGACATAAACCCATGTCACGGTATACGCAAGTTCTTCTTCCTCACGTCCTCAAATGGCAGAGGAGACTCTGTATGTGACTATCCCAGTCACTGCACTCATAACGCAGGTACATCCCAGAAATCCTGTAGCCCTGTAGTTGCAATAGGGACCACACCCTACAATATTGCTCATGGGCTGAACTGAAGAGTGACAACACCGTGGGCCACCTTCAGCAATCAAGGCAGTCTCCTGCACCTTCCATCCGGAGTTCACAAAATGCTCCAGGTCCAGCACAGCAAACCACATAGTGACCCAACTGTGGACAAAAGAGCACGTGCAGCCACCAATTATACACCCAAGGTCTATTGCCCCCTAGATCATCCGTTAATACTTTGTTCTGCCACCTGCTCAAAGGTTTTCAAATGTCAATGCTCCCCAAACAATGTTGCTCTTATGTAAGGGATGTGATTTTAGTTTTCTAATTAGTATTATTTATTGTTGGTTACTCAATAATGACATTTTCAGCTAAACATCTTATCTTGATGTTTGTGGAGTCCCTCCAACATTCAGGCTCTGGATCTCTCAGGTAGACATTGCACCCCAGGAGGGTTCATCTTTTTTATCTCTCGTAGGACCAAGGACTTTCTTTTTTCATTGTTTTCCTTGAGTGTGAAGATTGTCCAGCTTTAAGTGCAGTACATTGTTTGAAGCCATATGATACCTGAATAACTTATCTTTGTAGGTGTTGTGATAAATTGATTATCCCATTTAGGTTGCCCGATATTCTGGTCTCTTTTCTCGCTCTGGCTACATGACTTAGATGGAAATCATGTCCTCGGTCAGAGAGGATGACTATTCCTTTGGGGCTATTGGGGCTATGGCTTCATTGATTTGAGCTGAGGCTAAACTCAAAGGTATCCATCCTAAGGGCAGTGGATTTGCCAGGAGGCTAAGCGTTCCATATTTTCTACTGTAAATCCACTATGCATGCCTCTTGTACAGTTGTTGCAAATCTTTGAACTTGCATAACATGAAGCCTCTTGCTATGCCACTGATGGCCAATTACTCATAAACTGTAGGAACGAGAAAAGGGATTCTGTTAATGGCATAGAGGTGAGTGTTATCCCACCAATCTAACCCCCTCAGGGCGCCTGCCTCTGACAGCAGGTCTTTTGACCTGCGACCCAGCTTCAACTGTACCCCATTTACCATGGTATTTATTTTGGAATAAGATCGCATTGATAGTGTTTCTACTGTCTCTGGTATTCTTGAGGAGAACTGACAAAAGGGATGCTTTTAGATTGCAGTAATCTTTTGGATGTACTAGTAATCAAAGCGTGTAAAGAAAAAGTATATATATAGAAAAGGATAGGTCAAGGGCTACCATATTCATTATTTTTTCTAAAATGATAGTGTTCGTACGATAGCACTTGATAAAGTCGGACACTCTGTTACTAAGTCTGTGCAGTTTTTTTTCCTCACTGCAGAAAAGCTGTTGGAAGCGGCTGCCCCCAGTAAGCTGCTTGTGCTCCTTTCCTCTAATCGACACAACAGATGGCAGACGTCGCAGGAGCAGCGTTGTAAGTTCTCTGTGCCCCATTTCTGAAACAGCAACTGCAAAAACGAAACGTCTGCTGCTGGTGGACCCCGAGTAGTGATTGTGCCCAGAGCTGGGTCACTGAGCCGGGGCGACCAGTAGAGCCTCCAGGTGCCTCCAGGGGCATGGCATGAGTTACAGCTACAGTGGCAAGACTGTGATGGCAGAGGGCAAGTACATCTGGTGAGTGCCGCAGCCAGAGGCATTGTTAGTGGGGGGTGAGGAGGCTGTAGCCCCGGGTCTTTTGGTTGTAGCCACGGATAGATGCTCATGCGCTAAAATCAAAATGCTACCTAGCCCTGAGTTCACCAGTCCCGACATTAGCCTACCCCCTGATCTTTTCCAGACCTGGCAATACCCCTGGCCGCAGCAGGGTGCTGCTGGTGAGTGGGCTACTCAGCTGTCCAAGTGAGGGCTATTTTGCCTCCCATATGTCTGTTCCTGTACTGCTCTATCACTGACAGGCTGTCAGGCTGCAGACGGGGGCTGACAGATGGGTGCTTGGCAGATCACTGCACATATTTTCTTCTTCTCTTCTCTGTCCCATATCACAGCAGATGGCCTCCCAGTAGGAGGCTGCCGTACTATATGTGAGTGACTAGTAGTGGCTGGCGCAGGGTAACTTCGTTCAGCTAATCCAGGTCAATATTGCCACTACTATGAGACTCATTTAGAAGTTTGTTTTAAAAGCCTGCCTCTTAAATTAAATCTTCATAGCCTCATAGCTCTTTTCAAGTCTAACTTCTGAGTCTACATCTACTAACCTATCCTTCTTGCAGTGGGGAGTGCATCGTTGCAGGGATTTGAAATGGTGAAACCACAGAAAACGAAGTCCCCTAAGGTGACAAACAGGGGGTGGGGGTGTAAACGTTTTAGCAGTTTGAGTGGCAAAACTACACAAATAATGAAGCAGTCAACTATTTTGTGGGCTTCTCAGAGCTCAACTACTGTAGGTAGCCAAAATGGTGTGGTAAGTAGAATGGATGGAGAAGGCGGCGAGGAGGGGGCTATCACACCTTGTCTAGCCTGTATAACCCCAGTGTTGTCCCCACTGGGCCACTTACAGTGCATCATCATTCATGACCCTACCCCGTTTGCCTCTCCAGACCCATCGTATCCATCTGAATATATGCCTGTCCGCCCTTGTGCATCTACTGCAACTGTATTTGCTGCAACTACTGTATCTACTGCAACTCCTACCAGAGCCACCACATACAGCACAACTACTGCCTTTTCAAACAGTGTACTCCCTTGGGTACTTGTCTAAGAGCACAAAACACCTCCAGTTATCCTAAGTTTGAGAGCACCAATAGCTTTGTCAACTTCTCTACCACTTGTTCCATCAGTCATATCTATTCTTGAGGCGCCTGATGAATGATCAATCAATCAATACTATGAGGAAAGATGTTTGAACAAAGTGCAAGCAATTCTGCCGGAGGTTGAAGACATGCACTTGATGGTCAGAGGCATGGTAGAACCTCAGAGGTCAAAGTCAGGGGTGTCGGCTGGCTGTTGCCCCTTTTGTCTACCATCCTGTTTCCTTAGCAGGCTGCCATGCGTCTTCAAGGGCTTTTCTTCCCATCCCAACTGTTTCTAATATTATTGTTGACTGTTTTGCCTGCCCTCCCAAGGGGAAGGGAAGGTGCCCAAGGCGTTCAATGCGCACTCAACAGAATGGTATCTCCTCTGATTGGGAAATACATCTCACCAGCCACCATTATAGTGTAATCTCCTGAGGAAGTGAACGTCCTCTTTGGCCTATCAGGCTCCCCATGCTCTCTGAGATCTCTTACCCAGAATCCTCCACGGCTCCATTGGATGTATCAAGAGACATATTTTCATCTGGCAAAGGTGAGTGTGTGTTGGGGAAATCACAGGTCCATTTTGACTGTGTAAATCACCTTTCAGTTGCTTACTCTGAAATATGCAACTCTGTGCATATGCTCTACGATCTCAGACTAAAGGATGCCGAGAACAAATGTCTGGATATAATCAGTTCTCGGACTTTCATGCTAGATAGTTAACAAGCTAACCAATTCCAGTCCTTGTGTTTTGGCAACAGATCTAGAAAGTAAGTTGCCTAGAAGTTCTTCAGGTAACTCATCTGATCTGGAGTACCAGGTTGGTTGTGTGTCTTCTGGAAGAGTTGGAGCTCCGTGGGTAATGCGAGCATTCCGAATTGTGATGCGATCTCTGGCCCACTGCCCTTAATTTCTACTGAGCAGGTTGACCCCGAAGAAAGCCCACTTCCAGGGTTGGTCATGCCGTTAAGTTGGGGCACATTATGTGCAGCTGTTATCAATCCTCCCCCTTAGCGAAATGCCCAAATTACTGCAAAGGTGGCACTTAATACCATGTCTAAATCCGTGTGTAAATCTTGAGCCTGCATGGACACATACACTGAAGTCTCTCTCGCCGGCTGGTGGCAAAATAACTTGACTATTTCTTTTAAAGGTTTAGCACATGGCAATCAAATTCATATTAAAGATCACTAGTAAAAGACATGTCTGAAGTTCTGGGAGTAAACAGCATATCTTTCAAACTTTTCTGAAGTGTGGGTTTTTCCTCAGCCTGTATGGACTAGAAAAGGCTGTAATGTTTGTTTTTTGTTTTTCTAACGAGCACTTCCGGTCATGTATTTTACACTGTCTTAATGTATTACAATTCAATGCTATTGAAGTGTTTGACGATGCCAGGTCAGACACATGCCATGTACATGAGTCCTGCTATACTGCCAGCGATTTTGCCATACACTTGACCATGGAAGAACTGGAACAGACACTCTAACCACCATCTCCTTCAAAGTTCTGTGTGTCTAAGCAAGCTCAGGAGAAGGTTTACTCTTGTATTCCATCAGTCAGTCCTGCAACACATCTCTAGACCTTGAGGGGCCCCAAGGCTATTTCAACTTTCAGTTCACTGCCTTTTGACTGAGTCTTAACCAAGACTCAGTCGAAGGTGGCCAAAACTGGCTTGCATTGCTTTCTAGGTGCACATGTGAGCCTGTTAAGCTGAAACGTGGCAGGGGCACTCTGAAAAGTAAGCGACCCAGACTGTGTGTACTGGTTAAAACCTCATGATTTGTTATGCCTATATGAGACTTGTTTGGTGGAAGACTCTTTGCTTATTGCCTCCTTTGACAAGTGCTGGGTATTTTCTAGCTCTGCAAGACACAAGGGATCGAGTCATCCAAGAAAAGGGCTTGGCAACTCTTATTCTTAATTCACTTTACTGGCAATAGAGGATTATACAAGCCCCTAGTCACGAGAACTTGCAGTTTCTGCAGTCCTGGTAGTGGTGCTGATTACAAGCATTTCATCATGCATGTGTATTTGCACGTGAGTGAAGATCTTAAAAACTTTTTGGCACCAAAGTGTTGGTTAGAAAGGCTGTTGCAATCCTCCAGTGATGTAAACACATTATCTTGAAGGACTTCCAGGCTAAACTAGGAGGACACGTCAGAACTGAAGATGATAGGAAATCAATAGAGGACGTTTGTGGTATCTCAAGAAGGAACCTTGGCTCACAAACTGAAGATATGCAAAGAACTTCTCTTAACACTTTTATGCTTCATCTCTCTGTCTAGTCGAGCTGAATGGGTGGTGCCCTGGTGACGTTCAGGCAACAGAGCATCACTAATTGATTACTGTCTGGGAGACTGTTACTCCTTTTTGCAGGTAAAAGACTTTGAGGTTTGTGATCATCCAGAAAGTAACCAAAACCCATTGGTCCTTCTGTGGGCCTTGTTCCCACAACATTCTAATTTGCCTGTTGCCTCTCCTGTACCAAATATTCTTATATATTGAAATTACTGAAAGAGAAGCTAGTTAACATTATAGAAGAGGCTAAGCCTGCTAAGCAAGGCTTTTACTCTTAGGTCGAACTGGACAACCCAGTACAAGCAATCTTTGCTTGCGAAGAACTATCCTTATAGCTGGTAACTACCGTTGGGATATCAGCCTCCCTACTGGTTGTCGGTTGAACAGGCCCAAGGACAAGCAGTGATTGATTGCACCTGTTGAAGGGCAAAAATAGAGCTTTGGCAGCATCAAAGAACAATATGAGGCGGGCAGGCAGTCTGCACACCCTTAAACAAGAGTACAAAAAACCTCTAAAGACAAAGAAAACAGCAATCATAGAGAGGCAGTGGGATTACGTAGAAAAGACAAATTAGGAAAATGACTCAAAGGGCTTCTGGAGTCTAGTAGCTTGTGGGTTCTCAAGCCTCTCCCATGCGGACAGAAGTGTAATTGCATTGTCTGAGTGGGTTTCTTATTACAGTGCTATCGTGTATGATGTTGAAACAAAGGCATCCCTTGCTGCTTGGAAATTGAGTCACTCCAAGAGCAGGATTACTTTCTCATTAGACAAGGTCGCATATGCTATTGAAAACTGCAAGTCAGGTAAAACCCGGACGGTATCAATTTAGATATCTATAAATGGTTTCCGGGATGGTGGAACCCGATCTTGCAGAAACTCTTCAATGTGATAGCACGCTTCCTGGATGTTCCTGTCTTATGCAAAAAAGGCACTACTACCCCTGTTTTTAAGAAGTGCTGAAAAACTGACCCCCACTGCTATTGCCCAATTTCATTGCTTGATTGTGCTTCTTAGATTTTTGCTAGCGAGGACAAATGTCTCCCCTGGTTTTTTATCATCATTTTGATCCGATTTTTAATTCCATCTTTCATATGGGAACATCTTTCTCACCCTTTTTAAATAGAGTTAGCTACTCCTCCCTGTTATGCGCAGCCAATACTATTTTACTTGACTTGACTCCAAAGGGACTTGATCGATCTCAGATTTATGCAGCAAGCTACTTCAATTAAAAATGGTTTGAAGCTAAATCTTGCTAAGACCAAAATAGTGGCTTTCAGAAGCAGAGTGAAGCTACAAGTAATAAGTTCTTATTGCTACTTGTTTTTTTTGTTCAGGTAACTGTTCTTGGACTCCACGCCTGGAGCAGGATGAAAGTTGTCTTCACACAGGTTTGTGTGGCCTGGCGATATTCTATTGAAAGTTTATTCTGGTCCTGGCGGCCAAGGTTCACTAGGCCGCCCTCCATTGCAGTGAGACCTGGGGTAGCACAAAGTGTCCTGCCCTGGATTGCATACAAGTGTTTCTCCGGAAGGTACTGGGTATGGGCCTGAGTGGCCATTCAGTGGCTTTAAGGCTGGAAACTGGTACCTCACGTATTGGCAGGCTGATTGAATTATCCTTTTTGGATTTCAGTCAGAAATTATTTTCAGGTTCCTCACAAAATCCAAATATTAAAAATGTTTCGGGTGCACTAGAGTAACAGGGCCCACAAGTTGGCTGACAAACGGTACCACAATATGCAAAAAGTTGGGCCTAAACATTCAACATTCAACAAGCAACATCTTAAAACGATTGCCATGGACTTTTTTTGCTTCGGCTCGAAGTTCACCACCAATTGCTGTGTCAATTTGCTCCATTCTCTGGCACACAGGCATATAATGGCAACGGTAAGACTAAAATCTTGCCGCTGACAGTTCGTATGTCTTGGATATACAATAATAACTGCCCTTGTGAAGCTGTTGTTGGTTTTACGGAGGCAGTAGAGAGGTCTCCATTTTAGTTATAATAATGTTAGAACTATTATAGAGGCAATGAAGTTCATGCTCTCTTGTACTGATGGCAGCTTTGTTTCTGACTTATGTGAATATGGTAATGCCACTTTTCAGTGCCTGGGTAGGACATTTCATTTCATTATTCGAAATCCAGCCATGTGTAAAAAAAGATTGGTTGTGTGTATTTGAGGTTATTATTTAAATTGAAAGTGTAATGTACTTTTATATTGTATTATAAAAGTATTGTTTGTAAAATTGTAACGACGAAAGCTCAATGAAGTCTTACTACTACTAAGTGCCACTGACTTTGGTAAAACTAAGTCACATGATATAAAGTGATTGTCCCAAGGTCACACAATTTTGTTCAAGTGGGCAATACTGGATCATAACTTGAATTGTCTGGTTTAGTCAACAATTGGATCTGTGTATTCCCACTTTAAAAGTCACAGTAAGTATATTGCTTAGTGTGTTTTCATGAGTTACTGTGATTGGAAGATGTACCATTCTGCCCCAGAAAGTGAGTGAAGCTCCTGTTTCAGAGATCTGTGTGCAATTGGCCGTCACAGATTGGAATCCTTGCAGGGCAGACCCAGACCTTCATCCTCTGAATGACATTAACCTGAGAAGCATGGAATTTGACGATACAGGTTCTATTACATCGCTTTAAAAAGAAATCTGTCATGATGGCGCTTCTGTGTTGCGCGCAGCTCTGTGAGGAGTGTTGGTACGTGGTGTGTGGAATGTTGGGTGTGTGCTTTGCGGTTGGAGTTGAGCGTAGGAATTGAGTACGGAGGTGGCTTCAAGGGGTGTGAGGAGCCTGGTGTAGGACCCTGTCTTGTGTCTTGTTCCTAAAGTGTGAACCTGTTGGCACTAAACCAAGGACAATAAAGAACCCCAGAAATGTTCCATAACAGCATATGTTACATTCCTTTAAGAAGACAACGCACCGTACGGTGTCAAAACAACCTACCTGGAGAGCGGACAATAGAGCAACGGGACACCGGGTCCCTCAATCAGAAGCCGCAAGGTGAGGCACTGCGGTGGACCGAATCGAGAAAAGAAAGGGGCGGGGCTTGGGGAAACTTTTATAACTTTTCTTGTGTGCTTGAACCTGATTGGCTAAGCAGTCACCGCCCCCTATTTAAGCCAGAAACCAACAAAGGTCTAATGTGTTCTTTTACGTGCCTTTACATAGACTAGAGGATTCAGAGGAGAAAGCACCTGAACCCTGCTGGTCTTACGAGGATTAGGAGGAAGAAAAGCCAGAGAGTTCACCCGCATTCTGGAAGTTCCCAGAAGAGACGTTGAGATCTTTTTTTTTTTTTTCTGAACATCCAGAAAAAAAAGGACTTTTTTCTGAGGATTTGACTATTTCTTTATTAAGATTTTATTTTTATTTGAATAAAAACAAGAATTCTGTTCAGGCAAATCCGTGGTCCAGCATGTCATTACAGCACCGATCTATCCAGATGTGTGCAATAGCAGCAGTTATTGCTGGTTACATGTGATTTTATGATTTGTGTTGTGGTTCTCTCATATGTAATTCATGGCACATTATTGTCAACGAAAGGTAAAAAGATGAATGGGTAACCTGAGGCTTTCCCTATTATAAGACATATTTGCGCAACAGAAACAGTGCTTTGAGGTATACTGGGCTTTGCAGTCACATGCTGGGTGACGAATGCTTGGAGAAGTGTTCTCCCAACATTTTCCAATTACATTGTATTATGTCAACTTCGACATTTAAAATGGCACAAATATGTATTTGTTCAATATGTAAATGATGTTTCTATTTGTCTCATTTCATTGATTTGCGAGTTGGACAGTACATTTCTCTTTTTACTTCTGCTCTGTGAAGTGTGCGACTTTGGGCTTCATTACGACCCTGGCGCTCAGTGTTTAACGGCGCCGTAATAGGCTGCGGTGCCATTAAACACTTAGCGCCTTACTACGAGGTCCCTTTGCGGGACCCGACCTTAACGGCTGGTCTACACCAGCCGTTAAAGTAGGGACTCGCAAAGGGACCTTGGCGCTAAGTACAGTGCCGCAATTTGCGGTACCGTACTTAGCGCCTTCCCCATTCCCATAGAGCCCTATGGAGCGTAAATGGGAATGGGGAAGGGCCATGGTTCAATGGGGAATTACTGCCCCGCCAACCTTGGAATGGGGTGGTAATTCCCCATTGATCCATGGTGGACCCGTTACAACACCGGCACCAACCATGGTGCTAATAGCGCCATGGTTTAGCGCCGGTGTTGTAATGAGGGCCTTTGTGTCTATTCTATTTATTAATGTTAATGAATGTTATAAAACCAGTGAAACGGGGTTCCAACTAATAAAACAGACAATAAAGTGTGTGAGAGTGATACTAAGTGCCTGTGACAAAATTAATTTTGCTCTGCATAAGTGAAAGTATAAGAAAGTATAAGAAGTATAAGAAAGTATAAGAAGTGGCTAAACCACCTCCTTAGCCCTTACACTTCAACAAACCACCAGTGATCCCAATCATAAGGAAAACACAGGCACAGCTAAGAGATATATCTCCTTCACCTTTAGCGCCAACTTGGGTTGAGGGAAGACTAGACTCTAAGAAGGGGAGGATCTGAGCAAGTTGCAATTCAAACAGCAACCAAAATAAAAGATTCTACAAAATATATATGCTTTAATTTAGCAAATGAATCATACGTTAACTATTACAAATACTATCAAAACCACCCATGTAAAAAAACAGACAGAAAATGAAGAACAGAAATGTTTAAGCACTCTGGATGCTTTTTGAGCAAGGAAACAAGCAAGAAATACAACAATGTGCAAAAAGAAACTTAACCGGTCCCTAGGGCACCAACATTGGGGCCCGGGGAACAGATACACTTGCAGGCACCTGATTTCAATGTTAGGCGGTTCAATGGGGTCGAACCAGGTTTTGAGGTACTGTTGATGCAAGTTGACCACTATGTTCAGGTGCAGTGAATCATACGGGTTCAAGCAGGAAGCTGACATTGAGTTTCTTCGCCGGGGGTGCTCAGTGCAGTTCAAGTGTACTGTTGCGGGATGCGGGTCGATTGCCTCATCAGTGTCAGTTGAATGGTTGACTTGGTTTCAGATTTTGAGTAACCGCTGGTTCGGGTTGACCAGTGTCATGATGATCCAGTTTTGGAAGTGATGTTGAACGAGACAACAGTTCAATGTCACCCAGAAAAGGGAGCTGGTTGTTTGAGCCGAACAGGTGACATGCTCTGCTGCAGCCAGCCAATTGGATGGATGAAAAAAAGCAGTGATTCAAAGTTCAAAATATTACCAACAGCAGGAACTGCAGGTTCCTATGGTTACAGTACAGCAAACGTGTTGAATGTGGTTCAATTGGATTAAAGCAATAAAGGGAGGAATAATGATTATTCTGGCACTAAGGATGCTCTGAGACCCATTGAAGGGGTGTCCAGGACAAAGTGAGTCCTTCTCCTTCTCTGCTGCCCAGACAACGTAGGTTTGCAAGCATAATAGTAAGCCTCAGCCCTCAGCATCAGTCATCCCCAATGTACCCTGTGGGTGAGTATAGTGTTGAGTTTGCCGATGCCTTGCAGCACTCCTCCCCCCTCAATAGTTGAGGGCTTTAGAAAATAAAAACCTCTTCCAAAAGAAGTCAAAATGCATTCTTTCATAAGTCTCGGGTGGTCCAAATGTAAATTTAAAAACGGGTAGGAGACACTCTCTGTAATAGGCAAAATGCCTCACAGCAGTCTAGGAAATCAATGCTGCTTTAAGGGGTACAATCCTGGTCATTGTGACAAGTGCCCCTTGCCATCTGATATCATATCCAGAATTATTTGCAGTGCAAGACGTGTCGAGGGCAGGAAGATCAGAGAAGCCCACAGAAAATCAAGATGGTAGAATAATGTATTCTCCATGCTCTGTCCGGCCTATCTGTACAAACATTCCCTCTCCTGTAACCCCAACCTTCAAAGCCTCTATTGTGTGAAACCCCCTAGCATGAGGCTTACCTTTGTTATGAACATGGCTCCTTTGAAGCCATTTTCATAGGGCTACCCCCAGCTGAGAGATCCTATGCCTGGCAAGGAGGCCATTACCCCATCCCAGAGAGTCAATAGAGGAATTACTCTTGCCCTTTGTCACATTCACTGGAATGCACAAGGTCAGGTGTCTGAAATCTACACAGTCTCTCAATAGGGATCTGGGCTCACAGGGATGATCTGGTATGCCATGTATCAGATGTGGCTTAATATTTATGTGAACTACCAACTACCATATCCAAACCGACATGGCTTATATTTCAAGATTCCTCCAGGGAGGTAGTTTATTATGATTATGATGGTTTTGGAACAGAGGTGTTAACTTAAATGCAACTACTGTACTGCAGTGACTTCACTGTAACAATGGCTGTCAAACAGTGCACTTGTGACCTTTAAACCTGCTCTATGCAAATGGATGGCAGGTGGTGCAGATCAGGAGGCTGATGCAGCAAGACACAAGTGTACACTATGCTTTTGGTATTGAGGTTAATGAAAGGCGGTCAGGTTAGCAGACCACCCTTTTCTGAGATGAATTATCTGCATCATTTTATTGTTTAATCAAAATAAAAAGGGCAGAATTTCTACCTACTTGCCAGACGTCAATTCTTGACAGTGGCTCATTATGAATTTGGAGTATACATTTTCCATTTTCATGTGAACCCTTCAGTTACTTTCCCTTTAACAGTGCAATCAGGATGTATTGGTGACATTTAGTAATACTGGATAGATTATATAATGTGTGTTGAGTAAGCATCCTCACCACAAAAACAGGCAATGGGCCTCATTATGATCGAGGCGCTAAGTGTTTAACGGCGCCGTAAAAGGCTGTGGCGCCGTTAAACACCTAGCGCCTAATTACGAGATCCCTTTGTGGGACCCAACCTTAACAGCTGGTTTTACCAGCCGTTAAAGTAGGGACCCGCAAAGGGACCTTGGTGCTAATTACGCTACCGCAATTTGCGGTAGCGTAATTAGCGCCTTCCCCATTCCCATTTAGCCCTACGGGGCAAAAATGGGAATGGGGAAGGGCCATGGCAGCATGGGGAATTACCACCCCACCAACCTCGGAATGGGGTGGTAATTCCCCATTCCGCCATGGCGGACTCCGGCATGGACCATGTTGCTAATAGCACCATGGTTTAGCGCCCTGGAGTCCTAATGAGGCCCAATGTTTGCGATGCTTAAGCTATACCACAAATTGAGCCTCATTCCGACTCTGGCAGTAGCCATGCCGGTAAATACCGTCATGGCTGCCGCCAGAGTCATGAATTGACCGGCACCTGGCAATAGGCAATTACAGCGGAATTTCAGCCCCACCAGACCCGGTAATTGCCCATTGCCGGGTGCCAGTAATAATTACTCCCCATACCAATTTGAGTCCCATGGGGCTCAATGGGAATGGGGAGGTCGGATGCACCGGCACCATTCGTGAACGGTGCATCCGACATGGTCTGCTCGCGGGTGGCTTTCTGCCTGCCAGGCGAAAAGGCATCCACAAGCAGACATCGTAGTTTGCCGGTTCAGTAACAACGGTACCAGCAAGCTTACCGGTACCGTTGTTAATGGACCGGCAAACCTATAATGAGGCCCATTGTATTGTTCCACCGAACTCGTAATGAAGTTCACAGTGTATTCACTGTATGAAATTGTGCAGAGTGCGTGAGATAGTCATGGGCATCAGGGCGAGAGGTAAGTACAAGCACATGATAGGCTGATTTAAGATAATAATGCTGGTGGAATGGACATTTCAGTCGTTAAAAGACGAGGACAGGAGAGTTCCATGGAAAGTCGGACAGAAAAATAAATAACAAAAGACCCTCAAATACAGTGGGAATGCAGCGTTGTAGGGGTTCTGGGGCATGCTGAAATATACACCCCTACACACTTAACTCAAGTATCTAGAATAAAACCTACTATCAAACTCCTTATTTCTCTTCCTTCCTAAGAGTAACTTGTAAAATGACAATGAAAGGAGCCGACAATAAGACAATTTAAATATTAATCACAATCTCTTGATGGGCATTAATCGGTTCCATGTGGTAATATCCCTGCAAAAATGTCACCATACAAGAATGGTGCAGTTTTTTTGCTGTGATATTAGCACATGGAACCTGTGGTGGACACCCCTGCAACCCTCGAATATTTTTAATGGAGCAGGAAAACCCCCCAACCCTCGTTCCTATTTACCCCATATATTATCCCCCTAAATAAAGTTGCCGATGCCGTTTCCCAGCGACTATATGTATAGCGACATTATTTAGGGGGATAACATTACCTCATACCCATTTATCAAAGTGACAAATGAAAGCAAAAGGCAGAAATTGTTAAGTCCTTTTTCTCAGTTTTGTACAAAAAATCAATCGTGTCCATTGCACGCATTCTATGTGAAGAAGAGATGTGGCTGCAAAGATAGCAGCAAAAATGTGTGCATGACAAAACAGATATCAACCACAATGGTTTTCATGTTGTTTTTAGAAAACAAAAACAGTTATTTTCTTGTAAAAAGCACTGCGTTTCTGCAGTTTATTTTGCTTTCCAAGCAATACCTGTGTTGTATAACAATAATGATGCACAGGAGACTGCTGGGTTGCTTATGAGACTTGTTTATTCAGTTCTTGACATCAGCTTCTTTAATGCATAACAACTCTGCTACATGTAACTGGGCAACAGGCCCTATCACTTTGCTCTCTGCTTCATGAGTCTTTGGGCTCTCAAGATATGCTTATGATCAGTCCCTTAAAGGAGCACACAGGAGCCGATGTTGCTCCATGCCCTCTCTTTAGCTCTCTGCCGCGCGCTCCGCGCGGGAGCCGCTCTTCTGCTTTCCCCGCTGAGATCTCACGAGACCCGGAAGTCTCGCGATATCTCTAATGTACTCCTTTGTGCATCTGGGGTGGAAGAATAGGTTGTCCCATCCCAAATGTATATCAGATTATAAAATATGATAGAACTGCATAACATTTAAATGTCTATGTATTACCTGAAACGACGGCTTCATCTTAGAAGATAAAAACTTTACAGCCTCACCTGCTTTGTGATTTTGCATCCATCCATGCTGAGGACAAACGAGTACGTGCTTGCCACCTTAAAATTCTGATCTGCATTTTATGAATGCCACCACCGTTGCGTACATTTGCCTCTTGCTGTTGCTTGCTGGCATTTGCAGCGCCCTGCACCATTATTAGAGCCTTAGCAATGTTTCATTCGGAAGAAACAGTGCAGAACATATTTATGTGTTTTTGTAATGACAGACAAGATACGCTTTGCCATTTTCAGAGTAGTTATTTGAATAAAATACAAGCACACTGTGTATCAAAATCATGGAGGGCAAGGGCTGTATTATACTGGAGATATTATGGAAATAGAATGTTATGTGTATTACATGTTCTTTTGTGTTTGTCTGATAGATGAACTAATGTGGTTTTAGATGGTAATATACTTTCCCAGGTGCAAAAGATTAAGCAATAATATTTGCCCGTATCCCTGTCAATCTTTCGCCAAGGTCGATATTGCTCTGTAAATGAGATGCAGGCTGTGCATGCACCCTGCATACATTCATCCTGGCAGCGTTCCCTTCAAAGCTATATTCTCTTTGCATAGGGACCTGTCTGCGGGGCCTAAAGTAGGATTTCTAAAGTGTCAGTCAAAGAAGGATGGTTATGACTCGGATCCTAGGCAGCCCTTTATGAAATTCATAGCCAAACGAAATGCATTTACTAGGTCAACATGGTCCGCATCGTTTATTTTTTTTGCTTTATTCACATTACTTTGAGACAAAAATGTTTAATTCTTGTTGTCCTTCATTTTATTTAAATTCCATTTAATTTATAAAGGCCTTTCGTCAAATGGATGCACATGAAAACAAATCAGTGCAAAATGTATGAAGCAGGCTACTAGTGCAGTAGAGGGTTTTTAGATGAGGGCAGAAATTATGAAGAATAGGGGAAATCGGATTTCCTGAGAGAGTGAGTGCCAGTGTTTAGAGGCACGAGTTGGAAAAGAACAGACACATGATTGCACACAATGAGGTTTAGGAAACAGTGAGTAGAAACTGGAATTCGGAATGAAGAGAACGGGGAGCAACAGAAAAAGAGACCAATGAAGAACGTGAGGGAGGGGCAACGCCCTTGAGTGTATTTGAAAACGATACAGAGGAAGCGAAACACTAGACAAATTGCAAAGAGAGCATAAAGACAGGAAAATCGAGGTGGAACCTGAGAGGCAAAAGAGGGTTAAAAGAGCACAGTTGAAGATAGAATGCTGGGGCACAAGTAGATAGGCAGGTAGAGCAATAAGAAAAGAGAGAAGTAGGAAAGGTAAGACATGAGTGAACTATTGTAGCTAAGTGTGATGGAAGTCAAGATAGGACAGACTTTACATATGTTGCACATTTGAAACTGATAGGAATGAGCAATGTTTGAGATGTGAGAGAAAGAAAGAGAAGAGTCAAAGAATACACCAGCTGAAAGGGGAGCGGTATAGCGAGAGCAAAGGTGAGGACGGCAGACTGAACTGTGAGGGACCCTTATAACAGAGGAAGTTTAGAGCAAAATGTAACAGCTGATGAAAAAGAAAAAGTGTGGTTATCAAGGTAAGAGGGACAGCATTGTAGTTCAGTGACAGAGCATCTGACGGAAGTTAGGGCGGATGGTAGGGTAGAGAAATCCATTTTGTCAAAAGCAGTAGATAGATCAAGACAGTTCATAATAGAGAATAGATAATAGTTTAAACTTTGGGCTGAAATGCGTGTTTGGAAGACTGAGGAGAGCAGTATCTGTAGAGTTAAAGGGACGAAATCCTAGGACAGTGGGAGAAGATAATACTTGTCAAGGTAAGTAGAGACTTGGGAGTAGATGTTTGATTGGTAAGGGAGAAGAGAGATGGGGCGAAGGTCAGCATGCCAGGAAGGATCAAGAGTAGGTTTCTTGAGCATGGGTACAATTCCAGCATTCTTAAACAAAGAAGAAACCATAGCTGAGGGGAGAGTTGAGTTGATGAGGGAGTAATACACTGTGTAGAAGGAATAGACGTTTGTGATAAGAAAGGAGAGATCAATGGGGGAAGCAGTAGGATGGTTCTGGGAGAGATATGGAGCTGTATAGGAATCCGTGAACAGTGAGAAAGAGTACAGGGAAGAGGAAACTGGTCTAATATGGGGAGTAGTGTTTGCAGGCAAGGAGAAACACTGTAGCAACGTTTACAGAAGATAGAGTGGTGGCCAAAGAAGCGTCAGGTGGAGATCGAGACAGGATTTGGTTAACAATTCTACACAGATGGTAAGGATTGGGTGTGTCAGATATGATGAAGTCAGTGATTTTTTTTATGCTGACAAGGAAGAGTCTTCGGAGGAGAGTAGAGGAAGGTTACTAGAGGAGGAGGATTTTTTCCATTTCCATTGAAAATGACATATGGAGGACCAGAGCGAGAGAGAGAGAGAGAGAGAGAGAGAGAGAGCAAGAGAGAGAGAGAGAAAGAGAGAGAGAGAGAGAGAGAGAGAGAGGGGGGCAATGGTAAGCTCGGTATTATAAATGGATTTGATCTATATGATAATCTTGCTTCACTACATTATATAGGATTTTTCATTCATAATCACCACAATAATACCTCTCATTTTCCTGCCATCTCCTTGCCACAGCCTTTGGAGTTTTACCTAACAGGTATACTACAATTCTCAATATACTACAATTCTCACCTCAGCTCCCTTGCACTGTCAGTCATGTTGGTATTACTGTGCCAGAACGGCAGAAGGAAACAGCACCAAGAAAAAATAAAAAGTGCCCAAAACTGGTATCATATGGCACAGTAATTTGAAAGCTGTCTTGAAGGGCATAGTAACACTGACTGACGGTGCAGAGGTCTCTCAGAGCCATCCTATTCCCAGAGAAGAGATGCTAGTGACCCCCACCAAGGAGGGGAATAACACCACCTTTCAGCTCATGATGCCTTTTCACTAAGGTAAAATCCCACAGTCAATTAGTAGAAACAGACCTTTTTTTACTAATCCATGTGGAAAGTGATTACCTTGTCTAATCTCACTCTTTTCATATGTATCTCAATGTATGGAAAGAAACAGTGTTTGATCTGGCAGGTGATGTCTTTTTCATGACGTCGTTCTACTGGTCCACACGCTGCTAGTGATTTTTCAAACAGAGGCAGTGAAAATGCCCACTACAACCTGGACCAAGAGAGTGACTAAAGATAGCCTAATGGCCTCATGGGTTTGGGGTATACAAATCTGATATAATCACATAGCATATAGTGGAACTAATATAATATTCTAATGCTTCATGGATAAAGTCTGATACACTACAAAAAGAAATAGGAATGCTGCAGGAACAAATGCACTTTGGAGGCACATTAAAGAAACATGTGTGGCACATAACCGAATCACAGACGTTACAGGTTTCTGATATATGTAAATGTTAGGTGCATTTTCAGGTACAATTTTCCAACCTCATGTTTTAACATACTTAGGGTACAC
This sequence comes from Ambystoma mexicanum, assembly GCF_040938575.1. Lineage (NCBI taxonomy): Eukaryota > Metazoa > Chordata > Amphibia > Caudata > Ambystomatidae > Ambystoma > Ambystoma mexicanum. Next base: position 881,544,871 of record NC_090929.1, on the reverse strand, counting down.
TGAATTCGATTAACCCTGTTCCCAAGCCGAAGTTTGAGTGTTTGACCATTTCATTAGCATAAACAAAATGGCCATCAAATTGCATTATTAGGTAACATATCATGAGCTAATGGTCATGTAATCTATCTCATCTGCATTATAGTGCAGACCACAGTTAAGTTGGATTCAACTTTTTGTAACATATTGTCAAGGAATCAAATCAAACCTTCAGCCAGGTTGATCCTGACCAAGCTATGGAGTGATAAATGGCACAGGAAAGACAAGTGGTGGAATCATTGCTATCACGAAGACAACATCAGCACTATGAAGGTGGACATTGTCATATAATCGGAGATATCATATAGCAGCTATCACACATGTCATGTACAATCTTTGCCTTGGAAGTACAGACCTTTACAACAAAGCTACCAAGCCTTGACAAAAGTGTGACAATGATGATGAGAGTGCCTTGGTATCAAACTTCCAAGTGTTCAATGTGTTTCCAACAGTTACACACCCAGAGTCATTGATATGATATGATATTTTGTTTGTATCACGCTTGTACACAAGTGTTTCAGAGCATGACAAGGCAACAGAAGGGATCAAGGGGGAACAACAACGACCTTACTAGGCCCAGTGACATTTAGAACATGCAAGTGCAAGGGAAAGGGGAAAAGTGCCTAGAAGGGGGAAAGTGGAAAGTGTGGAGCAGAGCAGAACACATTAATAATAATGAATAGAATAAATAGCTAATAGAGGCAATACACAGTGCTAGTGTAGCCAGCACGTGGTAAGTGTTCTGTTTATGGCAGAAGACTGGATAAGTCTGATAAGTGCAGAAAAATAAGAAAATGGGAGTTTGGGGGGACTGAGCGGGTACAGATACAGTGCAGGAGGTGGCAGGGTGAGGAGGTACCTGGGCCCAGGGAACAAGGGCGGCCAGGTGCACAGTGCCAAGAGAGAGCCGATCAGCAAGGGAGAGGGAAAGTGGAGACAGAAGCAAAAAGGAAGGTCTTGAGGTTTTTACGGAACCGGAGATGGTTCTTCTCAAGTTTTAGAGTGGCAGGGAGGCTGTTCGAGAGGGAGGCCCCAACAGAAGGCAGTGATCTACCCCCCAGGTCATTTCTTTCAAAAACCACTGACCCTGAGGGAGTTAGAGGTAGAGGAGCGAAGAGTTTGAGCGTGGAGGTATTTGCGGAGGGATAGCTGAAGGTATTTTGGACCCAGGCCCCAGAAAGCCTTGCGGACAATGCAGAGGGTTTTGAATTGTGAAACATTGTAACAAAAGATCTTGCAACAGATTCAATCCTAGACTCGCTACTTTTTGCCAAAGAGTTTGAAAACAGGAAATAGATTATTTTGTCCAAAACAGATTGATTATATTGGAGCAGCAGGCAAACCAGATGCTTCATTCCATGCCATCCTCAAGAAGAGTAACACACCAATGTTTGCCTATCTATATGAGGACATCAGCAGGAAAACTATTCTGAAGACAGACAAAAATGTCCTTGAAAGTCTCATTGCTGCGCATGAAGCTGATGAACCAGTTGACTTGCCATCTGTTCTAAGACATTAACTTCTTCCAGTTCCTTTGTCACTTATGGAAATGAATGGAACACACTGCATTGGAAACAAGTCAGTTCAGGCAGATGTGATAACAGAAGTAATAAACTATTGTGAAGCTATTGAACTACACAAAACCTCCTCCTGTCTAATCATTGATGGACATGCACTTTTGGTAGCTCTGGGAAAGCCGACAGTGCACTAACCTTCAGAAATCTGTTTGACATATTTGTTAGAACAGTGTTGCAAGCTGGATATGGTAATCAACTTGTACATGTCTTCGACAGGTTTAGGGAAGAAACAATCCAGGGTACTACCAGAAAATGGCATATCAAATCCACTCAACTAATTATACGACTAATTGAGGTTTGTGATGAGCCTCCCCAAAGAACTGGAACAATTATCCTTCTCTGGCTGACAATAAATCTGATCTAGCAAAACATTTTGTCAAATGAATTGTGTTCACAAGCACCTGAGGACAAAGAAATTGTAGTTGTTAGAGGGTTCAGAGAGCAACTTGAGGTCAGGTCAGGTCATCAAAAGGGACAACTGATTTAAATGCTCTGAAATCACACAAATAAGCTGATTCAAGGCTGGTGCTGCATATTGTGCAGATCGAGTTTAGGACAGTGGTTGTGTCATCCGGGACACCAAAGATCTCCTGCTTTTGGTTTCTCACTTTGACCGTGCACAATACAAACATCTTTGGATGATGTCAGGTACGTCAAAGAGACAGCGTTGTATACCAATTAATGGTGTTTTTGACAATCTAGCAAGAGGTATACACACGACACTGCTGCAATTTCTAGCTTTAACTGCGTCTGACACCACCTTCCATTTTGCCAATAATACCAAACGCTCATCATGGAAGGTTTGAAAGAGCACCCTGAACTGTTGAAGAACTTGGGCATTGGTGAACTCACAGAGGAGACTATCAAATTGGGAAAAGCATTTGTTTGCAGAATATATTATGTGCGCAGAACAGACTCTGTTGATTCAGTATGAAAGATTGTGTTCTCCAAGACTGGTAAACCAGAAGCAATGTCACCAATAGGTGATGCTCTTCAGTTTCATTTGATGAGAATACACTATCAAGCCATGGTGTCGAGAATTGCCCATTGTGCCAGACCTGACCGTGCTGTGCCTCTGGAAATGGTATGAAAATGTGGTGATTTTAGATTAGAGCCTATTCTGATGTCACTGAGTGCAATCCCAGAAGGTTGCTTTGAGATGATTTCATGTGCATGCCAGAAGCAGTGGGCGAGTCAATGGGCCTCATTCCGAGTCCGGCGCTAACCCTGGTGGAATGGGAAATTACCTCCCTATTCCGAGTTGACCAGGTCAGTAATTTCCCATTCCCCAGGGTTCTTCCCCATTCCCAAATGAGCCCCCATAGGACTCAATGGGAATGGGGAAATTGCAAATAATGGTGACCATACTTTACGGTCACCGTTATTGGCTAAAAATCCCCTTTGCGCCCTCGTCCCTAACGCCTGCTAAAAGCAGGCGTTAAGGACAAGGGCGCAAAGGGAACTCGAAATGTGGCGGTAAGGGATTACCGGCACCGGTCTCGTTAACAGTGACCGGTATCCCTTACCGCCATACTCGGAATGAGGCCCACTGTTGTATATTTCGCAAATCAGAACTGTGGTGCACATCAATGTGTGCCTGTCAACAACAGAGCTATGATCAGGATCAGAACCCTTGTATGAATGTTATGTTGTTTGGCAAAACAGGCTGGCATTTTCTGTAATATAACAGTTGGTTTCATGCGTTTTCGCTAAATGAAAAAAACGTTCCCCATCACTACTACACCTACACCAATCCCCTCTGCATCCGTTTTACCCCATTCCCCACAACCTTACATTAATTTCGAAGTGATTTTGAAGTAATCAGCAAAGTGAAATGCATCAATGTAATTCCACAGGTTGAAGACATGGGATGCCATACCATTTATGACTGTTTGAGTTTATTTATTAATATTAAACTTTCTAATGTCAGTTCCCATTTTTTGGTATCCATTATTAATAGGATTGAATGTCTGTCTCAATAAGTCCTTAGCCAATACTCATTATATGGATATAGGATTAACGCGAAATACATTCATTCTTGGGTGAAAGTTGTATGATAATGTATAATAACTGTCTGTATTTACATGATATTGAAATGATTGCTCAATGAAATTGACCAAACGTGGCAATTTGTCTGCTTTTTTTGTTTATGCTTATTAAAAGGTCAAATGCTCTAAATTCAGCTTGGGAACCGAGTTAATCCAATTCAGCATGTACTAATTAAGTTAAAACATGAGGTTCCCAACTTTTAACTCAAAATCACATAGAAGCTTATGCAAGGTTTTTTTTTAATCCGCCCAGTGTTTCAACGCCCGATACAAGTGCCACCATACTTCTGAGGAGAGTGAGAATTCTAAATCATGTCAGTAGATGGTATTATTCCAGTCTTAAACTGCTTGCCAGAAGACATAGCACATGTTATTGTTCCTGTGCTAGTTAATGAAATGCAATGACAACAAACAGTATAGCAATAGTAAAATTGCAGAAGTGTGAATTCCAAGTTGTTTCCCACCCTGTCCAAGTTACCTTTAAAGCCTATTGCTTTTTCTCAAATAATCAAGAGAGTATATATTTTGGGATTCTGAGAAAGTGTATGTCCTGCAGAAGTTGGTGCTGATGCTAAGATTGAAGAGTGATTGAAACTGCAGCTGGGTGGTTATGGGATGAAAGTCTTATCCAGAAGAAAAACTTTGATACATGGGAGAAGATGGGGACACAGTTTGATCAGAACTGACGTGTGTAATGGGACAGTGGGAACGTGATCGATGGTTATGTAAGGCCATAAAAGTGAATGCCTCTGAATAATGTAGAAGGGATAATGATGGTTCTCTCCAAACACGTTTACCATGGCCTTACAAGAGACTTGCAAGGTTTATCTTTTACGGGTGTTTGAAAATGTATAGGGTGTCGTCTTTGTTAGTCCATTGCTGTCGTGTTGCCTGTAAAGTAAGAATAAAATACAGTTAAAGATGCTATTTCTTGGTGCTGAATGTAATGTGATGCTCAATGTACTAACTTGCCTGGAATGCTGCTCTAATAGGCGGTAAAGGTCTCAAATGTGCTAATATTCTTCTCAAACTATCATGCTATACGTTTCTACTTTGCTTTCCATTTCCAGAGTGAAATGGCACTTTCACTTTGTCTCACGTCATTGCCCCCAGACAATGACTATACCGCATTCAGATTGCTCTTAGAAATAGAGTACTTGTCATCGACATTTCTAATCTTCACCAAGATGCAATGTGCCATTTTCACTGATACGATTCGCTCCCATGAATCAGAGCACACTCACTCTATGTTCTTCCTTCCACGCAGTTTTAGATCAAACAGAAGGAATAACAAGTTACTGAACAGTGCCACCTTCTCGCAATGGCGATGCCAGCCAGTGATATTGAAACCTGTTACAAATTATTTAGTACACGGATTTGCTCATTCCCCCAACCTATATCCATTTATAACTGGATTTATATTGTGCTTAATTGATGTGGGTTTTATTTAACGCAGCTCCTGATTTTGTAAACTCTATGCACTATGTAAAAAAATGGTAACACATGCTACAGCACATATTATATTAGTTAATATGTAACTGCACTTTGCTTTGTTCTCATTCAAAAGCACTGTCTTTTCTTTTGTAACTGACCTCCTCTGATGAAATGACTTCTGCCCTGCAGGAATAAAAGGGTGAGTAATGGCTAAAGCTCCTACTACATTCTCAAACTTCTACCAACTGAGTGTGATCCCAATCATAAAGGTAAGACAGGCACATAGTTAAGAGATATAGCTCCTAAAACTTTTTGTGGCAACGTGGGCAAAGGGAAGGCTATACTGAAGAGGGGTGTTCCAGTAGCAACCCAAGCAGCAATAGTACATCAGTACAAAATAAAGGGAATGCCCAATGAAGGTTCTATAAAAATAGATATTTTTATTGAAACACACCATCAGCAAAAGCAAATGAAATAGAAAAAACACAATACAAAACCCATCCTAGAGGAAAGAGCCCATAATATGTACAGATAGAAAGATGTAGCACTTTGGGACATGGATCAGGGGTGCAAGACAAGTAAAAACCACAATGTTTATAAAAGGAAAAGTTCTGGTGCAAAAGGGATTAAAGTTGACCTAACCAGTTCCTAGGGCAAAATGGTGGACCAAAGGAACAGTTAGGAGTCAATAACACCTTCTGCGGTTCTAGGCAGTTCAATGGTGTTGAATCAGGCTTATTGGTACTGTTTGTATGTTTGGACGAAGTTTGAGTGCCGCGGTTGCCTTGTTCTAGACAGGGAATGATGTTGAGCAGGTGTTAAACCGGAGCTTTCTGCATTTTGAAGGTGTTGCTTGAAGAAGTGCAGATTGTACGGGCCTCAAACATTGGTTATTCTGCAAAGATGCTGGTGACTGGATGTGCAGTTCTTATTGGATCCATTAGATGAAGTTTTCGAATGGGTATGGATTGTGAGGGCCACCATGGTTGGTTCAATGGCAGAGATGGGAGATGGGATGCACAGTTCAGTTTGAGTGGTTTGATGTGGCATTCCAGGGTCAGGGCTCACTGATCCAGCAGAGAGCTGCTGATGGGTCTGGAAGTGGTTCAAAGGTGGAATAAGCAGAGTGTCGTTTGAGTTGCTGTAATGAAGCGCTTAGCTAGTGCGGGCCATGGTGAACAGGTTTTACATGCAGTAAAGTGTTGCGAATACAGCAGTCAAATTGTCCTACATGTGGAAAGGATGTCTAGCAAGAAGACAAACAGTAGCTTGTGCGGTTCGAAGGCAGTGTTCGGGGAAGTGCCGATTGTGAGGGATTCCAGGATCAGTTGTACAGTCAGTTCAATGGCAAAGGGATCTGGTGACTGGATGAACAGATCGCTTTGAGAGGCTACGGTGCAGAAGTTGAAGGAAACGTTTCAGGGTCTCAATTGTCTGGTCACTGTCAATGAAGATCAGCAACAAAGATACTGGTACTTCAAAGAGGCGGTTCGAAGGAGGCGGGTACAATGCTCAGTCTAGCATGCTCCAATCATGGTACAAATTGGTTCAATGGGAAAAACACAGGGACACTAGCTGTCTTGACTCTCGGTTGCTGTAAATCCCACTCCATGGACTGAATGATATGTTTTAGTATTTGTTCTCACACTTCCAAGACTGCCCACAATTGCAGGTGTCCCTTAAACTGGAGATGCCCAAGGTATTGTTGTGGATGGTACAGAGGAAGCTCTTGTCCCAGCAGCCGTTCTCACTCAATGGCTCCTGTCCTGGGGATGGTTAGGGGACAGGAGCTCATCTCTGGCATGGCCACTCAGTATTCACCTCAAAGACAGAGGACTATGGAGAGATACACTCTCACAACAGAGGTCTAGTGAGTTCTTCCTCAGCTTTTGTTCAAGAGTGAATCAAAGAGTGAGTTGCGGATGCATTCTTTTAAAGACAAAAGGCCACTTGGTATTGGACAAAAGCTAGCTTGCTTGAGGGGTCCAATAACTGTTATTAGAACCAGAAGGGTTTGCCTTGTGACATCACACCCAAAGTTCTTATTCCTAAAGGAATTGAATGGGAGAGAGACAGGGCCATCCCAAGCACTTTTGGGGCCCTGTACAGGGACATCTCTGGGCCCCCCTCCAACAATCCAAAGGAATTAATTGATCAAGACTATGTGCCTTGCCCCCCCTGCCACAATCATAACTCATAGGTTGATATGCTGCCTCACAGCATTAAAAATAAGTATGTTTACTCCCTTTAAGTCCCCTTACCATCTTCATTCTTGCTCTAATCAGAATGATAAGCAAGTACCATTTGACGGCCAACATTATCACTCTACGAAGAGGATACTTCTGTTCTATCATAGATACAGGAGACATTTTATCAATAGACTCTATGAAGGTATGCAGCCTGTAGTATTAAAGCAGGACTGAATGTAAAAGGTACATGTAACCCAGAATATACAGAGAACTCACATTTGCAGCCTCACAGAAATCAAACGTGCTCAAGCATGGATAGAGGCGACCAATTGGTAGGAAGGAGAAAGCTACACATACCATAGCATTGATAGTGGATGCAGATTATATGCTGCCGGGAAGATGTCTCTACCCAGACGGACTGAGATTATAAGTGGGATATGGTTTTCAAATAGTGCTGTCATTAGAGATCAAAATAATAAGGTGCCTGTGGAGTGCAATATATCAATGCTCACTTTTATAGTGGAAGCAACACTATAGCAAGTGAAACCATGAGTGAGGCTGTTTTGAAGATCACACTCGGAGAAGAAAATCTCTCTGAAGGGCTGACAATTTTGAAAGGTTTAGGGACTGGCAATTTCAAGAGGCTAGGCAATACAAGATTAACTTACATGACCAGCATTATACACATTGGTTAAGGGGTGAATCTGGGATATGTGCCAACTATGCAATGGTTCCATGTGTTAAAATTGTGGCAAAAATGGCTGTTGACACAAAATATCATGGCAAAAGGGTTGTGGTTTTGCAGCTGCAATCCATGTGAAGGATGTGGGGGACACCCCTGCAACCCCTGGACCTATTATACCATTTAATGGGTGCGGGGGACACCCCCCGCCACGCTGCTCCGCTTAAATGGTATCATGGGGTACATCTTTGCAGGGTCAAACCACAGCATTTTTGCTGCGATTTTTTGTACGGGTGACATTTTTGCCACGATTTTATCACTGCATTCCTGCTGCAATGTTTGCCTTTGAACACTTTCATTACCAGTTCTTACAGATTAACTAAAATAATCTCATTTTATAAAACTGACTACACCAATCACATTACCAAACATGACCATTTAAAATGAAATATATATATTATAGAAGGGTGTAACACAGAATTATTTTAGCTTCATTCTCTCCATCATCAAGTGAAGTATATAAAAACCAGCATACTAATCAGTCTAATTTAACAGATTTAATCTGGGTTGGTCTTTTGTAATTTAAAGCTTTACATACTTCCAAACACTGGCTTGTGAAATTGTCATTTGTAAACATGCACCAAGACCTTTGAAATTTACAAAAATGCTAAGTTTTTTTTTTTGTGTAAAACGAGCAAACTTTAAAATATGCTTGCCCGAGTCCTGAACCATCTGGTCCGTTCCCTTCTGTGTACCAACCCGTCCACTCAAATGGCCTACATAATAAGAAAGATCAAGCAATGGGCTAAACGATGCCACCAGCAAGCAAGGAGGCAAACCTCACAGAAGACAGTACTATAACGTGCAAGATATGAGATGATTTGACCAGGATCACTATATTATCTGCTGGCAAAGCCAGGATACATGCATGAATGTTTTGGTTCCAAATTTGGATACTTATTCATCTCTTGGACTAACAGTTTATGCTCATCGTTGGATGTAATTTCCTAGGTTTTACAACACCCCATCTGAAGAAGCCAATTTCTAGACCTTCACCATAAGGATGACATGTCCGTTTTTTAGCAACCCCCATCTGGTGAAGGTACATTGCTGATAATAACACATATTGTGCTGCAAGACTAAGTACATATGCAGGAAGGTTTATAAACGTCAGACATAGGAAAGGCTCAGCCAGCCTTAGAGGAATGTGCTATTCTAATATTGCATATGAACACATATCTCTGCAATGAGTGCTTAACACACTTAGCTAACTTCCGAATCATTGTGGCACTAGATTCACCAATATGGATTTCAAATTTGGCTATTGCGCATGATCAACATAATTTACACAGGAAGTAAACAATGCTACAGGAGTTGTGCGGAAAGGAACACACAAACTATATATGCCACAGTGAACTCAGAAAGCATTACATGACAAAATGATTGAGGCAGAATGTACTTGCCAAAACAGACAAGCAATAGTTTTAGAGCCTCATCAGTATGCCATAAAATATCCTGATGTGTGCTATTCAAATCTGGTGAACATAGGAATCTTACTTCTTTAGAACAGGTAGCCTTGTGGGGCCCCTCCAAGGCGCGGGCCCTGGGCAAGTGCCCCTTTTACCCTCCCATAAAAACGTCTCTGGACAGAAAGGAAAGATAGAAGCAGAGACAAACAAGATGGTGGGACCATCCCCCAGCTATAAAGCGCTCCATCTTCCTACACTAACTTTGCTCCTTCTCTTCTCAATAGAATCAAAGGCTTATAGATATTCAGCACCCTGCTGTGAGGCTATTCCTCTTGTTAATGGGTAAGCCCATTGATTCCTGTTACCAGGACTGCTTCCTATGTCTCTCTGGGAAGAGTGTTACATGCCCTTACAAAGGAGCATGGAGAGGCAAAAAGCTGAAGCCTACTGTCCTGCAAGGAAAGCCGGTCTGGAGACAACACAAATAATCATTTTACCGCTGAACTGTGCTGAACTGGCTGAAACATGTGTTACATCAAATTGCTGTGTCTGTAATAATTATGAAAAACACCCTCTACCAAACCATAACTCAGATAGGTCACATATTTAAAGATGCATCTGCCACCAGGACAGCAAACCCATTCGTATGGGGTTGGTACACGGGTTCATGTCATAAATAATGAATTTACAGTTTAGAGTTTAGAGTTTATTTTATTTGTAGAGCACAGCCAAGCCCATGGGCTTCTGGGCGCTATTCGTATAAGTTACAAGAGAAGATAAACATTGCAGATCTAGATACAGTCAGAATGAGCATAAAAAATAAATACAAGTATTTACAAATATACATTGGACAACATTACAAAAATGATCAGGTTTACATACATACAACAGGAAATGAAAGTTTCCAAATTGTCATTCTCAAGTACTACATATTGCCAGTTTTACCTTGACCTCAGACAAAGACGTTGTTTTAGAATACATGTCCCCCATATGATTGTGCTATGCCACTTTTATATTGCTCTGGCACATCAATATTTCTTAAATAATACTCATATGCCTAATCAAATTCTTTGGACGATTAAACACGTGCAAGTTAGGTTTTCCACAGTATTACCTTATGCATAGACACAGGTAGACACAGGAAGAGGACTTCCGTTCATCACAGTGAACCAAAGGCATTTTACAGCGTCTGTTTAATTAATAGTGGGCAAACATTATATTTGTGTGAACCTTTGCCCCACCCAGGGACACAGAGCAGCTTATGCATCCATCACCCCAGCGCTAGAGAGCCTCCTAAAAAATGCGTTCCCTCCCTGCCCCTCCCCGCCCCTCACCCATAGATTCTATGGGACCTGTGAATGATTTTTGATTGAAATTAAAGGATTGGTGGATTTTGCACATCTCTGGAATGAAAGAAATGTGGATCTCAAAATAAGGCTCAGTAGTTTCATTGATGCAAAATGAGTGACTGCCCATTTAAGTAACAAAGAAATGATGCATTACTTACATTAATTAACACCAAAAGACAACATTAGTGTGTTGACTAATGCTGTGTGGTGAAAAATAGTTTCAATATGAACAGACAATGGATTATTTGAATTAAATTGCAATAGTACAAACTGAATGGGGTAAAACAGAGTTTTACAAGATCTTAAATCAATAGAAAAAACACCTGGAGACATGGAATAGTTGAAGGTATGGAGGACAGAAGCACTGATCGGATGGATGCATAGTCCAAACGCAGAGAAAAAGAGAGATACAATAACCACAATTTGGGATGTCACATAGAGATGGCAAGTGGAGCAAGAGGGGCACAGAGATCAGTAACACACACAATTAGAGGAGACCCAGTTACAAAACTGTAGGGTGTGAGGCTGTTTAGTGTTCGTGCGAATATCAGAGCTTCCCAAGACAATCAACAAAACACAAAAACAAAAAACTATTTAATATACATAGGATCTGTGACAATTCTATAAGACAGAATGTAGGGGAAGACCACAGCAAGCTGTAGAGGCCAAGGCATACTATCTGACAGATCATAGGACACTCCAGGGTAGTTCCTGTACACTTTCCCCCACCAATGCACCTGATTTCCCTGGCTGTGGTGCATCTAGTGAGGCAGTGATGAGATGCCTTGGGTGATCTGTCTAGGGTCGACATCTGGGGTTTCTGAGTGGAGATCATACATTGACCTGGGGCGAAGGTTGTATGGAGGATTCCATCGTTCAGGGTGTTTCCCGGTTGGAAGGATCAGGAGGGAGTATGAAAGAGGGGGCTTGGAAAGCATGGTGACTGCAGGGAAGTGCCCAGGTTGCAGCACCAAAGGAAGGTGAGGGGACAACCATGGCAAGAATATCTGACTCCATGATGTCTACCTCAGAGCGATTAGTCAACACCTACAGATTCAGGAAAGGGTATTAACTCAAATATCTTCCGTTAGGAAATATGGCAGATCCTGGGGTGGGCAATCAACACGTTCCCTGTAATAGCTCTATGATTCAGGTGAGCTTTACAAAAAATGCACCTCAGTAGTTACTTTGAGGTAGGAGTATAAACAGATGAAAAGACAAATGTGGAGTTTGGGAGACAAAAGGGGAGAAATAACATCTGAAATGATGGAAGGACAATAGTAGATAGGACAAATGGCTGTAGTGGCCAGAAGGACAAATAAAGGGACAATTATAATCTCACCTATACTAAGTAGGGAGGAAGAAGAGGGAAATAGAGAGAAGTACAAAAAGACGATACATGGAGAGAAGGGAAATGAATGAAGGGCAAGAGCAGGCACTAGCAATTAGAAAGGATAATGCAGACTGTATCTCCACAGCAAGAGGAAAAGGAAGAACACTTTTAGAAATGAAAGAGCTTGGGGAAAGATGCAGACAGACGAGTAAAGTAAAAGGCAACCAAATCCCATGATTGTCAGAAGAGTTTGAAGCGGACCATCCCACATGAAGAATGGAAAAAGGACAGAGAGGAGGAATCTGGGACAATGAAGCAAACTTCAAGAAGGCAAGGACTGAAGAAAGAAAGGGAAATAAATGAGTGCCAGTAAGGCAATGTCAGGAAAAGAAATGACTAGATCCTGAAAAAAGTAGCCGTGAATGTGAGCAAAGAAAGATTTCTGAAGCAGTAGGAGTTTGATATAGAACAAGAGAAGACAACAGACACTACAAAAAGACACTGGTGAACTTAGGAGTTTGAAATAGGAACGTATGGTGGCAGAGACAGGGACCATACATGGAGCATCAAATGGAAACATTGATGAGCACCATAACAAGGAAACAAACCCTTGGGGGTGGAATGTAGGTGAAATCAAAAGGAAGGAAAACATTGGGGAGTGTTGGAGCTAGGAAAAAAATGTTGGAGTGGACCTAGGTGAGGGCAAAGGGAAATGAGGAAAACAAGGGGGAGCTTGGTCTGCAGCATGATGAAAAGTCTCTAAACTCAATGGCTGACTTGGTGATAGAACAAAGCAGCTGAGGAGAAAGCAAATATGGTATCCCCTCAATAGTGGGCAAAGTTACCTACAGAGATATAAGCCATGAAGGCAGGTTGGCAGATGCTGTCTGAGAACATTGGCATCAATTTCACTGTTTGTGGCAGTGACTTTGAGAAGTTCTAACTGAACACTAAGATTCAGCTAGGAAACATGTTACTACCCCGGTACATTTTTCCCCATACTGGAAAGCCAAGCAGTATAAATACTGTTAAAACAGCAAGAGCTAAATTAAAATTGAATGTTGAATTAACACTGTGCTAGTATACACAGTAGGGCACGCACAGGGTTCCAAGAAGGAGGATCAGGTGTGTTACCTCCTAGAGGGCAATTAGGCCTTTCATCCAGGGGGTAACTATGCTCTGTTATGTCCAGAAGGCCACACACATCTTTATGCCAATGAGAGGACATGAATTTTGGACACCCACATAGTGGACACAATTCCCTGTCCTGAGGATCTACAAAGCCAAAGAAGAAATTCCCAATCTGTGTTCAATAGTGAGACCCAAAGAAAAAGGCTGATATAACCCTGGAACCATAAGGGATGGATTGAGGGTCACAGTCTTTAGATACATCAGCCAAATCCAGTACTTATTTTGGACAGGCCATTTTCAGGGGCAGGGTTATACACGACCACTATAGAACTATGTAACGTATGGATTTAAACCTACGCCTGCTTTAAGAACATAAAGACATACATTCAATTGAACCTTTACTTGACGGTTCCCCCTATGCCTTGGCCATGAAAATGTGATGTTAAAAGAAAGATTGAGAGTGCTTGACACTGAAGGCTATCATTCCCCGTATGATGTCATACCAACCTGGAACAGGAGAAACCCCAATTAATTGACTCTAAGTACCATGCAGCAACCAGTGCTATAGTACCCAACTATTGTGAAATGCCATCTTGGTTTGCTTCATGTTCTGGGCCTGCAATTCATTTAGCTAAGCCCTCAGACCTGAGTTGATATTTATTTAACTCATTGAGCAAGGTAGCAAGTAAAGACATTTAATGAATATGCAATGCCATTTATTGAACTAAATACAAGGTCCTGGTGTTGTTCCTCACTGTATCTGTATATAATGAGTTTTTCCCAATTCCATACAAATGGTGTGGAGCATGTGAAGCACATAATTATTGCGTTATATAATATGCCATTCTCTACAAATGGTAAGCAACCTACCAACACAGTTTACTTAAGACTCAGGCCACCCACCTGTGATAAATATGAGGAAATACACACCAAGGGATTAGAGTTCTGATTCTGCACAGTATGTGAGAAATACGGTCATGTATAATATGAAAAACCAGGCTTGTATTATAGAAATATGCATCCTTTTAAACTCATGTGACATGCAAGTGAAGTAACTAATGGTTCTTTCTTTAAGTCAATATGTGCTGTATTCTGTTTCTTTATAAATGTGTCATTATAGGAATTGAAGTGATACATATGTAAAGTAAGGCATGCATGCTTTAAATGTACTAGGAATACATTACTATACTTCTAAATGTTAGAAAGAATGCATTCTTTGGATTTACTTGCATTACAAATAGTCTGATATTTTTAATATTCTGGACCAGACATGTTATTCAGTGAATCTATTACAAGGCAACTTGAGTTAACATGTATTATTTAAAACAATTATTGACAGGGCCGAGCTAGTCTTGATTCAGACATCTGTGAACACCGATCTTTCGGAAAGGAAACCATTAGAGTAGGTTGCATCAACACAGTCATTTACAAAAAAACTTGGAAAAAAAGAGAATAACTAGGTTACTAGTAACAATATACTAGTTTCCCGGTTTACGTTATTACATCCAAATGGTCACTTGAGGGAGTCTGTTCTTTCCACCTAAAAATGCGTTATACAGTCTAGAGCCACTTTCAAACTTTGGCTTCTAGCTTTGCCATAAAGTACATCTGATGGCTTAGAAAACAACACCACTTTCTTTTCAAGTGACTAAGCTGAAGTGAAACCTTCAAATACAAAATGGCAGAACGCAATTTATGATGATTTTAAAGGACACTATCATGCAGATGACTTTTTTCTTTTATTTCACAACAATACGGCGTACAGAGGTTATTTTTGAATCGGGTGTGTGTGCCACACCATATGAAACTAAACATGATATTTTAATATTGATCCATTATTATTTAACCTATATAAGTTAGATACCTTTGTGATCTTTTATGCTATGGGGACATGCTGCATAAGCCTGAACCTGGGTTTGTTAGGCCATTCTTGAAATACATGTGTCAATGTCGAGATGTGGTCCTATCAAAATGTATGAAAGAAATATGGATTTGAATCCATAATTGTATAGTAACACCATGTATAACATGTCTAAGATGTGTTGGAGCTATAAAGGAAGGGGGTACATTCTCTGTGAGTGCAAAGTCCTTAAGTGAACCAATGGAAGGCTCAGCTAATCGAAAATGATAATGCAAAATTGCAGGGCGTGTAAATATGTTGACTATTTTTAAGTCCAAAACCATATCACGCTCAGCAGTAGTAGGTTGTACTTCAGCAATACCTATGTTCACCTCGTCTTCCTCCTCACATGTCTCTTCCGAAGAGGTTTCGCGCCGAGATGACCTTTTCTTAATCTTCTTCTTCTTTGTGAAGAGAAACGGTCTTGCGTGGTAAGAAGCCACCATGATTCCCTGGCAAACAGGGAAGCCAGGGTCCCCTCTCTCGCAGAGACCAAACGGAGAGGAAAAAAAGCAACTGCTTAAAAAAACCTCTTTGAGTGGATTTTTGCAGAGGAACGATGGGTAAGCTGGAGTAGTTCCGGATCTGATGGTAAGTGGCCTAGATAGTATGGCAAGGAAGTCCTGGATGGTATGAGCCCAGAGGCGAAGTAGCTGAAGACAGAGGATTAGGATGTATAAGAAACTGCAGAAGCAGGAAGCTCTCCGGCCAGTAGAACGTTGAGGAAATGCCGATGAGGAAGGCACAAAGGAGGAGCACTGGACAGCGCAACCCGAGGGTGGGTATGCTCAGCGGAGGAAATAATAACCAAGACAGAAGAAACGCATAAAGGACCGCAGAAGGCAACAGGGAACAGAAGGAGGAGGAGTCAGAAGGTAAGGCAAGCTCAGATCAAAACGAAGAGAAGAAGTCAGAACAAGAGCGAACGGTAAGGAAGGGCAGGAAAGGACGAGTAGTGAAATACACTAGAACTGGAGGAGAGACAGGGGAACAAAAAGAGGGACAGGAAAACAAACGGGAAAGCAATACAGCAGGAAGCAAAGCAGAACGGAGCACGGCAACAGAGCGAAAGCAACAGTTGCAACCCGCCGATCCGGAAATGAAGGTGGGACTAAATACGGAAACAAAATAGACCGGACAAAAGACTAGACCGCAAACCAGGAAGGAAGGAACCCGAAATGGAACAATCTAATGGCGCTGCCAGCGCCAAGCGTTCCAAAGACGCCAGCGGATCCTGCGAGCCAGCAGTATGACAGTATGCCCCCCCCAAGAGACACCTCCCCCGGCTTATCAGGGAACAAACGATGGAATCTTTGCACTAGCGCAGGACCATGCACATAAAATACTGGCTCCCAAGAATCCTCAGAGTGAGAGTACCCCTTCCAATGGACCAGATACTCCAACTGGCCCCTTCTGTAACGGGAGTCACGGATGGAGGCCACCTCATACTCTTCTGGGGGAACCACAGAGGGAACAGATGTACGGGGTACAGGGAGGCTGAAAGGGTCCAGTCTGTATTCCTTCAAAAGGGATGAATGAAACACAGGGTGAAGCCTACGCATGTGGCTAGGCAACTGAAGGTGGAAGGCAACAGGATTGATTCTGTGGGTAATGACAAATGGACCCAGAAATCGAGGGGAAAGCTTGGATGGGTGCAACCAACGGGGTAGAAATTTGGTAGCTAACCACACCTTGGTACCCTTCTGCCAATCAGTGGAAGGAAGGTCTTTGCAATTGCATTGGGTGCGGTAGCGAAGGCTACTAGCTTGCAAACTCTCAACTGCAGTTTTATGCGCCTCAGAAATATTGGATAGTAGATGATCCACAGACGGGATAGGAGAGGGAGGAGAGGAAAAAGGAGGAATAAAGCTGGGATGGTAACCATAAGAACAGAAAAAAGGACTGAGACCAGTGGCACTGTGAGTAGAGTTGTTATAGGCGAACTCAGCGGTGGGTAGTAGGCTCACCCAATTGTTTTACTGATGATTGATGAAGCATCAGAGATTTTGTTCAAGAGAAGCATTGGTCCTCTCTGTCTGTCCATTGGTCTGCGGATGGAAACCCAATGACATGGCTCTCTCTATGCCCAACCTTCCACACAGTTCTTTCCAAAAACGGGAAGTATATTGAGTGCCCCTGTCGGAGATTATCTTTTCTGGAGTGCCATGTAATCGAAAGATTTCTCTGACAAAAACAGAAGCCATTTCAGCTGCAGTAGGCAATTCAGCCAGCTGTGAGAAGTGGGCCATTTTAGTGAAGCAGTCCACCGTAACGATGATGCAGGAACATGAAGGTGGCAGTTCCACAATGAAATTGGTCGATATCACGCTCCAAGACCTGTTGGGCACCTCTTCCTGTTGCAGGAATCCAATCGATTTCTGAGTGCTGTATTTCGAATGACAGCATACAGGACAGGAGTGCACATAACTAGCAACTTCCTTGGCCATACCAGGCCACCAGAACCGACGCTGTAATAGATCCAGGGTGTTCTTCACTCCCCTGTGTCTTGCCACCGGGTCATCATTGCACCATCTCAAAGCTACGTGTCGAGTCTGGGTGTTGGGTAGGAACAAGCGCTGCTTGTGGAAGCATAAACCATTGTGTACCAACAAGTCCTCAGAGTAAGAAGGTGGAGGCTCAGAAGAACGAGTAGCACTGCAGACCTCCTCTAGGAAGGAATCTATGGAATAGATGACCTTACTATAAGGAAACATGAGACTGGGGGGGTCATTCTGGGTCATGCCAGGGTAGGGCTTTCTCAAGAGAGTATCCGCCAGGATATTCTTAGCACCAGGTAAGTAGGTTAGCATAAAATCATATTGAGCAAAGAAATGGGCCCACCGGGCCTGTCGGGAGTTGACACATTTCATCCTCTGAATGACCTTGAGATTTTTGTGATCAGTTCTTATTTCAAAAGGGTGGAGGGCTCCCTGTGAAAGGTGACGCCATTCTTCGCAGGCAGATTTCATGGCCAGAAGCTTCTTTTCAATAACAGAGTAATGTGTCTGACTGTCGTTCAGGGTCTTGGACATGTACGCAATGGGATACTCCGTACCATCATGTTCTTGAAGGAGAACGGAACCTAGGGCTGCTGCGGAGGTATCTGTTTCTATAATAAACCTTGCATTTAGATCGGGTTGCCAAAGGATAGGTGCAGAGCAAAAATCCTCTTTCAAACACTGAAAGGCCCGATCGGCCTCAGTGGTCCAAGTAAAGGGGGACAAGGATTTCTTCAGCAATTTTGTGATGGGTAGTACCCTGTTGGAAAAGCCTGAAATTAATTTGCGATTAAAATTTGCAGGAATTTCTGCACTTCTTTGACCGAACCGGGTGTGGGCCACTGTAGTATGGTATCAACCTTAGAGGGATCCATCCTAATGTCCTCGGGAGAAAGAATGAACCCTCGATAAGGAACTTCAGAAACCTGGAAGACACATTTATCAGAGTTAGCCTTCAAATGATTATCTCGCAACCGTTGTAGCACTTGGTGAAGATGAGTGGTGTGTATTTGGGTATTCTTGGAAAAAACCAAGATGTCATCGAGGTATACTATAGTGCAATGGAACAGGAGGTCAGAGAATGTGCGATCCATGAAGCGTTGAAACACTGAGGGAGTGTTTACTAAACCAAAGGGCATTACGCAGTACTCATAGTGTCCAAATGGTGTACGGAATGCAGTTTTCCACTCAACTAATCCCCAACAAGTGGTATGCTCTTCTGAGATCAATCTTGGAGAATACCTGGGCTCCCTGTACTGCCTCCAGGATGTCCTTGATAAGGGGACATCCATAGGATACCGATCCCTGATAGTGACTTGATTAAGGCCTCGATAATCTATACAAAGCCTTAATTCGCTCGATCCCTTTTTAGGAACAAAGAACAATGATGCTCCCGCGGGGGAATGAGAATGTTGGATGAGGCCATGGTGTAGATTCGAGTCAAGGTACTCTTTAAGCACCTCTTTCTCCCGCAAGGACAAAGAGAACATGCGCCCAAAAGGTACAATGACATCCGGCAACAAATTGATGGCGCAATCCTCTGGTCGTTGTGGAGGTAACTCTTGAGGATCATTATTTTGAAACACCTCCTGGTATCGAACAAACTCCTTAGGAACGTTATTGATCTTCACAACGTCCGTTCTTAGTGAGGGTTCGGGAAGTGTATGGACAGTGGCATACTGGGTTTGTGAAGAACAGGACTGTTGACAATGCTCAGAAGAGAAAGAAAGTTGATTGTTCTTCCAGTCGATAATCAGATTGTGCTTCCTCAGTCATGAAACTCCCAGGATCACCGGAAAGTGGGCCGCTCTTATCAGGTCGAATTTAATCGTCTTGGTGTGGTGGAGTACCTTCATCACCATCGAGAAAGTGGTATGAGTGATGAGGCCAGAACTCAAAGGCTTACCGTCGACACCCTTCACCTTTTGATCTTCCTCTTTCTCCAGCCGGTCTTGTCTCCCCAAATGATGTCCATAAAGCATCCTGCGGCCCCACAATCCAGTAAGGCCAACACCTCAAAGGTGTGTTGTGGGAGACATAATTGGACAGCTACCACCATAAGCCAGTTATCCTCGGTAGTATTAGTGGTGATGACTGACAAAGAAACATAGGGACCAGGAAATCCCCCTCAGTAACTCATCCCTACTAGTTCCGAGGTGTGGCGTTTCCCGACCGTCGGGGTGGCACATCAGGACAATCTCTCAAGATATGTTTGTTAGATCCACAGTATATACACGGGTTGTTGTACCTGCATTGTTTGCGTTCTTCAGAAATCAGTGGGCCCCGAGTAGTCCCAATCTGCATAGGTTCTTCTTTGCTTAGACAGGTGGGAGCGGAGGTGGATATACTAGGTTCCAACGGAATAGGGAGTCTGCGATTCTTTCAACGCTCCAAATGCCTTTCTGATAGGCGAAAATCCAGCTGGAGGACTGTAGACCAAAGCTCACTAAGGGTAGTAGGCCTTGAGACCCTTGCTAGTTCGTCCTTCAGGTCTTCTCTCAGACCCTGGCAAAAAATGGCGTATTGGGCGTTTTCCTGCCAACCCGCCTCTGCTGCAATTGTTTTAAAGCGGGAAATGTAAGACAACAGGTCAGAATTTCCTTGCCGAATGTCCAAAAGTTGTTCACTGGTGACCACAGCAGTCTACTGCCTCTCGAAGGCCAATTTAAACTGAGCAGTGAACCCTGAATAATCTTGCAGCAAAGGACTGGCACTAGTCACAAGAAGGGTTGCCCAGGATAAGGCGTTACCAGTTAGGTTGGACACCAGAAATCCTATGCGGGCCTGATCAGTGGCATAGGTCTGGGGTCTGAATGTAAAGTGGATAATGCATGCTTCCATGAATTCTTTGATTTTATGGGGAGATCCGTTGTATGTGCCACAGGATAGTGACATAGGGGGGAGGTCACTGCGGGACTGTACATAGTGATCGACCCTCTGTCTCAGGGTCACATTCTCTGCCTTAACTGCCTGTAGTTCTTGAGTCAAGTTATGTACTGCGGAAAGGAGTTCCTGATCCAGATCAGGGGAAGCCATGACTCGATCTTCTTGGCATTGCAAACTATCCCGCTCAGCAGTAGTAGGTTGCACTTCAGCAATACCTATGTCCACCTCCACTTCCTCCTCACCTGTCTCTTCCAGAGAGGTTTCGCACCGAGATGACCTTTTCTTAATCTTCTTCTTCTGTGTGAAGAGAAACGGTCTTCCACGGTAAGAAGCCACCCTGATTCCCTGTCAAACAGGGAAGCTGGGGACCCCTCTCCCGCAGAGACCAAACGAAGAGGAAAAAAAGCAACTGCTTAAAAAAAACCTCTTCGAGTGGGTTTTTGCAGAGGAATGATGGGTAAGCTGGAGTAGTTCTGGATCTGAGCGGAGGAAAAAATAACCAAGACAAAGGAAAAGCTGAAAGGACCGCGGAAGGCAACAGGGAACAGAAGGAGGAGGAGCCAGAAAGTAAGGAAAGCACAGATCAAAACGAAGAGAAAAATTCAGAACAAGAGCGAACGGTAAGGAAGGGCAGGAAAAGACGAGTAGTGAAATTCACTAGAACCGGAGGAGAGACAGGGGAACAAAAAGAGGGACAGGAAAACAAACTGGAAAGCAATACAGCGGGAAGCAAAGCAGAACGGAGCACGGCAACAGAGAGAAAGCAACAGTTGCAACGCGCCGATCCGGAAATGAAGGCGGGACTAAATACAGAATCAAAACAGACCGGACAAAAGACTAGACCGCAAACCACGAAGGAAGGAACCCGAAATGGAACAATCTAATGGTGCCGCCAGCGTCAAGCGTTCCAAAGACGCCAGCGCATCCTGCGAGCCGGCGGCGTGACAAACCACCGGAAATAGAGAGAGCTCTTGGATTCTGTACAGTCTGCAGACGGGGTTATCCTGCCAAATATATTATTAATGAGATGGGATAACACCTTGTGATCATGGGAGAAATCCCATTAAGTCTGAAGTAGACTTTGCCTGAACATAACCTTTTTCCATGAGACGTACTGAAAGCAGAGATCCTTGGGACTAGTTAACTGGGAAAAGATGCCTTTATCTGTGAGATGTAGGGTAAGTTCCTTTCCTTAACCACTTAAGTGCCAGGCTATTATGCAAGTCTATGCAAAAAGGATGAGCATATGCAACTTTGGCACTTAAGAGGTTAAAAGAAATACCCACAAGTGCATATAAAAGCCCCAATGTAATTAGATGTATGTCCTCAGCAATCACTATGAGGAGGCCCTCTGAAGAGGGGTAGGACTGGAAGTTAAGACACTGAGGAACTTATGTACAATATATGTATGTATAATTTTCAAGCAGAAAATGCACCTTGCACTCTGAGAATATCCACAGCAAATGGCATACTGAATTTATCTGGAAGGACAATTACTGCACAACATGTGCATTATCTATTGTCACTAGTCAGTAATATAAAAATTGCGTTTACGCCAGTTTATTCAGAGACTGGAACTGCGGGCCGGTGTACAGCACTCAATACTTTCACAGTGGGTTAATACATGCTGACCTGTGAAAGCCATAGTAATATAGAAAGAGAAATACTGAGAATGTAAACTTCATTTTAGTGGGGTGAGAGGAAGAAAGGTTGTGCATTTGCAGTCCCAGAAAATGCCCCTGTATTAGTCCTGTATTAGATAGACCCAAATTGCAAAGTAGGATTGGGGATAGTTCCTGTCCTTTCAGAATATCATAATTTCCTGTTGCTATGTGTTGTAAATGAACCAATATTCTGTACCCTCTAAAATGAACACTCAATATCCCTGAACCTAATCTTATAGTTTCATAATGACCCGCCCACAGTTTTTATTCTACATATATGCATGCCCTAGAAGCCAACAGCATCATCTATATAAATGAAAATACTATATAAGTGTAAACATTTCTTTGGAAGCTATATCTATGTTTGATTTTAACTTCCTCTCATATCAACATTCTTCCTTTGTGTTGTAGAAAATAATCTGTTGTTCAACAAAATGAAGAAAAGTTGAACTGCTGATTGTTTTTCAAAATATTTTAAATCACACCAGCTGGCAAGAGTCAACATTAAACATATTTCACAACTTGCTATCTAGAATATACAACAAGACTGTCAGACTATACTACTCTAGTGGTTCTTAAAAAGGGAGACACCAAATATGAAGCTGTGTAGAGACTTGACAAAGGTCTGTCTTGGGTTGATTAAGCTATGTATAAAGTAGCACTACAGTGTTAGACAAAGGCAATTTTCTGGTGCAAAAGGAATACAGTTTGGCAAATTTGCATATCCAAAATATCTTGCTGGTTATGCTCCAAACTGGAGAGGAACTTCTAGGGATGGAGACTATGTGGTGTTGTGGCATGTTTGACTTGGATTATTCTACTTTCACATCTCACTATAACATTGACATCTTTTTAAACACACCATAACTTTTCTGGTGTTTGATATATATAGATGTTGTGTGCGCTTTGCAACTTAGCAAGGTCCTTTTGGTCAGGTTGTTTTTGTTGGGAAGACAAGCTGACTGTAAATTGTATAACATTTAAAGTGACTTTCCTGAGCAGAATGTTAGGGGAACACCTTTGGTTTTGATTTACTGTTTAAATAAAAATAAAATATTAATCACAAATACAGGCTTTTTCTTGTCCCAGAATGTTGACATGGGATTGTGCAATAGGGGGTGTTAGATCAAGGGAATACATTTGTAGGCCAATTCAAAATTGCAGCTGTAGAATATTTGACAAGTGTGACATTGATAGCTCCTAGTTCTTCATCCTATCAGTAAAATAACATGTTATATTGGTAACTGATCTCTGGGTGACACATCCTATGGGATGTATAGCACCATTACTAAACCAGTGCAACATTATTTTGGAAGGAGCTGTGAATGAATGACTCTCCTTTCTAACTCTGAACTCCAGCAAGCATTAGTTGTGCCAGATATCACCCCATAATTTTGCAGCAAGAAATGCTGAATATGTAATTGTGCATTCCTATGCAGTTATATGTGTGGGATGGATTAGGGTAATACACAATGTATGGGGAGTATCAGGGAGGCTGCTGGGGGTCTCACCCCACATATACTGCGTGGAAAGAGAAAACATTGTATTTTCAACTTCTGTTTTTATTTTTCTAGATAATCACATAGATTTGTTAGCTATGCCCTTATTTCTCAAATGTGCTCATTCAGATTAGGTCAGATGCCAGGATAAGATGGTTTTAGTACAACCCTTTTTGTTTAGTGCATCCTTCCTAATTACCTTTGAGAAGCTAAAACTCAAAGTAATGTCTTTTGCTCTCTCTCCAGGGAAGAGAGAGCCCTGACTATTATGTTGCCAGGAATCCAAAGAAGGATCCACATTTCACAGAAGACATGGGCCTGACATAGACAACATGTAGAATGGCCAATCCTCCAAGATGGGAGGTGGGGAGGACATGCTCCCCCTGGTATGAGACCACCATAACTGGTGAGATAGAAAACACTCAGGTTTCCCTTAGCGTAAAATGGGAGGTATGGTCCCATGAAGGAAAACAGGATGAAAATGGCTACTCCATGGAAAGCAAAGAGATGAGAATTGAGGTTTGAAGAGGGACCGAGGGAGGTGACCAGTGGTAAATATGCATCTTTACAGTTAATGACAACAAGGCGGCTCCAGAGCCTTTCTGGCTATAGGTCCCAGATGATGAAGTATGATTGGGCCCCTTAATGAGCAATGGGAACATGCTAGAATAGCAACCCACACCCATTCTCAGAGAGAACATTTCAGTGTGGGTCCAAATTAAATGGAGGTAGGTATGCAAGGATGTCACATGACTCTACATAAGTAACAGGCACAAGAAGAGTGCAGATGTTGAGGATAACTGTCCACCAGACTTTTGGACACTGCAGGATAACCCCTTTGTTGTTCCCACTGTAATGGACCCCCATACCTGGACAATGGGTGGTGTAGCTGTATGGTGGGATCTAGGATGTCCTGAGATATCTTTGGGGCATTAACATTGATGCCAACATGTGTATTTCTGCAGTGACCATGAACTGCGTTGTGACTTGAGTTCTTGAGAAAAAGCTGGTGTTTGGGATGCTAACTATGATTCTGGATGATTCCTAGGTTGGAAGGTCCTTGAGGGGTCTTTGCATGAAAGATATAATTGCCGGTATTGAGGCATCAGGAAAATAACAAGGTTATGACACCAAAGCAATATCAGATGTCCTCATGACAGTACTAACTGACTTCAAGATGGACACCAAAGTGCTTGTAGCTATGGCCCATGGATTTCCTGGGGGACATCACCTGCAGTCTCTAACACTTGAAAAGAGGATAACGTTGGAAAGACACACATATGCTGTGTGCAGTGTAAAATGAAGCCTACATAGGATAAATGCAAGAGGTAAAGGAGAGCACCAGCAACAGCATTGCCTGGATGATGGAAGAGGAGAGCTGATCAGAAATAATGTCAGGAAGTGGTTACTGGAAGGGAGGAGAATATTGCCAAGATGAAATAAGTTGAAACAGTAAGATCTGGCATATAGAGAAGGGTAGACAATTGAAATAGGGACAGGACGAATCAGGAGGGAGACAAGTCAATAAGGATGGTTACTCTCATGAAAAAATTAAAGTAAGTAAAATCAGGATAAATAAGGGAGACAGGCAAACGGAGAACACAAGGACAGTGAAATAAAGAGCCCAAGGAGGGAGAGAACCACACAGACATGACGTCCCGAAAGAAAAGGGGAAAGAAACAAGTGAGTGAATAAAAGTAGACAAAACAAATCAGGAAGGCACCAATTTAGATGAGGTGCAAAAGAAATGAGGGCTTGGAAGGCAAGGTTATGAAGGACACGATCCTGAAAAGAGTGGCAATAACAGTTAGAGAGAAAGAGATCTGGAGGGGAGTAGGGTGCTGAAAGGATATGAAAAGACAATAAACAGCCCAAAGGGAATAGAGGCATGAACTTAAAATAAGTAGAAGAGGTTGGGTAGAGCATTGTTGGCAGAAGAATAGAATAGAAATATTGAGAGTTACTGGATCTTTGATGAAAATCCCTAGGGACACAAAGACGAGAGCATAATGGGAATGTGGAAGTTCTGCAAAAGCTCCAAACATCTTCTGTCACCTTGGTGACAGAAAAAAAGTAGCCAAGGAGTGATAAGGCTTAATGATTCACTCTTCGTAGTGACCACTGGGACCTACCAATATTTAAGCTGGGGGGCTGGGTGTCATGCTGTTGATTTTTTACACATAGGAAGTGTCATGCCATTTCTAGTTTTTCGGTGGAGCTGATATGCACTAAGGTTTGCATTCATTGTTTTAACATTGTTTCGTTAATTTGGCTAAAGCTAGCCAAGGTTGCATTACGCACATGCATTTAACGCTCTGAGCACTTGTGTACGAACGTGATACAAATAAATATCATATCATATCATTTATATTTAGTTGAATGAATTGATCCATCACATAATGGGCAGATGTGTTTTTTTCATACAGTTCAAGTATTAGTCTTGTTTTTAAGATGGATTTTGCGTCTTCAGTAAGCAGGCCAGCTCTAATGTTTTTTAAAATGTGAGCATGTGTTAGATCGGCAGACTGATGCATATTTTGGATCAGTTCTCTGTAGCGGCAATGATGCCACAAAATGACATTGTCAATGCTGCCAAGTGTGTAAGGTGTTGTTTGTGTCCTAATGTTTGGAATATAATTTACCCTTTCACTGGTGTTAACTGTAGGATGTCTCCAAAAAAGTAACATGTGTTCCTCCAAACAGTTCCCCGCAATCAGTTTCTAGGACTTCCTGCATTCTTAGATGAATTAAAGGCAGAATGAGGTTGGAAACCATGCTTATTTCATCTACTCGGAGGACTTTCATTTGTAGTAGAATTCTGCATACTTCAATCGCAGCTTCTGCTGACAATTTGTAATAATCTAATTTAGCCTTAATCAACCTAGAGATATGGGTACTCTGGGTAAGATTATGATGCTTCACTCAAAATGGTTAGAATGTTTTGAAAGAAGACCTAATGGCTTACAGTTCAGGGCATGCAGATGTTGGCTCAAACGTAAAAATGGCTGACTTAAGTCTAGAAATAGATCTAGTACAACTTGCAACAATTAATAAGAGCAAAGAAATCATTCACTATCGAATTATATGGAAAAATCTACCAAAATATATTTTGTCCTACCCAAACAGTGTGTGTGTGTGTGTGATACAGCAATATCTTCTGTTAAAATGTAATGCAAGCCATGTGCTAGAAACTAAAGGCGCACTTATTGGAATTACTAGAGCAAACCGCCTATGTCGTCTATGTGGAAATAATGATATAGAGTGAGTAGAACACATTATGGTTCGGTGTCAGAGCTTAAAACGGTTAAGGTACCAACATCTGAAATCCTACAACAATGCAATAAACTGTTTGAATATGAAAGCATTGTGGCAAATGTTTCTTGAAAGAAACCATTTAAATTTTATATTTTGTATGGTTAGATTCTACTAGAAATGGAATGAAATTGTGTGTGAACTATCCCCAAGGACTTTTTTTTAAAGGTATTGAATGTATCATGATCTTAAAATTGTTTTTTAATGGTGTAATCTTTGTACTATGTAATGATGGGGAAATGCATGTTTGCCCATTATGTTTAATGTGGATGATAGTAGGGATGAATTTCGATGAAGTCAGATATAATTTGATACATTTGTAGATTTATGTGGTTGTAAATTATGTTTAATTGTGTGTGTTGTATTTATGGAGCCACGTTGGCTGTACATATTTTAAAAAATAAATAAATACATAAATAAATATTCTAATCAGTAAGCAGTGAGACCTTTGCAAGCTCTTACAACATTGATATTGATATTTTATTTGCATCGCGCGCATACACAAGTGTTTCAGAGCGCAACGAGGCAAGGGAGGAGAACAAAGGAGAATAAAACAACGATCTTACTAGGCCCAGTGACATTGAGAACACGCAATAGAGAGGGAAATGGAAAAGTGCATGGGAGGGGGGAAGTGGAAAGTGCTGAACAAAGGAATACAAATACATAATAAATGATAAATAAATAAATAAATACATTTAAAAAAGCAACACACAGTGGTAGTGCAGCCAGCAAGTGGCAAGTGGTAGGTTAAAGGCAACAGATAGGGCGTGTCTGATAAGTGCTGAAAAATTGTTGGGGGGGGCTGTAGGTTTACAGATACATACCCCAGTGCAAGGGATTGCCAGGAGTCAGTGTGGATGGGTGGTAGGTAGAGCAGGCACCTGGGCCCGAAAGTCCGAGGTTAACCAGGTGAAAAATGCTGAGACAGAAAAGATCAGCAGGGGAGAGGAGGAGCTAAGGCAGGAGCAAAGAGGAAGGTCTTGAGGTACTTCCGGAAGCAGAGATGGTTCTCCTCAAGTTTCAGAGTGGCAGTGAGGCTTGTTTGAAAATCGACTGCCCTGAGGGAGTTAGAGGTGGAGGAGCAAAGAGCTCGGGAGGGAAGGTATTTATGGAGGAACAGCTGAAGGTATTTTGGACCCAGGCCACAGAAAGCCTTGTGGACAATGCAGAGAGTTTTGAATTTAATCCTTGCAGACACAGAGAGCCAGTGATGAGATGTAAGGACTGGAGAGATATGATCCCAGGGCTTGAGGCCAAGGACAAGTCTCTCAGTCCTGTTCTGGATAATTGAAAAAAGGAAACAGTGTAGAAGCAGGTTGATTTAGAAAGAGGCTGATGCAATAATCCAACCTAGAGAGAACCAGGGCTTGAGAGAGAGTACACTTCTGGGAGAAGGAGAGGAAAGGCAGAATACCTCTGAGGAGGTGCAGTCAGAAGTTTGACTTTTTAGAGACATCAGAGATGTGGGCATAGAAGGAAAGCGTGGAGTAAAAGATGACCCTGAGGTTCTTAGCCTCGGAAGTGGGGGTAGGAGGAGGGCCATGGGAGGCCAGCCAGACAGTGACAAGAAAGGAGGGTGAAGGTGTGCCAATGAGGAGGATCTCTGTCTTGCTGGCATTCAGGCAGAGATCGTTGGCGGCACACCAATCTTGAATGGCAGATAGGCAATCAGAGATGAGAGAAGGAGAAGAGGTGGCTGAGGGCTGCCTGGACATGAGTTGAGTGCCATCAGCATAGCACTGAAAATTAGAGCAGAAAATGGCAATGTGGTTGGCGAGAGTTGCCAGGTATTGATTGAAAAGCCAGGGTGAGAGGTTAGACCCCTGAGGAACACTGCAGGTATAAAGGGAGATAGATGAAAGGAAGGATCCAGGTTGGACCTGGGAGGGTCAAAAAAAGAAATCAGCCAGGCCAGAGCCTGATCGGTGATACCCAGGTTGTCACAGAGACGGTTCAGCAGGATGGTATGGTTGACCGTGTCAAAGGCAGAAGAGAGATCGAGTAGGATGAGGACAGAGGGGATGTTAGAGTGAAGGTTGGGGAGCAGATCTTCATGGATGTTCAGGAGAGCAGTTGCAGTGCTTCTGGCTGCTCTAAAGCCAGACTGATGGTCATGGAGACAACCAACACAATCAGAGTCAAGCTTAAGCTGTGAGATTGCCAGCTTTTCCTGGAGTTTGCCCAGAAAAGGAATGATGGAGATTGGGTGATAGTTAGTCGGGCAAGAAGGATCAGCTGTGGTTTTGTTGAGAAGAGGGTGCACACGAGAGTGCTTCAGAGTGGCAGTGAGGCTTGTTTGCCTCAGCTCATGAGGTGAAGGAGAGGTTACAGAAATCAGCCAGGGCAGGAGCAAGGGTGTCAATGTGGTCCTCGATTGGGTTTGGAAAAACAGGGAGGAACCTGTTTTGACAAGCCTTTCATAGATCAGACTTGTCTAGAGACCTTGTCAAGGGAAAAAAGTGGAAAGGACAAGAAAGATGGTTGGGGTGTCTGTAGGAGGGCCAAAGTCCACAGAAGGAGATGGGAGTTTAGAGGGAGGGAACGAGAGGGTGGACAGGATATTCTGGGTTTTTTAGATGAAGTGAGAGGCAAGGGCCGTGCAAAGGGTTGGCCAGCTCCTTGCAGATTTTAAAGCGTTTGGCTGAGTTGTTAGATGCTGCAGAGACATGGGCTTGGATGTGGGTTCACTCCTTAGTGTGGACAGAGAGTCAGTATTACCTTTGGAGCGGGCGACAGGCCAGTTTGTCAGAGGATGAACAAGAATCCCTTCATTTCCTCTCAGCCAGCCTACACTTACGATGAAGTGTAGCTATGTCAGTGTCATACCAAGAATTGCACTTGGCTTTGGGCTTCAAACGGGGGCTCATGACAAGGGCAAGAGCATCAAGAGTATCGGAAATAGAAGAGTAGAGCATAGACAGGGCTGTGTCAGGATGTGAGTCAGCCAGAGGTGGTGGGGGAGGTGGCAGCAAAAGCCTCAACTGAACACGCTACATTGGCCGATGTGCGATAAGGTTGGTGGCAGTGTTGGGGTAGGCTTGGCCTGGGGGGAAGAGAGGGAGAGATGAGAGGAGGGAATTAAAACTCCCGGAGAGAGGAGTGGTTAGAGGGATGGAGAGGGGGAGGTCAGAGGATGTGAAGACAGCAAGTGTGTGCCCTGCAGACTGAGTCAGGCCAGAGGGGAGAATAGAAAGGGAGAGGGAATCACAGATGTCACAGAAGAGTACAGAGGAGGAAAAAGGTAGAGTATAGATGGATATTGAGGTCATCAAGAAGGAGGGGTTGAGTGGTTGAGGCCAGGAGAGAGGAGGAGAGGTCAGCCAACTCAGAGAGAAATGAGGTAATCTGGCCAGGAAGTCTGTAGATAGTAGCCATGGTAAGAGAGTGGTGAGGAGAGAGAGAAAGCCTGCAGACAATGCATTGAAAATAGGAGTATGCGTGCGTGGGAATGATAGAGGCAGGAATGAACTCAGGAAAGATCAGGGCTACACCCCCTCCACACCGGGTAGATCTGTGTGCTGAGAGAATCTTTTTGTCATCATGGAGGAGAGTGTCAAAGCTCGTGACAGAGCTGGCCATGAACGATGTCTCAGTAAGAACAAGGACATTGAGGTCAAGTTCCTCCAGGAGGTGGCAGATGTCAGAGGAGTGTTTGACAGCAGAGCGAGAGTTGAGCGTGGCAAGATGAAGAAGGTTGCCAGCCTTAAAGGCCTTCTGGGGAGGGGTAAAAATCAGAGGTACACCCAGTGGAGGTGAGGAAGGAGCCTGAGGTGGGGCAGAAGATGAGGGAAGAGGGAGCAAGATAGCCAAAGGGGGGGTGGCAGCAGGAGATGAAAGGACATTGAGGAGGTGAGGGAAGAGCCTGTCAAAGAGGAGGAGATTGGCCTGAGGGCCTTGGACCATTAAGGTAGTTATTAATGATGAATTTAGAGGAGTCGAAGGGAGCCTTGAGAGCTTTCCAGTGGGTGCTACCATTAATGGGAGAGGAGGAGACAGGAGAGAGCAGAGAGATCATGTTTGGAGTCTATAGATCTGGCAAAGGAATGACAAAGAGCATGTCAGTGAGGGTTTGTCTGGAGGAGGATTGGAATAGGTGGGTTGAAGGCCAAGATATCCTTTTTGAACTTCTTCGTACCAGACTTAGTGAGAAGTGAAGGATAGGGAATGGAGAAGCAGTTGGAGAAGATAGGAGAAACAGAAAGCACCATGGGTGTGGTAGAGAGGGAAAGGGGGAAAAGCAGGGAGGGTAAGGAAGGTAAGAGTTGAACAAAGAGAATGGTGAAGTCACTGGGCCAGCAAGTTACAGAGAAGCAACAATACAAGCAAAGTGCAGAGCGAGTTAGCACCATACAGCAAGTTTTGACTTTAAACAAAATGCAAAACAAAGCAAAATGTGGCTTTTAACCAAAATGCAACACACAGCAAGATGTGTCTTTTAACCAAAATGCAAAACACAGCAAGATTTGAAATTTCCAATTGGGTTCAGATGCTAGCTAAGAACTTTGAGAAGGAAAGATACAATACCAATGAAAAAGTGGTCAGGCGCTGTGTGGGTGCTCAATTTAAGGTTTCTCTAAAGGTATCCAGCCAAGAAATGGCAGAAACAAAAGTAGGAGAATTGTATGAAGTTAATTGAAGTGTTCCTGCAATGGATTAAGCAAAACCCATCGCACATTCGAAAGTTTTCAATTTTGCGAGAAGGGAAGGGAAGTCAATGGAGAAGCAGTTGGAGAAGATGAGAGAAACGGAAAGCGCCATGGGTGTGGTAGAGAGAGAAATGGAGAGAAGCAGGGGAAAGCAGGTAAGAGTGGAATAAAGAGAACTGTAAAGTCACTGGGCCAGCAAGTTACAGAGAAGCAACAATACAAGCAAAGTGCAGAGCAAGTTAGCAACATACCGCAGGATTTAACTTTAAACAAAATGCAAAACACAGCTAGACTTGACATCTAACCAAAATCTGAAACACAGCAAGATTTAACTCTTAACCAAACTGCAAAACGCATCAAGATTTGACGTTTAACCAAAATGCAAAACACAGCAAGATTTGAAATTTACGATTGGGTTGAGATGCTAGTTAAGAACTTTGAGAAGGAAAGATACAATTCCATTGACAGAGTGGTCAGGCGTTGTGTAAGTGCTCAATCAAAGGTCTCTGTAAAGTTATTCAGCCAAGAAATGGCAGAAACAAAAGTAAGAACATTGCATAAGGTGAATCGAAGTGGTCCTGCAGCAGATAAGCAAAACCCATTGCACATTTGAAAGTCTTCAATTTTTTATATCCAGAGAAAAACGTAGAAAGTGAGAATGCACAGTCTGAGCCCAAACGAGGGAGACCGAATTTGAATATTGTGCTAAAAGGGATCCAAGCCAAAAGGAGGGAGATCGATGGTCAGGTCCAAACAAGGGAGACCAGTAGTGAACATTGTGGTAAAAGGGATCTGGGCTGAATGAGGGACATCCATGTTCCGAGCCCGAACGAGTGAGACCAGTTGTGAAAATTGTGGGAAAAAGGGGTTCAATCCTGAATGAGATAGACCCATGAGGAATATTGAAAATGGGAACTCAAACATGTGAAAGCCCTGATAAGTGGAACTTTGATATTTGTTTGTTACCTCAGGTCCTCTACAGTAAGAGACTGTTATTGGAAAACAGACTTTGGAAGAAGGCCTTGATGTCTATGCTGAACTGTGTCTTCGTGGCAGAGAAGCCAGAGTGTGTGCAAAACTCGAACGTGCCATCTTGTTCTGTGCAGAAAACGTGGGGAAGGGAAGCCAACTGCTAAACAGTCCAGACAGGTTGTTTTATGAGCACTTTTCTTTGTTGCATACATTATTGTCCCCCATCTTTTGTATTTAGAAGTAAGGACTGGCACTTTGAATCAACCCATTAAAGTTCAATAAACACCCTTGAACTGAAATCACCTGTGCCGGTCTTCAGTGTTTGATACCGTGCCTTCCTTACTTTAGACATTTACTGTCCTCTTCATCTAAGTTCTTTGTATTGTTGGATTTTGAGGGCACTATTTGGCAATGACATTTAATTTAGCAAGAAATCCAAAATCCAGAGACAAGTGACACTGTTTTATTTGTGCTTAGAATTCCATCTCTTTTTTTAGCTTACGCATCTTTCATGAGCTTGCCACTTTCAAAGGCTGAAAACAAATAGAAAAGAGAGTTGCTAGTGAAATTTAACACGTGATTTCTTATGTACAGTGTACACAAGTTCAATGAATTTCAAGTAATAGCAAAATACTGATTATTACGTTAAAACTTTAAAGTACGTTCCCCTTCTGATTGAATTTGTAATCTAAACAAATATTTTTAATCTGTGATTTGCAAAATAACTTGTGTTTCTGGCCAGAATATGATTGCCTGGTCTATGTGAAATGCAATCACAATACTCTAACATGTTCTGCATGAAATGCTATAAACAAGCAATGTATGTTGTTTATCAAAGACCACTGCAGTGTCTCGGCTGGAATATATGCAAAAGCTTTTCTCACGTTTAGTAAGAGTTGAACTACTCTTCTTCTTGCTAATTCTTATTGTGTAAGTAATATTACAATTAGTAGTTGATGTGTGATACGTATTCTCTTAACCCAGATGCAAATATTTCAATAGAGAGCCTGTTTTACATTGAAAAATCAAGGCAGCAATGATTGCTGTCACACTTGTTGTTCCATTCTCCTTACTAAAGATACAATGTGTCCTTGCAGATCATTTTCATATATACTAAACTGCATCCTCGTTTTTACTGCCTATTGACAAATTCCTAATGTGTGGCCATAATGTAAAACGTGGGTAAAAAGCCACTGTTTGCAATGTGCTTTGTATGTTAACAGATGTAACAATCAAATAGATGTTGCAAGTCGCCAACATTGCACCGGGGCATTTTACAATTCCTTTTCAGGATACATTGGCAAACAATATATTACAGTATGAAAATGTTTTTCTGCTGGGTGTGCCATGGGGGCTTTACAAAAAAGAAATATGTTCAGAATGTTGGCCAATACCATATAGGAACACTGATCATGCTGCCTCCACACTTTATGCTGATAATAAATGCCATGCCATAAAAAGAAGCATGTTCCAAAAGGACACCAATGTCAGCTGGTACCATTTAGGAATACTCGTCATGTTGTCTTCACACTTGAAGCCCATATAAAATGACATTCCACAGTAAAGAAACCTGGCCAGACTGAACCCACAAATGCGGGCCAGTATGATGAAGGAACACTCATTAGGTGACCCTGACCTTTAATAGCCAGCAAACAAATGCCATTCCACAATATCGAAACAAGTACAGACTAAACTCACCAATGAGGCAAGCAACATGTATGACCACTCATGTTGCCATCACTCTTAATGCTTGGAAAAGGTGCCATGCAAGAGTAAAGAAAAATGCCTATACTGAACCTACCGCTGTGGGCCAAATACCACATAAGAACACTAATCATAATAGGTTCACCCTTGATGCCCAGTAAAAATGCCATACTAAAGAGAAGAACTGTCCAGACTGGGCTCACCAATGTGGGCCAGCATCATGTAGGAACACTCATTTTGCTGCCCTCATGCTTGATTTCCAATAAAACCAATAAGCCATGCCACATTAAAGAAGCATGTCAAGAATCTACAAAACAACATGGACCAGTACCGTGCAGGAACAGTCATTGTGCCTTCACCATTGATTCCCAGTAAAAGAAATGCCATGACACAGTAAACATACATGTCTAGACTGGACCCACCAATGGGGCCACTGACACATATGAACACTAATTGTGCTGCCTTAACTCTTGATGCCAGTAACAATTGAGATGTCAATGCACAAAAACATTTCCAGACTGGAACCAGAAATGTGGCTTAAAACCATGGAGGATAACTCATCTTGCTGCCTTTACTTTTGAAGCACAGTAATAAATGCCATACCACAAACAAGAAACATATCCAAACTGAACCCAGTAATGTGGGCTAATGTCAAATAGGAATACTAATCATGTTTTCTTCACTCTTGAAACACAGTACTAATGTCACACCAAAGTCAAGAAACATGTCCAGACTGGACTCAACAATGTGGGCAAGTACTGCATAGGAAAACTCATCATTGTGCCTTCACCGTTGATGCCCAGTAAAACAATGCCATGCCACAGTAAAAAATGTGGGTAGACTCAACACACCAATGTGGGCAATTGCCACATATGAACACTGAATATGTTGCTTTCACCCTCAATGCCAATACAAAATTAGATTCCACAGTACAGATACCTGTCCAAACTGGACCC
This sequence comes from Ambystoma mexicanum, assembly GCF_040938575.1. Classification (NCBI taxonomy): domain Eukaryota; kingdom Metazoa; phylum Chordata; class Amphibia; order Caudata; family Ambystomatidae; genus Ambystoma; species Ambystoma mexicanum. Next base: position 881,509,586 of record NC_090929.1, on the reverse strand, counting down.
AGAAATGTGGATTAAAAGAAAATTGGAACACTGATCTTGTGGCTTTCTCTCTTGAAGCACAGTAAAAAAAATCCGTACCACAAAAAATAACATATCCAGGCTGGACCCAGTGATGTGGGCTAATACCTCATAAGAACACTCATCTTTTCTTCACTCTTGATACTCAGGGGAAAATATCACACACATCACTGCATATATATCACATAGGCAAACACACATTTTTTATCAAAACATACCCTTTCCTCAAAGCATATCAATTAATTGTTTAGTACATAATACCTAAGAAAACTTTAGTCAATTAATTATCAATTGATTACATAATTCACCATAATGTATTAAGATATCAGGAATCACTCGGTTCCTGTGTCTATTTCATCCGGTTTGAAATAAAACACCCTCTACAGAACAAAACAAAAAAACAAAGACAAAGAACATCAAAAACCTGTTGTCAGAGATCAAAATCTCAAAATATTTGTACGACAGAATCATTATATATTGGTACTGTAAGGAATGCATGGCATCGAAGAAAGACAGATGCAAGTGATCATAGTTCAAGGATGTTAATTAAACTGTAAAATGGGTGAGATAAACACCTAATCTAAACCTAAATCTAAGATGAGAGCAAGCTACTACCATCAAATAATAATAATACAGTCCTAGTGGATTTAGTCATATAAAAAGGGCCTATACTAAGAAAACCTATTGCTAATTGGTACGGCTATGTTACAAAAATAGTGTGGGATAATGTTTCACAAAAAAAGAAAGAAGTGTTCAGAAAATGATAAATCAAGATGTTATGGATGTGGTCTCTCTTCCCCACTTTTTAGCATGGGACAATGGGGGACTCTTGAGCACAGCACACTGCTGGGCTTCTCTGGTACAAGTTTATAGTTCTGTTTCTCTATATCAGGGTCTTCTGTGCCAAAATCTCTTCTCATGCAAAGTCTCTTGCTTCAGAGGGCCTGATAAACTACAAACAACAAAACAAAAGTTCCTTCGGCTAACCTTCACATCAGGCGATTACTCTTCACACTAGAATTTCCCCTCAGACGGGTTCCTATCCTTCTTTCAGTGTCAGTCTCCAAAAGCACTTGCCAATTTAAACATAGATTTCCAAAGGGCGATCACGTCTCGCGGGGCCACTGTGTTATCCTATGGCAAGTGCTTGCTTCACAATATTACAGTTCGCACAGCATTCCCCTCAGCTGGGTGAAAACACCAGTTTCAAAATTCCATGAGTCGGGTTCACACTTTCCACAGTCACAATTTCTAAATCTCATCAGAAAGCAGGGTTTCCCTTCCATTAGCTTTCTCTTGGCATCCCTCTGTCGGGTTATCATTTTCCACAGTACACTTTTCAACAAAAAGACAGTCTAGACCACTAAGGTTCTTCCTTTTACCTATGTCTGGGTCTCAGCCCCCAGTTAGGCTTTGTCTACAGAACCCATTAAGGCTTTGCTCAGTTCATTCATCACAATAAATCTGCAGGCATCCCTCAGTCGGGTTTACATCTACCTCCACAACCTGTTAAAACCTCTACAACATGTCAAGGGCCCTCATTACAAGTCAGGCGTTAAGGGTTTAACGGCGCCGTCGGCACCGTTAACCCTTAATGCCTGATTCACACTTTAACGCCTGCTTTTTGCAGGCGTTAAAGTCCAAGGCGCTAAGCGACCTTGGTGCTAATTACGGCACCGTAATTTATGGTGCCGTAATTAGCGCCTTCCCCATCCCCATTATCCCCTTTGGGGCAAAAATGGGAATGGGGAAGGGCAAATGGTGAATGGGGACTTACCGCCCCACTCACCTTGGAATGGGGCGGTAATTCCGCCATTCACCATGCCGGACTCCGGCATGGACCATGGTTCTAATAGCACCATGGTCCAGTGCCGGAGTCATAATGAGGGCCAAGGTCTTTCAATTGTACAAAAGGTTTGGCTTGACCCTTGTATCACCACCTTGACACCTCATGCCGGCCTTCCCTATGACCTCTTGGTACTCGTTGTTTCTCCTGGTTTGGGAGAGGGGGCATCAGCCAGAGACCTTTGAATGAGCGCCACGCAGTGCAGGACCACTCTATCTCTTGCTGCAATTCCTTTCAGCAATTTTCACAGGGTTCTCACTCTGCCAGGCTCAGATCCTTCTCACAAGGTTATCAAGGGTCTCCCTCTGCCGGGCTCAGACCCCTCTCACAAAGTTCACAATCTTCAAAAAGGGTTTTGGGACTGGAAGACCCAGAATACACTGTCAGGATTTTGCTCCCACTTGTCAGCTCCCCAAAATGGCATTTGGCATTGGGAGCTGCAGGAGCTAAAAGGGGATATTGTGGTAGGTTCAGAGTGTCTTTTGCTGACCCCCAGAGACCTGCAGGAGTTACTGTGGGTACTGCCAGGCAGCCCCAGCTGCCCCTGGTCTTGCCTTCTGGAGGTACATCTCCCTCTCCACAGTGCAGTCTCTCCGGGACTCACAAGGCCAATGTCAGGGCGGTTTTCTCCTCCTCCAGGTCACACAGGATCTCTCCAGGCCTTTTGTTCCTCTTCTGACTTGTGCACCTTCCAGCATCGTCAACTTGCTGAAAGTGTGTTTTCCTGCACTGCCTTTTATCATTCCTGGGAGTGGTGATTTGGTTCAGGTGTGCCTGGTTGTAAGGGAATGCCTGACTTTGCCTTTCTTCGTTAGCGGGACAAAATGGTGGTCATACATAGGAGTGTAAAACATAGAACAGGATGCTTGTGGTTAGTAAGTGACAGTTATAATTTATCACGCTGACATACGATTTTCAAGGTGTTTATCATATTGCATTTTGGGGGAACACAACAGAATAAAAAGAATCCGACAAAAAATTGTGAAAAACTGGGGATTTGTTGAACTTTTTGTCAACCTGTTAAAGCAATCTACTGTCCTGAAGAGGGCTACAACAAAAACAGCAGAACACCAGGGACGGTGTTGATGTAATTTGTTAACTGAAACATATGTAGACATCCCGCAGACATTTGAAAAACCTTGTCTCTTTGTAGCATAAGAATCCTTCTTATGCTGTACATTCACAGTGTTTTCCCCCAAAATGCAATATGATAAATACCTTGAAAATAGTATGTCAGCGTGATACATTATAACTGATAAAGATATTTCTGGACTTTTTACTTTTTTTCTAATTGTAAGACTAACTTTAATGTGTGTAGTGCCTTGTGGAAAGTGCCCAGTACATGTGTGTGTTGTGAAAAATGTGCTTAAAATGTGTTTTTACTTTGTTTATACTACGGAAAAAATTCTTTGGTTCATATGTAATTTGGATAGATGAAATAGATAACCTATCCCAATTCTTTCCCTTTACAATTCTTTAAAGTGGACTAAGAGAGGAGTAATTGTGGAACCTGTTCTATGTTTTACACTATATAAGTGGTCCCTACACTGCTCTATCCCCCTATAACAAAACATTTCGGACATACCTAGTATTTCTCCCGGTTGTACATAGGAGTCACTGGTCCAGGGATTCCTATGGGTAATCATCATTCCTCCTTGTTTCTTCCTCTTCTTCGCAGTATTTGGAGGACAGGGTGAATGAAGGGGATTCTGGGAAATGTAGTGAGTTGCAGATTTTGGAAGAAATTCGGCTGACTAATTATTGAAAGGGTTGTCAACAAGAAAACAGGGATTATGGGGTTTGTAGTGTTCCACTGAAGAGGAGGGAAGGTTATTGTCAGAAAGTGAGGATAAAGCAGTTTTCTCCTGCCTTTTCTTAAAGGGAATTACTGGGGTAGGATGGGACTGTGGTGGCAATATCCCATGAAGATGGAGGGGTTGTTGAGTAGGGGTGTATCATAGAAAAGGGGATACTGCTTCTCCTCCGCGGGTGTTCCTTCTGCAGTCCCCAAGGGCCCCTAACCCAGGCGATCCTCCTTCACTTGTCCGCCCCCAGGGTCGGGATCCAAGTGGGATGGCCCTCCCTGGGCCACCTGAACAAAGGATCCCTGGGGTCTACCAGTGAGAACACTCTCATGTTTTTCACATTACTTTATATTAGTGCATTATAGTGTACATTCCAAAACAATGAGGGTCTATGTTGGTCTAAATCCTATGTATTTCGGGATTACAGGTCCTATCACCAGAGAAAAACCCTCCTCTATCTGCAACATTAAAAAAAAAAGTTCTGATTAGTTAAGAACATCATTGTTTGTATCAAAATTGTAAACACACACTTCTTGACCAACACTATTTACCAATAGAACAATAGACACCTGACCAACATAGGTCTTTCATCAAATAGGCTCCTTGCTTCTGTCCAAATTCTCAATAATGTCAGTATCAAAAACAACTGAACGCCATTGTCGGTCTGTATGATAGAACACCTCTGTTAAAGGAATTAAAACAGAAAAGGAAGACGGGAAGGGGGTAGAGAAAGGAAATAACAGATCAGTAAAAGTGGTAGAACCCTATCATCCCTCTCATATCACCCATACTGTGTAGTACACAAAGTGTATCTGCTTAATTACTTGTCCAGGGACGGAACAAGCGTCCAACATTACCAGTTCCCCAAGAGTGCTGGATATACCGTTTCAGAGCTATGGAGGCACGAGAATTTAAGGACCCTCCTAGAAAGAGAAAATTCCTTTTTTTTAAATGATTGCATCTACCGCCAAGTACTCCATCCACGTTGGTGCATTTGGAATGTGGCACACTCCCTCTGAGCCTATCCATTATTTATTGGCCTGTTTCCCTGTGGGTCAGATTGTGGACGAGACCAGCACTTGAACCGTGTAGGGAGGTACTTGTATATATTTTGACATTGGGAGGGGCAGGTGGAATGAAATGGCTCACGAAAAAACCTTTTATACTCTTCCTGAAAATGGGTGAGTTTTGGTATGAGCCAGGCAGGCTCTGTAATTTGAGCTGAAACCAAATGAAGCCCCTAATAAAACAGACATCTAGGGAAACGCTCATTCTCGAGTCCTCAAAGTTATGTTTGGGGACCGCCTATATAGCCCAGAGACACACTTATGGTTGCACACCCTATCTGGGCCAGATGAGGCCTGCCACTGCAAGATCACTATATTTGGGGGTAAGATTAGGCATACTGCCAATCAGTGCTCATACCGCCACATGGAATGGCCTTGGTTCTGCCAGATGCCCCTTGCGTGGTGCCCTCGAGGAGTCAATTTCACATTTTATATTATTTTGTAAGCAATTCAGCAGCTAAGATCCATATAGCTGAGGCCCATCCTGCTGGAGGCGGGGATCAAGTCATGGCCCAACGCCGTGGAATTCCTGGTCCAATCAATTACCCCCCTCATCCCCCCCAACTGTGGGTGCTGTGGCCTTTTTTGCATTGAACATAGATCCTGAGATAAATGGTAGCACTTCAACAGGGCAACAGGATGTGAGTATAACTCTCCTGCTGTCCAGTAATCCATTTGGGTAGTGATGTAATTTTTGTTTTGATATCCTTTACCTCCACTACTGATCTTCTGTATTGTGATAAATGATTGTGTGATTTTTATTCATTTTAATTTGATATAATGTAACCTGATGTCGAATAAAGGTTTTTTAAGTAAACATAAAAGATCCACCAATGTCGCCCAGAATCACATAGGAGCACTTGTCTGACTTGACCTTTGATGGACAGTAAAGAAATGTCAGACCTGAAATCCCCTATGTCTGTCAGTACCACGTATGAACACTTCTTATCATGCCATCACACTTAATGCCCAGAATAAAATGCCATGCCACAGTAAAGAAACAAGTCCAGGCTGGACTCATTACTGTGGGCCAATACCATGTAGGATCACTCATCACAATGCCTTCACCCCTGATGCCCGGAAAACATTCCATACCACAGTAAAATATTTCCTGACTATACTAAACAATGTGGGCCAGTACCACATAGGAACACTCATTATGCTGCCTTAACCCTTGTTGGCCAATACAAAATGCCATTCCAAAATTAAGAAATGCTGATACTGGACCCACCAATGTGGTCCAGTGCCACACAGGAACACAGGAATACTCATAAAGTTGCCTTCACCCTTGATGCCCAGAACAAATGCCATGCCAAAGCGAAGAAACATGTCCAGACTGGACCCAGCAATGTAGGCCATTGTCACTTATGAACACTAATTGTTTTGCCTTCACCATTGACGTCAAGTACAACATTACATTCCACAGTAAAGAAACATGTCCAGACTGGACACAGCAATGTAGGTAATCTCATATAGGAACACTCATCACACTGCCTTTACTCTTGATGCACAGTATAAAAAGCCATACCACAATAAAAAAAACATGTCCAGACAGCAGTCAGCAAATTGGACTAATACCACATAGGAACATTTATCAGACTTCCTTCAGCCTTGATGCACACTAAAAAATGACAAATCACAGTAAAGAAACATGTCAAGACTGGACCCACCAATGCAGACCATTACACATAAGAAAACTCATACTGCTACCCGCACCATTGATGCCCAGGAAAATATGAATGGCCGCAGTAAATAAACCTATCTAGATTGGATCCTCCAATGTGGCCCAGAACCATATACGAACATGCGTTATGCTGCCTTCACCTTTAATGTTGAGTAGAAAATGTCATACCATGGTTTAGTACATGTCCAGCCAGCAAAAGAATATGGGCTGGTACTATGCAGGAACATGCTTTATGCTGTCTTCAACCTTAATGCCCTGACAAAATGACATGGCTCAGTAAAGAAACATGTCCAGTCTGGACCCACCAATGTGGGTCCATACCACATAGGAACACTCATCATGATGTTCTCTTCACCCTTGATCACCAGTATAAAATGGCATGCCAACATAATAAAATATGTTGAGAGTGCTCTGACCATTGTGGGCCAGTAAAATGTAGGGACACTCATCATGCTGCCTCACCCTTGATGGCAAGTAAGAAATGTCAAACCACAGTAAGTAATTGTCCAGAGTGAAACCGCCAATGTGGGCCAGTGGCACATAGGGACACTTATCATGCTGCCTTAACCCATGAACCCAGTAAATATTCCATACCACAATGAAGAAATGTTCAGACTGAACCCACCAAAATGGGCCTGTGCCACATGGAAACCCTCATCAGGTTGCCTTCACCCTTGATGGCAAGTAAAAAAAATGACATGCCACAGTAAATAAACATGTCCAGACTGCACCCACCAATGTGGGCCACTACCACCTATGAACACTCATGTTGTCTTTACCTTTGATGGCAAGTAAAAAATGAAATTCCACCGTAAAGAAACGGTCAGACTGGACAAAGCAATGTGAGTTAATCCCACGTAGGAAACAGAGTGATATTGTTCTCTAGAGTTCTTTAAAAAAATGTTTACTTAACTTTCACTTTGTTTAAAATATTCTGGCTCTCTTGCATAAAATAAATCCTGACTAACAGAATCTTCATAAATAAATGTATATATCGCCCATTATTGCAAATGTAGACCCCAACGGCACTAAATCTTGAATAAAACGTCCTTAAATTAAATATAACTTTATAGATGAACGCAAAAGCTATTTCAATTTGTTTAATCAAAATAATAATTTTGTATGATAGAGAGTTCAAATGTGAAGCATAAATGGCCTAAAGAATGTGTTAAATTACATCTTCTTCATGTATATATAATTGTTTTCATATTCAACAATTTTAAATGAGCAGATGTTTGACAAAGACCCTTTTCATTTCTGTTGACTGCTATTTCCTGACACACTTCAGTGGTAGCCATGCTGGTAAAACCGGCAGGGTGCTGCCGGAGTTGTGATTTTTTTCTGGCGCCTGGCCCCATGGAAACACCATGGGATTACGACCCTGGAGTTCCTGGAAGACAGGCATCAGAAAAATGTAAATCCCCATTCCCATTTCAGTCCCACAGGACTCAATAGGAATGGGGATGATGGAAGCACCGTCACTGTTAATAACGCCGCCCCGCCTACCAGGTCGACCTGCTTGCTACCGGACCTGCAGACTCGGAGGGTGCCGGTCCGGTAACAACCGTGCCGGTAGGTCTGAAATTGTATAAGGAACAAACTAACAGATGTTCTGCTTCATATCGAGAGAGCTTCCTTAAGACTTTTGATATGGTGTTATGGTCACTACAATGCATACATTATATAATTGATGTTGATTTTCCTGATTTTTACTGAAAGGTATGTGCCCCATTCCCATGTACATCTAGTACGAGGACCAAATAATTTTAATATTTCCTGACATGCTCGGGTGTTCCTGATATATAATACAGTAATGATCTTCACTCTGATAAAAATTCTAATGTTCCCTAATGAACCACAGACATGCTTATATACTTGTGATCACTTGGCAGTGTGTTTTAACAAGGAAACCTCATGCAATTAAAATAATCAATGACAATCCATCAATATCAGAGGGGTGGGGGGCTTGTCCGTAGTGGTCGATGGGGAATCAACCCACCACTCATTATGGATGATCCAATCCAGCCCAGTGAAAACACTCTGAACTCAGCAGCTGAGAGAGCACTCATAGGATGTCTTCTACTTTGACAGACCGGTAACCAAATGTTGGACAGAAGGTAGGAGCCAAAAAAGCAAAAAAAAGAATGAAAACTGAAAATATTGAAAATAATAGACACTTAAAATTAGCTTTGTCCTGGCCATCTATGACCATATTGATGTTTTTGTTGATTTCCTCTGCTCCAGTGTATGTCAGCCAGCAACACGCGCCCATTTTAAGTGCAGTTTACTTCAGAATTTATTTCAGAGTGCAAAGCACATCAAGTGATAAACAGCGTCCTACAGGATCATTGATTTTCAACAATTGAGGAGAGTTGTATCATGTCTGTCAGAGGAACCCCTGTGGAGTATGGTGACTTTTTGCTAGTAATTAAATAAAATGCACTCCTCTAATGCCTCAAAAACTTAAGTCACTAAAATGTTAAGACCTTCCTGGGTTAAAAATGAGCAATATTCACAGTCCAACTTTCTCTTGCTAAATGTTCACTGTTTCGTCATGTTGGTATATTAAAGTACTGATTCTTCTCGCCCACACTATCCAGAAATATATCAGTGCATGTAACTGCCAGACACAATCTTGCTCCTTTTCCTCCAGCCATTCCATATTAAGTGTCCTTATGGAATAACATTGAAGTTGAATTGTATGCTATGATGTGACATTTGACTGTATTATATGTAATATTTTAGGTAACGTGGAAAGCTATTTAGTATGATTATGTACTGATTTTTAACATCTGTGTGTATGTATGCATGGCTTGAAACATGTGTTTGTAATGTTTCGTATATGGCAATCAATACTAAATAAATAGCTGAACAATTATTGAATTTATAATGGAGAAAGACTGGGCAGCATCCCCACAGTAATGAAACGTACACACGCCTAACTCAAGGAAGCAACAGTGGGTCCTTATCTCTTCCACTCCTACAAAATTGTAGTGGAGCTACATAAAAAGGAAATGCACCATTGCTACTGTAGCCATATTCTACGTGCCATTTCTATTCCTTCACTGTGCATTTTCTTGTGATTGAGATTCGGGACAGGATACCTAGCTTCAATTACAGATAAACGAATCCCATCTCAGGATTTGTCATTGTGTTCATCTATCGTTCAGATCCCATCTCAGTATTACATGAATATCAAAAACACGTGATAGGGGTTACAGAGGGAGTGCGCCTGGATGTCATTGTGATCACTCTCTCATGAAGACTTTAGGTCAAAAGGGAATTTCACCTGATTATTGCAATTTGGGATATATCAAAAATTAGTCTGATGCAGCATGATCCATAAATCATTGATTTATTTTAGACAAGAGAGAGAATCCATCCCAGCCAAATCCTTGATTTATTCCATGTAGGCTCTTTAAATGTTGTTCTTCTCCTCTTCTTCCGTGCATGTATCCTGAGCTGAGAAATGAGTTTCACCCTAGCTTTATACCCAATAAATCTAACATCCAACTCTTCTTCCAGCAACACGTTGGGGTTCTCAACAGGAACCGACTGAATTGCCTGTAAAACACTTTTCTTTGGCCACTTCTAGTTTCTCTAAGTTATTCCACATCTGTGTCTCATTAGAGGTTAATGCACTCAGAATAGCCATGGTCTTTTAAGATAAGAATGGAGTCTTGCAGTAATCGAGATGCCAACTTGAAGATAAACATGTGGGAAATCAAAGGGTGCTGGTTGTACAGGAGGTGCTTGATATGATCTGGGTTCTCCAAAGACCAGTAGAGGAACACCCATTCCTGAGTTAATTACATTTGAGCATAATCTCAAACTTCTCTGTAAGGTATTCTGTTTGATCAGCCTCTCAGAGAATCAAGTCATCAACTTAGTTTCATCACTTTTGATGAAAATTTCCTTTGCCAGTGGTAGGTGTCAAAGAACACCAGCAATTTCCTAATGGCATTGACTTCCTTATCCAGCAGGATGGACATGTCAGCGAAAATTAACAATGGAGCTCTCTAGGAGCCCATTTTAGGCTATTAGATGTTACAGCAACCAACCACTCCCTTATATCATTAATGAAAGAAAGAGGTTTAGGACCTGAACACCCTCTGCCCCTTTTTCTGTATCTTATCCCACTCAGAACCCTCACTGTTAACTTTTCATTTCGCCAACACCTCAAAATGCCTAATGCCCACTCATGGACTACCCTGAGCAGAACAATTTGGCTAGATGCGAACCTTCAAACGTACTCCCATGTAAGGCCCTGTCAACCAATAGAATGGCTTTCCATAGATGTACATATGTCATACACTTCTGCTCTGCCCTTTGCCCAAGTTAATGTAATTCATGACTAGATGGGACAGCCTCTTGTGCTGCTCAATGATTCCAGGACCTTTCCTGAGTCCAACTATCCATGGTAATGATGTTCCCTGGATCCAGAAGAATCTTTGATCCTTTCATTCGTTATTCTGCAGACAAAAGTACAGATCTGTCAGTCTGGATGGCTATTGCTCGCCTTTTAATTCTTTGTTAGGTTGAGTAACAACTCTCTTCGTTGACACAACCTCCCTGCAGGAGGTGGCCGATGAAACAGAAGGGCATACCCATCCCAAATGGATGAGCCTCACACTGTGGTGCTACTTACCAAATGGGCCTTTGAAACTAGTAACAAGGGAAGGGGGTTAGTACAGACAGAGAGAGCTCCATACAGCAGAGGGCAAGAGTCCACCATCTTGTTTCTCACTATATTAGGTATACCTTCTTGTCCCCTCCACTTCCTTTAATACAAAGTACTTTGGTTATGATGTCAGATGGCAGAAACCATTTTTTTTCAAAAACAGGGCTTGGATGCCTTAAAACAGGCTTATACCAGAGAGCTACATCTGTCTACTTTGCATTTCTATGTTATTCATACAAGGGTGGATTTTTGAAGTGTATTCTAGGTAGTTATTATTGCATGTGGTGTGTTTAATTAAATAATATATATATATATATATATATATATATATATATATATATATATATATATATATATATATATATATATATATATATATATATATATAATTGAACCTTGATTGGACATTCCTTTACATTAGACTGTTGTACTTTGCAGTTTGGTTTGCTACTGTTTCCCTTTTACAACCCTCTTGAGAACATGGCCCACATTACAACAAAACACAAAAGAGGTACATTTCGTAACTGTGTCTGTTTGACCTTTATGATTGGGTTCACTCGTTTGTTGTAGAATTGTGAGGGCTGAGTTGGTAGTTTAGCCTGTACTCATGCTTGTACTCCTCCAGGGCAGGCATCAAGTCATCACAATAATTCATCACAATTATAACCATCCTAGCTTTGAAGTTTTTAAAGCATCTCTGAAGCTTGATGTTTTAACATGAGATGGGACCAAACACACATTTGACTGTAGATTGACTTTTACTATTTTTTGTTTTTGTTTAGATAATAATCTAACGCCGCACACACACATCATTATTTTTCTGAATGGGTACTGCATAGTGGCGATCCCTTGATCTGTATTCAGGTTCATGGCTACTTTATAGATTGATTACCCTAATAAATGTCTATCACACTGCCACTATCTTGGCTCAGAGTCCTCATCCCAACCTCCTTCTCTTTGACTGGCACCTGCTGTCCCTCATTAACTTCCTTCCCACTCTGCCCCCCCTCCAACCCGTGTACCATGCCCCTGTACCCCTCCTCAGAAAACTTTCAAAGGTAATGACCTCTTTCATCTAGCCACACTTAACGCTTGCTCAACCATCAGACACTCTGCCGACATTTGCCTCCTTCTTGAAGGTCTTGATCTTGACATCCTCGCACTTACCGAGATGTGGTTCAATGCTAGCTCAGTCATTGCTTTTGACTCCCTTCTCCCTGATGACTAGAAGATCTTCACCAAAGCCTTGTCCCAACTGTGTTGGCAGTGGGGTTGCCATGGTATTCACTGAGTGGGTCCCTTCCTCTCTTCCTCTCTCATACCAACCCAGCCTTACTCTTCCTTTGAGAGCCTGGTTTGCAAGCTGAGTGTCTCTCCCTCCTCCTCTCTGACCATTGCCAGTATCTACAGGCCACCTGTCTCTTACACCTTTTCCTCTCTGAATGGGGGGATTTCTGCTCCTCTCTCCTCACGACCACCTCTAAACTCCTTCTGATGGGGGATTTCAACATCGACCTGGACTCCTCTGTCATGGCATCTAGTTTCTTCTGTGACTTGGTTACCTGGCCACCCTCTTCTGATCTCTGGCCCTGGCCCTGTCACTTGCCCTGGCCCCGGCCTTGGCCCCATCAATTGCCCACCTCCACTGCCTCCCTGGCAACCCCTGCACTTGGGGACCATTTTTCTGTATCCCTCCAGTCCCCCTACCAGCACTTATGTCTGCAATACCTTGCACTTGCCACTAACTGGCAGTTTATTTGTCTTTTTTAAATTCTTATTTATTCCACTTTCCCATGTACTGCACTTTCTCCTCTCCCTTCCCCCTGTGTACTTTTCTTTTCCCCTCTTCCCATTAACTTGCGAGATCTGAATGACACCTGGCCTAGTAGGATCGTTGTCTGTCCTCCCTTGCCCCCCCTTGCCTCGTCGCGCCTTGAAACACTTGTGTATAGGTGCGTTATAAATGCCATATCATATCATATAATATCATACCTTTGCACCCCCGTCTCCCTCTCCATTCGCCCTTCTGGTCAAACCCACTCGGCTGGACACGCTATTGATGCCCTTATCTACTTTGATCTGTCACTCTCCTCCCCAGTGATCACCCCTCTCTCCTGGTCAGAACACTCTCTCCTCTCCTCACACCTGGATCCTCTCAGCCCTCTGGCCGCAGTTCCTCAGTCCCTGCCAACTTTGTTCACGAACATCCATCTTGTGAAATGAGAATCGGAAGCTGCCTTCACATCCACCTTCAGCCCCCACCATCCTCAACACAGACTCTACCACTGACTCTGCTCTCAGCAACCTCCATCTGGCCATTAGTAACACTCTGGACATTCTTGCTCCAGTAATGAGGATCTGCTTGAAACCTGCCTCTAAGCGTAACACCTGGTACGACTCTGAACGTTCATCCCTGATACACAAGTGCAGAGCTGCGGAACAGAAGTAGCAGACCTCTGTCTCACCCTCTGACAAACTGGCCTGTCGCTTGTTCCAAAGACAATACAGACTTCCCATCCACGCCAAGAAAAGGGCCCACATCCAGGCACACATCTCTTGTGCATCCAACAAGACAACTTCACTCTTTAAAATCTGCAGGGAACTAGCTAACCCTTCTGCAGTCTCCTCCTCTCCCCTCCCCTCCCAAGCCTTGTGCAACGCATTGGCCACACACTTCTCTGCAAAAACTCAGAACATACTGGGCACCCTTGCATCCCTCCCCTCCTCCCTCCCACTTGCCTCCTATGGCCTCCCTTCCTCCCTCTGCCTCTCTCTACTCTTTCCCTTCTATCACATCTGATGAGGTCACCCAAGGTGTCCACTCCATGAAGGTCTCCTCCAAACAGGTTTCCCCCTGCTATTCCAGAACCATTAAGGACCACATTGGCTCTCTTGCCCCTGCACTTGCTGATCTCTGCAACCACTCGTTTGCTTCTAGATATTCCCCCTCTTCCCTCAAGCACTCCCTTGTGTGCCCCTCCTGAAAAAACCTTCAGCAGGCCCCACTTTTCCAGCCAACTACCACCCCATCTTTATCACCCCCTTCCTCAGGAAGCTCCTTGAGAAGCTGCCCTTACCCTGCGTACCCAGTCCACTAAACTTGTTGGTTGCCTCCACAACTATCAACCTAGATTCTGAGCATGCAGGGGCATGGACACTGCTCTTCTGAACACCTGTGAGGAACTGCCCGCATCTCTTGACTCCAACTCTCCAGCTGTTCTCATTCTACTTGATCCCTCCTCTGCATTTGATACCGTCAACTACACCAGTCTCATAAAACGGTTCCATGATAACCTGGGTTTCTCAGAGAAGGCACTGGACTGACTGACCTCCTTCCTCAGTGACCGTCCATCCCAGGATATTTGGCCCTATTTCTCCTCCTGTACCTCTTTCTCCACCTATGGTGTTCCCCAGGCTTCCAACCTCACTCCCTGGCTCTTTAACACTTATCTTGCTCCACTGGCACACCTCATTTCCACATTCTCCCTTAACTTCCAGTGTTATTCAGATGATGAATACCTCTTCTTCACACTTTCATCTGACCCTCTCCTTACTTTTTCCATCATGCCTGACTACCTATCCGCCATCCAGTCCTGGTGTACCTTCAATGATCTCTGCTTCAATGCCACCAAGACTGAGTTCATTCCAATTGGGACTCCTGCTCCCCTTTTCTTCCCCTCACTCCGGCCATCCTCTATGGCCTCTCCCCCTTCTCCTTCATCTGAAACCAGAAATCTTTGAATCATCTTCGGCTCCTCTCTTTCGTGTCTCCCTCACATTCAGAACATTGCCAAGAGTCCAACTTTCAACTCTACCTCCTCAAAGGAATTCTCCCTCTCCGCACTTTCCCCCAGAAGCTCAATGTCTCTAGAGCTCCTGTTCTCTCTAGGCTAGACTACTGCAATAGCATTTTCCTCAATCTACCCTCTTCTTCCCTATCACCCCTCCAGCTAATCCAGAATAGGGCACCAAGATTTATCCTTAGCCTCAAGCCTAGGGAACTCATCTCTCCAGCTCTAAAAACTCTGCACTGGCTCCTGGTTGCTGCAAGGATCAAATTCAAATCCCTCTGCATCATCCATAAGGCTGACTGGGGCTGGGAAACACACTATCTACAACTTGCTCTCACTAAATACTCTCCCTCCAGAATGGCTGGCCGATCTCTTTCCTCAGCAGGCTCCATCGTATGGAAAAGCCTCCCCCTTCCTCTTCATCTTGAGCCGGATCTCCTCATATTCTGGAAACTCCTCAAGACTCTCCTTTTCACCTCTTCCTTCCCTCCCTCCTCTGATAATCCTACAGTTGCTGAGATTGGTGACCAGTGATCTATGTGCCCTTCTGGGCCCTGACATTCCACACCCAATTGCCTTCAGCCTCCTCCTGCTTCCAGAACTTACCGTGGCATCATTGGCCCATGCCACTGCATGCCTGCACTTATTATTAGCAGCTGACCACACCCCAGCACTTCTCCACTTGGCACTTGCAGCTGCTCACTCCATAGCACTGCTCTCCTTGCATACCTAGCACTTCCCCCTCTCACCCCTTCCTTCTCTGCTGTCTGCACATGCACGTTCTGAATGCTCACAAAGCCTAGTAGGTCCACCTCTTTCCCGCATAGTTTTAATTTGATTTTCTTTGCCATGTTCCCTACCTGTTGCCCTGTGGGCGCTTTTAAACATAATATACTTGTTGTATAAGCCTTACAAATGCAAAATAATTAAATAAAATAAATAAATACATCAAAATGCACAAACTAGAAATGAGTTGTGCAGAGCCATAATTATAACTGTTGTTCAGAAACATTGTCTGAGCCCGAAGAGCCAAGCAACACCACACATTAATATCTTCAAAATTCTTTAAACCCTGTGTGGAAAACGTTTTGGCGAACTAAAGAGGAATTAACATTTGTCTTGGAACATAATACAACTCTAGTCTCAAGATGGTGGCTTCTTGCAAGCATATCATGTTTGAAATCTTCCTTCATTCCATTCTGTGTTGAGAGAGTTTACACATCACCATGCTGCTGATTTTGTAAGATTTGACACTGGAAGAATGAAGAGTTTTGGTGCTGCATTTGGAGAGCGGGCGGATTCCTGTGCTTGACAGAAATCTTGATGTTTCATGGCAGCTGAAAGTATGGCTTCTGCAATGCATTAAGAAATACAGGGAAGTGGAGTTCCATATTTGGTATTACACACTATCAGGAAGATACATTTGTGTCTCACAAAGCGCTAAGCACAATCTTACATCTTCAAAACAGCATTTCTTCAATGATTGGAATGTGAAATTTAGAAACACATCCATTGGCATTAAGATTCGGACCCCTTCCCATTCTTTCATGTTTCCTAACAGAATGCTAATGCAATTCTAGACAGCTGCAGGGGTCTCTCTCTCTGAAAGAGATATGAGAGACTGCCTGGATTGAGTAAGAAGAGTCTCCCTTCCCTTTGCATTTAGGAATTGGTGTTGCTCTTTCATTGAGGACAGGAATAATTGCCTTTGTTCCTGTTTTAATTGTATCCCTTTTTTCACAGGTGCTGGGCAAGGAACTAATGGGTTGTGGTAAGTCCTCATAAACAAAGGTAACTAAGAATCAGTGAAAATTGGAGATTGTTCTTGCAGCCTGTGGTAAGTGGAAGTCAATGAACTAATGATTAATGATGACACCCGCCAAAAAAAGCAAATGACCTTTTTAAACACTCCCAGATACTGGATGACAAGTGATGAGGGGACACCCAGAGGAAGGCCATGCACTCACATAAGAGCTGAAACATGTGGACACACAGTATGGGATAAATTGTTCATTTATTTTGTATTTATTTTATTTATATACCGCAAGGACCATAGTCTGCAGGCATAGAGGCACTAGACAGGACATATATACACAAGAGGTGGAGTTGGAAACAGTTCGGCTCAGGCTAATCAAAGTGGGAACCAGCAAACAGTCAGAGAAAAGTGATGTCTTCAATCCCTTTTTAAAAGACAGAGAAGGATGTGCACGCTCGTAGATGGAGAGGAAGCTCATTCCACAGCCTCGGTGCTGTGCGCGGAAATGACCCTTCTGACACACAGGAGCATTTGGAGTATCGTGTCTCCAGAAGGGAGGTGTTTGAGCGTGATGTCCTGTGAGCAGGCCACTAGAGAAGATGTTTGTCCAGATATTCTGGGGCCAGGCCATATAGGCATCGATGTGTTATGTAGTCCATGTGGAACAGGACATGGCTATTCAACGGCAGCCAGTGCAGAGTCTTTCTGGCTGAGGAGACATGATCCGCCCTGCCCAACCCTATCACAATGTGCACGGCATTATTTTGGACAACCTGTAAATGGAAAGGTTCTCCTTTGGTTAACCCCAGCAGAAGGCTAGCACAATAGTCCAGCTTGGCCATATGATTGCGCAGGCAATCATGGCACAGTTGGTGTTGCTCAAAAAGGGCCGAAGCTGGGCCAACAGTTTGAGGTAATAAGAGGAAAAGGAAACCAGGCTGCTCACATGTGCTTTCATTGACAGATTCTGGTCAAGGGTGACTCCCAGAGTCTTAACCTTGTGTTGTGTTTTAATCGAACAACCTGATCTATTGAACGGGCAATATTCCTGACTAAGTTTCTGTAGCTGGGGAGCTGTACCCACAACCATAAATTCAGTCTTTGAGTCGTTGAGCGCTAGTCTATTTGTCTTCATCCATGCTTGTATCTACGCGTAGATACCGTTAAGGGCAGTGGAGCCAGTGATATAATCACCCGACACAGGAATAAGGCACTGCGTGTCATCAGCGTAATTAACATAAATGATCTCTGCTGCATCCAGTTGTTTCAATAGTGGGAGCATATTGATATTGATATTTTATTTCTATTGCACTCGTACACAAGTGCTCCAGAGCGTGACAAGGCAAGGGAGGGGAATAGGGGAGAACAAACAGCGATATTACTAGGCCCAGTGACATTGAGAACGTGCAACTGCATGGGAGAAGGGGAGGGGAGAAGTGTATGGAAGGGGGGAGAAGTGGAAAGTGTGAAGCAGAGGAGAAACAGATACACAATAATAAATAAATGAATACATAATAAAGGCAACAAACAGTGGTAGTGCAGCCAGCACTTTGCAAGTGCTAGGTTTAAGGCAGCAGACAGGTTAGGTCTGATAAGTGCAGGAAGAAAAAGGGGGGGGCTGTATGGGTACAGATACAGACCCCAGTGCAAGGGGTGACCCAGAGTGCGGGAGGGTGGCAGGGTAAGCAGGTACCTGGACCCAGAGGACAGAGGGTGGCAAGGTGCACGGTGCCAAGAGAGAACAGATTAGCAGGGGAGAGGGGGAGCAAATGCAGAAGAAAAGAGGACGGTCTTGAGGTGCTTCCGGAACCAGAGATGGTTTTAGAGTGGCAGGGAGGCTGTTCCAGAGGGAGGCCCCAGTTGAAGACAGAAATCTACCCGCAGCTCGTTTCTTTGAAAAATGACTGACCCTTAGGGAGTTAGAGGGAGAGGATTGAAGAGCTTGAGAGGGGAGGTATTTGCAGAGGGCTAGCTGAAGGTATTTTGGACCCAGGCCCCAAAAAGCCTTGTGGACAATGCAGAGGGTTTTGAATTTATTCCTTGCATCCACTGGGAGCCCATGGAGAGATTTCAGAGCTGGAGCGATATGATCCCAGGGCCTGAGGCCAAGGAGAAGTCTTGCAGTCCTGTTCTGGATCAGTTGCACAGGGCGGAGAGTAGAGGCAGGTAGATTTAGAAAGAGGCTATAAAAATAATCCAACCTAGAGAGAACCAGAGATTGGGCTACCATGACCTACTGGGGGAAGGAGAGGAAAGGCAGAGTACCTCTGAGGAGGTGTCGTAGGAATTTTGACTTTTTAGAGACCTCTGAGATGTGGTGGAGAAGGAAAGAGTGGAATCAAAGATGTCCCCAAGGTTCTTAGCCTCGCAGGTGGGGGTAGGAGGAGGGCCAAGGGAAGCCGGTCAGAGAGTGAGGGGAAAGGATGGTGAAGGTGTGCCGATGAGGAGGATCTCTGTCTTGCTGGCATTCAGACAAAGATCATTGGCAGCACACCAATCTTGAATGGCAGTTAGGCAATCAGAGATGAGAGAGGAAGAGGAGGTGGCCGAGGGCAGCCTGAAAATGAGTTGAGTGTCGTCAGCGTAGCACTGGAAATTTGAGCAGAAAATGGCAATGCAGTGGGTGAGAGTTGCCAGGTATTGGTTGAAAAGCCTGGGCGAGAGGTTAGATCCCTGGGGAACACTACAGGTAGAGAGGAAGATAGATGATAGGAAGGACCCAAGTTGGACCTGGGAGGCTCAGTAAGAGAGGAAAAAGGTCAACCATGCCAGAGCCTGATAAGTGGTACCCAGGTTTTTACGGAGACGGTTGAGCAGGATAGTATGGTTGACTGTGTCGAAGGCAGAAGAGAGATCGAGGAGGATGAGGACAGAGGGAATGTTAGAGTCAAGGTTGGAGAGCAGATCTTCAACGATGTTCAGGAGAGCGGTTTCTGTGCTTCTGGCAGCTCTGAAGCCAGACTGGTGGTCCTGGAGACAGCCAACAGAGTTGGAATTAAGGTTAAGGAGAGATGGCCAACTTTTCCAGGGGTTTGCCTAGAAAGGGAGTAATGGAAATTGGGTGATAACTGGACAAAAAGGATCAGCTGTGGGTATCTTGAGAAGAGGATGCACAAAGGAGTGCTTCAAAGCGATGGGGATGGATCCGGAGGCAAAGGAGTGGTTGCAAAAATCAGCAAGGGCCAGAGTTAGGGTGTCAATGTGGTCCTTGATGGTTTTAGAGGAACAGGGATGAACCTGTTTTGATGAGGCTTTCATAGATCAGACTTGTCTAGCAACCTCGTCAGGGGAGAAAAGTGGAAAGGACAAGAAGGATGATGGGGGGGTTGGCTAAAGGAGGGTCAGCAAGCACAGATGGAGAGGGGAGAGGAGGGGTCAGGGTGGAGAGGGTGGACAGGATGTTCTGGGTTTTTTAAATGAAGTGAGAGGCAGGGCATTGCAGAGAGCCTGGGAGGCAACAGAAGGGGTGGAGACTGCAGCAGGGTTGGCCAGCTCCTTGTAGATTTTAAAGAGTTCAGCTGAGTTGTTAGATGCTGCAGAGACACAAGCTTGAATGCAGACTCTCTTCTTGGTGAGGAGAGAGAGTCAGTATTGCCTTTCTAGCAGGCGACAGGCCAGTTTGTCAGGGATGAACAGGAAGCCCTCCATTTCCTCTCAGCCACCCTACACTTATGTTTAAGTGTAGCTAGGTCAGTTTCATACCAGGAATTGCACTTTGCTTTGGACTTCAAACAGATCTTCATGACAGGGGTAAGAGCATCAGGAGTATCCGAAATTGAAGAATAGAGCAGAGACAGGACTGTGTCAGGATGTGAGACAGCCAGAGGTGGAGGGGGGGGGGAGAAAATGGTGGCAAAAGCCTCAACTGACACACGCTTCATGGGCCGAATGTCGGAGAAGGTAGGTGGCAGTGTTGGGGTAGGCTTGGCTTGGGAGAGGGAGAGATGAGAGGAGAGGAGGGAGTGATTGCTCCAGGACAGAGGAGTGGTCAGAGGGGTCAAGAGGGGGTGGTCAGAGGAGATCAAGATATCGAGTGTGTGCCCTGCAGAGTGAGTCGGGCCAGAGAGGAGGATGGACAGGGAGAGGGAGTTGCAGAGGTCACGGAAGAGTACAAAGGAGGAACAAGGAGATTCTAAATGTATATTGAGGTCACCAAGGTGGAGGAGTTGAGTGGTAGAGGCCAGGAGGGAGGAGGAGAGGACCGCTCACTCAGAGAGAAATTAGGTGATTTGACCAGGAGGCCGGTAGATGGTAGCCACAGTAAGAGAAGGGGTAGGCAACTGTCATGATGCCCGCTCCCGGGGAGCCAGTTCAAGCCCTGCGTCCCCGAAAGTGGACATCCAGTCCCCAAGGAAGGACCCAGCAACCCCATATAGGGGCCCTTTGGACAGTGTCCTGGCACCTATGGCACCAGGCTCATAAAAGACATCAGGCTCATTATGGGAGTGCTTGGGTGCACTTACCTGATGCAGACCATGCTGCAGGATCCCGGCCTCCTTGAGGCCTGAAAGGAACTACTTTACCTGTGGGACTAATTTACCATCCGGGCGTGGTCGGGGAAGGATACATACCTGATTGGAGGAAGGATACATACCTGGAACTTCTTCCAAGGCTATTTAAACCCCACCCGAACAGCCACACGTGCTTCGCGTTGTTCTGCATCTAGCAGCTGGACGCTCACCGTGTCTGCTCCTGCATCCTGACTTCTGCCAAGCCTGCCAGCATCCTGGATCACCTGCAAAGGAAGAGAAGAAGAGAACAGAAGAAGGAAAAGTCCTTACCTGCTAAATCCGCATCCCGGAGATATCTCGCCGACAATCCTGAAAAGGAAGACTTTTATTTAAAAGCTCATTGCATCGATCGCTGCAGCGCCGCATTCCACTCACCTTTACAGGGCGCCTCCATGTTCAGCAGCGATCATCCGGATTCGCAGTCACGCCCCAGCGCCTAGGGAGAAAAAGACCAGAACAAAAGGTGAGAGAGAGAATGGAATAAGGAAAGCTAAATCTCCATGTTAAGACTTAACTGTTGATTCATTCCCTCTTCATTTCGGGTCCGCGCCGCATCCTGGCATTTCTGGACCCCAGCCCCTATGGGGAAAAAGAGACATCAGCGTTAATGAGCGAATGAAAAGACATTACCAAAAAAACGCTCATTAAAGACTTACCTGATTTCTACAAGGATTTCACCTCTCATCTCGGGTCGGTGCCTGTTCCCCGGCATTCCGTACCCTGGCCCCTATGGGGAAAAAGACACTAGCATTAGTACATTAATGCATGGACACAAGGGGAACCTCTTATCAAAAAACTTACCTGGAAGCCAAGCAAGTTTGGTTCTCACCAATCCGAAAATCCAGTGAAGTAACTGGATACCAACGCGCCCCTGCATCAGAAGCAGGATGGAGAGCTCGTCCTTCCAGACCCTAAGGTGAGACGCTACGAGAAATCACAGAAGGGTTTCGAGGAGGGTGAGAGGGGAAAGTGGGAGGCCGATTGCATTACCCCGCAGACAGTTAATCCCCTATTTTCGCCTACAGAAGGATACTTCTGCGAGCCAGACAAGCCAGATTTGGGGGCCCGGTCCAGTCCGTCTTCCGAACCCTGCGCATCACCTTAGAAGAGGTCACAGCAGCGCAAACCAGGCCAGCGCCTCCGTGGGAGTCAGGTGAGCGTAACAGAACGCGAAGCCTTCCTACAAATTCCCACCCAGGTGCTATGGAAAGTTCTGAGACTCATCAGTTGGCCCAATTACTGGGGAAATTACGGGCCGAAGTACATGCCGCTCGTCCAGAGACTAATGCCCTCAGGAGGGAATTAATAATATCAAAGGAAAGAACTGATGACCTGGCCAGACAGCTTTTGCAAGGTCAAGCTGGGCAAACTCCTCTACCCGGTTCCGGAGGGAACCCCGCTCCTGTGGTTTCCAGTAACCCTGTGCAGATTAATCTACCTGGAAACATGCCACTGGCCCCACCTGAACGCTTTGCTGGGGACCCCAAACGATTCGCCGTATTTATGAATCAGTGTCGTTTGCACTTCCCATGCAGACCTGGGACCTTCCCTAATGATCAGACCAAGGTAGCCTTTGTATTGTCATATCTCAGCGGCTGCGCTGCCGATTGGTCAGTTCCACTGGTTACTCAAGATGACCTGATTCTCCGTGATTTTCAAAGGTTTCAAGCAAGCATGGAAAGGTTATTTGCTCGACACTCTCAGGGGCAGGCTCTGGATGACGAACTTCTATCCCTGCGACAGGGCAATCAGGACCTCCTATCCTATATTGCAACCTTTAATAGACTAATTGTGGAAACGGGATGGCCAGAGGATAAAAGAGTCACGTTGTTTTATCGAGGCCTTCGCGGAGAACTTAAAGATGTCTTGGCCCAAGTTGTAAATCCGCCCCAAGAATGCACAGAGTATATAGACTTAGTGGTCCAATTGGATCACAGACTTCAAAACAGAAAAGCAGATCGGTCCAGGTTTGAGACCCGGGTGTTGGTCAAGACCCATGCTAATCCCAAGGGAATTGATGTCTCTGATCCTATGCAAATTGGAGGGGTTAAAGGACCCTTAACTCAAAAGGAACATGAAAGGAGGCGGCAGTTAAAATGATGTCTTTATTGTGGGAATTCTGGACACTTTCTACGAGATTGCCCGGCAAAACTGCCCCGAAAGGCGGTAGGAGCCGCTGATAAAAACCATGAAGACTCTGTTTCGGGAAACGACTCCGCCCGACAAGTGTAGGGGTCCGCTTGCCGAGCTTGAAAACTAACTCTCAGACCTCGCATTTCATTGTGCCAATGGTTCTCGTAGATCCGGAACAGCCTAAGCAGTTGCATGCAATAAAGGCATACATCGATAGTGGGGCTATTGGAAACTATGTGGATCGTGAATTGGTCTCTAGGATTAACCTCCCTCTCCGTCCTAAAACCAGCAAAGATGTCATCACCACAGTCGATGGAACTGAAATTGCCTCTGGACCGGTAACACATTCCACTACTGAGGTGACTCTTATTGGTCCCGACGGCCATCGGGAGGGTGTTGTGTTTGATGTAATCAAGGCTCCGCAGTTTCAGGTTATTCTTGGAATCCCTTGGTTAGAGACACATAATCCTCGAATTGATTGGCGAGCTAAGATAATAACCTTCCCGGATTGTACACAAACCTGCTACCCAGAAAACCTGAAGATTAATCTAGCATCTGTAACCTCTGCCTCCATGCAACTACCTCCGGAATACCAAGACTTTCAGGACGTCTTCCAAAAGGAACAGGCCAACACGTTACCTCCTCACAGATCGTACGATTGCCAAATCGATCTGGTGCCCGGTGCACAACCCCCTTGTAGCAGGATTTATGCCCTTACCGAACCTGAGAATCTGCATTTGAGACAATATTTGGATCAATACCTAGCTAATGGTTTTATTCGCCCGTCAAAGTCCCCGGCATCCTCGGCTTTGTTCTTCGTGCCCGAAAAAGAAGGCGACCTTAGAACTTGTATCGATTACCGCGCATTGAACCAGATAACGGTTAAAAACCGTTATCCTCTGCCTCTGATCCCTGAACTCCTTGACCAGGTGAAGGACGCTTGCATATACACCAAGTTAGATCTCCGGGGGGCTTATCATCTGGTATGAGTTAAAGAAGGCGACGAATGGAAAACTGCCTTCTGTACTAAATACGGATTATTCGAGTACCAGGTGATGCCTTTCGGATTGTGTAACGCGCCGGCTGCCTTCCAATACTTCATGAATGATGTCCTTCGGGAACTCATCGATGTTTGTGTTGTCGTATATATTGATGACATTCTGGTGTACTCCTCTTCGGAATCTGATCACAGAAAACACGTCAGGGCAGTACTTGAAAAACTGCGCCAACACAAACTATTTGCTAAATTGGAGAAATGTGTTTTCCATACCACAGAAGTCGAGTTTCTAGGTTTCATCCTGACACCCAAAGGAGTCCGAATGGACTCAAGAAAAGTGGATGCCATCCTCAAATGGCCATCACCTAGCTCTGTAAAAGGGATTCAAAGCATGCTCGGCTTTGCCAATTTCAATCGCACGTTTATCCCAGAATTTTCACGCGTGGTACAACCCATTACTGCACTCTTGAGGAAAAATAAACGTTTTGAATGGTCTGAAGAAGCCGAGCAGGCCTTTCAGGATTTAAAAGCTAAGTTTACCTCTGCACCTATATTGAAACACCCGCGTCCAGATCTCCCTTATGTCGTCGAGACTGACGCATCCAGCCTAGCCATGGGAGCTGTCCTGTCCCAAAGAGATCCCGAAACCAACCAACTGCATCCCGTAGCATTTTGGTCCAGAAAATTCTCCGCACCCGAGGTTAATTATGCAATCACGGACAAAGAAATGTTAGCCATTAAGTCCGCTTTTAAAGCCTGGCGGCATTATCTGCTTGGTGCTCGACATACCATCACAGTGATCACTGATCACCGGAATTCACAGTATTTGAAAACCGCCAAGGCTCCGTCATCACGGCAGCTCCGATGGGCTTTGTTTTTCGCTGAATTTGATTTCGTGATTACCTATCGGCCTGGCTGCAAGAATGGCAAAGCAGACGCCTTATCCCGAATTGGAATGGGAGAATCTGATACAAACTCAGAACCAGTACCAATAATTCCCGAACAGAGGATTCTAGGCATGACTTTGTTACAGACGCTTGAAGACATTCAAGCCAGAGTGAAACAACTCCTGGACCCTACAACCTTACAGGAATGGATACAAAAGGGATCAGACTTTACCATAGATAATGGTTTACCTTATTTCCAAGGACGCTTATTCCTGCCACATAAGGAATTACACTAACTAGTTATTTCCGGTTATCATGATACATTAATAGAGGGACACCCCGGTATTGCCAAGACAGAGGAAAAGGTGAAACGACAATTTTGGTGGCCCTCTTGGCGAAAAGATGTTAAATCTTTTGTGATGTCCTGTGGTGTTTGCGCCCAAAATAAAAGTCAAAAGAAAAGACCAGCCGGTCTCCTTCAACCTCTAGACATACCGCCAGCACCCTGGCACACCCGATTAATGGATTTTATTACGGACCTGCCTCCTTGTTCGGGGTACAATACTATTCTGGTAATTGTGGATTTGTTTTCCAAAATGGCCCACTTTATTCCTTTGAAAGGTTTACCTATAGCTTCTGTCCTAGCCAAAGAATTCCTCGAAAATATTGTTCGGCTACATGGATTCCCATCTATACTAATCTCTGACCGGGGAAGCCAATTAATTTCCCACTTCTGGCGCAAATGTTGTCAAATGGCGCAGATCGACGTAAGATTATCGACCAATCACCACCCTCAGACCGATGGTCAGACCGAGAGGACAAATCAGACCCTTGAACAGTACTTACGGTGTATGTTACAGCAATCTGAAAGCAACTGGAAAGACATTCTTTGGATAGCCGAATACGCATATAATAATTCGGTACACTCTGGAACTGGCCACAGTCCTTTTTATACTTTGTTTGGGCATCACCCTCGAACCTCAAACCTTGACTCACCTCAGAACCTCGGAATGCCTGCAGTAGAACATCTGCATTCTACAATTACCCAAGCCTTCAAAGAGGCAACTACGCATTTACAACAAGCCAAGAGAAAATACAAGGAGAATGCTGATCTACATCGGAGTGAAGCACCTCCGTATCAGATTGGGGATCAAGTGTGGTTAGCTACCAGACATTTACCACTCAAAGGGCCTCGAACTTTTAACCCAAAATATCTGGGACCTTATTCTATTACGGCAATAATTAACCCAGTGGCTGTTAAACTTGATTTACCAGCTAGTATGCGAATTCACCCTGTTTTTCATGTGTCACTTCTGAAACCAGTGGTACCCGGAACCCGACTACTCAAACCTCCAGAACCTATTCTAATAGATGGGGAGCCCGAATTCGAAGTGAAGAACATTTTAGACTCAAAAATGTTTAGGTCAAAACTGTTCTACCTAATTGATTGGAAGGGGTACGGACCTCAGGAGAGGTCGTGGGAACCCAGCGACCATGTGCATGCACCTCGATTAGTCAGGAAATTCCATCGACTCTTCCCAGACAAACCAAAACCCCCGGAGGGAACAACCTTGGGAGGGGCCTTGGGGCGGAGTGCTGTCATGATGCCCGCTCCCGGGGAGCCATTTCAAGCCCTGCGTCCCCGAAAGCAGACATCCAGTCCCCAAGGAAGGATCCAGCAACCCCATATAGGGGCCCTTTGGACAGTGTCCTGGCACCTATGGCGCCAGGGTTATAAAAGACATCAGTCCTGGCGCCATAGGCGCCAGGCTCATTATGGGAGTGCTTGGGTGCACTTACCTGATGCAGACCATGCTGCAGGATCCCGGCCTCCTTGAGGCCTGAAAGGAACTACTTTACCTGTGGGACTAATTTACCATCCGGGCGTGGTCGGGGAAGGATACATACCTGATTGGAGGAAGGATACATGCCTGGAACTTCTTCCAAGGCTGTTTAAACCCCACCCGAACAGCCACACATGCTTCGCGTTGTTCTGCATCTAGCAGCTGGACGCTCACCGTGTCTGCTCCTGCATCCTGACTTCTGCCACGCCTGCCAGCATCCTGGATCACCTGCAAAGGAAGAGAAGAAGAGAACAGAAGAAGGAAAAGTCCTTACCTGCTAAATCCGCATCCCGGAGATATCTCGCCGACAATCCTGAAAAGGAAGACTTTTATTTAAAAGCTCATCGCGTCGATCGCTGCAGCGCCGCATTCCACTCACCTTTACAGGGCGCCTCCATGTTCAGCAGCGATCATCCGGATTCGCAGTCACGCCCCAGCGCCTACGGAGAAAAAGACCAGAACAAAAGGTGAGAGAGAGAAGGGAATAAGGAAAGCTAAATCTCCATGTTAAGACTTACCTGTTGATTCGTTCCCTCTTCATTTCGGGTCCGCGCCGCATCCTGGCATTTCCGGACCCCGGCCCCTATGGGGAAAAAGAGACATCAGCGTTAATGAGCGAATTAAAAGACATTACCAAAATAACGCTCATTAAAGACTTACCTGATTTCTACAAGGATTTCACCTCTCATCTCGGGTCGGTGCCTGTTCCCCGGCATTCCGTACCCCGGCCCCTATGGGGAAAAAGACACTAGCATTAGTACATTAATGCATGGACACAAGGGGAACCTCTTATCAAAAAACTTACCTGGAAGCCAAGCAAGTTTGGTTCTAACCAATCCGAAAATCCAGTGAAGTAACTGGATACCAACGCGCCCCTGCATCAGAAGCAGGATGGAGAGCTCGTCCTTCCAGACCCTAAGGTGAGACGCTACGAGAAATCACAGAAGGGTTTCCAGGAGGGTGAGAGGGGAAAGTGGGAGGCCGATTGCATTACCCCGCAGACAGTTAATCCCCTATTTTTGCCTACAGAAGGATACTTCTGCGAGCCAGACAAGCCATATTTGGGGGCCCGGTCCAGTCCGTCTTCCGAACCCTGCGCATCACCTTAGAAGAGGTCACAGCAGCGCGAACCAGGCCAGCGCCTCCGTGGGAGTCAGGGGAGCGTAACATAAACAGTGTTGGTGATATGCAAGAACCCAATGGCACGCCGCAGGAGACCCAGACCTCTTCTGCCATTGAGTCCTGAAAGAAAATGCTTGCAATGCATTCAGATAATATGATTAGACCCATCTTACTGCTGCAGTGGAAACATATGCTGTGCTACATAGTCTGTCCGGAAAAATAGAATGACCCACACAATAACATTCTGCAGACAGATCTAGAAGCACCAGTAGAGCTGAGTTCCCTTTGTTAACGATGTTAAACATATTGGTGTTAAGGTCAAGAAGAGTTGACTGCATGCTGAAACCTCATCGGAAGCCTTATTGTTTTAATCCCAGAACCTTATGTCTAAGTAAAAACTCTTCAATCTGTAGATGTGCCACTTTGTTGAGTATCTTCCACAAGTAAGGTACATTCAAAATAGGCTGGTAGTTTCCCAGCACGTTCTGGTGCAGAGTGGATTAGTTAGTGGGGACATTATATTCTTTAAAAGAGAGCTTTATGAATTTAGTGATGAGAGGGGAAAGTTGGTTGCCATTCTTTGACTATTGAGGCGTCACAGACATTCCCCTTGCAGTTGGTTGGTTTTAATTGACTGAGTACCTTAAAAAGGTATTGCTCGGTAATAGGATGAAAATCAAATTTGGCAGGGTCCATATTGGAGCATGTGGGTGGGGGAGTTGGATATGCTTCGACACCAATGTTGGATTTAGACAGGTTGGTACACACTTAGACTGCGCCACCAGTTGTCCAGTTGTTAACGTAAATAAATGACATTTGGTCACTGTCGTTGAAAGTAAGCAGAGACATGTTTATTAATTACTCCATTGCCCGTTTGATTGTAACATTTTCGTTTGTTAACTCGTGTTTCGGCCTCTCAAGGGCCTTTTTCAAAACAATAACTTATTATGGGTAAGTTAAATCATTTTCATACTTTCGATATGTTTTATCAACTGGACAACTGTTGGCACGGTCTAAGTGTGTACCAACCTGTCTTATTGTAACCAAGGGAAGGAGGGGACTGGTCCTTCCCTAAACCAACACACCAACGCGACACCATACCAACTGGCGGTATATAGAGGTTGCCGGCATAAGTAGATGCACCCGGAAAAAAAAACCAATTCAAATAACAATGTTGGATTTAGTCGTAAGATATTTTTGAATATTCTCTATTTTGGTCATCATTGCCTGTTAGATAGATGCACACCTCTTTTATGACATGTGAGGGACCTGGGCAGGGATCCTCCAATTCTTTAAGAATTTTAAACAGCCCCCCTGAACTGGAAGCTGCTCCAGAGATTCTTTGATCGTAAAACCATTTGTTTGCATCCAGCACAGCCTTTTTATATGCTTTTGGCGAGTTAGAATAGATATTTGTATCTTCTGCTCAATGTGTTTTTTTTCTCACTTTTTCAGCGCCCGAGACTTAGATACTCGTAAAGAATGTATATCAGGAGATAACCATTTTTTGTTTGGTCTGTCTGTAGAAAGCCAAGTTTTCAATGGGGCCAGCTGATTAGTGGCTCTTTCAAGGGTATCATTATAAGCCCTCACAAGCTCCTTGGCAGTTTTAAGTGACTCTAGATTGTTAATTGTCAGGCTATAAAAGGGGCCATAGTGTCACTCCTCTCTATACATTTGTGATAAATTCTGTTTTAGTCAGGATCTTTTTAAAAATTTCTGTTGGAATTCTTGAGTGCAGAAACATGAATATGCATTGTGACAGGAGCACAATATGCTGCTGCTTTTAATTTGATATATAAGGGCGTGAAAGCATCATTGGTTCTGAAAATCCACCAGTGCTCTAGCCAGGACGCACAACATAAGTCTATTTTCTAACTTAACCACACCCATTCTATTCTACGTCCTCCGCTGGTCTCTTATGATCAGATGTTCCCATCCTCAGATTCTTATAACCAGACGCAGAACTCAGGAACAGAGATTGTTTCTTCAATAGCGACAAAGAGCATTCTTTGGGAATATTATCTTTCAATTTGTTCTCCTGTGATCTCAAAAACTAGTAAAAGGCAGGGAATGATGACTTGAGTTTTTTGAGCTGTAAAGCATGAGACAGCAAAGTGTCACCAAGTGAAGAACTGATGAGAGGCAATCGCATAGCCATGCAGGGAGCAGAATTGAGATACAAGTAGGAGAAGATTATTTGAGTTATCAAATGAAATGAGGTATTAGAAGATCCCAAATGAGGAGTTGACTTGTCCAAGGGAAAAGGGGAAAGGGGGTGCAGAATATGAGACCAATGAGGAGCCTTAGGAGACACCCACAGTAAGGAAGTTAGGATCTGAGGTAGCTGTGCTGCAGGAGATAGAAAACAACTGTTGGAAAATTAGGAGTCATTTCAGTCGAGAGCTGTATCCTGAATGCCAAGGCTGCCAAGGATCTGAACGAGAGAGTGTATTCCACAACATCAAATGTAACAATGATGTCCAGGAGAAATAAGGATAGAGGTAAATTGACCATGGTAAGCATCCACACAGCAGATATTCGGTTGAAGACTGGTGCCCTCCCCATTGATGTCAGCATGGCACCCATCTAGCAGCACACCATCTATTTATTTGTCCCGTTAGAATGACCGTATGATGCTGGCTGTTGATAGAATGCTCAGTGTATTCTTTCTTCCCCTGGTGCTATGGGTGTCAATTAACAGGTCGCTTGTCCGTGCCATCTGTTGCCACTAACCCACTTAGGACCCAGCTGAAGAAATGCAAGACATGAAAATGGAGTTCAAATTTCGTATAACAAGACTTCTATAGCACTCATAAAAAGATCAGTGAGGCATGGAAAACACGTTATCAACTAATTTCTAAGGAAAGTACGTTCATCATTAGAGTTCATACATATGTTAGTGATGTGGTGTTTTGTGGACACTTTTCGAGGTGTTAATTGCCTACGTGTGCCTCTTAACAGGACTGTGTTCATGCTGGAGGATTGTAAGTCTTTATTTAGGTATGCCAATCGAAATCCAGAATGTAGGCATTTTCTATGGCAGTAGATCTTGCTACAACTTCCACAAGTCTTCTCTATAGAACAATGTAACAATCAGGGACAACACTGAAGCCTGTAATGAACATTTCGCACAGTATATTCAATCTCAGGATGGAATAATACACTGTTTGTGTGATGGTATGTCATCTGTATCCCCATTAACTGATAACCTAGCACAGGGTGGAAAGAAATAGGAGAATGTCATGGAACAATTTAAATAATATAAAAAGACTAACTCAACACATGCTTTGATTAAGGTGTGATTGTACCTCTGAACCCCTTCATAGGCATATCATATGATTCTTCTTGAAACTAACTGTTAATTTTGAAGAAACATGGATTCCATCACAGCTGAAATCATTTTACTCATTGCCATATGCATTTCACTGACTGTCAGATCTGCCCCACTGTGCATTATTCGGTTCACTGTGTTTCTCAGCGGACAAGATGTCATGTACATCCATCAGTCAGCGACATATTCATTTTGCTGTTACCAGGAGATTAATTAAATGGAGTTTGCATGGGTGCTTGTGCATAACCTCGGTCTGCCGGTTGCAAAAAAATCGGGTGAACTCTCTCAAACCTGTGCGAAGTTAATAAAAGAAACTCACTGTCTGTACTAAATTCCGCATGTGTGTCTTTTCTACTGTGTTTGCCAGGTAGTTGGGACTGTTTTCCTTGGGAAAAAATAGGTTTTTACAACAACAAAAAAAGCAATCAGTAAGTTCACATGCCATACAATAGAGTCTGTTGTGAGGTCTATGGGGCGAGGAACATATGCAACTTAAATAAGCAGATAATTAAATATATATTTTCGGACCCTTTGGGTGCAATGTGACGCATTTCATCAGTGTACATCAGTTTTCAATATGCTGTTGTGTTCTCGAAGCCAGAAAAGGAGACGCACTGCAAAAGGTTGTAAACATTACAAATTGCATATTTATATAAACTAAGATTTAGAGTTTAACATGCTTGCATACTGCTTAAACCAATGGCTTGTTTTTTCTGCATATAATTAGTATGATAGAATTAGAATTGTAAATAGAATGTGGGATGAATCAATCCGGAGTTTTCAACCATCATGGTAGTCATTACATCAAAAATAGACCGTGGATAGTCCACTCACTCTTATTTCACACCACAATTTAGACTATTCAGGCAACACAATCTGCAAAAGGTCTCCTCCCCAAGTGTGAATTCTTGACATATCTGAAGGACAGGATAGGTCAAAGCAATTGGACTTGATTGCAAAGTGCAAGGGAGTAATACCAGATTCCGGAATGGAGAATTTGGAAGAAACATTTGTGTGGGGAGTTTTTTTTTTTTTAATGATGCCAAGAGGAACGTGTTTGCTCTATTGCGCAGAAAACAGTCCAGTCGCTTTTCATTTTTTGTTTAGCATGCAGATGCTGTAAGGTTTGCTTCCTTCCGTATTTGAACCCCACCAGGATGAATCCTGTCTGCCCTTCTTCAAAGAACAATAGACACCAAAGATAGAGGCAAACAACTTTATTGGGGGACCACTGCGCTTGGTAGCAGAACTTAGCATGAAGGGTTACTGTGCTATGCCTCCTCTCTAAAAGTAACACCTGATGTACAGACAGTGTGGTAGGCTGTGCTCAGCCAATCAAAACACGATAATCACCGACACCCCTGATGAGCTCAAGGTACCAATAAATAGAAACTTTGATGTCAACCTGATAAACAAGAGGTTCTGTTTATCTGTAGCTTCATCTCAGATTTCTCAGGCAGATGCCCATGGTTAGGCATTCACTTCTGTTGATGGGCTACTGCCCCCAGGGGGCATGGTTGGGCCACATTCCACACAAGTCTCAGAGCTATACTCTGAAGTTCTCACAAAAAAACAAAGTGGGGGCTGTGCTGCATCTCAAAGTAAGGAAATAAACATAATACATGATTGTTCTGTTAGACCAAACACCTTCACAAAACAATGCCCCTAACCTAATACATTCACCTAGTTGTTATGCCTAACAAATGGCTATGCACCGCCTGATACCTGCAAACTCACCCGGCATCCATGAAGGCCAGGGAAAAACTAAAAATAGGATTAAGAACACACCTAATTCCAGAAAATTAGATTTAAAGGCGCATCAACATGATGCAGGGCTGCCCTTTTCTCCCTCGCCCCACCGGCTCACTGAAGATGTCCAAATTGTCTTCCAGGGCTGATACATGTTTAGTCCCACACCCTCAGCCTCAACTTGGATTAAGTGAAGATGGAAGGCTTGCTCATCACAAGCCACTTTTGGCCTGAATTCATAGGTGCAGATCCTTACCGGATGCCACACCTTGGGGGAGAGGACACCAAAAATGCAGTCCATTTCACTTGTGGAGCCACAAGGTCGGAGTCTGTACTCAGTTGGGGAGCGGAGCAGTCTGATGAGAGCAGGAGAGATGGTGGAGCATGGAAACACAGAGGTGTAGAGGATAAGAAGTGGCAGGTAGGAGGTGATGGGAAGGAGAGGGTTGTTACAACAAATGTTGGTAGGGTTAGCAATAAGGAAGTGGTTCCTATAACAGTAGGATTTGGTGCAAACACTAAAGAGCAGAGGTAGTGGTATCAAGAGGTGATGGTGTCTGTGCCCAAGAGGTGGAGGTTAATGCATCCTGAGTCAGTGACAGTGATAGCAAGGAGGGAGGTGAAACCATCACACAGTAGCAGTGTGATGGCATAGGTGATTACAACAGGAGTTGGTGGTGACTGTTTTGAGGCAGAGGTAAGCACAACAGGAATTGGTGATGATTCGGTTAAGGCAGATGGCATTACAACAACAGGTGGTAGTGGTCGGGTGACAGATGTGGACACATAAAGAGTGGAGGGGAGAGTGAACTGATAGATTGGGAGTGGCAGTCTCAAAAGAGTCTGAAAGAGCTAGCAAGGAGGTATAGTTTAGAGAGCTGCCCTGAAAGAGTGGGCAATGGATTTGGCTAGAGGTGGTTAGAGGAGATGAAATGTGAAGAAGAAAAGTGCCAGAGAAGATATATAGAGTTCATAAATACAATGGGAGACTTGCAAGAATGAGGAGGTGGTATTAACAGGTGGCACACAAGTTGCAACTCCCTAAATTGGCAGAATAGGTGGATTGCAGTCTCAAGTTATGCAACGCACAATTCAGAGACACAGCATTAAGGAGTCAGGAGAGAATAGGTAAGTGACTGCAAGCCCAAACCATGAAATAGGTGAATGAGTGGAACAAGTACTTGGAAGAGAGCAAGAGTTGGCTTGAGGAAGTGGGAACAGATGTGAGATTGAAGGAAGTGCCACGAAGGAGAACAGGACTGCCAGGAGAAGGAGTTATTTAGCTACATAGGTAGTTTCCAAAGGGTCAGGCAAGGCAGAGGGACATGGAGATTACCACGTGAATAGAGATGTGGTGGCAGGGATGGATGGGAAGGAAAAGAAAAACCCAAAGACCTGAAGGGACCTCTCTCTGTCTCTCCCATTACTACTGCAAGAACGCTCTTCCTAGTAATCTATTACATAGCTGGTCAGCACCCATAATAAGAAAATCTTGGGATAAGACTTCTCACAAAGCTTGTAACCAGATAAACAATTGTAAAGAATGTTTTGTAAACACTAAAACCTGCAATGCCCAACAAAACATAAACAGGATTAAAGAACCACCCATTTGGATGACCACACTCTGAGGACTTTACGGAGACAGCAAGTTGGGGGTCCCGAGAGCCCAACTATTTAGTGCAACATTTTCGAGACCTGAACTCAACATAAATGGTCGACTCAGAATGTGGTGAAGAATTCCCATTCCACCTAACCACTTGTAATGTTTGTGTTGACACGTCCTTTATTACTTTTGCCCACCTCTATAAAGTAATCCTTCACAAAAGCCTTGTATTAACTGACTTTTTTGTCTTGGCATACTTCTTAGACCCAAGTCACTTGGAACACAGAAATGAGGACCTTAGGGTGCATATTCCTCACCTAACACTGACTAGCACTGTCTACATCATCATCCTCATCATCATCTCAATTCGGAAATCTTGCAATACCTTCAGTTAACACGTCAAAAAAATAACAACACAAGAAAGACATTAAAAATCAACAAAAAAGAGTCTAGAGTGTAATACACTTCATGAATCATTGAAATAGAACCATACACCCTCTAATCAGCCTGTTACATTTAGGAACAGATCTAATAAATTTGCTTCCTCTTAAGGTGGGCAATCTTTGAACTTTTCTATGCTTCTTCATTATAGGGGGCAAAGGAGGATAACATGGATTACTGATTCAGAAACATTTCTGCCCAGGGTATCATTTTGCAGTTAGAGTGGCTAGAGGAAGCATATACTGCTGACATTTTTAAAATAAGATTCTCTTCTGGGGCTCTGTAAGCAATATAAGGTAAAACACAGCTCCAAAACAAATTGTATATCTCAAATAATCTACCACAGATATACCTGAGAGTTTCCACGATAGAACAATGGTCCCATGTCTATTTGTTCATTTCATTACATAAAGCAAAAAACCTAAACTATTAAGCATGCTTTTAATAGTAATAGACCTTAGCCATTATCATTCCTTGAACCCACAATTATAATTCGGATCCCATATAATCCTCAACATATCAAAGGTTCCTCAGATAGGTCAACCAGAGCCAGAACTATTAGGTCTTAGCAGGGCTTCATAGAAACAAGTACATAAACCCAATTCCAGGAATATTCAAATCATTGAATTATACTCATGACGCAAACTCACATTTTAAGTTACATACTTCTCATTTATCCAAACATATCGCTTCTTAGAAAGATAAAACCATATTTGCTCCCACAGATGTTCACACCACCATCCATGTGATGTTGTCTTGCTCTCTTATATTGAGCAGTGGCTAAGCCATTTTCCTGTGGTTGCAAGCTTCATTTTTACCTCCTCTGATGTGTGTGCTTCCTTCTGCTGCCGGATTAATACCCAGACCCACATTCCACACTTGTTGAGTCCTCCCCTTTCTCCCTATTCCCTCGTCAAGATCTGCTCCATTGTGTATAGGTACGTGATTTTTGGCCAGCCAGCATATCTTGCAGCTGCTTTGTGGTGTGCATTGTGATGCATCCAAAGTCAGGATGTTCCAAGATTAGCCATTCCTCTCTTCGAGAACTCTGTGGCTGCATCAGGAACTTGGAATTCCCAACACCCTTGTTTTTGTCTTCAGCCTTCTTTGCTAGTATTTATTTAGTCTCTCAGGACCAATTTGTTTCCTGCAGCTTTTTCTTAAACTCTTTGATTATTTGATGTGTTTACAATTATTTTATTGTTTTATAGAATCTGTTAAATATTTCACAATATTTGTGAATTGTACAGTATGCAGTTACCTTCCTGCTTTGCGTGCAATTCATATATTTTATAAATAAATATATTTTACCAACAGATACAATCATAATCATTATCCTCATTACTGATGGATGCTGAGGATTATTCATCCACACATTCCTTATTATTGATGAAGTCAACACTTTACTGTGTGATATATATGAGGCAGGAATATGTACACATCAGGCCATTCTTTTTCTTCACCTGGTTCACAAGACCCTTCTCAGTCTAGTATGGGAGATCTACCATGATAGAAGCCAGAGCCCATCCTACCCCATAGTCAGAATATGGCATTTAGGAGGGCCCTAATTCCTGTCTCCTCTTTAAGTGACTATTTGCATTTCCGCAGTACCACTGTTGATAACCCTATAACTCTGGAAAA
The DNA here is from genome assembly GCF_040938575.1 of Ambystoma mexicanum. Lineage (NCBI taxonomy): Eukaryota > Metazoa > Chordata > Amphibia > Caudata > Ambystomatidae > Ambystoma > Ambystoma mexicanum. The sequence continues at coordinate 881,472,676 of NC_090929.1, read as the reverse complement.
AGATGCTGTCGAGTGGCAGATCACCCATGACAAGGTAGCCCATCAAAACCTTCAGACAGAGGTCTCCTGCCAGCATATCCCTACAAGCACTAGAGACCGAGAGAACCACAGTATATCACTGCAGAAACCCTAATGAGCGGAATCACGAACCACTATGTGCTGCCCACCGACACAGACTCATGTACTTGCAGAGAAACCACAGAGTGGCTCCCTGACATGAATCTGAGATGTGTGCAAAGCAAACTGCTTAACAGTAATTTAGCCGCAAAGCAGCTCCATGACACAAACTTGGTTATTACTCCATTGCAGATGCCATAACCAAAAGTTGGTGAGCCGGCAAACCATAAAGAAACAGGGATTAGCCCCATTTTATTTACTTAACATTGAATTAACACCTCCTGGGCAGATTGGCCTGGGGAACCAGCACGGGAGGGCCAATGGGAGAAGGAGAGAGAGGATACATCTAGGGACGATGAGGGGAAGGATAAAGCCAGGAAGAGGGAACAGGAAGTCATGAGTTTTTAAGGTGAGGTTAGAGGAGGAGGTGGCAGAATAGGAAACCAGAAGGAGAAAGTATGGTTGAAAGGAGTGTGGGGGAGGTATTTGCAGCAAGGATGAGGTATTGGTTGGTGATGAAAAATAGGTGCTAAATTGTGATTTTGTGTGCAAGTTGTGTACATGAGAGACATACAGAGTGTGAGTGGCGACTGAGGGAGTGAAAAGAGGGTGACTGATGAGAAGGTGGGTTGAATGGTAGTTGTGTGGAGAGTAGAGAGAAGTGGGAGTGTGGAGAGAAGAGAGTAGTGAGAGTGTGAGGAGGGAGAGCAGCAGTAATGTGGAGAGAGTAGAGGGGAGAGCAGTATGTGTAGATGCCACGTTGTGGAAGAAAGAGTGGGGAGGAGTGAAATCAAAAGGAAGAGGTAGGTAGGTGAGTGAGGGAAACTTTGCAAGGACAGAGTTGGAAGTAGCAGGGAGTAAGAGAAGAGAATGTGAGTAGAGCTGGATTGAGGAGTGCATGAGGAGGACACAATAGAAATAGAAGTAGAAAGGGAGAGGAATACAAGAGCATGAGAGATAAACGACTGAGTGGTACTTGAGCGTCCAAAGGCACTCCTAAAAACTCTAAAAATAACCTGAGGAGTTGAGCAGGTTACACATAGAAAGTCACTAAGTATGTTAAGGACTGCCTTTAGGCCATCACTCCAAGGTATGCAGACCGCGTAGACAGTACAGGTAAAAATGAGTAGATAATAACCTGGTGAGTAGGGACACCTGGGTTAGAGAGTGAATTGCTGTCTCTAGATGATCGAAGAATGTGCCCTTAGAGCAAATTTTCTTCATAACAATAAAAAACATTGACATTTGTTTAGGAGTTGGCATATTATTGAGGCCATCTATGACAACAGAAACATGTCAATTTCTTCACTCTTTTTACAAGCAGGCTTCTATCAGCATCCATTCACTTCAGTTGTCATGTGATGAACCAAATTGCTTTACCACAGTTACAGGTCTCAGTTCTCTTGATCATGTGGAAAGTTGTACACGCCTTTCAAACACATTAGAATGAAATTGAGGCACTTGTAATAATTCAACATTAGCATGCATCAGTTGGGCAATTGACCACCATAAGCTTGGTCTCATTTCCCTAGTTGGAAGATCCTCTAGTGAGAAGACACCCCTCAATGTTCCTCCCTCAATCATCTTATTTTATTCAGAATTATACTATTGGCCAAATGTATGTTATCAGGCATTTTATTCTATTTCTCAGCTCCTCTCCCGATTTAACATCTGTTCAATCACTGCATCCGCTTCCATCCAAAGCTGTGCTCCTTTGCAAACATAATTCACTACTGATCCTGTCTGTTATAACAGAATGTGTGAAGCATCTATATGTTTTTAAACTCTGTTCTTCATCAGAATAACCAAATCGACCCATCGAAGTCATGATAGAGAAAATGACTGAGAGACGATACAGTTAACAGATTACTCAAAAAGTACCCACAAAATGAATTTGAACAGAACCATAGATGTCCAAAACAAAACACTATTTTCCAAAGGAAAGGAATTAGACCCCCCGCCCAAAAAAAAAAAACTAAAATGTTATGTAACATCACATCAACACAGAAACACGGAGACAACATGGCTATTTTTCCTAATATAAAAATTGCATTCCATTCCCTTTTGTAGTTATCAAGGAGCATATTTGTTTTTTGGCATCTTCCGTAACTAATATATTCAGTGCTTCATTCCTTTCTGGAATTATGTATACAAAGCTGAAGAAGGTGTCAATTATACACTTACTGAAAACATTAACCCAAACATACTAGCCAGGTACAAAAACCTTCACAAAGATGCCCTTCATAGCAAACAATATGGGAAGACCAATGAATAGAGTTACAGGAACATGGTGAATGATCAGAACAATTTCATGATAGGCATTTAGGCTTTCAACTCAATCACAAAACTGAGATCTCACGCCTGGAAATAAAAGAAGACATTTTAGAAAGCCTGGCCCCACATGACAATGCAGTGCTTATCCTGATAGATCTGTCACCAGCATGTGAAATTGTAAAGCACAACATCCTTCCTGACCGGATACATTAGCACCAAGGAATCACACTCAATTGCGTGACTTCATTCCTCAGTAACATGATGGCTAAAGAACAAATTGTTGAATTTCCGTGTGAGCCTAGCGAGCGGGGTTACACAAGACTCTTTGATGTAGCAATGACTCTCTAAACCTATATGTGCCCTGATGTGGAATTGATAAATGTGTTCACAAGAGCCTTTCAACTATACGCAGACAACATTCATCTAGTGTTCAAGACTATCCCTTTACCTACTTCAGGGAACACATCTCTGCCTGACAGCTATTCAGGTATGGATGGTAAGTAATAACCTGATTTGCAGAGGCAAAAAGAAACTCAAAGCATCAAATGTGATAACAAAATGTCATTTAAACAATAAACAATCTCAACAGCAGCCCTCAAATTAGAGACAATCTTGCATAATTAACCATTACACATCAAATGTAAGATAGGGGTAGTCCAGGCATAAATACTTAGTGAGCGGATTACTTCAACACTCTCTATGTAGGTGTATTAGGGGTCCTCTAACGACATGCAATCAATGAGTTACCAGTAGTAGTCAAAGAAGGAGCGTAAACGAGGCACGAAGTAACTCTGTTTATTACAGCTGGGGCAGCACAAATCAAACAGCACAGTGGAACAGAACTGGTTGATGAGAGCTGACAAACTGGCTCACAGCGAACACTACTTGTGTACTGCTAATACAATGTGTGTGCTGTTAGAAACATTTGCATTTCAAAATCCAAGTCATTGCTGCTCTCACTAAGCTGACTAGTTAGAATACGTCATGCCCTTATAGCTAAACATATGTTAGTTGTGCATGATTGGAGCAAAAGAGACTGGCATGCTCCCCGGTCTGTCCCCCCCCCCCTCATGTGGCACACAATTGCCTCCCGCTCCACCCCGCAAACTATTTGCAATTAATATTAACATGATTGTGCTGAACTCCGGATCTTTATTCATCTGCCATTGGCCAGCACCAAAAAAGGAAGAAACACAAGACACCTCAATCGGGTAAGAAGGGGAACATTCACACTGTCCCGACCCTTGCAAACATTGCTACGGACATACTTGTGTATTTGTTGCTTTTCAAGGACACCAAAACTTATTGCATGATATGCTCTTCTCGGAGTGCTCCTTCTTTCAACATCCTTGTTCCCATCTTTACCAAACAAAGGGCGGTTTGAAACCACCTTTGGTGTTCTGTAAATGCCTCCTGGATAATTATATTCCATTTATTTATTTTATTTTGCATTTGTGAGGCACTTATACAGCAAGTAAATTGCGTTTCAAAGCACCCACAGTGCAGCAGGGAGGGAACATATAAGTGAAAGACATAGGCGGACCTACTAGGCCTTGTGAGCATTTAGAACTTGCAAGTGCAGAGATAGAGAGAAAGAAGGGATGAGGGGTTGGGGGATAAGTGCAAGGTGTGCCAGGAGGGAAGTGCTAGTGAAATGCCACAAGAGAAGTCCTAGGGGGTAAGCAGCTGTAAGTGCCTAAGTGAGAAGTCAGCTGCTTATTGGTAAAATAAGTGCAGGTCTGTGGTGGAAATGCTAGTGTGTGACAGCAAGTGCTGGGAGTCGGTGGAGGCTGAAGGTGATTGGGTGTGTTGGGCCAGGGCCCAGGCAGACACATAAGGGCCCTGCTCACCAATCTCAGCAACTGTGGGGTATAAGTAATGGAGGGTTGAAGGGAAGGATGAAATGAATAGGAAAGTTTATTGTTTATTGAGCAGTTTACGGAATTTGAGGAGATCTGGCTCAAGATGAAGATGAAGGGGAGGCTGTTCCATAGGTGAGAGCCAGCCGTGGAAAAAGATTGGCCACCTGCTTGCTGTTTAGCGAAGCGCTTAACACACAGTGAGTCGGTGCCGGACGAACATAGAGATCTGGAGGGAGCGTACTTATTGAGAGCAAGTTGCAAATAGCTTAGTCCCTGGCCCTAGACTGACTTATGGATGATCCAGAGGGATTTGAACTTAATAATTGCAACAACCTTGAGTCAGTGGAGAGGTTTTAGGGTTGGAGAGATGCAGTCCCTGTGCTTGAGGCCAAAGATAAGTTGTGCAGCCCTGTTCTGGATTAGCAGGAGTCGTCATAGAGATGAAGTTGATAGTTAAAGAAAAAAGGCTATTGCAGTAGTCTAGACTGGAGAGAGCCAGAGCTGGAAAGACATTGAGCTTCTGGGGCAATAGGTGGAAAGGAAGAATTCACTTGAGAAGCTAGAGTTGAAAATGGGACTTATTGGCAAGGTACAGAATGTAAGGGAGGAAGGAAAGAGAGTAGTTGAAGATGACTCCCAGGTTTCTGGCTTCAGATGAAGGAGGAGGAGAACTCATAGAAGATGGCCAGAGTGAAGGGGCAGGAGTTACAATAGGACGAATCCCAGTCTTACTGGTGTTGAGGCGAAGATCATTGGAAGTGCACCAGGATTGAATGGCAGATAGGCAGTTAGGAATAATGGAGGGAGTAACGGGAGGTTCTGAGGGAAGTTTGAAGAAGAGTTGTGTGTCAGCATAACACTGAAAGTTGGGGGAGAAGGTGAAGTTGAGGTGTGCAAGCGAGGCAAGATAGGTGTTGAAGAGGTAGGGGGAGAGGTTGGAGCCCTGGGGGACACTCCGGTGGAGAGAGAGGTGGGGGAGGAGAAAGTGTCCAGAATAACCTGGGACGGGTGGTCATTGAGGAAAGACGTCAGCCAATCCAGTGCCCGCTCAGAAATACCTATGTTGTCATGGAGCCATGTTATGAGGATGGAGTGGTTGACCTTATCAAATGCAGAGGAAAGATCAGGTGTAATGAGAACAGCTGGAGGGTTAAGAGATGCAAGCATTTCCTCACAGGTATTCAGAAGTTCAGTTTCCATGCCTCTGAATGCTCAAAATCCATATTGATGGTTGTGAAGGCAACCAACAAGTTCAGTGTGCTGGGTGAGCTGGGGGAAGACCAGCTTCTCTAACAGTTTCCAGAGGAAGCCTTTAACAATATTTGCATTGAAATCTCCAGAAACAATTACAATTATGCTTTGGTTACATTCTAAGATGTCAGATACAGACTTTTCAAAACATTTATTTGGATGCAATGCACCTTTCTTTCCTGGTGAGCTATACAAATTTACCAATACCAACTTCACAATTCCTGGGCCCTTACTTTAAATGGACAAGACATCCTCACAAGGACATGAGACTTCCTCACAAATCATCTTCAATCCCACAGAAACAGTGATGGCTAACACACCAGAGGAGTGCCCACGTGGGTAATTCTGATATTTTAGAGCATACAATCGATCGAGGGAGGTTGGGTAGCCCATGTCACTTGGAACATAAGAATCTCATAGTTCTTCAAATAATTTAGCCAACTAGCTTTTGTTATTTTGGAGCTTGTGCCTGCCACATTTCATGATAAAATTTGAACTATGTCCTGGTCAGCTACAGTGAGAGACTCGGTTATATTGTGCAAAGCTCCAGGTGTCCTCCTTTCAAGGCGTTCCTTTGTCTCCCCCAGCTCCCCCCAACTTTAAAGTTCCCTCTTCTGCTATCAATAGATAGGTTTCTCTGTATGTTTTGTGCATCTAGGCTGGGTTGTTTGATTGAGTTAAGGGTTATAGTTATTTTTGATCACAGGCCCAGGAGTTTTTGCAGTTCCAAAGGATCTGTGCTTGGCGAAGAGGTCCCTGTGCCATAAAGTTTGTCTTGACCAACATCTTTGGAGATTTGTATAGGCCCTTTCACTTCAAAAAAGTTGTTGGAGGAACAGTTAGATTAATCATATACATGCCCTCTCCATAACTCCTCCACTTAAGACCTTCTCCTTCCATTGGAACACGTTGTTATATTTGCCAATGGGACAGGAATTCTCTCAATCCACAACCTCTAGTGCATGATCATGGTGGAATCTACAGGCATGATCAAAAGATGTATATCAGGGAGCACCAAACATAGTGCCCCCCGTGACCACTGATTAGCTTCTATGGTTATCACTTGGCTACAAAGAGGCAGGGCTTTCATCAAGTCCCTGGGGCAGTGAGGAGCCGGAATGTGACGATTTAGCTCTTGGCTAGGCTTATAAAAGAACCCCAAAGGAAGCCCAATGATGCTAGTGGGCAACAGGGTATAGGTAGAGCTTCCTATCTCTTTCAAAAAAATGGTGTCCTTGTAGCAAGAGGAGGAGTGCTACAAGTCATTTCTATGCAATCCTCCTCTATGGTCTTCTCCAAAGTCCTGACGGAGCTGACTTTTCTTGCTATAATATCGTGATTGGGTTCCAGGAATAACACAGTTCTTGTATTGAGATAGTGAGTGGCCTTTGCTATGAGGGCTGTAGTAGGTTCAAACACTCCCCTTCTAAGTGGAGGGACTTAAGTTAGCATGACCACCAGGAGTGAAGCCTTTGCATATACATTCAAGTTACTAGGAGGAGAAGCCTTGTTTGAGGCGGGCTATATCAGAAGAGAGAAGGGGTACTCTCCCAATGATGTTCTTCTTTACACAAGTCTATGAGTTGCCATTGTTTTACCTCCTGTAATTAGACTTAAGCACTGATTTTTAAACCACTTGTGCTACAAGGGGTTGGGTTAGGGGTTGGAATTCAGCTAGGCGCCAGGCAATTTAATTGGGTCTGTTTTTTCCAGGGGCTGCGTCAAAAGCAACAGATGCAAAACACTCACTGACTCAATGGCTGTCTGAATGTGCACATCAATGATTCACACATTCACATGCTCTTTTTTACCCACTTTGTGCAAATAAGGGAGTTGGCTTGCATCTTTCAAAACGCATCCCAATCAACAAACAAAATGCTCTTTGAAAGACGCAGAAAAAAAATAAACATTCCCATACATCAATTTGGAATAAGTGCCAGAGAATGTGCAATGCATGACAAACAGACAAATAGAACAGCAGAGGTTTGGATGGCAGATGTCCCACATGCATTAGTATTCCTCAAAACGAGACATGTTTTTCTTTTTAACATTTCACAATGACGAGACCTATTGGGGCCTGTCATCGTGAAATACGCTACCAGCACCAACATGGGTACTTGCACCCTGTCATAAAGTAGTGTTGGGGTGTAATTCTAGCATTAATGTATGCATGGGAGCAGGGACGTCATTTCACCGAAATGCCTTGTGTAGTGGAAGTGACATCACATTGCCCTCGACCTCTGATGACATCACAGGAAGTGATGTAATTTGACCCCTCCCCAAATGACATCATGAGCTATGATGACACACAACCTTTCATCCCTTGACAAACCAGGAAGCAGCATCACATATCATTGTTCCTCAGTACACTAAGATAAAAATAGTTACAATATCAATGTAATAAGATATACATTTCATGCAATAATAGATCACCATATGTAGCGTTAATATCAGTGTGTATGGGCCCAAACTACCAAATTACATTGAATGTAAGCAGATGTCCAACACAACAACTTGGACTATTTTACATCACTCAGGCTAAACTGTAAACATACAGAGCATCTTGAAGAGACCTAAATCCCAAAGCACGAACATGCAGTGTCTGCCAAGTGTCTGGCCACAGACTGGAAACAGCAACAAGACAACACAATTCCAATGAGAAGACAATCAGAAGTTGTACCACTTCATCCTTTTACACTTGGACAATACGTGCATTTTCATCACGGGCACCCACCCATGCACTGTGAGTCACTGAGGACACTCTGTCAACAGCTTTAAATGTTTGTCCTTCCCAACCTCCAAGACTTTAGACCTCCAATGCCTTCCTCCAACACCTTCATGTTTACACAGTGCCACTCTCCAGCAACGTAAGTCTCCAGCATTCTAGACCACCATCAAACTCAAGCAAACTAACAACTTATGTCTCCCGTACCCTCCTTCAACACCCCAACAGTGTGAGTCTCAATTACCTTCCTCAAACATCTTATCCAATGCATTTCCACTCTCATACAACCCATTACGTCTCAACCACTCCCTCCCATCATCTATTAGTCACTAGTACATGATCTTAAGTCTCCAGTACCAGCCTCAAGCACACACCATAAGCTCAGAAAAGTGCCAGTGGTTATGAATGATTTAAAATGTTCAAGCCACCACTGTTCTGTTTTCTTTTTTAGCAAGTAACCCACATGTGTTTTGTTAGATAGGAGATAGAGGGGAAGGATGGATTGCAAAGCACAGTAATTGCATTATTTATGTATGTATTGTAAACAGCAGCAGAAGCGCCATGATATCACCCCTACAAAAGGGCCATTTTATTATTTTCTTTGGTCTTTTCTATTCTGCTTAATGACAGTCCCCTCCAGCTTCTAAGTTTTGGAACAGGAACTGAACCCATGCTGCACTGCATCCTCTTGTTCCCAAAGGAAGTGTGTTACCCATGAGCTATCCTTCCATATATTGCTTGAGGAAGCAACAGATGGTTTTGTTCAAAGGCGGAGGGCAACTTCATGTACATTAATAATCTAACCTTGTGTTTATCTACAGTGTGCCTGTAATGAAGGCCTGGTAGTTCTAGGCGAGGTTACATAGTGCCCAGGAAGGCTTGGTGGCAGAAGACACTGGGGCACACCCCTCTCATCACAGGCCCAGTGGCTCACTGGATGTACAAAGCAGACGAGAAACACTGATAAGATATGTGTTCATGCTGTGCTGTCAATGGGTACTGCAGGCTGCTTCGTACCAATTCACAACTAGCTAGACCATACCCCCATTCTCTTCCTGTTGCTACAGTACTCAACAAAAAGCCACGGCTCTGAACCCAACCATTCAGGCATCCTTCACTGATGGACTGCCAACCTGTTAGTGAAGGTGGCTTCATGTTTTTTCCTGCATAGCTGTTATTTCTCCAGCTAACGAGATCTAGATTCCAGGTGAAAAAAGCTGTGGCACATTAAGCTGCATTTACACCTGCCTTTTTCAGGTGCAACACAGATATCTTCTCTTGGCATTGTCTCTTTGTCCAGTGGTAGAAATAAAAGGTGTAGGGGTTGCAGATGAGGAGCTAGGGCAAGCAGCTGCTACCGCAGGCAACCCCAAATGACGTCCCTGCATGGGAGCTGTTCAGCACATCATTTACACAGATGTAAATCCCCTTACCCCAAAATGCTCAGATCACTTTTAAGGAGAAGGTGTTTTTTTAACACATTCAGAAACCATTTCTCATCCCATCTGCACATTTAAGCAAATACGGTGTGTTTCTATGCATTTCAAAGTGCTTAACAAATACAGAAACATAATGCTTTTTGAAACTAGCAGATAAAGGTCACGTTCACCTGCGCCTATTTGGACTATGTGCATTGCAGTGTGCAGTGAATGGCCGGGTCATCACTAACCCTGTTATGCATTTTATAACTACTGCTGTCCCACTTGAATTTCCATCCCTCAAACAGGAATAGAAATACTTTTCCTTTCACATTAATGTGGTCCGGCACCCATGTCGATGTTGGGAGCCTGTCCTGCATTAGTGTCAGGAGCACGTTCCTAACACTATTGCATGCAAGGGGGCTGGTCAGCACATCCATTACGTTGATGCACAGCACCCCCAGAAATGTGCAGGTCATCATTGTGTATAAGATAATCTGCAGAGTTCTAAAAGGAATGCAAATGGGAAAAGTGCATCCTCTGCATTCATTCGTATGCTCCTGTTGAACCATTTCCTTTGGCCCTATTAATACAGAGTTCTAGAATTCCGGTCCTGTATCCCAGAATTCACTATTACCAAAGATCTGTATTGAAGCAGATTGAACCCATCCCATACCTGTATCTATACGAGAATCCCAATTCATCTCCAAATGGTTTGAATCGTTTGCGCCCAGTTAAACCCTGATTGTTTACATAGCTGTGAATCTTTTGCAATGATCCCCAGAAATGTGTTGCCCTTTCCCATTCAAAGTTAGTATAATTGTGGCTATCATTGTGTAGTGTGCAGGCCTAGAAACATTTTCATAAAGAAGGTGCGTTTGGCTGTCACTCATGAAAACATGTTTGGCAATGACGCAACCAATTATGCAGTGGGGGACAATATTGTATTTACCTTTATAATCTATTACTTATCTCTGGATCCACTATTTCTACTATATAGTCATACTGAGCAAACAATTGAACCTGTTTCTCTGCTTTGAAAATGGTGTCTCTCAACAATAATTACTTCTTGGTGTCTGTAATGTCTGCAATGCTCTCCTGAGATATACTGTAGGGCTGCACATATTTTTGAATTTTTGTGAGGTGCAATTATATGTAATTTGTGCTTCCAAAAAGTAATATGTGTTGTGCCCAAATGATGGGGATATTCTTCTTGCCATGCACCCCAAATAAGTGGTATTAATTTACTCTTTTTATTTTCAATTCACACTTCCTATGACAGGGCTATTGGAATCACAGTCACTATCCCCTCGCCAGTTCACAAACACAGCTGCATCCTAGCAACATCGAAATTGATCCCATATTCTCCCATTCCATCTTTTTTTAGTATAGTCTCCTCCCCAAAAACGGGAAATAATGTTCTCCCAATTTCAAATGACCACAACAATATTTTATTTTTTAATATACTGGGAAGGGGGTTTCCCTTTCAAACATTGTATCTCGATAATCTAATAATCATTTGCTTGCAGAAATTCAGTAATTGTCAAAGATACCATAAGCCACTAATAGATTTGTTTCATAATTGACTGCGCTGGCACTGAAAGTCCACTGTACCATCTCACTGCCCCATGTATCTTGTTGTGTTGCGATATTGTTGGGTGCCCCTTGCTGTAGTGTTTGCAACAGTCTGTCCCTGTCCTAATGGGTACCTTTCCTATTTGTGCTGTAAGTGCTAAGGTTTCTTCCTGTGGGATGTATTAATCCACTTATGGTCTGCCCTGCGGCATCACTGTGTTCTGGTGGTGCCAGAAATATCAAAATGGCCGCAAAATCCTGGTGCGCGCCAAAACCTATTGAAATTGCGCTTTATAACACGAAAATATGGCTGCCAAATCTACCATGCATGTTGTTAGTGGTGGAACGGAGATCTCACTCCTGAAACATGTCACTGGGCTTCACAACAAGTAAAAATGGAGCTCAGAGGGAAAAGCGGTGCTTGGCTGAAAGAAATCCAACATCTTGCTTTTAAATCCTTTTACTTAGTTGCTGAAACTGCAGAATGCTGGTACCAAACACCCTCAAACATCCAATATTCTTGCTGGGTGCTACAAGTCACTTAGTTCAAGAAATCATTATTAACATACAATGTCCTGAAAAGCTGAATTTGTCATCAAAACATTCACAGCAAAAATGTGCCTGTCTGTGAGATCTGTCAAAATCTGGGCACAGTACCCGTGGTCGTCTGTATGACAGCTGTCAGTAGCTTGCATGATAGAATTTAAACTTGTACAACTGAATTCTAATGTCTGAAAACTAAGTGACCTGTTATTGTGAGCACCACACACTGTGGGTAATAATAAGCAGTGCTCAGATACCTGAGGGTTTGTAGCGCTATATAAATGCAAAATTATTATTATTATTATTATTATTATTATTATTATTATTATTATTATTATTATTATTATTATTATTATTATTATTGAGAGTTACCTAGGTTGTAACTGTTTAATCCCATGATTTAGAATCTGGAATAAGTGTTCTAGCTGCTTGTTCTGAAATTACAAGTTTGTTTTAAACCAAGAAAAAAATGTAACAGAATGATATTGAAATTAAGCCTGCTTAAAAGCAATCAAACCAGCCCAACAGCTTCCCCCACGGAGGTGAGGCATCTCTCTTCTGCTTCACTCCACCAGGAAATCACACCTCTGTGATGATTAGATTAGGGGAGGAAGACTTGGGGCTGCAGGGGAAGGGGACAATGGACATCCTCTGGCTGAAAGGAAATACGAAGTGTGAAGAGTCATAAATGGCCGGGCCCAGAAGGAACTGGGAGGAGACTGCTTCTGAGCTGCCAGGACAAGAAGAGGGCAGAGACAAACCACAATTTGTTGCTTAACAAAGGCCTAAAGCACATTTTAAAAAGGCTGATAATTTATTGTGTAAAATGGTGAAAAATATGTAAACAACACATTTGTGAATCTATTTTTTGGCAGCACGTTTTAAGAGGTGCAGAACTCTGTGAGATGTTCTGGGAAGTAATAGCAGAAAATATGGTTTTACACCTAATGTATTTATGCCAAAAGCATGAAACTTCATACACTTATGCCCATATTTAATGTGCACATTTGTACACATTTTCTGATAAACTGGAAATTGTGTTACGGACAAAAAGGGCACAATTCTGTAAAAGGAAGACACAAGATCTTACAGCGACAAGGTTTGGAGGAGTATCTGCTACACAAAATATGTAAACTGTATATATGATTGTTATAGAGATTGCACACATGTAAATATGGATTGTACCAAAAGTAGATTTTGTGTCCAAGGGGCAAGGGGAGGATTCTCTGACTCAAACTCACACCATCATGGTCACACCCTGTTTTCTCCTCCATTCAAGGTAGAAAAGAGACTCTAGCCAATTGCCTGCCTAAGGGGCACGCTTAGGATAAACCAGCACACACACCTTTTATCATAAGCATAAATGGAGACAGCTGAGGACTTAGAGACAGACAGATTCACCCACTAACTGATTGCTGGCGGGGCAACCTGCTAGATAACCATCCATCTTCCTTGCTCCAGACTCCAGAAACTTGTCAAACAGAAAGGCTCATTGCATAGCTGAACCATTTTCAGCTAGGCCTTAAGATTCCAGAACCCACCCCAGCAACCTAAGGGGAACCAAAGAAACAGCTGGGATGTGCTGTAACTGCTTTCCTGCTAAAAGAATTATTACCAGAACCAAAAGATCCAATCCAGTTGTGCTGTGACCAGAGCCATTGCAGATCCAATCCATCTGTGCCGTGCTGTGAACAGACCCAGTCCAGTCCAGTGTGCCCAGCAGAATCCCTGAGAAGAATCCCTGAACAGAATCCCTGAGCAGAATCCCTGACCAGAAGCCTGTCCAGAAATCTTGATGGACCAGAATTCCTGTCGGTTCCGCTCAAAACATATATAGTGAGTATCTATAGAATAGAACTGTGTCACTAGCATATGTACCTGTCGTAGTCAAATCCCTATGTTTAAATCCATCCTATCTTGTCTTCAGAACCTGCATTGTTAGAAATCTTTTTGAATTGCCTGACCTCTCTATTTTATCCCTATTATCTTCCTTCTGTACTAGTATTGTTAAAAAGATATTTGAGCTGATATATTGCATCTGAAGAAGGCAAGCTCCTCGGCAGGCAGTCACCCTGATCCAGTGGCTGTGCTTCCGTGTTTGTCTTTTAAAGGGCATCCCTGTTTTCCCATTCTTGCGCCTATCTCAGAAAAACGACCTCCACTAAAACGTCCATAACTTTCTCAATTTTTATGCTAGAAACAAAATTGCAACTTCTGCTTGTAGCTAACATCCTTTAAATAGAACCTAACACTGCATTCCAAATTCATGTAGTTCTCCTGAAATCACAATTACTGTGCGCATAAACGTTTGCTGCAAATTTTCATTTAGGGAATATCTGACACGTGTAAAACAGCTTTTGATTGCTTCCGACCTCACTTTTAAGATTTTACATTGCTTATTAGTATTAAATCATTGCTAGTGTTTGTCTGTAACTATCTAAAGCAGCTCCCATAAGGATTTAAACAATTTCAGCAATTTAGCCCATATTTAGTGTTTTACCCAATTCATTCTCTAGATAACTTTGAAAACCTTTTTGACAGCTTGCCAATCAATTCCGTTTTTCTCTTGTGTTTGCTGGGGGGAAAGTGGGATTGATATTTTGTTTGAATTCTGCCATTCCTGAAACCTGTTATCTTCTACTATCTCTTTACCTTGCCTATTGGGGGGGTTGAGGGGTGTGCAGGGGGAAATAGTAACCACGCTGCTATTTGATCTGAACACACACACAAAAGTATCATTTCTGTGCTGAATTGTTTTTCTCACTATTGCTCCTTGTGATTAAAGAGATTGCTTAGTGTTATATCACCCCATGGGTGATTATTGTATACCCATTAAACATAGTGTGATTAATTTGTAACTACATAAATAAATATTCTAACTTTGCAAACCAGCCTGATTCCTGGTTCAGTGTGACCAGGGGGGTTCCAAGAGAGGGGCGTGATATGAGTGCTACATCGTTCAGAATAAAAGAACTTTTAGACACTAATAAATAAGGATTTCATTTGTGCATTACACGGTAGGCGTTGACTTAGGTGAAGTGCCGGATTGAAATCACTCACATCCTGTTGTCATAATCTCTGACCATTCGGCGTCTGAAGCCTGCTCTCTGTCTATTTACTGCTAGTGGTAAGTATTAGTTGCTAGCTGAAGTTTCCCGCTGTATCGTTGACGTGCTTGATCTCTGGATCTAACTGGTAAAGGTTGTTCCATGGTGTTACACGACCATCTGTGGTTCCATACATTGTATTCTCTTCACTGTTCTTGATCATTCTGCCTTGTTCAAGTCTTCTCCTCCATCTAACACATGTATCTCTTGACTTTACTTGTCCTCTTCCTAGACAACCGCGCTCATGCACTTTGCTTTCTGTAGGGCTTTGTTGTTGCCACCACTAGCCTCATATGTTGTACATTGCTCCATTTACATCTTGTGGATAACCTCCTTCCACCCACTTTCTAAGTTCTCTAAACAACAAGCTTTACTTTGGATCAAATGTTTTTGGTATGGAGATTACAATCACCTTCTGCATTAGCTACTTCTTACATGCTATTTCTTCCCAGACTGCTATGCCACCCAGACAATCGATTTGTATACCTTCTAAAGCGGTTGCTTCTCCTCAATTATCAACCTCTGCACCCTAAACAGACACTGATCTTTTTAGAAACAAAACCAGTCAATGGCTTTACCCAATGTTCAATAGCTGTGTTTGTCTCTATGAGCATTCATCACTCCTTTATTCCCCTGATTCTGAATTGCATCCATTGCTAAAAATCAATGGATCTCTACTCATTTCTTGTTTGTTGCGTTAATCATAGTTAACAAAAATTAACAAGACTTCTCCCTGTACTTGCCCCATATTTCAGGTGTTACACCTAATTGAGTTCTCCCAGCTTATTATATTCATGGCTCCCTTAATAAAGATGCCTGGATTAATTCTGCCCTTTTTTGCGCTTGCAAGTCCAGCATTACTGCCCCTTCTTCTCCGACCATTGCAGTCAAAAGATAAATCAATGCCAACTATCTTCCCAACAAAACTGAACCTTGCTTGTCTTTCTCTGACAACTAGTCACTATTTCTGTTTTGTAATGTGAGCTTTGTATTGCCTTCTTAAGAACAATTGTAACCTGCACTCAATCCTGAGCGGTAGATCATTGCTCTTTTGAAAATTATTGTGCACTGCTTCCCCAACCCCCCGGAGCTCTGACATGATGGAATTCAGATATGACTTTTGTTTTCCCTGACATTCCTACCGGACTCCCCCAAAAACGTTCTGTAACTCCGAACCTTCCACCTTCAGTTCCCCAAGGTTTTCCCTCCATTCCATAATACCCTCTGTTTTGGTAGTTCTGTGTTGATGGCTGTATTCACATTATGCCTGCAGCCTTGATTTGGCCTTCTGAAGAGGTTTGCTGCTCTATACTAAAAACAAGTTGTCTATGGGTTCCCTCTCACATGAACGAGAAACCATTCCAGAAAGAGGCTAGTATTACTTTAGTTCTGTTCTTTCTTGAATACATAGACATCCAGTAATAGACACACATGTGAACATTAGTGTCTGAATCATTTCGTGGTGCATCTATGTATTTTTTCATCGTACTGTTTGTTCCCCAACATTTTTCTCATCTCCGTGCGACTTGCTCTGCTCTGTCAATGGACAAGTGTCTGCCACTTTACCCTGCTATACTTTGTTTTCTGTTCATTTGGATTTTCCTCTATGTGTTTTTCCCTTACTTTGCCTTTTTCTTATTGCATGTTTCTACATACACTGAAGAGTAGGGTGCTTCCCTTTGCATGTCAGACATGTCTCCATGCCTACTAAGCAGCAGCCGTGGTATTAAATAAGCATTACCTTGAAGTATAGAGTATTGGATTCATAGCACGAGAGGCTGATTCAGATTTGTGTTCCCCACCAGAAGGAAGCCGGATTGTCCTTCCACAAATAACAACAGGTACCTGAGACGGATGCAAACAACTTGGGGCCTCTCTCTCTCTGGAAGCAGTATTCAGGATTAACTGTATTCTGTTGTGCCTTCTCTCTCCCAGCAACACCTGATGTATAGATGCAATGGTAAACTGATCTCTAATCTGCTCTGTACTCAGTTAATCGTAACAAAAGAATCATAGAAACCCCTGATGAGACAGGTAAACCCTATACATATATTAGCCTTTAACATGGTCTATATCTGTATCCTTCTAACATCTGGTCCTTAGCAAACCCAGTTAGATAATTTGATAGAAAGGATTCTCAGAATCCAATGGGCATGATGCGCTGCTTTCAACTGGCAATAGTCGCAGCATGTTCCACCTGAAGCACTCAATGTTCTAGTCATTTACAGCTTCTTCACCTAGTATGCCCACATTCCCTTTCACTTAGATGTCTGCCATAGCACTTGCTCTTCAGGTACTTGACTAGATTAGGTCAATTGAAATGTAGACATATTACTAAATTGCAGATGGTTTCTTTAATCCTTAAATGAGGTACTACGTTCAGGGGTGATTTTGAAGAAGTTTCAGGAACAGCAAATTGCAGATGGTAGATGGAGTATTTCTTCCACTGCTATGAGGTATTCCTAAATACACACATTACTGACAGATAAGAGGGATGTGGTTTTCATATTGCTTTATATCTTGTGACCCCATTTGTGCGACTTAGTTTCCAGCCTTGTGCTTGCTATTACATCTCATTTTCTCCCTTGTGTTTCTTCTTTGTCATTTCACTCATTCTGCCCTTGAACTTCCCACGTGTCACCTGCCAGAACGCAGCAATATTTGTGTTTGTGCTTGTTCTGATCTTGTTCTGTTCTTGTTCATAACCTCTAACGTTATGGCTGGACTGGGCTGATCTCCAAACATTTCCCTTGAAATGAGATCTCCCCTTCTGTTTTGTTTGTAAATCACCAACGCCATCCGATAAAACAATTGTATTCAAATCTGCAAAAGAATTGCTAAAAGTTCATGTTGACAGAAAGATACATACATTGGTTTAATACAAAACTAAAATAACTAAATCATTTGTGATTTTCCCGGTTGACAAGACTGAACACATTCACACTCACTGTGCTTGTAGCATGTCAAATAATTCTTATTTAGGTGTTGTGTGTTTTTTTGTAGACACAATTTAGGGGGTAATTCATAGATTTCAGCAAAGAGGCAGTGCGCGCGAGCAGTGCAGAGAGGGAGCGTGCGCCAGCTGTGTGCGCTAAACAGCATTCTGGCGCACCGCGTATTCATGGAATTTCAAAGCCATTTTGAGCGCTGGTGCAGAGAACATCCCGCAGCCGCAGCTACGCCCCCAAGAACGCCCCTTGCGCAAGGAAAAGGCATTGAAATCCCCAATGCAGCGCAAAGGGCCGTGCTAACCCTGCACCAGATTACAGGGCCGGTACAGTGTATTTTGGGGGTGCGCGGGAAGTATCACACGCGATAGGCCTCGTGCGAGCGGGGTACGTGTATTTCGGGGGTGCGCGGGAAGTTTTACACGTGATATGGCTTGTGCGAGCAGGGTGAGTGTATTTCGGAGGTGCGCGGGAAGTATCACATGCGATAGGCCTTGTGCGAGCGGGGTACGTGTATTTAGGGGGTGCGCTGCAAGTTTTACACACGATAGGCCTTGTGTGAGCAGGGTATGGGTATTTCAGGAGTGCGCGAGAAGTATCACACGCAATAGGCCTTGTGCGAACGGGGTACGTGTATTCTGGGGATGCGCAGGAAGTTTTACACGCGATAGGGCTTGTGCGAGTGGGGTACATGTATTTCAGGTGTGTACGGGAAGTATCACACACGATAGGCCTTGTGCAAGCGGGGTACATGTATTTCAGCGATGCGCAGCAAGTTTTACATGCGATAGGGCTTGTACGAGCGGGGTACGTATATTTCGGGGGTGCACGGGAAGTTTTACACGCGATAGGCCTTGTGCGAGCGTGGTACGTGTATTTCGGGGGTGTACAGGAAGTATCACCCGCGATAGGCCTTGTGTGAGCGGGGTATGTGTATTTTTGGGGTGCGCGGGGAGTTTCACACACGTTTTCGCTAGCGTGAGAGGGGTATGTGTATTCTGAGGGGTGCACAGGGAGTTACACATGCGATTTGGCAATGTGGTCCCTCCCTGGTGTGTCCCTACCCCCTCCCCATGCCCCGTAGGCAGCCCATCACCCCTGGGCATGCCCCGCAGGCAGACCGCATGGCACCATGCACCTGGGAGACTTCACACATGTCCCCCACCCACCAACCATTGACGGGCACCTGCCCACTCACCCACCCAGCAGTGACAGGCACCTGCCAGCAGGCTCTGAATCATGTACCCCTGCGCCTCCACCCACCCAGCAGTGACAGGCACCTGCCAGCAGGCCCCGACTCATGTCCCACCACCCACTCACCCACCCAGCAGTGACAGGCACCTGCCAGCAGGTCCCGAATCATGTCCCCCTGCACCCCTACCAACCCAGCAGTGACAGGCACCTGCCAGCAGGCCCCGACTCATGCCCCCCCAACACATCATCACAATCCACAATCATGGCCCTTATGGCCACCCAAATCCCACCCCACGCCGCCCCAGTCCAAACACACAACCAAGTATTTCATCCACCCCACATTGAAATCCCCATCACATGATACATCCCAAATGGCAAGTATGCACATCAATACATGTCCGTCACACACACACACACACACACAATGGGTGCAAGTGAATGAGAAAACCCACATCGTAACATGCATGAAACCAATGAGAGAATACAACATATTGAAGTATGAAATAAAAATGTATTAAACACAAAATCAAGGGAATGAAATGAAATCACACAGTAATGGAAATAATAAACAAAATGCTGCATGTCCAAAATAATATAAAAAAATATATGAAAGCAGAATGCAAATAAATCCAAACGAAAATGGGACCAAAGTGTCCGTCCCTCAAAACAAATCCAAGGGTAAAAAATAAGACAAATCCATTGATCCATGGTAAAATCAAAAAATAATGAAGTGAAATCCAGTCTTCAACTATATACAAAGTACAAATCCAGGGTCCATGAGCCCAACTATTCAAAGGAAACCTACAAAAAACCCTACCTAATAAACAACTATATACAAAAGGTGGGGCATTGTCCAAGCGCCCCAAATGAAAGAAAAACAGAAAGGAAACCTAACACTAATTAACTATATACAATGGCGGCGGGCAAGTCCTACGGCTCACTTGTTGATTTCCCGGGCCAGGGCATCATCGAACTCCCGTTCTACGTCCTGGAGGCATGACCCCAAGGTTTCGCAGGGATAAAGCCATATCCACCTCCAACTCCCTGCAAATTGCCTCAAGGCACTCAGCCCGCCTCAGCGCCCTGTGCATGGAGTTCTCCGCCCTGACCATAGTGAGCCGTGCCTCTTCCGCCCGCTGCCGCTCCGCATCTATTTGCTGGCCCAACCGCTGCCACACGGAAGACACTCCCAATACAGGGTCCTCCTGCCCTCCGGCCTATGGCTGCCCCTCTGATGTTGATGGCCCTGAGCCATCATCTCTTCCACCTTGAGCCTGCTGTTGCCGTGCATGTGCCCTGCCTCTTGATGCCTGCACATCCTCCTCCTGCTGGGGTCCAGTTGTTGGGGTGGCCACCCCTGCTGGACCTCCGACTCCCAACTGTAGCAGGGATGTGTCCTCCACCAGCCTGGCCGCTGGATCAGAGGCAGCTCCAGAGGGTACCCAGGTGATACTTGGGCCAGAAGATGGCACGGAGGATGACTGGCGCATAGGGGGTTCAGTTGGGGAGGGGGTCGGTAAAAGGTCCAGCACTCAGAGGAATCCAGCACTGGTGACACGTCCTAGTAGGTCGACGCGGTCAAAGAGGCATCCCAGATAACATTCAGAGTCTTCACAAAAACCCTGCAGGTCATCTCAGATGCCCCGTTGATGCAACACCATCCCAGCCAGGACAAGCTCAACACGGTCCCGGATTGCCACGTCCACAGCGAGAGGAAGGCCAGTTGTTGTGCGCTCATCCCCTCCCTGAAAACGGGTCTGGACGAAGGCATCGCTGCTGGTGCGGGATGATGCAGTCACAGGATCGGGGACAGGATTACACACAGGCACCTCCGCGGCGGCCTGTGCTGCCTCCTGTCCCTGCCCCTGGACTGCAGCACTAGCACCAGTGGAATCCTCCCTCCAGACCCCGTGTGTGTCCCTTCCATGGCCTCCTCCTCAACAAAACCCCCCACCAACCTGGATGACTCCGTGCCATCTTCCTCCATCGGACCCTGTGGGGTCTCAGCTGCCCCTTCTGCTGCCACGGCACCAGACTCCTCACTCCCTGACGAGATGACAACATGGGAGGGGAGCCGGGCCTTGCGTCTCCGGCTGACGGTGCGATCCCTGCCACTTTGCTCCACAGCACTGTCTCCGACCTCTTCATCAGTTGACACTGCAGACAGGGAGAGATAGAACACAGGCATCAGGGCACTGTACAATGGTCTGATACACACATGACAGTTGCACATGAGTGGCAGTGTCAAACTTCACACATGGCATCACACTCCCCAACACACATATCATTTCAACTCACACACATGAGCAAATCAACAGGAATGTTGCACAAGGCAGCACCATCCATACACATACAACAGCATGAGCAGCTGAAGGTTAGCCTGACATCACATGCAACACGGCGAGTGCAGAACACATGCACACACGCCACCAGACATACATGCATCTGTACATCTCCACCACCTGCCGCAGTCATATCATCGCCATCCATGTCACATCTGCCAATCAGCCTCCTACATGTCAGTGTCACAGGCATCCATGGTGTATCACAGTTGCACACTTGTCAAATACACACACATGCACATATACATAGTGCAGATACATGCAGGTGGAACCAGCATCCATGTGTGACACCACAACCATGCCACAGTACATACACAGAAATGTAAACATGTGTGCACCCACACATGCATTAGGCCAGCATGCATTTCAACACATACGTCCCTGTACATACACATCCATACATGGGCCTACAAAGACATATGTCCAACCTGCACACTCCTGGCACACCTCAACATGCACAGCACGCATGTAGACTTACCGCTCAACTCCGAAAGAGTCTACCTTTCAAGGACCTGGAGGTGGAGCGCTGGGCATATACGTTCCAGGACCCTCATTTGGTTGTTGGTTAGGCGGACTCGGCACCCCTCAGCATCCGCTGCCTTCAAGAGGTCCATCCAGATCCTCTTCCGTCCTTCATTGTCGGCACGTGAACTTCCAAAGAGGGCATCATACTGCCCCAGGACTCGCTCCACCAGGATACCAACTTCATTGGCACTGAAGCTGGTAACCCTCTGCCTCTCTGCTGGGGGGTTGCCACTGGTGCCAGATGGTGTTGTGTCTGACATGGCAAACCCCGAGGCAGGTGTGGGTGGGCAACTGGGTCTTGGGGCTGGGCTGTGGAGCAATGGAATCCCAGTCAGGAGTCTTTTCCAGCAGGGGTGATCACAGCAACTGGACACTTGCAGGCAGCAAACAGCAGGGCACGTGGCGAGCAGGCAGGCAGAAGCAGATGGCAGGTGGGAGCGTGCTCGGGACTCTGGGGGGCAGGAAAATGGCCTTCTGGACAGGAGCGTGGTTTCCGTGTGTTGTCGCGTGGCCAGCTTGATACAGAGTGATTTGGCATGTGAAATAGCTGCACGTCAGCGTGTAATTCGAGGAAAGGCCCTTAGCGTGTAAGCGTGTCTGTGATGTTATGCGCGTGGGCGTTTCCCTCGTGACAGTTGCAAAGTGATTCAGCACGTGAAAAAACAGCAAGTCTGCGTGTAAATGCGTGTAATTCGAGGAAAGGGCCCAAGTGCGTAAGCGCATATGTGACGTTACGGGCGCAGGTGCTGCTCTCTGCGTTAAAGGCGAGCGCGGGCCAGCAAAACACTGTACGTGCTGTTCATGGAGACTGACTGATGCGTGTGTTTACTCTGCTGGAATCACACACAATTACTTCACAGCATTTGAAGTTCCTACCTCTTCTTTTGGTGAGGTGTTGCCTATGTGCACAAGAGCGTTTTTTGTGGTTCCCCCTGTTCATGCGTACCGTTTAGAAGTCATTGTAGCCCGCGTGGTTCACGCGTACGTGTTTTTTGTGTTCCTGGGTGCCACACTGTACTGCTGGAGGTAATATTCACGCACGTGCGCTACCAGGGTCGCGTGCACAATTTCTTTTTTAATTCTAATTTTGGGAGCTGAAATTCATTTTCATTTATGATTTTTTGACTTATTTTTTCATTTTTTTTCAGGGGGTGCCTAAGCGTTGTGTAACCCGTCATTTCTCCCCAGGGGTCACAGACAGCCTTGCAGGGGCACTTGGGTACCTAGACCATCAAGTACCCTGCCACCTTCTAGCCAATTGCCCAGGACAATTGTTGAGTGAACCTCCCATAGCCCATTTTCCATCGGTGCAATGGTTGGGAGGCCACCAAAGGCTAAGGGTGGCAAAGCGGCCCGTCCTCCAAGGGCTGGACGTGGTCGGGCACATGGGTGCAGAGACCAGGGAGGACGGGGAGTCCAGGGTGGCAGGTTGGCTACAGGGGTGGAAGAGGCAGGGGTGCCCCTCTGGGACAGGATGCACAGCCATGTGCTGGTGCAGACATGCCACCGTCCCCTGTGTTTCCTGGTGATGCAGCTGTTGCATCACAAGCTGGTGCCCATATCACCCAACAGCAATTTACATCTGCTGTCACAGGCCCACCGGTGGTGGTAGCTGCAGGTGCAGCTGTGGACACCTCCACCTGGGCTCTGGTTCAGGCAGCGCATGTTTTGTTGTGTGAGGAGGACTCCCAGGAAGATTTCCATGTTGTCCGGAAGGTGGGCTCATGTGCGTCCACTCTGGGTGTGACTGTGGCACACATATCTGGGGCAGTACTGACATCTGCTGCCCACAGCAGCTGGGTAGTGCTAACTGCATGTGCAGATGCAGCCAACACTACCCCGGCAGTGACTCAGACCCAACAAGTACTTCTGTCCTCATACCAACACCCACTGCTTTGGTCAAATCCACCACTGATCAGGGCCACATTATATGATATATGATATATGATATATGATATGGCATTTGTAACGCGCCTATACACAGGTGTTTCAAGGCGCGACGAGGCGGGGAGGGGAGGAACAAGGGGAGACAGACAACGATCCTACTAGGCCAGGTGTCATTCAGATCGCGCAAGTGCAGGGGTGGGGGAGGGGGAAAAGTGCAAAGGGAAGGGGAGGGGGGGAAGTGCAGTACAAGGTAAGTGGCGTAAAGTAATAAATAAATAGGGCCAGCTGGTGGCAAGTGCAAGGTAAGTGCAGAACAAGTGCTGGGAAAGGGGGGGGGGCTGTAGGGATACAGAGACAGTCCCGCAGTGCAGAGGGGTTCCAGGGCATCAGTGCAAGTGGAGAGTGGCTGGGCCCAGGACCGAGGCCGTTAAGAGTGGTCCAGTTGCAGAATCAGTGCAGTTTCAGTGAAGAATATTAGCTGTTTAGCAGGGGAGAGGGAGAGAGAAAGCAGAAGCAAAGAGGAAGGTTTTGAGGTGCTTCCGGAACCAGAGATGGTTCTCCTCGAGTATCAGGGAGGCAGGAAGGCTTTTCCAGAGGGAGGCCCCTGCCGCGGAGAGAGATCCCCTCAGGGTCAGTACCACCGTCCAAAAGGAGTAAGCGTGCTCCTGCACAAGAGGCTGGGACCCCAGACACGGCTCCAGCCTCTGGCACGTCAAGGAAGAAGCCTTTCTGCAATCAGGAACTGGACTTCCTTGTGGGCTACGTGTCGGAACACCAACACAATATGCTTGTGGGCCCACAGTGCCATACAACACATCACCAGCGTTGGGTCCACTGGCAGCATGTTGTGGATGTTGTGACATCCAGGGGATTCCAGGTGCGCACAGCTCAGGACTGCTACAAGCGATGGAATGACCTCAAACGCAGTACTGAGCAAAAGTGTGCCTCCAATTACTCCCTGTCTCTGGTGACTGGTTGTGGTCTACCATCAGAGGAGGATGAACTCACTCAGCATGAGG
Organism: Ambystoma mexicanum; assembly: GCF_040938575.1. Classification (NCBI taxonomy): domain Eukaryota; kingdom Metazoa; phylum Chordata; class Amphibia; order Caudata; family Ambystomatidae; genus Ambystoma; species Ambystoma mexicanum. The sequence goes on along the minus strand of NC_090929.1, from coordinate 881,447,889 downwards.
AGATCGCTTCAGAGTTCATCCCGGAGAAACAAATCCATGGAGTGGGAGAGAGGATGGACTATGATGCATCATCTGGTTAGTATTGACGCGTACAAATCAATGACAAGTGTGTTTGCCATTTGTGACCCGCCCAGCTACAAGTTGGCTCTTACCTATCTTCAATCTCCGTCTCCACCTGTGTTGTTCACCAGGGGTCTGAACTTTCGGCCTCAATTCACAAAAAGCACCTGGCAGCTCTGAACTGCTGCATTATCATTTTTTTGTACGAGTTCTGGTGCTATGCTGATGACAATCAACTTATTTCCTGGCTGCCCTTGGCCACCTCTTGTCACTCCCTTATTTCAGATAGCCTCATTGCCATTTGCATTTGGTGTACTACCAACAATCTCTTTGTCTGAATGCCAGCAAGACTGACATCCTCCTCATTGATGCACCTTTTCCATCCTTTGCAATCAATCTCTGGCCAGCCCCACTTGGCCCCCTTCTGCCTCCACCTGCAAGCGATGAACCTCTGGGTCACTTTTGACTCAACACATCCCTTTTAGACACACATTTGTGATGTATCTTGGAATGGATTAACTTATTGCTCCACCACCTCAAGGGTACTATGCCCCCCCTAACATTCTCCTACATGCTCACAGTCTGTCAAGCTCTGGTTCATTCAAGGTTGGGGGACTGTGACAGTCTCATTCAATAATCGACCAGCCTCCAACCTCCACCACTAATCCGGTACACGACTGCAAGACTTGTCCTTGGCCACAAGCCCTGGGATCCCATCATTCCAGCTATGTGACCCCTTCAATGGCTACTAGTGGATGCAAGGATGTTACTTCAGACCATCTGCATTGTCACAAGGTTTCTTTGGGACTGGGTAGAAAATACCTTCAACAATCTCTCTACCAATTCCTCCCCCCTTGAGTCCTTTCATCCTCTACCCCACACTCCCTCAAGCTAAGTCGTTAAATTTAATGAATGAGGTAGGAACAGATCTGTGTGTACAGCTGGGAGCTCACTTTTGAACTGCCAACTGGCCACGTTGAATCTTGAGGGGAGATATATCTGCTTCTGGTAGCACCTCAACACCTTCCTTCTTGCTCCTGCATTAGCCCCTCTTCTACCCAGCTGAACAGTTTCCTCTGTTGGCATTGTGCCCCTGCATGCACTCTATCCATCGGATCAGGTACCTGCTCACCCTGCCTCCCTGCTGCACTGCCTACAGGCCTCCCATGTCAATGGGTCCAGTGCTTGTCCCCATACAGTCCAGCACTCTTTGTCTGCACTCATCAGATTTGCCCTGTCCAAATCATCTTGCACTTGCCACTTGCTGGCTGCACTACCACTATTTGAATGGACATTCTATCATTGCACTTCATTTGCCTTCTTTCGTCTGTTCTGTTTGGCACGTTCCCCTTCTCCCCCTTCCTGGGTCTTCGACCGTTTATCCCTTCTCCATGCATTAGCGTGTTCTGTATGTCACTGTGCCCAGTTTGATAGTTGTTTTGATTTCCTTTTCTCCCTTGATCCCCTCCCTTTGCTTGTTTGCGCTCTGAGCCACTTGTGTACGTGTGCAATCATGATGGTGCTGTGTGATGTTGACCTGACATGTATGTAACCATGTCCCTCCCATCACAGTTTGGAAATGCACTAGCGTAGATGCCTCCTATGACACATGTACTGTGCATAGTTGATTGTAGTTGAGTGCTACACATGAACAAGCATGTTACATGTATCATGGTGTGTTCGGTTACATGTCTAGCTGTGTCTATCTGTGTGGTAACACATGCTTATGCTAGGTGCCGACTATTTGATACCATCTATCATTTTTGATTTGCATGTATGCCCTCTAGAAGTTGTGTGTGATGCAGGTGATGTGCAACATGCAATGCATGAGTTGCATTCACATGTTGCACACATCCTTTACTGCTTTTGGAATGGCCCTGCATTGCAATGCTACTGGATGCATGTTGGGGTTTGATTTGCCTGTGACATGGCTGTTTCATTATTTGTCTGTCAATATTGTGAACTGTATGTGTGTGGTATGTGCTACTGACGTGCGCATTCTTGTTTTTCTTTTTATGTTGCAGGTAATGACGCACTGGCAGCGAAGGATGAAGATGTCATACCAGACACAGTGGTCAGTTCACATGACCAACCAGGCACCAGTGCTGGTTGTGGGGTGGCAGCCCAGGAGAAACCACAGGTGCTCCAGGCCATCATGTCCAGAGCTGACTCTGAGTCAGGCTCTGATGTATCCTCTGACCACTGTGTTGAGCCAGATCTGCATCATGATGTGTCATCGCTGGTAGGTGATCCTGTGTCGGATGGTCGTCTGTCTGCCACACCTGCTGTATGGGGCCAGGCAGGGTTGGAATGTCCACCTGTGGTGGTTACGGGTGCACATTCACACTCGACACCAGTTGGCCATGTTCCTGGGGCATCAGGTCGACGGAGGGATGGAGTCCTGCAGCCGCAGGCTTCTCCCAGCCAGCAAGGACCACGTCTCCTTGGGCCCAGCAGGTGTGGTGTCCGGCAATGCGGTGGCCGTGTGGCACCGGGGTCAACTGAGTGGGAGCATTCCATGATTGCCATAGCACCACAACAAGGGGGGAGCAGCTGAGATGATTGCTCAAGGTATGGAAAGTGTGGCCCATTCCATCCTCACTTCTGTTAGGCAAATGGTGCTCCATCAGTGGGCTACGCAGTCCACGTGCCGCTCACTCAGGTTGGGCATGACATCGTATGACAGGGCGCGCCGGGCTGAATTGGCAGCGCTGTGTGAAGCACTTAATGCTCTAGCATAGGCACACTGTGAGGCCCTGAGGGTAGAACAACAAGCCCTCCGATCTACTCCAGCTGACCTCATGATGGATCAGAGTAGGCGGACAGAGGACAGGTTTGAAGAGCTTGAAAGAACCATCTCGGCTGAACTCCATGCAAGCTGTGAGTCACTCCATTTGTCATGTGAGGCCATGCAAGCAGAACTCTGTCTCACACGTCAGTCCCTGCAGGAGGAAGCATGTGTGAAACGTGAGGTAATGCATGCTGGCCTCAATCTCATTGCCCGCCAGGACCTGGCTTACTAGACCCGCATACTTGCTGCCATTGAGGGACAAGGTGTGGCTAGGCGTGGTGAGTCAACTGCACTACCTCCACCTTCTGATTCAGATCCAAAGGGTCACGATGACAACCTATCTCCCACAGAGGTCGGGCCATGCAGGCGCTGAGCCCAGTGAGGTTTTTTTTTTTTACCTCGACATCTCCCACCCCCGGATAATATATGGCCATTTTTGATTTTTTCTTATTTTCCTGCAAATTTTTTTTAAAAAAAATTTCCGGCAGTTTTTAATCTGAACATATTCTGATTTTTCATAAAATTTGTATGGTTTTTAGTAAGTATGTTATCTTTTCATTTACATTTTTCATTTGATTTATTTTGCTATTATTTTTCAATTATTTCACTTAGTTTTATTTTTGTTATGTTTTTTGTCAGGTTTTCTTCTATTTTATTGATTTTGCTTTTGTTTAATGTGTTACTCTTTTCATTTTATTTCTTTCAATACATTATTTGAATTTATTTGTATTTTCTTTAGAATTCTATTTTTTTCAATTTTATTTTGTCTATTGTGCATTTATGTGACAATGTGGTGCTTTGTGGCATCGGAAGACATCCACTGTATGTTCCTGCAGGGCCCATTCAGGCTTGTCTTGTGTATGTGTTATGCTATTCCTGCTTCCCTTTTCCATGGGCTCGCAAGGATGGCTTGGTGTAACAGCATATCATACATGGGTATTGGGCTTCCATCATATTGGTGGCCAGCCTGCAGTTCTACTTCTGTTTACACCCCAGTGGGTATTCCAGATGGGTTCTCCAATGCATGTCTGCAGTTCACTTTGGTGAGTATTAAGCTGACTGTACATTTCATCATGTTGCTTGAGATGTTTGTTATGTATTGAATGTGTATGTTGATGCACTTCCTGCTGTAGCTGGTACCATGCACCCTTTGTCTGCATACTACACACTGATGGTGGCAGGGGTCCATGTGCTGAGAATGTGGAATTGGGACAGTTTTCCAACAGTGATTTTGTTATTCCACATGAAGGCTGCACGCTGAGTTACCCCTGTCACCACGCATTTCAACAACCATCCATTCCTTGCTAGCACCACTTTGGCCATTTCCCAGCCCTGGCTGGTGTTTGGATGTGACATCTGATTTATGACTACATTGTTTGTTATTTTAATTATCAGTTTGTGTCCTGGACCTGATCCCCCCTCCCACTGCTTGGCCCTTGTGACAATCCAGCCAATCAGGATGCTTGAGCCTGCCACCACTATCAAAAGCCCACTAAGGTGCCCCTGTCTACACCTGTCCACATGCCTTCTCAGTCACTTGAAGACCACCCTGTCTCCCCTGCCCCTGTCAGTGTCCCTCTGTCTCCCCCCCTTCATCATCACATCCCCTACTCTCCTTACTGGCAGATATCCCTCTGCCCCCTGTGTGTGCTTACTTTCACCATCTCCACCATTGGTCATTTTGACCTTGGCCCCCTCCTCTCATCTCTCCTACCTCTCCCTCTCCACCCCCCTTTGGCATCCTCCTTGTAATCTGGCTGTCATTTTCAACCACTAGCCCAATTGCCATTGACCATGGTGATACATAGGCGCTTGTTCTTTGCAGACATTTGCCCTGCTGCCTCCGTCCTTCCACGCCCCACCTTCACCATATTCAGTATTATTTTGACAGCTTATTTGATCATTAGTCCTTCCACCACTGATTACATGTCATCTCTTCCCCCTTTCCCTTCTGTCTTTCCTCTCCGCCTCCCCAGCACTATGTTGAATCTTTGTAGACCTACCATAGTTTGTCACTTGTTTTGTTACTCTCCTCACCTCTTCCGTCTCTCCCCTCCTTATGTGACTCCTGCATTGCGACTATTCCCGTCAGGCATGGGAATGTTGATGCGAGTTATGTCATCCTACAATCCAGCCCTAGGCTCTCCTTTATTGGTCCTGGCATTTATTATATGTACTTTGCTTTTTCAGTTCATTCTCACACTGTGGACTGTTTGAAGGACATGTAGGAATGTACTGTTCTTCTCCCTTATTCACACCCTCATTGATGCACTTTGATGAAGTTTGTGTGTTGTTCATTTCATCGATTTCATTGATTCAGTGATGGTTCACTGTCTGCCATTGCCGATGTGGTGTACTCTGTACATGATATGTTCTGCTTGTCAATGGCTGATGTAATGTAGTGATTTATTTTGACGTGTTAGGGGATAGGTGAGGTTTGAGACACAGGTGGGTCCTTGGTGCTATGTTCATATGTGCTGTGTACGGGCACTGGCATTCACTTAATTTCACATGCATGTATTCTAGACATGTCCATATGGACGAATACACTTAGGCAACACCTCCCCCAGATACATTGCACCCAGATTGCCTTCTCATGAGTCATTATTCGTGGACATGCATGCAAGGGTGATATTTGGTTGTATGCCATTTTTTGAAAAAATGCAGAGGTGTTTTCACAAATGCAATGCACACTCAATGTGCTGTGCAGTGTGCGGTATTTGATATGGCCATTTGCAATTGTACAATGTGCATGGCAACAGGTATTCTGACTTTTGTTGGTTGCACCACTGGTGGCATGCATTTGTGCTACTGTTTTCATGGTTTGAGGTTTTGGTCAGTCATTTCTTCAGATTCCATGTCAGGTGTAATTGTCTGGTGCCTAGTTACATTTCTCACGTGCCACTTCATGACTATTGTGTCATGTGTTGTGCACATGGTTTGATGTTTTGCTGTTGCATACCATGGTATGGTGTGGCAGACGGGGTTCAGGGGTGTTGGGAGGTTTTGGGTGGCATACCAGTACTTTCATGCCCTGTTTAGCAAGGCGGGGGAAGCACCTTGCAAGAGTTCACTTTGGTCACATGAGATTGGTTGTGTTTAATTAGCTAGGGATGCACACAATGTGGCACTTCCATGGACACATTCTCAGGGTGGTAAGATAGTGACAGTTAACTGTCCCTTTGCCATCATCGATTGTGACCTGGTATGTGCCAGGCCTGTGTGCACTCCGCAGGGGTTGGTGTTTAGGTGGAAAATGTGGCCACAAGCTGGGCATGGGCTGCCTCGCCACATGCCATTTCCCCTCTCATGCGCAGCGGGCGTACGTGTGGTTGGGGATGTGGGGGCCCCATCATTTCCACCGGTACTCCATGCCGTGTTGCAACATTGTACAGGTGTCATGAACCATCGAACTTGCCCGTTCTGGGCTTCCTGGCCCCTGTCACGTTGGGCCTTACACTCCATAATACTACCAACACGGCGGCAAGCTCAGCACGCTGCTCGCCAGTCTTCACGTTCTACGCAGCGTCCTCTATAAAGAAGCCACACCCCCGTGGCCCCGCGCGTCTCAACACTGCTGCTAGCTTTGATCGGACGTGTGTTCCAAACTCCTCTAGCGCTACTTTCCATTTCCTGGCTCCTGGATTCCCTTCTTTCGACTTCTTCCTTCTTTTCTACTTCCCGGAATCTCTGTGCCGCTTCTGCGTGCCCCCAACACCTTCTTCTCCTGGAGTTTCCCATGATCCTGGACATCGAAGCTGAACGTAATCTGGAAGCCGAGGACGGCCGAGCAGGCTTATTTAAGTCCCGAACCATACGAAAGAAGACTTCACCCAAGGAGGACATCAGGCAATATAGACAGGTGAGAAGGGGGGAAACCTGTGAAAGATTGAGACGCCACCTGACCAAAGTCGATACAGACATGGAGGCGGCCATCCAGGATCTTATGCGTGGCATGCAAGAACTATTGACCGAAGTACAGAACTTGAAAGCGTAGAACGCCGCGCTGAAACAATTGGTACTCTCACACGACTCTGCCTCAAGGGACAGCGTGTTATTGGGCGGCATTGTTGACAAATATGACGGCTGTGCAAAAACCCTCTGAGGATTCCTGGATTCTTGTTTGGTCCACTTCACCTTTAAACCTTATTATTTTTCCATCCCCAGGGCTAAAGTAGGCTGTATTTTTTCTCACCTCTCCGGGAATGCCTTAGCTTGGGCCACACCATTAGTTAACACCGGAGATTCTCTTTTGGATGATTATGATGGATTCATTCAAGCACTAAAAACTATGTTTGACCGCCCTGAACAGGTCTATAGTGCTCAAGAATGTTTACTTGATTTCCAGCATGTCTCTCAGGACATACTCACCTACGTAACTCGATTCAAGCAATTGGCTAAAGAAGCGGGTTGGCCATCTGAAGCTTGCTTCACCCACTTTCCAAGAGGGCTAAATGAAGATGTTAAGGACAAATTAGCCAGGGTAGCACGTCCTAGTTCTTACCAGGCACTTATGGATCTTGCTCTACAAATGTATTTCCAAATCCAGGAAAGAAAGGCAGAGAAAAGGAAGACCAAGTCAACCATCCAAAAAAATCCTCTTGCAAGCCCTTCAAAATCCGAAGATTCTCCTGCTCCTACAAGTGAACCCGAACCCATGCCGCTAGGGGCCTTCCGTGGACCCATATCCCCTCAAGTCTCACCAATCCGAAAATCCAGTGAAGTAACTGGATACCAACGCGCCCCTGCATCAGAAGCAGGATGGAGAGCTCGTCCTTCCAGACCCTAAGGTGAGCCGCTACGAGGAATCACAGAAGGGTTTCGAGGAGGGTGAGAGGGGAAAGTGGGAGGCCGATTGCATTACCCTGCAGACAGTTAATCCCCTATTTTCGCCTACAGAAGGATACTTCTGCGAGCCAGACAAGCCAGATTTGGGGGCCCGGTCCAGTCCGTCTTCCGAACCCTGCGCATCACCTTAGAAGAGGTCATAGCAGCGCGAACCAGGCCAGCGCCTCCGTGGGAGTCAGGTGAGCGTTACAGAATGTGAAGCCTTCCTACAAATTCCCACCCAGGCGCTATGGAAAGTTCTGAGACTGATCAGTTGGCCCAATTACTGGGGGAATTATGGGCCGAAGTACAGCCGCTCGTCAAGAGACTAATGTCCTCAGGAGGGAATTAATAATATCAAAGGAAAGAACTGATGACCTGGCCAGACAGCTTTTGCAAGGTCAAGCTGGGCAAACTCCTCTACCCGGTTCCCGAGGGAACCCCGCTCCTGTGGTTTCCAGTAACCCTGTGCAGATTAATCTACCTGGAAACATGACGCTGGCCCCACCCGAACGCTTTGCTGGGGACCCCAAACGATTCGCCGTATTCATGAATCAGTGTCGTTTGCACTTCCTATGCAGACCTGGGGCCTTCCCTAATGATCAGACCAAGGTAGCCTTTGTATTGTCATATCTCAGCGGCTGCGCTGCCGATTGGTCAGTTCCACTGGTTACTCAAGATGACCCGATTCTCCGTGATTTTCAAAGGTTTCAAGCAAGCATGGAAAGGTTATTTGCTCGACACTCTCAGGGGCAGGCTATGGATGACGAACTTCTATCCCTGCGACAGGGCAATCAGGACCTCCTATCCTATATTGCAACCTTTAATAGACTAATTGTGGAAACGGGATGGCCAGAGGATAAAAGAGTCACGTTGTTTTATCGAGGCCTACGCGGAGAACTTAAAGATGTCTTGGCCCAAGTTGTAAATCCGCCCCAAGAATGCACAGAGTATATAGACTTAGTGGTCCAATTGGATCACAGACTTCAAAACAGAAAAGCAGATCGGTCCAGGTTTGAGTCCCGGGTGTTGGTCAAGACCCATGCTAATCCCAAGGGAGTTGATGTCTCTGAACCTATGCAAATTGGAGGGGTTTAAGGACCCTTAACTCAAAAGGAACGTGAAAGGAGGCGGCAGTTAAAATGATGTCTTTATTGTGGGAATTCTGGACACTTTCTACGGGATTGCCCGGCAAAACCGCCCAGAAAGGCGGTAGGAGCCGCTGATAAAAACCATGAAGACTCTGTTTCGGGAAACGACTCTGCCCGACAAGTGTAGTGGTCCGCTTGCCGAGCTTGAAAACTAACTCTCAGACCTCGCATTTCATTGTGCCAATGGTTCTCGTAGATCCAGAACAGCCTAAGCGGTTGCATGCAATAAAGGCATACATCGATAGTGGGGCTATTGGAAACTATGTGGATCGTGAATTGGTCTCTAGGATTAACCTCCCTCTCCGTCCTAAAACCAGCAAAGATATCATCACCACAGTCGATGGAACTGAAATTGCCTCTGGACCGGTAACACATTCCACTACTGAGGTGACTCTTATTGGTCCCGACGGCCATCGGGAGGGTGTTGTGTTTGATGTAATCAAGGCTCCACAGTTTCAGGTTATTCTTGGAATCCCTTAGTTAGAGACACATAATCCTCGAATTGATTGGCGAGCTAAGAGAATAACCTTCCCGGATTGTACACAAACCTGCTACCCAGAAAACCTGAAGATTAATCTAGCATCTGTAACCTCTGCCTCCATGCAACTACCTCCAGAATATCAAGTCTTTCAGGACGTCTTCCAAAAGGAACAGGCCAACACGTTACCTCCTCACAGATCGTACGATTGCCAAATCGATCTGGTGCCCGGTGCACAACCCCCTTGTAGCAGGATTTATGCCCTTACCGAACCTGAGAATCTGCATTTGAGACAATATTTGGATCAATACCTAGCTAATGGTTTTATTCTACCGTCAAAGTCCCCGGCATCCTCGGCTTTGTTCTTCGTGCCCAAAAAAGAAGGCGACCTTAGAACTTGTATCGATTACCGCGCATTGAACCAGATAACGGTTAAAAACCGTTATCCTCTGCCTCTGATCCCTGAACTCCTTGACCAGGTGAAGGACGCTTGCATATACACCAAGTTAGATCTCCGGGGGGCTTATCATCTGGTACGAGTTAAAGAAGGCGACGAATGGAAAACTGCCTTCCGTACTAAATACGGATTTTTCGAGTACCAGGTGATGCCTTTCGGATTGTGTAACGCGCCGGCTGCCTTCCAATACTTCATGAATGATGTCCTTCGGGAACTCATCGATGTTTGTGTTGTCGTATATATCAGCGACATTCTGGTGTACTCCTCTTCGGAATCTGATCACAGAAAACACGTCAGGGCAGTACTTGAAAAACTACGCCAACACAAACTATTTGCTAAATTGGAGAAATGTGTTTTCCATACCACAGAAGTTGAGTTTCTAGGTTTCATCCTGACACCCAAAGGAGTCCGAATGGACTCAAGAAAAGTGGATGCCATCCTCAAATGGCCATCACCTAGCTCTGTAAAAGGGGTTCAAAGCATGCTCGGCTTTGCCAATTTCTATCGCAGGTTTATCCCGGAATTTTCACGCGTGGTACAACCCATTACTGCACTCTTGAGGAAAAATAAACGCTTTGAATGGTCTGAAGAAGCCGAGCAGGTCGTCAGGATTTAAAAGCTAAGTTTTCCTCCGCACCTACATTGAAACACCCGCGTCCAGATCTCCCTTATGTCGTCGAGACTGACGCATCCAGCCTAGCCATGGGAGCTGTCCTGTCCCAAAGAGATCCCGAAACCAACCAACTGCATCCCGTAGCATTTTGGTCCAGAAAATTCTCGGCACCCGAGGTTAATTATGCAATCACGGACAAAGAACTGTTAGCCATTGAGTCCGCTTTTAAAGCCTGGCGGCATTATCACCTTGGCGCTCGACATACCATCACAGTGATCACTGATCACCGGAATTTACAGTATTTGAAAACCGCCAAGGCTCAGTCATCACGGCAGCTCCGATGGGCTTTGTTTTTCGCTGAATTTGATTTCGTGATTACCTATCGACCTGGCTGCAAGAATGGAAAAGCAGACGCCTTATCCCGAATTGGAATGGGAGAATCTGATACAAACTCAGAACCAGTACCAATAATTCCCGAACAGAGGATTCTAGGCATGACTTTGTTACAGACGCTTGAAGACATTCAAGCCAGAGTGAAACAACTCCTGGACCCTACAACCTTACAGGATTGGATACAAAAGGGATCAGACTTTACCATAGATAATGGTTTACCTTATTTCCAAGGACGCTTATTCCTGCCACATAAGGAATTACACGAACAGTCATTTCCGGTTATCAGGATACATTAATAGAGGGACTCCCCGGTATTGCCAAGACAGAGGAAAAGGTGAAACGACAATTTTGGTGGCCCTCTTGGTGAAAAGATGTTAAATCTTTTGTGATGTCCTGTGGTGTTTGCGCCCAAAATAAAAGTCAAAAGAAAAGACCAGCCGGTCTCCTTCAACCTCTAGACATACCGCCAGCACCCTGGCACACCCTATCAATGGATTTTATTACGGACCTGCCTCCTTGTTCGGGGTACAATACTATTCTGGTAATTGTGGATTTGTTTTCCAAAATGGCCCACTTTATTCCTTTGAAAGGTTTACCTTCAGCTTCTGTCCTAGCCAAAGAATTCCTCGAAAATATTGTTCGGCTACATGGATTCCCATCTATACTAATCTCTGACCGGGGAAGCCAATTCATTTCCCACTTCTGGCGCAAATGTTGTCAAATGGCGCAGATCGACGTAAGATTATCGACCAGTCACCACCCTCAGACCGATGGTCAGACCGAGAGGACAAATCAGACCCTTGAGCAGTACTTACGGTGTATGTTACAGCAATCTGAAAGCAACTGGAAAGACATTCTTTGGATAGCCGAATACGCATATAATAATTTGGTACACTCTGGAACTGGCCACAGTCCTTTTTATACTTTGTTTGGGCATCACCCTCGAACCTCAAACCTTGACTCACCTCAGAACCTCGGAATGCCTGCAGTAGAACATCTGCATTCTACAATTACCCAAGCCTTTAAAGAGGCAACTACACATTTACAACAAGCCAAGAGAAAATACAAGGAGAATGCTGGTCTACATCGGAGTGAAGCACCTCCGTATCAGATTGGGGTTAGCTACCAGACATTTACCACTCAAAGGGCCTCGAACTTTTAACCCAAAATATCTGGGACCTTATTCTATTACGGCAATAATTAACCCAGTGGCTGTTAAACTTGATTTACCAGCTAGTATGCAAATTCACCCTGTTTTTCATGTGTCACTTCTGAAACCAGTGGTACCCGGAACCCGACTACTCAAACCTCCAGAACCTATTCTAATAGATGGGGAGCCCAAATTCAAAGTGAAGAACATTTTAGACTCAAAAATGTTTAGGTCAAAACTGTTCTTCCTAATTGATTGGAAGGGGTACGGACCTCAGGAGAGGTCGTGGGAACCCAGCGACCATGTGCATGCACCTCGATTAGTCAGGAAATTCCACCGACTCTTCCCAGACAAACCAAAACCCCCTGGAGGGAACAACCTTGGGAGGGGCCTTGGGGGGGAGTGCTGTCATGATGCCCGCTCCTGGGGAGCAGGTTCAATCCCTGCGTCCCCGAAAGTGGACATCCAGTCCCCAAGGAAGGACCCAGCAACCCCATATAGGGGCCCTTTGGACAGTGTCCTGGCGCCTATGCCGCCAGGCTCATAAAAGACATCAGTCCTGGCGCCATAGGCGCCAGGCTCTTTATGGGAGTGCTTGGGTGCACTTACCTGATGCAGACCATGCTGCAGGATCCCGGCCTCCTTGAGGCCTGAAAGGAACTACTTTACCTGTGGGACTAATTTACTATCCGGGCGTGGTCGGGGAAGGATACGTACCTGATTGGAGGAAGGATACATACCTGGAACTTCTTCCAAGGCTATTTAAACCCCACCCGAACAGCCACACATGCTTCGCGTTGTTCTGCATCTAGCAGCTGGACGCTCACCGTGTCTGCTCCTGCATCCTGACTTCTGCCACGCCTGCCAGCATCCTGGATCACCTGCAAAGGAAGAGAAGAAGAGGACAGAAGAAGGAAAAGTCCTTACCTGCTAAAACCGCATCCCGGAGACATCTCGCCGACAATCCTGAAAAGGAAGACTTTTATTTAAAAGCTCATCGCGTCGATCGCTGCAGCGCCGCATTCCACTCACCTTTACAGGGCGCCTCCATGTTCAGCAGCGATCATCCGGATTCGCAGTCACGCCCCAGCGCCTAGGGAGAAAAAGACCAGAACAAAAGGTGAGAGAGAGAAGGGAATAAGGAAAGCTAAATCTCCATGTTAAGACTTACCTGTTGATTCATTCCCTCTTCATTTCGGGTCGGTGCAGCATCCAGGCATTTCCGGACCCCGGCCCCTAAGGGGAAAAAGAGACATCAGCGTTAATGAGCGAATGAAAAGACATTACCAAAAAACGCTCATTAAAGACTTACCTGATTTCTACAAGGATTTCACCTCTCATCTCAGGTCGGTGCCTGTTCCTCGGCATTCCGTACCCCGGCCCCTATGGGGAAAAAGACAGTAGCATTAGTACATTAACGCATGGACACAAGGGGAACCTCTTATCAAAAAACTCACCTGGAAGCCAAGCAAGTTTGGTTCTCACCAATCCGAAAATCCAGTGAAGTAACTGGATACCAACGCGCCCCTGCATCAGAAGCAGGATGGAGAGCTCGTCCTTCCAGACCCTAAGGTGAGACGCTACGAGGAATCACAGAAGGGTTTCGAGGAGGGTGAGAGGGGAAAGTGGGAGGCCGATTGCATTACCCCGCAGACGGTTAATCCCCTATTTTCGCTACAGAAGGATACTTCTGCGAGCCAGACAAGCCAGATTTGGGGGCCCGGTCCAGTCCGTCTTCCGAACCCTGCGCATCACCTTAGAAGAGGTCATAGCAGCGCGAACCAGGCCAGCGCCTCCGTGGGAGTCAGGTGAGCGTTACAATACATCAGAAGAACATTCAACAACTCAGCAAGATCCTCTTATGGTCTCCAACATCATCCAGGTTCCTAAAACCTACCAGGAATACGCCAATGTGTTCTCTTCTGCTATTGTCCAAGCCCTGCCACCCCATAGGCCTGAGGACTGTGCTATTGAGACTGAACCTTCAGCCGTCATTCCCTTTGGCAGGATGTTCATCCTGTCTGAATCAGAGAAAAAGGCCCTTTGTGAATATCTAGATACTAACCTAAAAAATGGAACCATACGCCCATCCAAGTCTCCGGCTGGAGCTTCATTATTCTTTGTTCCTAAAAATCACACCAAGGAACTCAGACCTTGTCTTGATTATCGAGGTCTTAATCAGTGCACCCTTAAGGATCGATATCCATTACCCTTGATCTTGGATATCCTGGAAGCCATAAGAGGAGCCGCAATATTCACCAAATTGGACCTTAGGGGTGCTTATCACTTGATTCGTATTAGAGAAGGTGACGAATGGAAGACAGCCTTCAGAACACCCTTCGGTCATTACGAATACTTGGTCATGTCCTTTGGACTCTCTAATGCTCTGGCAATCTTCCAACGCTTCATGGACTGGGTGTTTTCAGATATGCTATTTCTTTTTATCATCGTCTACTTGGACGATATTTTGATATTCTCTAAGGATCCTCTCAAGCATGAAGAACATGTTAAATCAGTGTTACAACCATTATGTGAACACAAGCTTCTAGCAAAACCCGAGAAATGCCTTTATCCTGTTTCCACTGTTCACTATCTAAGATTTGTCCTTAGTCCAGATGGCATAGGAATGGATCAATCCAAGGTTAAAGTCATACTATCCTGGCCAACTCCGACCTCCGTAAAAAAGATCCAATTATTCCTGGGCTTGGCCAATTTCTATCGGAAGTTTATACCATCCTTCTTCGAGATTGTTCAACCGATCATCTCCTTGTTGAAAAAAGATACTCTCTATCGATGGACCCCAGCCAAGGAGAAGGCCTTCCAACGCCTAAAAACAGAATTTACACAATCCCCCATCCTGGTTCAATCTGAGATAAATCGACCATTCTTAGTGGAAACAGATGCCTCTAACTATGCCATCGGAGCAGTTCTGAAACAGGAACTAGATGACGGGCTGGAACATCCTATTGCCTATCTTTCACGGACATTGACCTCCAGTGAATCTCATTACTCAGTCTTAGAAAAGGAACTTCTAGCCATCTGCCAAGCCTTCACCGAGGGGCGTCATTTACCTCTAGGAGCTAAATATCCTGTCCAGGTTCGGACGGACCATCGAAATCTCCAAGTGTTACAGGCCCTGGAATGCAGGAACGTTGGGTGTTCTTCTCTGCTCAATACCAGTTCCAAATTCACCATGTTCCGGGAACACAAAACGTAATTGCTGATGCCTTGTCTTGGCGCCCTGACTATGAACCTCCTGATGACCGAGCATTTCCCAAGATGTTTACCCACACAATAATTGTAGCCCAGGCGACAAGCCTCCTAGATGAAGTCCGCAGTCAGACTCAATCCTCGGAACTCTGGAAAGGAATCTCAGACAGGAACCAGTGGAAACTGAAGACCAAAGATGGATACTTGTTCAACGACAATGCCTTGGTCATCCCAACACAAAAACTACAGCAAAGGATAATAAATCTCTGTCACAATACTCTTTACTCTGGGCACCGTGGTATTACCAAAACCCTCCGATTAATACAAAGGCAATTTTGGTGGCCTGGAGTGAAAACAGATGTACAAAGGTATATCCAGGCATGCTCTGTCTGTAATCAAAACAAACATGACAATAAGAGACCAGCGGGTTTATTGCAGCAACCTCCACTTCCAACAAGGCCTTGGGAATTCAGAGCAACAGATTTCATTGTGGAATTACCACCTTCCAGGGGATACACAACCATCATGGTCACCATTGATTTGTTCACCCATGTGGCCCATTTTACACCTCTGTTTAAACTACCATCCTCGTCAGAACTTGCTGGAATTTTCCTGGAACACATTTTCCGACTGCATGGACTCCCTTCCAAGATCATATCAGACAGAGGGCCCCAATACATTTCCCAGTTCTGGAAACATCTTTGCCAAATACTAGGAATCCAACACGCTCTTTCCTCGGGATATCATCCCCAAACCAACGGAGCCACAGAGCGCGTAAACCAAACCTTGGAACAATACCTCCGTTGCTTCGCTACCAAGGTCCAGGACGATTGGTCCCTCTTAATACCAGTGGCAGAATTCGCCTATAATAATTCGGACCACTCTGCTATTAAGACCAGTCCTTTTTACTGTAGCCAAGGATTCCACCCTTCGGTTCTACCCTATATCCTTCCTCATCCTACACCAGTTCCAACAGTCGATTCCTGGATTGAAATGCTCATTAATGTCCAAAGAGAAGCCAAAGAACAATTAGAAAAGGCCAGGACCCAGACCAAACTGTATGCAGATTCCAAACGAAGACCTAGCCCCTCCCACACTATAGGGGATAAGGTTTGGCTTCCCAGCTTCCAGGGCCCGGCTCAGGGCAGACATTCTGAACATGAAACTATCATGGGTGGACCCAGGGAAGTTTGCATATACAGAGGTGATGATCCCCTTGGCATCACATATCACCTGCACATTGATGGAATTCCAGTGCTTGCGGTTTCGATAGATGTGCTCTGTGGCCCTAGGTGGACGTTGTGGGATGTTTTTATCCACGCATCCAAGCCCTACCTCAAAACTGTGCAGTATTGACATGGAAAACATCATGATGGCCAGAGCTTCCCAGAAAATGCACAGGGAAACGCATGAAGAATAGGCTGCCACTCATTTTTGCCGATGTTATGGGCACAGAAGGACACTGCCTAAATTCACCATTGGACTACCCACACAGTAGTCTGAAACCATTGGGAGTGGCAATGCTGATTGCCAAAAGCAAACCCATAACTGTTGGGAATTCATTTTCTTAAATCCCAAAAAGGGGTGCAGTACCAGTACTCACCACTATCCAAAAGCCGGCGTTTTAAAACAACACCAGATTTTACTTTTTGTAGAAAACTGAATAAATGAACCCAAAACATGCCAACGAAAGACATTTTAAGAGGTGGATCCAATGTAAAGTTATATTCTGAAGTGACTTGAAGGTTTATAACAAGACTGGCTGAGCTGTGGATTTCAGCAGTTTAAGTAAATTTGGACTGAAAGACACTACAAATCTAAATGTTTAAAAGAAATGAGTGACCTACTTTGAGTGTCACATAGGTTGCAATTGTTTAAATGTCATAGTTTTAAACTTAGAATCAGCATCCTAGCTGCATATGTAAAAAATGTCTTGACTTAAACTGGGGAACAGAAATGACATGTAGCTAAAAACTGGCTTAAAGAGATTCCAATTTTGCCTGGCAACTACCCCCCATCAGGAGTGAAACTTGAGTCACAGCTGTGTTCCCAGGCCTATCTGCCTTTTGCTGGCCACACTAAGGATATGCCATCTCTCTGATAATTGAATTAAGGGGAGCCCCCACAGAATACAGGAGCTCTGAACAAAGCCCTGTCCTGACTCAGGCAAATGTTTTATTGGCGGGAGTCGTAAATGGAACTTCCTCTTGGCAGAAGCTGGGAGGGGCAGGGTCTCTGAGCTTGGCAGAAACTGGAAAGACTGGTTTCTGTACCATGTGACATGAAAAGACACACCTCTATAGCCAGAATATGGTTTTAGAAAAAGATGAATAACTCATAGAGCGGACTTGTGAAAATTATTTAAATGACACCATAATTCTTGTGATTTTTCTGCCCACATTTTAAGAGGTTTTTAGAACCGGTGGCATGTTCAGGGGAGTTTTAGCGGAAAAGAGGATATTACTCAAAATGTGTGCATGTGAAAAATCTGACACTTCATCAACTAATGTCCATACTCCTTGCGCACATGTGTGTAAATTTGGGTTAATGTCCGGTATTGCAAACCAGTTAAAAAGTGCAAAATATCGCCATTTCTGAATGCAAGCCCCCAGGAAGAGCAGAGTTGGAACAGGGGATACCTCCTGTGATATGTGATGGGTGCATGTAATTTCAAACCACTGTGTAGCTATGAAATATGTATTTGGTTCAAATCTAGATTTGTGTGCAAGTTGACAGGAGGAGTGGACTTTCTGCAGGCTGTAAAATGACATCACTCTGACACAACTTAGCTCCCCCAATCAGGGGAGAAATTAAAGCTTGGCCAATGATAAGTGGAGAGGGGCTGGCTAGTGATGCTGCTCACACACACCCATTTTAAAAACACATAAAAGCAGAGAGACAAGACAGATAGGGACCTTCAAATCCATTTGCAGCTGGAAGCTCTGCCGGGAAAATCCATACTTTACCTCCATCAACCTTCAGAGAGCAGACATAGAGACTTCAAATCTATCAAATCTCCAGAATCCAGAGGGAGAGCAGACCCAGACCGCTGTTAGCAGAACCAGAGAGAGCTGACCCAGATCACTGTGAAGTGCAGAGACCAGAGTCCAGTCTAAAACCTGACCAGATCCGTGGCAAGGCCCATTTAATTCAAGAATATAGTGTGAGTACCTAGAAAACTGTGCAGAACCAATCTCTTAGTTAAAATGATATAATTCAATCCTATTTTAATCTAAGTAGAACTGTCTCCTAACTGTCACCTGTCATTTGTAAAGCTGTCACTTGTCATTTTCTAGTTGCAAGCTGCACTTGTCTTTGTGAACTTTAAAATTTAAAATCTGAAAAACGACCTTTATTTAATCGCTCATATCTCCGTGACCGTTTGTGCTAGAGACTTGCAGTAACTTTCATCTGGAAGCTAGCCCTTGTAGTTCCTCTGTAATCGCGCCAGACGCATTCGCGAATTTTGTCGCGATTTGAAAATTTCTCCACTTGCAAAAAGATAGCTGCTTTTGCTTTCCTCTGAAAAAAAATCGTTTGCCTCATAAAAACTATCCCTGCCTCACTGCTAGAGTGAGCCTGAGCTAATATTAACTAGACAAAAGTGTGGTTGTTCCCAAAACACTTTGGGAACTCCCGTCCCCTGCACACTATCGAATATCTGAAAAAATCAGAACAATAACTCAAGAGAGTTTCTGGATTTCGTTCACATATAATCTTTTAGGTAGAATTTTTGGAAAAACGAGAATTATGACAGAAACACGTTTCATGATACATAAATAATTTTCCTTAAACAAGTAAGCAAATATGCAAATATTTTCTGGAGACCAGAGATTTTCGTAAAATTATCCTTTTCTTTATTGTACAAAGCATATGGTGGTGCCCAACGCGTTTCGAGTACAACTCTTCTTCAGGGGCAATGGCACAATTGTTTCATTTTTCTACAAAGTGAAGAGATGATATAAGTCAAATTATATTAGCCCATACATATAGTTTATCTCTGTTTTTATCTCAGTTTAACTCAAAAATAGCGTCAACAAGTCATCAGTTGAACATAAAGTAACACATTTAAACAGGTGATCGTAATTTAAGAAAAATATTCATTAATACAAAAAAACACACTTGGAAACCATATAGTAGTGTGCTTGTAATATTAACTAGATACCACTCACCCTGAACCTCCTAGAGGGAATTAAAAGCATTTTAGCATATTTTTTTTCTACATTGCCAGCACATTTAAAAGCATTTGGGCCTGTGTTTTCAACGTCTGTAGTCTAAGTTGCTGGGTGAACTGAATTACATTTGAATTGCATTTCTGAGAATTGTGTGCCTTCCTTCCCTTTCCTTGCATTGCATAAAAGGGGGGGGGTGAATTGTCCAAGAAAGTGATTACATTGTCTTTTGCTGAAATCCTATCAAGTTATTTTCTGTACTGCATTTCATTCCACATTGCATCCATTTGAAACCATAAAAGTATTGTTGCTATCTTATCCATTTCATGTCAACTCCTTAGTGATTATCAAGAAGTGTGCTAGTGCCAGATTCTCCGTTGTTAATCTTTATCATATCAGATTAAGTGTGCTATTCAATTATTAATTTATTCTAAAGTGTGATATATATACCTATTGTTTAAACTATCAATTAAACCTTTTAACTTGCAAAACAGAACTACTTCTTGGCTCAGTGGGGTCAGGAGGATTCCAAGAGAGGGGTGTTATATAGGGGTAGTCATCCAGAACGCATGAACTGGACATAAAGATATATCAATAAGGGTTTTCATTCAGTATTCTAGACTAGGCGTTGACTTGGCTGTAGTGCGGAATTGAATCCTCTTACAAATTGGGGGCTCGTCCGGGATGGGCACCCCAGCACAGTGCAATTTAATGGGGAACCCCAGGAGAGTAGGCCCATTAAGGGCATCCTGAAAACCTCTGCCCAGTTAGGTCAGTGGGGGGGTACCCATCAAATCCTGGCAGCAAGGAGGAATCTGAAGACTCCTCTGAACTGCGCAGGACACAGGAGACCAGGTCCCCACATTCGGCCAGCCATTCCCAGGCTCGCAGAATCCGGGAAAACCTGGAAGAGCAGACAGGAACCTCTGGGAGCAGTCCCTCTGAGTCAGAGGATGAATGGACAAGGGTTACCCGAACCAAAAAGGCCAATAAGGCAAAAAGGGCCTTGCTTAAGGGCCCCTTAAAGCAGATTAAGGCGATCAGGAGCGTCATCACGCCTTACCATAAGAACGCTAAGTATTCTGTTTGGGAGCACTTAGAGTTGTTTGAGCAAATGATGGAGACTTTCCATTTGAAGGACAGCCAAAGCTGTATCCAATATGTAAAGTGGACATTCTCCCCAGAGTACTCCAGTTTCTTTGCGGGGCTGGAGGACCAAAATCATTTAAGATGGTCCACCTATAAGGCGGCCATCTTGAAACATTTTTCCATTCATAGAAATCCTCAAGAGGCTCGCAAGGCAGCCTACAATTTGCAATGTGGGGAGGATCAGGCCCCACAAGAATTTGTGCAAGAACTGAAACGTGCTTTTGCGCAGACCACCAGAAGGGTGCGCACAGACAGTAGAGAATTCATTAATACATTTTTTCATGCCTTGCCCAAATACATAATGACCCAGCTCGTGAGGGATTTTCATGAGAAAAGATCTTTAGACTGGGTCATTGAACAGGCTACCCGGATCTATGAGGTGCAGAAACCGGTAGATAGCAAAAGTAATGCCCAGAAAAACCCCAAAGCCAACAGCACCCCTGCTGCTGCCAAGGTGGCAGAGGTAAAGGTCACCCCCGTTTTGGATTTGGAGATGGGGGGGCCTAAAAACCTACCTGCACCTAATAATCCTAGGCCCAGAAGGTCCTCGGGCCAGTCACAGACAGGGAGCCAGGGAGGCAGCCCCACCAATAGGGTCCCTCGCTCTCCTGATTATGTAAGTCCCCGTTACAAGGGAAATCGACCCATCCTGGGTTATGTGTGGACTCCTCCAGCCCAAGGGGGGGGATCCAGCCAAGCACCTAACCCAGGGAACTTCCCTCCCAACTTCCCACAGGAGGGCAGAAATTCTCCAAATCCTGGGCAGAACTTTTTCCCCAGGTATCCACCCAATTTCCAACCCCAAAATCATCCATCCTTCTTTCCCCAATTCCCTGAGCCCAGACAACCTAATCCGGGAGAGGGGAGGCCAAGGGTGGAGGGGTACCCAAATCTTCCCAATCCGGGGTATTACCAGAGAAGGGACAGCTACCCTTCCCGGGATCAGCCCAGGGGAGAAAACAGGGCCCCGTATCAGCCTGAGCGGGTTTCCCAGTTAGAGCGCCAGGTTCAAAACATGGCGCGGGATCTGGGTCACATACTGAGGGCTCAGCAGAACCCTCAGATGGGCGTGCCGGCGCAGAACGCACCCAACTCTGGACCTGGTGCTCCAGAACAATGACGGGGGCAGCACCCCGATAACTCACCGGTTCCCAGGGAGGAGGCACAAAGGGAAGGGGGGTGTAAAGCCTTGGAGGAAGCTTCCTTCCTCACTTGTAAACAGCCCGTGGAAACCCAGGAACCGGAAACAAAATCTCTTGCCCCTGAAAGTCTGCCTCCTAAGGAGCAGAGGGGGGGTAGGAGAAACAAAAGACCCAAACAGACTCAGTTTGAGGAGGAGGTACAGATCTTCCAATTTGAGGGGGAGGGATCCTCAGAGGATCCTGGGAAAAGGATCTTCTCCTTCAGAGAGGGGGGAACTCCTCCCAGAGAAAAATGGGTCCCTAGGGATGCAAGTCCAGACTGGGGAGATGTGGAGACTGAGCTACCGCCGCCCACCATCTCATCCCAGAACCAACAGCAAGAAAATCCCCTGGTTCAAACCCATCCTGATGACTGCCTCCAAAAAGGGGGGGGCGGCCCGGAACCGGAGCCAGGGGAACCCACAATGGCTCTGATCTCCAGTTGCCAACTTTTTCTTTCAGATTCCCAAGGCTCTCCACAGAATTCTGCCCAAATCTCTTCGCTAGCGATGTCCAAAACCAGAAAGTTAGCCCACCAGTTGTCCAAAAATGTGCATTATCTGTGCCCTCTTGAGGAGAAGGAGGGAAGATACTATGCCCCGGTACAAGTACAGGGGCAGGGTACAATTTTGGCACTGGTGGACACTGGATCTCAAGCTACCCTTCTGTCAAGAAGGGCCTTTGACGAACTGAATGCAGGAAGGGGAGAGAATTACCAAATTCCTCTCACCTCTCTTCCTGGACAACTCCAGAACTTTGACGGGAAGGGACAGCAGACTTGGACATTAAGATCGGGCGACACAAGGTGAAACACCCGGTCATAGTTGTGACTCCAGAGGGCACACCTTGTTTACTAGGGAATGACCTCCTGAGAAGGTTGTCACCCCTAATAGATTGCGTAAACAAGGTCCTCTGGACCCAGACTAGCCGACCAATAAAATTAAAACAGAGTGTCAACCATGTTAGTTTAAACGGCACCTGCCACATGGTTGAACAAAAATCTGACCAAGTAGAATTCCACTTCCAGAATAGCCAAATTCCAGACGTGACAGTAATAGCAGTAGGACAACAGACTGGTGATGGGGGGTCCTCTCTATTTCTGAAAATCAACCTTCCTTCCAGCCTAAAGTGGTACTCCACGCTGGAAGGAAACACTCTGAAATTCTATACTAATCCACAATCAGAAACCCCCACTCCTATAGTCAAGAAAGATGTGAAATCAGCTCAGAGCCTGGCTGAGATTCAGCAAATTGGAGAGCAGTTGTTCATCCCTGTCCAGTTAAATGATGGGAAGGACTCTGTTCTCGCTCGAGTGTGTGTGAACAACGGTAAGAGCTTCATCAGCGAAGCCATGTTCCGCCAACTCCCAAAAGATCCAGCCATTCCCACCTTCAAACTGATAGACAAATGGGAAATGGACCTGGAAGCACCCAATTCAAAACATCTCCTGCCAAGCAGGTGTATGCTCAAAATCTCCATTGGCAACAAGAGCATAGTCCATAATTGTTCGGTCGTGCGAGACGTCCCTGCCGCCTTTTACTTAGGCAGTGACATTCTCAATCGCTTTGCCATTAGTTTGGACCTAATAAACTTCAAAGCTTGGTCCCGATTAGCGGATAATCCCATGGGCTTTGATGATCCAGAAAAAGCATTTAGGTCAGCTCAATTGCTACCTTATGCAGTTGAAATTCAGATTAAAGAGGAAGTCACCATCCCAGAAAGGACTCGACAATTCTCCCTGGAAGTGAAAGCTAAAAGAGGACAACATTTGAAACCCTGATGCTTACATACATCTAAACGCTTCTCTCCAACAGCAAGGGTTGGGGGTAAACCCAACTCCATTAGTCAAATAGAACATGACACCATTCCAATAGAGGTGGATAACAGCGACTTAAAGAGTATTACTCTAGCCGCAGGCACCATTATTGGAATGGCGGTTGATGACCGACATTTTTCCATCAACTTAGTAAATGAACTGTTAGGACTAATCCCCAAGGACTGTTTTGACAGTGACAGTGATGACAATACAACACCAGACAGGATTTTTACCCGGCATGGGGGGAAATTCCTGGTGTACACTTCTTGCCCTTATGGTAAGGAAGATGTGACTTGTGACTTCAGGAGGGATGAGGTGATTTTCCAGGTCCATGAGGGCTACCTTTCCCACCTGAAGCCTCCAGTCCAAATCAGCACTCTGACCAGGGACTTCTCCACCCAGCTGGAGGAGGCCGTGGAGATAGCCAAACCAGAAGTCTTTCCAGGCTTCAGGCAGATGGTGGAAGAGAGAGTCAACCTAGCTGATGCCTGTGTGACTCTGGAACAGAAGCAAAAGTTGAAACAAGTTTTCTTGGATTTCCAAGATCTCTTTGCGGTAGACTCATATGACTGTGGTCGCACCGACATCCACAAAACAACAATCCCCACGGAACCTGGCATGACTCCAGTGTTTGTGAAGCAATATCGCTTGCCTCTCGCATCAATGGAGTCCCTTACTGAAATAATTAAGAACCTTGAGTCCTGGGGAATAATCCGTCCAGTCCACAGCACCTTCAATAATCCGGTGCTGGGAATATTAAAGCCAAACGGCCAGTCGAGACTCTGTGCTGACCTCAGGGAGCTCAACAAACGGGTCCATACTTCCCGATGGCCTCTGCCCTACATTCACCAAGGGCTGGCCCAGATCCAGGGGTCACAGGTATTCACTGCAATAGACCTGACCAATGGATACTGGACCGTGCCGGTCAGTAGGGAGGACCAATACAAGCTGGCTTTTACCTTTGGGGGCCAGCAGTACACCTGGACCCGGACTCCCTTCGGATACCTCAACTCCGGCAATGAATTCAACATTTTTCTACACAAGGCCATGCCCGACCTGGGTGCGAGGGGTAACCTGGCTTATGTAGATGATGTCCTCATCAAAAGTTCATCTGTGGAGGAACACATAGCGGAGATCCGTTATGTTCTGACACAGTTGAGGGCCGCCGGAGCAAAACTTTCCTTTCAGAAAGCACAGTGGTGTAGAACCCGTGTTAATTTCTTGGGGCATGAGATTACTCCTCAGGGCCTCTGTCCCCAGGAAAAGAAAGTGGAAGCACTTCAGAAACTGAAAGACCCCACAACTCTGCGGGAACTAAGGAGCCTCCTTGGACTGACTAATTACAGCAGAAAGTTCATTGAGGGCTACGCAGAGATCACCAGACCCCTGATTCATCTCCTGAAGGGGGGGGTCAAGTGGGAATGGGGTCCAGAACAAGCCGAGGCAGTAAGACAACTCAAGAGAAGCCTCTCACAAGCGCCTTGCCTAGCTTACCCTGTCAGAAACAAGGAGTTCTTCCTGGAGACAGGGTTCTCTAATACGTGCTTGACGGCAGTATTATACCAAAAGCATGACAAGGTCAATAAAGTAATCTCCTATGCGAGCAAAACTTTATCCTCTGTGGAGGAAAAATTCAACGATTGTGAGAAGGCACTCCTGGCAACGGTGTGGGCATTGAAGAATTACCGCCCGTTTATCCATGGGGAACACATCATAGTGGAGACTCCACACCAGCCTCTGCAATATCTCCAAAGTGATAGAATCCGGGCCGGAAATGCGAGTAATTCCCGAATTACTTCCTGGATTCTGTCAATGCAAGGCTTTCCTGTGGAGGTCAGATATGGCTAAAACAAGAAGAGTCCCCTCGCGCAAGGTCTGGCTGACTTGCATGATTGTGCCAGAGAAAACTGTCTCGAGGTTGAAAGTCTAAAAATAAAGGACAACACGGAGGCATACCTTAATTCCCCCCACAAAGTCTTTGAAGAGGACAAGTGTGAGGGAATGCCCACTGTCTATGTGGATGGATGCTCTTACCATGTTGACAACAACGGGGAGAAAGAACTGGTGGCCGGCGTAGGGAATGCATGGGTGAATGAGTCCCCAGAACCCTCCGCTGGATACAAAATTGGTCCCCGAAGTATTCAGGTGGCAGAATTGATGGCTGTGCATCAAGCCATCCTCACTGCTGTCCAGCATCAACTCCGCGAACTGGTCATAATCACAGATTCGGATTATGTACGGAACGGGTTCGTGGAGCACCTGGTTAATTGGAAAACCAGAGGCATGTTATGTGCTAATAACAAACCCTTGAAACATGGGAAGTTGATCCAAAACATTGACGATCTGGTCACCTCGAATGAGATGACCATCTATTGGAAAAAGATCAAGGGTCATTCCAAAGTAGAGGGACCAGACAAAACTGGAAACGACTTAGCTGATCAGCTGGCCAAAACCGGGGCCATCCAAGGGGATCTAATTGAGATTGAGTCCCTGTTGGGGGAGATCCAGGTCACTGCTATCACTAGGTCCCAGACAAATGCTCACAATGATCTTTCAATTGCACAATGGAGCAAGGAGACCACTGATGCGGATTTGATTACCGCTCAGAAGGGGGATCCAGTTATTGGTAAGTTTTACCAGCACCTTGAGGACCCTGAGAACTTTCCCCTGACGGATACCGATTACACTGGGAAAGAGGACCTAAGAGTGTTGATGAAATGTCCAAAAATGTTCCGAATCCAAAACGGTTTGCTGGTAAGGAAATCCAAAGCTGGCCACGATCAGTGGGTGGTTCCTACCTCATTCCGAAGCCTGATGTTAAGTCACGCCCATGATGCGGCCACCGCCGGTCATAGGGGGTTTCACACAACATTGGAAATCTTAAGAGAGGTTGCATACTGGTCACACATGGGGCAGGACCTCGACCAATACTTGAAGGGGTGTCTTGTGTGTGCACAATTTCAGCCATCATCCCTCACGCACCGTGCGCCTCTCCAAAAGAGGGGGATGACACTGCCATGGTCAGATTTACAAATCGACTTTGTAGGCCCTGTGATTCGCTCTGCTAGGGGGAATAAGTACATGTTGACTGTGACATGCTTGTTTACCAAGTGGGTGGAATGTCTCCCAGCCCCAAATTGCAAGGCAGAAACGGCAGCTGCCTTGATGATTAACCACATCTTTTCCCGTTTTGGTCTACCTCAAAGGATTGAGTCAGACAGAGGTAGCCACTTCACCAGTGAAGTAATGACAAAGATGTGGGAGATACTGGGGGTCAAGAGAAAGCTGCATATTGCTTATAGACCAGCTTCTTCTGGGGCAGTAGAGAGATATAACCGAACCATTGTGAGCATATTAAAGAAGTTTGTGGCAGATTCTGGGCCAAGTTGGGATATCCGATTACCTCTGGTCCTAATGGCCATCAGATCTACCCCTTCATCTGCAACCAAAATGTCACCATTTGAGTTGATGACTGGACGCAAGATAGTGCTTCCTCAGCATTTGCTCTACAGGACCCAAGAGCAGACACTGATAAATGACTCCACTACTCATGAGTATGTGGAGAATTTAAGGAAACACCTTCAACATGCTTTTGCTTATGCTCAGCGGAATCTAGAAAGATCAGCTGATAGCATGAAGACCCACTATGACCTGAAAACTTCTAGGAAGGAATATCAGGTGGGGGACCGGGTCTATCTATACAACTTCCAAAGAAACCAGGCAAAACAGCGGAAATTTTTGCCTACATGGAAGGGACCCTTTGAGATCATCGACAAGATCTCCCCTGTGGCCTACAAAATCCACATCCCCAAAGGTCCTTTGGCAGAGGGGGAAGACAAGTGGGTCCACATAAACCAGTTGAAATGTTGCCATCCCAGGCACACTCTGCAACAACTGGAGGAATCCTCTGGAATCCTAGCGGGTACTGTCTCAGATTAATTCAGTTCCAACCATAAAACATACCACATCTAGTCTCTAAAATATTGTGATTTGCATGAAACTGTCTCTTAGTTATACTGTTTTTTTTTCAAAATAAGAATGTAATGTTTCGTTATGATGAAATGCATATGCTGCCCCACTATCTCAACAGTGGTGGAAAAAACGTCTATGAATAGGTATTGCCGCTCTTCCTTTGTCGTCCTAGGAGAAAGAAAACCTGGAGACGGGACAAGGAGGACGATCCGGAGACCGGGAGCAGAGACGCAACGGGCCCGGGGTACCGCCCAATTTTCCCATCAGGACCGGCGAGGAGAACCGATCGATCCGACCGGATGGAGAAAAAGATGCTGAACTGTGCCATCTATTGGAAGAAGATGAGGAAACATCCCAGGTCTTGCGAGTCCCATTCGTGAAATAGAATGGCCATCGCAAGAGGGGGGCTTGTGGGATGTTTTTATCCAAGCCCTACCTCAAAACTGTGCAGTATTGACATGGAAAACATCATGATGGCCAGAGCTTCCCAGAAAATGCACAGGGAAATGCATGAAGAATAGGCTGCCACTCATTTTTGCCGATGTTATGGGCACAGAAGGACACTGCCTAAAACCACCATTGGACTACCCACACAGTAGTCTGAAACCATTGGGAGTGGCAATGCTGATTGCCAAAAGCAAACCCATAACTGTTGGGAATTCATTTTCTTAAATCCCAAAAAGGGGTGCAGTACCAGTACTCACCACTATCCAAAAGCCGGCGTTTTAAAACAACACCAGATTTTACTTTTTGTAGAAAACTGAATAAATGAACCCAAAACATGCCAAAGAAAGACATTTTAAGAGGTGGATCCAATGTAAAGTTATATTCTGAAGTGACTTGACGGTTTATAACAAGACTGGCTGAGCTGTGGATTTCAGCAGTTTAAGTAAATTTGGACTGAAAGACACTACAAATCTAAATGTTTAAAAGAAATGAGTGACCTACTTTGAGTGTCACATAGGTTGCAATTGTTTAAATGTCATAGTTTTAAACTTAGAATCAGCATCCTAGCTGCATATGTAAAAAATGTCTTGACTTAAACTGGGGAACAGAAATGACATGTAGCTAAAAACTGGCTTAAAGAGATTCCAATTTTGCCTGGCAACTACCCCCCATCAGGAGTGAAACTTGAGTCACAGCTGTGTTCCCAGGCCTATCTGCCTTTTGCTGGCCACACTAAGGATATGCCATCTCTCTGATAATTGAATTAAGGGGAGCCCCCACAGAATACAGGAGCTCTGAACAAAGCCCTGTCCTGACTCAGGCAAATGTTTTATTGGCGGGAGTCGTAAATGGAACTTCCTCTTGGCAGAAGCAGGGAGGGGCAGGGTCTCTGAGCTTGGCAGAAACTGGAAAGACTGGTTTCTGTACCATGTGACATGAAAAGACACACCTCTATAGCCAGAATATGGTTTTAGAAAAAGATGAATAACTCATAGAGCGGACTTGTGAAAATTATTTAAATGACACCATAATTCTTGTGATTTTTCTGCCCACATTTTAAGAGGTTTTTAGAACCGGTGGCATGTTCAGGGGAGTTTTAGCGGAAAAGAGGATATTACTCAAAATGTGTGCATGTGAAAAATCTGACACTTCATCAACTAATGTCCATACTCCTTGCGCACATGTGTGTAAATTTGGGTTAATGTCCGGTATTGCAAACCAGTTAAAAAGTGCAAAATATCGCCATTTCTGAATGCAAGCCCCCAGGAAGAGCAGAGTTGGAACAGGGGATACCTCCTGTGATATGTGATGGGTGCATGTAATTTCAAACCACTGTGTAGCTATGAAATATGTATTTGGTTCAAATCTAGATTTGTGTGCAAGTTGACAGGAGGAGTGGACTTTCTGCAGGCTGTAAAATGACATCACTCTGACACAACTTAGCTCCCCCAATCAGGGGAGAAATGAAAGCTTGGCCAATGATAAGTGGAGAGGGGCTGGCTAGTGATGCTGCTCACACACACCCATTTTAAAAACACATAAAAGCAGAGAGACAGGACAGATAGGGACCTTCAAATCCATTGGCAGCTGGAAGCTCTGCCGGGAAAATCCATACTTTACCTCCATCAACCTTCAGAGAGCAGACATAGAGACTTCAAATCTATCAAATCTCCAGAATCCAGAGGGAGAGCAGACCCAGACCGCTGTTAGCAGAACCAGAGAGAGCTGACCCAGATCACTGTGAAGTGCAGAGACCAGAGTCCAGTCTAAAACCTGACCAGATCCGTGGCAAGGCCCATTTAATTCAAGAATATAGTGTGAGTACCTAGAAAACTGTGCAGAACCAATCTCTTAGTTAAAATAATATAATTCAATCCTATTTTAATCTAAGTAGAACTGTCTCCTAACTGTCACCTGTCATTTGTAAAGCTGTCACTTGTCATTTTCTAGTTGCAAGCTGCACTTGTCTTTGTGAACTTTAAAATTTAAAATCTGAAAAACGACCTTTATTTAATCGCTCATATCTCCGTGACCGTTTGCGCTAGAGACTTGCAGTAACTTTCATCTGGAAGCTGAGATCCTAGGCTTTCCTAGGACTTCAAAATGATATTGCTAGCCCTTGTAATTCCTCTGTAATCGCGCCAGACGCATTCGCGAATTTTGTCGCGATTTGAAAATTTCTCCACTTGCAAAAAGATAGCTGCTTTTGCTTTCCTCTGAAAAAAAATCGTTTGCCTCATAAAAACTATCCCTGCCTCACTGCTAGAGTGAGCCTGAGCTAATATTAACTAGATACCACTCACCATGAACCTCCTAGAGGGAATTAAAAGCATTTTAGCATATTTTTTTTCTACATTGCTAGCACATTTAAAAGCATTTGGGCCTGTGTTTTCAACGTCTGTAGTCTAAGTTGCTGGGTGAACTGAATTACATTTGAATTGCATTTCTGAGAATTGTGTGCCTTCCTTCCCTTTCCTTGCATTGCATAAAAGGGGGGGTGAATTGTTCAAGAAAGTGATTACATTGTCTTTTGCTGAAATCCTATCAAGTTATTTTCTGTACTGCATTTCATTCCACATTGCATCCATTTGAAACCATAAAAGTATTGTTGCTATCTTATCCATTTCATGTCAACTCCTTAGTGATTATCAAGCAGTGTGCTAGTGCCAGATTCTCCGTTGTTAATCTTTATCATATCAGATTAAGTGTGCTATTCAATTATTAATTTATTCTAAAGTGTGATATATATACCTATTGTTTAAACTATCAATTAAACCTTTTAACTTGCAAAACAGAACTACTTCTTGGCTCAGTGGGGTCAGGAGGATTCCAAGAGAGGGGTGTTATATAGGGGTAGTCATCCAGAACGCATGAACTGGACATAAAGATATATCAATAAGGGTTTTCATTCAGTATTCTAGACTAGGCGTTGACTTGGCTGTAGTGCGGAATTGAATCCTCTTACAACGTAGGGCCACATGGGTGCAATCTATGGCACCGAGATCTTTGGGGAAGTGTGCCACCCTGTAGAAGTCCAGGACCACGGCCTGCCTTTCTGCGGGTGTTCTGGGCATGTATATGTGCCTGTGGACTGAGGGGCACGCAGTGATGATTGCCAACACCTGGTGTAGGCAGCGTGACTGTGTGGCCTGTTAGACCCCCCCCCACTATGGCAGTTGATTGCTGAAATGACCCAGTGGCCAAAAAATGCAGTACATTGAGCATCTTCTCCAAGGGGCTCCCTGATTGGGAGCACAGGGTAGGCGATGTGAGATCATACTCCCACACCCTGACCAGCTCTAGGATGATATGAGGTGGAAACCTATACCTACCATAGACCTGGTCATCAGGCATCCCAAAAAGCCTGGTCCTGGGCAAAAAAATGCGGGGCTTGGCTATTCTCCTCGTCCTGCGGTGTCCCACGATCGCTGCTGCGAGGAACGGGACATTCATTGTAGCTGTATATGCTTGTTTGTTGTTTGTGTGCACTTTTATGCTGCGCGAGGGCGCTTCTGCCTGCTTTCGTGTGGCTGACGTAATTGTGCGTGTGTGTGTGTTTTGACGTGTGCGGGTTTTCCCTATTCAATTCCATGAATATGTGTAATTCTCGTGCGTGTGGGTGTTCTGTGTACTTCCCAGCAGTACTTACCCTGTTATGCCCTTATTTTCACACGTTGTTCCCCATTCCGTGTGTTCCGCCCCTTGTTCCGCCCCCTTTTTGATGTGTGCGCTGACGTTGTGTGCTTTAGCTGTGCGTGTCGCGCACATCGTTCGGGATGTGGAAATGACGCATGCACTGGGGTTCGCCACGTGCGGAGTTGGCGCCGATCCCGGAAATAACACGCGCAGGTCCTTCCGTGAATCGCACGCGTGCGATTCGCACTCGTGCGCTGGCTTTTTCACGCTTGTGCCTGCTTGCGGCACTGATTTCGGCGCACATTTATTACATGAATTACCCACTTAATGTATTTCAGTCACTTCTATTCACCCAGACTCCAATTCCTCACAGCAACCTATGTTCCCTTTTAGAGCTGTCTCTATGGTGTTCAGTTACTAACACTTCTGTTTCTTAAAGGATATTTGGCTGATCTTGAGTAAATCATCTACAAAAACTGTGACCAATGTCTAATATATATCCTCCAACACCCCCATTCTTATGCCATGCTTGTTTTTTTAATTACATATTTCTAACATGATTTCATGATTTTCCTCCACAAATTAGACATTTCAAGGGAGCTACAAAAAATAATACATTGTGTAGTCTCCTATTTGACAGCTTGTGGGCATGAGGAAATAGTATGTGTCTCTATTGTGGGGCTAGTATGATTATGTTTGTGATTCCATACCTCTCTTGCCGATATGAAAGAAGATTGGGTTTATGATATTTATCCAAACGGTTGGGGTTCACATCATTCAAATTTCTTGTGACCGCTTGTTTAATTAAAAAAAAAAAAACAATTGTCAACAGCTTATCACCACTTACTATGACTTCTAGGCAATGGGGGATGCTCTCTGAACCAATTTCACATGGTGTCCTCTTTCCCCCCTTTCCTCACCACTGGCCTGATTCCAGTTCATCCTTTTTTCTTCTCCAAAAATATTATTTTTACTTTTTGTTTTCAATTATTTGTGAATAGTTTAAAAATATTTGCAAACATTTCTTGCATCGAACAAGCTGGAGTAACATTTAGTCATTTATTCTATGGGGAGAATGAATAGGGACAGGCCAAACCAGTTTTTTTTTTTTTCAAACTTCTGTAATAACTTTTTTTATTTTGTAACAGATCTTTCCCAAAAATTCCATGCTGGGTGGGGGGCATGACAAACTTTTTGCTTGCAAAATTTCAGCCAAATCCGAAGGCTGTGCTCAATGGCTGTAGCACCTAGTGGGTCCAAAAGAAACATATTGGGGAAACACATATAGTGGATATGGCTGAAGGTCATGGTCAGTGGCCCGGTAGTGTTTTGAAACATACAGTGGGCATGGCCAAAGTCTGTGCTCACTGGCCAGGGCTGAAGGCCCTAGCAATTGGTTTCAAAAGGTATGTATAATGGCCACAGCCGAAGGCCATGTTCACCTAGTGGGGCCAAAAGAATCATTGGGGGAACTTGTACAGTGGACATGACCGGAGGCCATGGTTAGTGGCCCGGTAGTGCTTTAAAATACACAGGGGGCATGGCCAAATGCCATGCCCACTGCCTAGGGCCGAAGGCCCTGGTTAGTGGGCCCAAAAGACATTTCTAGTGTCCACCTAGTTGGTCCAAAAGAAACATATTGTGGGAACATGTACTGTGTACGTGGCGAAAGGCAGATTTGTACCAAATAAGGCAAACTGTGGGTAGTAAGCATTGCCTTAACTGCCTTGACTGGTTTGGGGTAAATCCATCCAATGTTTTTTAAAATATTCGACAGAGCATGGGGTGCCCCCTGCACCATAAAACCTTTATATCAGTATTGGTGCTTTGCAGCAGAGAGGCTGAGAGAGGGTTATAACGTTTGACTTTCTGGGTGGAGTTAGATGAAATGTTTAAAACCAAGGGATTGCTAAGGTCCCCCCCCAAACTGGAACGTTTGGGAACAATCTATCAAAAAAATCAAAATGTTTTTAAATGGCATAAATAGTTTACAGTGGCCACGACATGAATAGTGGCCACGGCATGTATAGTGGCCAAAGCAAAGACCATGGACACCTAGTGGGTCTAAAATAAATATTGGGGAAACATGTACAGTGGACACGGCCTAAAGAGGAGCTTGTACTATTTAATGAAAGCAGAACATATTGTAGTAGTGTTACGTAATAAAATGCAGTCTATGGTGCACATCAGTGCAGTGTGATAATTTGTGACATATTCATGATAATCCTTAAATGCAGAATGTATTTTCCTGTTCCCCTGCTGTATATTTATGCCTGGGTGGTCCCCATTCCCTGTTTAATTTGGAACGTTACACAAATATTCTTCTTGGTCAGCCACACGGATGCTTCTTAATGGCCTGTGTACTCATTGCAAGGAATTGCATGCACTTGACCATTTGAGGGATGATGAGTTGCACCTTGAGCCATGTTCACATCATATACTCTTAAGGATGCTGCTAAGCCATTTTGGTATTGCCCTATAAGAAAAAAAGGAGTTCAGGTGCCCTATGATCTGTGGATGTCATACATCTTAAAAACTTAGACTGTATATAAGCTAAAACAAAGACACACCAGTGGCAGAGGTATCTTATGGTGCCGGATTGGGGGGGTGGCAATAGATCCTGAGGGAGAACCAACATTTCTAAGCGATTCATGGTTAAGCAAGCCCTGGTGGGGTGGAAAATGTTTTCAGTGGAGTGCACTAAATTGTTCCTCAAATTAGTGCAAGCGGCCACGCGTAGTCATGGAGCATCTATAAATTAAGGGTGGTTCGGAGGTTTTCCCCTGAGAATTAAACAAAACAAATATGTGCTGAAATTATGCATTTTGCAGCACAATTTTTGAAAAATTCTCTAGGGAAACATGAAAAAATCAAGTGTATGTCATGTCACAAACAGTACTCTTCTAGGAGCACTACATACCATATTCATACGGCTGCTGCCACAATTTACCTATGCCAGTAACAGTCACATGCAAGAACACTTCAGCCTTCATGCACATGATTTAAAGTGATGATTGCTGGCATGGAAAGGTTGTGGCAGCATCTTCTATGCCAGCAATGGTTACTTTGAATCTAGGGGAAGCTGGTGAATTTTTTAATTGGAGTGGCGTAAATATTTCCACCAAATATGCGAGAGTGTCCAAGTGGAAAAAGGGAGCCAGAATGAACCTAGGCTGTTGGGGGTGTTTTCAAACAATCAACCTTATGGGGTTTCCCCAATGTAGTGGATAATCTTGTATTGTGTGTAAATGATAATGAAATGAGTCATTTACAGGTGTGTGAAGAATGTCACTTTTGACAACGTTGGGTCTGTTTTGACTCGTTTGGTTTGGGCAAGTGTTATTGTCTGTTTTGACTTTGTTCTTGACATTCCAGACATCAATGGTCCGTTTTGGAGGTGGTGTGCCGTAATGTAACCTCCGGCTTGCTTTTCTATTTTTCAGCATGTTCGGGAGTGGGCGGTACTGAATGGAGTATGAACCGCGGTACGGTTGTCTTGGCGTTTTGGAGTGAAGGACGAGATTGGGCTGGTCGCAGCACGGTGCAGGTGAGTGCAGATATATACAAAGTGAAAGCAGGGAAATGGTACGTGGTTTCATTTAACATGATGATTCGCTTCCGGTAGATGTCAGAGGCGTTTTCTCGGGTCACCCGATGTGGAAAGCAGGGACATTTCATGTGGTTTCATTTAACATGATGTTTCGCTAGTTGCCATATACATGTGATGCATGGGTGTAGATGACGGAGGTGTATTCTCGCGTTGCCCAATGTGGATCATGAACCCATAGTGTGCATGGAGCAGATATTTGGAGTACAATGTACTACATTGTTTTGTGATTGTTGAGACAGTATTTTTTACTTTTGCTGTCTATACTTTTGTTTGTATGTAGACCTGATAAGGCCTAGAGCCATTCATAGCGGTACAAACCGCAAGTGTATTAGTAAGAGGACGATGGAGATGACACTTTGGGGTCCTCGCACTATTTTGTTCTACACTCTCTGTGGCATATAACTGAAGGTACATGGTGCGCAATGAATGAAACTGTTGGTCATGTTTATGGTTGGTTTTTGAGTATCGAGTGATGTTTTGGTTTTGTATATTTGTGGTTTTTCTATACAGTATACCTACCTCGTGCCCAGTGAAGGGATTGTTTCCATATGAGTGATGTGATCTGAATAGAAGGGTCCTTCCATTTGTTCCATTTTGCGGAATTTGAAATTTGTGCACTACAAGGTAATGGGCTACATTTTTATGTGCTATCACGTTGATTTGGGACTGTGTATAGGGGTGTTTTATGTTATAAAAACACTGTTTTGATGCTATATTGAAGATTTTTGGGGCTTGCATAGTCCGATCTAAAAAATGTTGTTAGACAAAAGTGTCCCCGGTATGTTTGTGGTACTCAAGTGTGAATGTTTCCCTATAGATTTCCATGAAGATTGATCCTGACCAGGAATTACATGAACTTTTACCTTCTGAATTAGAAGAATATATTACCCCTGATGAATGTCAGACACCATTGGGTCACTGGACAGAAACATGTTGGGTCGTGTTTAAATACACAACACATGAATTCTTCTGGATTTTTCTACGTTTAATGTTGGCTGTGTTATACTAGGTTAATGTCTTATGTCTAATGTATGTATTTCTGACAAATGTATGGTTTACGTAACTGTTTTTGTGTATATACCTGGTTTTAGGTGTGTTTAAAGAATATACCTTTTTAAACATTTGATGTGCATTCTCAATAAAATAGGTATTTTTTGTATAACTGAGATTTTTGTTTTTTGAGGGGGCAACCCTGTGCTTTTTCCTGCTATTTGTTTCCTAATTTTTCTGTTCTCTTTATATATTACAAGGATACTGTCTTGATTGCTCTAGGCAGTAGAGAACAGTAGGGTTTCGCAATAGACCCGCTGTAGGGGTCTGATCTTTGAAATACACACTGTCCTATTTTTGATATGGGTGTTTTCCTCCCCCATGAATTTTTTAAAAATATTGTTTTAAAATGGTACATTATACAGCACCCTTTCTGTGTAAAACTGTGTAAAAATTGCTTACAGTTTGCAAGTCACCAACAGTATAAGCAGGCATTTCCCAATGTATTTTCATGATGCCTTTGCCCACAATGTATGCAACATTTTCGCACTGCCTATGCTCATACATTCCCATGCTGGCTGCACCAACATATTCCAGAATTCCTATATAATAACTTAATCCTGTTTGCTTTGCACATAATGCCAGTAATCGCGGTATAAGAAAGTATGTCCACAGTGGCTCTGTCAATAGATTGCAGTATTACCACATAAGAACATACTCCTGTTGGCTTTGCCTTTTAAAAATGCCATTCCACCATAGGAAAACATGTCTAGACTGGCTCTACAATGAAGTCCAGTCTAGAATTGTAAAAACACTTACCATGCTTAATGTATCCTAGATACCCAGAATAAAATGCCATGCCACAGTAAGAAATGGTTAGACTGGCTGCACCAAAATGACAGTCTAGCCAAGTAATTATAACACATAGCATGCTTGGTTTATTATAGATGGCCAGTAAACAAACTGTATACCACAGTAAGAAAGGGCTAGTCTGGCTGCCCACAACGTGTCAGTCTAGTCAAATAGTATGGCTTAAAAATACAAAAAAACCTTCCTGCTCTGCCAGTGCATGTACAGCATGGTGTTCAGACGCTGTAATTACAATTTAGCAAATACATTTATTAATATTCAAATTATTGATGCATACTCTTATTACTAGGAATATTCAACATACATGCAGAAATGAATGTTAAAAATCAAACACAATAAATGTAAAACTCGTCAAAATGCCACAATTTATAACCATCTATACAGTACAATGACCAAGTGCCAAGTGCCAATAAAGTTCTCCTGTGCCTGTAACCATAGACTCAATACACTTCTGCCCCAAAGTGAAGCATTAAATCACCCACATTTAATCAGAGCGTTTACATATGCCTGAAGTGATCCTCATAAATGGAGCCACTCTATTGCTGTATAAGTACAGCAATTGTTCTGTACCACACACTGCCAACATGTTTCATTCCTTACACTCAGATTGAATCAGGGGCCACTTTTTTGTAACATGCATTACACTTTGAAGAATACCCTAGCCAGGCTGCACAATATATTATCAATTATCTGAAAGAACTCACTTTAGGTTTTGAAATGCGTAACTGCACTAATGGCGTCAACTCTTGTTACCCTTATTCGTGGGTTCTGTTGCACACTGCACCTTCCAGGGTTCCACAATCTTAACCCACTATTATTTGCACCATCTGACAACAAATATTCAGAATGGGCTGTGTTGTTTGGCAAATGATGTACTTTGTTCTACACCACTGTATAACATGGTCAACCAGTCCCAGGCACAACATTACTTGTAAAATATTTTATTATCTCCAGGATTATGAATCTTCCAGAGTCATACCATGAAGATCTATCTACGTGTAGTGATGAATGGGCCACATGTTTTAGTCTATTATTTCATCCACAGTGTTAGCTGAAATTTCACCAGCCAAAGCACTACCTCCCTATCAGTGAAGAGGTGCCAATTATTTGGAGGCTGCATGTATTGTTCGTTCATTATTGTCTCAGCAGGTGTGCATCGACACTCCCCGGAAATGTGTGCAACCTACATTATCGACACTTTCCCACAACGTTGTTAAGGACTTTGGTTGGACTTTAATTGACCCATCCGTGTGAACTACTCCACTGTTAGGTCTAGCACTGTCAACAAAAAGGCCGTATTACGCGTCATTGGGTTAAACAATCAGCCATTTTCTTCTGGGGGAATTTCTAATAACTCATTTACTGTATAATGCGGTTGCAAGATTGATAAATAAGTTAGGGATGTCAAAGTAATGGGAGAAGGTTTTGGAATTTGTTTAATACGTTGGCACCGCTGCTGATAACTAATAGGAAAAGCAGACGAGCTCTGCAAACACGATTTTCGTTCCCATCCGCACAGTCGGAGCTTGTTATATTCAAAGTACATGTTAATAGAGTTACAGCAGGGAGGGTTTTCTTAAGAGTGCATTTTCTCTAGATCAACCTTACCATGTTTATAAAAAGCACGTATAGAGTGACAAGTCATATGCTAAATGGATTGTTCTAATGTGCATTGTGCTGGCAGTGTTAAATGACACGTGGAGAGAATGCATTCAAGGTCACTGTGGCGACTTATGCGTGTGCCCGTATTCATGCATGTGTTTTGAAAGTAATGTAATAAGATCTACTTATTGCCCATTCAAGGATGTGAACTGAGCATCTATGCTGTTCCTTGGTAGAAGAATTAAGACAAACCAGACATAAAAACACAACCGTCAAGGCGTTCTAAAGCAGATGCAAACTGGCACGATTGCTATCTATAACATCTAATAAACGAAACAGAATCAAAACGCTCCTGGCTTATTGTCATCAGCGTGTGCATGGGAGACATGCTTGCAGTACTTGTCTGAGTATGAGTGCGTGGATTTGTCCGTCAGTCCTACTTGTGGTACTCGAACCTATGGCGTTGTTTTGGAGAGTATCATTTGGGAGAATCAGCTTTCCTCGGATTAGGGCCTAGGAATTTTGGAAATGCCATGAACCCAGTATCAAACTATAGAATGTCTAGTAATTACTGGCATTGTCTCTTCAGCCAGTGCGCTTGCATAGTAACATGTAAGCATAGCATGCACAATTACCTTCTTGCAGGTTCTCCTGTGTATAACCACAGCGGCATGCCCTCAGAAGGCCACCATAATCAAATCACATATGTCACCATCACGCAAGGCTGATGGACTGACTAACAAAACGTTTTTCAACGGGATTTTCCCTTTGAAAAACGCGTTTGTTAATCAGGCCCTCGTGCTCTGTTCATGCATGAGCCATCCAGCAGAACGTGTCCAACCCGCTCCCATCTGAACCTTTCTTCGAATACAAACTAGACGTGCACCCATGCGTGCATTCGGTTATCTGCATTACTCATTTACAAGGTCACAGCATTGGGTCAGTTGTGTGATAAAGGGCAATTAAGGATACATAAGTTATGACTTAGAATTGTGCCTTGTGTCACTCTAAAACCTCACTGCACAAACTGTATAACATGTATCTTAACGGACCTGTTTATTGAATATAATATTTATTGAATAGTCTGAAACTTCTTACTGTACACAAAGTGGCAAATGAGTATGGGTTAAATTGGTATGGGGTTTAGACCAATGTAAACCATACTACAATACTATTTACTATTTTACTTTGCTCTTGACGTAAGCAACACCTCCCATTACATCCGGCTCTCCTTCTGTTAGAAAAGCTTAGGGCTCAGTGACAATTCTCTGAAACTGAGTACCTTTATTTAGAATGTTAAAGTACAGGGGATGGAAGGAGGAACACAGGGGTGGACAAGTGCTGGAGAAGGAGGAGT
Organism: Ambystoma mexicanum; assembly: GCF_040938575.1. Lineage (NCBI taxonomy): Eukaryota > Metazoa > Chordata > Amphibia > Caudata > Ambystomatidae > Ambystoma > Ambystoma mexicanum. The sequence continues at coordinate 881,407,957 of NC_090929.1, read as the reverse complement.
GCAGGTGACGCTAAGGGTGGTATGTGGAGCAACCAGGCAGTGGCCTGAAGGACAGTGGAGTGGGGGAGGGGTGTTGGTAATGACTGGGATGGAAGGGCCTAGGTTCCTGTGAGATTCATGAGTATCAGGCCACCAGTAAGAGTGGCAGTGGGATGATTAGCAGGGAAGGTAAAGAGGGAAAGATGTAGAGAAGAGCTGCTTTTGTAGCAGTTTCCGGAATTTAAGGAGGTCCAGCTCAAGTCTGAGAGAGGCAGGGAAGCTGTTCCAAAGGGAGGCACCAGCCGAGTAGATAGACCTGCCTCCCACTCTCTGCTAGGAGAGAGTTTGACTGTCAGAGAGTTGGAATTCGAGGATAGTAAGGCTAAACCAGGGGAATATTTAGGGAGGAAAAGTACGAGATAGCATGGTCCCAGACCCCAGAAGGCCTTGTGGATGATACAGAGGGTCTTGAATTTCATCCTTACAGCCACTGGAAGCCAGTGCAGATATTTTAGTGCTGGAGAGATGTGGTCCCTGGGCTTGAGGCCAAGGATAAGTCTTGCATTCCTATTCTGGATTAGCTGGAGGTGGCAAAGAGAGGAAGGGAGGAAAGAGGGAGATTGAGAAAGAGACTGTTGCAGAAGTACAGCATGGAGAGGACCAGAGCTCTGGAGACACTGATCATCTGGGGGAAGATGAGAAAAGAAAGAATGCCTCTGAGGAGGTGGTGCTAGAAGTGGGACTTCTTGGTAAGGTCCCTGATGTGAGGGGTGAACAAGAGAGCAGAGTTGAAGATGACCCCAAGGTGTTGGCCTCACAAGAAGGTGCGGTAGTGGACCGAAAGAGGGAGGCCAGAGGGTGGGAGGAAAAGAGGGCACAGGTGTCCCGATGAGGAGCATCTCTGTCTTAGTGGAATTGAGACAGAGATACTTCACTGTACACAATGACTGAATTGCAGACTGCCAGGGATGAGTTAGGAGGAAGAGGAGGATGTAGACAGAAGTTTGAAGGAAATCTGAGTGTGATCGGCATAATACTGGAAATGAAGAGAGAAGGAGGAGATCAGGTGAGCAAGTGGGGCGAGATAGATATTGAAGAACCATAGTGATAGGATAGAGCCCTGGGTAACACCCGAGGTAGAGAGGGTGGCGGTGGAGGACAAAGGGCACAGTTTTAGCTGGGAAGGACGGTTAGTGAGGAAGGAGATCAGACAATCCAGTGCCCGGTCACTTAACAGTAGTCCGACATTTCTGGAAAAAACTTGATATACAGAGTTCTGTAGGAATCACATTAAACACTGAAGTACTTGAAATGCCAGATTGCCAACAGTATACATGAGCATTTCCCTGCATCAAATCATGGATATTCTCCTCAGAATATCAAACAATGGATGGACAGTACACACATATATATTTCTGCCACACCAACAATGAAGCAGCCCTTGATACAGATGACACTCCCATCTCAGAAATGTAAATTGGAAAATTGCATGCTGCTCGTTAGCACACGAGATCTAAATATTGATTGGTTTGATTGATCTGCATCGTAGGCTGCAGCATTAATTATATTCTGCAGTGTATGCTTACAGTTTCAGTTTTTTAATGCAAGATAACGTTCTTAAGTACATTTTTGAAGAAGGTCGACAACAAGTACGCTGAACTGTAACCGAGAGGTAGATACTTGAATGGCATTCAGCTAATAGTTTAAACATAAATGTCAAGGAATTTTTGGCTCAGCTAATGACCATGCTTCAGTCTGAATTACTGGTAATAAAATTCCCAAGTCAGCAGTGATGTTTGAAAGGGCGTTTTGTCCATCGTATTGAGCTCAGAATTATGTGTTCTTTCTTTATATATGGTGTCAAAGTCTTGAGGGTTGGTGGCAAATTAAAATACTATTTTGATTTTGCTTAAAAGAAAACAGCTGTTTAATGGGAAGGTGACTGTTTATTTCCAAGTGTTCAATTGTCTTCTATTTTCCATTATCATTGTGTTGTTTCCCTTGATTTAATTTCTCATTTGATTGTCCTATGTTGCTTTCAGAACTGAGCTGCCCTGCACAGCAAGCAGACACTCTCCAGAGAATCTGCTACTAGTGACCTGCCTTTCTCTCTTGTAAAGTTGGCTGAAGCCTCACGATCAAGGGGGCCTTGTGCTTCATCTTCTCTGTCATAGCACATTCCTGTTCATTGTACTCTTTCCATGGAGGTCTAGCCGAGTGGGCTTCATGAGCCTCATCTGACCTGTGGGCCTTGTTGTGGACAGCCTTATCTATGGAGGAGGGCTCAGGGGCAACATCTCATCCCGGAAGCAAGGTTTGATCCCTGGGTTCACGCTAAGCAACCTCTAGTGTGTTTTAAATAACCAAATTACAATTACAACCCTGTTCTATATTAATATTCATAATGATGTATATGTATGCACCTTCAAAAAGACAAATTGCCTACCTAGTTTCCTGTCTTTTTTAGCCGCACCACACTGTTTAACAGTCATTTTACAATGTCAACCTGCAGCCCCAGGCTTAATGTACACCTATATGACAATGTATTTTGTAGTTACATAGCAACATTGAATCTATGAGCATAGTTATGGATGAACATATTGAATGAATAATATTCAGAAGTGGCTCTAATGAATCCCAAAATAACCACATAACATTGGGTAATGTATTTATCATTACAGCCAACATTTTCAGTTTCCCTAGTCTGAGAAAATTGGGAAATCTAATTGGGCTGAGATTTTCCAGGATTGCATATGTCTAGGAGAACTACACACCATTTAAAGCAATCATCTGAAGAACATGTTTGGCTCCTTCACACCCTATTCTATACCTGTCCCCCTTTCTAGTTAATGCTGTTGTTGCTAACACAAACTGCTAGCTGCTGTTCTGAACATTCCCAGATTATTAGAAATAGGGAGACACAGTATTAATAATGATTTATGATGACGAGTGCGTGTGTGTCCCTCATTCTTAGAAACTCTGCAAAGGACCATGAGGAAAGAAACCTACCTTTTTTTTAAGAGAAGACTACATACATCATTTGATCTCACCTGATTGTGGGATTTGCTTGAAAGCATCTCCTGATTTTTCTCTCTCTCTCTCTCTCTCTCTCTCTCTCTCTCTCTCTCTCTCTCTCTCTCTCTCTCTCTCTGTTTTGGAATTGTTTTAAAGTGGGCTTCCTCTACCGGAAGACAATACATAAGGATGGGGCATCTATTATTGTAAAGATATCCTGTGATCCAGGTTACCCTATGGACAAACGGTTTTCCAAGTCCCTGCCAATCAAACTTCAAATGTATGTAATAGGTTCAAAATGAAATATAAGTTTGATTTCACTATATGTTTAGTGTCATTTAACTGTGGGTGAACTATGGACAATTCTTTGAAAACATTTAAGTTACTGATATGGTTTAAATTAAGTGCATTGTTAAAATATTAAAACCATGTTTAGCATCAATCATCAGAACTGAAATAGTATGTGCTATTATGTGTGCGTTTTAATTGAATTTCCTGTGTTGGTTTGCTATTAATACCTATATATATATATATATATATATATATATATATATATAAATATATATATTCAGTAAAAAAACGTTGTTAAAGGGACGTTATGGTTAAGTTGCGCTACTAAAAACCTATGAAATTCAGTGAAAAAACTTTGTTAAAGGGACGTTATGGTTCAAAGTAAAACCGAAAAACCCCTGAAATTCGGCAGTTATGGTAAGATAAGCAACCATAACACGCGCCACCGTGCACTGCTAACACTAACACCCAGGACATCAAAGATGGCATCACAAATGGCATTGATGACATCACTGATGACATCACATATCTCGCTCTCCCTTTTTCTGTTTACTGACATATCTAGGCCACATAGATTTCTTCAGTAACAGTCAGGAAGTAAAAATTGAAAAGGTACTATATTTGTAGACTTAGGCTCAAGTCACATCATATTAAACATATACATAGCGGAAGACACAGGCTTGAAAGAGAGCAATCCTTTCTGTGCATGAAGATAATCATTAGGGTTATCACACTTTCTCATAGTTTTATTTTTATTACTCTACCTTCCCTGTATATGCTCATATTTGTATACATTATACTCACTCTCCATTCCTTAGGGTGCAGTCACATCATGAGATACACATACATATGGTAAGTAGCAGCTTTGAAACAGAGCAATCATTTCTCTGCATAAAGACAATCAGTTAGGTTATGAACTCTTTCTGCTACTACTTCTGCTTTTTTGTTTACTTCACTGTCCCTGTATATACTCATATTTGTATGTGTTGTTGTCTCTTTGTGTTTTGTCTGTAATAATTATGTATTAAGTGGGTTTTATTATCTACTTACTACATGTTTCACAGTACGCAAAACTCTAATAAGAAAGCAGTTATCATTTCACTATTCAACATGGCAAGATTATGAATATGGCACCTTCATCATGTATGCTGCACACACTGCCTATGTTTCTGCATGAGTAGCTTAGTATACTGGATAGAACTTCATAATAGAATGCTATTTATATCAATGCATTGCTTAATGCACTAATTAGCTCATGATATTTATCCCCAATGATCCTTGACAGTTTTTGGTCAGCATTATAAGAATCCCTTGTACAGAGTGTTCATGAAAAGTAAATGCACATGTGATGTCATCAGTGATGTCATCAATTACATTTGTGATGTCATCTTTGATGTCCTGGGTGTTAGTGTTAGCAGTGCACGGAAGCGCGAGTTATGGTTGCTTATCTTACCATAACTGCCGAATTTCAGGGGTTTTTCGGTTTTACTTTGAACCATAACGTCCCTTTAACAAAGTTTTTTCACTGAATTTCATAGGTTTTTAGTAGCGCAACTTAACCACAACGTCCCTTTAACAAAGTTTATTTACTGAATTTCATAGGTTTTTAGTAGCGCAACTTAACCATAACGTCCCTTTAACACCGTTTTTTTACTAAATTTCATAGTTTTTTATTAGTGCAACATAACCATAACGTCCTTTTCAATGGAGGAAGACCACTAGCATCCTAGGTTCTCAAAGTGGGAACCCGGGGTGGTAAAAAAAAGATTTTTCTTCCCAAACCAGGACACCGCAGGCAGTTGTCCCGGTGTAGGAAGGAAAATCTTTTACCAAGATGGACACCAGGGAAAGGGAAAGCAGGGTGTATAAAGAGAACACAACAGGGCATCGGCAGGGGGTCGGAAAGACCAGGAGACAGACACGGGGCATGAGCAGGGGGTGGAAAGAAGGGAGACACAGGGCATGAGCGGGGGGTGGGGGTGAACAGGGGAGACACGGGCCATGAGTGGGGGAAAAGGAGGGAGACAGACACGGAGCATGAGTGGGGGTGAACAGGAGAGACACGGGGCATGAGCGGGGGTTGGCGGGGAAAGAAGGGAGACACGGGGCATGAGCGGGGAGTGGGGGGGAAAGGAAGACAGGGCATGAGCAGGGGGTGGAGAGAACAGGAGACAGACACTGGGCATGAGCAGGGGGGTGGGGGGCTACAGGAGAGAGACACGGGGCATGAGCGAGGGGTGGGGGGAAAGAAGGGAGACACGGGGCATGAGCGGGGAGTGGGGGGGGAAAGGAAGACAGGGCATGAGCAGGGGGTGGCGGGAACAGGAGACAGACACTGGGCATGAGCGGGGGGGTGGGGGGCTACAGGAGAGAGACACGGGGCATGAGCGAGGGGTGGGGGGTACAGGAGACAGACACGGGGCATGAGCGGGGGGCAAAGGGGGGAACAAGAGACAGACACGGGGCATGAGCGGGGGGCAATGGGGGGAACAAGAGACAGACACGGGGCATGAGCGGGGGGTGGGGGCAACAGGAGAGAGACACGGGGCAGGACATTTCGGGGCGGCCAGTTCGGCGCGGGACGATTTGGCGTGGCCGGTTCGGCGCAGGAGCCGGTTTGGCGCGGCACGGCGCGGCAGCCCACGCCGAACTGGCCGCACATACATGTCCTGAGAGTTCTTCATGCAGGCACCACAGCCACGCAGAGTACACAGCCGGGCCCGTGAAGGTGGGGGCTGTGCTGCTTGGAGCAGTCTGCTCCGAGCAGCAAAGCCCCCACCCTCGTGAGCCCGGCAGATCAATTCTGCTCTGTGCTCCGCACCCCAGTGCACATCGCCTGCTGTTTAGGGAAACGTTCAGTGCAGTGCACTGAAAGTGCGAGTTTCAACATCACCCCACACTATTTTAAAATGAAACCGCTCTAGAACAGTTTCATTTTAAAATAGTGTTGGGGTGAAGATGAAACTCGAATTTTCAATGCACGGCACTGAACGTTTCCCTAAACAGCAGGCGATGTGCACTGGTGTGTGGCGCGCCAAAACATCCTGTTGCCGAACCAGCGATGCCGAAACAGGGTGTACCGACGGGGCATGAGCGGGTGGGGGGAACAGGAGACAGACACGGGGCATGAGTGGGTGGGGGAAACAGGAGACAGACACGGGTCATGAGCAGGTGGGGGGAAACAGGAGACGGACACGGGGCATGAGCGGGGGGTGGGCGGTCGGGATAGAAACACGGGGCATGAGTGGGGGGTGGGCGGCAGGAGGGATAGAGACACGGGGCATGAGCGGGGGGTGGGCGGCAGGAGGGATAGAGACACGGGGCATGAGCGGGGGGTGGGCGGTGTCAGAGAATGAGACAAGGGGCATGGGCGGCGGGAGGGATAGAGACACAGGGCATGAGCGGGGGGAGGGATAGAGACACGGGGCATGAGCGGGGGGTGGGCGGCGGGAAGGATAGACACACGGGGCATGAGCGGGGGGGTGGGCGGCAGGAGGGATAGACACACAGGGAATGAGCAGGGGGTGGGCGGCAGGAGGGATAGATACACGGGGCATGAGCAGGGGGTGGGCGGTGGGAGGGATAGACACACGGGGCATGAGCAGGGGATGGGCGGCGGGAGGGATAGACACACGGGGCATGAGCAGGGGGTGGGCGGCGGGAGGGATAGAGACACAGGGCATGAGCAGGGGGAGGGATAGAGACACAGGGCATGAGCGGGGGGTGGGCAGCGGGAGAGATAGACACATGGGGCATGAGCGGGGGGTGGGCGGTGGGAGGGATAGAGACACGGGGAATGATTGGGGGGTGGGCGGTGTCAGAGAATGAGACAAGGGGCATGGGCAGCGGGAGGGATAGAGACACAGGGCATGAGCGGGGGAGGGATAGAGACACGGGGCATGAGCGGGGGGTGGGCGGCGGGAAGGATAGACACACGGGGCATGAGCGGGGGGGTGGGTGGCAGGAGGGATAGACACACAGTGAATGAGCGGGGGGCGGGCGGCGGGAAGGATAGATACACGGGGCATGAGCAGGGGGTGGGTGGCGGGAGGAATAGACACACGGGGCATGAGCGGAGGGATGGGCGGCGGGAGGGATAGACACACGGGGCATGAGCGGGGGGTGGGCAGCAGGAGGGATAGACACACGGAGCAGGAGCGGGGGGTGGGCGGCAGGAGGGATAGACACATGGGGCATGAGCGGGGGGTGGGCGGGAGGGATAGACACACGGGGCATAAGCAGGGGTTGGGCGGCGGGAGGGATAGACACACGGGGCATGAACAGGGGGTCAGGGGGTGGGGTGGAGGGGAGAGACACATGGGGCATGAGCGGGAGTGGGGGGGAGGGGAGAGACACGTGGTCCATGAGCGGGGGTGGGCGGCGGGAGGGATAGACACGGGGCATGAGTGGGGGGTGGGCGGCGAGAGGGATAGAGACACGGGGTGTGGGCAGCGGGAGGGATAGAGACACGGGGCATGAGCGGGGGGAGGGATAGAGACACGGGGCATGAGCGGGCAGTGGGCGGCGGGAGGGATAGACACACGAGGCATGAGCGGGGGGTGGGCGGTGGGAGGGATAGACACACGGGGCATGAGCGGGGGTGGGCGGTGGGAGTGATAGACGCACGGGGCATGAGCGGGGGGTGGGCGGTGGGAGGGATAGACACACGGGGCATGAGTGGGGGGTGGGCGGCGGGAGGGATAGACACATGGGGCATGAGCAGGGGGTGGACGGCAGGAGGGATAGACACACGGGGCATGAGCGGGGGGTGGGCGATGGGAGGGATAGACACACGGGGCATGAGCGGGGGGTGGGCGGCGGGAGGGATAGACACACGGGGCATGAGTGGGGGGTGGGCGGCGGGAGGGATAGACACATGGGGCATGAGCAGGGGGTGGGTGGCAGGAGGGATAGACACACAGGGCATGAGCGGGGGATGGGCGGGAGGGATAGACACACGGGGCATGAGCGGGGGGTGGGCGGGAGGGATAGACACACAGGACATGAGTGGGGGGTGGGTGGGCGGGAGGGATAGACACACGGGGCATGAGCGGGGGTGGTGGGCGGGAGGGATAGACACACGGGGCATGAGCGGGGGTGGGCGGCGGGAGGGATAGACACATGGGGCATGAGCGGGGGTGGGCGGCGGGAGGGATAGACACACAGGGCATGAGCGGGAGGTCGGGGGGTGGGGGGAGGGGAGAGACACACAGGGCATGAGCGGTGGTCGGGGGGGAGGGGAGAGACACACAGGGCATGAGCGGGTGCTGGGTGGCGGGAGGGATAGAGACATGGGGCATGAGCGGGGGGTGGGCGGCGGGAGGGATAGAGACAAGGGGAATGAGCAGGGGGAGGGAGAGAGACACGGGGAATGAGCGGGGGTGGGCGGCGGGAGGGATAGACACACGGGGCATGAGCGGGGGTGGGCGGCGGGAGGGATAGACACACAGGGCATGAGCGGGGGTGGGCGGGAGGGATAGACACACGGGGCATGAGCGGGGGGTGGACGGGAGGGATAGACACATGGGGCATGGGTGGGGGGTGGTCGGCGGGAGGGATGGACACACGGGGCATGAGTGAGGGTGGGCGGCGGGAGGGATGGACACATGGGGCATGAGCGGGGGTGGGCAGCGGGAGGGATAGAGACATGAGGCATGAGCGGGGGCTGGGCGGCGGGAGGGATAGAGACACGGGGCATGAGCGGGGGGAGGGATAGAGACATGGGGCATGAGCAGGGGGTGGACGGCAGGAGGGATAGACACACGGGGCATGAGCGGGGGGTGGTCGGAGGGAGGGATAGACACACGGGGCATGAGTGGGGGGTGAGCGGGAGGAATAGACACACAGGGCATGAGTGGGGGGTGGGCGTCGGGAGGGATAGACACACGGGGCATGAGCGGGGGTTGGGCGGCGGGAGAGATAGACACATGGGGCATGAGCGGGGGGAGGGGGTTGGTTGGAGGGGAGAGACACACGGGGCATGAGCGGGGGCGGGGGGGAGATGAGAGACACACGGGGCATGAGCGGGGGGTGGGAGGCGGGAGGGATAGAGACACGGGGCTTGAGCGGGGGGTGGGCGGCATGAGGGATAGAGACATGGGGCATGAGCGGGGGGTGGGCAGCGGGAGGGATAGAGACACGGGGCATGAGCGGGGGATGGGCGGCGGGAGGGATAGCGACATGGGGCATGAGCGGGGGTGGGCGGCGGGAGGGATAGAGACACAGGGCATGAGCAGGGGGTGGGCGGTGGGAGGGAAAGACACACGGGGCATGAGCGGTGGGTGGGCGGCGAGAGGGATAGACACACAGGGCATGAGCGGGGGGGTGGGCGGCGGGAGGGATAGACACACGGGGAATGAGCGGGGGAGGGCGGGAGGGGGAGAAACACATGGGGCATGAGTGGGAGGTGGGCTGAAGGGGGAGAGTCACACGGAGCATGAGCGGGGTGTAGGCGGGAGGGAGAGAGACACACGGGGCATGAGTGGGGGGTGGGCGGGAGGGGGAGAGACACACGGCGCATGAGCAGGGGGTGGGCGGGAGGGGGAGAGACATACGGGGCATGAGCTGGGGTGGGCGGGAGGGGGAGAGACACACGGGGCATGAGCGGGGGTGGGCGGGAGGGGGAGAGACACACGGGGCATGAGCGGGGGTAGGGGGAGGGAGAGAGACACACGGGGCATGAGCTGGGGGTGGGGGGGAGGCAGAGAGACACACAGGGCATGAGTGAGCGTGGTGCTGGAGGAACAGGGGAGACACGGAGCATGAGTGGGAGTGGGGTGGACAAGAAGGACACATGGGGCATGAGCGGGGATGGGAGGAACAGGAGACAGACACAGGCGGACTTACTGTGCAGGTGGCAGATCCCGCTCCTGCTGACAAAGCCTTTCATGCGAGGAACAAAGATGGCGGGCGTCTCTGAAGCCAGACGCACTGCACGCTTTCACCGCATCCAATGAGAGAGCACGTCAGATGTCCGCGGACATCACGCAAGCTGCTTGCCCAGGGAAGTGTGTCCGCGAAGCAAACACAGATATCACAAATTTTTTTCACTTACATTTTTGTCATTTTTTTAAAAACTACTGGACGGATTTACACCAAATAAAGCAAAGCACGCTTTCGGGACCAAGCCGCCGCTCCTGACGCAAATTTGGTGTAAATCCGTCCAGCGTTTTGGGCTGTAGGCATGAGCAAAGTTTTTTCCCATTATGTGTATGGGAAAAAAACAAAAGTTTTGGGACCCCCCCTATAACTGTTCCCCCCCCTGGACGAATCCTCACCAAACTTTTGTAAAGAAATTCAGAGTGGGCCATATACTTTTTTTCCAAAGTTTGATGAGGATTCGTCCAGGGGGAGCGAAGTTATAAGCCGCCCAAAAAGTGCTCTTCCTATGGAAACACCAATTTAACCATAACTACATGGCCTCTACTGTGGCCATGTAATATATATTTATATATATGTATATATTTGTGGATGTTCTTCCCTTACCCGCCGTTGGGGGATTCGCAGTGTTATCTGGACTTCAGATATAACTGCCATCTAAGTAGCAACAGTGCCCAGACATCTGTCATTCACTTATTGGGCTTTGTGTCACTGCTATACTCCAACATGGTAGTTTACATCTTAAAACAGTAAAACATTGTATCAGACTGACCAAATTAGTAGAATAATGTTGCCTGGACTGTTTCTTCCTTCAGTCCCACCATTTGTTGTTTTTGCATTCATGGGTTTTGAATGGATGTCATGAACCACCAAGGGGGGGTGCATGACTACTGTGTTTCAGATAGATGTTCTGTAGGGGTACTTAAGAGACTGAGGCAACACAAGGTTTTCAAATGTTTCTTGAAAAAAGAGTGGTTTGACAAGGAATGTGACCACATAGGATGGCAGTTCCATTCTTTGTGCGCATGAATAGAGAATGCAATACCATCCCCATGACTCTTTGTGAAACAAGGAATTTTCAAGAACATACAAAAAGAACACGGAATATCAGGAAGGTGGATTTCATAAGAGGTTTAGAAGGAAAGAGTACACCAAAGGAATACAAGTAGGTATTCCAGCCCCTTTGAAGGTATTCAATGTTGGAGGGGATGTCAATCACATGTACCTCTCCCTCACCCCTCTATCCTAAAACATAGCAAATCCTTCACTATCACGTTCCTATATCATGTTATGCTGTCCTTCTCCCTGGTTCATGTTTCTACCCACCCTTCATAATCTGGTTTTATATCCACACCCTCTCACCCATTGTTAAAGATACGGGTCCTCTGCTCTGTAAATCAGTGTTAAAATGTTGTGTGCCAAAAATGCATTGTTTTCCGTGAAATGTTCATTAACAAAATACATAAAGAAACAAATGGAACTTCGCAAGTACAGCACATGTATGATTATAATTTCTAAGGCATGCGATGAACCAGGCAGCTACATTCTGAATTAACTGGAGAGTGCCAGATTAGAATTGGGTAGCCCCAGGCAAAGGTTGTTTTCATATTACAAACATATTACAAACATAATTGGTCTAGGACAGTGACAGCAGAGGTGGGAACTAAGAATGTGAGAAAGGAGACTAAAGAAGAAGCTGCATCGCTAAAAGTGCCAATATGGGACAGGGTCAATTTTATGGAGCAGATAAAAGTCTTAAAGCCAAAGATGCACTAGGGGCCAGAATGGGTAGAAGCATGTCATGACTTCTATCTATGGAATGTATTTACTTTTCCAGTTAATTGTTCAGCTGACAAATATACCCCCCACCATGACAATTCTGAAACAAAATCTGTGACAAGAAACAGGCTGCCTCTAATCCGAATATTATGTTTTCTCTAAAATATTAAATCAGTACATTAAAGGTGGTCAATGCTGTGGACGTGACACCACAATATTACACATGACAACAAGCAACTTGTCAACAGAAAAGAGAGCTCATCACACTTGCTATTGTCTTGCTAATGCTGTGATTCCAATTTACAAAAGCATCCATACAAATCAATATGAGTGACAGTTCTAGTAAACAGAATAACAAACTCCACAAGAAGACATACACATTGACATTGGTTGTTTGATACAACAAGATAATGCAGTTCTTTGAATAAAGGTTGAAACAATAATATTTGATAGTTTTCTCTAAAAGCAACAAGTGCTGACATCAGAGTGATGTTTTCTCCAAGACTGATCTAAAACTAAAATGTTGCACAATATCTGTGCCATGCAAGTAGCTACAAGGTTGAGCATAAATATATTGTTATTATTGTGGGGTGGACTTGGTTAACATTATTTTTTTAAACTTGGATTCAAGAATTGGAGTTATTTTTAGAATGCTGTGTTATTGCATCAAACTCACTCATTATTCTCTAAGCATCAGCTGCACATTCTCAACAAACCAATTCAATGTGTTCATTAAGGACTAGATTTCAATTAGGTCATTGAATTTTGGAGCAACAAGTCCCAAAAGCTTAATTATTGTGAAACTACACAGGGTTTCAATTTGAGTTATCAATCACAATTCACATATACCTTGCACTATACTCCCCTTTCAGTGTCATAGGTTGTGAACAGGTTTCCCTAAAATACTGCTAATTCATATGTGGGATTTAATAAATAATTGCAAAGTCTATCTAAAACAGAGAGGGCATTTCTTTCTGTTTGCCCACCTGCTATTAATGCACTCTTAGGGTGTCGGAATTGAAACAATATTATGCCTCCTATCGCAACAATTGTATGTGTATTGGCCTATGCAAAGTTGTCTAAACATCATATGCGAACAAACTCCACGGCAAGGTCTTGACCTTAGAGAAAAGTAATGTAAGTCGCCATCTTGGATTAAACCGCCATTTTAGGTTCTCTTGTAATATGGAATTCACCCTGAACATCAAAATGGAGGCCGAATGTCATTCTGAGTAAGATTCTGGCCGTAGTGACCTCCGTACACATGAATAATTAATATGCCTGCAGGCCACTTGTCGGGGTCGCGAACTGAGACCTTGTCCTACTGTTTACCTATGTGTAAATGTACAACTATATCAGCGAAACTAATCAAAATGCATATATTATAGGATTGACCTGGCAAGGAACCCATGGGCCCGGCTTGTAGAATGGTTAACCCGCGAGAGGGTTGGCCAAGGGCTGGATAAATAGTATAAAAGACCCAAGTATTCCAATGTACGGTCTCTCTCACTAATGCATCGAACCTTTGTTGAAGTTCGTTACGTTACTCTGAGAGCCGAATAGCTATCCGTTTGTCAATTGACTTTGGTAACTGTTGTAGCTTTTAAATAAAGAACTTGTATGTTCTTTGTAACCTGTGTTGGTGTATTTCTTTTGGGCTTCCCGGCCTCATATTATTTTTCTGTTTCGACAAGGGGATTTCATCCCATCCGTCTATTCAGATAGAACCTCAATCTGCTTTTGTCTGATGGGCTGTGTTTTCCTAATTTTCTGTTTTTCACAAACTCTCTTCTCTCCTTGTGTGTTTGAGATTAAATACCCAGGAAACACCACACAAACAGTATTATTTGGTGCAGCATTTTTGGGTTGATAGATCCTGTGACAGGTTCCTTACACTTATTCACACCCCTTAGGGTCATCCTCTTTGTTTCTGTTGGCTCAGTATTATCTGTGGCACAAGGGATATGTAGCTACAAGATAGCCCTCCTCTTAGGACTGTGTAATTAAAAGTGTACTGGAATATTTTTAATTTTTGTAAATCTGGGTAGAGGCCTGTATAGTTAAATAGATTTATATATTCAGATCTGCAAGAATATTCAGAATCCAAAGACATTCTTTGCATTCTTATGGATGCAGGCATAGCAACACTTTCTAAATATGCAAATGCATTACTAAATCACACATATTGATGTAAAAATGTTCATGCATTGAAGCTTCTTGTTTCACTGAAGTTGTATTTTTCAAATCAGATAAACAGTACTAAGGTTACAGCCAAAAATGTCTCTCCCGTGGTCACCTTTACATGTATCTTTAATGTGGCTGGAACACATACGGAATTGATCATAGTACACTAGAAACAGAAGATGAGTCAAGACTAGCCATGTGCCACATGAAGGCTACATGGATATTCAAACTTGCACATGCAAGTTAAAATAAAATAGTAGCACATCTAAATAAGCCTTTTGAATTAACAGGGTAGACCTTGATAGGCATGTAGAAAAAGCAGTGGTCTGCTTAGAGTGGTTTGATGTCAGTTAAGAACCAGAGTGAGGTTAGTAGACCTTGAGTCAGACAATGGGAAGGAGCCACTTAATGTTGATTAAAAATAAAATACAAAATAAAGAATAAGCTGAGTGATAAATGGTAATTTGTGGTGACATTGCCTGCAAGTAAATAAACCCACTCAAACTAACATATTCAAATGGAAAAGAAATTACAAATAATAGATGGAAACAAATGAAATAAGTTATTTTGGTTACCAGCGAAGTGCCAAATGGGCAGCCACCAGAGGCAGCAAGTCCTATGAATTGTGTTAACAACGGACTCTACTACACCATTCTTGAATCTTTGCACTTTCTTTGGAGTTCTCCTATGGCCTAGGATATTTGTTCCGTGTTGAAATGTCTGTAACCCTGAGGAAAATAATATGATTAGAGAGCAGCAGCGTGCCTGAGACCAAATCTAAAGGTGATGTTGTAGTTCCCTTTAAATGTAATATTTTATTGGTTTTGTAACATACAAACTGTGGTCCTTACCGGACCAAAAACACAAAACAAACTAAAACAATAATATCGTACAGTGGTACACTCAAGCAAGCAAGTCATACAAAATCGCAATAGAGTTGCTATACTACGAAGAAGGATCCCCTGTTGCCAGCATGTTCTACGTACAGGGGTGTCACGTCGAGATCGGTTACATGCTTCACACCTCGTCTTCCCATTGGCGCCATATCTTGTCTGCCTTATCGGGACAACCTCGGCTTTTAAACACTCTCCTTTCTATGGCAATGCAAATCTGTACATCAGTGATGCACTGGTTTATTTGCGGCGTCTCCGCAGCACCCCATAATTGTGCTATATTCCTTTTAGCAACTGCAGAAGTTGTCATAAAGCAGAGTTTTTCATACCTTGACAAGTCAATCTCACTGTCCGCTCCGAGGAGTAACAGTTTCGGGTCTCTGGGGATTGTTTTATGCAGTACTCTAGTTAGGATGTCACAGCATTGCTGCCAATACTCGCGAATATTCGTGCATTCCCACAGTGTGTGAAAGAAGGTTCCCTCTTCACTATGGCATCTTAAACAATTGGATTCCGCTATCTTGCCCCAGCGGTATAATGCTACCCTCGGGTAATACCTTCTATGCAATATTTTTAGCTGTACCAATCGTAGTCTGGTTGAAATGGCTACCTCCCTGGGGAATATCAGTATGTGAACCCAGTCCTCCGGTAATATCTCCCCAACTTCGGTTTCCCACTTCGTTTTGAGGCGCACCAGCTCCGTTGTAGCAAAGGAGGTGATGGCATTGTACATGACTGTGGTGACCTTAGCCTGAATACTATCCGTTATTATATTGCGTTCTATTGGTGTAGTGTCTGGCATGTCAGCTAGTGTGGGGAGATGTTGCTGTAATGCGTGTCTGAGCTGCGTGTAATGGTACCTTTCTGTCTCTGGGAGGTTAAAGGATATAGCCAGCTCTTCATAGGATCTGATGGTGCCGTTGGTTATAATGTCGCCCACTCTCTCTATACCACATCCCCTCCATACTGGCCATCTTGGTAATTTGGCTACTTCGTGGAGGTTCCTATTATTCCATAGTGGTTGGATTGGTGTGACTTTGTCTCCCCATCCTATAAAGATGTGTGATTCTGCCCAAATACGGGGCGTCTGTGCCGCCATGTTTCGGGAAGTCGCTCTGGACGTTGCTTTGTACAGCTCCAATGGGGGCGATGCCCGTACATGTGGTAGTCCTGGGTCTGCGTGCATCACATCATTTACTACAGACATGTGACTGGCCCAGTAGTATGTCTGTAGTCTTGGTAGGCCAATCCCACCTTCCCATATTGATCTTTATAGTGTTTGTAAGGCAATTCTCGGGCGTCCCTCCCATAAGAGTTTTCTGAGTATGTTATCTATATTCCGAAATTCTTTCATCGGTATATATAGGGGGGGCGTTCTGGAGCACATACAGGTAGCGGGGGAGTGTCAGCATTTTGAACAATGCAGCTCGGCCTAATAGTGTCAGAGGCAGGGACCACCAATGTCGTACATCCCCTGTGAATCTCTCCATAATGGGTTGTAGGTTATTCAGTGTATAATCATCTAGGTTCCTCGTGATCTTAATGCCTAGATACTGGAAGTGATCAGGAGCTATTCTATATGGGCATGACTCAGGAACCTCACTGCCTAGAGTATTTAATGCAAATAGTGTAGATTTAGCCCAGTTTACTCTCAAACCGCTAACAGCACCATATTTCTGGAGCAACTGTGTCACCACCGGGCATGTCGTTCTGGGGTCCCTCAGGTACAGCAATAGGTCGTCTGCATATAGGCACTCCATATGGGTGTCTCTCTTAGCAACTGAGCCAATGGTTCCATTGCCAGTGCAAAGAGCAGCGCTGATAGTGGGCATCCTTGCCGGGTCCCTCTCCCCAAAGCAAAGGGACGTGAGGTCCAACCGTTCACACGGACCTCAGCCATCGGTGCCTCATATAGCAATTGGACCCAGGATAGGAACTGTTCCTGAAAACCCATTTTTCGCATGATAGCCCAGAGTGCCTCCAACCGGACAGAGTCAAAGGCCTTTTCAAAGTCTATTGCAAGTACACCCAGGGGAATATTGAGGGTCTGGGCCCGCTCAATGGCTAAATGAAGTCTTCTTATGTTGATCTTCGTGGATCTGCCCGGCATGAAGCCACATTGGTCCGGGTGGACTAGAGATGTTATGACTTGCTGTAGGCGTATCGCTAGAAGTTTGGCCAGAATCTTGGTTTCAACATTAATAAGGGAAATAGGCCTATATGTCCCACATTGGTCCGGAGGCTTATTCACTTTGGGTATAACAATTATTGTGGCCTTCCTCAGGTCTGCGGGGAGGGATCCCATTGTCCGGGCTTGTTGGAACATGCGTAGTAGGTGGGGAGCTAGGTTGCTACAGCCGATCTTCTTCCAGGTTTCTATGGGATCGCCTGAAAGAAAACAATAACACCTTTAAAGAACACAGGGGAACCTACCGCTCATGCTTATAGAACCTGTGTTTGATTGTTCAATGGATACAGTGGACCAGATGACTGGCAATTTGGGACACAGCAAATATTGTTACATTCACCTTTCTTATTCGGGAATTGAAACAATTCACACTCCAGTGTGAGGTTAAACTGAAGGTTTAATTAAAGTAAACTGCATACAGACCCCCAGCACCACCTTCCTGCAGGATGGGCCATCAACAACTAGTTAACAGTCACATTCAAGCAAACATTCTACATAGCAGTACATATATTCTGTGACTACATCACAGTGACAACACAGATTTATACATAGAACATAAACTATATCATAAGAAATGCATGGATAACTATTTACAAAGGCACTTTCAATAGTATTTACACAAACATCATCGCAACATACCTCCCTCGCTTCCCACACACAACTTCTCCTCTCTAGCAATCATATTTTTATTCCACACCTGTCCTCCACTCAGTCCGATAGCACCCTTCATTACTGCTACCACTCGTACAGGATCAGAATACAGCAGTTCAACCTTCCTCCTTTCACAGCTTTTCTTATCTTCACAAACTGAAACAGGCATCAACTGTGATGATACTCTTGTTTCTCATGTCAAATTTCTTTAAGGGTGCAGCTAAATGAATTTCTTCCTTAATATTCTTAAATGCTTGACAACACTTTTTGCTCCAACCAAACTCTTCACGTTTCCTAAGCAATTTCCTCATTTCCACAACTCTTTCAGAATAATTCTTTATACATTTCTGGTAAAATTCCTGCATTCCTAAAAAGGAACGCAATTCTCTTTTTAATTTTGGCTCGACCACATCTTTAATGGTGTTCAACATGGCACTTTTGGGCCTTATTCCTTGGCTGAAATTTCATGGCCTAAATATTCCACCTAGTCAACCCGAAAAAACCTCTCTTGATGTTATGCCTCTTGCTCCTAGAATTTTCAGCACGCTGTCAAGTCTTTCATCATGCATTCTCACATCATCACCATATATCAAAATGTCATCCTGAAAGCAAAATACAGCTTTGATTTCGTGGAACAGTCTATCTATTATTCGCGGGAAAAAAAATGAGGCGGACACAAGGCCAAAGGGCATTCTTTTAAATTGGAATACGCCTTTGTGTGTGATAAAAGCTGTTAATTTTCTGCAGCCCTCCTCTAGCTCCACCTGATGATAGGCCGACGCCATATCAAGCTTTGAAAACAAATGTCCTTGACCCACTAAGGCCCATATTAGGCAATGGATGTCTATCCACAAGCACACACCTGTTCAATTCCCGCAAGTCCACACAAAGGCACAATTTTCAGGAAGGATTTTTTACAATCACTAATGGAGATGTCTATTCTACGCTCCTGTCCTTTCAATAATCCGTATGCTCAAAAACTTCTGCAATTCTCTCTTTACATCTCCTCTTAATGCCAAAGGCACAGGTCTCAATTTTGAACTAAAGGGCACACATCCCTTTTTGAGTACAATCTGGTGTTTCATCATTTTTAGTTTCCCTACACCTTTCTTAAATACATCATTGTATGCATCACTTGATACTCCTTAATGGGACCCAGTCTCACCAACAGATTTTTCTAGTGCCGCCATCCTAGTAGCATCAACCCCTTCTTGGCGATGTAGACTTTCCCTTTTGCACACCTCCCTTTTAACTCATTATTGACTTCATAATATCCTAACAACTCTATTTTATCTTGATTGTACCACCCAGATTTATATCCGTTCAAGAAGATTTCTTTTGTCACCTCTCATTTCTTCTTCATACACTTTTCTCGACATTAAGGACATTTTAGATCCTTAACCATCATCACAACATCTCTTCCATTCATTCTCACATTGGCATACGAATGATCACAATCAGTATCACCTGATTCTCGTACAACATTCACGGTAATGATCTCTATGTTACAATTCTCATCCTCCTCTGAACAAGTATTACAATCCTCAACATTCACTACCATGGCCCTCCTTTGATTAGACTGGTAGTTTTTACAACAGTTAGAGAAATGACCATGCATTTTTACATTTGGCACATACGGTTCTCCTTCCCAGACGTGACATGGAAGCATCAAAATGTGCGCTACTCACACACCTGAAGCACAAACACTTCCTCTCGTCTCTCTTCTCTACTTTCAATGTGTTGGCTTTGGTATCTGTTCTTTCTTTCACAAATCTTTCGTCCTTCCCTTTCTTCTTTTGTCCGGAATCCTCCACATTCAATACTACGTCTTTTCCATCGCTGCTGTCCTTTTCTGCTATCTTCTCCACGCAGGCCATGGAATGCTCCACTCTCTTGGCAATGTTCAAAACTTCCTCCAATAACGGCTCATCCCTCAACCATATTTCCTCCCTAATTTTATTACTGCTACAATGTAACATAATTTGGTTTCTGGTATGCTCATCAAAGGATTCCTTAAACTTTCAAGAAAGTGCTAAATGAATCAAATCTGTGACAAACTCCTCCACAGTTTCTGTACCTTTTTAATATTATGCTCATTCTAGGGTTGGAATGCACATCTAGTCTCTTCACAGCAATGTCTAAGTCTGACATATTATCTCCTCCTTCTTCTGGAAGTGGTCAGAGAGTATCATAACTTCTTTGGCCTTCGTAGCCCAAGAAATGCATGAGCAGAGAAACTTTTCTGCCCATTGAGTAGGAGTTGCCACAGGCTACCCTTATGTAGTGAAGGAAACCTTTTTTCCACTGGGACCATTTTACTTTTGGAGGGCTGGGAAATGACATGTATAAGGATGGGCCTTGCAAACGTTTTAGTGCCATGATTCTGCCCAATCTTATGCCTCTTTATATTTGGTTGCTGTACTGGGGGCTGTTGTCTCACTCCTATGTTTTCCTTTCCCTTATGGTCTTTTACCATCCAAGGTTCGGTCATTCGTATTTGTCCTTTACTTTAGCACTGGACTCACACTAATGCTTGTTATGTTATGTTAGGGTTTGGTTTCACCTGTGTCCCCCATGACTCCCCCGCTGTGTTTAGCAGTGGATTTCACTAGTAAATACTTCTTCGTTGTGCGCACATGCCCTGTAGTGCTGTGCCTTTCTTTTTAGAGTCCGGCAACTTTTGCGTTGGTACTCTGATTGCTCGTCAGAGCTTCGTTTGGTCTGCCCAGGGATTCTAAGATGCGCACGCTTGGGGCGCCTTGCCGCTTGGTTGAGTTTGTGTATATTTAAAGTTTTACTTACAAATGCGAGCCACCCACTCTCACAGATGAAACCTCTTTTTGGAATTTGATCGTTCCTCGGTGACAACGCACCCGTCAGTGGCCACTCTACGTTAATTCTCGTGACTTCACATTGTGTTGGCCGCTGCATAAGCCAATATTGACGGAGCAGCTTGACTTCTTAACTTCTTGCAATTGGCTGCTGCGCCTGTATGAAGCGGAGAGGCAATTGGACTTCCTGGTGTGCCGGGGGTCTGTTGATATCCCATCCCAGTCACCAATGAAAGACTGCACACTCCAGTGTGTGGTTAAACTGAAGGTTTAATTAAAATAAACTGCTTACAGACCCACAGCACCTGCTTCATGCAGGCAGGGACACCAAAAACAGTCAAATTCAAGCCTAAACATTTTACATAGCAGTATATACATCACAGTGACAACACGGAATTCTACATACAACATAAGCTACATCATAAGACCTGCATGGATAACTATTTACAAAGGCACCTTCAATAGTATTTACAGAAGCATCTTCACAACAGGAATCATGGTCAATCTCACCATAAAGGGGACTATTAAGGGATCATCATGAAAAGCATGAGCGACAAAATCAAAGTGAAGCTAATATATGGATTCCCACTCAGATATTCATTCATAATCTTCCATGTCTAGAAGATAGTCAAAATCGAAGAAACCTTTGGAGATCAACAATTACAATTTTAAAACACAATGTTTAACTACTGGAAAGCTGTTGGAAGCTCACCAGAAATTAACAGCAACATAGGTGAACTAGAGAAGCACCAGTATCACCATACTTGGCGCTGCCATATTTGTAAAGGGATTACGTTTGCATATGGGGGTCATTGTGCAGTCTTCAAAAGTAACCTTGACACCAAGTGATTGGCTATTGAATACAATAGTCATACGAATAAGACTTTGAATACGCTTGGTATATTATTGTACCAAGCTTTACATTTCCTAATGAACACATTGAAGTGACTTGCTATTTTCAGTGATGGACCAGCTAAATTTTGAATGGCTTCATGGGCAAGACAGTAGTCTTTGCATTCAAGAAAGACATGTCCACTTCCAAGTACACAATGCCTTCAGAATATTTTAGAAGCTGTTAAACTTTGGATGTGATTGAGTGAAAGAACATCATTAAACACTTTGCAAAAATATTCCTTTGTATGTAGATTTCCCTGATTGGTATAAGGATAGATTGTAATTTGGCTCTCTTTTTACATCCAGGTGAGCATGCATCGAAGTGAAGTTTATGCATCCTATTTTGTGATTGTTGGTCGTGGCACTGTGTCCCCAGTCTTTTCATGGATTCATCCAGTCAGGAGCCAAAGGGGGTCGGTTAGGCATGAGGTGGTATGGGGAAGATTGCCTCTTACTCCCATTTAGTGCCCCATCCCAGGGCAAAGGACAAACAAATTAAGGCCTTTTAGTGATAAGAGGCATTTAAGAGAGAAAGAATGTACAGATGGGGAAGAAGAAACAGAATGGCATCAAACATGCCACATTCCCCATGCTCCCAAACCTTGGTATTTTATGTAATTACATATTTGATGCAACTATAGATACGGTCAATTTTCTAGAGCCGACCTATGGCTCTGAAGAAAAACATGTAGCAAAGTAATCAGATTTCTTTGACACCATTAGTGAACAACTGCTTATCCATCATCTATCAGAGATAGGCATAGCATTCCTATAGTGACACGAGACGAGATAGAAATCTGGCACACATCAAGTTTCTCATGATGCTTGCTATGCACATTTTCACATACGTCAGAGGAATACCAAATGTTCCTAATTCACCCTTACAGTGAGTCCTCTTAACAAACAATTGCTTTATCAATTTTCCTGCAGTGTTGTGCTAAAGTCCTCATGCAGAGAAATGGCATTACATCCTCAGCATCATTTTTCTCTCAGATGGAGTGTGACTAATGGCTCCATTGCTTTTGCAAACAAGAGAAATGCTATGGACAGCCTGGGGCTGCAGCATTCCACACAGTTGATGATTATGATCATCAAGATGGTGAAACAGTCTTTTGAAGATGGATTGGTCAAACCCCAAATCAAACAGATTTGAATCAATTAACAGTAGCTTATCATAACCCTTCACCCAATCCTGTCCACAGGTGTAGATCCCACACAGAAATACTATCCAAATGAGAGCGGATACAGGACTATGTAAGCTCAGATTTGGGTGTTTGGTGGAACCTTGGAAAGAAAAACCTAGATGTGTCTTCATAAAAGTTGAATATAAGCTCCATTGGTATCTACAGCTCATGGCAGAAACAGAGAATCTCTACAATGACTACAAGCAGGACTGGACTGGAGCGGGGTGCATCCCACTATCAACAAGCAAGAGGAAATTAATCAAGACAGTACCTTACAGATAGTTACTGATGATGTACCCCAAATCATTGTGAAGTTTATAAGGAAACCCTCCAATGTTGACAATGGACTATCCTGACACTTTAGGGTCACAGGGATACAGCATTGTGAAAGCCCTTTAGGGAAAAAGTGAGGCATAACAGCAAGATGAAAGTGGTTGACCGCTCAGTTGTGTTCTTCTGGGAGCACCATTTATTTTGAAGTTGCAGTAGGAGCATGAAGACTAAAACAAAGTTTCCACTTTGCATTCTTCTATTGGGCCTCATTACGACCCAGGCGGTAAGTTACCGCCTGGGCCGTGACATTACCACCATGGCGTAAACTACGTTTACGCCATGGTGGTTGGCGGACTTACCGCCCCATTCCGACCTAGGCGGGGCGGTAAGTCCCCAATCCCCATTTACCCTTCCCCATTCCCATTTTTGCCCCATAGGGCATAATGGGAGTGGGGAAGGCGTTAATTACGCCACCGTAAATTACGGTGGCGTAATTAACTCCATGGTCCCTTAGCGCCATGGATTTTAACACCTGCTAAAAGCAGGTGTTAAAAGCGCCATGGCGCTAAGGGACCTCGTAATTGGCGGCAAGGGGTCGGCGCAGCTAACGCTGGCGTTAACCCCTTACCGCCAGGGTCGTAATGAGGCCCATTGTCTTTTAAGTCTGCACAAGATTTCAATTCCAATGGAATTCAACTGCTTTTAGCAAATGCCAAAAGCAGGCACAGCATATATATATATATATATATATATATATATATATATATATATATATATATATATATTTGTTTTTATATTTATTAGTTTATATACAGGAAGGAACACTGTCTTTTGATCACAATTGATGGAAAGCAGCAAGCTCCTGACAATGGGGTCAGTTTGAATGATATTCTGACCAGATTGTGTAGGGGAGTAAATGAAACATTCACCATCAAGGACAATAGATGGGTGTACATAGATAGATTAAGCACAATCAGAATTAGACAAGTTTAAGTGCAGGTAGGCAGAGGCGGTATGGCCAGCTGTGTTAGGAATGTTAATATGATTGATGAAGTGCTAGAGCGGAGGCAGAGAAAGTGAGGGACAGAAGCAGGTTAGTGGTGAGGGAAAATGTTTATCTAGAAAGCAGATGAGAGGCAAGTTAAGAGGATAACTCAGAGGTGAAAAGGTAGGCTTTCAGTTTTGATTTAAACAAATCAGGGTGCATTGTTTCTCGAATGTCTGGGGGAAGAGAATTCAGGGCAAGTTGAGCAAGAAGATAGAAAGAGGTAAAGTGCGATGGTGCACAGGGAGGGCGAGGGGTAGAGGCGTAGACAGGGTCAGGCCTGAGCGGGCAAGGCCAACCCAGAATGTGTAAATGCCCACTCAGCAGTGCTGTGTGAGCATTTACAGATGTAATTGTCACTGCGGGGGCCCAACTACATTAGCTTAAGGCCCCACTTGTTAGACAATCCTGGCTACACCTCTGGTGAGGTGCAACAAGGGTAGTCAAAGAGGCAGAGTGGAGAATACAAGAAGGCATATAGAGTTGGAAAGAGGAGGATAAATATGGGATTCCTTGCCATAGATATATTTGTGAACCAGGGTAATACATTTAAGTTGAGCGCCATTTTGCATCATCATCCATTCAGCCTGGCGAAAGAGAGTTCTGTTTGCAAAGTTAATGATCTTCCTAAGAGGACAGAAACCATAGTTCAATAAATCAAAAAGGATTCTGGTACAGTAGTCCAGTTTGGAGAAGACAAGAGTGGTTAAGAGATGCTTTGCAGTGTTGAAAGTAAGGAGGTGCCAGATTAGCCTTATATTTAGGCAGTTGAGATGAGCTGCAATTGCAGTTTTGGAGATGAAAGCAGAGAAGGTGTTACCAGGGTCATAGATCATGCTGAGGTTTCTAGTTGAAGAAGAGTAGAGGATAGTATCAAGTGGGAACTGGTTTTGCAGGGTAATAGAAAATAGAGATAATTTAACAGGGAAGAAGACCACCTCTGTTCTGGTACTGCTTAACATCAGTGAGTGCAAGCCATCCAATATTGAATGGCAGAGAGACAGTTTGAAATTTTGGTAGAGAGATCAGAGGAAAGTTTAGGAAAAGAGAAAAAGATTTAAGTGTTGCTGGTGAAGAGTTGGTACATGAACCCAAAGGAGAAGATTGGTGCCCCAAAAACGGAAATGTAAAGTCTATAGAAGAACAAACCCAAGACAGATCTTTGTGGAACAACAACAGTTAGCAGAGTGAATTGAGAAGTGTTATTGTTCATGGAGACAGAGAATTGGTGAGGTGACGTGAAGGATGGATTCATTCCAGGAAAGGGCTTGATTGTGAATCCCAAGAAGAAAGAGAGTATTAAGGACATCAGAGTGATCAAAAGGGTCTAAGGCAGCAAACAGTTCAAGGAGAATTAGGATAGAGGATAGGTTGGCATGCTTAGCAGAGTGGATGAAGTTGGAGACATTCATGAGAGCAGTTTCTGTAGCGTGACAGGAGCAGAAACCTGCTTGTAAGGGGTTGGAAAGGTTGTGATGTCTAAGAAATATGTAATGTGCTTTAGCACTTTGAAGCATCTGTTGTGCTAGATGGAATTACTAATACAATACTTTGGAACCAATAACCAGGTAGACTCAAAGGACATACTGCTTTAATCTCAAGAAGTAAAGCAGAGCAAAATAAACACTCATCAATTCACTCATGCAAGATCGCACGGTTTTATCATTTGTTTTAAGCTTATATAATGCTAGATGTGTCATCTATGACATCATCATACGTGGCAAATGTCAAAAACCTATGAAGGGGTGGGATTGGATTGGAAGATCATGTATACGTATAGAAATTGTGTGTGTTAGTTTCTCATTGCCGGTGTCTTTTCTGTGAGACACACTGTGAGCTATATCTAATCACATGGTATAGGGTACTCATCATAGCAGAAAATGTGGCAGTGAACTAATATTTTCCAACATTGGATGAAAAATTGCATGGCTGGCTCTTCTAATTGGTTGGCAACCCTAATCCAACCCTGGACAATCGGCTTGTTAGCAGCACACACATAGACACGAAACCCAGGTGGTTGGAGATATGTCAGCTCTTCCTTTGTTTCCAAAATAGGCCACCCTCTCTCATCAGTAGCTCTCATGCCAGTGTCTTTTCTGTTTGAGAATGAAAATAAAGATTTTTTGGAAAGAAGCAACAATTATCGTGCCAAACTTAGGTTTATAAAAAAGATTGGGTATTTGGCTTAGGTAAAAGAAAAGAGCTTGTCAATGTTTGAAGACTGACCTTGCCAGTCTGCACTGTCCTCAGATATTTGAGTGAGTGTAGGTACACCACAATCTTAGGTCCAGGCCTTAATGAATAGCCTTTTTATGCAAGCACCTCATCACGTGTTGTTAAAACCATGATGTTTTTCATTTCAACAGTGCTTTTATCATCATTTGATTCAATTATGGTGGGTTCAGTTCTCTTTTTAGATTTTAGAGGCTTGATCACTCTATCCCATATTTATAGTGTTGCTTTTTAATTCTACAATATTTGGCATCAGTAAATGTTCTTGTTCCTTGTAATATTTGGGAAATATGTCTCCCCTTTGCATACTTTCCTTCCTCTCTTGAAATAGCATGCTTGGTTCAGATCAAATGTATTCCCCTATTTTGCAAGGAAAAACAGCATCTTCATAATCTTTCCACGTTAAAATTCTTGGCTCATAATTTGAGGTAATAGGGTTGATTGACATGAGCCGTCATCCATCTTGTTCCGATGTTAGTCATAAACGTTAAATATATACTTCTTATAATCAAGCTTCTATGTATTCTTTCTACTTCGTGTTTCAGCGTATTTACAGTTATTGACCAGTGAACATTTTATTCTTCTTTGTATTTGCAAATACTGCATTATGGAGTACATGTTTCACTTAGTATTCCATTTACATCGTCATTCTTAAGTATTTTCATATAATTTCAACATAGGTTCAAGTGTCTTCATTCAGACACTCTTTTGCTGTTATTAGAATTTGTTTAATGAACATCCATGTCGTGCTCCATTTTATCCATTGCTGTTTTCGACAACTCAGCAAGGGGCATCCTTCCTGGTAGGGTTCTTCCACTGTTTCAAAATGAGGGTATCTTGTGAATAGCTGCCTGAGTGCATATTGTTTTTCATATAGTCGACAGGGTATGGACAT
The DNA here is from genome assembly GCF_040938575.1 of Ambystoma mexicanum. Lineage (NCBI taxonomy): Eukaryota > Metazoa > Chordata > Amphibia > Caudata > Ambystomatidae > Ambystoma > Ambystoma mexicanum. The sequence goes on along the minus strand of NC_090929.1, from coordinate 881,380,744 downwards.
ATCACATACATTTGTGCATGGGTTCCCAATTGTAACTTTCCATCCATCATTCCAAAAGGATGGGGGTGAAGGGCAGTGACCAAGGAGAATGTGTCCACCTGCTCCTCTACATTCCCCCTCAATTGAATTCTCGACCACACTCTTCACCTCCTCTTCTGCAATTCCTGCTTCATCTTCTTCAATAATCTCCTCATATTTCCTTTTCTTTGGAACCCATATTTTTGTCACCCCCCCCCAGGTGGTTAGCATTGTTTATGTGTTCATACACATTAAAAAGTCATTAGACAACAACCTCCAGCTGGTGCATAGAATATCCATTGTTCTACATATTTATTTTGATCCTGGGAAGAAGAGAACTTCATTCCTGAAGGTGCAAGGAAACTCTTTGTTATATTCTTTATACTACGCTCTTCATTTTGCATCCGTTCTCGAGTATGACTGTTAATGTCAATCATTAGCTTCATTCCAATAGCTTTTTTGGCTGTCTTTTGGCATTGTCCCACGATAATGCTTATGAGACAGAATCCCAACATTACTAACAGTAATATTTCTCCAAGTAGTTTAAAAGCATTTGCCAACCAAGATGAATCCATCCAAATAAAGATGAGAACCAATCCTGTCCTGCTGATTCATCAGCTTAATCTTCTATCTTTGTGTGTAGGGTCGTCAGCTTCTTCATTGCCTCTGTCAGGGTCCCATTTTCTCCATCATGGTATGATAGGAATATACAGCAAGATAGTCCATCCTTAGTGCACACGCCTCCCTCCATTGCTGTTATCAGATCAAGAACATACCTGTAGTGGAGAGTCATCAGCCTTATGGCTCTCATCTTTTCCTTTATTGCATTGAATCCTTTATTGTTGCATTTATCATCTGCAACAGCTCCCATCTTGTAATTTGGAGCCACTTAGCGATTGCTGCAGCTTGAAGTCCTGGTATGAATATAGATGTCATTATCATGGCGGTCTTGCTGAATAGTTTGTGCTCATCAGGAATGTCTTCGTAAGCCCTTATTGATTTTGATGAGAAATAGTTCTCCCTCTTTAGTCGGTGAAGATGGAATTATGTCTTCTTTCTGGTATATTCATTCATTTTTGGGAATTCATTGATATGGAGATCACTGTGGGGAATCGCTAGTGCTGGAACTTGTACATTTCCAATGGAACACACTCCTCCCCAATCCTTATGCAACTGCATTTAGGCCCTGGATCCGCAGGCCCAATAACAATCCATTAGAACTGCAGTTCCTCCATTCATTTGTGGTACTTCAATTGTTTCTCCAAATCAATTGTTCTTCCAACATAGACCTTGCCATCATTCTAGAAACAGGTTGTTGATTCTTCAGTTGTAGTATATGTACCAGTCCTGCTTCATTATCAACCCAAGTGAGTAATTTTGAATACTTAGCACATGATTCCAAGCATTTATCATTCACCTTTTGTACTTGGTGAACAGAGTTTCTTTTTATAGGTGTGCTGGTCATGATATTAATCCATCTTTGTTCCGGTTTCCCATGGCGGTAAGAAGAGGCATGGATAGGGGTTCTCACACTCTATTCTGTTGCTATGTGATTGGCGTCTTCCCTGGTGCTTGCATCACCTTCATGCAGGCACACACAAGGGAATGCCAGAAGGGGAATTACCATCATTCTATATAGGCCTTCCCCTTCGGTCATTGATTGTTTTTGTTTTGTTCCAGCTTTCTTATGGCCCTATTCCATGTCCGATATTCCTCGGATATCTTGTTTGCTATTCAGAGAAAATGTTGCCTCCTCTCATTTTTCCATTAAGAGGCACTGCGGTGAAGCAGAATCAGTCTCCGCACCAGTTCTGTCCCTCAATTTTGTGACGCCCGTCTTCTATGGGCTTCGTGCTTCTGCAACACCCAACCAGCTTACAGGCTGCTCCAGTACTCGCCAGCAGCTGCATCAGACCACAGCGGGTTTCTACCACCTTGGCTCCTGTTTCACTGACAGGCTTTGCTCCTCTTACCTGTGCCTGTGCCACCTGCTAATAACATAGGGCTGCTAGGCAGGCTCTAAACTACCTCAACACTCCATTTCTACGACCTCCTTCTAAACTGACCTCAGCTTGTCAACTGACTATTTGGATTTTCCTTTGCTCAACGTTGTCTTTGTTCCCTCAAATGATATCGGACTGCCAATCGGACTGCTGTGGATTTTCCTTGTTTCAACTCCGGTGATTTAGAACTAATGGCGGACACCTTGCAAGATGCTTTGCTGTATTCCATGTGCCTTTGATACGGTCGTTAGAGCGTCCTCATAGCACCTGCATAGGTCCCCACTAAACTTCCTGTTTATAATTTTTTCCTCCACGTTTTTGGGATTGTTACTGGTACATCATCTGCAAGTCAAGAGCCTTCGTACCAGGATAGGTTTCTGGCTCAGTTGCCCATTATTCAGGTTAGTTTCGCTACTACTTTTCCAATCCAGTTATGCCTACATCTTTATTAAGATTCTAAAACATTCTTATTCTTCTTTACAGCTTGGTGCATACCATGTTGGTATGACTCGCTCTTTTGCTCTAACCACAAATCTGTCTGTGAATCTTAAAACAGACATAGAGGTGTTTAGGGAAAAAGGTTTCCCTGAGATCACGACACCCCGGGTAGGGTTTATGCAAATGACCGGATTGGATTCCGAAGTTGGGTTTCTCACCGGTATCATATCCGGTAAGTGGTTCCATAACAATCTTCCATCTATTTCCGGTTGCTTCACGCCCATACACCAACTGCTGCGCTCTTTTCCAGCATCCTGGCTCTCCTGGTTTTTCAGTTATTTCTGAACAATACATTCTTTTCATATTGACAGCTTGTATCTCCTCTCCAAATTGTGATGGATTTATACGTTTTTGATTTGTCCAACCTGATCTGCTCTCCATTTGTTTTGTTTTTACATATGTATCTTCATAAGGAAAAAAAAATCTTGATCGCCATCTTAAAGTTGCCCACTTCCCTTCAAATTGGCCTCTCGTAGTGCAGGCCGCTAGATGACTGATACATTTTGCTTTATGTGGGGTCATTTCTCTTACAATAAATGTTCTTGACGCATTCATGGCATACGTTATTAGGGAACAGACATAGCAACATTCTTCTGACGTTCTCTCTCCCACCTCTTTCATGTGCTGATACCATACATTATTGGCCACGTGAGCTGATTTAGCTAAATATGTGTTGATACTTTCATTATCCTCCTTAGCATCTCTTCTTATTCGGGACATGGGCTTTTTAATATTAGAACGTAATATTTTTTTGGGGTTCTTAATATGGGCAGTGGGAATAATGGGTCTTGTGGGGGTTGTCTTATTTTCTGGCTCCTCACTGCGTATAGCATGTGTAAATGCTAACGTTATAAGGAGAATAGTCCAAATCAGAATGCCACAGAAAACTCCAAGAATGATTTTGCATTGAATACATCTTATTTCCATTGTCACCACTTTTTTTAAAATATATATCAATTCTTATTGTTTTAGCTATAAGTTATAGATTTATAACAAAAATAGCAACATGATTGCCAAGAAAATTCTAAAAACAATGAAGCCATTCTTTGGATCTCCAAAAAATGTCACAATGTCTGTGGCTCTTGGTATTAAAGCTGGATAACATTGATGTATATATGAGAAAACAGCAAGTAAGAATGTGTGGACGTTTAGCAACGTAAAAGCTCAAATATTCTTTTGCTTCTTTGATTATTTCATAGTTTTCTATATAAATAAAATATCATATCATATCATATTTCAGTTTAGATGAAACAATTCAAGATTACTACAGATGAATTGATCCCTAAATCAATGCTAATCCAAAAGTTCTTTGCTTTCTATATCCAAGTTCTTGACCATCGATCTTGTGGTCATTCTTTGTTGTTCTTGTCTTGCTTCACTGTGGGGAGTTGCTTCGCTGGAGATACTCGCTTCACTGTGGATACTTGCTTCACTGGGGACAGGTGCAGGACATGTCAACGTTGTTTCACTTTTATAAGGTTGGACATTGTACAGGTGGATACAGGCCCTTCTTCCTTTTAACTTCACTGCAGTAGGGTTTTTTGTCCTGCACCTTGTGTGGGCCTTCAAATCGAGGGGTACTCCAGGTGTGTACACATTTACGCACTAACACTTGGTCCCCCATATATACTGGCAGTGCCTTTATTGCGTCTTCCAAATTGATAGGCAAATTGTCGTCTTTGTTTAGATTTGAACCCTACTGTTAATGCTTGATCTGTTGAGAAAAAAAAGAACTACTTTGATTCATTGTTTTTCAATAATCATGCATTTCATCACCTATTGATCAAAATGTGCCCTTGTCGGGGCAGGGCAAGGAGTTTTCATTCAGCATCCAATCACCATCTCATGGGGAGTTAAATGGTGAATTGAACCAGATTGGTTCCTCAGTGCATATAATGCAAGAGGAAGGCAACATAGCCATCCTTTCTTTATGTTAATTTGAGCTTTACTATCCTTTCCTTCAGAAGTCCATTTAACCACTCACATATCGCATTGGCTTGCAGGTGATAGGCTGAAGCAAATGTATACTTGATGCCTAATAGTGAGAATATATTTTCAAAGTGTTCATTCAGAAAATGCGGTCCATTATAGGATCGCATAACTTTGCAAACCCCCCACCTTGGAAAGAACTTGTGGACCAAAAATGTCATGGTGCATGGAGCATCAGGATGCGTTCATGGGCCTGCCTCAATCCATTTGGAAAAGTGACAAACTACAACTATCATGTATCTTTGCAAATGTTGAAAGGGGTCATTAGGTTGTTGGCTTAATCGTGCCACCATTCGCTGGGTGTGAATTTTTGGCACACAATGCAGTTTACAATAAACTGTGCCACATTCTCAATGAGGTTCGGTATGAACCAGTATTCTGCTATAATCACATGCGCAGGATAGTGCAGCTTCTCCATTGCTAATCTCAATTAATACTAGAGGCATAACTGGCTTTCTTGTGCTGTCCTGCCTCCAAATTGCCTGAGTGGGCGATATAGAACACCTGCGCTTTTTCCTTAGCTCCTTTTCTTCTTTTGATGCTTGTGCTTGAATCTCATTTAACTGTACAATAGACATCATATAAAATCCTTCTTTAACCAACACGCATCGCCCTTTCGTTTTCTTCAAATCTTTTAACTTATCTTCATTCATAGGCCTCATTATGACCCTGGCGGTAGGGGGTTAACGGCACCGGTAGAGCGGCCGGCACCGTTAACCCTCTACCGCCTCGTTATGAGGTCTTTTTGCGGGTCCCACTTAGGATGCCTGGTAAAACCAGGCGTCCTTAGCGGGTTCCGCGAACAGACTAAGATGCTAACAATGGGCCCGTCATTAACAGGCCCGTTGTTAGCATCCTGCCCATTCCCATTGAGCCATATGGGGGCTTGAATGGGAATGGGGATGTACTGGGTCCCTGACCCGGTACCGGGTATATAGCTAAAAGCGGCATGGCTACCTCCATACTTGTAATGAGGCCCTAATTCTGCTCTTTTTGAATGCGCTGAGCATTTCACGATAGCTATGGTTGCTGGGAAGCTTAAGGATTCAATGATTTTGTCAAATAGCCCTGCATGTTGCACTGAAGTGCCATCTGCACGGATGAAACACCTCCTCTTACAACATGCTAGGCCTGCATTTACTGTTGACATCACATTGGCGGAGTAAGGGTACACTGTCACTTGCTCATAATCAGAGCTTCTCAATGCATCAATACGTGTGGCTAATTCTGCAACCTGCGCTGAATAGGTTGATGGTAGTCGCCTGGCCCTTAGCACTTCAAAGGTGCCCTCTCGTCTCACCCTTACTACTGCTGATTTTTTGCATTTTTTGAATTTTGCTGAAAAAGAGAAAGTTTGGAAAAATACATGGATTTGCTCTGAGCCCAACCGAGGGAGATCGCTTAAAAGCTTTGGGGGTCATTATGACCCAGGTGCAAAGGGATACCGGGCACCGGTAATGACACCGGTGCCGGTAATCCCTTTGCGCCCTATTCCGAAGTCCCTTTGCGGATCCTTCTTTAACGCCTGGTTTTAGCAGGCTTAAAGGACGGGACCCGCAAAGGGACTTCAGAGCTAATAATGGTACCGTAACTTAAGGTACCGTTATTAGTACCCTCCCCATTCCCATTGAGCCCTATCGGGGCTCAAATGGGAATGGGGAATGGTATTTTCAATGGGGAATTACCTGTCCCGCAAAGGTTGGACTAGACCGGTAAGTCCCCATTGAACCAGGGCGGACACGGTACCGGTAATGGTGCTAGCGATGGCGCTAATAGTGCCATGACTAGCACCAACCTCGGAATGATGCCCTTTGTGTTACAGTGGGTCTGAACCCAGCAGAGGGGGGCCTGGGGTGAATTGAAAATCACCCAAGAAGTTGTACATTAGAATTCTGATGAGAAAGGAACTTTTGAATGTTTGTTTGTTGCATCAGGCCCTCTGACGTCAGAGACTTTCCTACCTGTTTCTGGATATTGGACTCTAAGCACTAGGTCTGGTCTACAATTATTGAATGGCGCTCCATCATGCACTGTTTTGTGTGGTTACTTTTGGATACCTTGCTTTTTTCCAAAGATCATCAGTTCTCTGCACTAGGATAGCTGATAATATGCCTTGCATATCGCCTTTAGTTAATATAATTCCTGACATTCTTTTCTCTAATTACTTATTCCATTTTTTTTGCACCGGAAGTCAAACTTGGCAGTGTACATTTTAGATTATCCGTATCCATCTGAGTCCATGGTATATATTGTGGCCAACCCCCTACTTGTTCTAACAATGGGAATTGAAAAAAACCTGATTCTTTGTCATATCTACCCACACTCCTTGTCATCTAGGAAGCATCCTAATCGCCTGCTTGTCTTCTCCCTGGCTATGCCCTTATTCTGCTAACAATAGGTGGGGACACATTCCCTTTACAATGCGACCGTGCTTGTGGTTGCTCAGTATATGGTATTGGTTCCGGTGTCTTCCTTATAGGGTCCTCTAGATCTAACAATTGTACCCGCTTGTCTATGCTCAATTCTCTCGAAAATCCATATGCACCTTCTCCTTGCATTTTCTTATTTTGTCTCCTTTCCTCCTCTGGCATCATTATGCCCCAACCTGTGTGACTATTATCCTCTTCTGTGCCCTCAAGATCGAACTTACTAAAGGATAATTCTATGATCATCTACTCTGACATCATTTAAGCATCCTCCTTTTCCTCTAAAAGATGCAGTTGACTTCTGTACCCTCCTTATTCCTCATTTGTCTATATAGTCTCCCCATTCTGGTTCCTATGCTCCCTGTATCTTCTTTTCTCCATATTGGCATATCTCGTGGTCCTCACCACCCTTCTCAAGACGGTTGAGACCCATGTGCCACTTCAATTTGCTCTTGCTTTTCTTTGGGTATCATGTTTCTACAGCATAAATATTCCTTCTCATCATTTTTAAATCCACTGCTTCTGTTAATTTCCTCCTACCTTCTCCTTATTTCCTTTAATTCCTCTTCCTCTCTCTTTCTTTGTAGCCTACGTACTTTCAATCTGTGGGCTTCTACTTCTTCTCGTTTCTCTTCTTCTAGCCTCTCCTTCTCCCTTTTTGTCTTCTGCTTTCTTTTTTCTTTCCTTTGTTTACATTCCTTATCCCTCTCTTGTTTATATAACCTCTCTTCTTCCTTCTCTTTCATTTACTTGTCTTGTTCTTCCCTTTACTCTCTTTCTCGAACTCAGCCGATACCGTTCTCATTTAACTTAAGCAATATCTGCTCTCCCATCCACTTGCTCTGCACTATTGTCGTACCCTTAGAAATATCTATCACTCTTCTTTGTTTCTCAAAATGTTTCCTCATCACGCTGTTTACATTTATCCCATTTCTGTATATATTTACTTTTTCTACTCTTACTCTCTTCTTCTGCCTCTTCACTGGTATAAACTGGGGGTTTGTATGATGAATTAACCTACCCGTTATATATATGAAAAGAGGATTTATTTATAACTTATATACAGTGATGTAACATCATGAAACATTCTCACTTATAAAAACCTATTAAATTGACAGAAAAAACGTTGTTAAAGGGATGTTACGTTTAAGATGCATCCCACCCCTGGGGCTCCTCTCCTACTGTAGTTAGCCAGTGGCGTCCCACATTGTCTTTCCCTCCTGGGTTCTCATGCGCACTTGTCCATCCGTACTGCCCCTTCTATTTATGCACTTCTCCCACTGCACAATGCATATTTGCATTTATAGGAGCATTATATGCAGTTTCTTTTGTACAAGTAAGGGAAAAGCAGATGCAAAAGATTTTATTTTTATTGTATTTATTTATTGTGTTTTTAGTTACCAGGGCAACCTTACACAGAGTGGGAAAAAATACACAAACAATACTACAAAACAGAAACAGACCAGTAGGCAAGTTTGAATATATATATTCTCCTAAGAACAAGAAAGCAATAGATATAATAAAACCCTGCTGAATAAGAGCAGTAACACACAGTAAAAACTGGTACAACGATAAAATAAGTGAAAGATTATGACCCCACATGAATCGAGATTAAAAGATATTAAGAGAGAAATGTTTGTCCTCTGCAGCATTTTGTTTAAAAAAAATACTCTTTATTTCCCTGAAAGTGCAGGAATACAGTTACCCAGTGCTTGAGCGTTTCTTGCTCATACCTATCATCAACCTTGGCCCTTCCAGTGGGAAATGTGTTCCTTAGAACGGTATTGTTTGTATTGATATGATATGGAGTGGGATTCGGCCTGAGCTCACAGGTCAGCCTGGTGACCAGTGCAGTTTCATTCCGGAATTCAGCAGGGGCGAGGCGGACAGAAAGTGGAAGCAAAGAGGAAGGTCTTGAGGTGCTTCTGGAACCGGATATGGTTCTCCTCAAGTTTCCGGGAGGCATGGAGGCTGTTCCAGACAGAGGCCCAAGCCGAAGAAAGAGATGTACCTCCAACTCGTTGCTTGGAGAAGTGACTAACCCTGAGGGAGTTGGAGGCAGATGAGCGAAGAGCTTGAGAAGGGAGATATTTAGGAAGAGAGAGTTGGAGGAATTGAGGCCCCCGGACCTAGAAGGCCTTGTGGACAATGCAGAGGGTTTTGAACATAATCCTCACAGCCACTGGGAGCCAGTGCAGAGATTTCAGTCCTGCAGAGATACGATCCCTGGGCTTGAGGCCAAGGACAAGTCTTGCAGTCCTGTTCTGGATGAGTTGCAGAGGGCGGAGAGTAGAAGCAGGCAGATTTAGAAAGAAGCAGTTACAGTAGTCCAGCCTAGAGAGAACCAGTGCTCTTGAGCCAGTGAGCTTCTGGGGGAAGGAGAGGAAAGGAATAAAACTACTGAGAAGGTGCAGCTGGTAGTGTGACTTCTGAGAGATGTCAGAGAAGTGAGCAGAGAAGGAGAGAGTGGAGTCAAGATGACCCTGAGATTTTGAGCCTCGCAGGTGGGAGAAGGAAGAGGGCCAAGAGCGGCCGTTCAAAGATTGAGAGGAAAAGAGGGAGCAGGTGTGGCAATAAGGAGAATCTCGGTCTGGCCTGGCTGACCTCTTTCCTTTCTGATTGACCTTCCCATGTTTAACTTTGGTCCTTCTTTTCCTCTATCTCCCTCTCTACCTGAGTTGTTCCCCAGGGGTCTTGCCCCTCGCCACGGCTTTTCAACCGATTTCTGGCTTCTCTTGCCTACGGCATTTCTATTTTCTGCTCAAACTTCTGGTGCTATGCTGATGACACCCAACTAATTTTCAGGCTTCCCTCTGACACCGCCTCTCCCTCCTTCATCTCTGATTGCCTAATCGCCATTTAAAATTGCTGTGCCGCCAACGATCTTTGTCTAAATGCCAACAAGACTGAGATCCTACTCATTGCAACACCTTCACCATCCTTTACCCTCACTCTCTGGCCGGCCTCCCTTGGCCCTCCTCCAACCCCTACCTGCAAGGCTAAGAATCTCAGTGTCATCTTTGACTCCACACTTTCCTTCTCCGCACACATCTCTGACGTCTCTCAAATGTCAAACTTCCTACTGCACCTCCTTAGAGGTACTCTGACTTTCCCCTGCTTCCCCCAGAAGATCACTGTTTCCCAAGCTCTGGTTCTCTTTGACTACTGTAATAGCCTCTTTCTAAATCTACCTGCCTCCACTCTCAGCCCCCTACAACTAATCCAGAACAAGACTGCGAGACTTGACCTTGGCATCAAGCCCTGGGATTGTATCTCTCCATCTCTGTAATCCCTTCATTGGCTCCCAGTGGACGCAAGGATTAAATTTAAAACACTCTGTATTGTCCACAAGGCTTTCTGGGGCCTGGGTCCAAAATATCTTCAACTATCCCTCCGTAAATACATCCCCTCTTGAGCGTTCACTCTATCTTTGCCCCTCCTCTCCCCTGCTGATCGGATTTCTCTCTTGGCATCTTGCTCCTAGCCACACTTTGTCCTTTGGGCCAGGTACCTGCTCATCCTCCAACACTGCCACCTGAGCCACCCCTTGCAATGGGATCTGTTTCTGTACCCATAGAGTCCCCCATTTTTCTTCTGCACTTATCAGATATACCCTATCTGACAAATTAAGCACTTGCCTGTATTTATTTTATTTTATTTATTGCATTTATTTATTTATTGCACTTATTATGTATTCTGTTCTCTCCTTTGTGCCGCATTTTCCACTACTCCCCCTTCCTCACACTCTCCCGCTTTCCCTTTTGCATGCACTTGCATGCTCTTAATATCACTGGGCCTAGTAATATCATTGTTTTTACTCTCCCTTATTCCCTTCCCTTTGCTTGTTCATCAGCGCGACATATATAAAATAGAATATCATATCATTACTGGCATTAAAGCAGATATCGTTGGTAGCACACCACTCCTGGATAACGGACAAGCAGTCAGAGATGAGAGAAGGTGAAGAGGTGGTGGAAGGGAGCCTGAAAATGAGCTGAGTGTCATCCACATAGCACTGAAAGTTGGTGCAGAGAGCGGCCATGTGGTGGGCAAGATGTGCCAGGTATTGGTTGAACTTCCAGGGAGAGAGGTTAGACCCCTGGGGAACACCACAGGTAGAGATAGAGATAGAGGAGAGGAAGGACCCCAGTTGGACCTGGGAGGGTTGATCGAAGAGGAAAGAGGTCAGTCAAGCCAGGGCCTGATCAGTGATACCCAGGTTATCACAGAGACGGTAGAGCAGGTTGCCATGGTTGACCTTGTCAAAGGCAGAAGAGAGATCAAGTAAAATGAGGACACAGGGGGTATTGGAGTCATGGTTGGAAAGCAGGTCTTCATGGATATTCAGGAGAGCAGTGTCCATGATTCTGGCAGCTCTAAAGCCAGACTGATGGTCATGGAGACAATCAATCAAACAGTGTGAAGATGTAGCTGGGAGATGGCTAGCTTTTCCCGGAGTTTGCCCAGGAAAGGAGTGATGGAGATTAGGTGGCAGTTGTCAGGGCAGGAAGGGTCAGCAGAGGGTTTCTCAAGAAGAGGGTGCACAAGGGAGTGCTTCATGGGGGAAGGGAAAACTCAAGTGGAGAACAAGTGATTGCAGAAGTCAGCCAAAGCAGGAGCCAGGGTGTCAATGAGGTCCTTGATGGTTTTAGAGGAACAGGGGATAACTGTTACGCTCATCTGGTATCCACAGGGACGCCACCCAGCCGGGTTACTCGCTGGTATGCTTCTCAGCTTTGCCCTGATGTGGTATGCGGGGAAGGTTCTGCCTGAAAATACTGGAGGACTGTGTTAAAGACTGACCAACTGGGGAAGCATCCTCTCTCCACCCCCGTATGATTTCAGTCCCTCCCGCGCCTTCTCCTCACCTTGTGGTAGAATTAGGCATGCTCTCCATCCTGCCTTCTTTGCAGGGGCGCATTGTCTTTCATGGGCGAGTGCGGTCCAGTTACTTCACTGACGCCGGCCTGTTTGATATTGTTCAGGTAGGTCTTATTGCTGTTCTTTAGTTTTGGTGCTATCCTGCATGCCTTTCTTTGTTTAAAATTTCTCTTTTTTGTCCCTTAGGTATGCAGAGCTTCAGCGCGGCAAACTGGCTTGGTTGAGCCCAGCTGGTAAATGATGGCGCATTAAGAGTGCTATGATGCGGTAAGTAAGCGCTATGCGCAGCGCTGCAAAGTCTTGCCTGTGCTAACCTGTGTTTTCCTTCCTTGTAGGTCGCAGTGTTCTTCAGCGCGAGTGGAATGTCTGGAGTGGTGCCAGGCTCTAGAGGCCGGAGTCCTGACTCCACCTGGCCAATGGGTTTGCCAGAGGGGGTTTTGGGCGAAGGTCGTGACAATAACCTGTTTTGACAAGAATTTCATAGATCAGACTTGTCTAGTGACCTCATCTAGGGATAACCGGGGAAAAGTAGAGAAGGAGGGAGGAGAGGTGGCCACAGAAGAGCTAGAGGAAGATAGAGGAGCAGAAGGAGGAGGAGGAGGGGAGGAAGAGAGAGAGGACCGGATCTCCTGAGTATGAGAGATGAAATGAGAAGCCAGGGTCGTGTAGAGGGCCTGTGAGGGTCCTGGAGAGGTTGACACTGAAGCTGGATTGGTGAGCTACTTGCAGATTTTAAAGAGTTCGGCCGAGTTGTGGATGGTGCAGAGACGGGGGCTTGGATGTGGGCTCTCTTCTTGGTGCAGACAGAGAGCCGGTATTGCCTTTGGAGCAGGCGGCAGACCAGTTTGTCAGAGGATGTACAGGAAGCATGAAAAGGTTTCCGACGAAAACATATATAGGTCTTTCTAACCTTGCTGCACGGATGCCTCTGTAAGTAGCGCAGGAGGCATTCAACTTTGTGGGCATATTTAGCATATTCAGTATACTGTCAGAAATCCAGGGGATACTTGACCACATAGTCTAGCCGAAGATTTCTTACTAACAATACCACCAACTGAATATACTGAATCACAGTCAGCCGAAGATATTGTTAAGGATTTCAATCAGGCACACACCCAGGTCTCGCCTAGCATGTAATGCACACATAAAATTCTTATTTATTATGTCTGTAGGTTCAATATTCTGAGTGATATACCACTCATATCACACCCACCTCAAAATGCCCCCCATGTCACAGTGGACCAGGAATCAGGCTAGTTTGTAAAGGTAAATATTTATGTATTTATTTATTTATTTATTTAATATTCCAATCAAACTCAAATTTGTATATATATATATATATATATATATATATATATATATATATATATATATATATATATATATATATATATATATATATATATATATATATATATATTACATGGCCACGGTAGTTGCTGTTTCCATAGGAAGAGCACTTTTTGGGTGGCTTATAACTTCGCTCTCCCTGGACGGATTCCCACCAAACTTTGCAAAAAAAGCATTTGGGTCACTCTGAATTGCAAAGTTTGGTGAGGATTCGTCCAGGGGGGGCAAAGTTATAGGGGGGTCCCAAAACTTTTTTTTTCCATAGACATAATGGGAAAAAACTTTGCTCACGCCTACAGCCCAAACCGCTGGACGGATTTACACCAAATTAGCAGCAGGAGCGGCGGCTTGGTCCCGAAAGCGTGCTTTGCTTTATTTGGTGTAAATCTGTCCAGTAGTTTTTAATAAAATGACAAAAATGTAAGTGAAAAAAATTAGTGATATCTGTGTTCGCTTCGCGAACACACTTCCCTGTTCGTTCCGCGGACAGTTCGGTGATTGGGCAAGCAGCTTGCGTGATGTCCGCGGACATCTGACGTGCTCTCTCATTGGATGCGTGAAAGCGTGCAGTGCGTCTGGCTTCAGAGACGCCCGCAATCTTTGTTCCTCTCATGAGAGGCTTTGTAGCCCGCCTGCACAGTAAGTCCCCCACCCCCGCTCATGCCCGTGTCTGTCTCCTGTTCCTCCCACCCCCCGCTCATGTCCGTGTGTCTTTCTCCCTCCCGCCCACTGCCGGCTCATGTCCGTGTGTCTTTCTCCCTCCTGCCAACCCCCGCTGATGTCCATGTGTCTTTCTGTCTCCCACCCACCCCCCGCTCATGTCCGTGTGTCTTTCTCCCTCCCGCCCACCCCCCGCTCATGCCCCGCTGGTGCCCCGCTCGTCTCTCCCAAACGCCCACCCCCCACTCTTGCCCCGTGTGTCTTTCCCACCCCCGTGTGTCTCTACCACCCGCTGCTCATGTCTGTGTGTTTCTCCCCACCCGCCGCCCGCTCATGTCCGTGTGTCTCTCCCCACCGGCCGCCCACCCCCCGCTCATGTCCGTATGTCTCTCACCACCTGCCGCCCACCCCCCGCTCATGTCCGTGTGTCTCTCCCCACCCCCGCTCATGACCGTGTGTCTCTCCCCACCCGCCGCCCACCCCCTGCTCATGCCCCGTGTGTCACTCTCCCTCCCCCCACCCCCGCTCATGCCCCATGTGTCTCTCCCCCTCCCACCCACCCCCTGCTCATGCCCCATGTGTCTCTCTCTCCTTCCCCCCACCCCCCACTCATGCCCCATGTGTCTCTCTCCCTCCCCCCCACCCATGCCCCGTGTGTCTCTCCCCCTCCCGCCCACCCCCCGCTCATGTCCCGTGTGTCTCTCTCCCCTTGACCCCACCCTCCACTCATGCCCCGTGTGTCTCTCTCCCTCCCCACCACCCATGCCCTGTGTGTCTCTCTCCCTCCCCCCACCCATGCCCCGTGTGTCTCACCCCCTCCCGCCCACCCCCGCTCATGCCCCGCGTGTCTCTCCCCTTCCCCCACCCCCCGCTCATGCCTTGTGTGTCTGTCTCCCTACCCCCCACCCCTGCTCTTGCCCCGTGTGTCTGTCTCCCTTCCCCCCACCCCCGCTCTTGCCCCGTGTGTCTTTCCCCCTCCCGCCCAAACCCGCTCTTGCCCCGTGTCTCTTTCCCCCTCCCGCCCACCCCCGCTCTTGTCCCGTGTCTCTTTCCCCCTCCCGCCCACCCCCGCTCTTGCCCCGTGTCTCTTTCCACCTCCCGCCCACCCCCGATCTTGGCCCGTGTGTCTTTCCCCCTCCCGCCCACCCCCGCTCTTGCCCCGTGTGTCTTTCCCCCTCCCGCCCGACCCCGCTCTTGCCCCGTGTCTCTTTCCCCCTCCCGCCCACCCCCGATCTTGCCCCGTGTCTCTTTCCCCCTCCCACCCACCCCCGCTCTTGCCCCGTGTCTCTTTCCCCCTCCCCCCCACCCCCGCTCTTGCCCCGTGTCTCTTTCCCCCTCCCGCCCACCCCCGCTTTTGCCCCGTGTCTCTTTCCCCCTCCCGCCCACCCCCGCTCTTGCCCCCTCCCGCCCACCCCCGCTCTTGCCCCGTGCCTCTTCCCCCTCCCGCCAACCCCCCCTCTTGCCCCGTGTCTCTTTCCCCCTCCCGCCCACCCCCGCTCTTGCCCCATGTCTCTTTCACCCTCCCGCCCACCCCCGCTCTTGCCCCGTGTCTCTTTCCCCCTCTCGCCCACCCCTGCTCTTGCCCCGTGTCTCTTTCCACCTCCCGCCCACCCCCGCTCTTGCCGCGTGTCTCTTTCCCCCTCCCGCCCACCCCTGCTCTTGCCCCGTGTCTCTTTCCCCCTCCCGCCCACCCCCGCTCTTGCCCCGTGTCTCGTTTCCCCTCCCACCGACCCCCACTCTTGCCCCGTGTCTTTCCCCCTCCCGCCCACCCCCGCTCTTGCCCCGTGTCTCTTTCCCCCTCCCACCCACCCCCGCTCTTGCCCCGTGTCTTTCCCCCTCCCGCCCACCCCCGCTCTTGCCCCGTGTCTTTCCCCCTACCGCCCACCCCTGCTCTTCCCCCGTGTCTTTCCCCCTCCCGCCCACCCCCGCTCTTGCCCAGTGTCTTTCCCCCTCCCGCCCATCCCCGCTCTTGCCCCGTGTCTTTCCCCCTCCCGCCCACCCCCACTCTTGCCCCGTGTCTTTCGACCTCCCGCCCACCCCAGCTCTTGCCCCGTGTCTTTCACCCTCCCGCCCACCTCTGCTCTTGCCCCGTGTCTTTCAACCTCCCGCCCACCCCCGGTCTTTCCCCGTGGCTCTTTCCCCCTCCCGCCCACCCCCGCTCTTGCCCCATGTCTCTTTCCCCCTCCCGCCCACCCCCGCTCTTGCCCCGTGTCTCTTTCCCCTCCCGCCCACCCCTGCTCTTGCCCCGTGTCTCTTTCCACCTCCCGCCCACCCCCGCTCTTGCCCCGTGTCTCTTTCCCCCTCCCGCCCACCCCTGCTCTTGCCCCGTGTCTCTTCCCCCTCCCGCCCACCCACGCTCTTGCCCCGTGTCTCTTTCCCCCTCCCGCCCACCCCTGCTCTTGCTCCGTGTCTCTTTCCCCCTCCCGCCCAGCCCCGCTCTTGCCCCGTGTCTTTCCCCCTCCTGCCCACCCCCGCTCTTGCCCCGTGTCTCTTTCCCCCTCCCACCCACCCCCGCTCTTGCCCCGTGTCTTTCCCCCTCCCGCCCACACCGGCTCTTGCCCCGTGTCTTTCCCCCTCCAGCCCACCCCTGCTCTTGCCCCTTGTCTTTCCCCCTCCCGCCCACCCCCGCTCTTGCCCCGTGTCTTTCCCCCTCCCGCCCACCCCCTTCTCTTGCCCCGTGTCTTTCCCCCTCCCGCCCACCCCCGCTCTTGCCCCGTGTCTTTCGACCTCCCGCCCACCCCCGCTCTTGCCCCGTGTCTTTCTCCCTCCAGCCCACCCCCGCTGTTGACCCGTGTCTTTCACCCTCCCGCCCACCTCCGCTCTTGCCCCGTGTCTTTCAACCTCCCGCCCACCCCCGCTCTTGCCCCGTGTCTTTCAACCTCCAACCCACCCCCTTGTGTCTATCACCCTCCCGCCCACCCCCGCTCATGCCCCTTGTGTCTATCACCCTCCCCCCCACCCCCACTCATGCCCTGTGTGTCTCTCCCCCTCCCGCCCACCCCCCGCTCATGCCCCGTGTGTCTCTCCCCCTCCTGCCCACACCCCGCTCATGCCCCATGTGTCTCTCTCTCCTTCCCCCCACCCATGCCCCGTGTGTCTCTCCCCCTCCCGCCCACCCCCGCTTATGCCCCGTGTGTCTCTCCCCCTCCCGCCCACCCCCCGCTCATTCCCTGCGTGTCTCTACCCCTCCCGCCCACCCCCTGCTCATGCCCCGCGTGTCTCTCCCCTTCCCCCACCCCCCGCTCATGCCTCGTGTGTCTGTCTCCCTACCCCCCACCCCCGCTCTTGCCCCGTGTCTGTCTCCTGTTCCCCCCACACGCTCATGCCCCGTGTCTGTCCCCTGTTCCCCCCACACGCTCATGCCCCGTGTCTCTCTCTTGTTGCCCCCCACCCCCCGCTCATGCCCCGTGTTTGTCTCCTGTTCTCCCCACCCCCTGCTCATGCCCCGTGTCTTTTTCCTGTTCCTCCCACCCCCCTCTCATGCCCCATGTCTGTCTCCTGTTGCCCCCCACCGCCCCGCTCATGCCCCGTGTCTGTTCTCCCCACCCCCCGCTCATGCCCCGTGTCTGTCTCCTGTTACCCCCACCCCTCGCTCATGCCCAGTGTCTGTCTCCTGTGCCCCCCACCCCCGCTCATGTCCTGTGTCTCTCCTGTTGCCCCCCACCCCCGCTCATGCCCCGTGTCTCTCCTGTTGCCCCCCACCCCCGCTCATGCCCTGTGTCTGTCTCCTGTTGCCCCCCACCCCCCACTCATGCCCCGTGTCTGTCTCCTGTTGCCCCTCAACCCCCGCTCATGCCCCTTGTCTGTCTCCTGTTGCCCCTCACCCCCCGCTCATGCCCCGTGTCTGCCTCCTGTTGCCCCTCATCCCCCGATCATGCCCCGTGTCTGTCTCCTGTTGCCCCCCCGCTCATGCCCCATGTCTGTCTCCGGTTCCCCCCACCCGCTCACATCCCGTGTCTCTCTCCTGTTGCCCCCCACCCCCTGCTCATGCCCCGTGTCTGTCTCCTGTTGCCCCCCACTCCCCTCTCATGCCCTGTGTTTGTCTCCTGCATTCCCCCACTCCACGCTCATGCCCCGTGTCTCTCTCCTGTTGCCCCCCTCACCCCTCGCTCATGCCCCGTGTCTGTCTCCTGTTGCCCCCCACCCCCCGCTCATTCCCCGTGTCTGTCTCCTATTCTCCCCACCCCCGCTCATGCCCCGTATCTGTCTCCTGTTCCCCCATCCCCCGCTCATGCCCCGTGTCTGTCTCCTGTTCTCCCCACACCCCCGCTCATGCCCAGTGTCTGTCTCCTGTTCTCCCCACCCCCCGCTCATGCCCCGTGTCTCTCTCCTGTTGACCCCACCCCCTGCTCATGCCCTGTGTCTGTCTCCTGTTGCCCCGCTCATGCCTCGTGTCTCCCTCGTGTTCCCCCCACCCCCTGCTCATGCCCTGTGTTTCCCTCGTGTTACCCCCCGCCCCCCGCTCATGCTCCGTGTCTCCCTCATGTTCCCCCCAACCCCGCTCATGCCCCTTGTCTCTCTCCTTTCCTCCCCACCCCTGCTCATGTCCTGTATGTGCCCTGTACCCCCCCACTCATGCCCCGTGTCTCCCTCGTGTTCTTCCCCACCCCCTGCTCATACCCTGTGTCTCCGTCATGTTCCTCCCCACCCGCTGCTCATGCCCCGTGTCTCTCTCGTGTTCCCCCCACCACCGCTCATGCCCCATTTGTACCCTGTTCCCTCTCACCCCCCGCTCATGCCCATGTGTCTCCCCTGTGCCCCCCCAACCCCGCTCATGCGCTGTTGTGTTCTTTATACACCCCGCCTTCCCTTTCCATGGTGGCCACCTTGGTAAAAGATTTTCCTTCCTACACCGAGACGCCGCAGGCGTCCCGGCGTAGGAAGGAAAATCTTTTTGTTTTTTTTACCATCCGGCATTCCCACTTTGAGGACATAAGATGTTAGTGGTCTTCATCTATTGAAAAGGATGTTATGGTCACGTTGTCTAGTAAAAACCTTTAAAATTTTGTAAAAAAAAAAATGTTACAGGTGCGTTATGGTTAAGTTGCACTAATAAAAACCTATGAAATTCAATGAAAAAACTTTGTTAAAGGGACGTTATGGTTAAGTTGCGCTACTAAAAACCTATGAAATTCAGTGAAAAAACTTTGTTAAAGGGACGTTATTGTATAGTTGCGCTACTAAAAACCTATGAAATTCAGTGAAAAAACTTTGTCAAATGAACGTTATGGTTCCAAGTAAAACCGAAAAACCCTTGAAATTCGCCAGTTATGGTAAGCTAAGCAACCATAACTTGCGCCACCACCCTGCACTGCTAAGACTAACACCCAGGACATCAAAGATGACATCACAAATGTCATTGTTGACATCACTGATGACATCACATGTCTGGCTCACGCTTTTTTCTTTTGCTGACATATCTAGGCCACATGGTTTTCTTCAGTAACAGTCAGAAACTAAACATTTTATTTTATTTGTAGACCTATCCTTCAAGTAGGTTCCAGTCACATCATATGAAACATATACATACGGGAAGACACAAGCTTGAAAGACAGCAATCCTTTTTGTGCATAAAGATAATCAATAGACTTATGAGCACTTTCTGATAGTTCTGTTGTTTTTTTTTTATGGCTGTACTTTCCCTGTGGGTCCAATCACATCAAGTGATACATATACATAGGGTGAATAGCAGCTTTGAAACAGAGCAATCATTTATTTGCATGAAAATAATCTGTTAAGTTATGAATTGTTTCTGCTACTACTTGTGCTTTTTTGCTAACTTCACTTTCCCTGTATATACCCATATTGGTATGTGTTCTTGTGTCTTTGTGTTTTGTCTATAGTAATGTTTTATTAGCTACGTATTACATATTTCACAGTACACACAAATCTATTAAGAAAACAATTATCATTTCATTATTCAACATATTAACATTACGAATATTATACCTTCATCTTGTACACTGCACACGATGTTATGTTTCTGTATCAGTAGCTTAGCATACTAGATAGAACCCCATAATAGAATGCTATTTATATCAATGCATCGTTCAATGCACTAATTAGGGTATGATATTTATTGCAATGATCCTTGACACTTGTTTCGCAACATTATAATAAGAATCCCTTGTACACATATTTCATGAAAAGTACATACACATGTGATGTCATCAGTGACGTCATCAATGACATTTGTGATGTCATCTTTGATGTCCTGGGTGTTAGTCTTAGCAGTGCACGGTGGTGGCGCGAGTTATGGTTGCTTAGTTTACCATAACTGGCGAATTTCAAGGGTTTTTCGGTTTTACTTGCAACCACAACGTTCCTTTGACAAAGTTTTTTCACTGAATTTCATAGGTTTTTAGTAGCACAACTTTACCATAACGTCCCTTTAACAAAGTTTTTTCACTGAATTTCATAGGTTTTTAGTAGCGCAACTTAACCATAACGCCCCTTCAACAAAGTTTTTTCATTGAATATATATATATATATATATATGAGGCAGCAATCACCAAGTGGTGACAATACAATTCAGAAAGTAAGTAAAGCAATTTAATTCACTTATAGTAATGCAGAAAAGAAAAAACAGGAAAAAGAACAGTTTTGGGTTTTGGTTTGTGAACAAATAGCGTTTAGGTTAATATTCCCACTGCAAAGTTCTTAATGCACAAATGAGCAATTCTACAGCAGCAGGTATTTAGGAATGAAGAAAAGAGTACAGTGTTTGAATGCAGTCTTCCCTCTCCAAACAAGAGAGAAAAGTGCTTTTGAAAATTGACACTTTTTAAAATGATAGGTGAAAATGGCTTTGTGAAACAAGGAAAAGTGTGCCAAAATGCTTAAATTGATAACAATTCTTAAGAGAGCAACACTAAACATGTCCTGACAAACATGAGCTACAAGATAAACAACTGTACACACTTTAGATCGGAATTGAAGTATAGAAACCCTTCGAATGGGAAAAAGACATGTGGGAAACCTTTGCAAAATGCGAATTTGCAGCAAAATTTCAATATGCAATTTGTAATAATAAAAGGTCAAATACACTGTTCCGCAATGTTTGTTTTTTGTTGTGGATGTAGCTACAGATCATAGGTTTAACTGAGAGTTCAAATTAGGTATCTAGCTATAAAACTGAAGAAGTTATAGAAGTTTTAGTGAGAGGCGTTTTTGAAAAATAGGCGCGAAAATTAAAACAGGAATCAGTTTCTACTATGACAATGATGCTCTAAACTAGGGTATTCAGGCTCGTTACCAGTTTGAAACACAGTAAACCTTAGAGTGGTCCACGAAAACCAACCCCAGCACCTCCGTGTCCCCCTTGGAGGACTCAGTCGGATTACCCATGTGATGATATTAAGGGTTTGGGATTTTCAAAAGACAAAAGGATTTTCAAGAAATGATTACTATTACAAGAAATCAAAGCAAGGTTTCAGACTGGTGTGACACTATTTTCTTAAGTTAAAGAGAGGATGGGTTGAGATTGGGATAGGACAAGGCAATATACTATGGGTTACTATTATTCCTGTTGATACTTACAGTCCACTGTAATTAAGATTAGACCGTCAGGGTTCTGATTATCGGATCAGGTCTACTGGCAGCAGGGCACTTCTTGCAGAATTGGATAATCTGTGCGGTTCTGGTCAATTTGGACTGCACCTCAGACTGGATTTGGAGTGGACCCTCTGGTCACTGAACACAGTAGATTAGCAGGATGGTGAGTTCAGTAGGCAAGCATGAATGGTAGCAAGCCAGACTGGATCAGAATTAATTTTCCTTAAGTTTGGAGTGGTTGGATCTGGGCCTATCTGAAAAGAGTTCAGCAAATGCTGAGGCCTGGATTTTGCAAAGAAGTCTGGAATCAGCTGCAAGATGAAGATTTCTGGAACAAAGTGCTGCGCGGAAATCAGGATGTGGTCAGGAAACAGAGTGTGTCTGTGTGTGGTGAAGTTCCTACATTTATCTTACCAAGTGAAATCACAAAGTTTATGGTAGGGGCAGAATTTCAAAGCACACCCCCACTGCTGTGAGTGGTCAAAGGCACTCGCCTTTTCCAGTTTGGAAGCCAGAAAAGAGCTGTCATCTTTAAGATATGATTTGTTAACTCCCACATTGATTTGAACCACAAATTAGCTTTTGCACGAATGTACCTTTCTAAAATGATGTCCCCCAATAAAATTGGACACATACATTACATATGTGATGGGTTATTTTTACATTCAATTCCCATATATGTGAGAGCTGTCCTTGTCATTCTGTGGAATTTTATCAATTTTAATCATAACAGTTTGGCCTAATAATTTCTAATTCAGTACATATCTAGGCGATTATCACTAGAGCACGGGTACAAAATATTAGACTTGCAGCATTAATAGTTGTGCGACAATTAGGGTTTTCCTGTAACGTTGGTCCCTTATATAGTACAGGGTTCATTAACATCTTCAAAGCAATGGCCTACAATTAGATTAACAACTACCCATTTTTAGATCTGTTCTCCTTCATGTTGCAAAGTTAAAGAGTTTCAAACCTAATCACAAATAGGTATTTAAACACCAAAAGTTCTGGGCTGTTTTTTTTAGTCTTTGTAACTTTCCTTTCAACAGGCAACAGCTGTCACATTACTTTGATCAGGGAGGGGTGTCCTATTCCTTGAGAGGGAAGCTCCCCTGTAGGGATCAATAGGTAGCCTGCCATTGTCCTTGGCTGGACCAGAGACAAATGAATGATGAGCTCATTGTTGTCTATATATGCGAGAACTTCCATCCAGCATCAATTAAGCCTTCCTGCGGCAGGGGAGTGTCAACCTGAAGTGCCATCTTTCCCAGGCTGGGCACTGTCAAGTCAGAATTAACCAGTTAACTCGAAACTGGGTTACTTTAAAATTCACTTTAAGGTCTTTCATTTAAAACATATAAAAATAAACACAGTTTATAATGGATTTGGACATTTATAGAATAAAGCCCTTCACAAAAACATGCTTTTAAATAAGCACATTTTGCAATTTATTATCAGGGAAAAAGCACATTTAAACTGAGTCTTTTACATCAGAGTTTCCCTAGCAGCGTACACATCTATTCAGTACCATTTCCGTCCTTGAGTGCTGGTATTTGTTTGCAGCCTGGAAGTAAGCATTCAGCCTATGCTTGGAGTTTTCTCTGCACAGCTGAAAATGAGACAAAGGCCCTCATTACTAGTTCGGCGGTAGCCATGCCGCTATTGGTGGCATGGCTGACGCCGAAATCGCGTCTTGGTCCTCAGGATGAGGAATAACCGGGCCATTCCGAGTTCGGAAGGCCCGGTAATTCCTCCCTCCAAGGACCCAGACCCGGTCCTTCCCCATTCCCATTTCAGCCCCCATAGGGCTGAATGGGAATGGGAGAGGGAGCAAACAATGGGCCATTACGAGTTGGTTCCTGGGTCCCGCGAGGGGACCTCGTAATGAGGTGGTACGGGGTAAACGGAGCCGGCACCTTTTACGGCGCCGTTTACCCCATACCACCAGGGTCGTAATAGGCCCAAATTGTTATATGTTGCCACTTTAATCCACATTTTTCCTGTGTAACTGAAAACAAACTGTTGCTGGACTGGTTTTTCATAAAATACATTTCTTAGCTTCTGTCAGTCAGTGAGGCCCGGTTGTTCTGAGCCACCTGGAGGATCTGTGATTTCAATACACTTTTAATTTCAATGGTTCACTTGGAAAATGACTGAATGTAGCACCAAAACAGAACTTTGAAGGTTGCAATTGATTGGGGAAGCTCCATTTTAAAGGCATTTTAAAGGCATTTTCATTTTTTAGCCCACTTCTGTGGCCTTGCTTCATGATACATGTACAGCACCCACAGGCATTCTCCTGCGGTGAGTTCTGTTTTTACACCAAGTTTGACTGTGTGTGGCACGGGTGTGCAGCTTTTGGTGATGGTGGACCATGCACAGTTTTGTATCTTTTCTGTGCGCACATGGGTTAGCACGTCCATTTTTGGCTGTTTCTTTCCCCATTGGCAAAGGGGTGCAGTGGGGCGCATCGGCTTGAGTAAAATTATCCCACAGTATTCCTTGAAAGAAGGAACCCCACAAACACACCAGGATGATTTCCTCGAAGGAAGGAACCAAACGGGACACCTGGTTACCTCAGATCAAAAGGAATCAACTTAGTTAAATGTGTTAGAACCGATAATGATAAGAATCGATCCTGTACTTGGACTAACCTCTGTGTGGTGAAAGAACTGCTGGAGATGACTGCTGAAAACAAGGGATAAAGGAACTGCCTCTTCTGTTATTCCTTTTTCTATGGTAAGGAAAATGTCAATACTAATATTCAAGTGTTTAGTGTTTAACGACTGGCAAGTCATCAGGGAATGAGGAGTGATAAATAGAGGAGAGTGATTCTTACCGTGAGTTCCAATAAGAGAAGGTGGAATGTAGTGCAGCTGTATCAGATGGAGCCTCAGGTTTAACAGAGCAACCGCCGGAACCTGTTCCTGATGAAAAGAGATAAACAGAAATGTCTCTAGCTCAAATGTAAGATCCCGATGGAACGAGGATGAGTGGATTCTAGCCGCAAGCACACAACAGGCAGTCTCTAGTCTGTGTGCGGTGGGCAGAATGAAATGGGTGGAAGGTTGCTGTTAGGCAGAAACCTGTGCAGTACCCTTAGGGACCACTGCAAAAGGCTTAAGACTACAGGTGTTGGCAGTAAACCCAATTGATAGCAGTCTGTACCACCCAGATTTACCTGATAGCTGTGGCTGAGCAGCCAGACTTCTCTCAAGAAGAGTTAGACAGTATATAGAGTATACAAGATAGTTACCAAAATACAGTAGCACAAGCAAACACTGACCAGAGCTTTGGTATCAAAGTATATCATTATTTATTTAAAGACACACTTATAGAAACACTCCAGCACTATTATTGTAAGGAAGTTCAAAACACAGTCACTATTAATATATATACATCCCTTACTCCTTATTAGACAAGTCTTAGTTAACACCACTTATTTTCAACAGAGGTGAGCACTTAACTGAAGATGGCACTCCAATAACGTATCAAAAAAGGGAGGGAAAAGGCAGAAATTAGAAAAGCACACAACACTAATACTTTAGAAGCACCCAGCAAGGCAGGAAAGTCAAAGTCTACTTGTGAGCAAAAAGTTCAGAGGCCAGGCTCCCTCTTAGATAGAGCAGAGCACCAATGCACCCAAGATCACACAGTTTAAGAGGTTTGAAAAAGTCTTGCAGGGAGTTCACAAAGTAATTAGTTCAGCTTAGAAAAGTTCAGTTAGCCAGCCTAGGGTCAGCCCAGGTAGTAAGTCGAGGATTTAAGAGACACCCCGTACAGACCGTTGCAAGGGAGGCTAGGCAGGCACAGTACCTGTAAGATGGAGAGGATCCTCCAGCGGGGGAAGTTGTTCCTGGGAGCGGGTGCAAGTCACGGCGTCGTCCAGAAGAAGAGGAGATCTCGACGTGGAGGAAAGCTGAAGGTCGTTGCGTTGCCAGGGAAGAAACCAGCCGCGGAGTTCTCCGGTTAAAAGGTGCTACCCTTTTATTCGCGGTAGTGGTAAATCGTGGTATCCCGTTTGCCGGGGTGCTTGGCACAGGCAAGGCGGCCACGAGATGATCCAGGAAGGTGAAAAGGCAGACAAACTGGTTATCCCCACCAGTCAAAGGAAGAAGACTCCTCGGATGAAGATCTTCTCTGTTGTTGGGAAAAGTGGTGAGACGGTTCAGCAGGGCTCCACCGGTGGTGTTGTCGTTGCAGGTCGGCTCAGCTGCTCCCTCTTCAGATTCTTTAGGTCCTGTGGAGACTTCTGAAGTTCCAGTCCCCAAAGCCCTGCTTTTATGCAGAAAACCCCCATTCATCAATCCTAGCTGTCACTCAAACATGCTAAGTGGTGAGCCGGGCGGCTCACCACTGGGCCAATCACACAAGAGTGCGACTTGAGTTGCCAGGGTAACTCAGTCCAGGGTGCCTAAACCCCCCTCCCACACATCCTGTAGACCCAGACAGAGTGGCACCACTTTTGGAGGCTTCTGTGTAGAAGCCTGCCATAAAGTGGAACAAAGGGCTCGACTTGGATTGGAGTTAAAGAGGCGAACACAAACGCCATTTTAAAACCAAGTTCTGGCAAAAAGACCTAACCGGGGAATAAATATTAAATAAATAACCCGGCGTTATCTTTAACATTGCACCAAAAAGTGGTGCGTTTAAAATGAATGGGAAAATCCCATAGAAAATATTCCGGTGGAATATTTCGCATGGTAACCACTGCCACCAGCCAGAAACTCGGCGAGGGGGGACTGCACAGTGCCCCCTCGAAAAACAGAACTAGGGGCAATCTAATTGCCCCTACCTGTACTTCCACAATATGATGGTTTGTACTGGTTCTGTTCCCAATTTAAGACTAGTAAAGTCAATGGTGACTTTACATGCCCTGGGAGACAGTAGCCAGTCCCAGGGTATGGCGTCTATGTTTGGGGGTCACTATGACACCCCTGTGTTACTGCACTGAGGGTGCTGCGTAACACACTTACCAAAAACCACATGAAACCCTAAGGAGTAAAAGACCCCATAGCCCATAAAACACATTTCAAAGTCAAAGGATATCTCAAATCATGTCTAAGAGTGGGAGAAAAAGAGTCTCACTCTTAGCAGGAGAAAAAAATAAACCCCAAAAATCCAGCAAAGTTGCTGGGGGACTCACTAGATTTGGGAAATTAGCCTTAACAGAGAATTCTCCCTAACACTTGCTCCTTGTCATTTCGCAGTGAGGCTTCCAACAAGAAGACAAGGCAGTCGAGGAATAGGGCATGAAATGAAGGTTGAGGGTACCGTAGAGGTAATCCAGCAGACAATCCGGGCCGGACAACGTCTTAAGTATGTAACAACTTGGTGACTTGGCAGGCAAAGAGCAGGCAAAGAAATCCATGAAACAGAATCTGGGTCATGAGCAATACACGACAGAGAATAGCCAAGGCGACGTAGCAGGTAAGGAGTGGGCAAGAGAAATCCAGGCGAACAACAGCAAAAGGTCAAAACACAGGATCCGAGAACAAAGCAAAGTTTCAGGAAACAAAAACGCACTTCTGCAAATTCAGAAGCACTGTTACCAGCGAACGCGACGCTTAAATGCCGTGAGATGATCACGTGATATCGCCTCCGTCAGAAATGTGCCTGCAGAGCAAATCAGTTCACAGCCGCCACAACTTCCCTGGCAACCTGCAGTTGTGGCTAGAACGTCCAAGACCGTAGTTTGGAGAATGAAAGGGGAAGAAATGACATAAATTCTTGTGAATGGATGGAACCCTGGATGTGAATGATGTAAAGGAGATGCAGCAGTGTTTCTGGCTGAAAAGCGTGATGAATGCATCTTTGCAGTAGCACATAGGGACGACTTGGAGATAGGGGCGTATAGGAGGTAGGTATACGCCAAGTATACCAGGCCTTGAGTGAAATGAGAAAGAGCACAGGTCTCACAATACAGTTGGCAATTGCAT
Source organism: Ambystoma mexicanum (assembly GCF_040938575.1). NCBI lineage: Eukaryota > Metazoa > Chordata > Amphibia > Caudata > Ambystomatidae > Ambystoma > Ambystoma mexicanum. Next base: position 881,353,426 of record NC_090929.1, on the reverse strand, counting down.
TGGATAGGCCCATAACCTGTTTCCACAATTTGCCCTGAACCCCATTCAGAAAATCTCCCATCTCAAAGAGCCAGAAATACAATCCATTCAAAATCACTGGTTCAACCTTTGCCAGATAAAAGTGCCTAATGGGTAAAACAGAATAAATACATACCATTCTATATAAGCACTTCATTTTCAAAGTGAAGGGAGAGAGTCTATTCTCAAGACCTGTCTTCCAGATTGCACATGAAGAATGATGGGACAGATTGTATCCCAGTCGATTTGTTCCAATTTTGCCCCAGCCAATTCCCAAGTAAAGTGTTTTATTCTCTTCAGTCTCTTTGAAAAGATAACAATTTTAGATGTACTCCCATTGGGGGTTAAGTTATTGTTGAGAGGGTACTGAGCAAATAGGTTGAGTTTAGTCTGCAGGACCCTGGGGGTTCGATCAAACAGAATGAAGTCATCGGCAAAGGATAGCCAGTTAAGCCTAAGGCAACCCAGTCTAGCCAATGACAAAATCTCACTCCTCCACATGAATTTAACATCCCGCACATAGAGATCAAAAAGTGCGGGTGCAACAGTACAGCCCTGTTTCAGGCCAACCCACGTACAGATTTTAGAAGATAGGGGACCGTCCCATGTAAATCACACGCTCAGAGAGGTGCCAGCATGGAGCAGCGCCAGAAGCTGAACCAGCTTTAGGGTACCCTCCAAGGGAGCAGCTTATGCCATAATTTAGATTGCTCCACACAGTCAAAGGCACTGCAGGGATCCAAAGATGCCATATATACCTCACCCACTTCTTTATTGTGGAAATTGGACAATAGGTGTGCAAGTAGGATAGCATTGAGTTGGGTACCCATGTTTTTTCTAAAATCAACCTGAAATTTTGAAAATAGGCCCAGACGTTGATTTTGTTGGTCTAAATCCCTACGGAGAAGGATGGAAAACACCTTACTGGAAGCTTCAATGAGGGCAATAGGTCTATAGTTAGCTGGATCAGAGTACCCACCTTTCTTATAAATGGGTATAAGGATAGATTCTACACATGTCTGTGGGATAATATGGCATGCATATATAGCATCAAAAAGGGGCTTTAAGAGGATCGCCCAAGCAGATGGTGAGCTCCAGAGTACAAAGGGTGGTATCCCAGCTGGGCCAGGAGCCATCGATGTTTTAAGGAAATCAATTGACCAAATGATATCTGACACTTCCCATAAACACTCTCCCCACTCCATAGGACCCAGGTCCGGGTCTACACACAAGGCCCCACCCCCCGGTTAAATATATTTGGCCTTTCAAAAGTGGATCCATTGTCCTCTGAGATGACAGAGTCCATATTAGAGGTGTGCTCCTTCCCTACAGAGTTTAGATTCACCCAAAAGGTGGCCTCATTCCCCATGCATAAGCTATTCAGCATACACTGGTTATCTCTTCCATAAGATTCCATTCTCAAGGATTTGACCACATTTTTATGGATCTGAACCGCTTTCTTTCTAGCTGATAAATAGTCCATAGCATTAGGTCCCAGTCTCCTGAGTCCCTGTATGTGATACCTTTTGGCCTGCTTAGACGCTAGAATCCTAGCATCAAATGTGTAGGGCTTTTTCCTAGTGGTTAGAAACCTCTTGCTGCTCCCCAGGGAAGTAAGACCTTCAGTAAGTATTAACTGAACACTAGAGACCCATTCAGCAGGAGTCCCTAGGTGGAGTTCCACCTCCAATAATGCAACACCCCTCATGGCAATGAGTTGTGAACCTGGAAATGGTTTTATGATTCCAGGTAACCCTAGGTCTACCATTATCCAATTGTAGTAAGGCAAGATCCGCTCTAACCTCCAAAGGAGTAATTTGAATGTTCATCACAGAGTTCAAGAGTAAATGGTCACCCAATCCAGGATCTACACATGTCAAAGGACCACATCTGGTTCCCAGGATGGTAGTGATGTAAAAATAATTGATCCTGATCGAAGATCCCCCCCCTGTGCCATGTATCGGCCAATTCAGAGGTGGTAGATGTCTCCAGTAGGAACATGCCCCACCCACTCAGAAAAGAATCCCATTCAAAACCTCCCTTCACATTGACCAAATGTGAGTTTGCATCACCATAAGATTGTTCAAAACAGCTCCCTCAGCACAGTTTGAGTTAAAATCCCCAGCTAGGATAATATAATCACCATTAACCTTAATTTTACCAGTCCTCAAATGTATAGCCTCGACAATTGGTCAAATCCACAAAAGACACCCTAACAGGGTTCCAATATAGATTCACCAGAAGGTACACATCCCCTGTTTCAATGTGCTTGATTGTAACAGCAAAGAGACATTCAGATGCAAAGAAAAATTCAGATACCAACCTAAGTCTGAGATCAACTGTCACTAGGAGCTCACCCCTGGGACATCCCAACCCAGACCTAGTCGCTGCTCTAGTAAAGGTCTGATAGCCATCTTGGTCAACTGTGCCATGGACATGGTTTCCTGAGGAATACAATTTTAGGCCCGTCAAGTAGTCCAAAGTTAGGCCAAAATCAACATAGATTATTCAGCCCACACACATTCCATCTTATCAAGTATACACCAATATTGCTAGGAATGCCCCAATCCCTGTCTAATTAAGCCAAAGGTTTTAAGGGCCGGTCCCACCCAAGACCAATCACTGGCCGTCTGTAGGAGCTAAGAGAGAGCAGCCTCCGGTTCAAAACATCAATTCAGGCACGCTATATTCCATGCCAGAGTTATACATTCATCTACCTTCCTGGGCAGAGTATATTCTAAAAAAGTCGTAACTTCTTTGCTTGTTTGTAAAGGCCTCAATTTGTAGCCAAGCAGTAGCAGGTTGGCCCTCTGTTCCAAGATCATATTAGTCACAATGACTGAGTGAAAACAAAAAACGATATGTACATTGCTAATCAATGGCAAGGTAATCCAATCAACATCATCTGACATAAGCGATCTAAGCGCTGCCAAAGATTTGTAGAAGATTGTTAAATGGCAGTTGGTGTGTGGAAGCTAAATATGGTGATAGGGTTTTATGTGCAGTTTTTGGAAGTGATTGGTGTGTGGCGTGTGACTGTTTGAAAGCAGGCATTGAGGGAGTTTTACAAATATAAAATTAAAAAGGATAGAACGATGGTGTGCATGTGCCATACAGGTTTTTAATGATCCATGTCCTAGAATGGAGACTGTGGAGACTGTGCATAGTTATAAAGGTTCATCAATTATGGTTCTTATTGTATGCCAGAGAAAAGTATTTGGGACTGAAAGATGAGCCTTCGTTGTCTGCTCTTGCTTCACTTGGGCCGATAATTTGGGTTGCCAGGCCGTTATTCCCCGTTCCAGCTCATGGAACAGGGAATGAACGCAACATTATTGCCATTAGCATAACACAAAATGCTAATGGTAATGTTGGAGAATCTTATTGAGTCTATCTACTTTATTCAGAAATGTAAAGTAGATGGCGTCTAGAAGATTATTTCTTTTAGATCTATTTCTTAACTGTGAAAGGTGGTTTGCAGGAGAGATCAGAAAGTAAGCTGAGGAGGGAAATGAGGGAAGAGGCACCAACCACTAATATGGAAGAGCAGGTGGACAGGGGAAGACATTGCATGTGTGTTACATCTAAGGTAGGGGGCAGTAATTCTCATGCTTCTTGATTATAGCTTCAAAAGCACTTCACAATTACACCCTCTGTCGAGTGGTGTGTTACAGTATATACAGAGTACTGTTGTCTTCGAAAGCTATGGATCAACAGACTCTTTTATCACTTGCAAGCAGCTGGTCGGATTTTGTGTCCCACAGAAGTAGGTTGTGTGGTTACATAATTGGTTGAGGAAGATAAGGTGGCTGAAGACAAAAAAATCCTTTCTTGCTAAGAAAGGAGCAACCTTTCTGAGAGCATTGCAGTGGCTGGATTTTGTGTGGCGGTGCATGGAGGTGGTCCCTTAGGAGTACTGTCCAGGCAGTCCATGTACAATGTTACACTCATTTCACTTTGGTAGCTTTAGCCTTTGGTACATTCCACAGTAGTAAAAAACTGCCACACCCATGATTCTCTCTGGGTGCTAGAGGTAGGCACTTCCTCTACCTCATCTTCTTTGTCCTCTTCATTGTCTTTTGAAGTACTGCATTTTTAGTTGTTTGTAGGCCGTCCAGATTGTGGGTGTGGTGGCTCTTGGGGAGGTTGGATGGCAATAGCTGACACCATTTTTAAGAAAAACAGCAGTTTTGCTAATATTCTTCCACGTATGTGCTCTGTAGTAGATTGTTAATGGATAATGAGTAAAAATAGGTGTAGGAGCTGTGGAAGGGTACATTTTGAGCTTGAAAGTTCCTAGATCAGCAGAAAATGCAGTACCAAACTGTCTGCGAAGCAGGGACCAGTTTGCAAAGTGCAGACGCGTTTTCGGACACGTCAACATGCCGCACGAACGTGCAAGGTCACGTGATACTGTCCGAAAAGTCTGTGATGACGTCAGATGTTTGCGAACCTCAAAGAACACAAAAACTGTGAATAAAGTTGCAAAAAGTGTATAGAAGTGTTACAAATTATGCTAGAAGGTGGGAAAGGCAGAGTTTTAAGGTGACACTGTGTAAATTGGAACAACATGTTGTTATATTGGGTTAAGTATGACATTAGTAAGTTGTAGGAAATTAGAGTGCACTGGTAAAAACTCATGAAATTAACTGAAAAAACTTTGTTAAAGGGACGTTTTGGTTAAGTTGTACTAATAAAAACCTATGAAATTCAATGAAAAAAGTTTGTTAAAGGGACATTATGGTTACAAGTAAAACTGAAAATCCTCAGAAATTCACTGGTTATGGTGTGGGATATATTCAAGGGATTACACCTAATGTTGTGGTTTGTTTATTTGTTTATTTATTTGTAACCTGTGCCAGACCCAAGGGTATCAGGTATTCTATTCTGGTAGTATTTCTTGTGGTAATTCGTCGGGGTGTTTCTTTTTACTTTTATGAGACTAACTTCAGAATATAACCTAACAACTGTTCTTTTTACCAGGGTAATTCCTTGCACAAAATACTGGACTTGCCTGAGTTGCAAAAATCATAAACAACAAATAATTGTATACACACACACACACACACACACACACACACACACGTGTCTGGCACTCCTAAAAAATCAATTTGCAGAAAACAACCCATTTCAGATTTCACCACGTCTGGCAATATGAATTACCGCCTGCAGTAAAATAAGCCTATCACCTGTTGGACCTCAGTTTATGTGCTAATAAAAACCCAGACACATAATTAAAGAACAAACCCAAATTGTTTTTTAACCTTTAGATTTTTTGTAGAAGGTAAAAATTCAAACCTGTGCAGACAGTTGCATTATGAGATACAAGTTACTTGAACCTGAAAAAAATGCATTTCCTTAGAGTGTTCGCACACATAAAATAGCCTTTTGGGTGATACTTTTCTCTTACACACTTGTTGCCAGCTGGCCAGCAACGCTTGGCAGGTAACCTTGAATTTTTAGCAGATAGGAGCCTATCATCTAACAAATCTCACTTCATAAATGGAAATCCACTTAACATAGAAATCATGAATACTTTTAAAAAGGAACAACAAACTATTACTATTATAAAACCTGTAAGTATTTCCCAGGCACACTACTCGTACCTCAATTTAAAAACTGCATATTCACCTAGATCTGAGGGCGATACTTCTGTCTGAACTTGGCAGGGAATCCGGGGTCACATAGATAAACACTTGCACAGATATGCCCAGCAAACAGCCCTCAGCTCTCGAGTCTGTCTTCCTGCCAGCTCCCCTCAGCCCAGCATTCAAACATATCTTTCTCTCTACACTCACTTACCGTCCTTTTTATGAACTCTCAATACCACTCAAAAAGAAAATACCTCCCATCTAGCTCATACCACTGAAACCCACATGATGTCATGTTGGAGAGCAAGAAGATACATCTCTTCCTGCATTTCCTGTGCAAACAATAGCAATGGGGATAGGTGTTGTGTGTGAAATAATCAGCAAGCATAACAAGTATTTATTAACATATTTATTTACAGTAGGAACAGTGCTCTTTTGATCACAAAAGAATGTACAATAGATAAGAAATCATATTTGACAAGGAGCAGTGAGCTTCTTTCAATGGGGTGAGTTTGAGGGACATTCTGACCAGGTTGTGGAGGGGGGTAAATGGAACAGTCACCAGGGACAATACAAAAGTGGACATTGAATACCAGGAAGTCAGCACTGCTTCCGTAGGAGGGGGGACGTTCCCATGAGGCCAGGGAGGTGAGGCCACCACCCGATAATCTCCCTGTCAGTGGTATTCAGCTGGTGGATCTGACATACTTTTGTAAAAGCACTATATAAATAAATGATCATATCATATTATACCTTGTACCCCACCTCTCCTTCACCCCCACTCTCGTCACCGTTACCCTCCTACCCTATACACTTTTGTAGTATGAAAGACATAGGAAGACTGAGAAGAGGAAGAATAGGGATGAATACAATGAAGATGTGAAGCAAGAAAATATGACAGATAAAAGGTGCAGAGCCGTGCAGATCACTAAGAGGAATCTATCTGAACGGTCAAGTCTTCAGTCACAGTGCTTACTGGTTGGGAGCATAAAGACTGACAACTGACTTATGTTCCGGAGAGGAAACACTAGAGGCACTGAGGCTCGCATAAAAGGCTGGAAAAGCAAATGCAAGTGCAGAGTGAGATGCTGAAGGGGCAATCTCTTCTGGTAACGCTAAACAAACTGAGAGCCTGGTAGTGTGAGTAGCACGGACTAACAGGAACACACAGTCCAGCAAAGAGGGAGGTGCTGAAGCGGGTCTGGAGCTGCAGAGCTGTTGCAGCAAGCCGAAAGGAACACCAGAGTACCAGTGAAGCATAAAAGAACACGACAAGCCTGTGACCAAGTGAAAGGCAGTAGCCAAGATCCTGGGGGTAACTGGGTGGCGGAGCCCTTGGTTGGGGGTCCCCAGAGGGTGAAGGAAACCCTCAAAAGCATAATGAGTGAAAAGTGGGGGGATGAGGACCGCCCTATGCAATCCTAGTTTACAAAGACCTGGTAACAAGTGAAACGGGGTTGCATTCCTTCTGAGAAAATGACATATCAAGTTATAAGAAGGCATACTCTTCTTTTTGCCAGTACTTGGAGGGAAGATGACCCAGGACTGTCACATAAAAGAAGCCACAAAGAGAACTGTGAGAGCAATATATCTGAAGACATTATTTGTCAGGGGAGCAAACTAAGTCTGTATGTAACATCAATAGACCATAAAAAGAACTTTGCAAGCATTACAAAGCAACACAGCGCTTGGCAGGTGAGTGAACCAAGTCTGTGTTGTACACTACTAGACTTGAGGAAGGTGGAAGCCAGGTCTGCTAGTCAGGGTCAGTGACCACCACAGCTTGGAGGAACATCCAAGCCACTCTTCATCATTGCAGTGCCTGATAGGAGGAAACCAGGTCTGCAAAGCAAGTTCAGGGACCCACCTCAGATTGGAGGAGCATCCAAGCCACTCATATTCATTGGAGTGCCTGGTAAGAGGAAGCCAGGTATGTCAACCCGTGTCAGGGACCCACCTCAGCTTGGAGGAGTATTGATGACACTCTTCTTCATCGCAGTACCTGGTAGGTTCCAAGTCTGCCAATCAGGGTCAGGGAACCACCACACTTTGGTGACGTATACAAACTATTCTTCTTTTCCATAGTGCCCGGTGAGAAAAGAACCAGGGTTGCTAATCCAAGGATCAGGGACCCCAGAGGCAGAGAAGAAGTTCAACTGTGTTGCAAGTCTGAAGAGGGCTGGGGAAGGGAGACATCCCCCAGCAGTTGATGTACTGCACCAGAAGCCAAAGGAAGTCTGGGGAAAGGAGACATTGCCTCCACCATTTAAAGGAACTAATGCATTCCCAACTGTCTTTTAGTACAGGGGAAAAGTCATTCCTCTGAGCCTGGAAGACCTCCTTTTCATTTAGTTTATACCTAGAGTGTGAGGGACAGAATTTGGATTCTGACTTTGGAAATTCAGACTTTTTGCTTTTGACATCCTGATGGTGACATTAGTTATTTTGGTTGATTCGGAGACATCCCTCTTAGTGTTAGGGTAAGATAGTCTTTTATTTTCATTTTCATAATATAATAAAAGTTGATGCAAACCACCATGACTCTTCCATGTCAGAGTCTTACTACTGCAACCTTAAAACATACTTAGATTAAAGACAACCAACATTGGACATTTTTAAGTGCAGATAGGCAGTACGGTCAGCTATGCTCTGGATGTGACCATGAAGGGTAAAGTGCTAGAGTGGAGAGAGAGGAAGTGAGGGACAAAGGCAGGTTAGAGGTGAGGGGAAAATGTTAGCTAGCAGGCAGATGAAAGGTAGGCTAAAAGGTTAATTAAGTAGGTTTTTAGCTTGGTTTTGAACAACTAGTCATGGTATGATGGAAAATATGTCAGGTAATGTACAAATGTCACAATTGTTACATCATTTCTCTCTCTCCCTGAATCATCCAATCCCTCATGGAATGAGGGGGAAATGGTTAATGTCACTAGGGGATCATCCCATTTTCACCAGAAGTAACAGTCATACGATTTAACTGGATTGTGAATGAACATGTTATATTTCGATCTTCAATGCTGTACCCTGATATGCTTTCTGATAATCTTGGACACTTTGAGATAGTGATCCTGCTGTTGGGAAATGGTATTCATATTGAGCATCTTTTGTTCCATCTCTGCTTGTCATTGTTGCACCTGTCATCTTACACAGGAGAACTGTGTTGTCTCCTATCTAGGTACAGTTTTCCTATACATTGGCGGACCTGTAGTTCAGTCTTTTTTAATTTGGGTTTTTGCATTGCTTTCATGACCAGATGTTGTCATGCAAGGCTTTGTATAGTGGGGTAGCACTGCTTATGTGTTGGGTCAGAGGGCAGGTCCTTCTAGCGTAGGGCTGTGAGAGGGTTTACATTACATTACAATCACATAGGGGAAACCCCCACCCTCTCATTGGTCCAACCCTTTGCACTTGTGAACCCTGTGTGTGTGATGTGAATTATATTTAACAAGTATCCAGGTCTGTGACCTTCGTTGGGTTACCATATATGCTGGTAGTGTACTGTTCCACAACATCATGCTGTCATGGGCGGAACCCGGGGAAGCCGCCATATCAATGGTCACATTAAGGTCTGCATCACAGGTCACCTGTATGTTAAGGCAATGTTGTTGTTTCCCACCACAGTACACCTATTCCAATCCCTAGGGCACCACCAATACGACCAGAGCTGCACTGATGTTGGGCAAGTGGAAGTCACATACAACTCTCCCGTTGTTGCAATTACCTGTGCTGGGATGGTAGAGTGGGAGATGTGCTGGGTTGCATGCTGCATGAGCGAGTCCAGCACAAGGGCAAGCACAATTTAAAGCATGGGTTGTGGCATGCAATGCTGCATGCCCATAATGCACTGGAAGGTGCCTGGGGTGTAAACTTATGGCACTGAAGAAAGGCTTCAGTAATAGTGAGATGGCTGTTCTTGTGTTGATCATTCTTTGAAGATGTGCCTGTATCAGGGAGAGTAGTTCAGCTAATGGGTCTCTGTTCAGGTGCTAGATTGTTATCAGATGCACATCAGGCAGTGCCCAGGGAAAGTGCCTGACCTGGGGAATGTGTCCTCTCCTTGAAAGGCATCTTCTCTGAATTTGTGTTGGTTTTTTTCTGCGATGCAGGTGGGCATGCCGCTTCAGCTCAATGTACAGCTTAAGGTTTGCTATTGATGGTGGCTGCATGTAGTGGATGCATAGTGTTGGAAAGTGTGTTTTGGGTATTTGTGGGTCTCACATACCCTTTCAGGGCCAATTACGTGCACCTGTGGTCGTCATTTGAATTGACTGAATACATTTTCCTTCACCTTTTGGGTGGAGGTGTAGTATAATTTTGTGTGTTTTGGAGTGGAGCGCCACTGCATGGGATTACATTATTGCTATAATGTGGCACACATAGCCAGCCAGATGTCGCCAGTGTAACATATGGATATGCAAATGAAGACAGGCTACAGATTTTAAAAGCACACCATTTTTTTCTCTCACTTGAAATGCCTCATTCACAGGAGACCACATTGGTTATCTAATTGAATGACTTAATTAACAAATACTAACACCGATTCTAAATTATTAACATTATAATGTGCTCTCTATGTAGAAAAAAGGAGGCAGGCTGAGATTCATTTTTAAACGTGCATTTAGATTTTTTTTTTCTTTGCTCTCTGTTCACTGTCTTTGCAGGAAGCAAAATCTGCATACCAGGAAATTAGTTAGATACAGTTGCTTACTGTAAAAGTGAGCTATTGTTGAGGAAGGAGGATATGATATTGTGAATTTGATTGGTGACACGTACGCCTAGGGGAGGTAACAGAGGCTTTCTGGGCGAGCTGGGACAGAATTGAGGGGAGAAGACATTTTGCGGAGCTGCAGTGAGGTGGCATTTGCTGGGCTGCTGTGAGGAGCCGGACTGCTGCCCTTCAGAGACTGGGTATTTTGGTCTCACTTGGCATAGGATGGGAACACTGTGTGTTTCTGCTCTTCAAAGTGCAAGCTTACGAGGGCAGCCCTGGGTCACATCTCGGAGGCGGCAAGCCAGGAGATTTCGCGTGCTGGGGAGCTACAAATAACTGGTAATTATCACGTAAAATTGAGGGAATGCAGTGTGGATGAAGTCTTTCTTTTCCAGGCAGGAAAGATAGCGATAGGGAATCACTGTGTTTAACTGCCACGTTATAATGTTCCAATCCAAATGCTGTCATATCGATGTAACTTTCATTTTTCTTGTTGCAAATGTAAAGTGAAATTCGTTGTATTATTGCATTTGTTTCTCTTCTGTTTATTTCAGAAAGAACTGTTTAACCAGAATGGTAATGTATTATTTTGAAATGGAACTATTATAACACACAGCCTGTGTAAGGGTGTTTTTGCTTCTGTTTTTTTTTAGTGCATATAAATAATATCCAACAGGGAAGGGAATGATATTTAAATAATACCTATGCCAAGTTTTCTATACAGATGAAGCAATGTCATTAGCAATTATAAATAGCTGTGTGCGTGATTCCACACAGTATTTGTGTGTGTGTGGCTTCTGAGTGGAATATAATACAATAGTTCCTGCTGAGCGTACATGAATCAGCAGAAAGAGGCCTCTGGAAACATAATCTCACTAATGTAAATAAATTAGTGATAATACCACAGGGGTTTGTGAATGCTATTTGTGAAAATTGTGATATCAGTGAATGCAGGTACGGGGCCTCTAGTGATCACACAAACAGTCTAAGCAAAAAGAAGGGGGTTGGTATATTGGGGCCACAAATAGAACAGAAAATTATGCTCACCAAAATACCACCAACAAAATGCATACCAACAAAATGTATCTGTGTACTGAAATAATGCATAGCCACTATACCACTATGAAGCCAAACCCAATTTAAATGCAAGGAGTAGCCTTTGATAAATTACCTTTATTTTTGGCGGTAAGAAGATATCGCTAGGCCCCAAATCTACACAGAATACCCTACCGAGGCAACTGTAGCATGTTTTTGGTGAAATTGGCTCCAATTTTTGGTAGTGTTTTCGTCCGGTATTTCAACTTGAAGATACAATGGAATTAGGATTTTATTTTCTGGCGCTAATTCCACCAGCGGATTTAGCCCCGGGGGAATTATCGCTGGTTTTCATTGTTTATTCCTTCATCAGTAATTTCTCCAAGGTTAGTTCCACGTGAGGAATTAGCGTCCATTTTCCATAACCCTTATATCAGCAGATTGGTCAAAGCGGCGGCAATTCTGATGCTGCCACTTTTCCCCTTTACCGCTGAACTTGTAATGGAACCACATTAGTATAAAATAACATCAACCCTGTGAACATGTTTACATAATCAGACAACATTTGAAGCCATCATTCAATTAATTCACATATCAGAGTATAGACAAGACAGCATCAATGCACACAATATGTGTGTTGTCTTAACAGTGTGGAATTCAATATAATCACACACCACCTCTGTGGGGTGTTCGACAACATCACAGAAACATGGGAAGTAAAGTAAGTTACATATTAATTTGTTGGTTACAAAAGTAGCCAATGCTTAAACGGAATCTGGAAGTGTGTTGTGCAATGTGGGAACACTTACGTTGTGCATTGATTATATACAATTCTGTAATTATACAAAATGCACGTAAACAGCTTTATTTAATTTATTTAACATTTAAACGCAAAGAGCAAAGGGTTCATACCATTAAAAACACACTTGTATTTGTGTATAAATGGTTTCCATGGCCTGTTACCTTCTGCCTAAGCATACAGGGCATTATTATTTGCTCTGTGTGAGAAATGCAGTAAAAAGCCTATGCCGCCTTCAGGCCTATTTTCTGCATGCAAGGTAAGTACAGAGTGTTTGGACTCATCTTTTACAAGTGGAAGAGGGTGCTTGGCACTAATGCACACCACACTCTATCTGTTAACTAGAAGTGAGATATACAGTTTTAACTTCTGCCATGTCTCACACAATACTGACATGCCAGAAGATGCATGGCTTTGTGAAGTGCCAGTTTAGGCAGGCCATGCACGGTGGGATTCGAGTACTTGTCAAAGATCAGAAACTTAGATTTAGCTGTGTAGGCAGGATTCTTTCACATAAACTGATTGAAATGTTTTTTTTTTTTTAAACTGCATATACTGTGTTTACCAATGGTCAATGGAAAACATAGCACAGTATCTGTTAATGTTTGAAAATAAAACTCATGTTAAAAATGTATCTGAATATCACAATGCAGTGATTGGTGCTGTTTAAAAGATGGCATATTCTGATTCTAATTTCTCTTTTTGTTTTTTAGACACACCATGTAATCTAACAGTGGGATTGCACTGACGACAGACACTCTGGATAGGGAATGTGCCACCAGGCAACTGTCAGATGCAGGATTTCTGGAATTCGGTGCATCTGATTCATTAAACCCCTGCTGTTTTGGGGGTCTGATGCAGTTTCAGCATGGATTTCGGGATGCTTCAACAAGGGTGTATGGATGGGGTATTCCAACGAAGCGGAGTAGCCTCTATGGTTCATCAATGGACCTCTGCACCTTGGGAATGCATCGGAAAGCAAGCGGGGGGCTTCTGGACACCAAAGCCATCTGCAAGCCCAAGGAACCAGACAGATCCCACTGCTTTGTTATAGTAAGGGGGTATACACCTGAGGCAGCGCCATTATCAAGGTGCCTATCATAGAACATTTTAGGTGGTGGTATTGATCCCACAGCCGGCACTAGAGGATGTGATGGTGGACACTACAGTTTTTATTTGTGAAGCATTATTTTGCGGGTCTGGGGTTGGGACCATTATATACCGGATGATTCATTGCAACACTTAAAGACAAGTTGTGCATCATACACATTGGATGGGCGTTTCTATGAAATCTTTAAAGCATTCGTTAAAGCATTTTCTTTGTCAAGAGCCAAATCTCTCCTTTTCAGCTATTTATATATAACTGTCCGCTGAATTTCATTAGCCTTGTGAATGAATAATCCAAAGTGATTTACAAGTGGAGCAGTGATAATCCTATAATTAATGCAACTCTTGTGCACTGTAATTCTTGTTTTTATTTTTCTCTCGGTCTTCCCTATTTAAAGAAGTCAACATGGAAACCATACAGCGTAGACCATGATATCAGTGTTATAGTTAGCGAACGCTCGTTGGTGCCACCGAGTTCTCAAACCTAAATCACATTCTGTGCTCCTTTGTGTGGAGCTACAACTCCTATAATTCCAACGGGGGCACGACCTTGCAGTTTGTACAGTCCCCATATTTCAGGCAAACTCCTTTCCTTCTCTATTGGTATTCTAATATTGCTTTTGGTGAGAATTTCTTTCAGATTTCCGATCCTCTTAAAGGCACAGAGCAGTGGATCCAAACTCTTATCTTTAGTCTGAAATACAATAATGTTTCAGGATCACTTTCTTTGTGCTGTTAGACAGATGTGAAAAAGTATTTACAAAGACAAGTCTTTCAAAGTTCTTACTTTTGGGTGTATACTCCAGAATGGCTTTCCTATAGTTATGTAGTACCCTTTTACAGGCTCTACTCACTAACTGTTTAGGATACCCTCGTTCTACTAGTTTTTTTCTTAAGAATAGTAGCTTGATATGATATGATATTTTATTTATATCACGCCCACACACGTGTTTAAGGGCACAACAAGGCAAGGGAGGGGTACAAGGGTGGAACAAAACAGCAATCTTATTAGGTCCAGTGACATTGGGAACGTGCAAGTGCAGAGGAGAGTGAGGGGGGAAAGTGAAAGGAGCAGCGGAAGAGTAGAAAGTGTTCAACATGTGATCAACAACAACAGGTAGTGCGGCCAGCAGGTGGCAAGTGCACAAATAAGGCACAGACAACGGGTGTCTGATAAGTGCAGGAAAGGGACTGTAGGGTTGCAGATACAGACCCAAGTGCAAGTGTTGCCAGGAGGCAGTGCGGGTGTGCGGCTGGGTGGGCAGATATCTGGGCCCGAAATCAGAGGGTAGCCAGGTGCCGGTGCCGAAACAGACAGATCAGCAGGGAAGAGGAAGAGAGAAGGCAGAAGCAAAGAGGAATGTCTTGAGGTGCTTCGGACCGAAGATGGTTCTCCTCAAGTTTCAGAGAGGCGGGGAGGCTGTTCCAGTGCGAGGTCCCAGCCGAAGAGAGAGATCTACCCCAAACTTGTTGCTTAGAGAAGCGACTGACCCTGAGGGAGTTGGAGGTGGAGGAGCGAAGAGCTTGAGTAGGAAGATATTTCCAATGGGGAGTTGAAGGTTTTGCAGACCCAGGCCCAAAAGGCCTTGTGGACAATGCAAAGGGTCTTGGAACTTAATCCTTGCAGCCACTGAGATATTGAGGTATTAAGATAATACCCTTGCGCTTGTGCGATCTTCCCTTGCACTTGCGCAATCTGAATGACACTTGGCCTAGTAAGATCACTGTCTGTCTTCCCTCTGTTCCCCTCCCTTGCCTCGTCGCGCATTGAAACACTTGTGTATAGGCGCGTTAGAAATGACATATCATATCATATCACTGGGCGCCAGTGAAGAGATTTCAGGGCTGGAAGGATACGATCCCTGGACTTGAGGCCAAGGACACATCTTGCAGTCCTGTGCTGGATGAGTTGCAGAGGGCGGAGAGTAGTAGCAGGCAGATTTAGGAGAGGCCGCTGCAGTAGTCCATCCTAAAGAGAGCCAGAGCTCTAGAGACAGTGGGCTTCTGGGGGAAGGAGAGGGAAGGTAGAATACCTCCGAGGAGGTACAGTTGGTAGTTTGACTTCTTAGAGACATCACAGATGTGTGGAGAAAAAGAAAGTGTGGCATTGAAGATGACCCCGAGGTTCTTAGCCTCACAAGTGGATGCAGGGAGAGGGCCAGGGGAGGCCACCCAGAGAGTGACAGGAAAGGAAGGTGCAGGTATGCTGATGAGGAGGATCTCTGTCTTACTGGCGTTAAGGCGGAGGTTGTTGGCGGCACATCACTCCTGGATTGCAGACAGACAGTCAGAGATGAGAGAGGGAGAAGAGGTGGTAGAGGGGAGCCTGTCACCTGCATAGCACTGGAAATTGGAGCAGAGAGGAGCAATGCAGTGAGCGAGGGGTGCCAAGTATTGGTTGAAAAGCCAGGGAGAGAGGTTAGACCCCTGGGGAACACCACTGGTGGAAAGTGAGATAGAGGAAAGGAAGGACCAAAGTTGGACCTTGTAGGGTTGGTTACAGAGGAAGGAGGTCAGCCAGGCCAGGGCCTGGTCAGTGATACCCAGATTATCATGAAGGCGGTTGAGCAGGATGGCATGGTCAACTGTATCAAAGGCAAAAGAGAGATCGAGTAGGATGAGGACAGAGAGGATATTAGAATCAAGGTTGGAGAGCAGGTCTTCATGGATGTTCAGAAGAGTAGCTTACATGCTTCTGGCTGCTCTGAAGCCAGACTGATGGTCGTCAAGACACCCAACAGAATCAGTGTGAAGATTAGGCTGGGAGATGACCAGAATTTCGAGGATTTTTCCCAGGAAAGGGGTGATAGAGATCGGGCGTTAGTTAGCCAGGTAGGAGGAGTCAGCAGTGGGTTTCTTTAGTGGAGGGTGTACAAGAGAGTTCTTCAGAGGGGAGGGAAAGGCTTCAGTGGTGAAGGAGTGGTTGCAGAGCTAAGCCAGGGCGGAAGCGAGGGTGTCAAAATGGTTCTTGATTGTTTTGGACGAACAGGGAAGAACCTGTTTTGACAAGACTTTCATAGATTGGACTTGTCTGGAAATCCCGTCAGGGGAGAACAGAGGAAAGGAAGAGAAAGAGGCAGGAGAGGCACCTGCAGAGTGGCAGAGGTAGCAGAGAGAGAAGAGGGAAGAGGACCAGAGGACGAGAGGGTGGAGAGGATGTCCTGGGTTTTATAGATGAAATGAGAGGCCAGGGCAGTGCAGAGGGCCTGGGAGGGGACAGGAGATGTAAAGACTGCAGCAGGATTGGCCAGCTGCTTGCAGATTTTAAAGAGTTTGGCAGGGTTGTTAGATGTTACAGAGATGCAGCTTGGATGTGGGCTCACTTCTTAGTGTGGACACAGAGCTGATATTGCCTTTGGAGCAGGTGAAGGCCCAGTTTGTCAGAGGATGCACAAGATGCCTGTCATTTCCTCTCAGCCACCCTACACTTGCGTTTAAGGGTGACTAAGTCGGAGTCGTACCAAGAGTTGCACTTGGCTTTGGGCTTCAAGCGGATCCTCATAACAAGGGAAAGAACATCAAGAGTATCAGATATAGCTGAGTGGAGCTTGTAAAAGGCAGTGTCAGGATGAGTGTCAGCCAGAGGTGGAGGAGGGGGAAAGAAAGTGGCAGCAAAGGCCTCACCTGACACACGCTTCATGGGCAGGATGACCAAGAAGGTCGGTGGCAGTGCTGTAGCAGGCTTGGTCTGCGGGGTAGAGAGGGAGAGATGGAGGAAAGGAGAAAGTGATCACTCCAGGAGAGAGGAGTGGTGAGAAGGTTAGAGTGGGGGAGGTCAAAAGAGATGAGAACATCCTGAGTGTGCGTCACGAAAGAGTACTGAAGAGGAACAGGAAGGATCCGGGTGGGAATTGACGTCTCCAAGCAGGAGGAGTTGAGTGATCGAGGCCAGGAGTGAGGAGGAGAGGTCAGCCCACTCGGAGAGGAAATGTCAAGGTTCCATTAGATGGCTCCCCATCTGAACATAAAGCGGTTCCGCGTTAATGCAAACCTTCCAGAATTCACAGTAGAGTAAACGGTTCTCACTCCAAAGCGGGACGCTCTTTAACTCCTCAGAATCATGGTTTGTTTGTTTACTCGCTCCCTTTCAGGAAACGCTATGGGTTGCCTTGGAGACGCTGGCACCCTTTGCATTCACTTAGGCTTTCAGGCCTACAACGCGGCGTTGGGCATGCGGTCAGCTGACCAGTATTTAAGCCCCGCCCCAGCGCACAGCGGTGCTTCTGAATTTGTAAAAACTCCTAAACTAAGCCTCTTGTTACCTTGTCCTCTGGCTCCTCGACTCCTTTGTTTTTCTTTGTGACTTCTTGCCTTGTTCTTGTCATTGACTTCGTCTTACCTGCTCCTTGTTAGACCCGGAATGGCCACGGACTGCATTCGACTCATCCCACAAGTCTTAGCTGCTCATTACTAGACCTGGAACGGCTGCAGACTGCATAGCCTCATTCCACAAGTCTTACCTGCTCCTTGTTTGACCCGGAACAGCCACAGACTGCATTTTCCTCACCCCACAAGTCTTACTTGCTCCTTATTAGACCCGGAACAGCCACGGACTGCATTTGCCTCATCCTACAAGTCTTACCTGCTCATTACTAGACCCAGAACGGCCACAGACTGCATTTGCCTCATTCTTCAAGTCTAACCCGATTACTGCATACTTCGAAACATTCACGGACTGCCTGGTCTTCTTCACGTCTTACCCCGCTTGCCAAGACCTAAGTCATTTGGATTGTTCCCTCTACATTCATTGCTCCATCTTCATTTTTTCTGCTCAAAGAATTTAAGGAACAGAAAGAACTGTAGCGCATTGGCACAAGGATCAAAGAACATTAGCGCAACAGCGCAAGGATCAATAGACTCTTTAGGTGTCCTTGTGCCAAGGGGAATAGGAAACAGGGCATTGGCTTTCCAGGACTACCGCTTCATTCCCCAGAATACATCTGCTGTTTCTATCCTGTCCACTCAATTGGTAAGCACATACAGTTTGGTTCATGCCTTTTTCTTACACTACTGTCCTCCTGGTAATTGTTGCCTTTCTTGTTTTAGGATACTCATCAATCTAGAAGGAAATATTCAATCCCATTCTAAGTTTCTTGCTTGTGAGTATCGGTTCTTCATCTTGTTTTGAGATCACAGTGCCTTTAGCCAAATGTTAATACTTGGTTACTTTTTTTACTGAACGTCGTTTCAATGAGTTACATGCTGGCTTGCAGTGAGGAGCCGGAGCACCTACTCATGGAGCAGATTCAGCTTCAGGTAGGGCTCAAAGGAGAAATGACTCAAGACCTGTCTACATGGCAGCACAGTTTCCGTTGGCTCCTCCAGAAAGGTTCCTAGGTGATCCTAAGACCTTTCAAACGTTCATCAATCAGTGCCGTTTACATTTCCTGTGTAGGCTTGCCTCCTTTCCGGATGCTACTACAAAAGCGGCTTTTGTTTTGTCTAACCTTGGGGTACTACTACAGTATGGGCCAATTCCCTGCTGGAGCAAAGTAGCCCACTTCTGTATGATTGTGAGGCACTGATTACGACTATGACCCGTGTTTTTGATACCAGATATAAATCACAGGCAAAGGATCTGGAATTGCTTTCTTTACAACAAAGAGACAAAACCTTTTTGGAATACCTGGCAAAATTTAACCAACTAGTCACAGAAACTGATTGGCCAGATGAAAAGAAAGCTGCTTTATTCTATAAAGGTCTTTCAGAGAGTTTGAAGGATGTCCTAGCAACGGTACTGGTTGTACCAAGTGGTTTCCCAGAATTGGTTGACCGTGTGTTACAGATTGACACCCGCAAGGCAGAACAGAAGGGTGAACAAAGAGTTACCCCAGCTGTTCCGCCTGTGTTGACTCCTGTTCCAACCTCCGAGCCAATGCAGATTGGTGCCATTCGAGGTCCACTCACTCCCTCAGAAAGGGAGCTCCGGAGGGCCAACTATTTATGTTTCTATTGTGGTTCATCTCGTCATTTTTTTAAACTTTGTCCCAAGAAACCCAAGAAGGGGGGAAACGCTAAAGCTCGACAATAGACGGGGTCCCTTTGTCGAGTCAAGTTGTCATGGACCCCAGATCATTGGTTCCTTTCTCAGTCTGGGCTACCTTGTCTTCTACATCCGAAACAACCTGGTCTGTTGAACCCATTCTGGGCTCAGGTGAAACTGGTAATTATGTGGATGCACAATACGTACGTGATCATTCCATACCATTGATTTCCAAGAAAACACCAGAGTTAGTCAATGCGGTGGATGGTACATCACTGATTTCTGGTTTGGTGACGGAACAAACCATTGACCTTGTGTTGTCCATTGGTGACAATCATTCAGAGATCATCCATTTTGTTGTTATTTCAGCTCCACAACTCAAACTGATTCTGGGTTTGCCATGGTTAACTAAACACAATCCTACCGTCGATTGGATATCTTGTTCAGTTGAATTTACTTCGGACCATTGTCAGAGCTTTTGTCATGTATCCAAGGTGCAATCCGGAAATCCTAGTTCCTTGCTCCTGGATACAGCATGTACGATTGGTGCAATCACAACAGAGCTCCTTCCTAAAGAATATGATTCTTTTAAGGACGTTTTTGATAAAAAGGCGGCAGAAAAACTACCTCTGCATCGTCCTTATGATTGTCCGATTGAACTATTGGCAGAGGCCAGTATTCCTTCTGGTAGGATCTATTCACTTATGCAAAAGGGGGATGTAGTGTTAAAAGAGTATTTGGATCAAGCACTCAGGACAGGATTCATCCGTCCTTCTAGGTCTCCAGCAGCGTCACCTCTTTTCTTCGTTCCCAAGAAAGAGGAAGACCTACGCCCCTGTATTGATTACAGAGAACTGAAAGCAATCACAGTCCGGAATCAGTATCCCATTCCGTTGATATCAGTCCTGTTGGATCAACTGGGTTCTTCCAGGTTTTTTACTAAACTTGATTTAAGGGGGGCCTATAATCTGGTGAGGATCAGAGAAGGTGATTAATGGAAAACAGCCTTCAAGACAAAATATGGTCTTTTTGAATACTTGGTTATGCCATTCGGTCTATGTAATGCCCCAGCTACGTTCCAGTATTTCATCAATGATGTGTTCAAGGATCTACTGGACCAGTTCATGGTTGTATATCTTGATGATATCCTCATTTATTCCTCTTCATACAAAGAACATGTTCAACGCGTCTCCATTGTTTTACAGAGACTGCGTGAAAACAGTCTCTATGCCAAACTGGAGAAGTGTTTCTTCATGCTGACCAGGTGGAATTCTTAGGATATGATATCACCAGGGAGGGTGTCAAGATGAGCAACAACAAGGTCATAACGATATTGGACTGGCCTATCCCGAATAATGTAAAGTCCCTTCAATCTTTTTTGGGGTTTGCAAACTTCTACAGGCGGTTCATACACTCTTTTTCTGCTATTGCAGCTCCTTTGACTGCACTAACCAGCTCCAAGTCTCGCTTTGTGTGGTCTGATCAAGCCCAAGAAGCTTTTGATTTGTTAAATCCACGTTTACTTCAGCCCCTGTGTTACAGCATCCGGCTCAAAAATGGCCATTTGATGTTGAAGCTGATGCCTCTGATTTGGCTGTGGGGTCTGTGCTGTCCCAGAGATGTGAGGAGACTGGCCTTCTACATCCTGTGGCCTATAATTCTAGAAAACTTACCAAGTACGAGATGAATTATACTATCACAGAGCATGAACTACTGGGAATACGTGATGCATTCCTGGTGTGGAGGAATCACCTATTGGGTACTGTTACAACAGTACAGGTCTTCACCGACCACCGTAATCTTCTTGCTCTTAAATCAGTGTGTTGTACCACCACACGCCATGCACGTTGGCATGAATTCTTCTCGATGTACAACTTCCAGATCACCTACCGTCATGGCAGTTTACATTCCAAGGCTGATGCCTTATCCAGATTGAATGATGGTGGACAGACACCTCTGGGAAGGGAGCGTTTTACAGCCGTCGTTTGTCATCTGTTCCTGTACTGTTGATTCTTCTTTGAAGGGTTTGATTAAATCCTGGATGGCGACTAGTCCTCTTGAACTACATGACCATAATATGGAAGTCATCAATTCCATGCCATATGTACAGGGACAGCTATACCTTCCTACATCTGAAACCCGTGTTTTGGCTCTCCAGTGGTGTCATGATGCTTTAATGGCTGCACACCCGGGGAGACGCAAGACTCTTGAGCTATTAAAACATTGGGCATTCTGGCCTACGATGTCAAAAGATGTCTCGGATTACAATAGGAATTATGCTATTTGAGCTCAGTGCAAAGGTATGGTTTCCAAGCCAATGGGATTGTTTCAGCCTATGCCCATTCCGAAGAAACCTTAGCTAATGATCTCAATGGACTTTGTGGTAGAATTACTTCTTGTCGGAGGGTGTGATACCATATGTGTGGTTGTTGATTACTTTACTAAGATGGCCTTTTTCGTACCCTGCCAGGGCATACCCTCTGCTCCAGTACTAGCGGAATTGTTCTTATTGAACGTTTTCCATCATTTTGGGCTACCAGAGATCATCATTGCAGATAGTGGTTCACAATTTACCTCCTGTTTCTGGCAACATCTAGTCACTGCTTTGGGGATAGATGGAAGGTATTCCACGGCCTATCACCCTGAAACAGACGGGCAAACAGAAAGGGCGAACGCCACCATGGAACAATTCTTACGCTGTCTGATCACTCAGCATCAAGAGTCATGGTTAATCATATTGGGAGCAAGTTGACGCGGCATAAAGTTTGAGGCCCACCTTACTGAGGGTAGGAGGTGTGTTGGTCTTTTTGTAGGTTATCTGTGCTTGGCTCCCGATATGGGGGAACTCCTCTCCGCCTCATACTGAAAGTTAATGCATGGTGGGTCTCGCGATTTACGGGGGACAATTCAAGTTGTTGATGAAGGGAGGGGAGAGCTGAAACGGGGATCCCACATGGGGATTTGAATCCCAACTGAGTTTTGGAAAAGTTTTCTAACGAAAAAGTTGGAGGGTGTGTTCCATACCATTCAATGTTCTGGGGCCCGGGTCGCAGCCCTAGTGGTTCGTTTACTAACCCAATGTTTGTCGGGTGACGGAGACGAACGCCTTATAATATGGGTAAGGGAAACAGGAATCAAGGGAGGGGATGGGGGAGAGACAAAGGAAACGGGGACACTACACCATGGAACTGGGGCTCAAACATGCGAATAACGTGGAGGGAACTCACTGAACCTTTACAGGGCAAGGGTAACAACGACTATGGTTGAAGGACGGATTGGTACGCTCAACGTTAAGGGCCTAAACTCACAGAACAAGTGATCTCTCACAAGAAACATGTTCCGTAAACAAAAACTGTTAGTCCTCTTCCTACAAGAAACACACTATAGGAGGGGGGCAGAGTCAACGATAAAGGGAAAAGAGATAGGCAGAAATTTCTGGCCTCGCAGAAATCCTCAAAGAAGGAGGGAGTAGGTATTCTCCTCGGAAAATCACTGCACCTTACCGATGTTGAAATGAAAAGGGGCTTTGGGGGTAGATTTCTGGGGATCAAGGGCCTATCCCAGGGTACATGTGTCACATTGGCTACTTTTTACGTGCCCAACATTGGCCAAATTAAGTTTATTCATGAAGTCCTTAAAGTCATGGATGAATGGGCGAAGGCGCTATGATCCTGGGTAGAGATTTCAATCTCATTGCAGACCCCCAACTAGACTGGTGGTCTGCCAGAGGGGTTGGGCCGAAAGCCCCCACAAAGGATAACCTAGCCATGAGGGACCTACTACAAGAATACTACTGGGTGGACGTATGGCGAAAATGTTGGCAAACTCCTGGGGGTTACATGTTTTTTTCTCCCCCTCATCAAACATATACCAGAATTGACTTACTATTGATGTTGGAGGAAGGAGGGGGGGGGGGGTTGGTAACCCTATGGTTGAATCGGTGACCTGGTCGGACCATGAACTTCTAGTCAGGGAATGGCGATTGCAGGACACCCCAAAATCATACAGGTGGCGCTGTAATGACACCCTCATGAGGGATCAGGTGTTTAGGGAATTCCTATGGAAAGAAATAAAAGCCTTTTTTTAACAAATGACACAGCGGAGATCCCAATGGCCACAGTTTGGGAGGCGGCAAAGGCCACCTTCAGGGGTCTCCTTATTGCAGAAGGTTCAAGTAAGAAACGGGAGAGAGCGCTAATAGAATCTAAACTTCGTGAGGAATTACAGGCTATGAGGGCACAGCTCACAAACAGCAATTTAGACCGTGAAAAACTCCTGGGTGAAATGAGAGACAAACGACAGGCCTTACAAACAATCCTAATTGGTGAGGTGGTCAAGAAAATGAGATACACAAAGTAGCACTATTATGAAAAGGTAGACAAGGTGGGAACGATCTTGGCACATAGGTTGAGAGGAAGTAGAGAGGGTAGGCGGATAGAGAGGATTAGGGATGGGGTGGGTAACATCCAGACGACAACCAGGCACATAGCTGAATCCTTTGCGGGCTTCTACAGAGAGCTTTATACCAAACAAGAGGAAAAATCACTAGATCACATTCAGAGATATCTTGAGGACCACCCCCTACCTAAGCTTACAGACTCGGAGAAGG
Source organism: Ambystoma mexicanum (assembly GCF_040938575.1). Classification (NCBI taxonomy): domain Eukaryota; kingdom Metazoa; phylum Chordata; class Amphibia; order Caudata; family Ambystomatidae; genus Ambystoma; species Ambystoma mexicanum. The sequence continues at coordinate 881,329,576 of NC_090929.1, read as the reverse complement.
AAGCTCTGGAAATGGAAATAACTGAGGAAGAGGTGGAGGGGGCCATTAAAAGACTGAAAGTAGGCAAGACCCCTGGGGGGACGGTTACACGGCCGATTTTTACAAACAATACCAATCGGCGCTGATAAAACTACTGGCCAAACTCTTTAATCAAATTAAAACCTCGGAAACCATCCCACCGACATTCCTACAGGCCATGATCAGGGTAATTCCTAAACCCGGCAAAGATCCGGTGGAGTGCGGTTCATATAGACCCATCTCGCTTCTGAACACGGACGCGAAGATCTTTACCAGGATCCTAGCAACATGCCTAGAAAAATGCCTTCCCCAACTGATCCACCCCGATCAAGTTGGTTTTGTGATGAACAGACAGGGGGGCGATAGTATGCACAAAACCCTGCATATATTGAGTTCAAAAGGAGTTAGAACAGAGGGTGCTCTTCTCCTGTCTCTAGATGCGGAGAAGGGGTTCGACAGGGTAAGCTGGGCCTTCATGGAGGGTGTTCTATCGTCTCTGGGAATGGGACCTAAATGGCGTGGTTGGATGATGGCTCTCTACTCTCACCCCTCAGCAAAAGTGGTAGCGAACGAGAGGGAATCTGATGCCCTTCCACTGGGAAGGGGTACAAGACAGGGGTGCCCACTGTCCCCCCTCATATACGCATTAGTTGTGGAGCTCCGGGCCATAGCTATCAGAGGAAATTACAAGATCCAGGGCATTAAAATGGGGGATGCCGACCATAAAATAACCCTCTTCGTTGACAATCTCTTATTATATCGCTCTAACCCATCCCAATCAGTCCCCGAGCTGCTACATAGCTTACAGCGATATGGGGCCCTTGCAGGCTATAAAGAAAACCTAGACAAATCAGTCGCATTCCCAATAGGGCAAATTACATACATAGAGAAGCGGTATATTGAGGGCCTCCCATTCTGTAAACAACCCAAGGGATTTTGTCACTTGGGGATCCAGATCCATCAGACCTGGCAGACCTCTTTAAGGCAAACTACCCTCCTATCTGGTCAGCGATCAAACGAGACCTTGAGTGTTGGACAAAATCCGGCCTCTCATGGATGGCGCGCCTTAATTCCATTAAGATGGTGTTCCTCCCTAAATTCCTATATCTGTTTCAAATGCTTCCAACCCAGATACCAAAGCCCTTCCTCCTAGAGATCAAGCGGACCCTCCTCCGCTACCGCTGGCCAGGAAAATCCCATAGAATTGCCTATGACACTTTGATAAGGCCCAAAGACGACGGCAAAGTCAACTTCCCAGACTTGGACACCTACTATAAGGCATCACAGTTGCAAATCCTGGTAGATCACTTGGTGATGGGCCCGAAGAAACAGTGGGTGGGCTTAAACAACTTGCTTTTCTCCCCGGTCACACCGGATGAGTGGTTGTGGGTTCCTAATGCAAGTATCCCGAGAAGAGTTTTGAAGCATCCAGTACTGGGAGTGTTATGGTCCATATGGAGGGAGGGGGGTTACCTCAGGTGGCTCACAACATGGCACTCGCCCCTGAGCTGCATTTGGACTCTTACACTTTGGGAGGGGATCAATAAACCGCTGGCCTTCCAGCAATGGTACGAAGCAGGCCTCTGTAGAGACGGACAACTCTGGACGGAAGGGGTGTTTATATCACTGGGAGCTTTGAAGCATGCCTTGGAGGCTTGGGGGGGTAAAAAGTTGTGATTGTTCTTTTTCATTCTTATTGCTGGTTGTATCATCTGATTGTTTATGTCATAACCACAAAACCTTAATAAAAATCGAATTAAAAAAAAAAAGCATTGGGAGCAGCAGAATATGCGTACAATAATTCAGTCCATTCGTCTACGGGTATCACTCCATTCTTTGCTCTGTACGGCCTACACCCTAGGTCGTTTCCAGAGGATGTGATCCCTACCACTGGCAATCTGGCAGCTCTGGGTTGCATTTGTGACTTCATCTCTTTGACAGAAATGGTTTCAGACCACTTGGAGGCCGCTCAACGGCAAGTTAAGCTCTATGCTGATAAGCATTGGACTCCTGCTCCTGATTATCAACCCAGAATGCTGGTCTGGTTGGCTTCTAAGAGCCTCCATTTGCCTGGTTGCAGATGCCTGATTCCTCGTTTTGTGGGTCCCTTCCCTGTCAAAGAAGTACTCAATCCATTTGTGGTCCGTTTAGAGTTGCCTTCCCAATGGAAATACATCCAGTCTTTCATGTTTCCCTTTTGAAGCCTTGCCCTGCAGGTACCCGCCTCCCTTCTCGCCCTGCACCTGTGATGGTCAAGGGTGTGGTGGAGTATGAAGTTAAAGCTATTCTGGATATGAGGACGATACGTGGGATTCGTCATTTCCTGGTCGATTGGGAAGGTTATGGTCCAGAAGAGCGTACATGGGAACCTGAGTCAAACGTACATGCTCCCCTCCTTGTGTCCAGGTTCTTGGGCACTCACTCCGGGAATGCATCTTTGGGGGAGGAAACTGTCAGGGTTCCATTAGACGGCTCCCCATCTGAACATAAAGCGGTTCCGCGTAAATGCAAACCTTCCAGAATTCACAGTAGAGTAAACGGTTCTCACTCCAAAGCGGGACACTCTTTAACTCCTCAGAATCATGGTTCATTTGTTTACTCGCTCCCTTTCAGGAAACGATATGGGTTGCCTTGGAGACGCTGGTGCCCTTTGCATTCGCGTAGGCTTTCAGGCCTACGACGCCACGTTGTGCGTGCGGTCAGCTGACCAGTATTTAAGCCCCACCCCCATGCACAGCGGTGCTTCTGTATTTGCAAAAACTCCTAAGCTAAGCCTCTTGTTACCTTGTCTTCTGGCTCCTCGACTCCTTGGTTTTTCTTTGTGACTTCTTGCCTTGTTCTTGTCATTGCCTTCATCTTACCTGCACCTTGTTAGACCCGGAACGGCCACGGATTGCATCGCCTCATCCCACAAGTCTTATCTGCTCATTACTAGACCCGAAACGGCCACGGACTGCATCGCCTCATCCCACAAGTCTTACCTGCTCCTTGTTAGACCCGGAACGGCCACGGACTGCATTCACCTCATCCCACATGTCTTACCTGCTCCTTATTAGACCCAGAACAGCCACGGACTGCATTTGCCTCATCCCACAAGTCTTACCTGCTCATTACTAGACCCGGAACGGCCACAGACTGCATTTGCCTCATTCTTCAAGTCTAACCCGATTACTGCATACTTCGAAACATTCATGGACTGCCTGGTCTTCTTCACGTCTTACCCCGCTTGCCAAGACCTAAGTCATTTGGATTGTTCCCTCTACATTCATTGCTCCATCTTCTTTTTTTCTGCTCAAAGACTTTAAGGAACAGAAAGAACTGTAGCGCATCGGCGCAAGGATCAAAGAACATTAGCGCAACGGTGCAAGGATCAATAGACTCTTTAGGTGTCCTCATGCTGGCGGGAATAGGAAACAGGACATTGGCTTTCCAGGACTACCGCTTCATTCCCCAGAATACATCTGCTGTTTCTGTCCTGTCCACTCAATTAGTAAGCACATACAGTTTGGTTCATGCCTTTTCCTTACACTACTGTCCTCCTGGTAATTGTTGCCTTTCTTGTTTTAGGATACTCATCAATCTAGCTTGGAAATATTCAATCCCATTCTAAGTTTCTTGCTTGTGAGTATCAGTTCTTCATCTTGCTTTGAGATCACAGTGCCTTTGCCAAATGTTAATACTTGCTTACTTTTTCTTGCAGCCAGCTGTCTGAGTACCAGGGTGTACACACATTTTCGGGCAATACTCACCTCAATCTGTCCTTTTGTACTCTTGAGGGGTATATTGTCAGAAAGACTAAATTGCGTCTCGACGTGTCAAGTCACCATAACTGGATTTAGGCCTCGGGCTCTATTAAGAAAGGGGTAGTCTGACCAGGTTGCCGATAGATGGTAGCAATGGTGAGAGAGTGGCCGGGAGAGAGAGAAAGCCCACATTTGAGGAATTTGAAGCAGGAGTAGGCCTGCGTAGGAATAACACAGGCCAGAATCCATTCTGCGAAGATCAGGGCTACACCCCCACCGGAACAGTTGGGTCTGGGTGCACAGAGGATCTTGTAGACATCAGGGAGGAGAGTTTCAAAACAGCTTCTTCCTGATATGCTTCATTGGTTGAGCTATTTCCTCTCAGCCTTACAAACTGGCTTGTAACAATGCAAGAAGATAAGAAACTACATAGCTGTCTGCATATGTATTAGAAAAGTGACAATGAAAATGACCTGCACAGGATAAAACACATTGATTTGTTATTTTTTGTATGGATAGATAAGTAGTGTGTTGTATGAGCAAGTCCCTTGTGTGGCTCTAGAGGGTTGAGAAAAGGGCCCAGGTCCTAGCCTGGTCAGGAGTGTGGTGATCTTGGAATAGGTATATTTTGCATCCTCAGATCACTCTTACTTAGTCACCATATATTGGTAGGAACATTCGCTGGATTTTATCAGTCAACCTACAAGACACTGTTTCTTGAAGAGACTGGGACATGCAATTAATTGAGAATCAGTTTATATACAAAGACAGTGTTCCTTTAAGAACCCTGGACTTGTAGCTGATTATGACACAAGTAACAAACAAACAATACACAGAGTGTACTGTCTGCAGCAATAAGCTGTTCTGCTCCATAGCCCACTGAGAACATGAGAGTTTTCACATAAATCCTACTTCACTCTTAAACAACCACAAACTACACTGGACAAACAATAATTATTTGTATGATTTCTGGAGCGAAGCCATGTTCACCCTCAGTCGCCTCTAAAACTTATGACGGCACTACCTCCATGTAAAGAGCAGATTCCTGGGATGCAGGCAATAGGAAACCAAACATCAGGAGGAGATGGCAGAAAAAAATAAGGAAGAGGAAAGTGAACATCAGATGGAATTAGTTAAAAAAGTAAAGGAGAATGAAGGCAAAGCTCAGGAGGAGGATGTTTAAGAAACTAAGGGAGAGGTTGGTGAATAGCATGAGGAGGTGGTATCGAGTCAGAATAGGTCTGAGCGGGCATGTCTGTCACAAGGCAGGAGGTAGGGGAAAGTCCTTGATCTAAAGAAGTTGAACCCAAAGTGAAAGGTTAAACAAGCATGAGGTTGAACATCATGGCAAAAGGTCAGGTTGAGTAAAGCAGTAACAACATGGGCAGAATTGATAGATTAGAACAACAGGAGGGGGAGTTGACAGTCCCAGACAAAGGCTCATTGCAAACTACCATTAGACCAAATTACTTGACTTTACACAATATCCGCTGCAAGCCTTTCCTCGCTACTTAGCATTAGTTGAAAAGGCACTCAACAACTACATAAGGATCAAAGGCAGAGTCCAGCAGTGAGATTTAAAAAGGAAAAGTGACAACTTGCAAGAAACCATTTTCAAACTCAGGACTGAGAAAGAGACAAGCAGCATGTGGGAACACCACAACAACCACAATCAAAGAAGAAAAAGCAAGGATTCAGGAACCCTATAACTCCACAACGTGAGAGTAGAAGGGCTAAATAACCCTTAAACATGCACAACTATGGACAGAGACTTAGGGCTGAGGAAGATGCACATGTCAAACAAAAAGGTTGGGGCAAAAAGCAACATAGATACCCCAAGACAGGGCAATGTTTTGGACAGAGAGAAACAATCCCTTTTTGAATTTGTCTGAGTCAACTTACTCCCCCTTCCAAGAATCATTATGATTTAAATCAATCCAACCTGTACTGTTTCCCCTCTTCAAAGTATGCTTCATTGAAGTAAGAACTGCTGCTGTCAAGTTTTTGATCGAGTGTCCCCAAACAGAAAAAACTACTGTTTCTTTGTTCATGAAGTAAGGTGTTTGTATAGTGATGGTGACATCTGCTTTCAGAAGATGGTAAGAGACAATTGCTTTAACCTCTACATATACAATGTTTTGGCATGTTTCCATTCTCAGCTGATGCAGTTTATCAGTGTTAGGTTGCCCTCTGCTGTCCAAATGCCAAAGTACACCTCTGTGTGCCCTTCCAATTCAACAACAGCTATCATTTTAACAAACACAATGAGCACGGTTCTAAGTGGTCACCTTGAACTTCCACTATCGCAAACATTCTGAATAATTTCAAGCAACTTCTTTCCACCCCACTTCTCTTCACACGGGGCACAGAGGTTCCAGTGTCAATTAAAAGTTAATTACCAGCTCAAAGTTTCAGTCTCTAAAGAGCCAAATGCTGTAGGATGAATGCCTCCCCATGAGCTAAAACTGAAAGTAGGCGCTGTAATTATGCTACTATGCAATCTTATGCCATCATGGACACTCTGCAATGGAACAAGGTTGACAATGACAAATCTACAAAGACACATCATAGAGGCCTGTTTAATTGATGAAACTTAGATACTGTTCTTATAGCATGCATACCTCTTTTTATTGCATCTGATACATATATGCTTTTCAAATGCAAAAGAAGACAGTTACCTATGCGTTTAGCCTTTTCAATGAACATTAATAAGTCACAGGGACCTATGCACCCTTCCTGGAAGTGATCAGTGGTTACCCTTAATAAGTCATAGGGACCTACGACCCCTTCCTGTAAGCGATCAGTGGTAATTGTGATATTTAAGAAGGGGGACAGAAGTGACCCTATCAATTACTAACCAATATTGACCTTTAAGATTTGCTAGAACGTATAGGGAATTTATAATCCATGTAACGTGTCCTTCGATTCCGATTTGTTGGATTAAATAATTTAATAAAGTAATGAAGGGGATTAAACAATTTTGAAATTCATGTTTTTTTTATTTAATTTCATATATTGATAATTGGTGCTGGTATAGTATAACTTATTAATTGTTTTCATGTAAATGCATGATTGGCATTTATACAAAATGTAATTTTCCTTTAAACATGAACAACTAATAGAATTAATGTTCTATTAAACAACGTGTACAAGTTGCATCAAATGGAATAAACTCAGATGTAGAAATTATTGCATATGTGCATCTCTTGAATATGTTGTACCACATTAACTTTACATTAATCATTCACAAAGTAATCAGCAGTTTGCAATCCTATTATATGAGTTATTTAAAGCCTTTTGCCTTCTGCCAATTAATTAAGATTGTAGAAACTGCACAATATTGATTGGTCGTTTAGAGTCATTTTTCTGTGTAAGTTGTTTTCATGAAGACCGTTAATTTACAATTGATCCAAAAATAAAGCATATGTTAATATTTTTAGTTCAGAAAGTAAATATATTTAAATTGTTTGCATCCCAACACTCTGGTGTCTATGAGTGCAAAACAAACCAATCTTCTTCAAAGCCTGAACCCCAAATGCAGCATTAACCTATTCCTGTCAATGACAATACAGTGAAAGTGATATTCCTGCCATATACAATTCCCCAGAGCCAGAACATGTTTGCTTGCTTTGTACTGCAAAAGAAAACATGTTAGATATCCATTCTGTATATTGAAAAGGCAAGATACATTTTATGTACTTCACATTGATGTAATGAATACAATCATACTTAACACGCTCCAATTCTAGATAAACATACTTAACCTGTTCCCATCCTGCTTTGATAGATACTCACATGTGCATATTTTATTTTCTGAATGTTTTTCATGTGCTCTTTGCAGTTGTTTTGTGGAACCAGTCTACAGCTCAGCATCCACAGTAGGGCACGACAGAACACCAAATCTTGGTACTCCACCAGCACCTCATGGAACCTGACTTCCAGTACCGTGGTCGGGGGCTGGGGGGGGGGGGGGTGAAGGTCTGTATAAATATAATTTCCCCCAAATGTAATTTAAAAAATATATAACTTTCAGATCTAGCCGTTACATTAGCCCTTGCCCTTTTCCCCTTGAAAAAACACAAATGTATTTCACATTATTTACACCTATGCAATGTGAGTACATACGTGATGTGGGGTCCCCTGCATGCTACTATACCAGTCGGAGTGGACATGGAAAGAATAAAACTGGGGCAAACTTATTTTTCTCATTCCATGTTCTACTCAGTCTCATGGAAAAGTATTTACTGTAAGCAAACACGGTTTGCAAGTGATTTTGACTAATTCATTCTTACGGAACCCATCGGTTTTTTGATCAGCTGCAAAAACTGAGGTAGATTACATAGGAATCCATGCATTGTATGCCTGCATGAAAATATCATGCAGGCGTACAAGACGCATAGAAAAGGGGGAAGATTGCACAGCAGAGATCTTAACTTCATTCTGTGCACAACCTCTTTACCTTCACTGCGACAGAATGAGGTATAAGGAGAGGTGAAAAGGAATTATTCCTGGCATGTATCCTTCTATTTCATGGTCTGTCTTATTTAAAAGGAGGCAGAGAGACTAAAGGTGAGGCAAATTCACTATTACTATTACTCTTTCATTTTCCACTCAATCTTTTGGACAAATAAATGCTGCCTGCAAATTACACTTTGCCCAGGTTCAAAACCGAGACTTGCACCAAATTCTTAAAGGGTATCTTAAAGAGTCTGTAATAGATCCCCTCTGCCACTCCACTGTGTTGCAGCAGGAAAGGGAGGTTTCTGCCTATTTTAAGGCTCTTTTATTTTTATTTATAGTAAAACACAATAAAATGGGCTTCAAATGATTCAAGTAGCTTAAAGTAAATCTGGCAAATTTTCTTTTTTTAAAAAGCCATACATGTAAGGCCGTTGAAAAGCAGGCAGGGGTGCTAATGGATAGCCCTGTTTTAACCCTTGGTTAGTGGTGCAATAACTAGATAGAAAGCCTTACCGTGACCGGGGTGTCGCTATATAGCGCCTTTATAAAATATAGGAGGGACGGGTCTATGCCCCAACGTGGCAGATTTGCCTAGACCTTTTATCTTATCATGCTGTCAAAAGTGGCTGAGTACTCTACAAAACACGGATATAAAACCATTCCTGGATAACACTGTGTGTCTGAGATCATGGTTAAAAGGGTCTAGATTGCGTGGGTGGTCCCACAACCCTTTCTAAATCCTGTCTGCTGAAGATTCAGCAGACCCTTCTCCATGGCCCAAGATGATAGCTGCTCCAACAGTAAATTTGCAAATGACCTGGAGCTGCAATGCAACATTGCTAAGAATCTATAATTTGAAGGTTTATTACAGGGCTCTTTCTTGTGGACTGGAATTAGGATTGAGGATTTCCAAGAGTAGGGGATATTCACCTTTTCACATATTTGTGTAAATAACTGTTGTAAAAGTGAGGCCTAAAATTGTGGATCACCCTTTAGGACCATATTACAATGTCCATCAGGGCCAGTGGTCCTTAAGTCTTGGATTTAGCAATATAGGCCTCTAATTTGGCCCCCCTTATGTGCATGCCTACCAATGTATTGTGCATGGTCTTTAATTCATCTAGCACAGTGGGTTCTCCCTCCCGCCCATATATATTCTCTATAAAGAGACTCCACTGCTCCTCTGAAAAACTGGAAATCTCTTTAGACTGATCACCCACCCCATGGCTGCTTATAAGGTGCCAAAATGTATTTGAATCATGTGTCTGAATTAGATGGTTTATACATTTACAACCTGCATTATTCGCTGAAAATCTATACCTCTTTGGCCTCCTCTTATATCTTCCCCTAGCCGCTGCTATGATTTTAAATTTCTCCCTCCTAGTTAATGACAACCACATTCCATTATTTTTTATTTTTAGCTATTCCATAATCATAGCCAATTTCTGACTTAGCTGAGTGATTGTTCTTGAGTAAATGTCTAGTATCCATAGGTTCCAATAACGCCTGAAGCTTCCCCAAATCCCTGTCGCATTTCCTCAGGATTTCCTCTTCATTGTAGCAACACCGCCCAACTGAGACATTACATTTTACTATATTGCCAACTGACCAGCACAGTCTATTCCCTTGGGTATTAATCATAGGATTATACATCATTTTGTCACTACATTTTGCTTGTGGCCCCAGGCAGTTCATATACAGCATTGGGTGATTGATTGCATTTGTTGCCCTGGTTTAAAGCACTGGGTTATATCTAGCGATTCGGGAATTAGTAAAGTTCTAGGCAATACAACTGTTATAAAGTCAGTTGGAGCAGGTGATCAAGCTTCTCAGTCATTAACCACCAGACGCATAAGCTCAAACTCTACAAGTACCCCCATCCATTCCGTGGCTTTAGCCCCCACAAAACCCCTATTTCCATCACTAGAATTATGTTGTTGTTTCTGCGTACAGTTAATATTAATGTCTCCCAACAAAATAATTATACCCTTAGGGAACTGCGTATACCGAGTTCTCAGAGTTTCTACTATCACCTCAATTAACTCTGCTGTCATGTTGCCACCCAGTGGGTCATAAAGGGTTGCCACCATTGTGACCTCCTGGCCACTCCATAAGTTGTTAATAGTAGTAGCCAGGAAGTTTCCATGGTGCCTACCAGGGAGATATTCAAAGATGTTATAAACAGAGTTAGCTCCCATACACAGACCACCTTTTGGTCAGCCCCTTAATGGGCACAAAGATGTGCGGAACAACACTGTGTATACATCCAGATCGAAAGATGAACTTAGACAAGTCTCCTGTAAACTGCAGCACTGGACCTTTAATAGGACCGCAAGGGACCCTGGATTGTTAAGAAAATAATTATGGCCCCTGGTGTTCCAGGAAAGCCGGCAGATAGTGCCCGCCGCCTCCAAAGGGGCTGGTCAGCAGCATCGCTGGACTACCTGGCACCATTGTCCCTTTTGTCTCAGCAAGTCCTGTTTCCTTTCAATTGGTTTAGGCATCCTTGTGGGGATTGTACACTCAGGGACAACACTGGGAAGAATATTTTGCCTGGTAGGGTGAAATCATAACATTTCGAATCCCAATTGCTATAAGGCCTCTGCGTTATTGAAAATACACTCTACTACCATTGGGGAGATAAAGTTACAAATGACCAGTTATCAGAACTCTCAATAGTAGGCAGTTCCATTAGTTGAATGTCCTTAGACGAAATAGTGCAGAGGTCCAGGATAAGATTGAATAGTTCCAGTAGTCATGAGCAGTTCTGGAAGGGTCTAAAAGCTGTGAGATTTATTTTCACAAATGTAATATGCACCCGGTCAGTAAACCATGAGGAGTCTGATTTAAGCCCGATGTTTTCTCCGGTTTTAAGGTCTCAGCTACTCAACCCGTTCAAGCCAGGTGTCTCGTTTAGAAGGTACAAGGGCTTCAGTCATCAGAGTAACAGCCAGATGGACTGACTCCAATGTTTCGCCCTCCTTTGTGCCCCTCATAATAACCTGTGATTCCCTCTGAGGTACCTTCTGAAACACTCACACAAAATCGTTTTGGGAATGGGTAATGTCTGCTCTCTTTTGAGTTAGTTGGAGGCACACACAAAGGAGGTAGAGCCAAGTTCTTATTAAGGTCCAGAACAGGAGCAGGCAGTAAGAATGATGGTCTGGCCCCAAGGTGATGGAATTTGGGCACAGTATCTAAGTTAGCTCGACGCCGCACAGGTCCTGTTCTCGTTTGTAATTCCGGTTTTGAAGCGGGTTGGCAAAGCCACCCGTCCAAGGGGTCCCGAAGAAAAACTCGACTCACTTCACCATTTCCCACAGCTTTAGTCACAATCTTGCCCCCCCTCCTTTATCGAGTGAACTTGACAAGTCCCAATTTCTTCCTGTATGCTCATCCGATTTTTGAATTTGCAGCACTTGATGGGATGCGATCCTCTTCTTACAATGCTTGAATTTCCGGATAGGGTGAGGACTAGGTGAACTGTTAAGGAGTGATAATTCAGCATAAATTGCCTCTAATGCCCCGCTCTCAGAATCCTCCACCATGCAAGCCGAGCCTTGATGGAATTCTCTCTGCAGTGGCAACAACATCCACTTTGAAGAACCCACACCTGCCACCCTGTGTGACATTTTATTAAGGGGGCGGAGGGTTGTCCTCCATAGACAGGGAAGCTGAACATCCCAAAGCCATGGGCTGCTCCTTCCGCAGGTTATTCAGAGGGTTCTGCTCAACCCTAGCTCTCAGTATTGCATCAATCACTTTGGCCAAACCCTCCTTAACACACAATTGCTCTGTCACCATGTTTGAGCACAACAGAAAAAGGGCATCCAAGTTTGCTTCTAGTACCACGCCTGAAGCTTCAGCAGGTGTAGCTGAATTATGTGACTCATAGGGAGGGTTAATATTCACAGCCATCTGAGTCGGTATCACTGGCTAGAGACTCGGAAGTGGTTAGCAGTGTTCCAAGTAAGGTGTGCAGGAAATGTTTGATAGCAAGATATTATCATATATAAAGTCTGACGGTGCTATCGAATTCCTCTGCATACCATGGCAAAGCTTTCAAAGTGAGCCATTTATGTCAATCGAACAATAAAGGTCTATAGCGCACTCCTCCTGATTTTCAATATGATTGTCTGGTGCTGTGGTTTCTTGCACCACCAACAGATGAATTTTTGAAGAAAGTCTTTATTTTTGGTAGCGAATGGCCCACTACGGGTATTGCTTGCTGTGTCATCCTTTTACTGCTAGGTGCAGCAGAAGAGGTACACTTGTTACTGTGACGGCTCCATGGATATTCTCCCCATTGTTTGGTGTCACTCCGTATTGTGGCTCTCTGAGGAACCTTTGGATTTATTTGTCTTTTGTTTGGTATTTCCGGTGGTCATGTTGGGAGCTTTTAGCAGGTTGTTAATGGACAGTTACTTCTAGCGTGATGTGAATATCAAAGTACCAAGCAAGTGGGGGGGGCAATGGGAGGAAGGCCCCTGACAGCAAGCTCTAACCTCCCCGGACCACACAATCACTCCCATCCTTCCACTCTAATGATCAGCATATAATCCGAACCATTTTATGACTCACCACTTCCACAAAGACTTTGTCAGGCGTATTCTTTTAAGCCACCCTCCACAAGCCGCGCACCAGAACACAGGAACACAGTACACACTCCTACGACACTTTATGATGCTGTGCTGAGAACAACACCCCGTAGAAAACAATAGGATAAGACAAGTAAGTCTCAGTTTCTTTCCACTGGTACCCAGAATAATGCAGTCGACTCAAGGGGGCACTAGTGGAGACTGAGTAGAAGACATCCAGAGGTGGGATCAAGACCCACCATTCCCAGGAGTTAAAAAGCAGAGCAGGATTCTGCTGACAATATTATGCAAATGGGAAAATTCAGTAGAAGTGGACCTGCAGAACCCAATGGCAACAGACCACGGGTACCCTTGAGAGGCAGTATATTGAATAACCCATGGCCCAGTAAGTACTTGCAGTGGTAGCTTCTAGAAAATCAGATCCAGAAGTAGAAAACTCCTGGTAAGTAAAAGCTACTTTTTGAATGGCAAAATGAAAGATCCGGTTATCCTGGGACTGGCACCCTGTGCTAACGATGGCCTAAATACCACAAATAAAAGAAAATCCTCCTTCAGAGAAGTGGGCCAAACTACCCAGAAGCAAAATTAGCAATGGAGTTGGCTCCATGAGCATGGAGAATCCGGCAAACGGCAGACCCATGCAACTCAGTGGGCAAATGTGGTCAGCACACCAGAAAAAAAACTGCCCCTGCAGCAGGACAATGGTTATGGTGACCAGAAGATGCCTGAACAAGCAGATCTGGCCTGATGATTTTTGTGGGAGCCCCAACACCGTCTCAGGTAGTGGTAGCTTCCAAAAGTAAAGTGGAATATTCTGGTGGGAAATAGTGGTAAAAAGCAGTAAACAGCCTGGAAAACAGCCCTGGGAAGGAAGAGCTGGCTACAGCAGATGTGCAGAACCAAAACCAGGACAGGAACCCATTGGGAAGGACACAAAACAGCCAATGTTCTAAACCAGTCATATGCCCAGGCCACTGCATACAGCCAGTTTGGCCAAAAGAAGGCTTACAAATGCAGAAACTGTGGTAAATTACAAAACTATAATTGAGTGGGTAAGCAGACATTCCAAGAGTCCATCACTATTGAGCTCAGGAACAGGGATTTCCCTGTATATGTTTCCTCACTGACAGGGGTTGGCTTCTGCCAACCAAACCAAACCCTTAAGGGGATTTTAAACAAAGGTTTTGCTAGCAATCCAATTAAGTGAGACCCAAAAGCCACCAAAGACTGAGGCCCATCCCCAGAGGAAGTGTAGTGGCCTGCCCAAGACTACCAATGAGGCTGCTTTCTTGGACTTACATGCCAGTATGTGCATATCATCAAGTAAGGGTACCTGGAGGCACCAAAAGACCCTCAGAGTTTTCAATCTCAATAACCTATAACAGGCCCTCATTAGAGGGGCCTAATGATCCAGAGTGCTCTCCAGTAAGGGAAACACTTGGCCCCTGAGGAATCCTATACACCTCTCCTGTAGGAACAGGGTGGGTCACATGCTAATTTGCGGGCCGTCTAGGAGAAGAACAAGGCTCAGTATTCATCTTCCTCTTCGATATGGGCATCTTGTCATGATTAGAGGTTGCCCCTTTGACAATCTACCTCACTGAAGATGAGGAGTTTAACTTCACAGCTCCTGAAATGAAGGTGGTACCTCTAAAGATACCCCTCTTGATCTGATATGATATGATAGGTTATTTATAACACGCTTAATACCCAGACGTTTCTAACTGCGGACCCGTGGTGCTCCATGGCATCTTGCTTCCAAGGTGAGGAATCTGCCCCTGAGCTATCCTCCCAGGACAAGTCATTGAACAGTAGCACTCTGGTTCACAAGATGAGTTTGTGTATATTAAGGTTTTGTTTACAAGTAGCTCTTGCCCAAGGAAAGAACTTTCAAAAACAGTCATACTTGCAGCAATGTGCCTGATCCCAGTGGATGCTTTGGTATATACACAAATGGGATGCAGGTGCTGCTGGATATTAAGAGGAATCTCTACTTCCATTTTGTGGTTTTGTTCACTGATTACAAAAGGGGCTGAGGAAATCTCTAGGATGGCTGCTTTGAACAAGTCAACTCATAGCCAGCGGCATGATGTTTATTCGTAAATCTATGTCTTTTTGGGGCTCTTCAGACTACTTTTGGAGTGGTCAGACCCACCCTGGTCCCAGAAAGTGACATGTAGCCTAGGTAAACCACCATTCTTGTGAGAAACCCCCCAGAGTGGTTTAACTACATCTTTGCTTTGTACTTGGGAGGATGGGGAACCTGATCTACCTGACTTCCTTTATCCCAAATCACTATCACTGCCACTGTCATTGTGTTTAACTCTAGGTAGCCCCCACTTTTATCTAAACATATGCAGCCTGGAAATCAAGAATGGCCTGAACAAGTTTTGTTTTTGTGCCTGATGAAATGAGACACCTTTCTGAACAAAGTGCTGTCAATTCCTTTATAGACCTTTTGTTCAGGGTCCATTTTGCAAAGATGTCCATCTTAATTCAGCTGCAAAAAAGGATTACCACTCAAAGATCACTTTACACTTGTGTAAGCAAAAGAAATGATATATAAAAAAGCATAGACTTGTTAATAGTAGACTTTGAATGTGAGTATACACTTTGCACTGAATCCTAAAAGCCCAAACCACAGCCACAGCTGCCTAAAGAAAGAGATATGTTACTCTAGGTAGGAATCCACTTGCCGCAAGTTTGAATTACAGTATTGTCTAGAAACGGCAATCCCACGTAAACCCCATTTAAGTGTACCAGCACAATAACAAGTTACACAGTAAATAGAATAGTGTAAAGGGGGACCCTCTGCATCCCCTCACCAGCCTGGACATCTGGGGTCTCTGGCACTGGAACAAGAACAAAGGAACTGGCGCCTGGATGCAAGTTCATAGTCATCTTTAATATCAGTTCAGAAAGATACACTGGAATCACACAGGGTTCCTACAATCAGCTTGCATCTTATAGGCTTTTTGAGAATGATGTAATACTTCATACCATTTCAGAATACATATCTGATTGGTCCCTTCAGCCATAAATAAACCCCTTCTTGTCTTTGATTGGTTGGCTTATCTGACACTCACCAAGCCACATTAGCTCATTTTTTGTCACGATTTGTCTCAATGACACATACACTGATAAGCCCATTCCAGACTCAGCTAATCATAACTATGCATCCTTTAACACCTGCCAAGAACCAGCTCGTATCTACTTCTTTAGATCCTGCCAAATTTGCTTGGCTGCTAGTACTGTGCAAAATGTCATGAGTTCATCTTATTTGTTGCTAATTAAGCAGCTGTTCTGTCTAATTGGTAGCCTTCCCATGCCTTTATCTGATTTACTATGAATCATTGTCTGCGTTCCCTGCCAGCATTCTAAATATACCATCCCAGATGTACTTATATACAGTGAACTGCTGCCAAAGAATTATTCAACATCTGACTGATTCAGGGCTTTTTACACCTGTTTTCAAGACACCATTTTGTATTTGGCATCCATCTTAGAAAATATCTCAGTCTGTTGAGCCTAGATGTTCGGCTACTAAACAGCAAACCAATCTACTTTTGTACATGACTCATTTTCTATCCAGTTTCCAGAATATGTTTTCAGGTATTCATGATGCGCCTGTAATACCGGAGACACCCTCCACTTCCTTGGTCATTCTGACCCTAAAATTGTATCGCCTAACATACACCTTTTACTTTAGAATAAAAGTGCTATGATTCTTATTTTTGCAATACTGGGACCATTGATCAGCCTGTCATGTTATCTGCATTCAGTTTGAGGTTGGCAGGGTCTGGTACCCCTCTACAATAGTTTTTACATGAAACAATGCACCCTTGATATGCGCCAGTACATTGTAAAACACAGTATATACCTTTTTACACTATTCACACAACCGAAACAATGAGGGAAGTAATCCTACATTAAAGTGATGAGCCCCTCCTTAAGGGGAACTTCACATGTCTGTATAGAAGGGTACATACCTTAAAAGGCAGCAAAGTTGCAACAGCCTAAGACCTATGTTTGGTATAAGCTCACTCTTGTCAAATAACCTATCTAAGAATACAGCAAGCTGCCCAGCACACACATCTTATGTCACTTTAGGTAAGTGTGTACAATGTGTGTCAACAGTAAATTGAAAAGAAAACATAAGCCCTGGTTAGTTAACTTATAAATAGGAATGCTCAATTCACTATTCACAATGAGAAATTGAACCCTAAAACCATTAGAAGACCAAGGTTAGTTACATAACATTAAAACATCCCACCTGCTAGGAAGTATACAGGTGTTTGCTTGCAGTGCATGTACACCCAAGTATAATAATCAGTTTTACATTTCAGGATAATACCACACTTGATGTAAAATTATTAACACATACTAGAACCTTCCGCAGACATCTAACATTTTGGAGTGCTGCTCTATCACAACCATTGCAATTTTATCTGGGAGTAAGTGGTGGCTCTGAAAAGAGCCTTTTGGTGGTGGTTGTGTTTGAAAAATTAGAAATAATCAACACCTACTACAAAATGGATGTTGTAATTCTAAAAAAGGTTGCAATGCATTTTGTACATTTCTCAGAAAAATCTGATTGCCAGCATAAGTAAGATGGACTGTATGTCATGGCAACATCTCTTAGAAAAGCACAAACAGCGTTATTGACATTGCAACTTGCGTTCTCCATTTGTGGACCAAATGAAGAAGAACGAAGCCACATTTGTCTCTGCACAATCCGTGAAAAAATTACTTGAGAATTTGGAAACATGTACATGACCTTCCCAAGTGTTTCTTTCATTGCAAATTGCAAAGAAATTCCAGACACATGTCCTAAACTGTTCCCTCCACAATGAATTATAATTATATCTGGATGTTGCTCTGTCTCCAAAGTAGCACAAAGAGGTAGCAAGTCCAACCACTTCATTCCACGTACTCCATGCCAATGAGTATGTGGATGTACACATGTGGAAATCCAAGATCTAGAGCTACTCCACAGCTTCCTGCATGCACCTTCAACCAATGTATCCATAAGTCTCCCAAAATCCAAACAATTTGTTTTCTGAAACACACAGCCATAGCTATCTGTTCTTCTCTCAGCAAAAAGAGTATCTGAGAAACTCTCTACTGGCACAACACACCCACTAAACTTTCCTGACCAATCCCTTTGTATGCTCATTCTCATTTGCATGGCTTCCCAACCCAAAAATCCCCGGATGTAACACCTGATGTCCGCGAACTACCGCCATGTCCGCGGACATATCGTAACATGGACAGCCCTTCTACCATTTACACTTCACTCTCTGTGCCATTCCCTCATTGGATGTAGCTAAGAAGTCACATGACCATCCACCAATCACATAGAACACCTCTACATCTTACTGCATCATCATAGATCAGCAATGCAAATGTACTGTTAATCTCTCTGAGTACAAGTGTCATTTCATTGGAAAGCACCTTCTACAAGAAATACTATACAAGTCTCCAAGATTTCTACTTGCAGCTCCATGCATATCCATATGCATGAATACAAATTACAGGTATGCATATTTTCTATAAAGTACATGTACAATTCTTCTAGTTTCATATAAACAGATTAACTGACTTTTACCTTGTATAATCTGTAAAATGAACTTACTGTCTTTTTTTTCCATCTCCTAAAATCAACTGTCAATTACAAACCTTTATACTATTTAATTTCTTTTTACACACACATATTCAAATCATGTTGAACAAACATTTTTTAAATAAAATATATAGAGTGCATATAGTCTAACAAAATTGCAAGCACACACTATGTTCAAATCTCAAACAACAATACTTGTACAATAACATAAACATTTATTTATTTATTTATTTATTTATTTATTTATTTATTTATTTATTTATATAGCGCAAGCAGCCCATGACATTGAATCACTATTGCTTGCAAGAGCTTAGTTACAGGAATAGTGGTATTCAGTGGTACATTATGAATTACACAAGGCATAGTAAAGATATTTTTTTGCTACAGTTAGTCATTGCAATACAGTTTAGTCATTAAGAACATATGATATGTATTCAACTGGTGCGACGCATCTTATGTGAATAAGATAGTTTTAATGGTTTTGAGGAAGGCGCTGAGGATGTTTAGACATTGACAAAATCAATGCTTAAATTAAAAACAGTGCTATATACAAACAAAATTAGTAATTTGTTTCTTTTACTATTGCAGTGAAGACCATTCCCTGAAAAGCAGCAGCCGAATTTGAAGTACAAAGAACAACTAAGAAGTAACCTGCTCATTTTAGAAAAAAAAGTAAGTTGAATACCACCATAATATTTGTATTATTACTCAAATACACTGTAAGGTTAGTTCATGCTATTTCTGTGCCTACAAAAAGAGATTGTGCACCATTCTGTCCAAAAATCCCCTTTCCTTAAACAGCAATTTACAGCCAGAGTGGCCCAGAAATTCCTATGTGTCGACACACAAATTACCCAACTCAGCCGCTAGAATTTTTATGTTATAGAACAAACAACTGTTTTAATTGTATAGCATTAGATTTACTATTTGTACTTCTCCACACCACTAGCTTACTTTTTTCTGTCATCTGAACCCCAGTTTAGTAGCACATTAATTTAAGAATACCCATCCGTGCTAGTTGTAGTTGCCCAATGCACAATCACACACCATTACATACATCATCTTACTCAAACACTCATGCACACAGCACACATACATTGCAGAACACATCAACCCATACCTTCTTTATTTTTTTCAACAGACCATAATGAATGCCAACCAAAAATCAAGTCCGTAGAAAGCAACGCAGAAGTAGATCGAATGAAAATAAAAGTGTCCAACATAAGCATCCATCTCTAGCAGAATTTGTAAAAAAAGTTGAAACAAAACAGCTGTCATTTACTGAAACAAAAGAGTACAGAAACTTTGCCTCCTCTATCAAAATGTAAAACAAACCAGAAAACAATTAACACAAAATCAGCTATCACTACAGATAAAACTGCTTCTATAAATCTTGATATAGTGCAAAGTAAGCATACCCAAAAAAGTATTTTAGCCGAAATGTTCCGTCACAGAGTCCTTCAAAATCTTATAAAAACAGGAGAGAAAGCAGGTTCCACCCTTAAAACCTATCGTAGGAAATTAATCTTAGAAGTGTTGATAGACAGTGCAATTCTTCCCAAAAGAAAGTTTTTTATTTTAGTGTTAAACAAAATGAAATCACTAACAACCACTAACAAAACTAATGACTAAATTACAAAAAAGACTTCTCAATAAACAAAATGTCAACAGAAAGAACTTCTTAAATATCTGCGGAGGTGAATGGAGTCACACTACAAGCACAGAACCATACTTTAATGAAGAAGCATACAAACAAAAGCAAACAAATACAATTGCCATACATAGCAGTGGTAGAGGTTATGAAAAAGTTAATAATACCATAATGGAACAAGAAGTACTGCTTACAAAAAAATGCCCTGAAAATTTAGAATTACCTCCCCATTCAACTGAATCAGAACGTCTAGTGTACAAATGGCCATGCACGTGAATGTGTAACATTCCCAAAAAAATGTTCAAGTCTTTACGCCAATTCCTCAATCAATATATGAAAGGCAAAGACAAAATCAAAATGAAACTACTGCAAAATATGGATACCTGTCCAGTGCGCAAGTAGACAGGACTACAAGGACATTCATTGGCCTGCATTACATGACCTACTTGCAAAACCACCTTCCATGATATCAAAAGGATATCAACACACAACTCAACTATACGAAATCTAGTGTATAAACTGTACTATGCTAAAAGTCCTGCTTTAGCACTAGCCAATTTAAATAATATTCTTCTACATGGTAAAGCAAAAGACATACTTGAAGAAATCGACTCAATCCAGAAAAAATATCTTGGAAGCGAAAGCCACTTACAGAATGAAATAGTTTTAAACCAAATTAGCAACAATTCTACGCATGGCAACCTTTTACTACACACATACAAAAAAGAAATACAAAAATTTAAAAGTACATCATCTGAAGTACCAAACCATGTGTGTGTATGTTGCCGCAGAACTTTTTATAAAAGTAACACAAACACTGTAGCACTATCATGCAAAATAGAAGACAATGAATATTCTAAATGGATTGAATTAGCTCTCTACCTTATAGCAGAAAACAAACACGAAATAACTGACCACTTAATACTTTGCAGTTACTGCACTACAAAACTTGATAACAACCAAACTCCTTCACGTGCTATCATAAATAATTTGTAATTATATCCACTACCAAAACCCCTAAAACAACTTAATTTATATGAGAGCATCATAATTCAAACAGTGCACCCATTTCAAGCAATAATACTCCTTCAACTAAAAACTGCAAAATTACCTCCCTCTGAATTAGTGAAAGGTATTCGTGGAAAAGTAGTGTATTTACCATTAGATCTAAAAGAAAATGTGCACACTCTAGGAGTGCAACGTCCAATGCAGCAATCTTTAATTATCTTAGTAAAAGGAGTACCTACAAAAGACAAAAAAATATGGCAACAGCTGTTAGCCTTGCAATATCTTAAAGAGAACAATGAATACTACAAAGAAATTAATATTGAAGAAAACTTGAAAGATACAACTGAAATAATTAAAGAGACACAAGAAGCTGGTCAATTTGAGCTCCTAGATCCTGCAACAATATCAAATACTTTAGACCATTATACAATTAATCCATTGCACTCTAATGACACCATAGAAGATGCACTAGAAACGTACCAAATGCGACAAACAAAAGGATCACCAATCAGTATATGGGGAAAAAGTATAGAAGCACGTGCTTTTCCTCTACTCTTTCCTACTGGCAAAGGAGGAAGGTACGATGACAGACCTATTCAAATATCAGCATCCGAATACCGCTCATTACAGATGTATTCTGAAGATCCCAGATTTAGACAAAATGTGGAATACATATTCCACCTACTCTTTGAAAGTGAACTAGCAACTTTATGTTACGGAGTTGCACACACATTAAAATCAGGATCTGACTTTCAAAATATGTCAGCTACACAATTATTACAAAAAGTGCAACAAAAAGATGAGGTTTTACTATCAAATATTACAAATCTATTAGCAAATATGCATGTACTAAAGAGTACTGGTTTTGACGTCATGGAGATGTACGTTGTATGATCAGAAACCTTGGCCTACCCACTTGGTTTGTTAAAAATGAACAGCAACACGAAGAAGAACTCCAGGCCAAACTAGATAAGGACATCAGTGGCAGAAGGGCTGTGTGGACCTGCTGTTTAGCTGTGGCGGGTAGACTGTCTTTCTGGCTCTTTGAACTTTGAACTCCCTGGATTACTGTTGATTACTGTGGCGAGCGAGCGAAGCGGCGTAAGCCCTGTGGCAGAAGGGCTGTGTGGACCTGCTGTCTAGCTGTTTGGCGGCTTTAGCGATAGGTGGTCCGTGAAACAAACGCTGTCAGCGCTGCCTGGCGATTCCTGAAAAGTACAGGTAAGGAGAAAAATAATGGCTGAGGTGGGCCCTCTGACATGATCGAAACTAAAGACATGTGCACAGGCTGCAGACAAAACCGTGTCTCTCAATGGCAAAACAAACACTAGAAAGTGTGAACTTGAGGGGTATAATTGGTCTGACCAAAAGCAACAAAATGACACACCGGAAATTGCGCAACACACTATTCAAATAGTCCAAGCATTACAATCTTCAAGTACCAATGCCTCTGTGTTTCCATCATTAGCTCAACTCACTAGTATATATCTGGCTAGAATCTCGTCTGCAAGTGCCCCAATACATTGACTTGAGGTGGAAGGGAAAAGCAAAAGCAGACCCCGCCCCCAAGGGCGACAAGCTCAACTCTGATCGCTGTAAGGAAATCTTAGGGACTAGTGAAATCGCGATGAAGGACGATGCGATAAAGGCCAAAAGCATTCTACATTTAAATAAAATCAGCGCGTGCTGCTTAGAAGCAAATGTAATTGAAAACTCACAAGATGTATCCAGCGACAATGCGATTGAAATCAATACAGCGGTTTTTGATTCTCCATTTGACGTAACAGACCTTGAACTGTTGCAACTCGAGGTTCCAGCTATAACGTGTGAAGAAAGCTCAATGAGATTTGTTTACCCGCCCACAGAAGGAAGGAAAAACGATGTGGGCGTGAGAAGGATCCTCAATAAAACAATAGCAAATCCAGGGCAAACATGTCACAAAACGCCCATTTCCACCAATAAACAAGGACCAAACAAGGACCAGATTGATAAAGCAAACGTAAATAGGGCAATCACGGAATTAAGGGTCATGAAAGGTCTAGCAAGTCCAAGCAAAAGTAAAAATGGTCAAAATAATAATGAAAGCTCAAAGACAAATGGCTACAAGCAGACCAGCGGTTTCGATGTTGCAGGTCGTGAAGCACGCCTTACAGAACGTTTAAAAGTCGACTTTGAAGCAATGAAGCACAAATTAGCAGAAAGCTTTACTGCAAATAACAAATCTAAAGACAGCCAAGCACGCACGGAGTCGCTTCAAAATGCTGCAAAGAACAAAGAACTTCTAAACATACAAACAACTCCTGAAGTACACGGCCGATTAGGGTGTCGTGACTCAAACATTGAAAGACTAATGTTTCGAAACCAATTCCATGGCACTCCTGTAAATACACCAAATGACAAGCTGCATGATTCTCAGGAAAATAGGAGCTGTTTAAGAAATTCCTCACAGCCAATGGTAAGCTGCTCAACGCCAGTCCTGATGTCCTCTTCAGTCGATGTCAGTCCATTGCTGCAGATGATCAAAGAAGCTCCAAAACGAGATGGACTTGACATGGAAAGAGAGAGGAACGATTTAAAACATCACGAGTCAGCAAACGAGTCGTCACTCAAATCCAATCTGTCTACGGCGGCTGCAGTACAAATCCATAATAATGTACTCGCCGCAACGTCCCTGGCACTAATTCCATTCATCAAATTGTATGAATCTCTCCACGACGAACTACAAAACAACAATGCGCTACTTAGTCATCTAAATGAAAAAGTCAACAAAATGGAAAGTGCAAATGCAGTATTCACACAACAATTCGAAAACAAAGTGTCCAAACTTGGACCCGGCATACTGAGCTGAGCACACAGCTTAGGAATGACTGTATGGAAAAAAGTTCCTTACTAAAATCTTTAAGGTGTAGCTTAACGCTAGGTCCTTTGCATCCCAAAAACGTGTCCCAAGACTCCGCGAGCCTGATAGAACCAGAAAAGACCACGGCAATTCAGTTCTCTGAAGGCAGAAATGGTGGCAACAAGTCAATACCATCAAATAATAAAAACGATATCACAGAATCCCAGCGCCAATTGATCAAAAAACAAGGCCAAATTACTCAAAACAACGCCCACTTACCAATTGAAGAATGTCAGAAGGGACAGGCATGCGGCAGCGACTTGCCACCGGCTGTGTCAATCAATTCTGAGGAGTCGTCATCATCGCAGAAAACAAAAATCGTGACTATTGGCGAAGTACATGCCGAAAAAATCCCCGGCACTTCCTCACTGCTCGACTGACAAACTAACTTACAGAATTTTTGGAGGGGCAGCAAAAAACATCATAGGTGATGCCAATTCGGCTCAACCGAATTTGGTAAAGCAGTGTCCAGCTAAAAAAAAAACTGAGAAAAAGAAAAACCTGGAGGCAGCAAAAAAACACTCAAGTGGCTCGCGAAAGTTCATACGAAACTTGCCTACCCCAGTCAAACAAAGTCTCTTTGTAAGAGACAAACAGGTTCATCAAAAAGGACTGGAAAAGGAGAAAGCTCTAATAAAAATAATAGGAGTAACAGTTAAATCTGAAACGATAAATCCCAAAAAAAGAATGAGACTAGACTCAGATAACGCCTCCATCCAATCTATACAATCATCGGTGGATCTCTGCGATCTTTCAATTTATTCTGACGACTTTGTAGACGAAACGATGGCTGAACCCGAAGAGTTAGATGAAACATGTCAGTCAATTACGAAGGAACCAAATGAAGGAGCCACAAAGTGTTTCTTGATGCAACCAAATGCGCAATTAACAAAAAAAAAATAGCCCAGAGGAAGATGGGATAATACAAAAAAGCTGAATAGCTTACCAGATTCCAAGGTCAGCCAAGAGCGCGACAGAGCGATAAAACATCATGTTTCATTAAATCCAAAACTTACACGAGCACAATCACAGATTAAATCACTTGCAGCTGAAAAACTAAAACAAATCGCAACAAAAGATCTGCAGGGAAGAATACGGATTGAAAACATATTATGTGAGGAAAACGACGTAAACCTGAACAGAGGCAATGTCATTCGACTATTGCATTCAGTGCCGATACTGAGAACCGTCACAACAAATGACATTGGAATAGTGGAATACGTCTCAAAAGAAGGAGGAGACCAAGTTCTTCTGCACATAAATTCAAAAGCTGTACGAAAAACCCTCATGGCGGCAAAAGATGAACTCTTGTTCATGGGCTTCGAGATTTTGGATGAAGATCTACCGTTTTCAAAAAATTCTAGAGGCACAAGCTCAAGCAAAAATGCAAAAGAGTCCATAGAACAGCGCAGGGATACCTTGAGAAATCAGTTGAAAGCCAGTCGGTTTGGTCCATCGCAAAAAAGCGATGTGGAAACAAGAAAAAGAAATCATTAGCTAGACAACAACGACCGAGAAGGGCTGGTCACACTGATTTCATGGAACACGCGAGGTTTCCAACACCTATTTGATGACTTCTCCAGCTGATTTGTCTGAAAATGTTCTAATCTGCTTACAGGAGACATGGTTACGAAGTCCGCCTGTAAAGGATGGGTACCTGACTCTGCTCAATCCAGCAGAAAAAAATGCTCAAGGTCTCCCACAGTCCGGCTTAATTACAATGGTGAAACACGGAACTACATGGGAAGTTTGCGAAACCGAAAACCCAAATAGCCTCGTACAGGCAACACTAATTCGAAAACCAAATGGTCAACTTACGGATTCAAAATATCTGCTCCTAATTAACCTGTATTGGAACCCAGTGAAGATCACAACTGAGAAGTTCATCCAATCAATAACAAACATAATTGACAAAAATCAAAGGAAACACCAAGAACTATCAATAATGATATGCAGTGATATCAACCTATCATGGTTCAATGATGAAATGAAGCTCATTTCATCAAAAACAAAGGACAAACATAATATCAGCGAAAGGAGAGTGTGTTGGGACAATGAAATGGACGCAAGAGACTGCGACATGGTAAATGGACAAATAACTGGAGACATACCGCCGATGTTCAATTGGAGAAACTTTGGTCACAAAAAGATTCTTGACTACATATGGACATCAAGAAATGTATGGACTAAGATCACAAAGCTACGAATTATCCAGACAGATCGAAGTGATCATGACATCTTGGAAATGTCCTGGCCTTTAAGTCAGAAACCGGTAGCAGCGTTCTGCAAACAATCAGTTGAAGTAAATCAAGGGCGAAATCGGTTACGCCTAAAAGAAAACCAAATAAAAGGCCTAACAGAGGAGTATTGAACTATATCTAACAAAATAGCAAATTCGATAAACTATGTCGCCTTATTGCCTTATCAACAACTGAGCAATTGAAGGGTTCTAAACAATAGAAAAACACACAGGCATGATTGGAGCAGACTAGTAAATGACCAGAAGAAACTGCTCAATAAAGAAATATGGATGTTA
The DNA here is from genome assembly GCF_040938575.1 of Ambystoma mexicanum. NCBI lineage: Eukaryota > Metazoa > Chordata > Amphibia > Caudata > Ambystomatidae > Ambystoma > Ambystoma mexicanum. Next base: position 881,303,039 of record NC_090929.1, on the reverse strand, counting down.
AAGCGGAGACATGGGAGTGAACGCCGCCTTACATATTAAACAACGGCGACAAAAATACCGCAATTGGCATAAATCGTTTGCCTGTGCAAGAGATCAAGAACATGGCGAGTTTATGCTATCCTTGATTCAATCGAACAACGTGAGAGAGATATGGCGCATTTTAAACAACAACAATGCAAACCAAACAGACGAGCTTGCCAATGGAGTTTCTGAGGGAGCCTGGCAACAACATTTTACAGGCGTTTTCAAACAATCACAACAAGGCCCATTAACAGAAACAAATAGTGAGTCAATGCAATGGGAAGTTGCGGAAACCGAGGAAGATATACAACATGCAATCTCCAAGTTAAAAAATTCAAGAGCAGCAGGGCCTGACGGCATCTCCAACGTAATGTTAAAGGCACATAAAGCGGAATGGTCCATCTTTATCGCTATACTGTTTGACAGAATCGCAAACCAAAAATCACTCCCAGTATCCTGGACTGAGGCAATTGTTGTGCCAGTTTTCAAGAAGGGGGATCGATCTGACCCAGTCAATTATAGTCCAATCGCCCTTCTAGATACAATTGGAAAAATAATGGCTACCTTTCTCCAACAAAAATTAACAACGTGGGCTAACAATAAAGGAATCATGGATTGCCGTCAGACTGGGTTTACTAGAGGAGTCGGGACGGAGATTAATCTAACCATAGTAAACCTACTGAAACTGGAAGCCTTGTCGAAAAGCTCAAACCTATTTCTTGCCTTTGTAGATATGCAACAGGCTTTTGATACAGTCAATCGTGAACTTCTATGGAGAAAACTTAAAAATTGGGGTTTCCCAGAGAATATTCTACATCCAATAATGGCCTTTCACTCTAAAACATCAATTTGTGTAAGGATAACGGAAAGGGTGAATTAACTGAAGCAATAGCCACGAATAGAGGGGTAAAACAAGGTTGCCCCTCCTGCTGCAGTCTTGTTTAAACTATTCATTGCTGATATCCTGGATGCATTAACAAACATACACCACTTCTCTCCAAAAATAAATGGTCATCAAATCTGGTGCATAACCTATGCAGATGACCTGGTTCTGATTGACAAAACTCAAATAGGGCTACAGCGACTAATATTAGGTTTACAACAATACATGAAGAAAAATGACCTAAGAATCAACGTAAAAAAGACCAAAATAATGAAGTTTGGCCCAGCAAAAGGAAAAAGAAACTGAGACTTTGATTGGAAGATCGACAACGAAGAAATTGAAGCAGTCGCCGAAATACGCTACATGGGAGTTCTAATAAACAAGTCAATTTGAGAAAATAATTGTGCACTAAACTTGCTGCAACGAATGAAAACTTCGCTCTACAAGGGGCGCGAATCCACACTTTGTTTGGAAAGTTCAGCTTAATCCCAGTGTGGCAGTTTTATATGCAAAAGGTAGTCCCAGGAATCACATATGGCTCAGAAACAGGATGGAATTTGGACCATAAAATCTGGGCAAAACTAGAGGGTATTTTCTGGTGGTGAGTGTTAAGACCACCGAACTATATCTCAATCATTGCAATAAGGTATGAACTGGCGTTAGAAGAACTATACGGCTGTGTCGTCTGGAAATCCCTAGCGATGCTACGTAAAATGCAAATCGTAAATCCAGAACCTGCATACAAGTTATTAGCGCCAAGAGATAACTTGGCACACACTGGACTACTTAAGATCTGGACACAAAAGCTAGAGGAGGTTCTAAAGGCGAGTGACATCAAGCTTGAAACACTGCTAGACCAGCCTCAAATCGCAAAGAAAAAAATAAAACAATGGTTCTGGATCCAAAATCTGTCCAAATATAAAGACCTTTCGACTGCCTTAGACCATAGCCTAGTAATGAACAAATTAGACAATTTGCCTCAATATTTGCAGAAATTACCTTCTCGACACCATCAAAATGGATTCTTGAGACTGCGTCTAAATGCCGTAAAGACAAAACAAATGTTAGTGGCACGTCACATTGAAAAATCAGATGACAACGGTTGCAGATTATGTAAGACCAATATAGAATCACTCAAACATCTAATAACAGAATGCCCAGAACTTAAGACTTTGAGGTCAATCCACCTAATACAATTTGTGCCTATAAATGACAACATAGATGAATGGTGGTTAAGAATCTTGGGTGGAAGTTCAATTCATCTGACATGTTCAGTAATAAACTTTGTGGAAGCCTGTTTGGATACTGAATCTTAAGTCTGGGCTTGTGAACTGTTATGGAAGATGTTGTTTTCTTAAAGGTTTTGATTAAAAAAATGTTTGTGATAAAAGTTTGATTCAAACTAAAAATTACAATAAAAAAAAAAGATAAGGACACTTCTGACAGTAGTCAACCTTCCGTAACAGGAAGCCAAGAACCACTGGGAGAACCACTGATAACAAATGAGGCAGAATTTGCTATGACAGAAGTAGAAAACACCATGTGTCAGTATGAAGATAAAGAAGACTTAACTATACTACAATCTAACCTAAACAATGAGCAACGTAGCATTTTTCAAGAAGTGACAAAAGAAATTACACATGGTCTACAACATGAAAACAAAGAATGCACCTGCCAAAATTACAAACCTATACTACTGTACGTCAGTGGTGAAGCTGGTTCTGGCAAAACATTCCTAATCAAAATCATCAGTAAGTTCCTTCAACAATTGACAAACAACAAACTGTCAGCTGTTGTCACTGCCCCCACAGGTTTAGCTGCCTACAACATAGGGAGTGTCACTTTACACAGATTACTACTCCTGCCAGTAGAACACCAAAACAAATTAGACTATTACAAACTTTCTACAGAAGCTGCAATGGAACTACGCAGAGTATTAAAACAAATGAAAATGCTACTAATAGATGAAGTGAGCAAGGTGTCCAACCTAATGTTGGCTTTGATTCACCTCAGATTACAAGAAGTACTCAAAACAAACTACAAAGAGCTCTTTTCAGGAAAACACATTATTGTTTTCGGAGATATTTTTCAATTGACACCAGTAAAAGGTGCGCCTATTTTTAAAACATTAGGACACAAACTCTGCCGTAAAACTGTTGGCAGCATTGGAAATGTCAACCTTTGGCAACATTTCCAATACAGAGAATTAACAGAAAACATGCAGCAATCTGCAGATCTAACTTATGCCAACATTTTAAAAATGATTAGAGTTAGTACACTATCTAAAGAAGCACAAGCAATATTGAAAACCCAGCACATTCATGCACTTTATGGTGATAATGCATGTGCTACAGATATTATGGAATAATTAGCCCATAAAAATATCAATTGTATGGGCTTAATGCCAACTCTTGCAAGCTGTTTGAAATTCAATGACATAATGTTAAATAAAGAAATGCAACCAATAATGGAAATTAGCACCACAGACAAACTAGATGTACTTGGTATGACACTACCCATGTGTGAGCAAGCCACAACAAGACTAAATAGTTTAGAAAATTCAATCTCCAACACAGCTGGGTTGGAAAAGATATTAAAATTATCCTTAAATTGCAGAGTAATGCTTAAACGTAACCTTGACGTGGACCAAGGACTAGTTAATGGAGCACTGGGTACAGTTGTTGGCTTTCAAACATACCCACGTGACAACAAAATTCAGTTTGTCAATATTCTCTTTGAAAAACTTTCAGAAGTAAAAAGGATAGGATGCTCAACAGCTCGATTCCTTCTCTTCAAAGACATGTATGTACGCAGAGAACAATTTTCTCTAACTCTTGCATACGCACTCACCATTCATAAATCACAAGGTCTTACTCTAGACAAAGCAATGAAAGACATTGGTAACACAGTCTTTAAAGAAGGCATGAGCTACGTAGCACTATCACGCTTACGTACACTTGATGGTCTATTTCTAATCAACTTTGATGCAAGTAAAGTAAACGCTGATGTTCCTTGCATTTTAGAATACAATAGACTTTGCTACCTATACACCCCCTATCTAAACACATATTCTGTACCACAAAAAGTAAAACGTTCTAAAAGAAAACTAAATCAAACAGAAATGCAACAGGATGTCACTGCAAATCCTCCAAAGAGAGTAAAAGAAAGTTAAACTTCATCAAGTACCACAAACATAAAAAAAACCATTAGGGAAAGTAAACCAGGTACTTCTTCAAAGAAGGAAGACAAACTAAATAAAAATCAATCAGAAACAGAACTACCTGGTCCATTTAAACTCTCAAATATAGTTGGAGTAAGTTGCTGCGCAAATGTAGCAATGAATATTCTATTTCAATTGCCACCAATTGTTGACAACATTTACTTACACAGTACAGACCAATTGTGTTTGCAAATGTTAGTACTTCACAGAAATGCAGCAAACAATCCTGATAACACGTATAGTGTTTATGGAACAAGACAACAATTGGACTGCTGTGCTGGAATGGAGAAATTCACTATAAACTCACAGGAAGATCAACAAGAATTTCTAATGTACTGGAAAATAAAAACTTACCTATAAATGAAATCTTCCAGATTTCATACCTGTGGAAACATACATGCACTCTCTGCAACAATGTGACACAAGAACAAATCCCCAATGAAAGCTTCATATATACATATCAATACCTAATTGGGAATCCATTCCATTTGAGCAACTTGTACAAAATGCAAACCATGGTAAATTATGTACTACCTGCAATTCGGATAATCGCTCCACCTTACTTATACAAACACATAGGTAATACGTAATACTAATGCTTCTACGTTACAATGCAGATGGTACCAAAAACAACTGCAAGCTGACTGGATTTACACATGGTCAAATATCACTTGGTAAGAAAATCTTCACAACAATAGGTATAATCTACCACGCAGGAGCCACAACCAATTCAGGGCACTACACTGCATATATAAAAAAGAAATGTGGATGGTTTGAATGTAATGATAGTACCATTACTCTAAAGCAGAGATTACCAGCAAATCTTACAAATGCTTATTTAATGTTCTTAAAACCAAAATTTGATAAGTAAACTGTACTTAAACCTTAAGTAAACTTGTAGTAAAAAAATATAAACTGTTAAAATATTCCAAAAGCTATCTAACTGCCTAAAGATTCTACAACAACTAATCAGATAAATGAATACCACTAAATTAGAGCAATAAATAGACAGAATAAGCCAATTGGTATCTAACTGTCCCAAAATCTAACAATATACAAACAGATAAATCAATATCACTAAAATATATAAAAAAATAGACGGTTAGAATATGCCTACTGCTATCTAACTGCTCCAAAATTTTACAATATCCAAACAAATAAATATCCAAACCAATAAATAATATGTTACTGCGCCAAAAAACTGCAACAAGCCAATGTATAAAGCATTAGCCAGAAACAACAAGAGAACACTGAAAACAAACAAACAAATAAACTGTAGCATAACAGAAAAGTTTTTTTTATCCAACATGGATTTTTTTTCTCCCACAGACCCAATGATTTTATCAACAAACACAGAAACTGAGCAAAGCCATTACAAAATACTAATAATAACATGCTATTTCCTTTTATCACAGAAATGAACAAGAAATACATGTATTCCAGTTACTAAACCAAACATTAAGTATATTATAATAAGTACAACCATGGCAGCATATCACACCCATAGTGGCTTATAACTTTGTTCCTTATAAATTTGTTTTTGACTCAAAGTTATAAGCCACTATGAGTGTGATATGCTGTGGTGGTTGTGGCCAGGGCATGGAGCCTTGGGTGCATGGCCATGCACCCAAGACTCTATGCCCTGGCCACAACCACCACAGCATATCACACCCATAGAGTCAAACATTTCAACTATGGCCTATGGAAACTTTTAATGTCCGCGGACATTATGAGTGTTCTTAGAACACTTTCAACTTGCCAGTGAACAATATGGACAGCGTCCTCAGAACACCCCCATTTTTTTATTTGCGAACATTTCAGCATACCGCAAGTGTTCTTAGAACACATTGAACTTGCCAGCGAGCGAAAAATACGGACAGCGTCTTCAGGACACCCCCTACGAACATTAGTTCTTAGAACACTTTCAACTTGACAATGAACAATACGGACAGCGTCCTCAGAACACCCCCATTTTGTTTATTTACGAACATTTCAGGACACCGCGAGTGTTCTTAGAACACATTCAACTTGCCATCGAACAATACGGACAGCGTCCTCAGGACACCCCCATTTTGTTTATTTACGAACATTTCAGGACACCACGAGTATTCTTAGAACACATTCAACTTGCCAGCGAACAATACGGACAGCGTCTGCAGGACACCCCCTACAAACATTTCAGGACACCACAAGAGTTCTTAGAACACATTCAACTTGCCAGCGAACAATACGGACAGCGTCTTCAGGACACCCCCTATGAACATTTCAGGACACTGCGACAGTTCTTAGAACACTTTCAACTTGACAACGAACAATACAGACAGCATCCTCAGAACACCCCCATTTTGCTTATTTGCGAACATTTCAGGACACCGCGAGTGTTCTTAGAACACATTCAACTTGCCATCGAACAATACGTACAGCGTCCTCAGGACACCCCCATTTTGTTTATTTACGAACATTTCAGGACACCACGAGTGTTCTTAGAACACATTTAACTTGCCAGAGAAAAATACGGACAGCGTCTTCAGGACACCCCCTACGAACATTTCAGGACACCGCGAGTGTTCTTAGAACACTTTAAACTTGACAACGAACAATACTGACAACGTCTTCAGGACACCTCCTACGAACATTTCAGGACACCGCAAGTGTTCTTAGAACAGTTTCAGCTTACTTGCGAACAAAACGGACACATATTGCGTCCTCAGAACACCCCCCCAACATTTAGTTTATTTAGAACATTTCAGAACAGCCGTTTCGTCCACGGACAAATCGAACACAACAAGAGCGTCTACCACATAAAAAAAACACAACATTTAACCTATCTCATACTCTCCCACCCTCCCCAAACACTCTCACACACCAACACACTAAACTAAATACAAATTTTAAACCAAGTTTCCACCATGCTGTCCGCGAATCCAAGATGGTGGGCGCTACCGAAAATCTGACGAGCTCCACGCTCTGTGTCGTCCAGTCAGGGAACACGGCGCATGTCCGCGGACATCACGCAAGCTGATTGGCCAATCATGACACTGTCCACTGAGCGAACAGGGAAGTGTGTCTGCGGACCGAACACAGATATCACTAATTTTTTATGACCTACTTTTTGGTCATTTTAAAAAAACTACTGGACGGATTTTCACCAAATCTGCAAAAGCACGCTTTCGGGTCCAAGCCGCTACTCCTGGTCCAAATTCAGTGAAAATCCGTCCAGTGGTTTGGGCTGTAGGCGCGAGCACATTTTTTTCTCCATTCAGTCTATGGGAAAAGAAACGTTTTGGGACCACCCCTATAACTTTGCCCTCCCTGGACGAATCCTCACCAAACTTTGCAGAGTGGGCCATATACTTTGTATGCAAAGTTTGGTGAGGATTTGTCAAGGGGGAGCAAAGTTATAAGCCGCCCAAAAAGTGCTCTTCCTATGGAAACAGCAACTTAACCATAACTACCGTGGCCATGTAATATATTGAATATATATATATATATATAAAATCGCTTTTTATATATATGTATATATATATAAATTCACTAAACAAAACTTTGTTAAAGGGACATTATGGTTAAGTTGGGCTACTAAAAACCTATGAAAATCAGTGAAAAAAACGTTGTTAAAGGGACCTTATGGTTCCAAGTAAAACCGAAAAACACTTGAAATTCGCCAGCTATGGTAAGCTAAGCAACCATAACTCGCGCCACCATGGTGCACTGCTAAGACTAACAACACCCAGGACATCAAATATGACATCACAAATGTTTAAGAAGTGGAAACTGTATATATAAAACATCAACCGTCCATTTAAATAGCATATGAACCAGAATTGAAAAACCAAATGAAATGCCTCCAACATAATTTCCTCACAGAAACTGCACAGCAAAAAGCAACAGCAAACCTACACAGAAGTAACAGCAAAACCTACCAAGAAACTAGTAAGTACACTACATTTATTAACATATTTATACAATTTCTGTATTACTTACACTAAAACTAATATTTCTTTTTTTACACATAAATGTCCAGTATTTTGGAATGGCTGGAAGAAAATTTCCCACGGGATGAAATGAGTGAAGACAGTGATATTAATGATAGACACAACATGTTTCTATATAAGCCAATTAATAACCATTACTTTATGTGCACTTAACCCATTTTTTTAACAGACCGTACAGAAACTAAAAATAATATACCAAGAGAAACATTAGAAAATCCTCTGCAGCAAATGGAACTAAAAATGCATATGTTAATGAAAAATGTCATTATTTTAAGACACTTTAGTAGAGGACCATATAAAAGAAAAAATTAATATCATTGTCCCACATGTACCTGTTCCCCTTCTCCATGTACCAGCCAACTATCCCCAAACTCTCCAGATCAAGAAAAACATTACGATGAGACTTCCATCCCTTCCTCCCCTACCATCCATCATGCCCAAACCCCTAATTCCCCTGTATTTCTTTCAGTTTCTGCTTCCCCCTCTCTTTTGTAATTTTTATACTTGTATACAATAATAAAATATTAAGTGTGTTGTTAGTATATTCCTCTGTGTTTTATTTTTGTAAAAAGGCAGTTAGGGTGTCCGCGAACAGTGTGGCTGCCCGGGATGTCCGCAATTAACCAACATGGGGGTCTCCTAAGGACACTACACCTGTTTGTACTGTTTGCAATCAAAATGGAGGTGTCCTTAGGACACACACCATATCTGCTTGTCCGCAATTAATCAAAATGGGGGTGATCTAAGAGCACTATACCTGTTCACACTGTCCTTGGGCAAAATGGTGGTGTCCGCAGAACACTAAAGCCGTCTGCATGTCCGTAACTATGCTAATGAAGGTGTCCTAAGAACATTCTTCCTGTTTGTATTGTTCGCAACCAGAATGAATATGTCCATAGAACACTTAGCACGTCTTCCTGTCCGCAAATGAGTGACACACTTTTAATTTGTTTGGGGACCTGTACACTGTCCGTAGGACACCCGCGTGCATGAGCATAACACTCTTGGGTCCTAGGAACATTGCAGCTGTCCGTAACTGTCCACCGAACATGTGTCGCACTTTTAATTAGTTCGGGGACAGAAACACTGTTCGTAGAACACTCGCACGCATGCGCTCAACTGACCCTGCACATTTGGTGTCCTACAGACAGCCGTCCCATTCACAAATGTGTCTGCAACCTCATCATGTGACCGCACCCATGCTGTGCATTTAAAAAGTGCTTTTCTGAGCAATACAAGGTATTTTCTGGTAAAAGTTCACCCTTGCACATGTCCCAGACAATGTCCCTGGCGTTCTACATACTTTTTGGAACTTTTTGAGCCCTTTCTTGGTGTTTGATCTTTCCGCAGACAGCGCGGGTGTCCACAAAGTGCGCACCTGCACCCCTATAAAAGGCCACACCCCAGAGCTGCTTCTCATCCTGTTTTTGGACTTCCAGGAGAAACACTACTCCACACTGCAGGATTGCTCTTTTGTGTTCTGCAAGTCCTGGGTCCTTGCTGGTTCCTAAGAACTTTGAAGATGGCATCCAGGGCTGTTCCTGCTGCAGTTGCTTCTGCCTCAGCACCACCCCCACCCCCTCCACCACTACCAACTCCCCAAGGGCCTGCAGAGGGGAACAGGCATGATGATGCAGAAGACAGTGATGAAGAGGATGAAGAGGATGAGGTAGTGGAAGTCCCTACTACTAGCACTCATCGTGAATCTTGGCTGTGGAGGTTTTTTGCCACTCTTGATGGAGTACCAAAAGCACGTGCAAACAAGGTGCGCTGCAGTGCAAGATGGTGCTGAGTCGTGGCAAACCTGGTTCGTATAGGTATGGTACTACATCAATGAAGTGACACATAAGGTCGTTTCACGGTGGGGCTGTTCGTAAAGTTGTACCTTGCGATAAACATGGTAGGTTGAGTTCCCATGCAGCATCCTCCGTTTCCGCTCCTTCCACGACAAGAGACACGCCTGTGGCACAGTGCATCCCTCCAGCTGCCTCACAGGCCATACGTGATGCTGTTGACCCTCACCTTTTGAGGGTCACGTAGTACTCTGCAGGGTGGAGACCCTTCAAAGCGCTTTCAAGACTACGGTCAAGGAGCATGAGAAGGACTGGCCACTACCTGAATAAGGCCCACTCTACATCTTCCTCTCTCCACCTGTCCTTACTTATCCCTGTGGTTGGTGTCCCTTCCTTTACCCATCTTTCCCCTCCTTTGTGTGTCCTGTTTAACAAAAAATATAAAACAAAACAAAAACAAAAAAGGCTCTTTTCAGAGCCGCCTTTTATAGTTCAAAAATAAAAGTGTCATTGAAATGCTGCTGGGCCCTGTGCATTTTTTAGAAGTCCGCAGACGGCCTACGGACTTTAAAAATGTTTGTGGTGCTGCCCTATCAGAATCATTGCTCTTTTCTCCAAGAGAAAGTGGTGGTTCTGAAAAGAGCATTTTTGTGGTATATTTTTATGTTTCGAAAACTTTAAATTATAAACACCTACTGCAAAATGGATTGCTGTAATTCCAAAAAGGGTTGCAATGCTTGTTTGTATACTTTGCAGAAAAATCTGACTGCCAGCATAAGTAAGATGTACTCCATCTCTGCGAAAAATGTGTGTGTTACAAAACGTAATATTTTCATTGTGAAAAGAGGACATGCCAACATCTCTCAAAAAGGCACAACCAGCCTTATTGACATTGTGCCTCACTTTCTCCATTTGTGTACCAAATGAAGAAGAATGTAGCCACATTTGTCTCTGCACAATACAAGAAAAAATGACTTGGGTAATTGTAAACATGTCCATGACTTTCCCAAGTCCTTCTTTTATTGCAAATCGCAAAGAAATTCCAGACACATGTCCTAAACTGTTCCCTCCACAATGAATAATAATAAAGACACTGTGTCACCAAAGTAGCACAAAGAGGTACCAAATCCAGCCACTTCATCCACAAACTCAATGCCAGTGCACTTCCACATGAGGGAATCCAGGATGTGCAGCTGCTCCACAGCGATCTGCATGCACCTCCAGCCAATTTATCCATGAGTCTCCCAAAATCCAGACAATGGGCCTCATTAGGACCCTGGCATAATAGGTTTAACGGCGCCGGTAAATGTGCCGGTGCTGTTAAACCCATTTTGCCCTATTAGCAGACGTCCTTAGCGGGTCCCGCGAGGAGACCTGGGAGCTAACAACGGCCCCTTATTAACGGGCCCATTGTTAGCTCCCTCCCCATTCCCATTGAGCCCCATGGGGCTCAAAGGTAATGGGCATTTATTTTACCAGGTCATGGAATGGGCAATTACCGGGTCCACGAAGGTCGGCATGACCCGGTAATTGCCCATTCCATGGACCCGGTAAAATGTATTTACCGGCAATAGCTGTGCCCATAATAAGGGCACGGCTACTACCAGGATCCTAATGAGGCCCAATCTGCTTTCATAAACACACAGCCATAGCTATCTGCTCTCCTCTCGGGCAAAAGACTTTCTGACAAAGTCTCTCCTATTGACCAATCCCTTGCTCTGCTAACTCTCACGTGCATGCCTCTCAAACCCAAAATCCCCGTAGGTAATACGCGATGTCCGCGGACAACCGCGGTATCCCGGGACATATCGAAAAATCTGGGCATGGGGAATGAAAATTAAAATAGTGTGCCCCATTTCCCCTTTGAGGTTGGCTCTGAAAGAGTCTTTTTTTTTAAGATGCTTCAAAAACACCTTTTATTTTGTATTTTTTTGGTTTGATTTTTTTTATTTTCCTGCAAAAATCTTCGCATTAACTTCTCCAAAGCAATCCTTACATTGCAAAACATCATAGCATTTCCCAAAAAAGATAAACACATACCATCTTCTTTAAAATAATCGACATTACCAGAGTCAATGTTGTCATTATTACATAAGAACATGCCAGCTCTAAGCATAAAAGCAAACATGCCTCCGTTAATTACACACCTAGCAATATTTTGCTGAGGCCAAAAAAAACAGAACTATTGTCTCAAATTGCCCTAGGTACCAAACCTGAAAAAATTACCTTAGCATTTGCAAGTAATTAATTACTGTCTCAAACAAGTTTTCTAAATCTTTCAACAAAGTAGGGGCACTGACATATCCCAAATGCAAAGCACCACAGTGCAAAACAACCACATGTGGACTGTTCACCCAGCCCATATCTTCACAAACTTGTGCATTTGCCTGTATATTGAAAGAAGGCACAGTGCTCCAAACCACAATATCAAAATTGTTTGCCACCTTCCTGCATTTAGCATACTGCTCCAAACCTTGCACAAACATATCTCCAACCACCAACACCCTGACTTTCTCCACCTCTGACATCTTCACTACACACAGCCTCTTTCATTGCAAACCACAGCCTCAAAACCTGATTGGAAGATCCCTAGAGTCCTATTTCCATGCCAGATATGTTGAGAAGTCCCATATGTGGCACGCACAGTCCGCAGATAGCCGCGGTGTCCACGGATCACGTAACAATGGGGCAGCCCTTCTATCCTTTTCACTTCACTCTCTGTACCATTTCCTCATTGGCTACTGTTAAGTAGTCACACAACCATCCACCAATCACATGCAAGAACTCTACATCTAACTCCATCATGACAGATCAGCACTTTAGATGTACTATTGATCACTCTCAGTACAATTGGGCTGTGACTGCAAAGGACCTACAACAACAACTACTATAAAAGTCCCCAAGATTTCTACTTGCAGATTCATCCACATCCACATGCATGAACACAAACTACAGGTATGAATATTTTTTGCACAGTACATGTAGAGCTCTTGTATGAATTCACATAAACAGAGTAACTGCGACTTGCCCTATATAACCTGTAAAATAAACGTACTGTTATTTCTCCCATCTGCTATCAACAAGTGTCACTTGCAAACTTCTCTGCTCTCCAAATTTGTGTTTACATACACAACTATTGTCAGAAATCAGGATTGGGGCAAGCCTCGTCGGCCGTATAGCAAGAAATGATGGAATAACTACATTTCCCAGTAGGCTGAGGGGCAGGTGTAATTTAGGACTCGCGCCATGAGAATGCTGCAGGTAATAGAGGCATCTACTAAACCGTTGGAGCCAGCAGGAGAGTGAGCAGGCATGCAAGCGTGGACTTTTAAGCCCAAGCGGTGAGCGGTGAGCCGAGCTGAAGTCCGCGCTCGGAGATTTGTTGGCTGCTGCAGCGGGGAGCAGAGAGAGTCAAGCTGTTACTCTGTGTTCTGGGTCCCACTGCCTGCTGTGGCTGTGAGCATTCAGGTCACGGCAGTGTTACGGCGTCACTACTTGAAGTCTGGGTGCGCTTACGAGGCACCCGGACATACAGATAAGTGTTTTTGGCTATGTTGTTGTTTCTTTCATGGAGACACAAGGGTGTCAAATTTCAGTTGGAGCATTCCTGATTTGGAGCTAAACATTCTGTTACAAATTAAGTTGCACAAGCTATGTGCTCATCTCATATGGCAGAGGAAGTTAATTAGGTGGCAATAATTCCCTCCATATGTGCGGGACTATTTTGAGTATGCTTGATTACTTACCTGGGAAACCACACAATCTGCTATGAGTATGTTGATGATCATTTATCAATCCCGAACAATTAGGAATTTGGTACAAGAGTGAATGGTTACTTATCTGCACCTTTATAGAGGGGCAGAGTCTTGTCTCAATACACTGCTATGTTTCATGTTGCTTTGCCAGCCCTTCGGCCCAAGTGTCAGCTTCCTTGTTTGTGCGATCCAGCTTGCTGCTAGTGTGGGTTCATGTCATTGTTTGGTATCTTTGTTAGTTATTCATGTTCTATGTAATATGCATGGTCAGGTTTAGGTAGGATATTAGGGAGGTATTATGAAGAGTCTGAGATAGGTTGGTGATCAGGATCAGGAATACAGTCTTGGTAGTAGTATTAGGAGTTTGTGGTGTTAGTAATTTGTGAGTTGTATGTTGTCTCGCCACCTTTCCTTTGTCAGTCCACACCCTTTCCCTAACTCCGTCTTCCCCCCATTGGCTGCCACGTGGTTCTTTGTGATATTAATATTCAGACACCCGTGCCAACCACGGTGGGGGGGTCGATCTATTCAGCTTCTGTGGTTCGGGAGAGGGGGTCGATACCCTATCCTCCCTTACGGTTTTGACAACTATCTAAAAAAGTGTCATTTCATATTAAACGTTGAGAGAAATAACAGTATAATTGTGGAAAAAGGCTTTGTAGTGTATTATAAAATTGCACTCAGCCAGGATGCGTACATGCATCCTTATTCAAGCACACAGATAGACAATATCATTAGAAAGACTCCCAACTAATACAACACCACTGACTTTACATCAAATCCTTATGCTTTATTTCCCACACCTTCACAAATGCATACATTGCATGCTTTTTTTTGTACAATTCCAGCCATTTACCTTGTAAAAATAGCAAAAATAGCATTTGATTCTCCTAACATCCAATAACACAGCCTTAAGAAGCCAAGTGTGCTCTGTAGACTTACTATTATATTCAATTGTAAAGCATGTTCAACTAACGGATTCTAAGTAAAATATACAAGATGCACACAGGGAAAGGAAAGTGCATGTACATACAATGCTCAGTTATCAGAAAACACTAATACTACAAAAAATCAATGTCTACATTAACAGCAGTGCTATGAACACACATATTTACTAACTTCTTTCTTTCGCAATTACAGTGAAGAGCACTCTCCTGAAAAGCAGCAATGTCTGAAGTACGAACAAGAAGAAACCTACTCTTTCCATACAAAAAAGTAAGTGCAATAACACCATAATGTTTTAACTGTTACTCAAACAGACTAGATTTCTAGTATTGTAGAACAAACAAGTGTATTCACCCTGTACCATTAAATTTAGTATTAGTGCTACCCCTCACCAGCTGCATACTTTGTATTGTCATCTGAACCCCAGTATAGTAACACACAATTACAAGAATAGCCTATCCACCTTGATATAGCTGCCCATTTCACAATCACTCACCTCCACAGACATCCTTACCATTATACTCAGACACTCATGCACAAAGCACACATACACTGCACAACAGCCCAACCCACACTTTCTTTTTTCTCCAACAGACCCCAAAGAATGCTTACCAAAAAGCAACTCCGCAGAAATCAACGCAGAAGTAGAGCAAATCAAAATAAAAGGGTCCAAAATAAGCATCCATCTGTAGCAGAATGTGTACAAAAAGTTCAAACAAAACAGCTAATAAAGTCATTAATGTGAAAAAAAAACAAGCTCCCAGTACAGAAACGTTGCCTCCTCTTTCAAAATGTAAAACAAAACAGAAAGTGATTACCAAGACTTCAGCTACCACTACTGCTAACACTGTACCTATAAATCTTGATGTAGTGGCAAGTAACCATACCAAAAAAATAATATTTTACAAAAAATGTTCCGCCACAGAGTCCTTCAGAACCTTATAAAAACTGGAGAGAAATCACGCACAACCCTTAAAACCTACCGTAGAAAATTAATTGTAGAAGCACTCATAGACAGTGCAATCCTTCTCAAAAGGAAGTTATTTATTTTAGTTTAAAACAGAATGAAACCACTAAAAAAACGAACTAATGAACTACAAAAAAGACTTCTCAATAAACCGAATATCAACAAAAATAGCTTCTTAAACATGTGTGGAGGTTAATGGTGTCACACCACGAGCAGAGAACAATATTTTAATGAAGAAGCATCCAAACAAAAGCAAACAAACCCAATTGCCAATCACAGCAGTGGATGAGGGTATGGAAAACGTAATAGTACCATTATGGAACAAGAAACACTGCTCACAAATATATCCCCAGAAAACTTAGTATCACCTCTCCATTCCACTGAACCAAAACGTCCAGTCTACAAATGGCCGTGCACAACAATGTGTAACATTGCTAAAAAATCTTTCAAATCTTTACGCCAGTTCCTCAATCAGTATTTAAAAAGCAAAGACAAATTCAAAATGAAACTACTACAAAATATGGATGCCTGTCCAGTGTGCAAATACACAGGACTACAAGGACATTCATTAGCCTGCATTTCAGAACCTATTTGCAAAAGCACCTTCCATCATATCAAAATGATATCAACACATAATTCAACTATAAGAAATCTGGTCCACAAAGTCTACTATGCTAAAAGTCCTGCTTTAGCAGTAGCCAATTTAAATAACAATCTTCTACATGGTACAGGAAAACAACTACTCGAAGAAATAGAGCATATCCAGAGAAAATATTTTGGAAGTGAAATCCACTTACGAAATGCAATAGCTTTACAACAAAATAGCAACTACTGTACAAACAGCAACCTTCTATTACACACATACAAAAAAGAAATACTTAAGTTTAAATGTAAATTCACTGAAGTACCAAACCATGTGGGTGTGTGTTGCCGCAGGACATTTGATAAAAGTAGCACAAAAACTGTAGACCTAACGTACAAAATAGAAGACATGTAAGATTCCAAATGGTTCCAATTAGCTCTCTACCTTATAGCAGAAAACAAATACGAAATTACTGACCCCGTAATACTTTGCAATTACTGCACTGCAAAACTTTACACCTGCCAAACACCTTCACGTGCTATCACAAATAACTTGGAATTATTCCCACTACCAAAACCCCTGCAACAACAAAATTTATATGAGAGCATCATAATTCAAAGAGTGCACCCATTTCAAGAAATAATATGCCTTCAGCCAAAAATAGCAAAATTACCTCCCTCTGAATTAGTGAAAGGCATTTGAGGCAAAGTTTTTTATTTATCATTAGATCTCAAATAAAATGTACACACTCTGGGAGTGCAACATCCAATAGATCCATTTTTTATTGTCTTAGTAAATGGCGTACCTACAAATGACAAAATAATTTGGCAACAACTCGTGGACTTACATAAAGTTAGACAAGCCATGCGATATCTAAAAGACAACAATGAATACTACAAATAAATTAATTTTGAAGAAAACCTGAGAGAAACCATTGAAATAATTCAAGAGTCACCAGAAACTGGTCAATTTCAACTTCTAGATCCTGCTACAGAATGCAATATTTTAGACCATTATACAATGCATCCATTACAGTCTAAAGACACCATAGATGATGCACTGGAAACGTACCAAATGCGACAAGCCAAAGGATCTCCAATCAGCATATGGGAAAAAAGTATAGAAGCACATGCCTTTCCTCTACTCTTTCCTACTGGCAAAGGAGGAAGGTATGATGATAGAGCCACACAAAAAACATCATCAGAAAATCGCTCTTTACGAATGTATTCTGATGATCCCAGATTCAGAAAAAATGTGGAATACATATTCCACCTTCTCTTTGAAAGTGAACTAGCAACTGTATGCTACGGAGTTGCACACACATTCAAATCAGGTACCCATTTTCAAAAGATGTCAGCTACACAATTACTAAAAAAATGCAAGAAAAAGATGAGATTTTACATTCAAGTATTACAAATCTTTTAGCAAACATTCGTGGCACAAAAGAATACTGGTTCCGACGTCACAGAGATGTATGCTGTATGATAAGAAACCTTGGCCCACCCACTTGGTTTGTTACATTAAGTTGTGCAGAATATGCATGGGAAGATTTACACAATTTCCTACGCATAGCACACAAAAACAAAACAAACATAAATATAAAAACACCAGGAGAACTCTGGTCTCTAGATCCTGTAAATTTATCAAGATATTTACATTATCGCTTCATTGCTATGCTACACTTTATTTGTAATAAAAGTGTCCCTCACCTTGGAGAAGTACAACACTTCTTTTGGAGAAAAGAATACCAAGCCAGAGGAGCACCACACATCCACATGCTTTTATGGATTAAATATGCTCCAAAATATGTCACTTGTGAAATTCCTTAACAAACAACACATAGTGACCTTCATGCACAAATTTTACAATTTCTAACACACAAATGTGGGAAATATTATTGTCGCAAATATAAAAACAAAGAAAATGCTATACCAAATGCTGCTTTGGTTCCTGTAGACAAGTTACAACAACAGGTCAAGTAAACAAATTCATGTCTTTAGTTAGACATAGGGCCTCATTACGAGTTGCCTGGTAATAGCGGGTCCATTTCCGGCATGCCAGAATGAGCGTGTCCGTGCACGTATGAACCCGCTAACAGCGGGTGATTATGAGTGCGCGAGCATGTGCGTTCCCCCATGCTGGTAGTGGCAATCCCGCCATGCCGGTAAAGTGCCACCAACCCCCTTATACCGGCATTGCGCGGCCCGCCCATAGCATTACCACTTCATACCAACACCTGAATACCGGCACGGTGATACCGGCACGGTATCACCGTGTACGTAAAAACCGGATCCGGAAATTACGTCATCGCGCAGGAACGGGAAATGGGCCGCCGGCTATCTTTAAAAACACAATCCATTGCCATCCTCCATAACCACCACTACACCCGTGTTGTTGAGTGCCACAACTCAATCAGGATGTCAAAGGCCACCAGAAAAAGCACCCAAAGGAAGAGGAAGCAGCGTTTTTGTGATGCTGAACTGACAATGCTGGCAAACACCCTCAAACAGCATGCTGACATTATCAGAAGCATAGACCTTAAGCATGCGGCCCAAACCCGAAAAAAAGAGGTGTGGCAGGAGGTTGCTACGAGGGTCTCGGCAGTGGGGAGCACCCCAAGGAGCGCACGGGATTGCCGAAAGCGCTGGGACGACCTCCGCCTCTGGGTCCGGAAGAGAACCGGAGGGCCGCAATGGCAACAGGTGGTTGCACACACTCCCCTGTAAAGCTCACCGCATGGGAGGAGACCGCAAGTGGATTCATTGACCCGGAATCCATAGAGAGGATAGGAGACCAGGAGTTTGGCGCAGCAACTACAACAGAGGAAGGTGAGTGAACCATCACATCCACGTATAACAAAACATGATGTGACACAAGTGATGTTGAAGTCAGATTAGGCACGCCAATGCATGTCCCAAGGCGACATCAACACATCAATAGAATAATGAGTGCCCCCCCCTGCAGCACACGCATGATGAGTGAAAATTCCAATCCCAACAGAGGTGCAACATGACCCAACCATGCCCATGCCCCCCCACAGACACCAAAACAATCCAATGCCACCAGCCATGCAATGATTGCCAACATGTCCCCTCAGTACACCAAATGCCACACAAAAGAAATTAAATTGTGCTTGAATGTATAAAAATATCACACCGCAAAACATCACAGCTGCCATTTGGCAATATCACTGATGACCTGCATCTCTTCTATCTCACAGGCACCAATGAGGAAGGTGGAACACAGGACAGGGGTGCAAGCACATCCAGTGCAGGCAAGGGGACCAGGGCCACCGCCACCCCCTCGTCCAAGAAATTGCCTGCAGCCACACCCAGTGTGCCACGCAAGGCATCAACCCCGCAGGGGGCACCTGCTTCGACAGTGGTAGCTGTTCCGCCGGCCGCCACGGACGTCGTGTCCACAGAGGTGGCTGAAGAGGCAGAGGTAATGTCCGGAACGCCCAGCCCAACGCCCATTGCCAGCACCCCCCCACCTGCGGAGACTGAGAGCCAAGATGACCCATGTCTGCATGACTCCGACCTTGGAGATTCGGACATTGGCATCTTCGAGGAGGACATTGCCCAGGACGAGGACCCCACGCAGGTGCCTTCCACCACCCCGCCAGCCACCACCCTGCCTTCCACCACCCTGCCAGCCACCACCCTGCCTTCCACCACCCCGCCAGCCTCCACCCTGCCTTCCACCACCCTGCCTTCCACCACCCCACCAGCCACCAGTACACCTGCGGCTGAAACCCCCTTCGAGGTCCGTCTGGCAAGGGTAGAGGCCCGCCAAGAAGAAATGCTCCAGGTAATGCGACAACAGGTCGTCTCTGGTTATGAGGCCATGAAGGCCATAGCCACGGCCATTGCTGCCAATACAGCTGCCGTGGAGGCTTCCACGTGTGCATTCAGGGAGTGCATGGGGTCACTGACCCAGGCCCTCCTTGCGAACATCACGCAAGTGCAGCAGCCAGACCATGGCCCAGTCGGGGGACTGACAATAGACACCTCCACCACGTCAACCCCTTCCACCTAGGTGCAATCAAGCCCTGTGCGCTTAACGCGCAGGAGCGCAGGGCGCTCGGCCATGGCACCCCAGACCCAAAAGTCGCAAAGAAATGACATTATGGGAAATGACAAAATGTGAGGAACTACAATGGTGAAGGCAACACTGTTTGTTGCACACATGGGGTCATTTGGGATCTGTGGGGTGGGTGAGGGAGTTTGTTGGCCTATTCACTGGGGTATGTGGGGTGGGTGAGGGAGTTTGTTGGGGAGTTCTGGGAGGGGGGAGGGGGCACAGTTTTGCTGTTACAAATAATACACAAATTGTGATGAGAAAAATCCATTGCTGGACATTGTTATTTTTCGTGTTCATCCATTTAATGTGTTACGGTGTTCAGTGCCCAACTACCAACATTCCCTTTGTGCATGTTCACATTGGCCCAGTGTCTGACTGACACAAGTCATTCATCGTCCCTGTGTTTCAAAAGTATTCGTCAATTAGTGCTTGGCGTACAGCATGGCCGTCACGTGCATCAAGTACTGGCAGGGGGGCTCCTTCGCCTCCGTCTCCATCCCCTTCATCCTCACCCGGCCCATGCATGTCAATGTCAGGTGGCAGTGGTACATTCCTTCGGACTCACATGTTGTGCAGCATGACACAGGCCATGGTGATCTTTGCCACCTTCTCAGGCCTATATAGGAGTGTCCCACCAGACCTGCTTAGGCAGCGGAACCGTGCCTTCAACAGGCCAAAGGTCTGCTCAATCAGAACACGGGTACGAGTGTGAACATGATTGAACTCCTCTTCATGGATGTTCTGCGGGTTCCGCATAGGGGTAAGTAGCCACGGCCTCAAGGGATATCCTCCATCACCTGCAAGCAGATACAAATAGGTGTGTGTCACTCTGAACTGCCACCTTCAGGGAGCATGGTCATGGCAGGGCATGCACATGTCCCTGTACGTGTACCAAATAGTCGCCTATATGGAATGTATACTGTAAAGAGGTGTGGAACACTGGGTGGGGTTGAATAGATGATGCAGGGTGTAATCATGCATGCTGAGGCAGATGTGCTGTGGCAGTGCGACAATGTTTAGCCTCCAATTCATGTTGTATACTCTTCACTATGCATGGTCACACTAGCCGCATTCCCACAGTTGCCATCCTATGCAGTCATGCATTGCTTGCCATAACCATGGTGCCCCGGTTGTGCCTCTTACTTGTTGTCATCCATATGCATTATTTGTGATATGTGGCCCAGTGATGTGTCATTTTCCGTTTGGCTGGGTCAGGTGAGGAGTGTTTCGCTCTGCATTCATTCTCCACTCACTGGCTATTGCCACCCAGGTGTACTATTGACCCCACCCTTTCCCACCCTGGTGAAGTATCCCCCCCTTTCCCACCCTGGTGAAGTATCCCCCCCTTTCCCACCCGGGTGCAGTAGCCCCCCCCTTCTGCATCCGCACACATGAGTACCCCACATCATGGCCATGGGCCTGTTGTGCAACTCACTGAGCAGCCAGGCACGTGGTCCAGCATGTCGCTCCATGTGACGGGGTAGCGTGGAGTTGCGCAGTACCATGGCATCATGTGTGGAACAAGGAAATCGGGCGCAGCAATGGGTGATGATCTTGCTGGAGTCACATACCATTTGCACATTGATGGAGTGGTATTGCTTGCGATTGCGGTACACCGCCTCTATGGCATGGGGGACTACCAATTCCACATGGGTGCAGTCGATGGCACCAACACAATTGGGCATGCCTGCCAGTGCATGGAAGCCTACTTTGGTGTCGGCTATCTCCTGGGCAGTCCGTGGTAGGGATATGTGGGTGCTTGCGTGCTTCAGGAGGGCATCCAGCACTTGGTTCAGCATGCGTGAGAATAGTGGTTGTGAAATGCCATGCAGCTGGCCCACTGTGTGTTGGTAGGTGCCTGTGGCCAGGAAGTGTAGCGCAGACACCACCTTTAGTAGTGTGGGGATGGCAGTGCGTATTTGTATGTGGCTGGCAATGTCGTTCTGTATCATGTCCACTATGGTGGTGATGGTGCAACGATCCAACTGGCACAGGGTGTGGATCTGCTCAGGGGTTAGGTTGAATGGGCTGGGTCTGGTGCGAGGGATTGGTGGCTGCCTATGAGGCGCTGGTGGCTGCGCTGGTGGTAATTGCTGGGCCTGTCTCACCCTCCTTCTCCTCTTGCGTCTCCTCTGTGCTGCCTGTTCTTGCTGCTGTAGTTGTTGTTGTTGTTACTGTTGTTGCTGTAGTTGTAGCAGTATAGGCATGTCCTCCTGCGCCATTATTGCAAATGATAGTGATAGCATTTTGGTGTAGGAAGGGGTGTGGTGTGTAGGTGTGCTTCTTTTGTACTGGGCCACTCTATATTGCCTATACCTGTGGGGGGGTTGTGGTGTGTGGGTGTGCTCAGTTCATACTGGCACAGCCTCCTTTGACTCCACCTGTGGGGATTGTGTGCACCTGTGGCAGCTGCATTGTATCTTGGTTGCTGTTTGCGGGTGGTCTGCAATGCCTGTTTTGCCGGCATCATGCAGCCCGTTATTACCGGGTTCACAATGCCGGTATTTGCATGTTTGCGTGGGTTGTAATTGGCACCTATTACCGGCATGCCGGTATTTCCTGCGTGAAGAGGCGCATGTACGTGCCTATGTTGCTATTTGCGGCACAGTAAATAACGGTGCCATTAATACCGGGTTTGTGGGTCAGAATGCTACGGAACGTTAAATTTACATACTGGCATCATTTTTCCCTTACCGGCATACCTCGTAATGAGGCCCATAGTGTCAAAGGTAAATCACCTAAGAACACATATTACATAAAAAGTTCACAAGAATCAAAATATATCAATGATTACAATGCAATCATTGCCCTCGTATGGAATGCAAACATAAATGTGCAGTACATTGCAGACAATTCCACTGCAGTTGCACAATATGTCACAGACTACTTAACCAAAGCAGAAAAAACAGAGCTTAAAGACCTCTGGGATGACATATCATTTGACAAAACACTGTCACAGAAATTGTACAGCTTAGGCATAAAAATGCTCTCTCATAGAGAATGTGGCTGCTATGAAGCTGCAGACCGTTTAACCGGTACTGCCTTGTATGGAAAATCTGAAAACATAGTATGGCTAAGTCTTGATCCTGCTAAATGTAGAAAAAGAGTTCTCAAATCATATGAGGACATAGAAACAATAGCTAAACATGATTGCAACAGACAAGACATGTTGAAAAACAATTAACTGGGCACATACTACCCAAACAGGAGTACCACTTTGGAATCCATGTGTCTCTACCACATAGCCCAAAACTTCACATGCAAAAATAATATAAAACCAAATGAAAAGAAAGGTAGATACAGAGTGGCAAATTGTGAAGGCAGCTTAGTACATCTTACCAAACAGAGCTTAATAAATCATATCAAATTGTCATTATAAACTCCTCAACATAAAGAACTGTATTACATGTCTCTGCAACAACTTTTTAAACCATGGAGAAAAGAAGAGTTACTAGATATCTATGACTCCTATGAAGAAGCTTTCAAAGCAAATGAAAGTACTATAACAGATGTAAACTTTACACACTACAAAATAATGTTGCACAATGAACAGCAAAACTCCAGGCCCAACTAGATGTGGACACTCCCGACAGTAGTCAGCCTTCTGTAACAGGAAGCCAAGAACCACTTGGACAGCCACTAATAGCAAATGAGGCAGAATTAGCTATGACAGAAGTAGAAAACACCATGGCCCTCATTACGACCCTGGCGGAAAGTGACTGACCGGACCGCCATAGCGTAAATAGCGTTTCCGCCATTGCACGACGGAGCAAAGTGCGGCTAATTCCGACCCATCGGGCACGAGCACTACGCCATGGCGGAAGTGCAAAGTCCGCTAAGGCGGAAATGTCCCCAAAACGGCCCTCACCGCCGCCGTACGGCGCCCTAGGTGCAATTCCGCCACCCATCTTAGCGGTCACCGCAATGAGCGGCAATCGGAAAGTACGGTGACCGGAAATATACGGAAACGGAAGTAAAAACATGGTCCCGGAACGGAAAACAGCACGCCGTACACCTATAAAACCACAATTTCCACACAACCATTAAAAACACTACCCTGAGACTCATCCCAACCCGTCATCCACCCTAGAGAAACCAATAAAAATGGGAAAAGTAGCGAAAAAAGCGTGCAACCGCAAGCGGCAGGTCCACTTCTCCCGTGAGGAACTCACCGTGCTCACAGAGACCCTCCAGGAGAATGCTGCCATCGTCTTCTCGACGCAAATGACCAGGACGGCACTTGCGAACAAGAAGGCCATATGGGCCCTGGTGGCACAGCGGGTAAGTGCGGTGGGGACCGCACCCCGCAACCCACAGCAATGCAGAAAGCGATGGGACGACTTGCGGATACGCGTACGGAGCATACTATCCTCTAACCGGAACATTGCCACAGCCACCGGGGGAGGATCGGAATCACCCATCAAGTTGACCCCCTGGGAAGAAATCTGTGCCTCCACCATTGGAATGGAGAGTATAGAGGGAGTCGGAGGGATGGAGAAAGGAGTGCAGACATCTGAAGAATCAGGTAGGTGGGCCAAATAAAACAATGCCAAATCCACAATGTCCAATCATGTGAAGTACCATGTGTCCACATAGTGCAACAGAAACACATGTCCAGGAGAACGTCCACATACATTGGCCTGATAGCGCACTTTAAAACTCACAATAAATACATAAATAATTAAAAATCCTAAAAACACCCTCTACACGTGCAGCAGGCACACCCTAACTGCAGGCTGCAAAACAACTGCATCCTCAATCCACACAAAAATGAAACCACCTCCAAGGCCCCGACCCAAATCACCCTCAGGTACCACCCCAATGCATGTGATACATTGCCATTCCAATTTCCAGAGACCCATTAATAACGCTCGCCCTCCTTTACTCCACCACAGGGTCCGATTCAAACGACGAGCTCCACGACACCCCTACCAGCACACCTGCAAAGAGGGCCAAGACCAACGGCCAAAGACCCTCCACCTCAGCTGCACGGATCAAGACACGGCAGCAGCACAAATCAAGTGGCAGCACACAGGAGGGAACTCCAACAGGCACCCCAGCAGCCAGCATGCCCACAACAGCACCACCACAGGTCCCCCCAATGGATGCCACAGAAGGCACTGCTTCTGGTGGCAGCAGCACCATAGGTGACACTGCATTAATGGCAGCATGCTCCGACACAGAAAACGGGGATGTCGAAGTAAGATCCATCCATGACCTGTCTCAATCCCCCTGTCTGTTTCATCCCGTACACCATGAGGATACCACGCAGGGGCACCCACAAGATGACGACTGGCCATCCCCCACAAGCCCCGTGGCAAGGCAACATGAGGTGTCCAGCCCCTCTGTGACACCACCGCAAATGGCCGTGGCACAGCAGAGGCAACAGTCCCTCGACCAGGTGATCGTGCAACAGCAGCAACTGGCCACGCTCCTCAAGGAGCATGCTGATGAATGTGGGGGTACTAAGGCAGCCATAGAAACATCAACTGAGACACTCAGGGCAGAAATGGAGAGAAGTACAGAGACACTAAGGGCACAAATGGAGAGAAGCACCGAGAGCCTGAGGGGGGAACTGCATGCGACGTCCAAAGACGTATGTGCTGAACTTGCCGCTGTGCGCCGTGTGCTCACTGAGCTCTCACAAACCCTTAGGGACATGCATGGACGTGAGCAGGCAGAGACATCATCCGTTGCAAGTTCCGTCCAGGGCAGCCCCCAACGTAGATCTGGGAGGAACCTGCGCTCCACAGGCAGGGGTGCCCCTGATACCCGGAGAGGGGGCTTGCAATAGCGACTGCCCACTGACAATGAGCATCTTTGGACACTGGTGTTCGGGGGGGAGGTAGGAGGGTGGAGGGGGTGTGTTGGGCTCACTTGGGTGGCGGGTCGATGGGGTGTGTAACATAATTTCACATATGCCATAAACAATGCACGATCATCCAATGAGATGTGTGGACATTGATCTTTGTGTACGAGGCCATTATAGGCGTACAGTCCATATTGTGCATGTTCCAGACACACACAGTGCCACAAGTCCCGTGTCCATGTATCAGCCACCAGGCGTGAGTGCTAGAAGCATGCATCTATGATATGCTGACGAATGTCACGGCCCTCCTGTGCCTCGCAGACTCCTTGAGGTGCTGCCACATCCCCACCCTCATCATGACCATCTTCAGGTGCTTGCAGTTCTGCGTCAGGGGGCATGGGCACATTTCTACGTACGCACATGTTGTGGAGCATGACACATGCCATGACCATCTTTGCAACCTTCTCATGGCGGTACAGGAGTGCCCCGCCAGACCTGCTGAGGCAGCGGAAACGAGTCTTCAGTAGGCCGAATGCCTGTTCAATGACTACACGGGTACGTGAGTGGGCATGGTTGTAGTCCTCCTCATGCTGGTCCTGTGGGCTCCGGAGTGGTGTAAGGAGCCATCTCTTCAGTGGATACCCGGCATCACCTGTATGTGGACAATAAAGGATGTTTGTGGAATGACATTGCTACGTACGCACCCCCCCCTTCCTGCCAGGTCATTGCCGCATCACATACCCCACATTATCATGCATGAAATGAGACTCACCGAGTAGCCAGGATCTGTTCCCTGCGTGTCGCTCCATGTAGCGTGGTATTGTTGAGTTCCTCAAGACCATGGAATCATGGGTTGATCCAGGAAATCGGGCACAACAATGTGTAATGATCCTGTTGGAGTCACACACCATTTGTACATTCAGGGAATGAAATTGTTTTCGGTTGCGGTACTGGGCCTCCATGGCATGTGGGACGACCAATTCCACATGGGTGCAGTCGATGGCACCAATGCAGCCCGGTATGCCGGCAAGTGCATGGAATCCCACTTTTGTGTTGGTAATTTCCTGCTCCGAGCGTGGTAGAAAGATGTAGTCGTCTGCGTGCTTCAGGAGGGCATCGAGCACTTGCAATAGTGTCCGTGAGAACAGTGGCTGTGAAATGCCATGCAACTGTCCGACTGTGTGCTGGTAGGTGCCTGTGGCCAGGAAGTGGAGTACAGACACCACCTTCAGTAGGGGTGGGATGGCGGTTGGGCTATCTATCATGCTGACAAGGTCAGCCTGTGTCATGTCCACAATGGCGGTTATGGTGTCCCGGTCCAAACGGTAGAGGGTGTGGATCTGCTCATCAGTGAGGTTGAACGGATGTGCTCGGAGGCGTGGGATTGCGGGCTGCCTGCGTGGTGGTAGTGGCTGTGCTGGCGGCCCTTGCTGGCCCTGCCTTGCCCTCCTCCTCCTCCTGCGTCTCCTCTGTGCGGGCGGTTGTAGTTGGTGTTCGTCTTCTTCTTGAAGTTGGAGTACTTGCAGTGCTATCAGGTCCCCCAGGGCCAACATCGCTAGTCCTGCCGGTAGCATTTCGGAGTGGGTGTGGTTGTGGGAGGGGGTTGGGTGTGCAATTTATGTGTTTTCAGGCTGTATTGCCTCCACCTGTGGTGATTCATTCCACCTGTGCAAGCTGCTATCCCCTTTGGGCGAGCACGTCCCGCACACAACGCTGCAATTCGACGAATGGCATCTTGCTATTACAATCATGTATTTGTTCCCGATGGCAGTGAAATATTGGTTCATAAGTTCATTCTGCTATGGTCCCATTGTTTCACATACTATCTTTGCAGTCGCGAACAGACTTGTGGAGGGTCAGTGGAATGTAGTACTCGATAAACGGTGGACCCTCATGCAGCACTGTACCGAGGTTCACCGACGGGCGGGGCGTCCCATTTGTGAGTGAATCCAGTTGCCATTTTCACACACTGCCGCACTAGATGGATGAATTTGTGATTTCAAGCGGTCACAGATGCCTTTTCGACGTGATGTTGCAAATGAGGAATTCGAAGGACAGCGCTTTCGGTTTTCAGCTGGCGGCGAGGAGATGCCCACAGGTCTGACTGCAAATATAACGTTCTATTGTTCAATGTCCTTGGGACAGGGGCCATGGCGAGTTTGCAATGATTGATATGAATGGTATGGGATGCGCAATTGCGTAGTGGACGATGAGGCCGGACGTTCCCAAATACATGTTACTTCACAACACTGGAATTACGGGCTGGAGCACAGTGGATTTTGCAGCCTGCATTACGCACAGACTCAATGGAAATTTCACATGTTATGTGAGTATGTAATCAGGCGTTTTCATTACGGGATGAGGGAATGATGTATGGATGCATGGACAGATGATTTAATACGGAGTTTGCCATGTACGGGGCTTTTTGGTATCTGTCCACCTCCCCTGCGCTATGTGATGCAGAGCTGCCATAGTGGGACCATCGTCTATCTGGCCTTGTTGAACCCTCCCTGTCTCGACGCGCCTTCAGACACTTGTGTCTATGCACGTTACTGATCCCATCTAATGGATTCTGTTTTAACAGGCGCATGCACACAAACACTCGTTTGTAATAGTGTTTTCACCTCGATATATGTAGTTATGATTCGCAAGTGGTTTTTGGGTGGGAATAATCCTTTGGAGTGGGCTAGCATGCATATGGCTGTGGATTTAGTGTGATCATTGAAGTGGGTAATTCAAATGAAGTTCTGATGGCCATACTATTCTTTTTCATTTCATTTGGGTGACAGGTATCTCCTCCCCTTTTGCCACTGACATCTGTATGCCACTCCTGCAGATGGATTTTACTCCCGACACCTGCTGCTTCGTGTTAATCAGTGGAGCACCATTACGATCTTATGGGACGATCGGCAATGGGCCACATGCCCTTACGCAGTACTAGTGGCTAGGAGCAACATTTCGGCCTTTCAGCTGGACTAGTGCCTACCTAATGGGACGGCCCTGCGGTTCTAGGCGCTTCCATGTAGCCTTTTTGGACGTGAATGTAGCCCCTGTGTACCATGAAGGAACAGGGCGTCACACAAGAAGAAGCTGGTCATTTATTGCGGATGCAGGCCACAATGATGAAATATATTTTGGAGTTCATGACCTAATGGCTGTATGGGCTTGGTGATTTTGTCGTGCATTAAATTTCTATTCTGATGTGAACCGTGTAGCGTTCTTCTTTGCAAGTGATGTAGCATATTCCTATTTGTGGAGCGATGTATTGTGAGGAGATCTGCATTGGGTTCCAGCTTCGGAGTATGGTTGCGTGGTACTGTACTGGGCGCGTTTGCCTACGAAGCCCAGTGAGGTCAGGGATAGGGGCTGCCATTATGACTGTTTTAATGATGTCATGCTCAGGGGCGGGGGATTAGCTTTTGTGTAACAGATGCCGGTCAGCCAGGTGGATTGGTGGAATGATGTGATTATCAGTATATGGCTGGTCACAGGTGCCTGTGTTTGCGTGCATTTCTTGGAGGGAGACTGAGGTCATGTCCATTTGAATGGCTTCTGTATTCGTGCCATCTGTGCCCTGCAGCTCCCATTGGCCCCTCTTGGGATGAGCCTGGCTGCTCAGTCACTCTGCCAACTTGTGTGGTGCATGCTTATGCTGATGGTTGGTTTGTTTACTGGCAGGAGTACAGGGCTGGTGCAGTGTCACTCAGGATACTGCTTTGAATGTTGCCTTACACTGGTGTCAGTCGATGAGGGGGGCCTGTTTTTGTTTGTCTCATTTTTCTGTTCATGTTGCTGGACTTGACCCTTCACATGCCTGTGCTGCATCAGTGCGGCAATGGTGCCATGGCAAATATGGATGGCCACTCACAAGGCACTTGGAGCCCCTAGATTTATTTGTTCGTTGGCATGCATGGGTGACTTGTACATTTCACTGGTTGCATTGTGTGTCTTCATTGCACCTACGAGGAGTTGTGCAATGTGGCCAGGGAGTGGTGTACAGGCACTCAGTAGGGCCGTTTACGGTTGGTTCGCGATGCCGTACTTCTCACCATGGCGGAATGGTACTTTCCGCCATGCTTGATGGCGTTAGGTGCATGTCCGCTAGGGTCAGAATTCGCGTACCGTTGCGCCATGGTGGTGATTACGGTTTGGCATGGCGCGCGTGCGCGTACTTGGTGCAGTTAGCGTTGGCGTTCACTACGGTGTCGCTGATGGCATCGTAGTTTACGGTGACGGGTCATGATCGCACCGAGCGCTATTCGATGGCGGTATTGCATTTCCGCCATCGTTTTTCGATTTCCGCCAGGGTCGTAATGAGGGCCCATGTGTCAGTATGAACAAGCTACAAAAGACATTGCTGTACTGAAATCACAGCTGAACAATGAGCAGCGTAGCATTTTCCAAGAAATAACAAAACAAATTGAACATGGTGTGCAACTTGAAAATAAAAGCTGTGCCAAGATGCAAACCTATACTGCCATACGTGAGTGGGGAAGCTCGTTCAGGCAAAACATTCTTAATCAAAATCATCAGCAAGTTCCTCCAACAATTGACAAACAACAAACAGTCAGCGTTTGTAACTGCCCAAACAGGTTTAGGCGGTGTCACTTTACACCGATTTCTACTCCTTCCACTAGACCACCAAAACAAATTAGACTATTACAAACTTTCCACAGAAGCTGCAATGGAACTATGCAGAGTTTTCAAACAAATGAAAATGCTGCTAATAGATGAGGTGAGCATGGTCTCCAACCTAATGTTGACTTTGATTCACCTCAGATTACAAGAGGTCCTCAAAACAGGCTACAAAGAGCTCTTTGGAGGAAAACACATTATTGTTTTCGGAGATCTTCTTCAATTGACACCAGTGAAAGGTGAACCTATTTTTAAAACCTTAGGACACAAACTGTGCCGTAAAACTCTTGGTAGCATAGGAAATGTCAACCTTTGCCAACATTTCTAACACAGAGAATTAACAGAAAACATGCACCAGTCTGCAGACCTCACATACTCCAACATTTTAAAAAGTATTAGAGTTGGTGTACTATCTAAAGAAGCACAATCAATATTAAGAACCAGGCACATCCATGCATTCTACGGCCATAACTCATCTGCCACTGAAGTCATGGAACAATTAGGACACAAAAATGTCAATTGTATGTCCTTGATGCCAACTCTTGCAAGCTGTTCAAAATTCAATGAAACAATGTTGAAAAAAGAAATGCAACCAATAATTGAAATTTGTTCCAAAAACAAACTGGACGTACATGGCATGACACTACCCATGCACCAACAAGCCACAACAAAACTAAATACCATAGAAAACTTAACAGGTTTGGAGAAAATATTAAAATTATCTTTAAACTGTAGCCTAATGCTTAAACATAACCTAGACGTGGAGCAAGGACTAGTTAATGGAGCACTTGGTACAGTTGTTGGCTTTCAAACATACCCACATGACAACAACATTTAGTTTGTAAATATTCTATTTGACAAACTATCCGAAGTTAAAAAGATAGGATGCTCAACAGCCCACTTCCTTCTTTTCAAAGACATGTATGTATGCAGACAATAAATTTCACTAACTCTAGCATACGCAGTAACCATTCACAAATCACAAGGTCTTGCCCTAGATAAAGCATTGATAGATTTTGGTAGCACAGTCTTTAAAGAAGGCCTGAGTTATCTAGCACTATCACACTCACGTACACCTGACGGACTATTTCTAATCAACTTTGATCCAAGTAAAGTAAATGCTGATATTCCTTGCATTCTAGAATATAATAGACTGCATGCACTCTATACCCCACATCTAAAAACATATCCTGTTCCACAAAAAGCAAAACGTTGTAAAAGAAAACTACTTCAGACTGAAACAATACAAGATCTCACTGCAATTCCTCCAAAGAAAGTAAAAGAAGCTAATACTTCATCAAGTACCACAACCAAAGAAGAATCTACTGCTCAACGTAACTCAACTACTTCTTCAAAGAAGCAACACAAACTCCAAACAAATGACTTCGACACAGAACTGTCAGGTCCATTCAAATTTTCAAATGCAACTGGTGTAAATTGCTACGCAAATGTAGCAATACATATTTTATTCCAATTGCCATCAAATATTGACGACATTTACTTACACAGTACCAACCAATTGTGTTTGCAAATGTTAGTCCTTCATAGAAATGCAACCAACAATCCTGACAACACTTACAGTGTTTTTGGAATAAGGCAGGAAGTAGACTACTGTGCTGGAATGGTCAAATTCACTATAAACTCACAAGAAGATCCACACGAATTTCTAATGTACTTGCTATAAGTACTGGAATACAAAAACATACCTATAAATGAAATCTTTTAGATTTCATACATGCAGAAACATACATGCACTCTCTGCAGCCATGTGGCACAGGAACAAGTCCCTTATGAACGCTTTGTGTATGTATCCATGGATATGGATAGAGATACCAACTAACCAATACCACTAACAATTTCCTTCTCTGCATACACCTCTCAAACTCCAAATCAAACACAACCACAAACCTCTAGCGCAGCAAACCGCAAGAACTTCACTACACTGCAACAACAAAACAAAACACACATAGACTCGCACATCAGCACACGACGACTACCGGCCGCATACACCCCAGGCCCAGCCGACGGAACCACCGGGCTGAAGCTGCCAACAGCACATCACTGCAATCTTGCACTTTTCCAGCCTCCACCCACTAACCCACCCCTCCCTCCCTCTTTCAGAGCCGCCAGAGCGCCAGGGGACCACTCCGGTGGTGATAGTGCGCGGTACAAATGACCTTTAACATTAACATTAACATAACATCCATACCTAACTGTGAATCAATTCCATTTCAGCAACTTGTACAAAATGCAAACCACGCAGATTATGTACTACCTGCAATTCAGATTATCGCTCCACCTTACAAATACAGACACATTGTAAATACGTAATAGTAATGCTTTTACGTTACAATGCAGATGGTACCAAAACAAATGCAAGATGGTTGGATTCTCACATGGTCAAGTATCACTTGGTAAGAAAACCTTCAAAACAATAGGAATAATCTATCATGCAGGAGATACAAACAATGCAGGTCACTACACTGCATGCATAAAAAAGAAATGTGGATGGTTTGAATGTAATGATACTACCATTACTCTAAAACAAAGATTACAAGCAAATCTTTTTAACGCTTATTTAATATTCTTAAAACCAAAATGTAATAGCTTATCTGTGCATAAACATTAACAAAACTTCAATTTCAAACCTATAAACAGTTAGAATACGCCAACAGGTATCTAACTGCCCCAATATTCTGCAACAAGCAAACAGATAAATGAAAACCACTAAAATGTAACAAGTAATAAACAGTTAGACTACGCCAACAGGTATCTAACTGCCCCAAAATTCAACCACAAGCACACCGATAAATAAATACCACTAAAATCAAACAAGAAATATACAGTTAGAATACGCCAACAGGTATCTAACTGCCCCAAAAATCTGCAAGAACCCCACAGATGGATGAATATCATAAAACTAGAAATAATCAATTAGAATACGCCAACAGGTATCTAACTGCCCCAAAAATCTGCAACAAGCTAACATGAAAGAAATATATTTTACCACAACATAGAAACATTTTTTAAATTCAGCATGGAGTTTTTTTTCCCCACAGACCAAATGATTTAATAAAAAAATACACAAACTGTGCAAATTGCACAGTACACTGGTTTGAACTATAGTAATAAAAAATACAGAAATGTCTATTATCCAATGCAATAATTCATTACAAACTACCCACACTAACATATGATGTTTTCTTTTATCACAGAGATTGAAAAAGAATATCTGCTCCAATTACCCATTTCATGAAAAAACTGCATACAACTACAAAAAGTCAAACTCTAAGGGCCTCATTACAACCTGGCAGCTTCGGATCGCAGTGATTCCGTGACGGCGGTAATAAAGTTTCCGTGTCCGCAAGGTTGCGGATAGACCGTCCGATTACGTGCTGTCGGTCGCACGCACCACACGGAC
Source organism: Ambystoma mexicanum (assembly GCF_040938575.1). Taxonomy (NCBI): domain Eukaryota; kingdom Metazoa; phylum Chordata; class Amphibia; order Caudata; family Ambystomatidae; genus Ambystoma; species Ambystoma mexicanum. The sequence continues at coordinate 881,268,929 of NC_090929.1, read as the reverse complement.
GCGGAAACGTTGTTACCGCCGTCACGGAAAAAGCCACGGAAATGGACATAGCGCTGCCACAAGTAGCGGAAAACCCGTGTCCGCCTCCGTCGCCACGGAAACGGAACCGGAAATACCATGATCACCAAAAACCGGAAACAGAGGCGGACATCATATAAAGCACAATCCATTGCCATCAAGAGTCAGCACAAGCACAATCCATACTTTGAGAAGGCAAAAGGGACCACCAGCATGTCTGCCAGGATTCCAGTGCAGAGGCAGCGCAAACAGCGCTTCAGTGAGGCGGAGCTAACTGTGCTCGTGGAGCACATAGTGGAGCATGCAGAGATGCTGTTCAGTGCCGATCAACGGCGTGCCACACAGCAGCGGAGGAAGGAAGTGTGGGCAGAAGCAGCACGCAAGTGCACCGCTGTGGGTGTGACAGTGAGGCGCGTCAAGGACTGCCACGAGCGGTGGGACGACCTCAGGCTGAGGGTTCGTAACCTCATCTCCACACACCGTCAACGCAGCAGTGGGACAGGTGGATGACCCCCTTCCCCACTGAGGCTGCAAGCATGGGAGGAGCGTTGCAGCAGTGTCCTCCACCTTGAGGGCATTCATGTGATCGGGAAGGCTGAGGCAGGAGTGAGCCCACCTGCAGATGCTGGTAAGTGGTCAAACATGAATGCCATAAAAGAATATGTTGATGGCATTACAGTGCCAAAGGACACATTAATAACCCCCCCTCCCCCAGGCAGTGCATGACTGGCCCAAAGGACCCATTAATAACCCCCCCCCCCAGGCAGTGCATGACTGGTCCAAAGGACTTATTAATAACCCCCCCCCCAGGCAGTGCATGACTGGCCCAAAGGACCCATCAAGATCCGTATGGCACCCAATATCACAACAATGCATACCCCAAGCAATCAGGTGCATGTAACAAACACCATACAATGACCTACCTGTATGATGCATGTGATGCACCCATCAGCCACCACCACAACACTAATTGCATGTCCTCTGTGTCCCCACAGCCGTATCCAGTGACAGTGACACTGCTCAACAGGCCAGGCAATCAGCACCGGCACGTGCCCAAGCCACCGCCCCCACACAAGAGGAAGCTGCCAGCAGTTCGGCATCTCAGCCCCCACTACCAACTGCAACAGATGTGCCGGCCACCACCACCGACATCCCCACCGTCTCCACGCTGCCTGAGGCAAGACAGGTGCCACGGGAACCCACCATACCCACCCAAACCAACACAGAAGGCAGGTGCACCGTAGAGGAGGTGGCCTGTAGTGACAACAGTGCCCCGGTAGAGCACTCTGATACTGGGCCACAGGGGGCGACGCCCACATTTGATGACCTGGGTTCCTTCCATCAGCTGGAGTTTAGCCCCACTTCACTCAGACGTCCCATGAGGTCACCCACCCCATCCATGGCAGAATTGAATTCCCGCATGCAGCGGATGGAGGAGCAGCAGGCAACCCTCACACAGCTGGTGGAGAGGCAGCTTGAAGAATCTAGGCTGCAGAGGGAGTGCTAGAGCACATCAGTGCGTCGCCTCTCAAGGTCTATTGGACCCTTTACAAGCACAATAGTTACCATGGCACGCCATGTGCGTGAGGGTAACGACAACACCTCCAGGCTCATTGAGGCCATGTTGATTGGGCAACAGGCAAATCTTGCACGGATGCCATCCATACCGGATTCTGTGCCATCAAATACCACCACCCCATCAAGCTCCACTACTGCCAGTCCAAGGAGGTGCTCAAGTCGGCTAACGGGGCTCTCGGGCAAGGATGCACAGGCACAGAAGCGCACACGGAAGTGATGATATGTGTGTGGGGCACTGCAGGACACACGTGGACTTGAAGGGTGTGAGGGGTGGGTACGTTTGGGCGGTGAGGGAGGTTGTTTTGGGTGTTTGAACATTGTGGCCTGAGTGGGGGTGGGTACGTTTGGGTGGTGGGGGAGGTTGTTTTGGGTGTTTGAACATTGGCGGCTGGGTGGGGGTGGGTACGTTTGGGTGGTGGGGGAGGTTGTTTTGGGTGTTTGAACATTGGGGCCTGGGTGGGGGTAGGTACGTTTGGGTGGTGGGTGGGCTTGGGTGTACAGCTTCCCTAACCATTTCAGCTCCTTCCCTGTTGTGAATTCATCAATATATCATCATTTGAAAGCAAAACATACATGTGTGGACATCTATCATTTCATTTGCAGTACAACTAATCATTTATTGTCATCACTCTATGCATTGCTGTGAATGTGCTGTGTCTCAAAAGTAAATGCGAATCAGCTCATCCCGTGCTCTTTGGCCATCAAGTGCACCCCTAGGGGGAGGTGGTGCCATCCCATCCCATCCCCATCCCCATCTCCATCCCCATCTTCTTCATCTGCGTCTGGGGGCATTGGGATGTTCCTGCGCAGGCACAGATTGTGCAGCATGGCACATACGAGTGTGATTTTACCCGTCTTCACTGGGCTGTACAGCAGTGATCCCCCAGATCTGCTGAGACAGCGGTAACGGGCCTTCAGCAGTCCGAATGCCCTCTCAATCATTCCATGTGTGCGTACATGTGCCCTATTGTATGCCTCTTCATGCCTGTTCCTTGGTCTCCGTACAGGTGTCATCAGCCATGGCGTGAGTGCATATCCAGCATCACCTAAATGGGATGAAGATGGGGGACATGTCATTGTTTGTGGTATCATGTCTTAATCTGATGCTGTGCTATCTTGTATCATTGTTCATTCATGCATATGTGCCATGCAGTGGTTTGAAGTGTTCATTGGGCATCACAGTGGATGTCCCCAGCTGGATATTGGCCTACACATTTATGTGCATGTGTACTGTGTCCTGCGGGTGACATTGGATTGTGAGTACGTCATAATGCAGTGATGTGCACACATGGCAGAGTGACTCCACTGTACTGAAGTAGTCAATGCACGACGTCTCATTTACAGGCATCTCGTGCAATGAGAGGGCAGTGTTCCATTTGTGGGTGGGTGTCTGCAGTGGCACAAGGTGTATGGGACAGTGACAGGATGGGCTGTGGCAGGGTGTGTACAGGCACACTGTGGTGACCTGTCATGTCTTCCATTGCGATGTTTGTTATCCGCTGTCTATTTGGTAGATGGGAGTGGGGGTGATGCATGTGTGGTCCAGCGGCACACTCACATTTCTCTTTGGCCTGGACACATACATAACGCTTCAACAGGGTCAGAGCATTGTCAGCTGTACTCACCCAATAGCCATGTGCTTTGTCCGGCATAGTGTTCCATGTACCGTGGCAATGTGGAATTCCGCAGTATCATTGAGTCATGGGTTGAGCCTGGGAAACGTGCGCAGCAGTGTGTAATCAGTAGCGTGGCATCACATACCATCTGTACATTCATTGAGTGATACTGTTTCCTATTGCGGAACACCATCTCAATTGCACGTGGTACTGTCAGCTCAATGTGGGTGCAGTCAAGTGCACCTATGCAATTTGGCATGCCTGCTATGGCATGGAAGGCCAACTTTGTGGCAATGACCTCGGGGAGGGTACAGGGTAGGACTATGTGTTCCGACACATGGCGCAAAAGGGCATCCAGTACCTGTACCAGGATTTTCGAGAAACAGGGTTGTGATATGCCGTGCAGCTCACCGACCGTGTGTTGATAGGTGCCAGTGCCAAGGAAATGCAGCACAGACACAACCTTCAGGAGGGGGGGGGGTGGCAGTGGGGGTGTCTATGTGGCGGCTGATGTTGTCCTCAATCATGGCAGTGATGTACAGGATTGTTGGGCGGTCCAGCCGGTATAGAGTGTGGATCTGTCCTGGGGTAAGGTTCCAGGATGAGGCCCTGATACATGGTATTGCAGACTGCCTGCGGGGTAGTGGTGGCTGCACAATGGGGTTTGCCATAGGTGCAGGGTTGGCTGGTTGGCGCCTGCGCCTCCTCCGCCTCCTCCTCTGCACCATTACTGCAATCATGTGCAGTGCTGCCTGTTGGTTGAGTAGGCCCAGTCCAAGTGCTACTAGAGCTGCTGCCTGCATGGTTCTGTGTTGTATTGGGCTGGGTGTGGCCCTTTTGTGGGCTCCCAGTGTGCTGCTGGGTCCAGCTGGGCTGGTTTGGTGCACCTGTGCCCTGATTCTGTTCAGCAAGCACTCTCTAACGTCATGTTCGCGGTGGCGGCGGTACCGCCATCGTGATCACGGTTTTAACGCCATTTTTCTGGTGGTGTTTCCATGTCCGCGCTAGTTGTGATGCTTGCGGTGTTTCGTGTTGCCGGTAACGGAGGGGTTTCCGTGCAGGTGGACTTTATGGGACCCTTAACTCCGTGGTGGCGGTTTGAGGAGGTGCTATTTCCGGGGCCGCGGGTCATGATTGGGCGGACGTGGAAACGGTGCCGGTATGGTTTTACCACCGGCGTTAATTCCGGACCGGTGTACTTGTAATGAGGCCCTAAGTATACAATAAATGGACTCACAAACACTGCTGCATAATACATCCATTCAAGCAAACATCTAACCATAGACAACAATCCAAAATGTTTACTTCCATGGGTATCCTATGCTGCAGTGCTTGTTACCAAACTCTGCAATCTTAATTGCAAGGCCTAGCCAAAACTTTACATACAGACTCTACAAATGAAACAGTACACACACTTTTGAAAACATATATCCCCTATAAGCAGCCCACATACCACAGTCAAAATGTTTGGTAGCATGGGTGTGTTATGCTGCAGTGTCCTTATCACTGGTACCGCGTAAGGGCATATTGGCTCGTGGCGATCATTCCAAAAAAAGAGTCATTGTGATCCAGCCATTCACGTGTATCTGCAGCTGCCGGTTAAAAAAAATGTCAGTTGGTATCTGGAATTGATGACAATCGCAGAAAGGCAGGATGTAGCTGTTTAAAAACGATAACAGAAATGTTTCTCAGTAGTCGATCTTTATTACAGTTTATCATTTTAACCATTAATTTGGTTGTGTGTTAAAACTATTTATGAACACAGACGTGAAACAATGGGAACACAGAGAAAACAAAGTGGAAAGTAGTCTTCAATTTGCTTTAGAGGTTAGTGCTATGAAGTATGTTCAGCTCGAAATGGGATGCGGACGCTGACGCTAACACAAGGAGCAAGCTAAGGGCAAGAAGAACACATAGATGGCATTTTAATTAAATATTAGCATTGAATTATGTGTTTGTGGAACCTGGGGGAACCCACTAGTGGACGACAGGCATCTCGATACTGGACTGCCCATGTGCCCAGGACAAACACAAGTACACACACAGGTTGTAATTGAGTGTTGTTGCAATATGCCACAAACAACAACCGAGTACAATGTAAGCCAGCAATAATGGTCGTCGAATGATAAGTTGACGCGTTGGTCTATAAAATCGTCAAAAGTAAAACTTACATAATATTCGGTATTTCCATTCTCTTGGCGTAATGCAGAAACTCAGTTCAGGTCAACAAATTTTCATAAAATGAAATTACTTATTCCTTTGTCCAGTTTTAAAATGGTGAACCTTATCGTATTTGACAGTGTTACATCCCTCCCTTCATGCATTCCTTTCAGAATCCTCCCTTTATTTCAAAATCGAAAGACAATTGAACCTTATACTGTGTACGATGCATGGGTTTGCTCAGCTCAGAAGCAAAAATTCAACGGCACTGACCTTCACTCAAAATGGGAGCCAATAGCCCTTCAGACCATTATGTAATTACAAATATTTTTAAAAAACATATGAATTGTTTGCTACCATTCAGCAATGTTGACAACATTTCTACGGATTTACTTTGTTCTTCTGGAGAACTTTGCACTCTCCCAGCGACTCCCACGGCCAGGCAACATCACCTGTCAGCTCAGCCCATCTCCCCTTCACACGGCAAATCACGTAAACATTTTTCAAAAGAGCAAGTCTCGAGCCCTGACAAAATGTGCTTGTATGAGAATGTCCGAGCAAACCCTGCTGCAACCCCCTCCGCCAGGCCGCAGTCCTCTGACCCCATGACCACAGTTATATATTAGAGGCCTATAATTTGCACACGTGTGTTTGTAGTATCCCACTTTGGGTCACTAGCGAGCTGAACAGTGTGAGGATGTGCCACCTTACAAATACAGACACATAGTAAATACATAATATTAACGTTTTTACGTTATAATGCAGATGGTACCAAAAACAACTGCAAGCTGACTGGATTCACACATGGTAAACTATCACTTGGTAAGAAAACCTTCACAACAATAGGTATAATCTACCACGCAGGAGCCACAGCCAATGCAGGTCACTACACTGCATATATAAAAAAGAATTGTGGATGGTTTGAATGTAATGATAGTACCATTAATCTAAAGCAGAGACTACCAGCAAATCTTGTAAACGCTTACTTAATATTCTTAAAACCAACATTTAATACATAATCTGTGTATGAGCATAAGCAAAACTTCAACTTCAAAACTGTGCACAATTAGAATACGCCAACATGTATCTAACTGCCCCAAGATTCTGAAACAAGCAAACAGATAAATAAATACCACTAAAATGTAACAAGAAATGCACAGTTAGAATATGCCAAGAGGTATCTAACTGCCCCAAAAATCTGCAACAAGCCAACAGATAGAAGATGAGCAAGAAACAAGAAATAAACAGTAAAACAATGAAAGAAATATATTGTACCACAACATTGAAGGTTTTTTTTTCAATCCAGCATGGATTTTTTTTTCCGACAGACCCAATGATTTAGAAAACAAACACAGAAACTGAGCAAATTGTGCAGTACACTGGTTTGAAATATAGTACTTGTAAAGTACTAAATATGAGGGTCAAGAAAATAGAGAAACGTCTATTATGCAATGCAATAAATCATTATGAACTACCTACAATAACATATGATCTTTTCTTTTATCACAGGGTTTGAAAAAGTATGTCTGTTCAAATTACCCATGTCATGAAAAAACTGCATACAACCACAAAAAAACTCAACCAGTAAGTATAAAATAAATGAACTCAGAAACACTGCTGCATAACACACCCATTCAAGCAAACATCTAACCATACACCACAATCCAAAATGTTTACTTCCATGGGTATCTTATGACGCAGTCCTTGTTACAAACTCTACAATATTAACTGCATAGCCTAGCCAAAACTTCACCTACAAACTCTACAAATGAAACAGTACACAAACTTTTGAGTTGTGGATATTTGATGGGTGTTTGATTCTATGGGTGTGTTAGACTGCGGTGGTGGTGGCCAGGGCCTAGAGATTTGGGTGCATGGCTTATGGCCTTCAGCCATGCACCCACGACTCTAGTCCCTGGCTTCAACCACCTCAGCATAACACACCTATGGCAAACAATTTTGACTGTGGTATGTGGGCTGCTTATAGGGGATATTAATTACAATCAACGCTCTACTAACAACCCAAAACCAACATCATACTATAGTAAAATAGCTAGCAGTGCATTTATTATGTCCGCGGACAGCCGCGATGACCACGGACATGGCAAACACATCAGGGGCACCTGCCACCTAAATAAAATACAGTATTTGACTCATCTCTTACTCCTCTACCCTCCCCAAGCACTCTTGCACACCAACACACCCCTCAAAATGGCATTGTGCCTCTGTTTGCTGCCGTGCTGTCCGTGGATCCAAGATGGCGGGCACATCAAAACAATGTGATGCACCTCATGCCTCACTCCAGCCAATCAGCAAACAAGTTGCGTGTCTGCAGACATGACGCAAGCTGATTAACCAATTGGTGTCCTGTCCACAGAGCGAACAGGGAAATTTGTCCGCGGAGCGGACATAGATATAACACATTTTTTTGCCTTACATTTTGGTCATTTAAAATATAAAATACTGGATGGATTTACACCAAGTTAACAATAGCACACTCTCGGGAGTAAGCCACCGCTCCTGTCGCAAATTTGGTGGAAATCCGTCCAGCGGTTTGAGCTGTAGGCATGAGCAAAGTTTTTTCCCATTATGTCTATGGGAAAAAATACATTTTGGGCCCCCCCCCTATAACTTTTCCCACCCTGGACCAAACCTCACAAACTTTGCAAATAAATTCAGAGTGGGCCATATACTTTTTTTTGCAAAGTTTGGTGAGGATTCGTCCAGGGAGAGCAAAGTTATAACTCACCCAAAAAGTTTTCTTCCTATGGGTTTAGTAACTTAACCACATCTTAACTTAACCATAGCTACATGGCCACTACTGCAGGCCATGTCATATGTATATATGTATATATCCTATGCAGTGTAATATACAGATTTAAAAGTCCCTACAAAGTATGTGGGGGGGAAAAGGATCCAGGGCTTGGTGAGGAACTCCAGCGAACCTAGGAGGACCCTAGAAAAATAACACAATCCAGGTAATTACTTTGCAGTGTCACCTGTAGGAATTCTAATTTATAGATCAATGTCTCTATACTAAACTATAGAAAATGCCAAGTAAGTCTCAGTATCTTTCAACAGGCACTCAGGAGTATGCAAGTGACCCCATGGGGCACCTGTGAAAACCCAGGAGATGAAGTTAAGTGGAGGGTTTGAGACCCATCAGCTCCAGGTGCAGAGCAGGATCCAGCCCACCTATATTAACGAAGGGGGAAATGCCATAGAAGGGGACCTGCAGAAACCAGCGACTACAGACCATGGAGACCCCCTGAGAAGGAATATATTGAATAACCCACCAACCACAGGCCCAGAGGTTAGTACTTATAATGCTTTCTTCCAGAAAGTCGCTTCTCAGAAGTATTTGTTTTTTTTTATTGGTTTTTAATAATGCACTTAATACCTGAGTTAGGATTCTAAGCACAGATCCAGGATTCAAACCTCTTTTGTTCTGCGTGGTCTTGCTTCCAAGAACAGCATGTTGCCCCTATGCTATCCTCCATTCACAAACACAAAGAAACAACCTGGTAAATAACACATTTTTTAAAAGGGCTAAATAAAGGGTCTGATCACCCAGGGATTGGCACCCGGAACCACTGATTAACCCAACAGCTCGAAAGGACAACAATTGTCCTTTATAGGTGTGGGCCCCACTACCCAGAAGTGGAATTATCATTGGAGGTGGCTCCAGGAGGATGGAAAATCCTACACACGACCGACCCTGGCAGCTCAGCAGGCAAATGTTGTCAGCAGACCAGCAAAAATGGCAACTGCATCAGGACCTTAGTGGATTATTGGGGTGGCCAACAGATCCGGCGAGTATGGGGGTGTTCTTCACCTTTGCATATGGGGGCCTCTTTTAAAATCTCATCAGAATGCCTGTGTGGGAAATAGCAATAACAAGTGATAAAACAGCCTGGAAATTGGCCCTGGGATGCAAATCCTGGCCCCCACAGCAGAGCAGGACCAAAATAAGGAGAAGAATTGAGACCTCTCCCTGGTATAGAGATTGGTTTTCCTTTGTGTAGGACTCGGAATAGGCACTTAAGGGGAACTGCCTAACAAAGCATCTTGGTTCTTACTACTTTGATGAATCCAATGGAGTCGTCCCAGATTCCACAACGGGAACCTGTTCCCGTGTGGCCAGTGTATGGCATCCGTTACCAGATCCTGACCTTAGGTGTGGCTACATAAGAGAGGACCACATGGGAGGGGATAACTACTGAAGAGATGTCATAGCTTCATTTAATGAGACACAGTGTTCCCCCCTTTCCCATGAGGAAGACCCTCTGACACCCAAGACCTTAATGGCCTATTGTCAGCAAATGGTTCCCCCTAGTAGAGGAAGTAAAGAAAGCAATTTTCTACACTACTCTGGTCAGGCTTCCACTTTTGGCGCAAACACCCACAACCACATATAACACTGTTTCTAATGTGCCTTATTATGAAATCTCTGTGAAAAAGCATCTAAGGGTTAAAATTGCAATTCTAATGACATCAACATAGATGGACTCCAACTCCCATAACCACCCAGGTACTGAGACTGAGACAAGGATTAGCGAGTTTGTGCAAAGTGACAGGAGCTCGAAGTACAACATGCGGACTAGTTGTTTCAAGCCTTCATTGCACAGGACATTTAAAAATGGCAACTGTACTATTGAATTGAGCAGTGCAGGAGAAGGCATTAAAACCCACGCTGAGGATCACGAATGTGAGGCACACAGACAGTCTTGTGGAATGTAGAGGGCCCCCACGGCAAGAAGAGAAAACCTACGGGCAAGCAGCAAGGGCCATGGAGATGCTGGGAGCGGTGCAGGAGCTGCTGGGTGCTAGGCTATTTGCGGAGATCATGTTCTCTGGTGCAGGCCAAGAAGGAAAATTGACGGGTGACCGCTGAGCTGTGCTGGATGCTCGAAGCACATCTGCACACTCCAAAATGGAAAGCGGTTGAAGGAATCACATTACAAAGCATGATCAGGATAGGAGACGCTGCAAGGAACCGGCAAGTCTGCCCAAAGCAGCTGGGGACCTCAGGGCATTCCAACAAGTGCACAGACAGATATTTGAATGGTATACATTTCCTGATGCAGAAAATACCTGAAGAATGTTTGATTGCAGTCAAGGCAAAGTACACATTGTTGGGGAGAATTCTGAGAAATGTGCTAAACTCCCTTAACTTTTCAGAACCCCAGCAAAGTTGCTGGCTTTCTAGGACTTTCATTTTTACTTGAAAAGAGTGTGAGCCATTTTCCCAACTCTTTCATGTATTTTGATGTGTATTTTACTTTTGTGTTCTTTGGAAATGGAGTTTTAGATAACTCCATAGGCATCATCTTTTTCTTGTGTGTCACACAGCACCCTCAGTGCAGTGGCACAGGGATATCTTTCAGACTTCCCAAGGTTTAACTACCTTCTTTGGGACTGATAACTGTCTCCCAGTGCATGTAAAGTTAAATTGACTTTGCTAGTATTTTTAAATTCATAGACCCATCACAAACTATCTTCCCATAGAGTGCTGGAGAGGTCGCCTAGCAGCCCATATGTCTAAACACTCATGTAACAGTCAAATGTTACCCTTTCCTCTTGAAATGGCTGGTTGCAGTGGTTTTAGAACAAACTACCATGATTTTTCCTGACCGCGAACACAGGTAGTTAAAAATTGGTTCAGCCATGTTTTTCAATATGGCGCCCAAGACCCCATTGTAAAAACAAACTCTGGTCATCTGTTTTTGCTGTTTCTTTTAGGAAAGGTCCTTATAGTGTTTGTCTCTGCACGCCAAACCAGGTTTGGTCTCTTTGTTTGATGTACTTTGGTGGGCTTCAGTGCTGAAGCCCTCCTCTGGCGCCTGAGTGTCTGGGGTGGACAGGATGTGAGGAAGTTACCCGGATCTCCCTATGCTTAGTCTCCTTGGAGACCTGAATGCACTCTTGCATGATTGGCTGGCTGACTGTCCGGTAAGGACAGCCACCCTGCTGGGTGAGTGACAGCTAGGCTGGAATGAATGGCAGAAAACTGTTTAAATACAGGCTTTTCGGACTTGGAAGGCAGAGTCGACCATTGGAACGAAAGAACTGAAGACGAGCTGAAGGAAGACGACTGATGCAACTCCTGGACCATTGGTTTTCCCGGTGAAGCCCTGCTGCAGGTCTGAATTGCCTGAAACTCCCTCGAGAGAGAAGCCCCTTCAAGGACGACTTCTTACTTTGAGCTGGTGGCAACAACCACCTCGCAAGCCACCTGGAGACCGTCTCCATACTGGTCAAATTTTCTTCAGAGTGCTGTTGAAAACTGGATAGCCAGTGAGAAGGATACCAGTTTGTGGACTTTATGGCACTCACACCTTAAAACCGATGCTTAGCCAAGCTTGTGGCTTCTTCCCTGGGTAGTGCAGGAACCTCCCGACGTCCTCCTTTTTGTTCCCACGACTGAAGCTCAGGAACAACGAGATCTGCAAGAACTTCCAGGAACAAATGCCTCAGCTACAGCTTTTCTTCATCAATAAAGTACTGTGCAAACACGGTGTGGAAATGCTTTCTGCCGCGGTGAAAGTTTGTGAAACATTCCCAACTTTGGTGTCTTGTTCTCTCCTAATCTGACATATAACTCTTTTTCTGGCAAAGTACTTCTAAAAACATTGGCAAAGACTTAACCGTGTACTACTAGAACTGTGCTATCCTTTCCAAGACACTGAACCATTGACTTTGGTCCATGCCTATTGAATTGAATTGCCTCTTGTAGTGAACTGAAACTATTTGCCCTGCCTCTGAAAGTAATTGTGCTTTGATTCTTATAACCTTTGTCTTTCTACCCCTTTTGAAATTTAGTGAAGTGCCATTTTGCTCCCACTTCAGGGGAGCCTAACTTGTTCAGAAATATATTGGTTGCATACTGTAGTCTATTATAATGTGATATTGAGCTGCGTCTTGCTAGTGGAATGTTTTCTAATGAAATGTGTAAATAAATGTATATTATTTTACCAAGTAACCTTGAGTAAGTCTTTGTTTGAACTACTGTGATTGCAAGTCCTTTGTGTAATATCTTGTACTGCTCACATCCCTCTTAAGATAAGTATGGCTCTCAGCCGCTTCTACCACATAACTGTGTAGTGCAGGCTTGTACCAAAGGTGAGACTGTGCTTACACCTGTAGTCTTAATTGTGTGTAGTGTTCCCAAAGGCTACTGCATGTAATTCTGCCTAACGCTGGTGGCAAGTCGTAAGGATAAACTATGGTTATTACACTGGGAGTGCTGCTCTTACCTTTGTTCAAATAACCCTCACAAGGTTAAGCACCACTAGAAAAGCAATTGTTTTATCATGCCTGATATGGGTAGCTACAGACAGGAGACCCAAGTAATTTTAACAGTTAATGAACTGAGAGAAATGTGTAAAGCTAGGAACCTCACTGTTAAAGGCAAAAAGAATGAATTGATAGAAAAATTGTTGGAGTTTCAAAATCTGAGAAGTAGGTCTGCTAACCTACTCCTACAGCAAATGTGGAAAATGATGATGAGGATGATAATGTTTCAGAGTCCAACTCAAATGTTATTGATGAGTTAGAGGAGACCGAAGAGTCTCAGGATGTAGTCCCTACTGTACTTCTACCTTCTCTTAGGCCTCAACCTCTTACCACAGGGGCCCTACCTGTTCCAATACTGAGTTCAGAGTTTGTCTCGCTTGAGAATATGAGATTTAAGTTAGAATTCAAAAGAATCTAAGCCCAAACTGAAAGTAAACATCAAGAACTTAAACTAAGGGAAATGGAATTATAACATGCTCTTGAAATGAAGAAATTGGGCCTCATTACCAGTCCGGCGGTAACCTGCTGGTTTTTCCGGCTTGGTTACCGCCGGACTCGTATTACCATTCCGCCTCCATGATTCCCGGAATTACCGGGGCATTACAACCCCGGTGACCTGGGAATTCCGTAGGCAGAATTCAGTAAATCCCCATTCCCATACACCAGCACCATCTTGTGATGGTGCCAGTGTTTCAACGTCCGCCTGCAGGCGGGCGGTGTTAAACCCACCAGGTCAGACCTGGCGGGAATGACACCTCCGCCTGCAGGACTCGAGATCTCCTGGTATGGAAACAACAGTGGCAGCGGGTTTATTTCCATACCGGGTGACTCCTAATGAGGCCCATTGTCTCTTGAGTATGGTTCTCTCCCAGAGTCTTCTAGGTCTTGCAGTCCTAAGATGCCTTGCATGCCCAAAGATGCAGTAAGTATGTATGAGGTTAAGCTTGATATTTTGGATTGGTTAGAAACTTTTGAATATAACCATGGGATTCAGGAATTACAGGGAATCAGCTGATTCCTTGGCTTTTGTCTAGGCTACCCCAGTTGCATCTGATGTTGTAATGGAAATGGGAAAAATAGAGTATGAAAGTGTGAAACTAGCTTAGATACTAGGTTTGGGAAAACTCCTTCCCACTATCTTAAGAGGTTTAGGACCCTCAAAAAGCATGATGGTACCCATTGGCTACCTGGGTGTGTGAATGTTTGAAAAACTTAGATTTTTGGGTTGAGGGTTACAGAGTTGACTATTATGAAGGTATGAAAAATCTGTTTATGTTGGAGCCTATCTATGATGCCTGCTCTCCGGAGCTGAGACAGCACTTGGCTGACACTAAGGAAATTGATCCAAAGAAGTTAGCAAGGGCTGCTGACTTGTGGGTTTCCAACAGGGCTACTCACAAGGATTCTGGGGCAACTCAGAATAAGGATGAAGGAAAGCAGCACAAGAAAGATAACAAAGGGAATTCCAATACCTCCAATCCAAAAGAGGGCCACAAACATAAGAAGGCTAAGCCCCCTAGGAAACCGAATCAGGCTAGTGAAACCGCTGGTGCTAAGCCAGAGGGAGGTCAGACCAAACCCCCATTCATAATGACATTTGGTAAATGTTATGCTTGTCTGTCTACTGACCATGTGAAAGGGGATCCCAGATGTAAGGGTAAACCTCAGGGATCCTTAGCCTTCTCCCCAGAGGAAGAAGTACAAATGGCAAGTGGAAACTTTCACCTACTGGCTGAGGAGCCCATGAAAGTCGCAGCCAGAGTTTCTTGAGTATCCCTGGGTCTGTGGGAACAAAATAGATGTCTACAATTGCATACCATACTAAAGAGTATTACGAAGACAGTGTTCTTGTGAATGGTCAGGAGACCCCTTCCATCAGAGAACTGGGGCCAGCATTACTGTAGTGGATGAATCTTTTTTTCAAGGTAGAGGATGTTGCTAAGGCATCCAGATATCTCACTAATCTTGCTGGAGGTCCTGTCCAAATGCTTACACAGTTACCAGCTCTCATCCAGTGCAATGACATGACTGTCAAGATACCTGTAAGTGTGCAGAGTGAAGTACCTGGGAGAGTCCTGTTGGGGAATGACTTAAAAACTATTGGAGTTGTATCAAGCATCCCCAGGCCTCCCAGTAAAAGGAAACAGGAACAGACAAGGAAGGCCAGAGAGAGTACCTTAAGAGGCTCTCAAGGGGAACTTATAGAGGAGACTATAACCCCCAGTCCACAGGACTTACAGACTGCCATTCCTAAGAAAAAGGAGGACAGGGGAAACCTAAAACCTCAAGGAACAAGCCAGCCAGAACTCCTGTGCTACCTACAAGGACATCCCTCAGAGGACTGTCCAAAGTCACACATGTGACTCCTCCACCAGCTGAGGCTGAGTGTGAGGAACAACCTAGTGTGGTTAAATCAGCTTCTGAGGAATCAGAGCTGGATGAGGACCTTGCTCCTGTTGGAGATCTGAATCCTGGAGACCATCCTGAGCTGCAGTATTTACTTGCAGAAGGTGGCCCCTGTAGGGCAGACTTCAGCAGAGGTCAAAGAGAGTGTCCAACTCTTGAAGGTCTTTGCCAACAAGCAGCTTCCCAGCTGGAAGGGCAAGATCCAGGGAAGCATATGTTATTCCTGGAAGATGGCCTCTTCTATAGTGAACCAACTGTGTCTTTCCTAGGGGATTACAGAATACTTGTAGTGCCTCTAGAGAGCAGACAACGGTTATTACAGTTAGTCTATGAGATTCCTTTGGCTGGTCACTTGAGTTTCAAGAAGACTAAGATAAGGCTTTCTCTTTATTTCTTCTGGCCTAAATTGGGGTCTGATGTAGATACATTCTATAGGAGCTGTGAAACTTGTCAGACATCTGGCAAGAGTGGAGCTAAGAATGTGGCACCTTCGGTACCTCCCCCAGTGGTGGGCATCCCTTTTGAGAGGGTAGGAATCGACATTGTTGATCTTTTAGACCCTCCAACTTCTTCAGGCAACAGGTTTATCCTGGTTGTTGTAGACCATGCTACTAGGTATCCTGAAGCAATACCTGAGGACTGTTACAGCTCAGGCTGTTGCTAAGGCCCTACTTGGTATTTTTACCAGTGTAGGTTTTCCTAAGGAAGTCATCTCTGACTGGGGATCCAATCTTATGTCCCACTACATGTAGGCCATGTGGAAAAACCGTGGAATTACTTACAAGTTCTCAACTGCCTACCATGACCGACAAATGGATTGGTAGAGAGGTTTAAAAGCCAAAAGAGCCCTAGAACACCTACAAGCGAACAAGCAAGCACAATTAATTCAGAAGTGGAAGCATCCATAAAAATCATGGGCCTGTCACAAAAAAGTTCCCTGATGCCACCCAGGAGAGGACGAGCACCTGCAAAGGGGAAATACAAAAGGCTCCGCACCCCATGAAAACATGTTGTGTCTTTATATCTCAACATCCTGAATTGCCTGCAAGCGGACAAAATTACCCTGGGGCTCATGCCTCCTTCAGTGGGAGACATACCACTGGCGGATGGACCAAGCAAACTGTTTGTCATGAGCCAGCATAGATGCCCCAATGAAGCGGTCCTGGAACTTATGAAAATGGCGAAAGTTACAGTTATAAGAGGTCTCTGCATGTTGTTTTTCCACGTAATGCTTTAGAGGTATTAGTTGTCAAGTTTGCCTGGCGAGGGGCCCCTGTAGTGTGGCACTACTGTTCGATTTTCAGGGCATCTCCATTATTGGACAGTGCCTGCTATGGTTTTTTCCACGGAGAAATCGAATGGGGGGAGTAACTCACACCAAGGGAAAGGAATACTTTTCCTGCACATAATAGTGATGCCACATTCACTTCATAGCCCATCATGGGACCAGTCACTGTTCAGTTGTACATTTACCACACGTCCCCGATTACGCTTCCCCAGCAAGAGGACACAGCATCAGCACACACTACAGCTAGGCCTCACAGAATAATATAACAATTGGGTCCCTTAATGTTAAGGGTCTAAACTCACCACACAACAGCTCAATGCTGGCACGGCTATTCAAACTGTCGAACCTTGATGTACTGTTCGTCCAGGAAACCAAATACACCCAGGGGGAGGAATGTAGAATTATAGGTAGGGACATCGGGATGCAATGTGGGCCTCGGGGACTGAAAAGAAAGGGGGATTTGGGTTCTTTATATGAAGTCTATCGGCCTCCAAATACAGCATGTCTACAAACATGACCTGGGTAGATACGTGGCCCTCAAGTGTACACAACAATCACACACAGTCACCCTATGCGAGGCTTATGTCCCGAACCAAAACCAATTGCAGTTTAGTGAGTCCCTGCTTGACTTCCTTAAGGGCTGGAGAGAAGGCATATTAATCTGTGGAGGATACCTCAACATGATAGTAGACCCCGCTCGGGATTGGGAACCAATGAGTCTGAACACCCAACAGCCATGCTTCACGGAAGGGGAGACATTCCTAAGCCATTGTAGGCAACACCATTTTATAGACTCCTGGAGGGGGACATACCCCGAAAGCCGAGCCTTCACTTTTTTCTCTCCCCCACATCAACCCCATTCTAGTATTGATTACTTGCTATTTGGTGCTGAAACTGAACATCTAGTGCTGGATACCTCCATATAGATAGTGGCATGGTTGGACCACAAAATCTGAGTTGGAACTAGACCTGGGACCGCCACTCAGTACAGAGTAGAGAAGGGTGTGCAGCGATTATCTCTTCAAAGACCCAGTGTTCAAAGATACAATAACAGAAGTGATCAAAAATGTTTCTGACTAAAACAACACTGGAGAGATCACACAATATATTATATGGGAGGCGGGGAAAGCCACATTACAAGGGGTACTAATATCAGAGTGTCTAATAGGAGGAAAATCGAGCTGAAAAGGGAAATGGAGTTGAAGGCAGAGATCGCAGACCATTAGCAAAACTTTGCACCCAGAAAGTTGGGGCAGACGTGATCTTGAATCATGTCACAACACTTCGGGAGGAGTTGAAAGATATCTGGCAGAGAAAAGCACTAATGCAGTTGAGATTGCTGAAACAGAATTTCTATGAGAGAGGCGACAAAGCCCACACTATGCTGGATAGACAGAGCAGTGTACAAAATCAAAAGCGAGCAAGGCCAACTCCTGACCACCCCTAGGGACATAAAAGATTGTTTTTCTAGATTTTATACTAGCCTGTATACAGCAGAAAACCAGGGTGCAGAGTCAGAGATCGAAGAGTATCTGTCAAGCTTATCCCGGCCCCCGATAGCACGCAAACTCCTAGAAACCCTCAATGCCGCAATATCGACCGATGAGGTCAAAGATGCCACCTCCAATCTCAAAGCTGGCTCTGCTCCCGGGCAAGACAGATTTACTGCCGGCCTTCTACAAGGCAAACTCCAGCAACCTCACTTAGCTAAACTCTTCAACTTAATACCACAGAACGGGCAGGCCCCTCCGTCATTCGCAGGGGCAAGAATAGTTGTGACCCCCAAAGAGAGTAAATACGTATCAGAGTGCGCATCTTATCTCCCAATGTCCCACATAAACGTGGATGCTAAACTCTACATCAGCATCTTAGCCTCCCGGCTTGCTTTCGTTATCCCCCAGCAGGTCCACACAGACTAAGTGGGCTACATAAGAGGTAGGCAAGGGGCAGATAATGTGCAGAAAACCCTAGATCTCATGGCACACCTTGACAAAGAAAAAAACTGTCCCACCCTGATGTCCATCGATGCTGAAAAGGCTTTTGATCTCATCGAGTGGCTTTTCTTGAACGCAGTAATGAAATGGGCAGGCCTGGGAGAGGTTTGGGCTAATGGGGGTGAGTGCTCTATACCGCAATGCCTCAGCAAAAGTTCTCGTTAACGGTATCCCTTCCGACCCCTTTGCCCTATCCCGAGGTATGTGACAGGGATGCCCTCTCTCCCCGTTATTGTACGCCCTGGTAATTGAGCCCTTTGCACAGTAGATGCACTTGAACCCCTGAATTTACGGCATGGTAATGGGAGGGAAAGAATATAAATTGGTGATGTTCACAGATGACATCCTGACATACCTTACACACCCATCGGAATCTGTCCCAGCCCTCTTTAAAACCATACAGAAGTACGGAAGACTGTCCGGATTCCAAGCCAATTTAAAGAAAACAATTGCAACGACCCTTCGCCCAACCACCCCACTACCATCTCAGCTAACAACAAGATAGTGATTTCAAGTGCAAACAGAGGCAAATAGGTATCTAAGGGTAAACATTACACCAACTCTAAGCAACCTGTTTGAAGCAAATTTCCCACCCTTGTAGAACACCGTTAAATCCGATTTCAACAGATGGTCCAAATTATCACTATCTTGGGCAGCAAGGTTTACAACTATCAAAATGAACATTCTCCTCAGGTTCCTCTTCCTCTTCCAATCCCTGAAAGTCATAGTCCCGGACGCAGTCTTTGTAGAAATCAAGCGAACACTATTGGCTTTCTTATCGGCAGACTCCAAGCCCAGAATTCCATACAATACTCTAATCCTGTCAAAGACAAAGGCAGCACAGGGTTTCCCTACTTTTAAGAATACTATTGAGCTGCCCAACTTAGGATCCTCTGACCACGTCTGGGAAAACTCAGAAAAACTGTTGGTCCCCCTAGAGAACTCCCTCTTTCTCCGGTCACCCTAGGTGAATGGTTATGTGTCCCACAGGCCTCCTTGCCCTGCAGGATTGGGGAACACACAGTGGCGTCCGTCACAATGGCCATCTCCCCTAAACTGCAATTCGTTCCCACCTATACGAGATCACCTTAGTCAGGTCCCCCGTTTCCAACCGTTATACGAAGAGGGCTTACTTAGAGCGGACCGATATAGAAGAAGTGAGAGTATCTTCCGAAAGAAGAGCTAGAACACGCACTGCATGGCATCTTGATTCCCCCTACTTTATTTGAAACTCAGGAGTATCCTCCATGACCCTCGATGGGGAGACTCCCTGTGTCGCTCCCTCACTGCATTTGAGCAAGTCCTAGCGAAGAACCAAGGCTCAAGGACACTGATCGCTGCTCTATGCAATGCACTCCTCACTAGAGGCCACCTAACACAACCCACTTCATAAGACAAATGGGACACAATCTTGCACTTCACAACTCCCCAGGGGTGTGGGGCTCAACTATTTACATGCAATACAAGGATTACAATTGTTGTTAAGATGGCATTACACCCCAAAAGGCTCTCCAAAATGTACCCAGGGGTCTCACTGTTTTGCTGGAGGGGGTGTGGGAAAGTGAGCGACTACTGGCACCAATGATGGAACTGTGTGCAGGTTCAGACATATTGGAGTGAAGTACTAGGGTGGAGTCAGGCAGTTGATGGGATCTCCAGGATGCTTTCTCCGTTATTGGTATTGTTTGGCATTGAATCCGAGGAGGAAGACACGTACACATTGCTTACGCACATGCCCCGCAACCTCTTTCTGGCAGCACAGGTATTTCTGACGATCAGGTGGAAGTGTGCCATCTTGTCCTCAAAAACGGAATGGATCACCCAAGCACGCATCATATATGAAATGGAAATCCTCACCGCTGCACTCCTTGACTCACAAAAGCACATTGACCTGATATGGCTCCCCTTCATAGAACATTATGCAATTTACCGACATTCCTTGCCTCCCCCACTGTAGTACATGTCTCCTTTGAGTTTGGTTCCAGCAACATCGAAGTTCTTGCCACGCTGTTAAGCGTATTATACACTCCTCTTTTAGCTGGGGACTACAAGATTGTGACTGGATCCAGGATAGATCACATTTTCCCATGGTGGACTTGAGAGATATGTAAGTTGCGAACTTGGGCTTTTTACTTAAAAGTTTATGCTTTATCAACCTTCCTGATGTTGAGTTGTGGAGAGGAAGGAGGGAAAGGGAGGGGGTGTGGGAATGAGAAGGGAGAGTTACATGGGAAAACCTGCTTTTTCTTTTGCGTAGTTGTTGATGCACCCACTGTCTGTAATATCAGGTTATTATCGTATTGCATTCAATATGTCTTTATGTAAAATCAATAAAATATATTTGGAGGAAAAAAGAAGAACGTTTTTCAATTGAACAACAACAGAACTTGCTTCAAAAGGCTGTGAGCGAAAATAATTCCAAATCCATTTGGAAATTGCTTTCAAAGGATTTGGAGGAGAGAAATGAGGGGGATGCTAGCTCAGCCTCTCTGGTAACCTGTTTAGATAAATTCCAGGACTTTATCTGTAAAACCGGATCCTTCAGTAGTACAATTAATTTAATCACTAAAAGGGAACAAGAAGACATCACCTTTACACTAGAAGAGATCAAAACTTGCATTTTGTCAATTAAAACGAATAAGGATAACTCCCTGGATGGTTTAAGGCCTGCGATAATCAAGTGGCTTCTGGGGTGGTGGGTTCCATTGTTGGAATGTGTATTTGATGCAATAGCTCAGACAAAAATTCAGCCGTTGTCATAGAAAAGGAGCCTGATAGTTCTGGTATTGAAAAGGGGCATGACAATTGTTATCAACCTATGGACATCTTAATAATATCTTTTTCTAGATGTTCAGCACTAAGGCAGGAAGAATGGGCATGGTTAACAGCATCATACTCCTATCTTCTCTTAAATGGAACTAGCTATAGCACGTTTGTGTATGCTGATCATACAATACTAACTGAACTCACCCCAGGTATACTACAACAAAGAATTTTGTAAGCAAATAATTTTTTTAATGATTGATCATAGTTTGGAAATGAACCTAAAGAAGAGAAAACCTATGATCTTCAGTAAAGGGGGTTCAAAGTACATGTGACTATCAATAATAATAAAATTGAGGTAGTCAGTTTGTATAAATATTTAGGATAATTATTTGCTAGCAGTGGCAGTTTGGTCCCATATATAAGGATTTTACCCAGAGAGCTTCTGTTTAGTGTGCTGCAAAGATTGTAATGGTTTTATGGGTGGAGAGGATTGGATACATACTTTAAAGTGATGGAGGACAAAATACAGTTCTCAATATTGTATGGACGTGAGATCATTTTAACTGTGTGTTCGTGGATGTTATGCAGAAATACAATATGAAGGAAGGTTGTGGGCCTCTCGTCTAGCACACCCCGTGATAAAGTTAGGCTTGAAAGGGAGTTATTAGTATAATGTCATTTACCAATTGCAGGTGCAGGTTTTTAGATTTTTTCTGGAAATCCATGTTCGGCCCTTGTGCAAATCAAAATTTAAATATTGCACTTTTAGAGTATGTTGTCTCCTCGCTTCAGAATATATTTTGCTGGTACACTGGTTCTGTCGCTATATTAAGTAAGTGGGGTTTTGATGAAGATACTTATTAACTTATCAAATGGCAAATGTAAGGCACTGCTTTAGAAGGGGGCCTCAGAAATTGAGTATTGATTGACTTGACTTTGTCTTAAACATCTTACCTCACTGATAAGGTTACACTTCACTACATAAGGGACTACTGGTCAATAGATATATAAGCAAGGTTAAGCCCCTTGAATGCAAGAGGTTTTTATTAATCATCTGGCTAAAGTTGCCTCCCCTCTTGGCATGCATGATGTGGTTGGGTGTAAATAACAAATGTGAATAGAGGCCGGGCAATAGATGAGGATAATACACATTTTTCATTTTTTTTATATGTAAACTTATATTGATTTTTATAAGGAAATGGCCCAGGCCTCATTTTATTCAATACTATTAGGACTTGCATGGTTGCCGTGTGGCTTCTTATATATTACAATAAGGAACATGCTCTCTCTGATGTTTCAAAATGGGTTAATGCTACTTTTAAAGGAAGCTCAATGGTGATTTGAGGTTTTGAGTCTATATATGCTTGTTTGGTTTAAGATATGTTGTGGTATTATACTTTTTGGCGTTATTAATTGAGGTACACTGAATACAAACTGTAAATACCACTCAATGGTAATGATTTATATTTGAGAGTACAAACCATCTGTTATAATATTCCCAAGTTTCAGGATTTGGGTAGGGATTCTTTTGAAAGTGAGGTAACCCTGTGAATCTTTCACATGCAAAGATCCCCTTTTTAAGCAAAGTATTGTCAACATAAGGACAGCCCCTTGAGTAGGGGTTGGCAAAACTCCATAATGTTACGAAAACAAACTGTTGTAAAGAAAACATGAAAGGGTGCATTTTATATCTGATGGGGCTGAAAAGAAAAGCTTAAAAATGAGGCCAGAAGTTGTTTACAGCTTTCTAGATCCCTCTTGCAGATATTCCAAAGTTTTTGAAGGTAGAGTGAAAGATGGGAGGGAAAATAAGTTGCAGCCCTGTACTGCCCACTCTACCTGCATATCCAGTCCATTTTATCCCAGTCAAATAGTTCAGGTGGTGTGTCTCACAAGACGAGTTTAAACCTGAAAAAGAAGGATGTCATTAGTCTGGTTGAGCTTGGATATGCTAGCCATAGGGAAAGATGTTCATGGTGGGTTATGAACCTGTATACATACGTCACGGTATATTTGAAGTATCAATTGATCATGGTCATGACACCTTCATGGCAGGACGATGGTGGTTCCAAATGTAATTTGCAACTTCAAGAGAATGTGCATTTCAACAACATATATAATATCAAGATATACCAAGATATGCCAATCTACATCAAAGTGTAGTTAGTCTGCAAATAATTATATTGCATTTGTCCATTTTATGCAATAGAATTTTTCTTGATAAAATACACAGATTGATTGTATTGATCATATCGGAGTGTTTAGCTCAATGATATAAACGCTCGCACAGAGTAGCCTGTCTCATATCGAAAACGATAGAATGCTTCTTTAAGGGAGGGGACGATCAAACCAATGTATAGCAGTATATTAACAGATGTGTGTTGAAGAGACAGGGCATATTTTCTTGTTTGCAACTTAGTCTGTGGCTATCATACTTACATCATTTG
This sequence comes from Ambystoma mexicanum, assembly GCF_040938575.1. Lineage (NCBI taxonomy): Eukaryota > Metazoa > Chordata > Amphibia > Caudata > Ambystomatidae > Ambystoma > Ambystoma mexicanum. The sequence goes on along the minus strand of NC_090929.1, from coordinate 881,245,360 downwards.
AGTTCTTGATTATTCAAGAATTGGTCTGACCTAAGCATCTTTTCTATCATACCCATGAACAGACTCTCATCAATGGCATGCCTATCCATCAACATATGGAGAAATGTATGAGACACTTGCTTTATTACTGTATTGCTTTGCTCACTAAACCATGGAAATTCCTGCCTATTATATGAGCATATACAGTCTAATACACAGGCCGCCAAAAGAAATAATATGCATGTGACAATGGGGGTCCTTTTCCCTAATTTGGCCTGGCTTTGCGTATGATTCTGGAATACATTTCAAATATTATCTACCACGTGTTGGTGGAAGAAGGAAATTGAGAACAAGAAAGCTTAATTTGCATTACACAGCTCAAGGGGTTGCCACTTTCAGTCTGCATTGAAGTAGGAATAGAAGTCAATTGTCACAACATAGTAAATTATGCATCATGACTGGCTGAAAATATAGAAATATTATTTCAAAGGGAAGTCAAGAATATCTGGATTGTGGTAATTATAACATTCTTTCTTTGGCTGACATCCTTGGAGCATGCTTAGAATACAAGGACATTTTTTTAATGTTAGGGCACCATATTTAGCAAGTTCACATGTTTCTATTTAACCTAGATATTGTAACATCACTTTCTTTTTAAGGAGTGAAGACCTGTAAAGACCTTTTTGTCCAATTAACTGGTAATAGCCTGTTATGCTGAATAAGGGGAGACAGGAAACACAGGAACCCCTGCATAACATGAAGTTGTTGAGTCAGAGTCAACAACAATATCAATATGGAGGATATCCCTGTCTCCTGAACCCCTTTATACCAGCTATACCAGTAAACATGTTCTATCATTTTCAGAGCACAGTGGACATCAACACTTTGGATCCCCTGACATTCTGTGTCAATGCTGGCCTCACATTATACAGTTCTACAGGTCTTTCAAAAGGATTGATGAGATCCATATTCTTTGGAAATAGCCAAAAGGGGCCAGAGGAGCAGCCAGTGGTTCAGGGAATTTTTTCCAATGAACATATAAAATGGTATTGATAGGTGTCCATATTTAATGGAATACATTGGAGGCCAATCACAAAGAAATTCCCAGGAGTAAATCTGAATTATTCATTGAGGGAGTCTGTTAGAAAAATAGTGTATGGATAGTAACACATACTCATTCTATTCACCAGAATAAATCAGTAGTAATCCAAGGTGACTTCTATTAATTTCTTTTTAAATTACATACTTTCCCAACTGGAAAAAGGTTAGAGTAAATAGAGTTAATACCAGTATATTTATTTCGAATTAGTCCCTTGCATTTGTATACATCCACGTGTATAGGTCAAACCTTTCCTTTAGTAAACTGAACTTTTTGTAGCATCACATTTCTTCTTAACACAACATTTCAGATCACTTCAAAATGATATGCAATGGTTAATGCATTATTTTCTTTAACCTTACATTACAGTTTACAGGGGAACATTTTTTTTGTTGCTGTAATGTTTATGAAAGTTCACAAAATTTGGCATGAAGCTGACCTGACCAGATGTGAACACTGATTTCAACATTTCTTTAGCCACACTCGTTACTTAAAAACAAAAAAAAAAACATTACTTTCACATTTCAAATGGGCCTAGGAAATAATGCTTTCAGGATGTAAATCTCAAAATGTTTAAAACACATTGCGCACATCTAATCCGAGCACCAAACTAGTACACATTAGGAGAAATTGTGAAAATCAAATTATACAAACTCGAGATATTCACTTAAAATAAACCAATATAATTGTCAATGCACAGTACATCTGTATGTCCAGCACAAACAAAATAATATAACGTGCAAGCCTCAACAATCTGCTACCACCACCAACCCAGACGCACAAGTGCACATGCACATACACACACATACACACAAACACATATAGACATGCAGGCATACAGAAACAGTTAAACTAAGTTTTCATGAATATACAGCAGAACAAAGGAGATAATGAACTGACTAAACACACAAACAGATGACAATGAGAACGTTGTTGGGATGCTCGTTCATGTCCTCTCAAACGATTTAGATTGAGGAAAATATAATAGTGTAGAAGGAAATGCATGTGCGTGATTGCAGGGGAGGTGGGGCACACAACGTGGGAAAGACAAATGTCGTTTTTTCAAATAGTCATGGAAACGTAGCTAGTCTCCCTTCGTAGGGCATGAGTGATATTGAAGTATAATATGTGAAATACAGTATGTGACAACATAAACGTAGGTCCTGGTCCCTGCCGCAAGAAATACCGAGGTACAGCCATATTTAAAAGAAGGCCTTGTCTGCCACAAATCATGTCGAAAGGAGCAGTGTGCTATGTAAATGAGGTTTGAATCACCTTTTCATCCCAAGCCCCACCAGGGAAACCAAACATAGAGGATTTCAGGCCTGATAGATAAAATATGGTTGTCTTGTGTTGCAGGCCTATGACTCCAGAAAGGAATGTAAGAGACCAAGCACGGATAGGACAGCACCCACATGTATTTTTCTATTTGGTGGTCAAGAAAGGACTCCCCAATGAGGTACAGAAGGCACTTGATAAGACAGTGGGGTTTGAAGCAAAGGGGTTGGCAGAAATACAGTCTAGAATTGTGCACCATGGCAAGAGGTTGAAAGGGAAAGAAAAGTAGACAGTATAGAGGGTACAAACAGAGGAAGAGAGGCTAGTGCAAAACAAGTTTGTGAAATTGTCAGCAGAGGGGGTGGTTGTAGACATGCACCAGAAAGGCCAGACGGAGGAGAGGGTGATCTTGGGATGGTGGGTATCAGCCACAGTATCAGGGGTGGCCCCTAGGGCAGCCGGGTGTGAAGGCTCCCAGGGAGGAAGAGGGTGTTTTGGAGGAATGGACCCAAGGCAGGGAGACATGGGGCAATGTAGGACCCGTGGCGGAATGGGTCATTTATCAAGGGAGTGTAGGAGCAGACAAGTGGCTGCATACAACCAGCAAATTCCTCCGTATGCATGAGGCAGACCTGCCCCATGCCCACAGCCTTATGCCCAAGTACCCCCAAGTGGTCTATATTGTGCACCACCATCCACGGCTTCACCTGCTCACCCACTACAGTTGTTGCAGCTTCAGGCTCTTGTGCATAGTGTGAAACCAGCCTATGCAGTACACCCCACACAGCCACAAAACCCTCAAGTGCCCTACAATAATTCAGTGCATCATGGTGCGGTGACATACTATCAAGCGGCCACCGTGATCAGAGGAAACCCTTTCGCCTTTCCTGGGACAAATATTTATCCAGATTAGGTCAGCCCACAGATACCTTTAGCGTGCCCAGTCCTATTGGTCACTGCCGAACCAGAAGAGGAACTATTGGGGGCATGAAGATAGGGAGTAAATCATTCATCTTTATGGTAGAAACAGGTGCTACACAATCATGTATGAGATGGGGCACCTCCCTTTGTCAGGTGAGGTAATGGACACACAGTGTTTCTCTGGGGAAATACAATTGGTTCTGTTAACAGAAGAACTGCCTACTACGGTAGGTGATAGTACGGGAACCATTGCTGTTTTCAATGGCCTCCCCTATCAAACTTTTGGGGAGAGATGAGCTCAGTAAATTAAACATGACCATTTTGTTCACTTAGAGAGGGGTTTGTGCTCCACCACAGACTATGTTATGTAAGGGCAATGATTACCATACATGCAGTAGGGAATGAAGAAGAAACCAGGAAATGCCAGTGCAACCAGACCTGTTAATATACATGGCTACACTATTGCTGAATGCAGTACCAAATTTAGCCATCCGGTCTTGGAGAATGCCATCTGAGTATTGTGCACATCCAGCTGCTAAATCAATGGCCAAATTCTTAGTGAGAGAAGTGTTTTGGGGTTTGTGACAAGGCATTGCATGCACATGCCACTTTCACCTATGCATAGTGTTTCTGATGCTGACACGGCTGTGTCCATTCTAGTGGATGATTTTAAAACTTATTTTTCTCAGTTAACTGAAATGATTAAATTGTTGTCTCGACAGATTGTGTGATGAAGAACAGGATTAGAAAATAGCACTGCACCAGAAAATATGAGCTAGCCACCTCTCCAATTGCAGCCTGGTGACTTTGTTTTTGAAACAAAAATGTCTCTATAGATGGAGTGAGCCGCACTAGAATGGTCCTTAGATGGTCATTTATGCCACTCCATTTGCAGTCAAAGTAAAGGAATTGCGGTATTGGGTACACCTCTTGGAGGCCCGGAAATCTACCCATATAGAACCTCCTTCTCTTGGTTTGTCTGTACCATAAAGTAATTGGGCCTCCTTACACGGATGGTGGTAAGGGATTACCAGCACCGGTAAGGGCACCGGTGCCGGTAATCCCTTACCGCCCTACTACGAGGTCCCTTTGCTGGCCCCTACCTTAACGGCTGGTTTTACCAGCCGTTAAGGACGGGACCCGCAAAGGGACCTTGGAGGCAATTACAGTACCACAATTTGCGGTACCGTAATTGCCACCTTCCCCATTCCCATTGAGACGTATGGGGGCTCAAATGGGAATGGGGAAGGGCCAATGGTGAATTACCACCCCGCCAACCTTGGAATGTGGCGGTAATTCCGCCATTTACCATTGCGGGATCGGTAAATTACCAGCGGCAACCATGGCGCTAATAGCGCCATGGTTACCGCCTTCCATGTAATGAGGCCCATTGTCTTTTAGTACTTGAACTGGCTCTACAATTGTCTTTTGGTCTTCACAATGATTCTACTATTTTAATACTCTTTCAGAGCTATTCTCAATTTATTAAAGAATGTGTATTCCTTTAATTGTAATGTTTATCTATTGTTTTGAAGTTATTGTTGCTGCTTTGAGTAATTTGTGTAATTATGTGCTCAATTATCTGAATATTGCATTATTCTCGCCCACTCCAGAACTGTCACCACAAGCATTGTGTAATTAAAGTACTGTTCTGTATATTTAATGGTTTACGTTAGGTCTGTGTATATGCTCACTAGAACATATTATGTTGGTAGGTCATATAAAGGGGGTGTTGTACAGGAAGGTGTATATAAAATGATAATAATGTTGATTTTTTAGTTTTGTACATAAGGTTTTTTTCCAAGAATTCTATTACATATAGAACGCATGCAGTTAGTGGAGACAGCCACAAGGCAATGGAGGTTTCAAGTGAAAACAGGGGTCAAGGGGAATGTATGTCCAGTATAAAGGGTTTATACTTGATACAATGGCCGATGTGCAGAATCCAGAATTCACTAATCTATGGTAAAGTCACATGCGCTCAGTGGGAAACCAGAGGTCACATGGGAGCTGCTATATCTGCTTTCTCAAATCTCATTCATCAGGGACACCCACAATGTTAATACCCCAGGAGATGCCACCTCAGGAAACTCAGGGTTTGGTTAATTTGGCACTGTGTAGGGTTCACAGTAAGTTCCAGAGACACGAAGTACAAGTTTCACTGATGGCTACAGATGAAAATGTGCAAAAAATGGAAAAGACCCACAGTGCAAAGTGCACCCACTGCTAAAGATGAACAGACTATTGATCGAACATATGGGAGGAGGCAGTAGTGAGATGCACAGCAGGGGGCTTGGCAGGGTTCAATGGAGAGTTATATGGACCATCAACAAGAACTGTCTTCCTATATGGTCCATGTACATCTCAAAGTTAACATGGATTGAAGCCAAAGACATTGCAGTGAAAGTGCAATTTGTGGACAGATACAAATTCTGTTTTTGAGAGCATGCAACTATTCCAGTGGCAAACAACTGCAACTGCAATAAGAAATTGTTCATCCCTGATTTCAGCAAGGGAACAGCAGCCCATATATGTGTCTTGTGGGTGTGTGGTCAGCAGGCGTATATGCATCTTCCATCATCATGGAGAGGCAGATGTTCAAATAAGGACCTTTCATTCAGCAATCCTTATGGTTCCTAAAGCCCACCTGATCATAGCACCCAGGTCTGCCACAGCACAGTTGAACAAGTTCCCATCCCAACCCCAACAAGTGAGGAGAAAGAAACACTCACTGAGAAGATGGCAGAAGAGATCAAATTATTTGTCTGAAGATTCCTGCAAATTGCTGAAAGGGATCCCAGACAAATACTGTTTGTACACATAAACTGATGTGTTCTTCTCCTCCCTTCTGCTGCCCTGGGTCCAGGCCACAGCCAATGTCAAGTGCCCTAGATTGTGAGGTGGTAAATGATTCAGTTGGTATATGATACAGAGCAAGGGCTGAACTCAGTCAAGAGAGAGATGCGTGCAATCCGGTTGATGACTCTTCAGCACTGATACGTCCTGGATCTGTTGGCAGCCACGGAAGAATAGCATGAGCAAAAAAATCATACTGTCATGTTGTGCATACAGTACCCCCAAATGATGCAGAAAACATGTCCCTGTCACACATTATAGTGGCCCTCATGAGCGGAAGACAAGCATGGAATCTGAAGATTGGTTCAAAACACTGTTCTCATGGGTGCCAACATGGCTCGGAGCAGTGGTGAAGATATTGGTCCCTATTGTGGTGCATTTACTGGTGATGTGTATGTGCCAAAAAATACTCCGGTACTGCATAAAGACACTCCCAAACAGTGCCAGAGCACGGAGAGCAGCAGGGTTAGTTAATGAAGGATTAACTAAAGGGGGAAATGTTGGGATGCATGTTCAGATACCATGTCCTCCCACATGATTTAGATTGAAGTTAATATAATCGTGCATGAGAAAATGCATGTGCACTACTCTAGGGGCTTGACGCACGTAACAAGGGAATGACAAATTTAGTGTTTTCAAATAGTCATGGAATGTGGGTAGGACCCTGCATAGGGCAGGAGTGATATGAAAATATAATAGGCAAAATACAGTGAGTAACAATATAAAAGTAGGTCCTTGTCCCCGCCGCGAGAACAAATACCATATTTAAAGTGAGGCCTAGTCTGCTGCAAGCCATGGCAAATGTGGCAGCGTGACATGGCAATGAGTTCTGGATCACTTTCCCATCAAAAGCCCCAGCAGAGAAACCAAACGTAGTGGCCTTCAGGCCAGATAGATACAAATACAATTGTCTCGTGTTGCAGGCCTGCCAAACCTTAAAGGAATGTGAATGGCCAAGCAAGGGCAGAGCTGCACCCGTCCGGAAGAATAGCCCCCTGGTAGCCAGGACAGTGCGTTTGAGCTGCCAGAGGTCCTGTCTAGATTTATGGCCCTAGCACCCCCAGAATAATGATCGTCTCTTTTGAACTGCCAGATGCCCAAAAACAAGACCCCTATATCCTTCAGAATGTGGCTGATTAGTGGTGCCTCCAAGAGCCCCTTGAGGAACTCCCAGGAGAGGCAGGTGATAAGAGGGGAGCAAGGAGTGAAACATCCTGTGGTTTGTATTACAAGGAGCACGAAGTGAGGCCAACAAATGTAGCCCTGCGACAGGGAGGCAAAATGAGGACGCATGTGTTTGGGATCAAGAGAAGCTCTTATTTATTCTAAAGGGCCAATTTGACCTTGAGACTATCTGCTGAGCTCATGTTAATGACCAGGTGCGCACCATGTGACTAGGCCCAAGGGGAGGGTAACATATCATGTAACCCGCCAAACAGGTAGCAGGGAACCAAGGTGATGGAGTAGAAGAATAAGTGATTGAGGGCAGGGGTAGATGAAGATGTGGACAATTGGTCAAGGGATTATAGGAGACTGTTGCTATGTAGATAGGTGGCAGCCAATGAGAGTTGTGGGATAACACTGTATACTAGTTGTGTAACAAGTTGAGATTATTTGCTATTTACCTGCTTACATGTGTTGAAACCCAGAGAGCGAGCTCTGTGGCAGTTTGTATACAAATTAAAACTTGTTTTCCTTGCAAAGAGGTGCACCGAGCATTTTTCCTCATAGGATTGTTTTTTATTGGTTGGTTGTCTGGAGGTTTACCTTACAAAATCTGGAACTCCATACTGATGAGGATCACAATAGTGCAGATATTCAATGATACTGCCCCATTTAGCACTGCAGTGTTTGTGTCAGATTATATCACTGCCATGCCGTTCATTCAAGCCAATTACAGGCCTAAAAATGACATACTGGAGCTAATGGTACAAAGAGGAGCCAATGAGCCACAATTTATTGAACATATCAGCAACTTGAAAAAGCACCAATTTGAGTTACATCATGTTGCAGTTTATAAGTACATAGTAAACACAATCTGTGGAGCAACAAATGAGCTGGAAGACAATAAAAATCCACAACCACCAATCCTGCTTCTCATGTCAAAGTATACACACTGCAATATGGGAAAGGATAAAGAGACCTTACATTGAATGGGAGAATAACACAAATATACTCACACAAAATATCTTCAGTACAAAATCATAAAATAATATCCAGCATATTCAAAAAGTAATGTCATTAATGCACAGCACTATCACAGATTTTACATTCCTGCACAACCATGCCCCAGTGACCAAAACCAATTAATATTGTGACAGCTGCATCCAAATGGGTTTTCACTCATGCTGAACACAAGTCAAAGCAGAAGGCAGCAACAATTGCACATCTAAAGCAATTTGTGCGGCATGGTAACTTTACCTGTATTTCTTTGTTGCCATAATTGCTTCACTTATATCCATAAACACCAAACCTAACTCGCAAACCATCTTACTTGGGGACTTCAACCTCGGTTTCAACGATCCTAAAGACACTAACGCCCTTGACTTAGCTAATTCATTATCTGATTTGGGTCACACGCAGATCATCCACGAACCCACCCATATCAAAGGTAGAACTCTAGACTGGATCTCACAAATCAATTGCCCTATTGACCTCCTATCTAATGACCCTTGCATCTGGTCAGACCACCACAAACTAACCTTTGCTATCAAAGCTTACACTACTCATTCAGCGCCTACCATCGCCCCTGCCATCCGAACGAGAAACAAGAAAGACATCACTCCCGACAAACTCCTACCTTTACTACTCCCCATACTGAATAACATTGATTCAGATACAGACCCTACAGCTCTAGTGGACACCTACAACCAGGCTATACTTAAAGCTCTGGACTCCATTGCCCCGTTAAAACTGCGGAAACCGAAACCACAGCGTCACCTTAACACTTGGTTCACACCACAGTTGAGAGAACTACGCAAAGCCAAAAGAACCGCTGAGGCACTTTGGAAAAAACACCCCACAGCTCATAACAAATCTGAACTAACCTTAGTATCCTCTAGCTACAAAGAAGCCATACTCTGCGCCAAAAAAGACTCCTACAACAAAAGGATTACACAAGCGGAATCCAATACTAAAGAACTTTTCAAAATACTCAAAGAATTAGAATCCCCTGTTACCCCTATCGACAAAGGTATCACTGACGCATTATGGTGCAGCAACATCCAGAAAGCCTTACTAGATAAAATAGCTCGCCTACAATCCAAAATTAACGCAAAAAAATCTGTGCTCTCTGCAGACTCTAACTACAAACATCTGCCTAACATACCTCCAACCTTCCACACGACCTGTAAACCCTTCAGCTTCTCTCCCCTTTCCACGTGGGAAGTAGAAAACATCATCAGGAAACTAAAACCTTCAAATTGCCAAGGTGACGCCTGCCCTGCCCCGATTGTTAAAGCAGCTGCACACGATCTGGCGCCATTCATTACCAATCTCATCAATGCCTCGTTCAAATCTGGAATAGTTCCGGACAATCTTAAGGACGCTTGGGTCATTCCACTCCTCAAAAAACCTACGCTTGACCCAGCCAACCCATCTAATTACAGACCTATAACTACGGTACCATTCCTATTAAAAATACTGGACAGAGCAGCTTACCTACAAATACAGGCCTATCTAGAAGCTAACAACCTCCTAGGGCTTAGGCAATCAGGCTTCCGACCAAGACACGGCACGGAAACTGCACTCATTGACCTTACCACCCAGATCCAAACCTTGAAAGACCATGGCAAACTTGCACTCCTTTTATTGCTTGATTTGTCAGCAGCGTTTGATTTGGTTAACCACCAAACACTCTGTCAACACCTGAAATCCGCAGCCCACTTTTCAGATGCAGCCACGGCATGGATCAGCTCATTTCTGGTGAACAGAACCATGAGGGTCTTCTCTCCCACCGATTCCGCCGAGCCGGCCCCAGTACTTTGTGGTGTCCCGCAAGGTTCATGCGTGTCCCCGACACTCTATAATATATTCACGAAACCCCTCTTCGATATCCTAGACTATCTGGGTGTTACGTACACCAATTATGCGGACGACACCCAGATACTCTTTCCTATCACGGGTGACTATGAAACAGACAGCACGACCCTCAATGAAATCTATTCCGTTATACAAGCATGGATGGCACACCATGGCTTGTGTCTCAATGACGATAAAACAGAGCTGATCATCCTGGGCACTCACGCCAAACTTAAAAATCTCAACCCTGCATTCAAAGCCTTTACCATAGATGGTAATCTCATCTCTGTCTCTAATAACACTAAAACTCTTGGTATTTACATTGATGCTACCTTATCCCTCTCTAAACAAACTAACGCAGTAGCTTCATCAGCTGCTTACACTTGCAAGCTTATCACTGCTTGTAGACCATTCATCTCTGCACCTAACTGTATCACTCTCGCGAGAGCATTAATCCTTTCCAAAATAGACTACTGCAACGCCCTCTACCTGGGCACCAGCCTCAAAAACATTAATAAATTACAAGTAGTACAAAACAATGCTATCAGAGCTGCCCTTAACATTCCCAAAAAAGCACACATATCCGAGACCAGACGTAACCTACACTGGCTCCCTGTCAAGCACAGAATATCCTTGAAAACGCTTGCCCTAACACACAAAGTCAGGGCTAACCTTGCTCCAGCATACCTCACTAACCATTTCAGACCTCACTCTGCCTCGAGACCTCTTAGAGCAGCCCAAACCAACACCTTAACCATACCAAGATTTAAACTCCACAACTCAGGTGGAGCCAGCTTCCCGGTACAAGCATCCAAACTATGGAACACCATCCCCCCACATCTTCGTGCAGAACCTTCATTTAACCGGTTCAAACAGAGCACGAAGTGTTGGCTCCATAACACGGACCTCTGACAGCCTAACTTAGCCTCTTGATCTTGAGCCACTCTCCTGGAATTATTATCTCCGCGCATGCACTTGCTTATTATGCCAGTTCCTACCTGTAACCATTTTGGAACTTGGCCGACTGTATTGTCTTGACTGCACACCTCTGTAACTGCAACGTAACTTTGCTTAACCGCTCACTTGTAACCAGCTTTGTAACCAGCTTTACCTTATGCGCCCTTATGCCGCCGGGCCAGGCTGCGCTTTATAAATAAATAAATACAAAATAAATACAAATAATAAATCTGTGTGGGATTGTGTACACCCTCTTTTCTGTCATAACTCCTTCTCCTCCTGTGCTGGCAACTGCTCTCATCCCCATGCTATTACTGAATACTCTGAGATGTTAGGAACTGGGAAATAAGCGGTCTGTTTGGACGCTTGATTCCGCGGCGGCCTTGCCGATTGAAACTTCATCTGTATCATTTGTATGGGCAGTGCATTTAACCACCATCATTATGGAGGGCTGGTAAAGCGCTTCAATCAGTTTATCCAGCAATGCTGCTTGTTGGACCAGGGACCGGTAAGCCATCCTAAACCCTAACTTTTTTTACCTTGCAAGCCCAGAATGCACTGTTTCTGTTAAGTAGGCCGAATCTGAATAAATGGTTGTCCGGCACCCCTGGGAGTCTAGAAGTGCTTCAGTAAGCCCTATGAGCTCCACTGCCTGGGCTGAATAATGCATAGGCAGCCTTTTTTGTACCAGTACTTTGTACTCACCATCCATTAGTCGAACAACTGCTGCTCCTGTATGTCTCAGGCCTGTCCCCTGGTCAATGGAGACTGAACCGTAAAAAAAAGTATCCCCCCCTCAAGCGAGCTATCTTTTGCTTTTTGTATGTCTTCCTCCTCCACCCCTTCAAATGTCACATAGTCATGCTTAGCGCTATCTTCCTCAGGACACAGTTTTGTCAGGAAAGTGGCAGGGTTTACTGTCTAGCCCAGCACTATATGGATGTTTGGGCTGGATAAAATGAAAGCATATGTGAATGCCCGCTGTGTGGTTAGCATTGATTTAGATCATTCTAGTGTGGAAAAAACTGCATGCTCCACATACAATGTTACCGAACCCCCAATGGTAATTGTGGAGCTTTTTTTATTGAGAATGCTGCAGCCGCTTTGCTTGCTCGCAAGAGAACTGCCCTTGTATTACTGAGTCTAGCATTCCACTCTATTAGGCCAATTGTCTTTGGCCCATAGTGTTCTTTTGAGTAAATACTGCCATCATCTTCTGACCATCAGAATGTGAGAACAATTAAAACTATTAAGTGTAGTCAGGGGTTGCCAACACTGGGGCGGTAGAAATAACCTCTTTCAGTTTGTTTACACTCATGAGCATGTCCTCTGTCCATGCTATCTTATTGTATGTCTTTTGTGCTTCTTTAAGGCTTTGCAACAAGTGCTTAGAGTACACAGCTTAATCTAGGATCCACGCTCTGCAGTAATTAAACAGCCCAAGGAACTTCTGCATTTCCTTGACAGTTTTTGGCCTCGGAAGCGATGCACACTGATGCAGCGCGTTGTGGTGTATTTTCTTCCCATGGACGGATATCAATTGGCCCAAGTAAAGAACCTCCTAGAGGCAGTACTGTAACTTAGCATTATCCACTTTGTACACTTTGGGCCTCATTACGACCCTGGCTGCCGCCTGTAATGATTTTTTACCGGGTCCAAGAAAAGGGCAATAACCGGGTCATGCCGACCTTTGCGGACCCGGTAATTGCCCTTTTCTTGGACCCGATAAAAATCAATCCCCATTCCCATTTGAGACCCATAGGGCTCAATGGGAATGGGGAGGATGCTAACAACGGGCCCATCAATGACGGGCCCGTTGTTAGCATCCTGGCCTGCTAGCGGATCCCGCTTTTAACATCTGGTCTGACCAGGCGTGAAAAGCGGGACCCGCGAGCAGGCCTTGTAATAGGGCAGCCCGTAATGAACAATGCCAGTCCTGTAACGGAAAGGTTCATTACGGGACCACCAGGGTCCTAATGAGGCCCATTATGTGTTAACAGCTTTAAGTGCATGTCAGTGTCCCTTCAGTACTGTTGTTCATTATCACTGCATACTAATAAGTCATCAACAGATTGAATGATAAATCTGGGTACCTGTATGTTTTCCAAATCTGCATGTAGTATTCTTTTAAAAATACTAGAGGATTCACAATACCCCTGTAGTAATCTTGTGTGCTTGTACTGCTTTCTCCTGTGCATAAATGCAGTGAGATATTGAGAATCTGGGTGGAAAATAAGTCATTTTTTAGGTCTACAATCATGAAATGTTTTGCTTGCTTTGGGATGCTGCACATAATGGTTGCAGGGTTAGGAACTACCTGAAATGCTGCCTACACAATGTAATTCAAGGGGCGGAGATATTATATCAGTCTCCAACTTGATCCTTTCACCTTTTTTATTGGGTATATAGCCATGTTGCATGGAGAGCTGGAGGACACAATAATCCCTTAGTATAGGAGTGTGAAAATTGAGTCTCTTATCCCTTCCTCTGCTTCTTTGGACAGTGGATATTGTCTCACATGGGGCAACACTGCACCTTGTTTGAGTGTGATTGCAACAGCTGCCACTCCCTGTAAGACGCCTACATCATGGGCACTGGTTGTCCATAACCTCTCAGGAACCAGTTCTAGGTCATTTTCAATGTAATGGGGTGCTTTTACAAGGACCATCATGGGACACTGAACTCGGTTTTGCACCATTATCTCAGAGGGTATGCAAATAGGCAGCCCTATATCTCCATCATCAACCCTTTCCTCAAACAATTCTGCATCTGTTAATTCTTTCAAGAGTTCTTTTGGCTCGCTGCACAATACGGTGTGCCAATCACACCCCTCTGAATCAGCCTTAACTACTACAATCCTCTTCTATGACACCACCAATCCTTCCAAGTCCAGTGAAATGACTGTCCCTGCCACATGCTTGGTGCACACAACAGGCCTAAAGAGAAAACCAGATGGTATTGGCCAACACACTTTTCCGACATGGGGCACTGCATTAAGTAAGACTGTAATCCCATACACAAACATAGTGGGATGAACAGGAATGCAGCAAACCACCACCTCCCCTCCTATGAGAGGATAGTTCAGTGGCAACCTCAGAAGCAAGACGACACAGCAACACAGGAATGATCCCTGGGTCCGCACTTAGAAACCTCTGGGTATTAAGGGCGTTATAAATAACCTATCATATCATGTTATCATATCATGTATTATCATCATGGCTCTCAAAGCACACATTTGCAGGGTAGCACATACCATTCCTCGATCTGTAATGGAGATGGTCATATTAAGTTTTCTCAAGATGTCACAGCCTAACAAATTTACTGCGGAGGTTTCCGAATATAATAAAGATGCACACACCACTTTGCCTCCTATTTTGATGGGTACTTCTTCTGTGAAAGGAACCGTTGCCACAGCCCCAGAGAAGCCTTGTGTGTCAAGAGTTTTACCTGATAATGGGAAGTTTCCTTGACTAACGCATGATTTAGTGGTACACGTCAACCATGAAGATGAATTGTTTATTTCCTATCTCAGAATCCATCAAGAGTGCCTCATCTGGTGGGTAGTCATGGACAAGACTGGGCATGCAAGAGCTTTCTGCATGCTGTCCGAATCAGGATGTGTATTTGTACCTGGGAAAGTGAAATAGTTGCCTCCCATTACGCTTACTCCTCTGTAATGTGTCACTGTCCCATTAGTCGTTTCTGCTACTGGGCATTTGGGCACCATAGGATTGATTGATTAATTGATTTGTTATTTATTATGTGCCTGTAAAAAAGTGTTTCACAGCGCAACAAGGCAAGTGAGGGGAAACAAAGGGAGGACAAGACAAATGATTTTACTAGGCCTAGTGTCATTTAGATCGTGAAAGTGTGCAACAAGAAGTGCAAGGGAGAGGATAGAGGGAGATGTGCACCCAGAGCAGCAGGGACCTGAGTTAAGTGCAAGGAAACCTGGGACTACAGGGTGCAATTCCAGCCCAGTAGTGCATGGTAAACAAGGCGGCAGTGGAAGGTGGGTCAGGCATGAAGTGCAGGGAGACTGGTCATGGGGGGGCCTGGTGTCCTGTAAAACTCAGAGGACACCGAGCAGCCAGTCAGCAGACAGAGCAGAAGCAGGAATAGGTTAGCAGGGGATAGGGAGCAAGATAGAAGAGGAGAAAAGGAGGTTCTGGCAGTGCATATTGTGTTGAGATGCAGGACAGGGTGAGCAGCTGTGCCCAAGTGGTGTGTGGTGGCAACTTTGTATATGCTCAGTATCTCATATGGTATTGACGTGGGCATTGGGGGTGCTGGAAAGTGTTGCTACTGTGGTGCTGGGACCGCAGGAGCATACAAATTGTATCCCACCCCTATCCTGCTCCTGCAGTCCCTCACAAAATGACCTATTTTTCTGCATCCCCCACACTGATATGGTCTTGCTTCCCCTCTCTGTCTCATTCCACTGAATCCACCCCATTCCTCCTTAAAACCTTCCTCTTCCTCGCCGCTGACTCCCTTGGTACCCCTCAGGGTACTGTGACTGAGACCCACTGTTCCATTGCCCTCCGTCAAGCTAGACCGTTGTTTTTTGTGTCCATTTGTGCCACTACCTGCTCTCCTGAGCCCATTTGAGTCACTGCCACGACCGCCCCTTCAACTGCTATTTTTGCTAACTTCTTCTGTACTAATTTCCCTTCCTCAGCCTGAAACCTCTGTGCTGTTTCCTTCTCTCTTTCTTTGATCCGCTTACAATGATGTATAATTTTAGTCTGTATTTCGGCCCATCCTTTTGGCGCAATACCCATTATCTTATCGAGAGCTTTCTGTACTTCCTTGGGCAATCCCCTCTTAATAACAAAATAGAAAAGCAGAACTGACCGATTCCACTCTTCCCCCATCTCTGCCATCCACATCTCCTGTCCATTCAAAATGTATTGAGCGGTATCTTCACCATACCCCATTGTATACTGCATTATAGACTCTAAGTCTGGTTTATCGAGTATGCCAGCCGAAGTTTGGTCCACACATGCGTTCAGATGTCGTTAAAGTACACCCCATCATATATGTCATCATCTATCTTGACTCCTCTATATCCAGCCTAAACCCAAACATCCCCTGCCTGATCCCCCACAATTACTACAAGCAAACATTTTATATCTCCTTGCTTTTCAAAAACATAGATCAATTTCCCAGCGCCTGCAGTGAGGGGCATGAGCACTTTGATTAGGTTGTTTTTCTCCATCTGAGCCCAAGATATACACTGCGCCCTCCCGGGGCCTTTATGAAATAATGACAACTGTGTGCTCACTCCCTTTCTCTCCCTCTGTCACTCGCCCTCCTTGCCATTGCTTCTCACCCAAATCTATTCCTCAATAGTGGACCCCACAAGCTATCTACCCTTGGGGTTCTTACTGGCATCTCCTCTTCGTCCTCTAATTTATGGACCGTGTCCCACTCTTCCACCCGCAACTCCCTATTTGTATCTCCATCTGACCTCAAGACTCCCGGCACCTGTTTAATCACACCTCCCCTTATCTTTCTCAATGTTTACACCCTTGATTGTGGTGCTATCTAATCTGAATACATTTTCTCCTGCCGTCCATTTGTCTAGTCCACACCCGGATTTGCTTCCTTCCTCACTAAGAGCCGTCAACCATGCCAACTCCAGCTGTGCTGCCTTCAATGCATTTTCTAACTCCTTTTGTGGTTTCCTATCAATCTCTCTCTCTCAATAATTGTCGGTACAGCAGTGTAAATATTTGCATGGTATGAGAGTGGTAACACAGATGGGGGTGGTGTTGTGGCTGTTGAGGGCACATATGTTGAATTGGTATATCCAGTGGCAGGTAGGGGTGGATAGCATCCGACAGGGGGCAGAGGTAACTGTTAATCCTTGGGTACTGCTGCTTTAACTACACTCAGGGTTAGGCTGTTAGCACACTGGGATTTACACTCATCATTGTCCTCTATGCCCTCAACCATTTTCTATCGTTCTAAAATCTCTTTCCTCCTTTGTAGCTTTTTACCTTTATATTTTACAGCCAGAAATGTGTACATGTGTTCCAGTATCCCTCTATTGATTGTACTCTGCTCTGGCCATGGGCGAAACATCCCCACTTTTGTCTCCACCACCCACTGCTCATGGTTGTTCCCAATGTTATCCTTATACAATGGCAATGCACTGCACATGTACTTTAATTGTGTAACAACCCTCATATTGAGAAACCTAATATACACAACGTCACACCATCTACAAACTATAGTTTGTCTGAGTGTTTCTACCAGTCATTCGCTCCCACTCCCCTGCAACCCGTATCAACACCCCCTTCTCTCACTCACTCCACACACACACACACTCGACAGACGCAACGCCCACACCACTTCCTCCACAGGCCCTCCCTTGGCCCCCTCCTACTACACAATACAAGTAAAAACACTAAAACAACAAGCTAAAACAATAAAATAAAATAACAAGCAGTACTTCATCGTATTCCCCCACCTGAAATATACTGGGAACAGTAATTCAAGCCCTCTAATTTTAGAGAGCCCCTACTTCTGTATTCTCTTTTCTTTTTTCAGAATATGGCGCCATCTTCCCCGTCCTTTTGGAATGGATCTCATTTCTCCATTTCTGCTCTTGTATACTTATAATAATAATACAAATATATGTAACTGCCACGTGGTCTTTCCACACTACTCAACTCAACCACAGATTAAGAAATGTACACATGATGTGTGTTGGATTTACAAACATTGTAATTAAGCAAGTGAACAGTGTCATTTTTGTTGGGTTTCAAGTGTGTGTATGAGACATAATGAATCGAAGAACTCACTTGCACACCCTGTTGCTTGTCTCCATGAATACCAGTCTGGCTTCAGAGCTGTCAGGAGCACAGAAACTGCTCAATTTAACATCTGTGAAAACCTGCTCTTCAACCTTGATTCCAACACCCCCTGTGTCCTCATCTTACTTGATATCTCTTCTGCCTTTGACACAGTCAACCATGCATCCTGCTCAACTGTCTCCATGATCAACTGGGTATCGACAATCAGGCCCTGCCTTGGTCGACTTCTTTCCTCTCTGATTGACCCTCCCAGGTCCAACTTGGGTCCTTCCGCTCCTCTATCTCTATCTCTACCTGTTCCCCAGGGGCCTAACTTCTCTCCCTGGCTGTTCAACCAATACCTGGCTCTTCTTGCTCACTTCATTGCTGCTCTCTGTCCCAACTTTCAGAGCTATGCTGATGACACTCAACTCATTTTCGGGCTCCCTTCTGCCACCTCATCTCCGCTCATCTCTGACTGTCTGTCTGCTATCCAGGAGTGGTGTGCCGCCAATGGTCTCTGCATTAATTCCAGTAAGACGGAGATTCTCCTCATCGGCACACCTGCACCCTCCTTTCTTGTATCTCCCTTGGCCCTCTCCCTGCTCCCACCTGAGAGGCTAAAAACTACAAGGTCATCTTCGACGCCACACTCTCCTTCTCTCGTGACATCTCTGATGTCTCCAAGAAGTCACACTGCCAGCTACACCTCCTCAGAGGCATTCTTCCTTGCCTCTCCTTCACCCAGAGGCTCACTGTCTCCAGAGCTCTGGTTCTCTCTAGGCTGGACAACTGCAACAGCCTCTTTCTAAATCTGCCTGCCTCTTCTCTCTGCACTCTGCAAGTCATCCAGAACAGGACTGCGAGACCTGTCCTTGGCCAGAAGCCCAGGGATCGTATCTCTCCAGCCCTGAAATCTCTTCATTGGCTCACATGAGCTGCAAGTATTAAGTTCAAGACCCTTTGCATTATCCACAAGACCTTCTGGGGCCTGGATCCACAAGACCTTCATCTCTTCCTTCGGAAATACCTTCCTAATGGAGCTCTTTGCTCCTCCACCTCCAACTCCCTCAGGGTCAGTCGCTTCTCCAAGCAACAAGTTGGTGGTACATCTCTTTGTTCGGCTGGGACCTCCCTCTGGAACAGCCTCTCTGCCTCTCTGAAACTTGAGGAGAACCATCTTCGGTTCCGGAGCACCTCAAGACCGTCCTCTTTGCGTTTACCTTCTCTCTTCCTCTCCACTGTTGATCTCTGTCTGTTTTTGCACTGGGCATCTGGCCACCCTCTGTTTTCTGGCCCAGATCCCTGCCCGCTAAGCTGCATACCAACAGTTCCCCCGGCAACCCTGCACTTGGGTCTGTATCAGCAACCTACAGACCCCTTATCTGCACATATTGACACTCGTTGTCTGAGCTAAATTCTTGCACTTGCCACCTGCTGGCCTTACTTTCTGGTTTTGTTTTGATCACATGTTCAGCACTTTCCACTCCTCCCCTGCCCCTTGCACTGTCCCCCTTCCCTCTCCCCTGCACTTGCGCATTCTCAGTGTCACTGGGCCTAGAAAAATCGCTGTTTTTGTCCCCCTCCCTTGCCTCGTCACGCCTTGAAACACTTGTGTATGGGCGCAATATAAATAAAATATCATAATATATCACTTCTAGTGTTATAAGAAAAAGGGAGCAAAGAATGGCTGGTTTTCTGACTGCATCAATTGTAATCACAATAATAGGGCCCATAGTTGGGAAACTGTCTCAACAGCCAGTGCAGAGTCAGTAAGCACATTGGATGGCAAATCCTGGGAGTTAAGCCAAGAATTGAAAATAATACAGAAGTAACTGGATAAAGTCAGACTGGAACAGAAGAAGTTAGTTCAATACATAAATCAAACTGCTTTGACCTTCAATGAGCAGTCAAAACTATTAGACCATAGTATAAATATCATGATCAAGCACAACATGGTATTGTTGAACATCTTGAATGTGGTAAATCCTATGGAAAATGAGTTGACACAGTTTCTTCAGGACTTTCAAAATGGCGTGTCTCAGCTGGTACAGGGTCATATTCCTTTGTTTTTTGTGTCATCTGATGTCATCCGGCAAACGATTGCTATGATCGCAGAAAGAGAGATAAAAACAATTGAGGAGAAATTTGCTTTTGAAATGAGAAGAGCGATTCCCCTGTATACAAATGGGGAACAAATGTAGATGGGGTTTCTGTTGAGCATTCCATATATCAACCGAGAACTAATTTATCAGACTAAGTAGGTGCACAATGTGGATTTCTGATAGATTGACAAATATGTAAAAATTGTAAATACTGAAATGGGTGCTTTTTAAACGTGGACCATGTACTTGGCGCAATAAGTGCAATATGTGGTTTGTGGGCCGATCAGGGTGCTGCAGATTGGTGTGCAGTGTCTATAAGGAACCCTAGACCTGAAGAACTAGCACATGCAAAATTGATTTGGCACAGGTGGCTGGATAATACTTGTGCAATAAATCATAAAATTACACATCTTAATCTGGTCCATTTGTTGTCAAACCATTACGGTAGAATGTGTTTTATACGGCAATACACAAGGATACTGTAGTAACTGTCAGGCGGCTAACGTTGTTTCATGTGAATGGGGACTTGTGGGAATGTAAGTCGGAACAAAGGGAGTTGTTCCAAAGAAATATGTTTCCCCTAGACCCTGACATTGAGTATTTATTGAAGCATACACCTCTATGTACAATATGTTGAGCATACAAAAGGATGATATCACAATGAGTGACTTCAGTTCAACACATGGGGTACCTGGCAATGCATAGAGAAGGGATTGGTGATCATAGGTGTGAGTACATGAATTTTAGCCCAAAGTGTTGGTGCTTATGCAAGAGTCCTCCTGTTTAATCAGTGTCCTCCGCAGAAGAATTGGGGAGACATAGTGAGATTGTGAGCAGGTACCAACATGACAGCATGTGTTGTGTGTGTGATGGGGCTAGGTTACAGTCTGTAGCCCTTAATAAAAATACTAACGTTGTAGAAAGCAAACATTGAAGCACATGCTATGTGTAGCATTAGGAACTAAAAGGGGATGATTTTGGGGTAGTAACAGCTAATGTAGGGGTGGTTTGTGTAGGTAGATTTGTAGGCCATGAATAAAAAATGTGGCAGGCGCATGGACAACATGCTGGCTGATTTTACCAATTTCAGAAATATTGCAAAATTGAGAGTTAACACCAGTCCTTTGCAAGGCAGAGCACATGCAGCCTAGGGCCTTGAAAATACATGTTCATTGTTCGTACTAAGCGAGCAGAGGTAGAATGGGCAGGATGTTTCATTTCTTTTCCAAGCACAGGATTAAACAATGGGCAGGAATATAGCTTGCCAAAAACCCAGGAATTTTAGCTGAACCAAAAGGGGGTGAAATGGGTGCGAGAAGGCATTGGAAGATTCTCGAATGTAACAACATGTGATAAAGTTGGAGGTGGCTTCATGAAATGGGAAGGCTGGTAACAGCTGACATCACCAAATAGTAGGGAAAAGATGTTCAGAATCTATATGTGATATACCAGTAAGGGCTGGATTGTGGGGAAGGGATATAAGTTCCTAGGAGAGGCAGGATGAGGTATTTTGGGCTTTTGCTGGTTGGGTTTGGACTGGATTCACAGCTGATATTTGGCTTGCTGAAACTTGAAAACTGGATTGAGCTTTAACACATACTGACTTCTAGGAAGGCCTAGGGCTTTTGGTTGCCGAATTTTGAATGAAATCTGGGGCTTACCAGAAAGCTTTTGCCATCTTGTTTGTGTTGATTGGGTTGGCTCGATCAGTGTGCTGTTCTGAGATACCGAGGCCTTGAAAACTGCTGGGTGGCGCCTTTGAACTGATGATAGCTCTGGGTAGCTGACCATGTGACAGATTTCTGAGCAGCAGAGTGCCCTGGGATCCTGTCAGCTGGGAGGTGGGGGCTGCTGCAAAGTCAAACCCAGGTTGCAGGCAGACCAAAGGGTCTGACTTCACCAGAGTCACAAGTGAAATAGAGTGAGTATTAACAGGGCCAACATTAGCTGTGAGTCTCTTGCAGGGTTAATCTGGCAAGATGTCAAATTGACCTAAGAGGCATAACTCCCTTTATTTCTAAGGTACGCAGGGATAAAATTAGTTGCCTACATCTAAATTAGTTTTGATTGTTCTGCTATGCAGGAGAGTCCCTAATATCTCTAACCCAATCTAACCCAATCCTTAGTTAAGGGCAGGAGGTAGATTGGAAATGAAGCTGTAGCTATAATGCATTTGCTTCCATAGTACAGATCTAGCGGTAACCCTTTCAGTGCTGCCGGTGGGTTGCCACCAGACCCGTAAATATTTACTGGTGCCTGACTTCCCGGTGCCACTGGGAGATTACAACCCCGGTGGCCCAGAAAGTCAGGCGCTAGTAAAATGTAAGTCCCCATTCCCATAGAGTCCCAGATGACTCTATGAGAGTGGGGACACGGACGCACTGACACTGTTGTTGTGCTTCCGTGACCGGTCTGCCTACCGTGGCTGCTGTGCCCACAGGGTCAGACCTGTCAGGCACTGTGGCTCCGGTAGGAAGACCTGTAATATGGCGGTCCAGAAACAACAGTGCCGGTAAGCTTACCAGCACCTTTGTTTCCGGACTGGCAGGGTGATAATGAGGCCCAGTGTGTCTCCTAATCTCTTCCCTAACTTAATAGTAAGTGGTGGGTGGGTGCACAAATAAGGGTGAAATTGTTTCATGACATGTTACACTCATTATTAATGAATATCAGTTAGGGTGTTGGAACTGATATAATATTGTTTCATCCTCATTGTGTATGTTGGCCTATGCCCAGTCGCTTTGCGAGGAAATCCGTATTGCAAGGTCGTGACCTTAAGTGAAACAAGCCTCCATTTTAGGTTAAAGCCGCCATTTTAGTTAATTGTACAAAGTCACCCTGTGGCCTAAAATGGCCGTCTTCTGTTCTCTTGTTCTTGCTTTACTTTAACCTCTTCAACCTCTGTAGGAGAGTTAATGTCCAACCTGCCTTCAGGCTACATGTTAGGGTCATGTAGACCTTGTCCTTTGTTGACCTCGGGATCAGGAGATTACTTGAATCGGTGATGTTAACCTACAAGTATACAAGAACAATAATGCTGTCCAAACACGATATGTGAAACATCTAAATGATCTGTATTAAAGCAATATGTAAAAAGTGCAAAGTTAAACCTAGTGAATAATAGTGTGTGTTAGCAAAGGTATTGAAAAGTAAACCGCATGCACGAGATATGTAAATTAGGAAACGAAACTGGCACGACCCTAGCCCAGTACATGATTAACTTGTAAGGGGCTGGACTTCGTTATAACAAACTGTATAAATACGCTGATGTCCAGCTAGCAAATCCTTCTCACTGCTCACATTGAACCCTGCTGGTTGTCTCTGTGATGTATTGACGGCCAAATAGCTATTTGTGTACTTTGTTTTGTAACTGTTCAGTTTTGTAATAAAGATTCTGGGAATCTTTACAAGCCTGTGTCGGTGTATTTCTCTTTGCATGGTGTAAAAGCCTTAATATTATATTTTCTGATTCCACAGATGGCACCCGAATAGGGACCCTCAAGATCGACTTCGTCTCGTTGAAGGTTGGCTCGGCTATCGGACCAGGATCGGATTGTGCCAACAGAAACGGCCACTCTGGACGAGAAGTGAATTACTCGACTGAACTGCACGATCCGATCCCTGAACGGTGAGCTGTAGCCCGAGATGACGTTTTGATGAGGGTCCATATATCGAGGTGGGTAAATTTGCCGAAATCACCAGACATGTGGGTCCTTAGCATTGTCCTTAGTAACCGGATCGGGCCTCCCAGTCCTTTAGTCAGGTGAATCGTGACCCGATTCTTAATATAACCCTGACAATTTGAATTTGGCTCATTGTACTCGCGAGCACAATTACTTGACCAGGTAACAACAGAACTTTGATATGCCTGGGAAATTGTCTGCCTGCTTTAGGGCATTATTCCGCAGTGACAGACAATCTTTGGAAGATAGTCGTCCCGCACCACAGGAGGGGTCACCGGCATGTACTATGTACTGTAAGAAAGGCTTTGGTAGTATAGCATTTAATGACATTTGGCACAGACAGACCAGACATAATTCTAATCTTTGGTGGCCAACCAATGGTAGCTTTGAAATCCCTCGTATAGAATATCTAGAGTCTGTATTAGTAAAGAAAAAGGCTAGACCTGCAGCATTTGACGCATTGCATAGTTGGAAAACAGAAGCTTTGCAGCAACAAAAGAGTAGAGAGAAACATATGCGTAGACATATGAAAGTGTCGAAAAGGCACGGTTATATGATGAAAATAAACAATTGGAGTCAGTTAGGAACACGGATAGGGCGTTTCAATTAGGCATTCAGAAAATGTACCCTTCAAAAGATTTTCATATGTCAGATGAATTGATTAATAAACTTTTGCATGAACGAAGGCCCGGTGCCTCCCCGCTACCTCCGTACGTCCTTCCTCCTGGCGCTTTGCCCCTTCCCATTGTTATTCCCCCTCCTATAGTTCCTCCGGCCCTCCCTGCTGTTCTTCCTGTTCTTCCAGCTGTCGCTCCTTTGCCTGCCCCCTTTCCTCCACCTGTTGATATTCAGAATGTGCCTATTCTTCCTCTTCCAAGTGATTCCGGATCGCTTGTAGTAGACCAGGGAGCGAGACCAAGGGTTGTGACTCGTAATACTGTGTCCCCAGAAAAAAAGAATGAATTCACTTCTTGGGCTAAACATTGCATGGAGAAGGGTGAACAAGCCGATGTTTATTTAGGGATTAGGGATTTATTTGACTATAATGTGGAATAGATTAAACGATGTAGATCTCCCACAAGGGTTACAGGATTCGAACACCTTAGCGTTGTCCAGAGATACTGCGTCAAAGTATATAAGCATGTCGAAAAGATTTTTGAGTATAGAAAGGAGTTGGAAGGGTTACAGAATGAGGAAGCAGATGGTGATAGTTTGGGTATTATGTTTTTACAGAAACGTTTTTCTCCTCGCCGTGAATTAAAAGGTGAGGAAGCGCGAATTTGTACAAAGGATGCAATAAGATGGATTTTGGATATGTCGATAACTCCAGATGAAGTATATGACACATATAGTCAGTATACGTTAGAAATGCAAAAGAAAGTGATACAGGTTATGGTAGAATACCTGCAGAATGAGTGAGTAAAAAGAAAGATTTGTTGTCCTGCAAAATTGTTGAGTGTTTATAAGAGAGCCTTTTCGATTGATACTTCTTCGACTGCCTTAGCGCTTGATTTGGCTCTGTTGCTTAGTAAGCGTTCGGAGCTACCTACTTCTCAGTTGCCGATGAGAGAGGTCCCTCCGACATTTGTCCCAAAAGTTGAGATCACGGCCGATGCTGGACGAGGAATAATCGCGGTGGACATTCCTGCACATTACGTATCACAGTTTGTTCACGTCCCGTTTTCACGACAGGAAGTGAACACCATAAAGTAATCTATTCCCGATGGAAGAAAGAATCCGACCGGGTTCTATAAAGAAATAGAGTCGGTCTTACGATCATCGGTATTCACCTTAAGTGATATTGATTTATTATTTCCCATACTCCTGCCAGTTGATTTGTGGAAACACATTAGGACTGTTTATGATGTACCTGGGTTAGGAGATACATGGGATAACATGTTTAGACTCGACAGAAAAAGACCAGCTGGCGAGTGACCACCCCGAATGATATTAACTTTGCCAGATAGGATTATTGTAAAATTAAAAACTATAGTTCCTGAAAAAAGAATCATTTGTAACAAGCTTACGGCCTGTGTCCAATGAAAGTCTGAGGGTGCTACCGATTTCTTCAATCGGTTCGAACACGAATTTTCAGATTTCAGTGGACAAGACTTAGGCACAGAGTCAGGGAAAAGGCTGTTTGTCGACAAATTTGTATGTGGATTGCTGCCTGACATCCAGTTACAAATTATGTCTTCCGAAAGCGCTTGGCAGGCGAAGTCTCAATCAGAAATATTGCATATGGCTCAGTACTACGAAAATCGTGTGAATAATGAAAAGGAAAACATGAAAAAAAAAGAGTGACCTGAAAACAAAAGTCCTATTACAACAGATTGTTAGAAACCCTATAGAGGGTAATCAAGTTAGAGGTCAGTACATTCCACAGGGAAGTACGCCCCTGGCTCCGGTAACTATTAACCAGTGTGCCTATTGTCGACAGGAAGGCCACTGGCGCGCACAATGTCCGACCTTGCAGCAAAGGTCCTTTGGAAACATGGGTAGACGATCCAGAGGTCGCCCAGGTGCAGGGGGCCCTGGCAGAGGTCAGCTTGCACCAGAATCACAGCAACCTCCTTCACAAGATAAGCACGTTTCGAATGTGGATAATAGAAACATTTTTGATCACCCTTCAGCCACGTACCTCTCTGAGGAGCTTCCTTTTGATAATATTCTGTTTCGCTAGGATTGCCCGAAGCAGGATTTGGAACCAACACCTATTCCCGTTCATCAGAAAGGCCCCTACGTTGAGATGGCGGTGGGAAATAGGAAGCATCTATTTTTAGTAGATACGGGAGCACAGAAATGTTCCATTGACCATTCACGGGTTCCAAATATTCCCCTGTCAGGGCAGTCCAACGTTTCCGTAGGGTTTTCAGGCACACCTGTAGTTTGTCCGGTCTCTTTGCCGGTACCGATAACACTGGGTCCCTTCACGGAGCAGTGTAGCAGTGTCCATTTCTACTTACCACAAACTGTGGGGAGAACTTGCTGGGGTTAAATTTGTTGAAAGAATTGCATGCAGTAATACATTGTTCTCCGGACGGAGTTCGGTTAAGAAGTTCACCTCAGCAATCACTTGCCTCTCAGTTTTTGACTCGACCTTTACCGCCAGAATTCAGTAATGTTCCGGAATGCTTATGGGCAATTGATGATAATGATGTGGGCATTCTTCAAATTGAACCTGTTAAAATAATTCTGAAACATGGAATAAAATTGCCTCGCATCCTGCAATATAAGATCTCAGTTGAAGGCGAGCAGGCTTTGAAATGTATAGTTTCTGATTTTGTACATTGTGGAGAAATTGAAGAAATTACGGGTAGCCTATGTAACAGCCCCATTTTGCCATTATACAAAAAAGGTGATAATGCGATTCCCTTTCGGTTTATAATTGATTTACGTGCTATTAACAAAATTGTGGCTCCTCAATTTCCTATTGTACCTGAAGTTACAACAATACTAACCATGATTCCGGCTTCTGCCACTCACTTTAGCGTTGTACACCTCAAAAACGTATTTTTCAGTATCCCTATACACAAGGATAGTAGGTATTTGTTTGCGTTTACCCTAGGTGGATGCTCGTTCACATTCACTCGTGCACCACAAGGGTACACTGAGAGTCCAAGAGGCCGATTCATGGAATAATTAGCGCGGCGCAAGTGGGCAAAAACGTGCGAATCGCAGTGGAATAGCGAAAATCGCAGTGAACGTGCGAAAATCGCACGAAAAGCAGCGCACGTCGATTCATGGAAGGCCGTGCGCGAGAAAACCAGCGGATGTGCGAAAAAAAAGTGCGCGGCGCACGTTGGCGCACATTGGCGCACAGGCCATCTAACAGCGTGCGCCAGGTCACAGCGAAAATCGCACAGGCCACAGCGAAATTCGCACATATCGCGGCGCACGCAATAAAAGTAGGCGGAACACGGGTGTAACACTCGGAATGGGGAACAACTTGCCAAAACGTGGGCGTCACGGGGGAAGTACAGGGCACAAGTGCGCGGAACGCCCACACGCTCGCCTACAACACGTATTCATGGAATAGAAAAGGGGAAAAAAGCGCACGCTCAAACCAGCGCACAGGCACAAACACGACCGCCACAAGAAAGGAGGCGGTAGCGTCTCTGCGGCTGTAAGAAATGTGCGCCAAAAGGTGCGCCAACAAATAGCACCTATATACTGCCATGATGAATGTCCCATACTGTGGCCCTCCAGGAAAAATGACGTGCAAAGGGGTACCCACAAACACGGACACCCGCTGACAAAAAATACGTGTGCATGTATACCGGGGTGCGCGGGAAGTGTCACACGCGATTTGCAGGGTACGTGCATCA
This sequence comes from Ambystoma mexicanum, assembly GCF_040938575.1. Classification (NCBI taxonomy): domain Eukaryota; kingdom Metazoa; phylum Chordata; class Amphibia; order Caudata; family Ambystomatidae; genus Ambystoma; species Ambystoma mexicanum. The sequence continues at coordinate 881,217,331 of NC_090929.1, read as the reverse complement.
CAGGGGTTCGCGTGAAGTTATTCACACGATCGGGCCTGGGGGAGCGGGCTACGTGTATTACAGGGGTTCGCGTGAAGTTCCTCACGCGATCGGGCCTGGGGGAGCGGGCTACGTGTATTACAGGGGTTCGCGTGAAGTTCCTCACGCGATCGGGCCTGGGGGAGCGGGCTACGTGTATTACAGGGGTTCGCGTGAAGTTCCTCACGCGATCGGGCCTGGGGGAGCGGGCTACGTGTATTTCAGGGGTTTGCGTGAAGTTCCACACGCGATCGGGCCTGGGGGAGCGGGCTACGTGTATTACAGGGGTTCGCGTGAAGTTCCACACGCGATCGGGCCTGGGGGAGCGGGCTACGTGTATTACAGGGGTTCGCGTGAAGTTCCACACGCGATCGGGCCTGGGGGAGCGGGCTACGTGTATTACAGGGGTTCGCGTGAAGTTTCACACGCGAATAGCCTGGGCGCGTGAATTTGAGGGGTGCGCGGGAAGTTCCTCACGCGATCGGGCCTGGGGGAGCGGGCTACGTGTATTACAGGGGTTTGCGGGAAGTTCCACACGCGAATAGCCTGTGCGCGTGTATTTCAGGGGTTTGCGGGAAGTTCCACACGCGAATAGCCTGGGCGCGTGTATTTCAGGGGTGCGCGGGAAGTTCCACACGCGAATAGGCTGGGCGCGTGTATTTCAGGGGTGCGCGGGAAGTTCCACACGCGAATAGCCTGGGCGCGTGAATTTGAGGGGTGCGCGGGAAGTTCCTCACGCGATCGGGCCTGGGGGAGCGGGCTACGTGTATTACAGGGGTTCGCGGGAAGTTCCACACGCGAATAGCCTGGGCGCGTGTATTTCAGGGGTTCGCGGGAAGTTCCACACGCGAATAGCCTGGGCGCGTGTATTTCAGGGGTGCGCGGGAAGTTCCACACGCGAATAGGCTGGGCGCGTGTATTTCAGGGGTGCGCGGGAAGTTCCACACGCGAATAGGCTGGGCGCGTGTATTTCAGGGGTGCGCGGGAAGTTCCACACGCGAATAGCCTGGGCGCGTGAATTTGAGGGGTGCGCGGGAAGTTCCTCACGCGATCGGGCCTGGGTGAGCGGGCTACGTGTATTACAGGGGTTCGCGGGAAGTTCCACACGCGAATAGCCTGGGCGCGTGTATTTCAGGGGTTCGCGGGAAGTTCCACACGCGAATAGCCTGGGCGCGTGTATTTCAGGGGTGCGCGGGAAGTTCCACACGCGAATAGGCTGGGCGCGTGTATTTCAGGGGTGCGCGGGAAGTTCCACACGCGAATAGCCTGGGCGCGTGTATTTCAGGGGTTCGCGGGAAGTTCCACACGCGAATAGCCTGGGCGCGTGAATTTGAGGGGTGCGCGGGAAGTTCCACACGCGAATAGCCTGGGCGCGTGTATTTCAGGGGTGCGCGGGGAGTTCCACACGCGAATAGCCTGGGCCCGTGTATTTCAGGGGTGCGCGGGAAGTTCCACACGCGAATAGCCTGGGCGCGTGTATATCAGGGGTGCGCGGGAAGTTTTACACGCGAATAGCCTGGGCGCGTGTATTTCAGGGGTGCGCGGGAAGTTTTACACGCGAATAGCCTGGGCGCGTGTATTTCAGGGGTGCGCGGGAAGTTTTACACGCGATTTCTGCACGGTACGTGTATTTCAGGGGTGCCGGGGAGTCCCACATGTGATTTGACAGTGTGGGTCCTCCCAGGTGTACCCTGTACACCCTCCACGGCCCCTGCAGGCAGCCCACACCACAGGGGACTACCCTGCATCCCTGGTCATGTCCCGCAGGCAGCCCACCCAACATGGGCATGCCCCCCAGCAAAGGCACATGTCTCCTTGAACTAATGAACACCAACACATGTCCCCTTGCACCCCCACCCCCCAGCACTGTGGGGCACATGCCAGCAGTCCCCCACCCATGTCCAACTCATGTCCCCCACCACCCCCACCCCCCAGCACTGTGGGGCACCTGCCAGTAGGCCCCCACCCATGTCCAACTCATGTCTCCCACCACCCCCACCCCCCAGCCACCAGGGTCACCCTCCACCAGGGCCCCACTCATGTCTCCGACCACCCCCACCCCCCAGCACTGTGGGGCACCTGCCAGCAGGCCCCCACCCATGTCCAACTCATGTCTCCCACCACCCCCACCCCCCAGCACTGTGGGGCACCTGCCAGTAGGCCCCCACCCATGTCCAACTCATGTCTCCCACCACCCCCACCCCCCAGCACTGTGGGGCACCTGCCAGCAGGCCCCCACCCATGTCCAACTCATGTCTCCCACCACCCCCACACCCCAGCACTGTGGGGCACCTGCCAGCAGGCCCCCACCCATGTCCAACTCATGTCTCCCACCACCCCCACCCCCCAGCCACCAGGGTCACCCTCCACCAGGGCCCCACTCATGTCTCCCACCACCCCCACCCCCCAGCAGTGCAGGGTCACCCTCCACCAGGGCCCCACTCATGTCTCCCACCACCCCCACCCCCCAGCACTGTGGGCCACCTGCCAGCAGGCCCCCACCCATGTCCAACTCATGTCTCCCACCACCCCCACACCCCAGCACTGTGGGGCACCTGCCAGCAGGCCCCCACCCATGTCCAACTCATGTCTCCCACCACCCCCACCCCCCAGCCACCAGGGTCACCCTCCACCAGGGCCCCACTCATGTCTGCCACCACCCCCACCCCCCAGCAGTGCAGGGTCACCCTCCACCAGGGCCCCACTCATGTCTCCCACCACCCCCACCCCCCAGCAGTGCAGGGTCACCCTCCACCAGGGCCCCACTCATGTCTCCCACCACCCCCACCCCCCAGCACTGTGGGGCACCTGCCAGCAGGCCCCCACCCATGTCCAACTCATGTCTCCCACCACCCCCACACCCCAGCACTGTGGGGCACCTGCCAGCAGGCCCCCACCCATGTCCAACTCATGTCTCCCACCACCCCCACCCCCCAGCCACCAGGGTCACCCTCCACCAGGGCCCCACTCATGTCTCCCACCACCCCCACCCCCCAGCAGTGCAGGGTCACCCTCCACCAGGGCCCCACTCATGTCTCCCACCACCCCCACCCCCCAGCAGTGCAGGGTCACCCTCCACCAGGGCCCCACTCATGTCTCCCACCACCCCCACCCCCCAGCACTGTGGGGCACCTGCCAGCAGGCCCCCACCCATGTCCAACTCATGTCTCCCACCACCCCCACACCCCAGCACTGTGGGGCACCTGCCAGCAGGCCCCCACCCATGTCCAACTCATGTCTCCCACCACCCCCACCCCCCAGCCACCAGGGTCACCCTCCACCAGGGCCCCACTCATGTCTCCCACCACCCCCACCCCCCAGCAGTGCAGGGTCACCCTCCACCAGGGCCCCACTCATGTCTCCCACCACCCCCACCCCCCAGCACTGTGGGGCACCTGCCAGCAGGCCCCCACCCATGTCCAACTCATGTCTACCACCACCCCCACACCCCAGCACTGTGGGGCACCTGCCAGCAGGCCCCCACCCATGTCCAACTCATGTCTCCCACCACCCCCACCCCCCAGCCACCAGGGTCACCCTCCACCAGGGCCCCACTCATGTCTCCCACCACCCCCACCCCCCAGCAGTGCAGGGTCACCCTTCACCAGGGCCCCACTCATGTCTCCCACCACCCCCACCCCCCAGCACTGTGGGGCACCTGCCAGCAGGCCCCCACCCATGTCCAACTCATGTCCCCCACCACCCCCACCCCCCAGCACTGTGGGGCACCTGCCAGTAGGCCCCCACCCATGTCCAACTCATGTCTCCCACCACCCCCACCCCCCAGCCACCAGGGTCACCCTCCACCAGGGCCCCACTCATGTCTCCCACCACCCCCACCCCCCAGCACTGTGGGGCACCTGCCAGTAGGCCCCCACCCATGTCCAACTCATGTCTCCCACCACCCCCACCCCCAGCACTGTGGGGCACCTGCCAGCAGGCCCCCACCCATGTCCAACTCATGTCTCCCACCACCCCCACCCCCCAGCCACCAGGGTCACCCTCCACCAGGGCCCCACTCATGTCTCCCACCACCCCCACCCCCCAGCAGTGCAGGGTCACCCTCCACCAGGGCCCCACTCATGTCTCCCACCACCCCCACCCCCCAGCACTGTGGGGCACCTGCCAGCAGGCCCCCACCCATGTCCAACTCATGTCTCCCACCACCCCCACACCCCAGCACTGTGGGGCACCTGCCAGCAGGCCCCCACCCATGTCCAACTCATGTCTCCCACCACCCCCACCCCCCAGCCACCAGGGTCACCCTCCACCAGGCCCCCACTCATGTCCCCTATCACCCCCACCCCCCAGCCACCAGGGTCACCCTCCACCAGGCCCCCACTCATGTCTCCCATCACCCCCACACCCCAGCAGTGCAGGGTCACCCTCCACCAGGCCCCCACTCATGTCTCCCACCACCCCCACCCCCCAGCAGTGCAGGCTCAACCTCCACCAGGCCCCCACTCATGTCCCCCTGCACCCCCACCCCCCTGCCACCATGTGCAGCCCCCACCAGGTCCTCACAATCCCCAATCATGTGCGTAATGGTCAGCCTCCACAGCCAAAAAGACCTACCAAGTAACCCATTCACCCACATGGAAATGGAAATCACATGTTACACCCCCAATGTACATGAAGCAAATGAACCCATGTCCGTCACACACATATTTTCAAATTGAATGGGAAAACACACAACATGACATGCATGAAACCAATGAGATGAAACCACACAGTGAACAATGTAAAAAAAAATGTATTGAAAAAAATACAAATGCCAAAGAAAGAAAACTAACTACAATGTAAATGTGAAAAAATAAGCTGCATGTCCGCATAAAAACACAAATCTAGAAAATCAAATCAAAAAAATTATGTCCAAAGTTAAATGTAAAAACTCTCCATGCAACAAAGAACTATGTACAAAAATAACAAGGGTCCATCATCACAACTGAACTAAGGAAACCTCCTAAAAAACCTACCTAAATATCAACTATATACAAAAAGTGGAGCAGTGTCCGTCGACTCCAAATAATAATAAGAACGAAAGGAAACCTAAAACTAAAGAACTATATACAAAGGCGGCGGGCAAGTCCAGCGGCTCACTCTGTGGTGTTCCGGGCCAGGGCATCATCGAACTCCTGTTCGATGTCCCGGAGGCGGTCCAGTTCCATGGCCCCGAGGGTCCGCAGGGACGACGCCGTGTCCTCCTCCAACCCCCTGCGGATAGCCTCGAGGCACTCGGCCCGCCTCAGGGCCCTCCGCATGGAGTTCTCCGCCCTGACCATTGTGAGCCGCGCCTCTTCCGCCCGCCGCCGCTCCGCACCTATGGCGTGGCCCAACCGCTGCCACACGGAAGACACTCTCTGTCCTGGGTCCTCCTGCCCTCCGGCCGATGCCTGCCCCTCCGATGTCGAAGGCCCCGAGCCTTCATGGCTCCCACCATCTTGCTGCTGCTGCTGCTCTGCCTCTGCCCGTGCACTGCCTCCTGCTGCCTGCACATCCTCCGCCGGCTGGGGTGCACCTGTTGATGTGGCCACCCCTGCTGGACGTCCGACTCCCGACTGTGGCAGGGATGCCTCCTCCACCAGCCTGGCCGCACTGTCAGAGGCAGCTCCACAGGGCACCCAGGTGACTGATGGGTGGGAAGATGGCACAGAGGACGACTGGCGCGTAGGGGGTCCAGTTGAGGAGGGGGTCGGAGCAAGCCCCATCAGACAGCGGAATCCGGCCTGGGTGACCTGTCCCAGCAGGCTGACGTGGTCAACGAGCCATTCGAGATGACGTGCAGTCTCTCCATGAAAAGACTGCAGGTCACCTCGCATGGCCCGTTGACGCAACGCCACACCAGCCAGGACAGGCTCAACCCGGTCCTGGATGGCCACGTCCGCAGGCAGAGGAAGGCCAGTTGACGTCAGCTCATCCCCTGCCTGAAAACGGGTCTGGACGTAGGCATCCCTGCTGGTGCAAGATGATGCAGGGACAGGATCGGGGACAGGATTGCACACAGGCACCTCCGCGGCCGCCTGTGCTGCCTCCTGTCCCTGGTCCTGGACTGCACCACTAGCACCAGTGGGATCCCCACCTCCAGACCCTGTCTCTGGTGCTTGCGCGGCCCCCTCCTCCACCAAACCCCCCACCAACCTGGATGACTCTGTGCCATCTTCCCCTGTTGGGCCCTGTGGGGTCCCAGCTGCCCCTTCTGCTGCCGAGGAGTCCAACTGCAACCTCCGCCTCTTGGACCTCCCCCCGGCAGCTGCGGCCTGGGACGCGGCACCGGACTCCTCACTCCCCGACGAGATGACAACACGGGAGGGGAGCCGGGCCTTGCGTCTCCGGCTGGCGGTCGGATCCCCGCCGCTGTGCTCCACAGCACCTTCTCCGCCCTCTTCATCAGTTGACGCTGCAGACAGGGAGAAACAAAACACAGGCATCAGGGCACTGTACAATGGACACATACACGCATGACAGTTGCACATGAGTGGCATTGGCAAACCTCAGACATGCCATCACAATCCCCAACACACATGTCATTGCAACTGGCACACATGAGCCATACCACAGCCATATCGCAACTGCCACCACCATCCCCACACATACAACAGCATCAGCAGCCAAAGGGGAGCCATACATCACATGCAACACAGGAAGTGCACCACACATGTACACACACCACCACACTTGCATGCATGTCTACACCTCTGCCAAGTGTCGCACTGTTCAGACGGGCATCCATGTCACATCTGCCAATCAGGCTTCCACATACCGCTGTCACATGCATCCATGTAGCATCACTGTTGCACCTTTGACAAATACACACACATGCACATGTACACAGTGCTCATACATGCAGCCGAAAACAACATACATGCCTGACATCACGGACATGTCTACTTACATACACATTCATCCAAACATGTGTGCACGCACAACTGCATTTGCCATGCAAGCCCACACACACAAGCACCATCCATGTCTCACACATTACAGCCCTCGCATGTGTCAGCCCCACGGCCCTGTACACCCCCACCCATACTCCACCCCATACAAACAGATGTGCAACTGGCACAATGGGGAATGATCACCACACGCCCTGCTCACAACCAGGATGCATGTACACTCACCGCTCGACTCCAGACGGCTCTGCTTCTCTAGGACCTGGACGTGGAGCGCTGGGGATATGCGTTCCAGGACCCCCATCTGTTCTTCCGACAAGTGGCCCCGGCGCCCCTTGGCATCCGCTGCCTTCAAGAGGCGCCGGGCCTTGTTCAGGGTCCTGGACCTGAAGTCCTCCCAGCGCTTCCTGACATGTTGTAAGTCCCGGACTGCCACCCCCTCCGCGTTGATGGCAGTCACGATGTCTGTCCAGATCCGAGTCCGTCCTTCCTTGTCGGCGCGGGAACTTCCAAAGAGGGCATCATACTGCCCCAGGACTTGCTCCACCAGGACACCAACTTCGGTGGCACTGAAGCTGGTGCCCCTCTGCCTCTCTGGCCGGGGGTTGTCAGTGGTCACAGATGGTGTTAGCCCCGACATGACAACCCCAGAGGCAGGAGTGGGTGGGCAACTGGGTCCTGGGGCTGGGCTGTGGAGCGATGGAATTCCAGTCGGGAGTCTTCTGTTCCAGCAGGGGTGGTCACAGCAACAGCACCCCTGGCTGATGTGCAGGCAGCAAATGGCAGTGCACGTGGGCAGCAGGCAGTCAGGCAGCAGCAGATAGCAGGTGGGAGCGTGCTCGGGGCTCTGGGGGGCAGTAATTCGGCCTTCTGGGCAGGAGCGTGGTCTCCCGTGTGCTCACGCGTGGCCAGCTTGGTACGGAGTGAATTGGCACGTGAAAATCCTGCACGTCAGCGTGAAAACCGAGGAAAGGCCCTTAGCGCGTAAGCGCGTCAGCACGCATACGCGATTCCATTGGACCAAAGGCCCTCAGCGCGTAAGCGCGTCTGTGACGTGACCCGCACGGGTGTTTCCCACACAGCACGTGATGACAGAGCACACGTGGAAAGACTGCACGTCAGAGTCTCATCGCGTGTAATTGGACAAAAGTGCGTGTACACGCGATTGGCCTATGTACGTGTATATGAGGTGTGCGCGGACACTTACACACGCAAGTACGTCAGCGCACCTGTATCCCGGTGTACGGCCATTTCCACCAATCACACGCAATGAGACTCTGACGTGCAGTCTTTCCACGTGTGCTCTGTCATCACGTGCTGTGTGGGAAACACCCGTGCGGGTCACGTCACAGACGCGCTTACGCGCTGAGGGCCTTTGGTCCAATGGAATCGCGTATGCGTGCTGACGCGCTTACGCGCTAAGGGCCTTTCCTCGGTTTTCACGCTGACGTGCAGGATTTTCACGTGCCAATTCACTCCGTACCAAGCTGGCCACGCGTGAGCACACGGGAGACCACGCTCCTGCCCAGAAGGCCGAATTACTGCCCCCCAGAGCCCCGAGCACGCTCCCACCTGCTATCTGCTGCTGCCTGACTGCCTGCTGCCCACGTGCACTGCCATTTGCTGCCTGCACATCAGCCAGGGGTGCTGTTGCTGTGACCACCCCTGCTGGAACAGAAGACTCCCGACTGGAATTCCATCGCTCCACAGCCCAGCCCCAGGACCCAGTTGCCCACCCACTCCTGCCTCTGGGGTTGTCATGTCGGGGCTAACACCATCTGTGACCACTGACAACCCCCGGCCAGAGAGGCAGAGGGGCACCAGCTTCAGTGCCACCGAAGTTGGTGTCCTGGTGGAGCAAGTCCTGGGGCAGTATGATGCCCTCTTTGGAAGTTCCCGCGCCGACAAGGAAGGACGGACTCGGATCTGGACAGACATCGTGACTGCCATCAACGCGGAGGGGGTGGCAGTCCGGGACTTACAACATGTCAGGAAGCGCTGGGAGGACTTCAGGTCCAGGACCCTGAACAAGGCCCGGCGCCTCTTGAAGGCAGCGGATGCCAAGGGGCGCCGGGGCCACTTGTCGGAAGAACAGATGGGGGTCCTGGAACGCATATCCCCAGCGCTCCACGTCCAGGTCCTAGAGAAGCAGAGCCGTCTGGAGTCGAGCGGTGAGTGTACATGCATCCTGGTTGTGAGCAGGGCGTGTGGTGATCATTCCCCATTGTGCCAGTTGCACATCTGTTTGTATGGGGTGGAGTATGGGTGGGGGTGTACAGGGCCGTGGGGCTGACACATGCGAGGGCTGTAATGTGTGAGACATGGATGGTGCTTGTGTGTGTGGGCTTGCATGGCAAATGCAGTTGTGCGTGCACACATGTTTGGATGAATGTGTATGTAAGTAGACATGTCCGTGATGTCAGGCATGTATGTTGTTTTCGGCTGCATGTATGAGCACTGTGTACATGTGCATGTGTGTGTATTTGTCAAAGGTGCAACAGTGATGCTACATGGATGCATGTGACAGCGGTATGTGGAAGCCTGATTGGCAGATGTGACATGGATGCCCGTCTGAACAGTGCGACACTTGGCAGAGGTGTAGACATGCATGCAAGTGTGGTGGTGTGTGTACATGTGTGGTGCACTTCCTGTGTTGCATGTGATGTATGGCTCCCCTTTGGCTGCTGATGCTGTTGTATGTGTGGGGATGGTGGTGGCAGTTGCGATATGGCTGTGGTATGGCTCATGTGTGCCAGTTGCAATGACATGTGTGTTGGGGATTGTGATGGCATGTCTGAGGTTTGCCAATGCCACTCATGTACAACTGTCATGTGTGTATGTGTCCATTGTACAGTGCCCTGATGCCTGTGTTTTGTTTCTCCCTGTCTGCAGCGTCAACTGATGAAGAGGGCGGAGAAGGTGCTGTGGAGCACAGCGGCGGGGATCCGACCGCCAGCCGGAGACGCAAGGCCCGGCTCCCCTCCCGTGTTGTCATCTCGTCGGGGAGTGAGGAGTCCGGTGCCGCGTCCCAGGCCGCAGCTGCTGGGGGGAGGTCCAAGAGGCGGAGGTTGCAGTTGGACTCCTCGGCAGCAGAAGGGGCAGCTGGGACCCCACAGGGCCCAACAGGGGAAGATGGCACAGAGTCATCCAGGTTGGTGGGGGGTCTGGTGGAGGAGGAGGCCGTGCAAGCACCAGAGACGGGGTCTGGAGGTGGGGATCCCACTGGTGCTAGTGGTGCAGTCCAGGACCAGGGACAGGAGGCAGCACAGGCGGCCGCGGAGGTGCCTGTGTGCAATCCTGTCCCCGATCCTGTCCCTGCATCATCTTGCACCAGCAGGGATGCCTACGTCCAGACCCGTTTTCAGGCAGGGGATGAGCTGACGTCAACTGGCCTTCCTCTGCCTGCGGACGTGGCTATCCAGGTCCGGGTTGAGCCTGTCCTGGCTGGTGTGGCGTTGCGTCAACGGGCCATGCGAGGTGACCTGCAGTCTTTTCATGGAGAGACTGCACGTCATCTCGAATGGCTCGTTGACCACGTCAGCCTGCTGGGACAGGTCACCCAGACCGGATTCCTCCGTCTGATGGGGCTTGTTCCGACCCCCTCCTCAACTGGACCCCCTACGCGCCAGTCGTCCTCTGTGCCATCTTCCCACCCATCAGTCACCTGGGTGCCCTGTGGAGCTGCCTCTGACAGTGCGGCCAGGCTGGTGGAGGAGGCATCTCTGCCACAGTCGGGAGTCGGACGTCCAGCAGGGGTGGCCACATCAACAACTGCACCCCAGCCGGCGGAGGATGTGCAGGCAGCAGGAGGCAGTGCACGGGCAGAGGCAGAGCAGCAGCAGCAGCAAGATGGTGGGAGCCATGAAGGCTCGGGGCCTTCGACATCGGAGGGGCAGGCATCGGCCGGAGGGCAGGAGGACCCAGGACAGAGAGTGTCTTCCGTGTGGCAGCGGTTGGGCCACGCCATAGGTGCGGAGCGGCGGCGGGCGGAAGAGGCGCGGCTCACAATGGTCAGGGCGGAGAACTCCATGCGGAGGGCCCTGAGGCGGGCCGAGTGCCTCGAGGCAATCCGCAGGGGGTTGGAGGAGGACACGGCGTCGTCCCTGCGGACCCTCGGGGCCATGGAACTGGACCGCCTCCGGGACATCGAACAGGAGTTCGATGATGCCCTGGCCCGGAACACCACAGAGTGAGCCGCTGGACTTGCCCGCCGCCTTTGTATATAGTTCTTTAGTTTTAGGTTTCCTTTGTTTTTTCTTATGATTTGGAGTCGACGGACACTGCTCCACTTTTTGTATATAGTTGATATTTAGGTAGGTTTTTTAGGAGGTTTCCTTAGTTCTGTTGTGATGATGGACCCTTGTTATTTTTGTACATAGTTCTTTGTTGCACGGAGAGTTTTGACATTTCACTTTGGACAACATTTTTTGGATTAGATTTTCTAGTTTTGTGTTTTTATGCGGACATGCAGCTTCTTTTTTCACATTTACATTGTAGTTAGTTTTCTTTCTTTAGCATTCGTATTTTTTTCTAATACATTTTTTTTTACATTGTTCACTGTGTGGTTTCATCTCATTGGTTTCATGCATGTCATGTTGTGTGTTTTCCCATTCAATTGGAATATATGTGTGTGACGGACATGGGTTCATTTGCTTCATGAACATTGGGGGTGTAACATGTGATTTCCATTTCCATGTGGGTGAATGGGTTACTTGGTAGGGCTTTTTGGCTGTGGAGGCTGACCAATACGCACATTGTGAGGACCTGGTGGGGGCTGCACATGGTGGCAGGGGGGTGGGGGTGGTGGGAGACATGAGTGGGGGCCTGGTGGAGGGTGACCCTGGTGGCTGGGGGGTGGGGGTGGTGGGAGACATGAGTGGGGGCCTGGTGGAGGCTGCCCCTGCACTGCTGGGGGGTGGGGGTGGTGGGAGACATGAGTGGGGGCCTGGTGGGGGCTGCCCCTGCACTGCTGGGGGGTGGGGGTGGTGGGAGACATGAGTGGGGGCCTGGTGGAGGGTGCCCCTGGTGGCTGGGGGGTGGGGGTGGTGGGAGACATGAGTGGGGGCCTGGTGGAGGGTGCCCCTGCACTGCTGGGGGGTGGGGGTGGTGGGAGACATGAGTGGGGGCCTGGTGGAGGGTGCCCCTGGTGGCTGGGGGGTGGGGGTGGTGGGAGACATGAGTGGGGGCCTGGTGGAGGGTGCCCCTGCACTGCTGGGGGGTGGGGGTGGTGGGAGACATGAGTGGGGGCCTGGTGGAGGGTGACCCTGGGGGGTGGGGGTGGTGGGAGACATGAGTGGGGGCCTGGTGGAGGGTGACCCTGGTGGCTGGGGGGTGGGGGTGGTGGGAGACATGAGTGGGGGCCTGGTGGAGGCTGCCCCTGCACTGCTGGGGGGTGGGGGTGGTGGGAGACATGAGTGGGGGCCTGGTGGGGGCTGCCCCTGCACTGCTGGGGGGTGGGGGTGGTGGGAGACATGAGTGGGGGCCTGGTGGAGGGTGCCCCTGGTGGCTGGGGGGTGGGGGTGGTGGGAGACATGAGTGGGGGCCTGGTGGAGGGTGCCCCTGCACTGCTGGGGGGTGTGGGTGGTGGGAGACATATGTGGGGGCCTGGTGGAGGCTGCCCCTGCACTGCTGGGGGGTGGGGGTGGTGGGAGACATGAGTGGGGGCCTGGTGGAGGGTGCCCCTGCACTGCTGGGGGGTGTGGGTGGTGGGAGACATATGTGGGGGCCTGGTGGAGGGTGCCCCTGGTGGCGGGGTGGTGGGGGTGATAGGGGACATGAGTGGGGGCCTGGTGGAGGGTGCCCCTGCACTGCTGGGGGGTGGGGGTGCAGGGGGACATGAGCAGGTGTGCAGGGTAGTCCCCTGTTTTGTGGGCTGCCTGCAGGGGCTGTGGAGGGTGTACAGGGAACACCTGTGAGGACCCACCCAGCCTAATTGCGTGTGATAATTCCCGCACACCCCTGTAATACACGTACCAAGCCAAATCGCGTGTGATAATTCCCACGCACCCCTGTAATACACGTACCTGGCCAAATCGCATGTGAAACTTCCCGCATACCCCTGTAATACACGTACCCTGGCCAATCGCGTGTTGAACTTCCCGCGTACCCCTGTAATACACGTACCCTGGCCAATCGCGTGTTAAACTTCCCGCGTACCCCTGTAATATACGTACCCTGGCTAATCGCGTGTATAACTTCACGCGTACCCCTGTAATACACGTACCCTGGCCAATCGCGTGTTAAACTTCCCGCGTACCCCTGTAATACACGTACCCTGGCCAATCGCGTGTTAAACTTCCCGCGTACCCCTGTAATACACGTACCCTGGCTAATCGCGTGTTAAACTTCCCGCGTACCCCTGTAATACACTTACCCTGGCTAATCGCGTGTTAAACTTCCCGCGTACCCCTGTAATACACGTACCCTGGCCAATCGCGTGTTAAACTTCCCGCGTACCCCTGTAATACACGTACCCTGGCTAATCGCGTGTATGACTTCACGTGTACCCCTGTAATACACTTACACTGGCTAATCGCGTGTTAAATTTCCCGCGTACCCCTTTGATACACGTACCCTGGCCAATCGCGTGTTAAACTTCCCGCGTACCCCTGTAATACACGTACCCTGGCCAATCGCGTGTTAAACTTCCCGCGTACCCCTGTAATACACGTACCCTGGCCAATCGCGTGTTAAACTTCCCGCGTACCCCTGTAATACACGTACCCTGGCTAATCGCGTGTATTACTTCACGTGTACCCCTGTAATACACTTACCCTGGCTAATCGCGTGTTAAACTTCCCGCGTACCCCTGTAATACACGTACCCTGGCCAATCGCGTGTTAAACTTCCCGCGTACCCCTGTAATACACGTACCCTGGCCAATCGCGTGTTAAACTTCCCGCGTACCCCTGTAATACACGTACCCTGGCCAATCGCGTGTTAAACTTCCCGCGTACCCCTGTAATACACGTACCCTGGCTAATCGCGTGTATGACTTCACGTGTACCCCTGTAATACACTTACCCTGGCTAATCGCGTGTATGACTTCACGTGTACCCCTGATATGCACGTTACCCGCTTTGCGTTCCTTGTTTGGCTGCCCTGTAAACTGGTCCAGGGTTAGCGCAGCCCTTTGCGATGATTTAGCGATTTTGCTGGCTTTTCCTTGCGCGAGGGCGTTCTTGGGGGCGTTACTGGCGCTGCTGCAGGGTCGCTGCGATACTCTGCGCCACGGCTGGTTTGGGAGCATGAAATCCATGAATACGCTGTGCGCGGAAATCGGTTTTAGCGCACGTGCCTGGCGCAGTCAATCGCACGCGGACACTCTGCGCCAGCCGCTTGCGACACTTTTCTGCGAAATTCTATGAATTACCCTGCAAGTATTTATAGTAGGGCATTAAAGGAGCAGCTCGATACTCTCGAGTTGCCTACTACTTGCACGTTACTACAGTATGTAGATGATCTCCTCTTGGCTGCTGATTCTGAGAGTGCCTGTAAAGAAGGCACCGTCTTGTTGCTTTGTCATCTAGCGAAACATCGCCACAAAGCTTTACTCAAAAAATTCCAATATTGTTGTCAGGAGGTCGCCTATTTAGGCTATCTCCTTTCAAAGGAGGGAAGACGGTTGACACCTGAACGAATAAAGACTATTTCTGGCATGTCTGTCCCAAATATGCAGAAGGAAGTTAGAGCCCTGATAGGTAAGGGTTCTTACTGTAGATTGTGGATCCCTAACTTTTCGTTAACGATTAAACCAATGCTGACTTTGACAAAGAAGGGCATTTCTTTGCCATTGCCATGGACTTTGGAACACCAGTCAGCATTTGATTTGCTCAAATCAGCGCTGTGTTCAGCACCGGTTTTAGGAACTCCGAATTATGACAAGGCCTTTGTGTTGTATGTGCATGAATGTGATGGATGTGCTTTGGCTGTGTTAACGCAGGAACATGGAGGGAAGAATAGGCCATGCGGCTATTTCTCATCCGCCCTTGATCCTGCTGCATGCGCTTTGCCGAGATGTTTGAGAGCTGTTGCTGCTGCTGCTGCGTCTATAAAACAGAGTGAGGGAATGGTCCTGGGTCATGCGTTAACCCTAATGGTACCTCACTCTGTAGATATTTTATTGAATAGAACTCAAACGCAACATCTCACTTCTGCACTATTGACAAGATATGAACTGATCTTTTTTGCCCCCCACATTCAAATTCAGAGGTGTTGTGTATTAAATCCGGATGAACTTTTACCTGTCCCGCAAGATACTGTTGATGGTGACGAAACGTCACACCATTGCCTTTATGTGACAGAACAAGAGACTAAAGGTAGAATCGATCTGAAAGACAGGCCTTTGAATAACCCACAAGGAGAGCTATTTCGGAATGGCTCTTGTTTTAAACTTCCGAATGGTACATTCACGGCCGCTTATGCCGTTACTACTTTAAGCACGATTGTGGAAACCAAAAGAATTATGCATCATTCCACTCAGGCCGCAGAAATTATAGTGTTAACTCGAGCTTGTGAACTTTCTGAAGGGCTTACAGTAAATATGTATACCGATAGCCAGTATGCTTTTGGGGTGGTTCACAACTTCGGTAGACTTTGGAAAGAACAAGGCTTCTTGACCTCACATGGCACGAAAATTCAGCATGGCACTTTAATAGTGCGATTACTTTCAGCAGTCGCACTCGCTGTTCAGCTAGCTATCATAAAATGTGCAGCACATCAAAAAGTTACAGATGATATAGGGAAAGGGAATGCTTTCACTGGTCAGATAGCTAAACAAACTGCCACTGATTTTAGTTCAGATATGTATACTGTAAGAGAAACCATAAATATTTGCACTTTTGGTGAAAGTATCGAGTCTGTAAAAGACATTCAAGCAGATGCTACTATAGAGTAAACTAAGAAATGGGTCGAGGGTGCAGGTAGACTGGATGATGATGGGTGTTTGGTGGACAATGTTGAAGGAAAATGGTTACTCCCTGACGCCTACATTACAATGATGGTTATTATGGCTCATGGTCCAACACATGTCTGCGTGCGTAAATTGACTAAAATGCTACACAGTGTCTGGGCCAATGATAAGATTTTCAAAATTGCGGAGCGCTTTGTCCAAGGGTGCATGGTCTGCTTGCAGCACAATGTAGGAAAAGGTACCTCGACTCCTAGAGGAAGTTTCGCTCCACCTTCTGTTCCGTTTGAGCTTATTCACTTTGATTTTATTGAAATGGAACATTGTAACAATCTTAAATATGTGTTGGTTGTCATTTGTGCTTTTAGTAAGTGGGTTGAGGCCTTCCCTGTGAGAGATGCAAAAGCCATAACCGCAGCAAAAACTCTGTTGAAAGAGTTTTTTCCTAGGTTCGGGCTGCCGAGAGTCATCTGGTCGGATAATGGGCCACACTTTATCGCTGCTGTAATCCTACAAATATGCAAAGGATTACAGATTGATAAATGGTTCCATTCCGCCAGACATGCAAAAGTGCCGGATTAGTGGAAAGGCATAACGGCATTATAAAAAACAAGCTCGCTAAGACGTCTGCTGGCACCAAGTTAAAATGGCCGGACGCCTTACCGATCATGTTGCTGTCGATGAGAACAACCCCTCAAACTAAGACTGGGCTCTCTCCTTTTGAGGTGGTAATGGGGAGACCTGCTAAAATTTGGGGCATGCCAAAAAGCAGCTTGTTGCGGGATATAGAAAATGTGCTTCTTTCAGATTACTGTAACCAGTTGACTAAAAATTTGTTTTCAATTTATCGCCAGGTGCGAGAGGCATTACCTGTACGAAACGAGTGTCCTGGTCACAGTCTACGTCCGTGGGAATGGATCCTCATGAAGGTTTTTGAGAGGTCGTCTTGCCTTGCACCACGGTGGAGGGGTCCCTACCAGGTCCTGCTAGTCACACAGACTTCTGTGCGGGTAGTAGGTCGTAAGAACTGGATCCATGCGAGGCACACCAAACGGATCCGCAGCCCGTGCCATACGATACAGAAGACACAGAATCCCTTTCCACTGCTGTAACCAACGTGCCTGAAACAGCAGCAACCAACAAGAGAGTATCAGAGACCGTTCCAGAATTCGCAAGGCCAGATGGAGTGCGGTCATCTTGTCTCCGCACTCTCCAACAGTGGAACTTCCGGATCACTCCTTTTCTGATCCCATTTCCGTTCACTCGCCCCCTCCAGTAGGAAGTGACAACACTTTATTTTCTGATCCTTCAGCACCAGAAATTGTGAAGTATAATTTAAGTCCAAAGAAATAGACGTACAGCGCGGTTTGACTGTGCGATTGAGGAAATCATTTGAGGGCTTGCCTTTTGGCCCGACTGTACGGAAGGATTCTGTTGGCTAAGGGTTGTGGGAAAGACATTAAGAAGACGCGCGACTGGAGTCGCCAGCAAACAAACAATTGGTGTTTTTTCGATTGAAGACTACAATGCCTACACCCGCTACCGCTCATACTGAACTTTTAGATAAATATGTGACTAGAAGAGACAATGATCAAGCATGCAATGGGATCCCCAAAATCTATTGTTGCCTTTTTGTAATAATAACTGGATTTTTAGTAACTGTTGGTTTTGGGTTATGGTATCTGGACGAAGCATATCCGCTAGAGGACTTTTTACCTATTGAAAATGTATATGTTATCCCCACTCCTTCCGTGCAATTGCATACTCTATCGCCTAGAGATTCTTCGCATAGACGGAGCTATCAAAATAATACCCTTTTGTTAATCATGAATGCCACTCATGCAATTTTAAATAGAACCAATTGCTGGATCTGTTCACATCTACTGCAACATGGGGATAAGGGGCTAGGTTGGTATATTCGTACTTTACCTTTGACAACTGCTTGTTATGCTTCTCTTAGATCCCTATTCTTTGGCCGATGGAATGACAGCATCGCAGGGAACTTTGATGGTACAAATTTGAATAGTTTTAAAAAGCATGTTTTGATGCCACTGTGATGCTCGCTTTTTGCAAATAGGAGTAAGCCAAACGTTGCTTCTGTTAGGCCCTCTGATACATTGTCTCGTCCTTTGCAGTCTTTGATCTCTTTTTTCAAAATGGCTCCTATAGGCAATAAGGATGCCACGCCTCCATCTTATTCTGTTAACCATAGCCCTGATTCAGAATCCTTCTGCATACAGAGGAACGGAACACGGTCAATGGGTGATTTTCGAAAATGCGCCAACGTTGCGAATTTGACTAGTGAGAACAGACCTCTGTACGTAGGCGAACCTGTCTATTTTGTTTGCGTTAATGTGGCATTTCCATGGTTGCCCAGGGATTGGCAAGGAATCTGCTATTTAGGTATTCTACTACCTGGAGTATTTATTGCTAGTACTGCAGAAATTTCGCAAATTCGTCCACAACGAGGTGTAAAAGGGGATACTCCAGCGCAAACTCTAGGAGACATCATTAAATCCTTTGTGCCATTTCTTGGGCAAATTACGAATTCAGAAGATATCAAGGGACTAGCGAGAGTATTGGAGAGAACCATCAACCGGACCACTGACATACTCTATAATATGACGTTAGAACAGAAAGCGATAAGATTACTGGCTCTTCAGAACCAGATGGCATTAGATGTCATTCTGGCTGAGCGTGGAGGAGTATGTAAATTAGTGGGGTCCGCTTGCTGCGCTTAAGTACCTGACTCCTCTCCAACGATCTTTAGGGCTATCCAAAATCTCCATGTTCTTAGTTCAGAAGTACATGCTCCTGAGCGAAACTGGGAACTTAGTGCATGGTTTTGGGACCTCCTACGGTCATGGGGATGGAAGTTGTTTTCGGCCCTGCTGATTATCTTGGGAAGTTTTCTGTTCCTTTGTTGTTGTGTACAGTGTCTCCCTGGTATATGCTCAGTATTAGGGGGGTTTTGTGCGCAAGCAACAAGTGTATTAGGGCATAAAATATACGCCCCAGATAAGGTTTCCAAGGAGTATGTGTTGAAAGAAACTCTAGTGTCTGATCTAATGGCAATAGATATGTCCGACAATGATTCGGGGTGTATAGACGTTGAAATGTGGAGTTAATCGCAAAATGATTGAAGGTAGTTTAGTGCTTGGCATAGGCCAAAAGGAGGGTTTGTTAGAACTGATATAATGTTTTGTTTTGTCCTCATTGTATATGTTGGCCTATGCCCAGTCGCTTTGCGAGGAAATCCGTATTGCAAGGTCGTGATCGTAAGTGAACCAATCCTCCATTTTAGGTTAAAGCCACCATTTTAGTTAATTGTACAAAGTCACCCTGTGGCCTAAAATGGCCGTCTTGTGTTCTCTTGTTCTTGCTTTAACCTCTTCAACCTCTGTAGGAGAGTTAATGTCCAACCTGCCTTCAGGCTACATGTTAGGGTCATGTAGACCTTGTCCTTTGTTGACCTCGGGATCAGGGGATTACTTGAATCGGTGATGTTAACCTTCAAGTATACAAGAACAATAATGCTGTCCAAACACAATGGCCCTCATTACGACCCTGGCGGAAATCGAAAAACGATGGCGGAAATGCAATACCGCCATCGAATAGCGCTCGGTGCGACTATGACCCGTCACCGCAAAGTACGACACCGTAGTGAACGCCAACGCTAACTGCACCAAGCACGCGCGCGCGCGCCATGCCAAACCGCAAACACCACCATGGTGCAACGGTACGCCAATTCCGACCCTAGCAGACATGTACCTAACGCCATCAGGCATGGCGGAATGTACCATTCCGCCATGGCGAGAAGTACGGCATCGCGAATCAACCGTAAACGGCCCCACTGAGTGCCTGTACACCTCTCCCTGCCCACAAAGTACAACTCCCGGTAGGTGCAATGAAGTCACAATGCAACCATTGAAATGTACAAAGCACCCATGCATGCCAACGAACAAAAGCAACACAAGAGGGGCCAATGGGAGCTGCAGGTCACAGATGGCACGAATACAGAAGCCATCCCAATGGACATGACCACAGTCCCCCACCAAGAAACGCACGCAAACACAGGCACCTGTGCCCAGCAACATTCCGAAAATCACATCATTCCACCAGTCCACCTGGCTGACCGGCATCTGTTACACAAAACCCAATCCCCCGCCCCTGAGCATGACAACATCCAAACAGTCATATAGGCAGCCCCCATCCCTGACCTCACGGGCTTAGTAGGCAAACGCGCCCAGTACAGTACCACGCAACTAAACCCCGAAGCTGGAACCCAATGCAGATCCCCTCACAATACATCCCCCCCCAAATAGGCATATGCCACATCACTTGCAAAGAAAAACGCTACACGGGCCAAATCAGAATAGCAATTTATGCACATCAAAGACACCAAGCCCATACAGCCATCAGGCCATGAACTCCAAAACACTAATCACCATTGTGGGCTGCATCCGCAAGAAATGACCAGCCACTACTTGTGTGTCGCCCTGTACCCCCATGGTACACAGAGCCACATTCACGTACGAAAAGGCAACATGGAAGCGCACAGAACCGCAGGGCTGTCCCAATGGGGAGGCACTAGTCCAACTGAAAGGCCGAAATGTTGCTCCGAGACACCAGTACTGCGTAAGGGCATGTGGGCCATTGGCGATCGTCCCATAAGATCGTAATGCTGCTCCACCGATTAACACGAAGCAGCAGGTGTCGGGAGTAAAATCCATCTGCAGGAGTGGCATACAGATGGCAGTGGCAAAAGGGGAGGAGATACCTGTCAACCAAAAGAAAAGAAAAAGAACAGAATGGCCATCAGAACTACATTCCAACAACTCACTTCAATGATCACACGAAATCCACAGCCATATGCATGCTAGCCCACTCAAAAGGATCATCACCACCCCAAAACCACTTGCGACTCATAACCATCTATATCGAGGTGCAAACACCATCACAAACGAGTGTACCTGTGCATGCGTCTGTCAAAACAGAATCCATCAGATGGGAATGTCAACGTGCATGGACACAAGTGTCTGAGGGCGCCTCGAGACAGGGAGGGCTCAACAAGGCCAGATAGACGATGGTCCCACTATGGCAGCCCTGCATCACATAGCGTAGGGGAGGCGGATAGATCCCAAGAAGCCCTGTACATGGCAAACTCTGTATCAAATCACCTGCCCATGCATCCATTCATCATTCCCTCATCCCGGGATCAAAACGCCTGAATATTTACTCACATGACATTA
The DNA here is from genome assembly GCF_040938575.1 of Ambystoma mexicanum. Lineage (NCBI taxonomy): Eukaryota > Metazoa > Chordata > Amphibia > Caudata > Ambystomatidae > Ambystoma > Ambystoma mexicanum. Next base: position 881,196,263 of record NC_090929.1, on the reverse strand, counting down.
GAAACATCCATTGAGTCTGTGCGTTATGCAGCCTGCAAAATCCACAGTGCCCCAGCCCGTAATTCAAGTGTTGTGAAGTAACATGTATTTGGGAACGGCCGGCCTCATCGGCCACGTAGCTAATGCGCATCCCAAACTATTCATATCAGTCATTGCTCCCTCGCCATGGGCCCTGTCTCAAGGACATTGAACAATAGAACGTTATATTTGCAGTCAGACCTGTGGGCATCTCCTCGCCGCCAGCTGATAACCGAAAGCGCCGCCCTTCGAATTCCTCATTTGCAACATCACGTCGAAAAGGCATCTGTGGCCGTTTGAAATCACTAATTATTCCATCGAGTGCGGCTGTGTGTGAAAATGGCAACTGCCTTCACCCACGAATGGGACGCCCCGCCCGTCGTTGCAACTCGGTACAGTGATGCATGAGGGCCCACCGTTACTCGAGTACTACGTTCCACTGACCCTTCACAAGTCTGTTCGCGACTGCACAGATAGAATGGGAAACAATGGGACCATAGCCGAATGAACATAACAACCAATCCAACACGCCCATCGGGTACAAATACATGATAGCAATAGCAAGATACCATTCCCCGAATTGCAGCGTTGTGCGCGTGACGTGCTCGGCCAAAGGGGGGAGCAGTTTGCACAGGTGGAATGAATCACCACAGGTGGAGGCCATACAGCCTGAAAACACATGAATTGCACAGCCAGTCTCCTCCCACAACCACACCGAAATGCTACCGGCAGGACTCGCGATGTTGGCCCTGGGGGACCTGATAGCACTGCAAGTGCTCCGACTCCAAGAGGAAGACGAACACCAACTACAACCGGCCGCACGGAGGAGACGCAGGAGGAGGAGGAGGGCAAGGCAGGGCCAGCAAGGCCCACCAGCACAGCCACTACCACCACGCAGGCAGCCCGCAATCCCACGCCTCCGAGCACATCCGTTCAACCTCACTGATGAGCAGATCCACACCCTCTACCGTTTGGACCGGGACACCATAGCCGCCATTGTGGACATGACACAGGCTGACCTTGTCAGCATGATAGATAGCCCAACCGCCATCCCACCCCTACTGAAGGTGGTGTCTGTACTCCACTTCCTGGCCACAGGCACCTACCAGCACACAGTCAGACAGTTGCATGGCATTTCTCAGCCACTGTTCTCACGGACACTATTGCAAGTGCTCGATGCCCTCCTGCAGCACGCAGACGACTACATCTCCCTACCACGCTCGGAGCAGGAAATTACAAACACGAAAGTGGGATTCCATGCACTTGGCGGCATACCGGGTTGCATTGGTGCCATCGACTGCACCCATGTGGAATTGGTCGTTCCACATGCCATGGAGGCCCAGTACCGCAACCGAAAACAATTTCATTCCCTGAATGTACAAATGGTGTGTGACTCCAACAGGATCATTACACATTGTTGTGCCCGATTCCCTGGATCAACCCATGATTCTATGGTCTTGAGGAACTCTACAATACCACGCTACATGGAGCGACACGCAGGGAACAGATCCTGGCTACTCGGTGAGTCTCATTACATGCATGATGATGTGGGGTATGTGAATTGGCAATGACCTGGCAGGAAGGGGGGGGGTGTGCGTACGTATCAATGGCATTCCACATCATACGTTTCTCGTCCACATACAGGTGATGCTGGATATCCACTGAAGAGATGGCTCCTCACACCAGTCCGGAACCCACGGGACCAGCATGAGGAGGACTACAACCATGCCCACTCACGTACCCGTGTAGTCATAGAACAGGCATTCGGCCTACTGAAGGGCCGTTTCCGCTGCCTCAGCAGGTCTGGCGGGGCACTCCTGTACCGCCATGAGAAGGTTGCAAAGATGGTGATGGCATGTGTCATGCTCCACAACATGTGCGTACGTAGAAATGTGCCCATGCCCCCTGACGCAGAACTGCAAGCACCTGATGATGGTCATGATGAGGGTGGGGATGTGGCAGCACCTCATGGAGTCTGCGAGGCACCGGAGGCCCGTGACATTCGTCAGCATCTCATTGATGTATGCTTCTAGCACTCACGCCTGGTGGCTGATACATGGACACGGGACTCGTGGCACTGCGTGTGTCTGGGACATGCACAATATGGACTGTACGCCTATGATGGCCTAGTACACAAAGATCAATGTCCACACATCTCATTGGTTGATCGTGCACTTTTTATGGCATATGTGATGTCATGTTGAACACCCTATCGACCCGCCACCCAAGTGAGCCCAACACACCCCCTCCACCCCCCTACCTCCCCCCCGAACACCAGTGTCCAAAGATGCTCATTGTCAGTGGGCTGTCGCTATTGCAAGCCCCCTCTGCGGGTATCAGGGGCACCCCTGCCTGTGGAGCGCAGGTTCCTTCCAGATCTACGTTGGGGGCTGCCCTGGACGGAGCTTGCAACGGATGATGTGTCTGCCTGCTCACGTCCATGCATGTCCCTAAGGGTTTGCGAGAGCTCAGTGAGCACACGGCGCACTGCGGCAAGTTCGGCACATACGTCCTTGGCCGTTGCATGCAGTTCCCCCCTGAGGCTCTCGGTGCTTCTCTCCATTTGGACTCTCAGGCTCTCGGTGCTACTCTCGATTTGTGCCCTAAGTGTCTCAGTTGATGTTTCTATGTCTGCCTTAGTGCCCCCACATTCATCAGCATGGTCCTTGAGGAGCGTGGCCAGTTGCTGCTGTTGTTCGATCAACTGGTCGAGGGACTGTTGCCTCTGCTGGGCCAAGGCCATTTGCGGGGGTGTCACAGAGGGGATGTTGTCCTCATGTTGCATTGCCACAGGGCTTGTGGGGGATGGCCAGTCGTCGTCTTGTGGGTGCCCCTGCGTGGTATCCTCATGTTGTACGGGATGGGACAGACAGGGGGATTGGGACAGGTCATGGATGGATCTGACTTCGGCATCCCCGTTTTCTGTGTCGGAGCATGCTGCCATCAATGGGGTGTCACCTATGGTGCTGCTGCCACCGGAGGCAGTGCCTTCTGTGGCATCCATTGGGGGGACCTGTGGTGGTGGTGTTGTGGGCATGCTGGCTGCTGGGGTGCCTGTTGATGTTCCCTCCTCTGTGCTGCCACCTGATTTGTGCTGCTGGCGTGTCTTGATGCGTGCAGCTGAGGTGGAGGGTCTCTGGCCGTTGGTCTTGGCCCTCTTTGCAGGTGTGCTGGTAGGGGTGTCCTGTAGCTCGTCGTTTGGATCGGACCCTGTGGTGGAGTAGAGGAGGGCGAGGGTTATTGGTGGGTCTGTGGGAATTGGAATGGCATTGTATCACATGCATTGGGGTGGTACCTGAGGGTGATTTGGGCCGGGCCCTTGGAGGTGCTTTGATTTGTGTGTGGAGTGAGGGTGCAGTTGTTTGGCAGCCTGCAGTTAGGGTGTGCCTGCTGCACGTGTAGTGCGTGTATTGGGGGTTTTTAATTATTTATGTATTTATTGTGGGTTTTAACGTGCGCTATCAGGCCGATGTGTGTGGACGTTCTCCTGGACATGTGTTTCTGTTGCACTATGTGGACGCATGGTACTTCACATGGATGGACTGTGTGGATTTGGCATTGTTTTTCCTGGCCCACCTACCTGTATCTTCGGATGTCTGCACTCCTTTCTCCATCCCTCCGACTCCCTCTATGCTCTCCATTCCGATGGTGGAGGCACAGATTTCTTCCCAGGGGGTCAACTTGATGGGTGATTCAGGACCTCCCCCGGTGGCTGTGGCAATGTTGCGGTTGGCAGAGAGTATGCTGCGGACGCGTATCCGCAGGTCGTCCCATCGCTTGCGGCATTGCTGTGGGGTGCGGGGTGCGGTCCCCACCGCACTTACCCGCTGTGCCACCAGAGCCCATATGGCCTTCTTGTTTACAAGTGCCGTCCTGGTCATTTGCGTGCAGAAGACGACGGCAGCATTCTCCTGGAGGGTCTCTGTTAGCACGGTGAGTTCCTCACGGGAGAAGTGGACCTGCCGCTTGCGGTCGCACGCTTTCTTCGCTGCTTTTCCCATTATTCGTGGTTTCGCTAGGGTGGTTGACGGGTTGGGGTGTGTTTCAGGGTAGTGATTTTAGTGGTTGTGTGGTTTTAGTGTATTTATAGGTGTACGCCGGGTTGTTTCCCGTTCCGGGCCCATGTTTTAACTTCCGTTTCCGTATATTTCCGGCCACCGTACTTTCCGGTAGGCGCACACTGCGGTGACCGCTAAGAGGGGTCGCGGTATTGTACCTGGGGCGACGTACGGCGGCGGTGCTGGCCGTTTTGGGGTCATTTCCGCCATCGCGGACTTTGCACTTCCGCCATGCCGTGGTGCTCGTGCCCGATGGGTCGGAATGGGCCGCACTTTGCTCCTTCGTGCAATGGCGGAAATGCTATTTACGCTGTGGCGCTCCGGTCAGTCGCTTTCCGCCAGGGTCGTAATGAGGGCCAATATGTGAAACATCTATATGATCTATATTAAAGCAATATGTAAGAAGTGTAAAGTTAAACCTAGAGAATAATAGTGTGTGTTAGCAAATGTATTCAAAAGTAAACCGCATGCACGAGATATGTAAATTAGGAAATGAACCTGGCGCGGCCGTAGCCCAGTACATGATTAACTTGTAAGAGGCTGGACATCGTTATAACAAACTGTATAAATACGCTGATGTCCAGCTAGCAAATCCTGCTCACTGCTCACATTGAACCCTGCTTGTGGTCTCTGTGATGTATTGACGGCCAAATAGCTATTTGTGTACTTTGTTTTGTAACTGTTCAGTTTTGTAATAAAGATTCTGGGAATCTTCACAAGCCTGTGTCGGTGTATTTCTCTTTGCATGGTGTAAAAGCCTTAATATTGTATTTTTCTGATTCCACAAATGGGGTTGTTCCAGTACCACAATAAAACTGTAAGTGCAGAATTATTTGTGTTGTTCTTCCTTTTCTCCAATGCCATACACTGATAAAATAGACATTTTGCTTGTTCTTGCACATCACCAATGCAAAAATCTGAAAGGTGTGTGTTCTTGCTATGAAGGTTTAACCCTTTTCATATAAAGAGTATAATGATGAGCATGTGTGCTGGTTGTATTGTTTCAATATTCTGTTCAAAGTATGATATCCAGTGTTCAAAGTATGATATCCAGTGTTACAAGAATCTGGTGTGTGCATTGCACAGTGCAACGTCTGTAGATGTCTAGCAAACTCATGGTAAAGCAACTGTGGAAAAAGAAAGTGGCAGGGATTTATCTAACAGTGCCAGTCAAACATATGAGTTAGCTGTATAAATATGTTATCTTAAAATAGAGGCTGTTTTTCATTGCAACGAAACAAATGACAATGGGCCTCATTACGAGTATGGAGGTAGCCATGCTGCCTTTAGCGGCATGGCTGCCCCCATACCAGGTCCCGGGTGTGGGTCCGGGTTCCAGGAAAGGGAATTACTGGGCCATTCTGGCCTTGGAGGGCCCGGTAATTCCCTTTCCCGGGACCCGGACCCAGTAGATCCCCATTCCCATATAAGCCCCCATAGGGCTTAATGGGATTGGGGAGGATGCTAACAACGGGCTGTTAATGACAGGCCCGTTGTTAGCATCCTGGTCTGCTAGCGGGTCCCGCTAAGGACACCTGCTCTGAGCAGGCATTCCAGAGCGGGACCCACTGCAGACCTCGTAATAGGGCGACCCGGAATGTATGGTGCCGGCACCGTACATTCCGTGGCTGACCCCGTCATAATGAGGCCCAATGTTAACTAACAACAGCATGTGAGCACTTTGCAACATATAAAGGGTATCAGTGGTGTACCACACTCAGGAGCAAAAGAGAGGTGAAGAAGGTTAGCAGAGAGATCCTAGTTTTGCATAAATTATTTTGTAACTGTTCATGGTCTTGATGAAACTCTCCTCATCTCCTTTTTTCTGAGCAATAGTTTGCATTGGTTCTCCTTTAACCTACGCTCAAAATATAGCAACGGGCAAATGCAATAAAATGTATTTTTAAGGATTTAAATTAAATCAAGCTCATGTGAGTGTGGATGACTCAATAAAGCTGAGGCCTGGTCCCGTTGTGCTCTTGTTTGGTGAGGTTTAGTGAGTTTATGGGATGAATGATAAACAAAGCATGCCCATTCCAAATTGTCAAGGCTAATTTCCTGGGACACTTACCCATCCCACATTTGATCATTCATGCAGTGCTAAAACAGAAGAAATTAGTATGGTGGAGATGTTACTGGAAAGTTAACCATCATTGCCAAAGCCCACATTCGAAAATCATTGATTTTTTTATACATACGAACAGTGAAGTAATCCATATTTTTACATTTTGCCCATAAAAGTAAATTTCACAGTAGGCTTCTAGATATATTTATTAAAAACATCACTCATATCTTTTTTGAAATTATTTTTATTAATTTAAGCGCTTTGAAACACATTGTGTATAGGCGCTATATAAATAAACTATCATATCATATCTTATCATATCAATTTTGTACTTGAAAGAGTAAACCAAGGTTTCAATTGCTGTTGTGAAATAAAATACGCAGTTTACATTGGATTATCTCTAACACACTGAGCCTTCTCACAATTTTAGATATACAGTTCCACAATTTATCTTGAATTAGGTGATTATTGATGCAATACAATGCTGTGCTGCCCTTCACCAACATTCATTGTTTGTAGATTCTGATAATGTACATTGGTTCAGTGCAACGTGGGCGCCATTGTTCATACATGCAGAAAGTTTCATTTTGAACTGGGGCTTTCCACATTTCCTGTTGTCAAATTAAAAGTTGGTTAAAACACAGTCCATGGACCAGCTCAATTGAGTGTTCCTGTGAAACTCTGCACCCTTTGTATGATGCTGTTTCTCAGGGGATCAGGTGACTACCTGCATTCCATAGATGCATCTTTTTTATGGTAGCTGGTGAGAAACAAACATCATGATTGAAACAATGTATTTTTCTGGGTCCTCTTCACTTTCCATTTTGACAGTATCCATGGGCCTGATTCTGAGAGTGTTTTCATATGGGATTGCACCATTATTAAACGCTTCTCTGAATCAGGCCCTATGCCTCTTAATTTTATTCCATGTTCCAAACACACCCCATTCCCATTTGGAGGGACCAGGATAGTCCTTTTTTGTTGTTGTTGCTATTTTGAACTTTTAATTCTCCCTTTCCTGTTATAAATTGATGTCTACGTGGCCCAGAACGCAAAGAAAGAAATACAGCATTGGACCACCAAATGATGATTAAAATAAGGCAAGTATGGGGGTTGATAAGCCTTAGCCTCCTCTAGCCCGTACTTCTACCCCAGACCCTGGCAACAGACTGTGATGGGTCTCTATCCAGTTCTGTCACTCTCTGCAGGTTCCGCCATACATTTACACAAGGGCCCTTACAGTCCAACACAATAAACAGTCCACAAAACATTAGAGCTAACACAATGTTAGGCAATTAAAATGTCTGATACTGCATTATACAAAATGTCCCCTGCCGTGCCTTTTGCAAGAAGTTTGAATATGGCAATGTTATATCATTGGTCAAGGTGCACCTCCACCAGAAGCAATTAGCCTGAGTTCTCGGGTTAGTTGAGATGATAAGAAACTGACCAAAGGAAAATGTACATGCACCTTTGTACTTTAATTGCACCATAATGGAGATTTATGGTGGGTACCACCACCAAAATGAAAGTATGAGAGGGATAGATTAAGTTTCCTAATCAGAGTGTACAACTTGCAGACTGAGTGCAAAACACATGTTACTTGAAGTGCAATTTATCAGGCTACACATAATAGGTCTATGGGATAGCTCAACTTGTCAAATGCTCACTTCAGAGGCATCTGCATAACATTTCCAGTTCCAGTTTTGAGGCCAACATTTTGAATATTAGCACAATGGTGAGGGAGCCAGCCAATCAGGTGGCTAGGAACACAGGCTTGACTCACTGCTGAAAGCCTGCGTTCCATCCCACCTGACGGCCGACTCCCCCCCGCTGCCATCTTTCCCCATCTTCCATTCTGTTCTTTTTTCTCCTCCTCCCACCTCCCAACTTACCGTATCTCTCCGGGGGTGGCACTCCCCGCTGCCCCTGCTCCTTACTTTCCGCTCCATCAGTCGCATAGAGCCCTGCATCCCTTTCTATGCTGGCTATCTTTGAAAAGGATTTCGCTTTGCAGAACAGGGCGGGTCTGCAAGCATCCCGTCTTAGGAAAATCCTTTTTTTTTAGCACCCCGTGTTAAGGCTCTGGCAACCCGGGTTGCTAATAGCCTTTAGCCCCTATTGCAAAGGCAGGGGGTAATGGCCCGGAGCCCTCGGTACCTGCCCTTCCTTTGCTTGGCCCATTAACGTGGGCTGCTGGGCCGTTATCCCCGTTTCCAGCCCTTGGAACAGGGTAGTGAAGCCATATTGTTCAATAGATAAAACATCCTGATTTTCTGCATGTCAGTTCGGAGTGTTTGTGTATGAAGACAGAATTTCCACACAATTACACATTTCCCTTCCAAATTGGAATGATCAATGAATGTAATTAGTTCTTGTTTCCCGATGGGCAGCATATATTAGACCGGCCCTGGTATTGTGTGTCAATGAAATGAGCAACAGAGGTATAGTGCCTCTCTCCGAGAAAATGGTATTCTAGACAATCTTTATTTGCAGGAGATAGTGCCACTGCATGTACCAGTTATTTGGTTTGATGGATTCTAACCAGTACATAATTCAAAAGTGGTCTACTTAACCATTTGCTATTCTGGGCAGGGCAAGAAAAACTTCTCCCTGTCAGTCTTCCAAAGGCATCTCTTTTTTCTTCCGAACGGCATTGTACTAATTCTGTTGACAATACGGGCTGTGGCAAATAACATTCACCTACCTGTTGGTGGCACTTAGTCCCTTTAATGTTTTGAATGCTGATTTTGGTAGGAGCCCAGCTTTGGAGATCAGCTCTGACTTTAAACTAACTATGGGCCCCGGGTCATTACCTGAGTCGGTAATGCCCCCACCGCTCAGTGCATATTGCTTTATTAGAGCATTAAAATGCACTTCTCAGGAGCCTACGAAGTCAGGCAATACAGGGAGGTAAATTTGCCTTCTGAGCTTCCTGATTGGGTGAGAGATGCCATTAGGTAACCTCCGTGTGCTTATAGTAATAACACCACCTCCTTGCTTCTCCTGAGCCTTTAAATTGGATCAAGTGCCGTTACCACCTAATAATGCCCGAGAATGTTGCATTATTTCTCAAATCTGACCTATGATTGAAATTACATCAAAATGCACTTTCTGCTACATCATTTATTCCCACTTAATATATTTCAAGAGTATCAATGTCAGATCACAACTTGGTAGTGTTTGTTTGACCCTCAATGCAATACCTGCATTTGTATGATGCATAAAAGCATAGCCACGAAATTGACATCAGTACAGTAAAACACAGATCGGGATGGCTTGTTCCAGGCCATCTTTGTGCCGGTCACAAACTGTGGCTACCCTGATCCTTCCCCCACCCACACTTAGTGGTTCCGTTTGCATGCCTCTCTTTCACCTTATTGGACGGGATACAGGGCCTCATTCATGTAACATTTAGAGCAGAGCAAAGTGACTTCTACTACCAATAAACACGTTCCGCTGGGCCTAATTCAAAGAGAGGTGCAAAGTGGATTTTTGCTGAGCAAAGCCAGTTTGCGCTGCAAAAGTATTCTTTGCACAGTGCTAAGCAGTTTTTCGTGTGAATTTGGCTCTTTTAGCACAGTACAAAGACCTAGTGCTTTTTTGTGAATACGCTTTGCAACGCGCTGTGAATTAGGCCCAGTGGAACGTGTTTTTGGCACGGCAACATCAATTTGCTCCCCACTAAATGTTCCATGAATTGGGCCCCAAGTGTTTTTTTTTTCGTGCCCAGAATCCCTGCAGTAAAGTCACCTGGTCACTAAAGCACACTACCCCACAGTCCATAACACTACACATCACCTAAAAAAACAAAAACACTCCACCAGCCTCAAAAAACGAAATACCCATTACACCCCCACCTTCTTTTAGTGATACAATTTGGTAAAAACAACTTCAGCAGTCTTTTACCATTAAAGGTTACAACCTAATGTTACAAAGAAAAGTGTAATCCTCTGAGTGATGAGGTGACATTTTAGGGCGCACTGCTGACAGCTCAATTGGTTATATATGACCAGAGCGCAGATGGGTCCAGAGGCATTGTACGCCAGGATACCCAAGGGTTTGGGCGTGTAACTAAATGCAATAAATAAATAAATAAATAAAATAAGGAAGATGTGCGGAAGGTCACTATGCAGAAAGAGCTCATGCTGGGGTAAAAAGCGTCTGGGCTTCTAAGATTCCTAATAATGTTGACAGGTACTGTCCCTACATTCTATATAAACAATCACTAACGCGGTAGTTTAATGAATTACTTCACGACAGTAAGCCACATTCCAATTAATATAAACTGTCATTTTTAATAATGACTGAACTGTCCTAGTAAATGCATTGAAGCACATTCGATTGCAAGGTGTTTATGCATAATCACAGGATCCATTGTAACTGATTTTAAATCTGCAGTAATTAATGACAAATATTCCAAGAAAGTTTGCTAATTGACGCTGTACAACAGAAGAATATTCCCGAAGCTGCCTGATGGGTGCCAATTTATCCACGAGGCAGCATTTCGTGCAGGAGATTATTAAAAGGATATCGCAGGATACGGTCTCGGACTGTTGTTACCCCTGAGCTCCTGGCTCTGGACCAGAACTGCGCTGCATTATAAAGAAAAAGGAAAGCAAGTAAAAACTAGCGACATTACAAAGTGGATTTCCTGCATTTTGTATTTCCCTCGAGTCCAGCCTAGGGGGATGAAGGATAACCCGCGTTGGCTCGGCTTCTGTAGACACCGGTCTTCTGGGGATTGGGTTTAAAAAGAAGATAAGAAAAAGCGCACCAGTGGGAATACAGCTAAGAATTAGTGAGAACAGCCCGACAGCCAATTTCAATACCAGGCTGCAATGAATTCCATCCATCATTCGCGAGACAGACACATCTACTGGCCTGGTTTTTACTCAAGACAATATAAGAACAGTACAGCACAGGTTCAAGTTGTAAAGCCACACGAGTTACGTCGGCATGACAAACATATTACAGCCACAATATACAGCAAAAACGGCAAACTCGGATTTTTACAGACGCAACATAATACAGTTCGATTGGCGGACAGCAGACAAGATCGTTCCGAATGTCTGCGTAATGTGTTGGACGATGTGAACAAAATGAAGCAATGGTGTCAAACGGTATGCTCTACCAGGTGTGAGCGGAGGCGTGGGAAGGGGGGATACGGTGGAGGGCGAAGGGGTGGGGGGGGGGTAAATGGTGGCCCAGACTTTGACCATGTGATATCATAAGTAGTGACGTCACTGGGAGTGAAACGTCATTGTATGGTGTTGGCGATGCACTAGCTAAGCATTTTTTTCAATGACACTACACCAAAACTAAAAAGTGGCGCATTAAAGTTTTTAAGTGAATCATCGTGGCCACTAGCATTGCTCTGGGCAACCTTCCATATCACAATGGGTTAAGGAATGAAAGTCTGGAATGCTTGCCAGGGGGGCGCCCAGATGACAAATCTCCAAATCCATCGGAGACTAAAACAAGGAGTGGCATTGATTTTGCTCATGCTCTTCTGTCTTTGTAGAGGCAGCAAAGCAGGAAACAGAGCTACTAGCAGGCTTAAGCACTAGGGGAGCTTTCTTCATTCCTTCCGCAGGCACACGTGAGAGGAGAAGGAAACACTCACATGTCCTGGATGGTGGGAGACAGGGGACAACAACTAAAACAATGCCTGGAAGGTTGCATGACGCAGAACTAGGCAAGCAACTCCTAAGCCTAAAATCAGTTTTGATTCCAACACCAATGCCCAACTCCGAAACTGTGTAACAGGTGGAGACCCCAGGGCCACAGCCCGTAGCATGTTGTAGGGTTGGTGAGAGTAAACTCATGCTGGTGGACACCTTTCACAGTCTAGGCCCAGGTAAGCCCTGTTCGCTAACAAACATTGTAGTCATTTATTTATTTGGCTTTTCTGTAAGGGAATGACCATGGCTCACCACTGATGATGCAAAACAAGGGGGCTCTGGGAGTTTCTCTACTACCGGCCTATAACCCGGGTTAGAGTCTGAACCAAAGTCTTTAGCTCACCATCCTTTCACAGAAGATACATTTTTAATACATATAAGTCTTTGTCCTGCCCAAGGGCAGTCCATCACCGAAATGCCTGGCAATTCTCTTCTGAACAAGTACCAACAGAAACTCCATACACATGTTTGGGCCAGAGTCCTGTCCATATGATTTAAAAATTGACAAAGAAAATAAGATGCATTGACGTAGAGTGATTTGCCCAAAGGCACAGTGATTATCCAAATGGGAAAGTCTATCTGTGAGCTAAGACTTAATAGATGCAGAGTTTTCCCATTTGTAGAATTACAACTACTCGTTCTCCTGTTGCATCTTTAGTTGTCCTTGAGAAAGGTGTGATCTTTGGCAAGTCCTGGAATTCTAACGTACATAATGTTGTATGCTCATAGAGTGTTTATAGTTCTAATTATGCCAGTGTAACATGCAGGACTACAGGCATCAGAATGCAACGTGATGGGAGCCTACAAGCCAGAACTTCCTGAACAGCTCACTTCTGGCAACTTGAGATGAATTTAATATGCACGTATTACCAAAACCTTCTCCTACGCTTTGTTTGAAACAGCCATTTGTCCAGGCACGTCATTTCACCAAAATGTCAGGGTAGCGGAAGTGACATCACATGCCCCAGCCCCCACATGACATCGAAGGAAGTGATGTAATTTGAGCCTCCTCCCACCCTCCTCCTTCCGAGTAACATCACAGGAAATGGCATCTTAAAGCAGTAACCCTCAGTACACTAAGAAAAATATGGTTACAATATCAATGTAATATGACATATATTTCATACAAGAATGGATCATCATATGTAGCAGTGTGTCTAGGCCGATGTTACCATGGAAGTGTATGAACCCACATCCCCTCTTTATGTGGATCTAACCGGTTCTTCCAACAAGACTACAGAGAGAAATCACATTCTGGGGGTTCAGGGGCGGATAGGCGGGTGTAGGGATACGGGAAAGCCAGGATAGAAGGAGAGAAAGGGAGAATATTTCTCCACAGCACATGTGTTCTTGTACAGTTCCTCTTCCTTCACTGTTCTGATCATAAAACTTAAAATGTTGTTTCTTACCGGATTTACCCGATTTTCTTCTGATTTGAAAGTTACCTTTAGGATTACCTCTCAGTAAGACGTGTTGCAGTGTTTCCTGGACTCATTAATTTTGCAGTCAGACATCTATGATATTCATCTCCAGAACCTACAACAAAGTTAAAATGGTTTCATTATTGGATTGGAAAATACTGCTACCTGATCATCTTCCTGTATCTAGTAAAAATGCTTAGGAACAACACATTTCAAGTTCTTATACATTACTAGTATCACACTCTCACACTTTCAAACTAGTATAATTTTTTTGTTTCATGTACCCATCCAACCAGTCAAGGTCTGCATAATTTTTGTGTTTTACAAAACCTGATTACAAATATTGAACACCTGTTATTCCACTTATGGGGGGCTTATGCATTACCATTTTAGTGCTGCATCTTTACCCAAAATATGAAAATGCGTGTACTTGCAGTACTCTGCCTGCAAACCAGCTCTGCCCAGTACACATTTGAAGGATGGGTAGTTATACTCACATCTGTAAAACTGAAATCAAGATCTTCCTCCTTGTACTCTTGTGAGGCTTCTTGTGTAACACTTGTGTGATGTTGGCTGCAAAAAGAATAGTTCAAAAAGTGTTAAAGATGAACAGTGCATTACTGAGTGAATCCAACTTCAGTACCAAAAGCCTCATGACTCCTGCTACCATACTTTATGGAAAAGTAAATTCTGGCTGCATTTTGCATCACTCCCACACTCACCAACACCCTTTATACGCCTGGGTTTTTGGTCCTATATATTAATCATCCTCTACACCCCTGACCTCTCCATAGAGGTTTACATTGCAATAATTAACACTATTGTATAGATTTTTGGGTAATGCCCAACAGTTGCTATTCCTTCGATGTTTACTTAAAATGTAGTTTCTTACCAGATTCTGCAGAACAATGGCTTGACAGACTTTTATTGTACTTATCATTTGTATAGCGTCAATTCTACCATTGTTACTATTTCAATGTGCTGTTAGTGGGAACGCCCTCAGGGGATCGAAATCCAGAGGGTTGGAGGTCATGGGCACGATTAGGATGCGTGTGTGCATTTGGCCAAAAAAGGCTTTGCAGGCTAGTCAGGCTCCAGTAGAGCAACCTATGTGATCAGGCAAGTAGATGGGTGCTCAGAGCAGTGGTGTGGCATCAATGCTAGGGACTCGATATGTGTTCAGCCTGCCCAAATCTGCGTAGGTCTGCACTGCATTGTGCTGTCAGATATGTTAAGGCATAGTGTAAGTGTACAGCGAGCTTATGTGGACAGCACAGTCGAATATCTCTTGGTCCTTGCTGTATACTGATGTGTGGGTATCCATGCCTGCGGCCAGATGAGTGGTCTATTATACTTGCTGAAGCTCTGTAAAGAATGGATATCGCTGATCAGGTTCTGTTTGTCAATCTGGTCCCACACTTGGGTGAGGGGACTTCAAGGCTCTGAATCGTGTCTCTGGTGGTCTGGTAGGAGTACACGAGAGTTTCGGCAGCAAACGGAGAGCTTATGTGGACAGCACACCCAAATCTCTCATGGTCCTTTCTGCATACTGATGTGTGGGTAGCCATGCCTGCAGCCAGAGGAGTGGTGTATTATATTTGATACTGCTGCAGCTCTGTTAAGAATGCATATCGCCGGTTGGGTTCTCTAATAATGCTGACAAAACCTAACAGCATAGCAGTGTTTTGAAGGTAGATATAGAAACCGATTGTAGTGAATCAGCGATATGGCATGGTTGATTTCATGATGAGAAGAGGCTGGTAGTGTAGGATGGTGGTAGATATTTTTGAAGACTGTGGTGCCGATTAGGCCTGTGTGACTTAAAAAGAGGACGTAACTGGAAAAGTGAGCTATAATCTAGCAGTGTCAAAGAAGATAATGTTTAATCTTTTCAGAGGATACCTCCCATGCCACGTGTCAGCAAATCTGTCAATGGCATCACTAAAACGTATCTCGTCAGCCTCCATAGGTTCACATGCCATTACCAACAAATCACTAAGGGGGTCATTACGACCAAGGCGGTAAGTACGCCAACTTTACCACCATGGTGTAAACTATGTTTACACCATGGTGGATGGCGGATTTACCGCCCCATTCCAAGGTGAGTGGGGCGGTAAATCCCCATTTCCCATTTTACCCTTCCCCATTCCCATTTTTGCCCCATAGGGCATAATGGGAGTGGGGAAGGCGCTAATTACGCCACCGTAAATTACGGTGGCGTAATTAGCACCAAGACGGTTTAGCGCCATGGATTTTAACGGCTGCTAGAAGCAGCCGTTAAAATCGGAATCAGGTGTTAAGGGTTAACGACGGCGTTAACCCTTAACGCCTGAGTTGTAATGAGGCCCTAAGTCTCTTGTCTCTACATCTGTTTCGCAAATAGTGCTTAACTCTTTTCAAACAGGAGACGAACCTCTGATTGTTTGCTGTTGTAATCAGCAATTCAAGGACGATATTCAACATGTTTCTGACCTCAGAAAATCCTTTTGATGATGTACGGAGATAGTACCTGACAGAGTGAATACCTGCCATAGTCTTATCAGATAAAAAGCTCCTTGCAGTGGCCAAGCCTGAATGCAAGTTAACGTAATTTACTTTGGCCCCTACGTAGTGCTCAGCAAGGATATCTACAGGTGAGGAGTCCAAGAAATGTGGCCCTTGGATTGAGTATGTTGGCAGCCTTGATAAGCCCCATGTTATCTGTAAAATGAGCATCAAACTCCCTTACAAACCTATCTAAGATGGAGAACAACACCTTTGCTTTAACCTTTCAGTCAGAGGCAGTCTATCCTCAAAGTGCTCATAATGGACAGGCCTCTTCTCTACATTAGTGCCAACAAAGTATTCTGCTAGTCTGCTGCTCAGCTGGTGCTGCCTTAATGGTAAAGCTCTTCGTTTGTGGTCTTCATCTGTTTCACTATCACATTTATCTGCCAATACTGTTGCATAATTGACAGTTTGCATCCAATGGCATTCTTGTTGAAGGCTGACAAGGTCAGTTCTCGCCACTTTAATTAGTTCACACGTGTTAGGCAAATCAAGATCCTTTGTCTGAAGTTCTTCAGATAACACATTTATTTTTTGCATAATCGCTTCCACACTTAGCAAAGAAAGCAAAAACTCAAAGTTCTGAATATTTCGGAGAAGTACTCTGGCCTCTGAACTAGACTGCTTGTCACATTGTTGAGATTCTATTGCAGTGAGAACAACAACAATGGTCTCAAATCGAATCTGTATCTTTCTAACACTAGCATACCAATAAAACCATCTTGTGCCAGCAAGTCTTTCTAATTTGTATACTATCAGACCACTTTCTTTTTGAGCTTTTACAAAGAGTTTGTGCCGAGGAGAATTTTCTGAAAAGAAAACATAAACAGACTGAAAAGTTGAGAAAAAATCTTTTACAGTTTGTATGTTAATGATATTCGCAATAGCTCAATGTTCAAACAATGTGAATTACAGTGGATATAAATAGCCTGTGGAGCAATTTGCTTGATTTTGGCTTGCATTCCATTGAAACAGCCATTCACAACTGATGTCCCATCATGGCATTGTGCCACACAATTCTTCCAGTGAAGGCCAGCTTTGCATACAGAATCATCAATGGATGCAGCTAAACTGTTGCATCCAACTTCTCTATGTGGTAACATCCCATGGATTTTTTCCTGAATGTTATGGATTCCTGGGTGTCCTCCACAATTATTTTATCATTCTTTGTTGGGACACCACTTCTGCTGCATATCAAAAAGAAGGAGAATAAATTGAAATGTATTGCTGGCTTAGAACTAGCATTCATTTATATAAATATTGGTGAGAATGCAGCATTTCACATATGTGTTTGCTTTACTAGCTATCAATGGCAATAACCACAACCGAACAATGATGGTTTATTTTATCTCATAAACAAAGAGGTGATGGCTTGGCAGGTGAAGAAGGATGGTGTGGAGGGTTGCCAAGAGCAATGCGAGAGGTTAAGATTAATTATAAACCTTTCTGCCATCACCTCTTGTGTTTTGCTTTGGTGTATGATAGCTAACAGAAGTTTGAAAAGCCTGAATGTCAACAGGAAGCATCGATTATCTGACAGATAAGATAGCCTGTGACAAACAGGGGGTCTGAGTATTGTTACCATACATGCCAACATTCTGATGCACCTGCGAGGGAAATTTCATCCGAGAAATCGGGAGATGTACATTTTCCAATACAAATGCATTGAAGCTAGAATCATTTTTATATAGCAATATTTTTCACTGAAAAGTCGAGAGTCTCCCGCCAAAATCTTCAGGGTTGGCATTTATGTGTTATAGAAGGTAAGCAAAATGGTATTCGGGACAGGCCAGAATAGCAACCATTTGCTTACCTCCCTGGCATGCATGAAACACTTTTTAACCCCCATTAGCTTACCCCCCTGGCAGGTATGAAACACCCTTTAACAGTGTGTACATATTTATGTTTCAATAGTATATACCTTAGCAGTGCAAGTATTTTTCTTTTTGTAGCTTACTTTTAGGCTAGTCCTATCAGTCGGAGTTATAGTTATAGGGCTAGGGGGGATAGCTCAGGGGCAACATGCACATCTTGGAAGCAAGACGATGCAGAGCAACACAGGTTTGAATCCCAGGTCCGCGCTTAAAAACCTCTTCAGTATTAAACATGTTATAAAAAAAAACAATTATAGTTTAGATTTGAGAGATGAACAGTTGTAATCTGTTCAAACTCTGCCCCTAAAAAGAAGAAAAACCCTAGGTCCTGAAAATGGATTGAAGTGGCACATGTCTTTAACGTCATAGAGTTTGAAGTTATGTTTTTGACATTCTTGGTTTCAATGGAAGAGACACAGCAATCCTTAGTGTTGGAACACCTAGGCCAGTGCTGCAATGCAGAAATAGATAAGGATGAACAGAACATTAACATATGATATCCATTTTCAGTAAGTTGTTTCATGTTAATTTACCTCCCGCAGTGGCCACATATATGGCTGGATGTCAGCTGCTCAATGGTGCTACTGTTTACTGAAGTCTGAGAACACAGAGAGGAAGGAGCTCCCACGAGAAGATCCAGCTCAGAAAATAAAAACCAAACATCAGAATGTAAGAATCATTTGTGTAACACCACACCATATTCATTTCATGCACAAAGGACTGAAGTACCCTCAGTTTAAGGTGTCCAAGTGAACAACATAAAAGGTCTGATGAAACGCTTGATGATTATTAGGCAGGGGGCAGGAAGTAGCTCTTGGGTGTCAGTTGCTTAGGGCACCCTCATTTCCAGATCCCTATGTAATCTGCTGGCTACAAGATGCATAGCACCATGCATGCCGGGACTCAGTGACCCAGGAGGGTGGCCACAGGCAAGCAGGCTCCACATGAAATTGAATTCCATGTGAGGGGTTGTTAGTGGGCCACATGCCCACCCAATGAAATGGGCTACCCCACCCTGTGACTCTGGCAATGAAAGCAACATTGCTTTTTAAGTGGGTGTTTAGGGTTTCCACTCCATGCTGGTTGCCTTTCATTGTTCAGCTGTACAGAGGCCAACATACCTACCAAGCGATAATCTGGAGCTTCTCAGCTGCTCCTGCCAATGCTTTATCTAAAATGTCACCACGTGCACGTAGGCTAAAATTTCAAGCGGTGGGCTGAACCTTAAAATGTTGAGCAAGGCTCTACCTTCAGACACTGTGGGAGAGGGGCAAATATACTTGTGTGGGGGCATCGGCATCTAACTTCTTTACACATTGTAATGTTACTATTCTAGTGCAGCTTCAATGTTACAAGCAGTTAACAGCCAGAACTTCGAAAGTCACTCATATTGGTTGAACACGAAGCTGTGCTGCCTGCCACTAAGTCCATCTACTCATGCCCCTTCATTCTTGTAAGATAGACAAATTGAGCACAAGGGGGTAATATTAACCAACTGTGTTTAGGATTGGGAGGCAGGAATCTGCCAGTAGGCGGTGGCACTATATAAAACACACACGTTATCATTATTACCCTTAAGAATTGCATGACAATTGCATGATTTAGACCCTGGAGAATTCCCTGAGTCCCCACTCCCCCCATTACCCATCCCGAGAGCCTTTTGAGGCAAGGACGATTCGTCCCTGGCAAGGAACAATTTGAAAGGATGCTAATCACAGCAGAGATGGAAGGCGAGCCGTCGGGACAAAAAGGTTTTAGACAGAACTTTTACCCCTCCCGAGTGCATTCTTTAGACAGTTACCGACAAGATTGCCACCTTGTGGCCGAGACAAGGAGTGAGGGAAGTTCATCTAACTGTATGCTTGAGGTATGTGTGTATATGGATGTATTTATCATTATGACTCCTAGAAGAAGGGCGTGTAGTGAACTTTGCCCCGGTAGTTGATCGTGGTGTTGCCCCGATAGGGAGAGGTTAATGACTTGCCTGAGTGGCATAACCAGTTGAGGCACCCACCAACTTCTCCGGAGGCAATAGCCACCTACCAGTGTAGGCACATGGAGCTACCGGAACTGAGCGATCACACAACACTATTATTATCTGGTGCATGGAGGACTCTTCAGTGCTGCCCTCAATGACCCCAGAAGCTGAATAGCCAATTTCAGTGACTCAAATGGGCGAGCATTTTTGCAATCACCAAATGATGACCCCTCCCCGGCCCCAGGAGGTGTCTCATTTACACCAGAGAACAGCTCCAACCCTCATTGACATCAGAGGGCAAGGGCCAAGGCCCACCCTCAGTATCCCATACAACTACCTCACAGAGGATGGGTTGGTTGATGGTGACAGGATCTCTTCGCATTTTCACATGCATCTTCACTGCTTTTCCAGGGTTTCTAAGCAACTGCCTCTCCCGCTGCAGCGCGATAGCCACTTCTCCTGTGCTGATACCAAAGCTGGAACGACCTCTCTCAGAAAACCATACTTGCCAACCCTACAGATTTACGCAGTAGGCAACTGCTTTTTAAGCACTCCTACCACCTACAGATTTGGGTGACAGATCCTACTGCTTTTTACAGTGGCAGGTAATTTATGTGACTCTACGCAGGCTGCAGGACAAAGCATGCAACACATTCATTAGTCTGTCTGTACAGTAGGCTGGTAGGTAATTACTTTGATTGGGCTCAGACCAATCCACTGACCTGACAGCTACGTGACTCTGTCCTGCACTCTTGCCGGTACAACTCTTAGGTGAATCACCAGTGAAGGCAAGCGGCAGAGCATAACACCATCACAGAGCATCTGCCTATCAGACTGAGGGGGGTATCAGTCTCTATGTCATTCAGTTTTCAACTTGCCCTGCAGGAATACATATGTATTGCCCAGGCTGCAGCTACAGAACAGTGGCAAATGTTGCCTACCAGCTCTGTGCGATTAACTTCTGTGTAATTGGATTTGGTGTTAATTTACCATTCTGAAAGATACATTTTAAGAATTTGAACATCTTTCCATGTTGTGCTGTTTGATGGGTTGTGTATTTTAGAATGCTTCAATGGTGCCAACAATGTATGTTTTGTATTTTTAAAAATCATACATCTTTTTGGTCACAGAATGTTGGCAAGTATGGAAAACTAAACCTCCCGACTGCCACTCACTTTAGGGACGGCCCACATTTTGAGTCCTAACGTAGATGCTTGTTTTAATGTATCCATGTAATCTGCCACTTATAAAACTTTATTCAGCCCAATGTGTTTTAAAAAGGAGTACTTGGATTGGAGATCCTTTTCACGGACTCATTTGCCGCTCCTAACGCTCAAGGAACACGAAAGCGTACATTGTTTAAATTATACTAGCCCTACTGAAAGGTGTGGGCGACGATTCCCAGACATCAAAGCCCCCTCTTTCGCTCACATAATGTGTGATTTTAAAAATAGGCACTAAATGTATTAATAGACTGCCAAGACATGTGTGTACATGAGAAGCAATGCACAGTCATTCAGAGCAGGTGGCACACAAGAAATAGCAACACCACAGACACACCATCCTTTGCATTTCGACACATCAAACTGAACCGGGTCGCTGTATAAATCATATGATTTATTAGTGACTTATTAAAATGGAATTCATTTTACCAACATGAGAAGGATGAGTCTCCATGGATTCACACACAAACGTGACATATCAATGCAACGCAGGTCTCTTGAACACTGCAACCGCTCAACAACCCTGGGAGCCATCTCAGGACATGCTCAAAATAGAGAAAGTTGCATGTACACATTCTACGGACCAAGTATGTTTGTATGGTGTGGGGGACGCCTTCCTCTGAAAAAAGCATCAATGCAATCGATTCCCAGACAGCAAAGCCCCCTCTTTCGTCCACAAAATGCGTGATTTTAAAAATAGCCACTAGATTTATTAATAAACTGACAAGACATGTGTACGTGAGAAGCGATGCACATTCAGAGTAGGTGGCAAACCAAAAATAGCTGAAACCAAAAAAGTGATGGGTGGCAGGTTTTGAATGAATTTGAACCACTGGCATTGATCTGGGCAACCTTCCACACCACCGTTTGTTAGACCATCTGCGCCATTGCAAGAGGGGTCCAGCCATATGCAAATCAGTCAGGTACTACCACCAATGGGAGTAGCCCTGCCCGAACTGCTAGGCCAGGTCCCTTCTGCACTGAAAAACAAGCAACCCCAGACACATTTCGGCCTTGTTGGGCCTCCGCAGTGAGGCGCAGCTTGGTTCCCTATGACGCAGCAAGCAAACGACCCACGTCTGGGCATACCCTCTCTCAGATAGGGAGACAAACTGAAACTCAAAACATGGATGGTTGGAAGGTTTTGAATTAATCTAAACCACTGGCAATCCAAATGTGGACCCCTTGCTCACTATTCCTGGAGAGGCACAGCTCCACCCTACTTAAAAGGTCCAACCAGATCGAAACACGTGTCTGGGGGTGCTGTTGGTACTCTTGTTCAGAGGAGAATTGGTTAGCATTTCGGTGATGGACTGCCCCAGGGCAGGACAAAGACTGATATGCTTTGGATATTTCTCCTCTGTGAAAGATAGTGAGCTAAAGACTCTGGGTAAGGCTCTTGTAATCAGGACTAGTGTCTGGCAGAGGGAGTCCGAGGACCCCCCTTGTTTTATGCAAGCAAAAAATAGCAACACCACACATCAAACTGAACCCGATTGCTGTATTATAAATCATACAATTTATTAGTTACATTAAAATGCGATTAATTTTACCAACATAAGAAGGATGGATGGATAAATCGCATTCGCCCTGCATGGATTCACACACAAACGTGACACATCAATGCAAAACAGGTGTCTTCAGCGGCCGCTCAACCCTGCCTCTGAGCCATCTTAAGACATGATCAAAATAGAGAAAGTTGCATAATACATTCTACGGACTGAGTATTTTCATAATATCTGGCTTGCCAGACTTGAAAAGTGTGCCTGTGGCACCAGCTCTCAGAGGCCTGCCCAGAGGTGTACTCTGCATGTACGTCATTGCTATTTGCTCAGACTCAGTAACTCACCTTGCGATGGGAGTCCAGGATTTAAATAAACGTGGGAGATTCGTTCAATCAGAAGCTCCTCTCTTACCCGGCACAGCAGTGCAGAGGCCGCTGCCAGGCCTTCTGTTGCTCACAGACACCCCCTTATTGTGCTCCTGCCTGGCTGCAAATAAAATGGAGGGAGCCCAGAGCAGACACACTGACACATCCTCAATAATTTCGAATTAGCCATGCCCCCTTGCAGTGTCCTAATCGGAGTATTGGACAGGGGTAGTTGCCAATTGGACAAGGGTAGCTAGCTAATAGCCATGGGTAGTAGTTGCTATCCCTGGCTATCCCTAAATGACGTCCATGAATGCATCCTATTGATATTCATGAAGTAAATACAAGTTTCATTCCCACAAAAAAGGTTACTGTATCATAAGTTACTGAAATAAAATGGTAGTTTTCAATTTAAGAACATTGTTTTACTTTGTAGCATGTATTGTTTTAGAGAATTTTGAACACGTTGTTGTTAAGACAAACTGTGCACAATTCTGTTATTATTTCCAGAAAATAAAAACAAATAGGATCTTCAAAGATAATGCATTTTATACATTTGTAAGCAGTCTGCTTAGAGTGTGGCAACAGGAGGGAATGTCACTGTTATGCGTTAATGACACATCATCATACAATTGTTGACCCTGCTGTGTTTGCTCTGGATCCAAATGTATCACTCCGGACTGCGGCCAGAGAAACAAAGAAAAGGTTAAGAGGTGTTCCCAACTGGTTAGCCCCTGAGATTGGAGCTGACCTTCGCTTGGGGTGAGGGCTTGCCGGGGGGTAATCTCAGTGGGGAATGATACCTCCCCCACTCTGTAGTCGGCACCACTGCTTTAAGCCAATGCAACCAATATGTTCCAAATGTAACTCATTTTGTAACTGGTACACATAATCAAAATGCTGCCTTCTGGCACTTTACACTTACCTGGTCATAAATGGTTTGACAATCAAATGTATTAGTAGTGTTTGAAGAGAATTTTATCAAAAGGTTATTACTCATCAATGATATACAAAGTACAACGATCACATTCAAACATCTTTAGACCCTGGACAAAAAACACATGAGGGATAATTAATAAAAACAAACAGTTGCAAAATTGTAAGGGCTGCATTTCCCTCCCTAATCTTATGTATTTATTTTGTTTTTATTTATAAAGTGTAATCTGTACAACACAGAGGCCTCTATGGAGAAGTTTCCTTATTCAAACACAGGAAATACTTTCAGAAGGAGGCACAGGTCATCTGCAGCCCACTCCCCCATCTATATGTAAGAATTGGGTGTGTGACAACCTGCTTTGGTTACTTCATGACCAAGTTCACACACACTCTGACAAGGGCAAGATAAGTAGCATTTAACCACAACCTAT
This sequence comes from Ambystoma mexicanum, assembly GCF_040938575.1. Lineage (NCBI taxonomy): Eukaryota > Metazoa > Chordata > Amphibia > Caudata > Ambystomatidae > Ambystoma > Ambystoma mexicanum. The sequence continues at coordinate 881,172,158 of NC_090929.1, read as the reverse complement.
AGGCTTAAACTATTTCATTGGAATCCACCTGGATGTGTTGCCCCCATATGTGCTCACTCCCGCTCTTGGATGGTTAGACCTGTTTTGTTCCTACAATTGTTTGATGTTTCTTGGTTTCTTGCTCTGTGCTGCCTGATGTAACCTAGGCCTATCCATCTTTACCCTTGATGTTCTGTTAATTTGTCACATTGATTCATCTTCTCCTGTTTTGCTGCTAGGCCACCTGCTGAGTTCCTCGTGCACTGTGCAATTCATCTTCTGCTCTTCCCCCGCCCCTGCAACCATGGTGCTCGTCATCTCTCCTATCTACTCAAATGGCTACTCTATCACCTTTCCTACTCCTCTCTCGAAGCCTGGAAGGAAAACTTTTAAGAAAGTAATCCTGGTCTCTAACCCTGGATTGCCAATTGCTGAGACCAACATCAATGCTTCCTCCATTCAGACTATCCCCGACATCCTCTTTACTGTCCCCTCTCCTGAGACATATGGTCTCTATCCTCAGCCCTTTTTCTTCCTTGCTAATTAATCGTGGAACCATATGGGAAGATCCCTTGGCACGCTTCCAATAATCTAGGTGCATAATTAATGTCTACCAGAATGGCACTATCATGGCCCAGGCCTCTCAGCCCAACCTCCTTCTTCTTGACAGGTGTAATTCTGTCTCTCATTAAGTTCCTTCCTTCTCCTGTCACCCCTCCATCTGCCACCCCACTGGCCTCTTCACCCCACCAATGGGTGTATCTCATCCCTGTTGCCCCCTAGGAACACATTTAAAGGTGGCAACCAGCTACACTTAGCTACCCTCAACTCTCACTCTGCTGTCAAACACTCCTCAGACATCTGTCACCACCTTGATGCCCTGGCCCTCACTGTGACATGGTTCAATGCCAGCTGTGTTACTGCTTTTGACATCCTTCTTCCTCAGATCTACAAGATCCTCTTCAAGCCTAGGTCTAGCCCGTCTGGAGCCAGAGTGGTCCGTGTCTTCCCTGAATGGGTCCCTTCTTCCATCATACCCACTCAATCATATTATTCCTTTGAATGTCTTGTCTGCATGCGCTATGTTTCTCCTACCCTCTCACTCACTCTTGCATCCATTTTGGGCAGAACTCCCTCTTCCTTTCAGAGTGGCCTGACTGTGCCTCTTCTCTTCTGACATCTACCTATACGTTTCTCCTCCTCGGATGACTTCAATATTCATCCTGACTCTCCTGGCACAGCCACTCTACTCTTCTGCAACCTCTGTGACTCTCTTTACCTCACCATTCACCCCTCTGGTCCAACCCACTCAGCAGGGCACACCTTGGATGCACACATCTCACCTGATATCTCCTTATCTAACTCTCTCATTATTCCTCTCTCCTGGTGCGACCATGCTCTCCTCTCCTCCCATGTGGAGCTCCTTGGAACCCCAGCTAAGCCTCTGCCCACACTCTCAGTCTTCTTCTCTGTTATTTGACCGATGAAGCGAGTGTCAGTAGCTGATTTTGCTGCTTCTTCATTCCTCCTGCACTCCTGTTACGGAATCTCACACTGGCTCAGCCCTTACCAACCTTCATCTCTCATCTCCAGCACCCTTGACATCCTTGCTCCTGCAATGAGGATCTGCATGAAGCCTGCTTCTAAGTGCAATACTTGGTATGATTCTGACTTAGCCTCTTTGAAACACTTGTGTAAATTTGCAGAACGGATGTGGTTGGCTTCTAGCACATCCTCTGACAAACTGGCCTGCCGCCTGCTCCAAAGACAATACAGATTCTCCATCTGCTCCAAGAAGCAAGCTCATATCCAAGCCTGCATCTCTGGGGCCACAAATAACATGGCTGATGTTCAAAATCTGTAAGGAACTTGTCAATCAGGCTCCACCTCTTCTCTTATTTCCCAGGCCCTCTACACAGTTCGTTCATCCCATTGCATAACCAAAACTCAGGACATCATGTCTTCTCTCCATTCCTCTCTAACTTCCTACTCTTCCTGCATGCAGGCCTCTCCTGGCTCCCCACTCTCCTTCTTCCAACTCTCATCCTTCTCACCCATAGCACCTGATGAGGTCACCGAGACAGTTTGCTCTAGGAAAGTATCCTCCAAAAAGGCACTTTCCTGCTCCTCTAGAACTATCAAGGACAATATTGTCTCTCTCGCTCCCTCCTTGGCTGAGTTCTGTAACCAACCTGTATAGGTATGCCACCGAGGACCGGGATCGCACCATGCATTACCTGTTCAGAGCACCCAGGTCCCGACAAACCATCCTGGGCATATAAACGGAGGACTCAGCCAAGGGCAAGTTAGAACTGTCCTTTATTTTCCATAACAGATAGGGATCATACAGGAAAACAGAATTGTCCAGCTATCACAGCTCCTGAGCCCGTGTCCGGACCTTTTGTTTTGGTCTGACATCACAAATCAGGGCTCTTCCCCAAAAACCGAAGAGCATGTGTGATTGGGTGATTGGAGTGGTATTACCTATAGCCGGAGTATATAGACATTATCTGATTTCCCCACTCATGTCAGGTGGCTAGCCTGAACCTTCCCCAGAAAATATTACATTGTTGCAGGGCCACGGGATGACAACATGGAACATATGGAACCAGATAGTGGGCTACACAGAAAATCAGATTTTTGCCCTCCAGTGCAATCACAAACGGCGGAAGCACAGGTATTTGAAAACAGAGTCTTACAAGAGATCACAAGGCTGGAAAATAAAACAGTAAAAGAAAAAAACATTCCAAAACCTTAATCGAGTGGAAAAAGCCACACTCAAGACACTGTTATTTAACGATTCGATAATAATTTGAAAAGCATATAAGGGCGGCGCCACGGTTGTCCTTAACAGGAAAGACTATGTAGACGAGTGTATGAACCAACTAAGAGATACTAACAACTATAACAATTGGAAGACAACCCAACACAAAATTTGGAAAGATTGATCCATCAAAAAGTGACAACAGCAGAAAAAAAGGGGATGGATAATGAAAAAAGAGGCTATTTTCCTCATTGTAGAAACACCCAGGATCCCACAATTTTATATACTGGCAAAAATACATACATCATTCACTAAGCCACCAGGGAGACCAATAGTGCCAGTGGGCAATTCAGTCCTGTAGCCATTGTCAAAATTTGTCAACCATTTTATGCAACTGATGGTCAGAGAGATGGCCTTGTTTGTGAATGATACCACTCAGATTATTGAAGAAGTAGAGGGGAGACATTTTGACACTATTAAGGAGATCTTGATATGTCTTGATGTAGTAGCTCTCTATACAAATATACCACAGAGGGCCTCACTCGAGGTACTTGAAGAAAGTCTACTTACAGAAAATGCTAGCACCAATACTCTGACATCCTTTATTATGTGGTGTGCCGAAATGGCATTGATGGAAAGTTATTTCAATTTTAATGGTACCTTCTACAAACAAATACAGGGCATGGCCATGGGGGCCACCCTGGCCCCGAGCATTGCAAACCTCTACATGGAAAAGTTTGAGAAGAACTGCATCTATAAGGATACTGATCCATTTAAAAAGAACATACTGCTATGGAGAATGTACATAGATGACGTCCTTATTATTTGGGAAGGATAATGTCATGATGCCTACCTCTAAGGAGCCAGGCCGGGCCCAGCAACCCCAGAGGCAGACATCATTTTCCCCAGGGAAGTCTCAGCGGGCCCAAGTCGGGGCCCTTTGGACTCAGTTCTGGCGCTTTAGGCGCCAGGCTCATAGCGGACCCCAGTCCTGGCGCCTTAGGCGCCAGGCTCATAGGAGAGGATATGTGTTTAAGTGCTTGGGTGCACACTTACCTGATGCAGACCTTGCTGCTTCACCCAGGCCCTCTTGAGGCCTGAATGGGACTACTTAACCTGTAGGACTACTTCACCACCCGGGTGTGGTCGGGGAAGGATACATACCTGATTGGTGGAAGGATACATACCAGGAACTTCTTCCAAGGCTATTTAAACCCCACCCGAACAGCCACACATGCTTCGCGTTGTTCTGCACCTAGCAGCTGGACGCTCACCGTGTCAGCTCCTGCATCCTGACTTCAGCCACGCCTGCCAGCACCCTGGAACACCTGCAAGGGGAGAAAGGAAGAGAATAGGAGAAGAAAAGCCCTTACCTGCTAAATCTGCATCCCGGAGTCATTTCTCCGACGGCCCTGAAAAGGAAGACATCATTTTAAAGGCATTTCGTTTCGATCGCTGCAGCGCTGCATTTTACTCACCTTTGCAAGGCGCTTCCATCTTCAACAGCGATCTTCCGGATTCAGCTACGCCCTGGCGCCTAGAGGAAAAAAGACAAGAACAAAGGTGAGAGGGAGAAAAGGAATAAGGAAAGCTCAGTTTCCTTTTAAGTCTTACCTGACTATTCCCACTGCATTTCGGGTCCTGCCGCTTCCTGGCATCTCCGGACCCCGGCCCCTATGGGGAAAAAAGACAAAGACATTGAATGAGCGAATGCAAAAACATTACCTGAGCGCTCATCCAGAACTGTTTCACTTCGGGTCGGCGCCATATCTCCGGCACTCCGAACCCCGGCCCCTAAGGGGAAAAAGACATAAGCATTAGCGCTTGCTGCAATTAGACAACGAACATTATTATTAAGCTTGAACTTTTGAAGAGAACTTTTACAGCGCCTTACCTGAACAGTCAAGCCTACCTGAACTCCCATCAATCCTCAATCCAGTGAAGTAACTGGGTTTCAACGCGCCCCTGCATCAGAAGCAGGATGGAGAGCTCATCCTTCCAAACCCTAAGGTGAGGCTTCACGGGGAATCGTGGAGGAGGTATCGTGGAGGGTTGGAAGGGAGTGGGAGGCTTGAGCATTGTTCCACAGTTGGTAATACTCCCTTTTCACGGAACAGGAGGGTATCCAACGAGCCAGGGAAGCCAGAATAGAGGGGCCCTTCCTGTCCATCTTCAGAGTTCTGCGCCTTCGACGCCGCGCCTCCGTGGGAACCAGGTGAGCGTTACAGAACGCGAAGCCTTACCACAATTTCCCACCTGGGTGCTATGGAGACTTCCGAGACAGATCAGCTGGCCCATCTTTTAGGGGAATTACGGGCAGAAGTGCACTCAGCCCGCCAGGAGACTAATGCTCTCAGAAGGAAACTAATCCTATCCAAGGAAAGAACTGATGATCTGGCCAAAAGGTTATTGCAGGGCCAGGCAGAGCACACTCCTTTACCTGTTTCCGGAGATATTTCTACAACAATGGGTTCGAATAACCCGGTACAAATCAATCTACCTGGACACATGCCTTTGGCCCCGCCGGAACGTTTTGCGGGGGATCCCAAGAAATATGCCGTTTTTATGAACCAATGCCGTTTACACTTTTTATGCAGGCCGGGGCCTTCCCCAATGACCAGACCAAAGTAGCCTTTGTACTATCTTACCTCAGTGGCTGTGCTGCCGATTGGTCTATTCCATTGGTAAATCAGGATGATCCCATTCTCCGGGATTTCCAGGGCTTCCAGGCGAGCATGGAAAGATTGTTCGCTCGACACTCGCAGGGACAGGCCCTTGACAACGAACTGCTATCCTTACGACAAGGTAATCAGGATCTTTTGTCCTATATCGCCACCTTTAATAGACTAGTTGTGGAAACCGGATGGCCTGAAAATAAAAGGATCACATTGTTTCATCGAGGCCTGCGCGGAGAGCTTAAAGATGTTATAGCTCAGATAGTAGATCCACCCCAGGCCTGCGCAGACTACATAGACTTAGTGGTTCAACTTGATCACAGACTTCAAAATAGAAAAGCAGATCGGCTCAAGTATGAAACCAGAGTACCTATCAAGACCCACGTTAACTCCAAGAGTACTGACGTTTCCGAACCTATGCAAATTGGCAGTGTTAAAGGACCATTAACGCAGAAGGAACGAGAGAGAAGGCGACAAATGCAACTTTGTCTGTATTGCGGAACTTCCGGTCACTTTCTTCAAAGTTGTCCAGTTAAACCACCCAAGAAGGTGGTTGGAGCCACTGATAACGAGTTATTGACACCTGGTTCGGGAAACGACCTAGCCCGACAAGCGTAGGGGTCCGCTTGCCGAGCTTGAAAACAAACTCTTTGACCTCGCATTTTGTCATGCCAATGGTGCTTGTGAACCCAAAACAGCCTCAACAGTTGCATGCTATAAAAGCATACATAGACAGTGGAGCTATTGGAAATTACATAGACCGTGAATTGGCTTCCAGGATTAAGCTTCCTCTCCGCCCGAAAGTAACCCAAGATGTAATTACTACAGTTGATGGAACCGAAATAGCCTCAGGGCCTGTAACTCATTCCACAGTTGAAATCACTCTGGTGGGTCAGGACGGACATCGGGAAGCAATCGTGTTTGATGTGATCAAGGCCCCACAATTTCAAGTACTTCTTGGAATCCCTTGGTTAGAAACACATAATCCGAGAATAGACTGGCGAGCAAAGAAGATAACTTTTCCTGATTGTGAACCAACCTGTTACCCAAGGAATCCAGCTATGGGTCTAGCCTCTGTAACTTCCACCCCTGTACAGCTACCATCTGAATATCAAGAATTCCAAGACGTTTTTCAGAAAGAGCAGGCTAACACCTTACCTCCCCATCGATCTTACGATTGCCAAATCGACTTGGTACCCAATGCACAACTACCTTGTAGTAGGATTTATGCTCTTACTGAACCTGAGAACCTGCATTTGCGCCAGTATTTGGATCAATACCTGGCCAATGGTTTCATTCGCCCATCAAAGTCACCAGTCTCTTCCGCTTTGTTCTTCGTACCTAAAAAGGAAGGAGACCTTAGGGCCTGTATTGACTACCGCGCCCTAAATCAGATAACGATTAAGAATCGTTACCCTTTGCCCCTGATACCTGAGCTTATCGACCAAGTAAAAGATGCTCGTGTGTACACCAAGCTAGATCTCCGAGGAGCTTACCACCTGGTACGTATAAAAGAGGGCGACGAGTGGAAGACTGCATTCCGCACCAAATTTGGGCTCTTCGAATATCAAGTAATGCCCTTCGGTTTGTGCAACGCACCTGCCGCCTTTCAGTACTTCATGAATGATGTTCTTCGGGAACTTATCGATGTTTGTGTCATCGTTTATATTGACGACATCCTGGTGTATTCCTCCTCAGAATCTGATCACAGAAACCATGTTAGGGCAGTTCTTGAGAAATTGCGCCAGCACAAATTATTTGCCAAGCTCGAAAAATGCGTTTTTCATACCACAGAAGTGGAGTTTCTCGGATTCATCCTGACACCTCAAGGAATCCGAATGGACTCGCGGAAAGTGGACGCCATTCTCAAATGGCCATCTCCTAGCTCTGTGAAGGGAGTGCAAAGCATGCTTGGCTTTGCCAATTTCTATCGAAGGTTCATCCCGGAATTTTCTCGAACTGTTCAACCCATCACAGCTCTCCTAAAGAAAAATAAACGCTTTGAATGGACTCTTGAGGCTGAACAAGCCTTTCAGGACCTGAAAACCAAATTCACCTCTGCACCTGTATTGAAGCACCCGCGCCCAGATCTCCCTTACATCGTGGAAACCGATGCATCCAGTTCGGCCATGGGAGCTGTCCTGTCGCAAAGAGACCCAGAAACTAACCAACTACACCCTGTAGCCTTTTGGTCCAGAAAATTCTCTCCACCTGAACTCAATTACGCAATTACCGACAAAGAACTACTGGCTATTAAATCAGCTTTCAAGGCTTGGCGTCACTATCTTCTCGGTGCAAGACACACCATCACCGTAATTACGGACCACAGAAATTTGCAGTATTTAAAGACGGCCAAAGCTCAATCTTCGCGACAACTCCGATGGGCTTTATTCTTTGCGGAATTTGATTTTGTAATTACCTATCGCCCTGGCTGCAAGAATGGTAAGGCAGATGCCTTATCCCGGATAGGCATGGAAGAACCCAATTCGAGTTTAGAACCTGTGCCAATCATATCGGAACAAAGAATTCTGGGCTTGACTTCATTGCAAACCATTGAGGACATCCAAGCTCAAGTAAAACAGCTTTTTGACTCTTCTGCCTTACTGGAATGGAGTCAAAAGGGTCCTCACTACACCGTTAAGGATGATTTACCCTACTTCCAAGAGCGGTTATTTCTGCCAAGTAAAGAATTGCAGGAACTTGTCATTACCCGTCATCATGAATCATTAATGGAAGGACACCCCGGTATCGCGAAAACAGAAGAAAAGATCAAACGCCACTTCTGGTGGCCTTCTTGGAGAAAAGACATAAAGTCATTTGTGTTGTCTTGCGGAATCTGTGCCCAAAATAAGAGTCAAAAGAAAAGGCCAGCCGGCCTACTTCAACCTTTGGACATTTCACCAGCACCTGGGCACACCTTGTCAGTGGACTTTATAACTGACCTGCCTCCTTGTGGTGGTTACAACACGATTCTCGTAATAGTGGATCTATTCTCCAAAATGGCCCATTTTATCCCTTTAAAAGGATTGCCGTCAGCTTCCACCTTGGCCAAGGAATTTATGGAAAATATAGTGCGGTTACATGGTTTCCCTTCCATATTAGTCTCAGACCGTGGAAGTCAATTTATCTCCCACTTTTGGAAGAAATGTTGCCAACTAGCACAAATAGACGTGCGGTTATCCACCAGCCACCACCCCCAGACCGACGGACAAACCGAGAGAACGAATCAGACTCTCGAGCAATATCTGCGGTGCATGTTACACCAATCCGAGTTGAATTGGAAGGACATCCTTTGGATTGCAGAATATGCATACAACAATTCAGTGCATTCTGGAACCGGACAGACTCCTTTTTATACCCTGTATGGTCACCATCCTCGGACCTCTGACCTAGATCCACCTCTGACCCTGGAGATGCCTGCAGTAAATCACCTACATTCCACAATAACCCAAGCCTTCAAAGAAGCTACAACCCACTTACAGCAAGCCAAGAAAAAGTATAAAGAAAACGCTGATTTGCACCGAAGTAAAACTCCTCCTTACCAAGTAGGAGATCAGGTATGGCTAGCAACTAAACATCTACCCCTCAAGGGTCAGCGAACTTTTAATCCCAGATTCATTGGGCCTTACCCCATCAAAGCTATTATCAACCCAGTGGCCTTTAAACTCGATTTACCATCCAACATGCGGATTCATCCCGTTTTTCACGCATCTCTTCTAAAACCAGTACAACCTGGAACCAGACTGTCTGAGCCCCCAGGCCCTGTCCAAATTGATGGAGAATTAGAATTCGAAGTGAAAGACATTTTAGATTCCAAGATAGTTAAGTCGAAACTCTTCTATCTTGTTGATTGGAAAGGATATGGACCTCAGGAAAGATCTTGGGAACCCAGTAACTATGTTCACGCACCACGATTAATTCAAAGATTCCATCGAAGATTCCCGCACAAACCAAAACCCCCGGAGGAAAAGACCTTGGGAGGGGCCTTGAGGGGGGGTACTGTCATGATGCCTACCTCTAAGGAGCCAGGTCGGGCCCAGCAACCCCAGAGGCAGACATCATTTTCCCCAGGGAAGTCTCAGCGGGCCCAAGTCGGGGCCCTTTGGACTCAGTCCTGGCGCTTTAGGCGCCAGGCTCATAGCGGACCCCAGTCCTGGCGCCTTAGGCGCCAGGCTCATAGAAGAGGATATGTGTTTAAGTGCTTGGGTGCACACTTACCTGATGCAGACCTTGCTGCTTCATCCAGGCCCTCTTGAGGCCTGAATGGGACTACTTAACCTGTAGGACTACTTCACCACCCGGGTGTGGTCGGGGAAGGATACATACCTGATTGGTGGAAAATACATACCAGGAACTTCTTCCAAGGCTATTTAAACCCCACCCGAACAGCCACACATGCTTCGCGTTGTTCTGCACCTAGCAGCTGGACGCTCACCGTGTCAGCTCCTGCATCCTGACTTCAGCCACGCCTGCCAGCACCCTGGAACACCTGCAAGGGGAGAAAGGAAGAGAATAGGAGAAGAAAAGCCCTTACCTGCTAAATCTGCATCCCGGAGTCATTTCTCCAACGGCCCTGAAAAGGAAGACATCATTTTAAAGGCATTTCGTTTCGATCGCTGCAGCGCTGCATTTTACTCACCTTTGCAAGGCGCTTCCATCTTCAACAGCGATCTTCCGGATTCAGCTACGCCCCGGCGCCTAGAGGAAAAAAGACAAGAACAAAGGTGAGAGGGAGAAAAGGAATAAGGAAAGCTCAGTTTCCTTTTAAGTCTTACCTGACTATTCCCACTGCATTTCGGGTCCTGCCGCTTCCTGGCATCTCCGGACCCCGGCCCCTATGGGGAAAAAAGACAAAGACATTGAATGAGCGAATGCAAAAACATTACCTGAGCGCTCATCCAGAACTGTTTCACTTCGGGTCGGCGCCATATCTCCGGCACTCCGAACCCCGGCCCCTAAGGGGAAAAAGACATAAGCATTAGCGCTTGCTGCAATTAGACAACGAACATTATTATTAAGCTTGAACTTTTGAAGAGAACTTTTACAGCGCCTTACCTGAACAGTCAAGCCTACCTGAACTCCCATCAATCCTCAATCCAGTGAAGTAACTGGGTTTCAACGCGCCCCTGCATCAGAAGCAGGATGGAGAGCTCATCCTTCCAAACCCTAAGGTGAGGCTTCACGGGGAATCGTGGAGGAGGTATCGTGGAGGGTTGGAAGGGAGTGGGAGGCTTGAGCATTGTTCCACAGTTGGTAATAGTCCCTTTTCACGCACAGGAGGGTATCCAACGAGCCAGGGAAGCCAGAATAGAGGGGCCCTTCCTGTCCATCTTCAGAGTTCTGCGCCTTCGACGCCGCGCCTCCGTGGGAACCAGGTGAGCGTTACAGATAAAAAAGCATTGCCATCCTTTTTGTTTGAGTGGATTAACAAACAGAACCAACATCTAAAATTCACCGAGAATTACAGCAAGGATGACACAATCAAAGTGGAAACAGAGAAGAGAGAACTCTATGTAAAACCATACAAAAAACCTACAGATCGCAATGCATTGTTGCACTACACCAGTTTCCACCTGACCCACACATGTGACAATCTACCCTTTGGTCAGTTTTTACGGTTAAAAAAGAACAGTACCAATAGGGCAGACTACAAAGAAGGAACTCAAAAACTAAGACATAACCTACATGTTAGAAGGTATCCAGCTAATTTGACAAAAAAAGCCATGAAAAGAGCCGACAACAACAACCGAGAAGCAATTCTTGAACAAACACCTAGAGAGAAGAACAAAGACAATTTAGTCTTTGTCAACACATACAATAACCTCTCAATCCGGATTTGAAAAATTGTGCATCACAATTAGGGCATCCTGGAGAAAGGGAACGTCCCTTTGCAAAGACCTTTGATTGCGTTTCGAAGGAGTAGATCTATCAAGGATAAGATCATGCGCAACAATATCACGAAACAGATCCAGGCACAGCCAACCCTAACAGAAACATGGGGGATGCGAGAACCAGAGGGACATTATCCATGTGGTTCCTGTGTATGTTGCCAACAAACTAAAAAATCAACAGAGATAGACTTAGGTCTAAACAGCCTATGGAGACAAAAAGCTCTGACTAATTGTAACTCCAGTTTTGTGGTATATGTTATCAGGTTCCCCTGTAAGAAGATTTATATAGGGAAGATGGAAAGAAAAATCAAGACCTGAATTACGCAGCACAAAAGCTGTATAAAACATAGAGTGCATTCAGCCCCCTTAGTTGGACACTTCATAGAGATGATACACATATCTGAAGATCTGAGGTGGTCAATCATCTATCTAGTGAAAACCACTAATGATACCAACCTTGATAGAAAAAAACTTTATATAGATTAGTAGAATATAGAATAGCTATAAGCGTGACAGTGTAAAATAAAGAAACATGTCGGGTATGGTGTGAATGCTGTATGAAAGAAGGAATGAGTGAAATTAGCACGGAGAGTCAAAAATTGTTTGGACTGGGGTGTGCCCCTCTAATAAGAGTGGGTAGCGAACAACAGAAATAGAAATATTACTCTTGTGATATGAAGAATTGTTGATGAACTTGAGTACCACATAAACATTGTGGATATACAGCAGAATTGAGTTCTAATTGTGTATTGTGTGTTTTAGAATTGTGGACAAACACTCTATTTAATTGTAGATGTGAATGTTTTTTATAGAAATATTTTATATAAAGAATAAATAAACTACTATTTTTGATATAAATTTGAATAGGGTGCGTTAATCTAATAAATGTTAATGTATACAGAAGGGGAAAACACGAATAGATTTGGGGAAGCAAGTGACCCTGTGAATATATTATATTGTAACGTTTGTTTGTAGAGGGCTGTTCACAAGAGGTCTATATAAATATTTCCTCTAGTCTCTCTGGAGTGTGCCAGGACTGTGTACGGTCGTCTGGCCGTGAGACAAAACATATAAAAAACGATTAGATGAATTTATGAGTGAGATTAAGGCATTTAAAGAAGACCTAACCAAAGAATGGATTAGGAGATTAAAAAAGAACATACAACAATTCACCCATGAAAAAGCCTTCCCATATGTACAGGAGAGCTACTTTTCTAAAGAACAAGAAGAACAAGTGCAAAATCAAAAGCAAAGCAACAGTAAAAGAAGAGTCAGGTTTAGAGGAACATCTTACAGCTCCAGTGAAGACAGCACAGGGGAAGGCAATAACACAGGGAGAAGAGGAAGGGCCTCTGACTTCAACACGGGCAGAAGGGCCTTCAGGAGAGGAGGCGGCATGAGGAGAAACAACAGTAGAGGAAACCCAAATGGACAATATTTTTTAGGACGGGACCAACAGGAATGGGACCCAGACCAGAGAGTAATGACCCGCAGCATGAAGACACTGTGGTAAATCTATCTGACTACGAACTCACCTCGGACAAAATCCAGGCCCTTGAAAAAGGCCTTGGTTGTGTAACTACAAACAAGCATAATCGCTTCAAATTCCCAGAGGAGTTTACGGAATTCATGAGGAAAATCAACCTGAAACAGTTTTTTGATGACAAAATGGAACATATGGAACCAGATAGTGGGCTACACAGAAAATAGGATTTTTGCCCTACTGTACAATCACAAACAGCAGAAGCCTGTGTGTTTGAAAACAGAGTTTTACAAGAGATCACAAGGCTGGAAAATAAAACAGAAAAAGAAAAAACATTCCAAAACCTTAATCGAGTGGAAAAAGCCACACTCAAGACACTGTTATTTAACGATTCGATAATAATGCGAGAAGCAGATAAGGGTGACGCCACGGTTGTCCTTAACAGGAAAGACTATGTAGACGAGTGTATGAACCAACTAAGAGATACTAACAACTATCAACAATTGGAAGACAACCCAACACAAAAACTGGAAAGATTGATCCATCAAAAAGTGACAAAAGCAGAAGAAAGGGGATGGATAATGAAAAAAGTGTCTATTTTCCTCATTGTAGAAAAACCAAGGATCCCACAATTTTATATACTGCCAAAAATACATAGATCACTCACTAGGCCATCAGGGAGACCAATAGTGTCAGGGTGTGATTCGGTCCTGGAGCCATTGTCAAAATTTGCCGACCATTTTATGCAACCGATGGTCAGAGGCCCTCATTACGACCCAGGCGGTAAGTGATCGAAATTACCGCCATGGCGTAATGAGCGTTAACGCCATGGTCCGATGGCGATAAGAGCGCCATATTACGACCCATCGCGCACGAGCATTACGCCATGGCGGTAACGTAAACTACGCCATGCCGTAAACAGCCCTTACCGCCCTCGTTAACAGCGCAGGGTGACCTACCGCCACCCATCATTGCACCGACCGTAGTCAGCGGTCACCGTAATTAGCGGTGACCGCAATTAGGCGGAACCGGAAATAGCGTAATCGCGGCGGAACGGGAAACAGCACAGCGGCCATCTTAAAAAACACAATCCATTGCCATCCTACCCAACCACACCACAACCAACCCTCAAACCCTGACATTCCCATAACCCACCCATTTCCTCAGCCAACCATGCCTAAAGTTGTCAAGAAGGCATGTGACAGGCAGCGGCAGGAGCGCTTCAGTCGTGAGGAACTGCAAATGCTTGCAGACACGCTCCAGGAGAAGGCCGATGTTGTCTTCTCCACTGAGATGACCCGGACAGCCATAGGCCGCAAAAAGGAGGTGTGGGAACTTGTGGCACAACGTGTCAGTGCTGTTGGAACCACCCCACGCACCTCCAAACAGTGCCGCAAGAGATGGGACGACCTGCGGATCAGGGTCCGGGGCATTATGTCTGCCAACCGTAACCTGGCCCTGGGAACTGGCGGGGGAGCAGACTCCCCACTGAAGATGCAGCCATGGGAGGAGACATGTGCCTCTCTGATTGGCATTGAGTGCATTGAAGGTGTCGGCGAGATGGAGAGAGGGGCCCCGACATCTGGAGACACAGGTAGGTGCCTCATATCGAGCCTTGCAAGACACCCTGATACACTTGCATGTGACAATCACAATGTGGCAGACGCAACACATCAGCAGATGAGCCACACCTTGCGCACATGCAGCATGTACACTGTACAGTAGGCAGACACACACCTGCATGCAAAACCGAACCTAAAGGGAGGCAACCTGTATGTCACGTGCTACTAACTCCACCATCTATCCATTACACTCTTCACAATGCCTGCCCAATGTCCGCTGAACCATCAATAACAGTCACCCTCCTCTGCTCCACCACAGGCTCGCAATCGGACACAGGCAGGGACGACAGCACCAGCACCCCAGCCAAGAAGGCCAGGAAAGTGGGAGAAGGGAACCATGCATCCACCTCTGCTGGACCCAGGCAGAAACCACGCCAGGCTGAAGAGGCCAGGGCAGCAAAGTCCCCCGAGGAAGGGGTCGTGACAGCGCCTGCAGCCCAACAACACCCACTGTTGCCCACTGAGGGCAATGTGTCAGCAGGGAGCAGTACTGTTGGGGAGACTGCAGCCATCGCTGCCTGCTCCGACAGTGATGTGGAGGATGACACTGGACTTGACCACAACACGCAACTGCACTCACCACACCTATCCCCAATCAGCCATCATGGAGATGACACCCAGGGCCCATCGCCAGCTAATTCATGGCCAGCAACTCCAAGCCCAGTGGGAGTTGTGGAAGATGGGAGTAGTCCCATTGGTCCCCCATTGGCACCCTCCATTGGGCCAGAATTCCAGCTGTCGCTGGAGCAGATTGCCAACAGGCAGGAAGCACTGGGCACACTCCTCACGCAGCATGTTGCAGAATGTGGAAGTGCCAGTGCAGCCATGGAGAGGAGTGCTGATGGCATCAGGGCTGCCATCCAAACTGCCAGCAGGGACATATGCACCGAACTTGCTGCAGTGCGGCAGATGATGAGCCAGCTCATCCAGACAATTCTGGACACATGCCGTACTGAGCAGCCCGGTACATCCTCAGCTGCAAGTTCAGCACAAGCCTCTCCCGTCCGCAGGTCATCCAGGAGCCTGAGGAGCACAGGCAGGGGGGCCCCAGGTTCCGGGAGAGGGGGCAGTCATTAGTGTGCTAAACTATACACACTTCACCACGGGCACTGTCACATGTTTGCAGGGTGTTCAGGGGGGAGGGGGAGGGCGGAATTGGGTGTGTTGGAGTGTTCAGGGGGGAGGGGGAGGGGGGAATTGGGTGTGTTGGAGTGTTCAGGGGGGAGGGGGAGGGGTTCTGTTATACCTATTCAGAAGAACAATACACTTTTTCTTTTCTCACAAACGAAAAGTGTGGACATTGCTCATTGCGTATGTGTGCTTTATTGTTTTACAGTCCACAGTGTTGACATATCAGACACACACAGTGCCCCAAGTGCCATCCATATGTCACACACTCGCTGTGTGTGCTAGAAGTATCGGTCAATGATATTCTGACGCATTATATGCCCCTCCTGTGCATCGCTGCCTCTCTGAGGTGCTGCCCCATCCCCATCATCATCATCCCCATCATCAGGTGGTTGTGGTTCTGCGTCAGGGGGCAGAGGCACGTTTCGTCTGATGCACATATTGTGTAGCCATGACGATCTTTGCAACCTTCTCATGGCGGTACTGGAGTGCCCCGCCAGACCTGCTGAGGCAGTGGAAACGTGCCTTCAGTAGGCCAAAAGCATGCTCTATCACCACACGGGTACGTACATGGGCATGGTTGTAGTCCTCCTCATGCTGGTTCGATGGGTTCCACACTGGTGTGAGGAGCCACCTCTTCAGGGGGTAGCCCGCATCACCTGTAAAATGTGAGAAAAGAATGTGTCAGGAACGAGATTGATATGTGAACATGACGCACAACCATGCCTTGATTCTGACTGTTACTGTGCACCAATTGGAGTTGTGGTTATGGATTTACACTGTGCAACCAGTATGTGTTCATGGCTCTCATGTACTGTTTTGCATGCAAAAACACAATGCAGGGGGGACGATTGCCTTGTGAGTGGCCATCCACTGTGTCCGTTCAGGCCGTCATTCATGTGACCTTGCACGTGTCCTGTGAGCTTGAAGCTCACATGATAGCAACATTGATGTCTGGCTCATTATGACCCCAGTGAGCATTACTGGTGTCAATGGGGACAGTTTGTGGGTCTTGTAGTGGTGCATTGATGTTCCTGTCTGTCATGTGCCTCCTTTGTGCGCAGTTGTGGGGGACAGGCCTTTCAGTAGTTGGTGCATGGTGACGTGCATGTTGGTGTTTTTCTTTAGGGTCAATGCGGTCACAATTTGCACAATGCACTTGCAAATGATTGTGTCGTTTTTGGGATGCACTTTCATTCACATGTTGGGATGATTAGGTCAGGCATGATGTGTACACTACTCTGTTGACGTCAGTGCTGCCACAGGGAATGATCTGGCTACTGCTAGTTGCACCCATGTGACGTATGCATCACCCCCCTGTATCTGCAAGATGAAATATGCATTGGTACGTCATTCAACACCCACTTTGCATTTCCATGCTCATGACATTAGACTCACCGAGTAGGTAGGATCTTGGGCCTGCATGTCACTCCATGTAGCGTGGTATTGTTGAGTTCCGAAGGACCATAGAATCATGGGTTGATCCGGGGAATCTGGCACAACAATGTGTGATGATCCTGTTGGAGTCACAGACCATTTGCACGTTGATTGAGTGGAAATGTTTACGGTTGCGGTACGGTACCTCCATGGCATGTGGGACCACCAATTCAACATGGGTGCAGTCAATGGCACCAATGCAACCAGGTATGCCGGCCAGTGCATGGAAACCCACTTTGGTGTTGGCAATCTCCTGGGCAGACCGTGGTAATGAGATGTGGTCATCTGTGTGCTTGAGGAGGGCATCGAGCACTTGCATCAGTGTACGCGAGAATAATGGTTGTGATATGCCATGCAAGTGCCCCACTGTGTGCTGGTAGGTGCCTGTGGCCAGGAAGTGGAGCACGGACACTACCTTCAGTAGGGGGGGGGTGGCAGTGGGTGTTTCAATCATGCTGACGATGTCGTTGTGTATCATGTCCACAATGGTGGTGATGGTGTCCCGGTCCAGTCGGTACAGGGTGTGGATCTGCTCAGCGGTGAGGTTGAATGGGCTGGGTCTGATGCGTGGAATTGGGGGCTGCCTGCGTGGTGGCACTGGCTTTGCTGGTGGGGCTTTCTGGGCCT
Organism: Ambystoma mexicanum; assembly: GCF_040938575.1. NCBI lineage: Eukaryota > Metazoa > Chordata > Amphibia > Caudata > Ambystomatidae > Ambystoma > Ambystoma mexicanum. Next base: position 881,154,552 of record NC_090929.1, on the reverse strand, counting down.
GCCTTGCCCTCCTTCTCCTCCTGCGTCTCCTCTGTGCAGCCTGTTGTTGTTGTAGTTGCTGTTGTAGCACTCACATTGCTATCAGGTCCTCCAGCCCCAACATTGCTAGTCCTATTGGTATCATTGTGGAGTGTGACTGGGTGTGGGAAGGGGTGGGTTGTGCTCTTTTTGTACTTCCTGAGTCTGTATTGCCTTCACCTGTGCTGTTTCTGTGCACCTGTGGCAGCTGCATTCACTTTACATGGCCCTTTACGGTTGGTTCGCGATGGCGTAATTAGCACCATGGCGGTAAGGTACTTAACGGGCTGGTTGATGGCGTTAGGGGCATGTCCGCTTGGGTCGGCATTCGCGTAACTTTCCGCCATGGCGCTAAGTACGGTGTGGATGTTCGCGTGCGCGCGCCCTTGGCGCAGTCAGCGGCAGCGTTAGCTACGATGCCGCTAATGACATCGTAGTTTACGGTCACGGGTCGTAATCGGCCCTAGCGGAAGACGATGGCGGTAATCGTTTACCGCCATCGTTTTTCGCTTTGTGCCAGGGTCGTAATGAGGGCCAGAGAGATGGCCTTGTTTTTGAAGGATACCACTCAGATTATTAAAGAAGTAGAGGGCAGACCTTTTGACACTATTAAGGAGATCTTAATATGTCTCGATGTAGCAGCTCTCTATACAAATATACCTCAGAGGGCCTCACTCGAGGTACTTGAAGAAAGACTACTTACAGAAAATGCTATCACCAATACTCTGGCATCCTTTATTATGTGGTGTGCCAAAATGGGATTGAGGGAAAGTTATTTCCATTTTAATGGTACCTTCTACAAACAAATAAAGGGCACGGCCATGGGGTCCACCCTGGCCCCGAGCATTGCAAACCTCTACATGGAAGCTTTTGAGAAGAACTGCATCTATAAGGATACTAATCCATTTAAAAATAACATTTTACTATTATTTGGGAAGGAGAAGAAAGCATCGCCATCCTTTTCTTTGAGTGGATTAATGTCATGCCCACACGTTTACTTACTCCTCCTTGTGCCCCTATCTGACTATGTCCCAGAACAAGCACTAGGTCTCGCACTCACCCATCCTCCATTCCCTCTTACAAGGTTAGACGTCCTGTTTCTGGTAGGAGTTGGGGAAGCCATCGGAGAATGCGTCAGGTGAGGAATCATCGCCTCTATCACAAATGGTGACTCCCCTGGCGCATGACCACACTGCAGAATCTGGCCGCCTCTGGCAGACAACTCTTAAGGACACCAAATCTACACGATGCGTGGAACATAATCCGGCCACGTGATATGGCTCCCGCCGCCTGTACTCCAATACAACAGACGGGCTCATCTGTACACCACGGCACAGCATCGCTGGTCGCTGTGACAACAGCCACGCCCCTTCTGATCACCGACAGTTCATCCAGCAACATTCAAACCTCTAATATCCGGTAAGGTGATCACGTGACGTGTAACGCGTCCCTAGAAATCACATGACATGGCTCTCAGTATATAAGGAGCTGCAGATTGCCACACAGCGCTTCTCAACTGTTCGCTTATGCTGTTTTGGAACTCATCTATGTTCTTGTGCCTTGATCTATTGTTTTGACCACGGATTTCGTATTAAGGACTTCTTTGCTGTTTCCCCTTGGTACTTCTGCTTGGACTCATTGAATTCTTGGAGGACTGACCACGGACCGCCTCTTGGATAAGCTTCAGTTACCTCCTTGGCAAAGTCATACCCGGACTCGCTTTTGACTTTCTTGTGCTCCAATTTCCAGTCTTCAGGAGCATCCTACTCTGGTGTTACCAGTGTGGCAATCCCTTTCTCCTCCTCTGGCTTTCCTGATCTCAGCCCACTGAGGGAACAGGTTTACCACTCCTTTTTGGCCCTTCCTCTAGTGGTTCCTGGTAGGTGGCATTCCTGCTTCTTGTCATTCAGCTCTGTTTGCCCTGTGTAATCTTGACCTTACTTGTCCTTTTTTTCCTTACAGCAGTCATCTGGACCATGTGGATATCCTGTTTCTCCACCTGTGGCCCTAATCCTCGAACAGCAAGTGATTATCTTCTTGCTGTTGGTTGCTTAGGGACGGAGGTATTCTTGTTCCTCGCGACCATCAAGTCTTGACAGATTGAGAAGCCTTTATTGTCACTCGGAACATGGATGCTTCCAGTTCAGACCCAGTGACTGCCTTAGTCCAGGCCACTTCGGTTCTGCGGGCAGACATTACTGCTGCCACAGCGGCAATCCATCAATGCCTTGACACCATTCAGAGTGAACGCCATTCCTTGCCTGCTGATCCTGAATTTGGAGATCCCAAACCCTCATCCATTAGTTCCCAAAACCCACCACCTGCACCAACCCAAGTCATTGTCCCAGCCCCATTCCCTTTGGCTGCCCGTGAGAAGTTCCATGGAGATCCCTGTAAATTCTGAACATTTCTCAATCAATGTAGGCTCCACTTCTTGTGTAGACCCCAATCCTTTCCCGATTCGACAACTAAAGCAGCCTTTACGTTGTCGCATTTGAGTGGCATTGCTGCTACTTGGGCTAATACTCTGTTAGAAGAAGACAATCCAGCGTTGTCTGATTCTGATCTACTCATTGCAGAGATGACCAAGGTATGTGATACCCGGCACAAAGCGCAGTCACGCGATCTGGAATTACTCAACCTAACCCAAAGAAAAAGGTCACTAATTGATTATATCACCCGATACAATCAATTGGCTGTGGAGACTTCCTGGCCTGAAAATAAGAAGGCGGTTGTATTTTACAAAGGGTTGAGTTACGCAATTAAGGATGCTTTGGCCGTGGTACCATCACTGCCCTCCCAATATCAAGACCTGGTTGATTTGGCTCTCCAAGTGGACGCCAGACATGCTGAAAGAAAAACAGAGGCAAGTTTTTCTTCAGGCAGGCCAGGTGTACCCGAGTCTCCAGTTGAACCAATGCAGGGGGGGTTTGGAGTCCAATCACGTCTGCCGAATGAGAACGCAGACGGACAGAGAAAGACTGTTTCTACTGCGGCCTTAACAGCCATTATGTTAGGGAATGTCCAAGACGTCCTCGACTCCAGTCTCAGGGTTTTCGGAAAGCTTGCCCTTAACTATGGGGGCATGGGCGAGCTGCGAACAGACCCCCACAACGACCATGCCTGGGAACCTCACAAACAAACCCATCATGATTCAGGCTGTCTTATCTTATATCCCTGACATTGTTCACTCGGTGCGTATTTTTATTGACTCAGATGTTACAGGGAATTACATAGATAATGAATTAGCCATTTCATTGAATCTCCTTTTGCAATCTAAAACCTGACCTGAACCAGTGCAAGCAGTGGATGGCACAGCCTTAATATCAGGACCCATTCGCCAACAAACAGCTCCTTTATGTTTGACATTAAAAGAGACCCACAAAGAACTCACACCACAATTCGGCATCATTCTAGGAATTCCTTGGGTTTGGCTTCATAACCCTATGATTGATTGGGCTTCCGGTCATCTGTTCTTTGAATCAACATACTGCTAATTCACGTTTCTCACTCCACCTAGGAGTGATGCTTCGCCTTCTGAATTATTGGGTGAAGTGGCAGAACTCACATTGGATGAGGTTCCCCCATGGATCTAGACACGCAACAACACATAGTGGGTTCTTTGGTCTCCGGGATCCTTACGGAGTATACTGAATATCATGACGTTTTTGATAAGGGCTGTGCAGCGACTCTACCTCCTCACAGATCCTACGACTGCCCCATCGATCTGGTTCCCAATGCAGAGATACCGAAGGGTAGAATATACTCCTTCACCACCTCAGAAGAACAAATATTGAAAGAATACATACAAAACGCTTTGAAATTGGGCCACATACGTCATTCTATCTCTCCAGCTGCTAGACCTATCTTTTTCATCCTGAAACGCGAAGGAGATCTACGTCCCTGCATCAATTATCGGCGCCTGAATGCCATCACTGTAAAAAATCAGTACCCCATTCCCCTGATAGGTCCACTATTAGACCGGTTAACCCACGCATCGGTATATACCAAGTTGGACCTTAGGGGAGCATACAATCTGATTTGGGTTCGCAAGGAAGACGAGTGAAAGATGGCTTTCTGTACACGCTAAGGGTTGTATGAATATACCATCATGCCCTTCGGATTCTGCAATGCCCCAGCCACGTTCCAGCGATTTATGGATGACATATTTAATGATATCCTTGATACCTTTGTGGTCATATATTTAGATGATGTTTTGATTTTCTCAGCCTCCACGCAAGAACATGTGGGTCATGTAAGAGAGGTCCTTTCACGTCTCCGTCTACACTCACTATATGCTAAATCTGAGAAGTGTTTATGTCACGTTCAGGAAGTGGATTACTTGGGTTTCCACATATCTCCAAGAGGGTTGTTAATGAACGATACAAAAATCCATGCGGTACTGGACTGGCCGGTGCCCACATCCATCAAAACCATGCAGTCCTTTCTTGGCTTCGTCAATTTATATAGACACTTTATTTCTGGTTTTTCCGACATCACGGCCCCTCTTACGGCTCTTACTAGTCCACAAGTAACCTTTCTATGGACCAATATACACCAAGAGGCCTTCGACAGACTGAAAGCCGCCTTTGCCTCAGCCCCTATCCTTCAACTTCCAAACCCAGATCAACCATTCATAGTGGAAGCTGATGTCTCCTCCTTTGCTATAGGGGCCGTTCTATCCCAGAGATGTCCTACCACGGGACATCTAGATCCTATTGCTTTTCATTCACGAAAATGTACATCATCTGAGCTTTTTTCGACATCACGGCCTCTCTTACGGCTCTTACTAGTCCACAAGTAACCTTTCTATGGACCAATATACACCAAGAGGCCTTCGACAGACTGAAAGCCGCCTTTGCCTCAGCCCCTATCCTTCAACTTCCAAGCCCAGATCAACCATTCATAGTGGAAGCTGATGCCTCCTCCTTTGCTATAGGGGCCGTTCTATCCCAGAGATGTCCTACCACGGGACATCTAGATCCTATTGCTTTTCATTCACGAAAATGTACATCATCTGAGCTGCATTACAGAGTTACTGAGAAAGAACTCCTGGCCATCAAAGAAGCTTTCAGTATTCGGAGACATCATCTTCTTGGTACCGCTCACCAGGTCGTTTTTTTCACTGACCATAGGAACCTACAAGATCTTGCCTCCATGAAATGTGTAAACAGTAGACAGGTGCGATGGCATTTGTTTTTTACGGCATATGATTTTATCATCAAACATAGACCTGGTACCACGCACCAAAAAGCAGATGCCTTATCCCGATCTCCTGGGGGCCTTTCACTTCCTTGTTTCCCGGACACGGTGCTTGAGAAGACACATGTTTTATTCCTCTGTACCCCAACTCCTGATCTCTTGACCTTGATTCGCCAATGGGTATCTTCCAATCCTGAATTACTTAATGATTGGGGTTTGATCCTACATGAAGGTCCTCCGTATTATCAGGAGAAGTTGTTCTTGCCAACACCGGATACACGCAATCTGGCTCTGGAATGGTCTCACGATGCCCCCATTAATGGCCATCCGGGCCAGAGGTGCACTCTCGGCCTATTACAGAGATGGTGTTGGTGGCCTACTATGAGAAAGGATGTGGATGTCTATGTTAACACATGTACTGTCTGCGCTCAATGTAAATCAAGAAAGGGTCAACCAATAGGGTTGCTTCAACCACTTATGGTGCCCCTTCGTCCATGACATACCCTTACCATGGACTTTGTTACGGACCTGCCCAAGGCCAAGGGGTTGGATACAATATGGGTAGTGGTAGATTCATTTAGTAAAATGCCTTGTTTTGTTCCTTGTTCTGGTCTTCCCACTGCCTCAAAATTGGCTGACATGTTCTTTAAGGAAGTATTTTGTTTATGTCATGATCCGCAGAACACACCCCTTTTGGACCTCATGGTCCTTGTCACAAAGGGGCTTGCACTCCTTAATACTCCCAACATGGCCGTCTAACGTGCAACATCTTCCTTGTCTTTACGTCAGATGTAGCGGATTTACAAATAGGCCGTGCCCCCTTATAGATTATATTCTCATAGCTGAAGTAAGAGGACGAGATAAATCAGTATGCTAGGGTGAAGTGCAACTATCACCAATCAACCAATCTGATCGTACGTTCGCTCTGCATATTTTATCTCTGTATAGGGGCGGTTCCCATCGAGAGACAGAAGGTGTGAAGAGAAATTGCCCACTAGACCAACTTTGAGTCACAGCTGTAATATTGAAAAGGCGGACAAAAGAACCAAGACACCGAGTGACTTACATAAGGTAATGAGAAAGGGTACCCTTTTCCACTGGTACACCCCCAAATGAATACACAATGTCTCTGTCCACATAATTGGGCTAGATTAGTCTAAATTGGAAATGGTTGGCAGAGAAATAGATATTGAACGATCAGGCCATGTGAAACCTGAACCCATCCCCAAGGGAAATTATTTTCTAACAGATGATAAGAAGGAGTCCATTAAGTTAATGATTCCCTTCTGCTGTGACACTTAGCACAGCTAGTTGGATGTAATAGTAATTACGACTAGGGGTTTTCGAGCATTCAAATACAAAATTCCTGTACTTGCTTCCCACAGATATCCGCTCGGCGAGTTGGCCAACAAAAGGATCAAAGGGAGGACATTAGACGTTAAACCCCTAACAAATCCTAAGAAGACAAACACAAATGTACATTTCTTATGAATGTGGTGCATAACCCCTGAAGAATTTCCTAGCTATAAGCGTGACAGTGTAAATGAAGGAAACATGTTGGGTATGTTGTGAATACTGTATGAAAGAAGGAATGAGTGACATTAGCATGGAGAGTCAAAAATGGTTTGGACTGGAGTATGCCCCTCTAATAACGAACAACAGATCCCAATAGAAATATTACTCTTGTGATATGAAGAATTGTTGATGAACTTGAGTACCGCATAAACATTGTTGATGTACAGACAAATTGAGTTCTTATTGTGTATTGTGTGTTTCAGAAATTGTGGACAAACGCTCTATTTAATTGTAGATGTGAATGTTTTTTTATAGAAATACTTTATATAAAGAATAAATACACTACTATTTATGATATAAATTTGAATAGTGTGTGTTAATCTAATAAATGTTAATGCATACAGAAGGGACAAACACGAATGGATTTGGGGAAGCAAGTGACCCTATGAATAAAATATATTGTAACGTTTGTTTGTAGAGTGCTGTTCACAAGAGGTCTATTTAAATATTTCCTCTAGTCTCTCTGGAGTGTGCTAGGACCACAGGATTACCATTGGCTTTTGCCCTTTCACATCCACAGATTAATTCTGCTTTTCTGCAGGTGGCTCCTTGTCTGTGACGCTCATGAATGTTCTGCTCTTCTCTGACCTTGGCTGTGAGCCCTGGCCTGGTACTTTGTGCTGCATAATTCTGCTTTTCTTCGCTCTCGACCTGAGGCATATGGCTTCATTTAATTCAGCCACAGTTATGCTATAATTGCTTTGTTTCTATATTGTGATATTTTTCTTATAGGTTAGTAGAATGTTGGTTTTTTGAAGGTTCCTTATACAAACCTGCAGTTCCATATGGTTAGTGGCAATAAGCATCTGCAAGATTGCTCTTCACCTCTTGCTTCTTTGCGTTTTAGCATTTCTTCATTTGGCTAATGAAACATTAATAAAGGCTTTCGACAGCATGTATATGTATATGTTCTCTATCTACAGAACTGTGTTAGCATGTTCTTCGTGTGTGCCCGTGTAACTTCGTGCATGGATGCAAGTTTGCTTCATGGTTAACGCTGCTATGTCGTGGTGTGTCTAATGACATCAGCACTGTTAGATATTTGTCATTAGTCGATCAGGTCCAGTGAGGCACCTGGATCCATGATCAGTGGTGGGGCACCTGCATCCATGATGATGTTTGCTGGATAAGGTTTGAATGGCTACCTGAGAGAATATCTGTTTGCATATGTATTTGTCATTGGCCCTCCTGGGGGTGTCCAAACAGTGACTGGCATCTTGCACCTCTGTCTCTTTGGGCTCTCATGTTTATAGGGGTCAAGAGGGGCAATCCAGGGACCCTCTCTTCAGTCCCTCCTCTGGTCGACTTGTCGAACCAAACTACCAAACCTAGTCACTGTTGCCTTTGGTAACCATATCTTCGTTATTCCTCCAAGATGTTCATAGTAAGTTGCATGGTCATCGAAACATCATGTCATGTAACTGCAATCTTTTTTTGGGTTACACCATACCCATTTCGACCAGTACCTCTTGTTGTCCATGGGATTATCTTAGTTGGGAACAGTGGGCATTCCTTTATCTTTGTCCTTATTTTATTTCTTTCCTCTACTATCTTATCTTCTTCACCATTTGTATTTATGTCTACTATCACTTTCACCTTGACTGTTTTATCTGTCATCTTGCAGCATTGTGTGATCAGATCCCTATCAAACATAGTCCTACTGGTCCTAATATTAGTGCTCCTAGTAATCTTTCAGTCCGCGTTCCTCCTCCATTTTGGTGTACATTTTCGACATTTAAGTTTATGGTCTGCATCAGCTCCCATCTCGTAATCTGGAGCCAGTTCACGTTTGTGTATGTCTGTAGAGCTGGAACTACTGATGCAAAGAACATCTGTCCCACTGAACAATCGATGTTCAGGTGTTACATCATCCAGTGATGCTTCTGATGCCGATGAGAAGTAGTTCTCCTTTTTCACTCTACTCACTTCTACCTACATCTTCGCTCTCTTTGTATTGTCCATTTTAGCAAAGTCTTCTGTTTTGATGTCCTTTTGTGGTACTACTAGTGTTGGTATATTGATGTGTACCAATGAACACACTCCACCCCAGTCAGATGGCAGCTTCTCATATGTCCTGGATTTGCACGGCCAAAAATGATCCATTATTATTGCCATCGCAACTTTCATGGCTGGATGCTTTTGTGTGTACTTGCACTCTTTTTTTTCTCCAACCTTTACTGCACCATCATTCTGGAAACCCAATGCTGGTTTCTTCCATGGTATTATGGGAATTGGTCCAGCTTCATTGTCCACCCAGGTCAGCAACTTTGTACTTGCATCGCATTCTTTCAGACATTTATCATTTTCTCCTTGTGCTGTGTTTACTGGAGCTTGCAAGAATGTGTATGCTTTGCTGCCTACCACTCCATCCTTCCATCTTTCAGCTGTGTACACTTGGACATAAACAAGCATCTGTGGAACCAACATTCTGGTTCTTCTATTTCCTTGGGTCCCTTCTTAGGACATGGCAATTCTTTCAGTTTTATTGTTTTTGTCTTTCCTTTCTGTAGGACATCAGTTATGTATTGTATATCATTGTCTAGTCAAGTGTCTTTATAAAACCGTTTTCATAGGAGAATGTTGCCTTGGACATCCATTTCAATGTTGCTGTTCTCCCTTGGAATCTTCTTCGGGTTGTAAACATGGACAGGTAAATAAGGCATTGTGCTCTTGCTGCTAGTATTTCAGTTGCTACAAAAGTTCTGGGGACATACATGGCATAGAGAATCAGTGAGCAGGCATAGCATTTCTCCCCTGTGGTTTGTTTACCCAATTTAGTCATGTGCTTGTACGACATGTTATTAGATACTCAAGCAGTATCAGTGAGATAGAGGTCCACCCCCCTCCTCATGTCTGCATCTGCACTGCATCTACCTCTCTTTACTGCACTTACAGTGCTTAGCCGTCCACCTGACATGGCTGTGCCATCTGCTGGAGTTGGGGTTGTGTTAGTAGAGGATGCAGCAGTATTCGTAGCAACATATGATACTCGCCAAAAGATGAGGGCGGAAATACTACATGATATGATATGATAAGGCATTTATAACGCACCCATACACAAGTGTTTCAAGGCGCAACGAGGCAAGGGAGGGGGAAAAGAGGGAAAAGAGGGAAGACAACAATCCTACTAGGCCAGGTCTCATTCAGATCGCCCAAGTGCATGGGAGGGGGGGAGTGAAAGTGTGGGGGGCATAGAGGGGACAGTGCAGTACATGGGATATTTGAATAAATATGCAATAAATAGAATACGACCAGCAGGTGGCAAGGGCAGGGGTAAGTTCAGGCAACGGGTGTCGCATGCTGGTGGTGGGACTGTAGGGATACAGAAACAGTCCCCATGAGCGGTGGTTGCCAGGAATATACATGAGGATAAGACACAATAAGCATTCTTTTAATAATGCCCTCCATCCTGGATCCTTGTGTAGTTTGAAGCTATCAGTTGCCCGCCTGAATAGCGCAAAACAAGCGTAGCTGTGTTAATATTATATTAATTCAAGTTCTGTGAATAAAATAGTTGATCATAGCCGGAAGGAGTAACTGTTCCCACACAGCTTTTATTCTGGGGTCACACAGTACTGAGAGTACTGATGGATTTCCTCTTTCAAGGTGTGGATATACTTGGGACAAGTAAGCTATGAAGTCACGGAAATAAACATTTGGATGGCATCTCCTTGTGCTATTGGACCTCCTGACGAATTGGACAAATTGGCCTTGGAAGGTTTTGGGATGAGGTTCACGGGGAAGCACGAAAAAATGCAATACTAACAATGCGATAATAACAGTGACACTTTCACGATGAATGCTGTCAATGTGCAGAAAGGAAAATAATAAACAGACAATGTTCCCTCACTCTGGATGTGTAGGGCGTCCTTTCCCTAACTCTCTTTCTCTGGAACGAGTAATCATAGGGTGTCCTCTGCTGGGTTGTGATGCTTCCAGGCAATTGTTTTCATCTTCTGCTTTTGTTGTTGGTGCTAGGAGAGGCCACCACTTTGTAGGGTGTGATGTCCCATACGTGATTCCAAGTGTTCCTCCCTCCCAACTTTACTGCTCGCTCAGTCACTAACTCCATGATATAGGGTCCAGGAAAATGTGGCTTGTCTCACTTTATGCTAATGTTCCTTTGTAGGACTGTGCCCCCCAGATACAACAGTGGCTGCTTTAAAAGATCTTTATTTGCTTCTGTGTCATTTTCTCCTCTCACTTCAGGCATCTCCTCTTGTCCCTGCGGTTGATGAGAAATAAAAGAGGCACTAGCCATCAAGGAAGCGGTGTATTCCTAAATTGCCTGATCCAATACATCAGACATTTTCTCTGCGTCTTTCAGTGCCCTAGTGGGAGGAGCCAGAATAAGTTGCATAGGCCGTTCTTTCACCACATCATGTGGGGTTAAATGGTGGTCGGATCCTGGTTTATTGCGCAACACAAATAATGCTAATAGAAGACAGTGAACCCAACTCTTATTGAGGGTCTTCTTAATTTTGACAATGCCTTATTTGAGCAGGCCATTGAGGTGCTCACACAAATTCCGTTTGCTTTCAGATGATAGGCACAAGATTATTTGTGTTGTATTTCTAACAAGGTTGTGATGTGCTGAAACATCTCATTTGCGAAGTGAGGGTCATTGTCAGACCTCACACATGCCCCATCATGGGAAGAACCAGGAATTTGTCTGCTCTAGGGGCATCAGGATGGGAACAAGAACCGGCTTCAATCCAATGGGAAAATGAGCATACATCCACTATCATGTTGCTGCGCCCCTGGCATACTTGGATCATGTCGACATAGGCGATGTGACGGTGTTGGAATGGACCTATTGGGCAAGGTATGGCTCCTCTCACTACCCTTAATGTATGATCTTCTGTAAATTGTTAACTCACTGGACCATTAGCCATGACTTCAGCCACATGTTTGGCCAAATTGGGACAGAACCAGTCCTCCCCAATATGAGCAGCAAGCACATCTTTCCCTTTATTGGCAGGATGGTGTAATTGTGTCAGTGCAGTGTGTAATAATGAACATGGCATTACCACTTTTCCTGTGTTATTTTGCCACCATAAGGCATCTGTCAGAGACACTGTACATCTCTTCTTAATCCATAGCTCTTTTTCTTCCCTGTGTGCAGCTCTCTGAAATTCCATAATCTGTGTCACTGGCAATGTGTTATATCCTTCCTTTAGTATCATTGTTCATGCCTAATTGCCTGCTGGGGTCAAAGTATCCATTTCTAAAATGTCCCCAAAATAGACGGCATGTTTTGCTTCCACGCCTGCAGCCTAGAGATTGGGTCCTCTCACCTCGTGTGTGCTTGGCACTTCACCACTGCTATGTGATGTGGGTACTGTAGTCCCTCTATCAGTCTGCCCAATAGGTTTGCATGCTGCACTGGTGACTCATCAGCACATCTAAAGCCCCTCCTCAGCCAACGTGAAAGCCCAGACTGCACTGTGGCATACCTGCCAACCCTACCAATTTAGATGGTAGGATACCACTTTTTAAGCAGTCCTACCGCCTACCGATTTAGTGGTAACAAATACCGATTCTTGTAAAAAAAAAAGTTTTCTTTTTTTTTGTGGGCCTGGATTTAGCAGCCTGTTCAGCCATGGTTGCAGGGTGCGCAAGTACACAGAATCCGAGGAACGTTCTTCAGTGGTGATGTGTCCAAGCTGCTACTTTTATAATGGTATGTTCTTACTGGCAGCAGTTAGCACACTAGTGCACCAGTGCAACCTCCCCAGACTGCAACAGGCGGCCGTGAGATTCGCTCCAGCACTTCTGGATATCAACAGCTATATGGTTCACTGTATATCAGCTCCCGGGTGCCAGTCATCTACATGCTGGGGCGAGCCGCTGAAGCAATGGTGAGCCACTCCTCCTAATGAGTTCTGGCAGGTGTGAGCTTGCGCCAGGAGCCGGGGGAAACCGCACGTTTCAGCCCTGCCCTGCACGAGTCTCGCCACTTCCACCTGCATGCAAGTGCAATATGCTATTTCTTCAGCATAGCTGCACAATGCAGCAGCCCTCTCTCCGGCACCTGCTACATACTTGCCAACCCTACCAATTTAGGCGGTAGGATACTGCTTTTTAAGCACTCCTACCGCCTACTGATTTTAGTGGCAACAAATACCAATTTTTTAATATTTTTGAAACTTTAAGATTCCTACTGATTTTTGGTCACAGAATGTTGGCATGTATGCTGTGGATGTCACGTACGCTGAATCCGAATACACTGTTACTTGCTTTCCTTTTCTGTGCTACAATGCTAATAGTAAAGCCACTAATTCTGCTGCTTGTGCTGATAAATGTGACGGTAGACGTGCGCTTGTCACCACCTCGCTCATCCTGTCCTCTCTCAATCCTACTACTGCTGTCCCGTTATGTCTTTCCCCAGTTGTTTGGTCAATTTCTAATGACTCGTCAATATAAAGTATGTCTCCCCCTCAAGTACATTCACCTGTTCTTTTCTAGTGTCATTGAATTCTTCTATGTTGGCTGTACAGTTGTGCACCTATTTGCTCTCCTTTACAGGTTCAGCGATGAAAGTCGCTAGGTTGACAAATCTGCATCTCACTATCTTGAGAGCTGGGTTTGACAGTAACACCTTGTACCATGAAGCTATCTGTGTTGAAAATGTACTTTTCGGTCTTTCCAGTATTGCGAAGAGAGCATGCTCCACATATAGAGTGGTGCCGCATCCCATGGTAATACTTTCTGATTTGTCTACTGCGAATTCCGGGGCAGCCAACGCCTGTTCACTTGCATAGTGTCATCTCATTCCCGGGACTATTTTCCCATTGCAATATGCTAAAGGTTTGTGCCCCGTGCTTGTCTTTTGTGTCAGTACTGCAGTCATAACCCCTCCATTTCAGTGTGAGAATAAGAAAATCTCACTTTGATAGTGTGGGATCCCTAAAACTGGAGCTGTGCTTATTACTTCTTTTGGCTCGTCAAATGCCTCAGTCATTTCTGTTGTCCATTGTAATGTACTCTACCCTCTTTGTGCTTCCTTCAGTGCACTCAATAAGGTTACAGTGTAAGTGCTGTAGTCAAATACCCATTGCCTGCAGTAGTTACATAGCTTCATTTGTCTTATGGTTGTAGGTTTGGCTGTCTTGTGTATTGCTTATGCTCTTTACGGTTTCACTTTTCATCCGTCTTGTGATATCAGTTGTCCAATGTGTAACACATCTTTCTGGCAATATTGTAATTTGGCCTTGTCCACCATGTACCCGTTGTCTGCTAGTACTGTCAGCATGTGCACAGAGTCATCTCTACACTGTGTCTTGCTGCAAATCAATATGCCATCTACGTACTGTACAACCGTGCTCTCTAATTTTACATTTCCTAAGTCCATTTGAAGTACTCAGGTGATTTGCAGTACCCTTGATGAAGTCTTGTATGTTTCCACTTCTTATTTCTATACAGAAATGAAGCTCTTGTGAGTCTGGGTGTAATGGTGTAGAAAAGAACACATTATTCAAATCTATGACTGTGAGGTAGTTAAGTTCCATGGGAATGCTGCACCAAAATTGTCACTGGATTCGGAATTAAAGGAAACTCTGCCTCTACAATATGGTTCAGAGGGCACAATTCCTGTATAAAATGCCAGAACCCACGTGTCGCCTTTTTGACAGGGTACACCACAGTATTGCACAGTGATTCTGATGGTACTAGGATGCCCTGCTACACTAGTGCTGCAATGGTCTGATAGATACGGTTGTCTGCCTCTCTCGACAAGGGATATTGCCTAGCTCTTTCTAAAATGTCTCCTGTATTCAGGTTTATTTTCACTGCTCCTATCCCTTTCAGAAGCCCAAAATCATAGGGACTTTTGGTCCATAAGATGTTGGTGACCTTTGCCAAGTCTTCCTCGAGAAATGTCAGCGGTGCTTTGAGCATCAGCGCCATTCTCTGTGGTACCGCTCTGTAATGTATGTTCACCCAGTATGTGATGGTAATTTCAAACGCTATCTCTTGGTCTGATCATTTGTCGTTGAACAGTTCTTCATCTGTAAGAGTAGTTAATCTGTGCCCCTCTACCACGTCGATCACAGATCGCCATGGTCGTCCTATGTCATCTGTCCCATGTACTGCAATCCAGTCATCCCCCACTATTAATGCCTCTAATTATAGTGGCACTGTTGTCTCTTCCTTCATGTCTAATGGTATTTCTGGCCTGAACAAGTACTCATTTGGAATGCGCCACATTTTTCCCTGAATATCTGGGAGCCATGCTATGATTATTTCAGTCCCATATCGAAATAGATCGTCATCTGCTGGCAATCTCTTCTGTACCTTGCGCCCACAATAAGCTTGTATCATTTCCCTCATGTTTAGAGGTGTATCCCTGGTGTGGAACACACTATCCCCTTGTCAGTGAATTAGATGGTCTTGTTGAGTTTGCTCATAATGTCCCTCCCCAATTTCTTTAGTTGACTTTGCGTCTGCTCTGGTAACCCTTGGCATAGCATATGATAGAATAATGCCACTGTTTTATCCCATGGTTTTCGCATTTCAAGGTGCCATAACTATTGAATGCCTGAATATATTGTAGGGGATCTTCATCTTCCCCCATCCTATGTACCATGACCACACTGATATCTGATGTGTCTGGATACTGCCTCCATAGAGCTTTCCATACGGCCACTTGCCAGTTAGCAAATGGCAAACCATTGTGCGACCATGCTCTGTGTTGTCACTCCTGGGTACCTTGCCCTTTTCCATAAATCATTGGCAGCCTCTCCGAGTACCACCACTAGCAAACATTTTACGTCACCTACTGCTAATCTTTGTCCTGCTTTCATCCTTTCCAATTCATATATCCATTTCCCTGTGCCTGCAGTCAATGAGGATAACCTACACCTCAAATTCCCCTTGTCAATATGTTTCCATGGTATTTATTGAGGTTGACCCCCACACTTTTCCAATAAGGGGGACTGTGACTGCCCTGCCCCCATCCAGTTTCCCAGTGTCTTTGTTAAATGTGAATGTCTTTGCCATTTCTCCCCTCCTTCGTGCTGGAAGGTCTCTAAGCCTTTGTATACATGGGGGTAAGTCATCCAGGCTGTGCAATGTACCCCTGGACTGTGTAGTCTCTTGTGATCATCCCCCTGCACTCCCCCTGTGTCTTTGTCTGCTCCCCAAATGGTGCCCCAATCAGTGCGTTTCCCAGCCGATCGTTGATCAAGTTGCCCCACTCCTTCATCCTCAGTCATTACCAAGTCATCTTCTGACAAGTAACTGATGAAATTGTCATGGAAGCTAAGTCTCCTCAGTACCTTTGCTCCCTGTGGTTCCCCTTCAAGGTTTCACAGCTCCCCTCGCGGAGGATCATGTGTTGATTTTGTCCGGCAGCATAGCTGCCCTATCACATTTCTTGCGGTGCTCTAGCTCTGCGTACCTATCCCATCGCTTGTCATCGAAAACATTGGTTTATCCCAAACCTAGTCTTATGTCTCTCACTTCACGCTCCTACTCCTCCCTGTATTTGCGCTCTCTTTTGAGCTGATGTGCACCTCCACCCAATCCACCCCCACACAATCACTCTGAGACTCCCTCTGTCTACATTACTACACCACCACACTTCACAGGACTGCAGCCCTTCACACCAAACTGTCCTTCCTCTCCCCTCCCCATCACCAACCATTTCTGATCCCATTGCCCTGTTGCCCAATTTCCCTATATTTGACTCCTTCAAACCCATCTCCATAGACAAGTTCCTGGACCTGCTATCAGCCAGCAAACCCTCCAGGGCGTCCCTTCACCACTTCCCTGCCTCTGTCCTGAAAGAAATATTGTCATCCACCTGTGCAGGAGAACATAGGAGAGCCTTACTAAATGATTCCCTCAACTCTGGCATCTTTCCTGATGCCTTCAAAATAGAGCATGTCAATCTACTTCTAAAAAAGGTATCTCTTGACCCCCTTAACTCCAAGAATTACAGACCAATCTCCAACACCAGATTTCTTGTGAAACTCATTGACCGGACGGCATACTGCCAGCTCAACTCCTTAGTTGAATCCAACGGTCTCCTTGAACCCGCACAATCAGGCTTCAGACCGCGCCATGG
Source organism: Ambystoma mexicanum (assembly GCF_040938575.1). Lineage (NCBI taxonomy): Eukaryota > Metazoa > Chordata > Amphibia > Caudata > Ambystomatidae > Ambystoma > Ambystoma mexicanum. The sequence goes on along the minus strand of NC_090929.1, from coordinate 881,137,688 downwards.
TACAGAAACCACTGTAATGAAGATTTTGGAGGATCTCAAGGTCACTGCAGACTCTGAAGGCTGCTCAGCACTGATTTTCCGCGATCCCTTTGCAGCCTTTGACACAGTTAAACGCACAATCCTCCTTGAACGCATTCACTCCCTAGGAATCTGTGGCACTGCTCTCAAATGGATTGCCCCTTCCTCAGCAACAGGAAACAAATAACCCTCCTCTCCCCTTTGTCTCAGCTGCTCGCTCAGTGAAGAGTGGAGTACCCCAAGGCACATGCCTATCCGCTCTCCTCTTCAACCTCTACATGACCTCTACATGACCACTCTACCAAGAATCATAAGCATGCAGAACATCTCTTGTTCCAACTACGCCGACAATACCCAAATAATTCCTAAGAATTCCCAAGTCAGGCACAAACCCCCATCCCGACCTTGAAGCTTTTCTCCTCGATATTGACCGATGGATGACAATAAACCACCTCTTTTTGAACCTGGATAAAACCAAAATCATGGTGTGAACAATTCTGCCCTTCTGCCATATCCACTCCCATCCCCCCCCAACCGATCTCCCCCACTGTGACATAGTGAAAAACCTAGGCTGCACTATGGACTCAGGCCTAACCCTCTCCCATCATATCAACGTGTCAAAATGCTGTAACTACCACCTCAAACTTCTCAGACGCATTTACCCTACCTCTCCTACCCAAACAGACTTGCCACAGTTATGTCTATTGTGATGTTGAGACTGGACTATGCCAACTCCCTATACCTTTGAGCTCCAGCATACCAACTCAACAAACTCCAAAGAGCCCAAAACGCTGCCGCCAAACTGCTCGTCACCCTGGGTCAAAGAGACCACATTTCACCAGCACTCCAAACCCTCCTCTGGCTCCCAGTCAGACAAAGGACCACTTTGAATACCCTAAGCATCACTCACCAAGCAGTGCACAAGACCGGCCCATTTTACCTACAGGAAAAGATAAAACCATGCTTTCCATCTCGCACCCTAAGATCAAGCACTGCCCTCCTTCTAGTGATTCCAACCTCTAACTCTGTCAGGATCGGAGGATCCACCTTCTCAACCTTAGCCCCAACTCTGTGGAACTCACTCCCACCACATATTCGACACACCCAAGACTAGATGACCTTCCACAAAAGTCTAAAAACGTGTCTCTTTCCGTAATGCCGACCACAACCATCTCAGGCGACTGAGCCCTTGCAACGTGATGACAAATACTTATTAAGTTCCTAAGCAATGATGCCACTGAATACGCTTATTAAGTCACGATTAAGGAAACACACTCTTGAATTCGAGAATAGCAAACTCCTTAGATCATAACTTCACCCAAACACTCACCTGCCATATCACTATGCTTACTCTGTACTCTCCACCAACACACAATTGGAGTGCAGATACACCCCTCGATCAATTTCAGCCTATCTGCTCACATACAAAAATTACCCCATGAACACCGGTTCTAGGTCAAATGTTCGATTCCAAAGGATCGAATGACCAAAGGGTCGAATCAAAAGGACCGTTTTTTAGGTGAAAAACCACTTCTTTTTCCTATATGAAAACCCCCAAAAAATTATATAAAAAAAAAAAAAATCGACCCTTCGGTTTTCGGTCCTATTACCTCGACCCTTTGGTCATTCGATCCTTTTGGTGTCGAACATTTGACCGGACACCATGAACACCGATCATTCTAATAAAATCCAGCTACATCCCATGACAAACCGGCCCAGCTGCACACATAGGCATCCTACACAGGCCTAACGCAGCCAGAAACCAGTCTGGTGTCAAACCCACCAGACTACACACATTCAACTGATAACAATATCTCCACACCTAATGCTAGGATGCAGCTACCATCAGGCAATTCCATCAGCTGCACACATAACTGGTGCACCCAAACACCATATGCCACCTTACTCTCTCAACTGACCTGGAAACGGTCCCCGAGGGCGTTCAGCTTACCAGCGCTTTGAGGTTATACCAATGTATTTAGAGTGCTATATAAATGCCAAATAACATAACATAACATTGACACTTTCTCCGTTCCCTCTTTACAAAAACTTGCCTTTCCTTCTCGTCTTCCTCCATTCACCTTTCTATATCTTTGTGCTCTCTCTTTCTCCTCATCTCTCGCTGCTTTGCTCTTTCTCTTCTGCCTTTAGCTTCTCCCTTCACACTTTAGCTCGCTCCTCCTTTTCGTTCTTCTCCACCTCTTCCATTACCTTGCTCTCTTTACAACCAGCTACTACCTTACTCGCCCATTCCTGTGTCTCCCGCTGTCTCCCCATCTAATTTCAGGAGTATTTGTCCTCCTACCCACTCATTCTATGCTTTATTTTCCAGTCCTTCCCTTGTGCTTGTCTGGGTCTCGCAGGGCACCCCTTTTCCACGTCCTGCTTGTCAAGCCCCTTCTACCCCTTCTCTTTGGTATATGGTGGAGGTTTGAACGTTGGATTTGGGGACCCCTCTACTGCTTTTAACTCCTGCATAGGGTACAGCCCCTGTGTTGTTGTTGCAGTCACTTTGCTCTCATGGTCAGTAGGAGGTGGGAGAGTGGGGGCAGAGGGCTTTTCGCCCAGGGTCTCGTGTTGGCTCCGCATCCATTGATGCCTCACACCCCCCTGTCGCCCTGACATATTTTCCAGAGCTCAGATATTGCCATATGATTGTTCACCTTTTCCCCCTTATGGATCTCTTGAGAATGTGTGTGTAATGGTTGCTGCAAATATTTGGAGAAGCAACCGCCCTTTGGCCATGGCTTAGTCAATTTAGATTCTGTACTTTTCATCCATTGCACGCTGTATTTACAAATCTTGTCATTATATCATGAAGGGCCCTACATAAGTTCTGTATGGGCGTGTCCCCACACCTTTACCACAATACATTGCTTTTTAATACTTACTTGACCTCAAGCCGAGGTTTTAGATAACTCAGCAGTTTTGTACAAAATATACCTTATCATGCACAATGTCAAATTTCAAAATCATACTTATTTTTGTACTATCATAAGACTGTCTGGCTCTAATCCAACTTTCCAGGCGTGCCCTACGCACCGCCCTTCTGAACCTCTCTGCCTCCTCAGGCACATCCACCAATCTCACACATGCGCCTTCCGTTGACCACCACAGAACAGCTGATTTCATCCTCGTACTCTCTTAGTCCTATACACAAACGTCCCTGGTGTTGACACCTCTTTGCTTAGTAAGCAAATGATAGAAACCACTAACAGAACTTACAACAATATTCTCTCGATACACAGAGATTGTCAAAAACCCACCCCACACATCTCCATGGCCGTCACCCTGACTAACATGGGATACCAATATTTCACGTGCTCAATCTGTACCTACAGCATCGCCTTGTAGATAAAATGCCTCTGCAAGGCTTAACCAGAAGAACACCTTCCTCGGTTCAAGCTAGCTCCATTTGCTAAGCACTATATACCGGGATATCATCATCCATGACCTGAGCAAAAATGCCCAATCCACAGGAAATCAGATATTTACATACCTTCTGTCATCCGTACTCTTAAATCAATAGTCTAGGCTATTCGCCGGAACCTTTTACCTCAATGATCAGATTTTCGCTAACCACAATGATTTACCTCTGCTCCTTTCCCTACTAAACCTCACAATAGTTCACGATACTAAACAATACTACACCAATATTCAACAATACTCATCACCACCCCACACCCAACACACTGCTCGGCCACCCACTCTCCCCAAAACTGTACAATCACCCTTTTGGTCTGCTGGGCTCCACATGGACGACGGCAGGATATTTTCAAGACGGCTCCTGATGGACTCTGCATGGGGGGCACTTTCCATGTGGTCTCATCCTTCATAGGGCATCCCACAGTCTTCCAGGCACTGCAACAGAAGAGGCAGCTCTAAGCCAAACATGCATAGTGAACCATCCCTCTCCTACCACTTTGTATAGGTATGCCAGAGAGGACTATGGTGGACACCACGCATTCACTGTTCAGAGCACCCAGGGCCCAACAAACCCTCCCCAGCATACAAATGGAGGACTCAGCGAAGTACAAGTTAGAACTGTACTTTATTTTCCATTACAGACATGAGGAAAAAACAATTCTCCAGCAATCAATGCTCCTGAGTGTCATGAATATTGCTTCTGGCAACCCCATGCCGGATGTAAAACCTTACCAGAAAAGGGATTCCTCCAATATGGCGCACTGGGTCATCTCGATCGGCGGTCTAGAGGATCCAGTCAGGAAAGACATGCAGCAGGAAAGGCCCACTTCGGAAGGAGTAGATCCAAGTACAGGACTCATAGCAATTTGCGTTGCTGTTCTCCAAGGAGTTCCGTGACGCTCCGTGAGTTCGTTAGTTTGAGATCGTTTCTATTACTTAAGAAACTCCCCAGCATACTAACGCCTTTATTCTGTATTTCGGATTCTTATACTTTCTACTTCATTCTACTTTTCTTTAGATCCTGGGCAGTCCTCCACTGGAAAGACGTACGGATCCTCTCCATTCAAATCTACTCACCTTCTGGGTTGCTAGTGCCTCCCTCGCTTATTGTAGGTCCTTTTTTCTAATCCTGTGTTTAGTTCTGACTTTCATTCTATTTGTTCTCGTACACAGTACTCACCACTCGATCTTTCCCCCAGACTCAGCTTCTAGCATCCAAGCCTCCGCCCCTTCGCTCCGACAGGACATCACTCAGGGACGAGAAGCTTACCATTTCTCTTGCGGTAAGCAGAATACAAACTGACTGATTCGCCATAGGTCTTTTCACAGAAGGACTAAAAGCCTTCATTTTTTTCCTTCTGTACCTCCTTAGAGATTCTATTCCAGCCCACACCTTTATTTCGTCCAAGTCTTCTGTAGCTCAGCAATCGATTCTGTTGCAGGGGTAAGCTGGGAGAGGGAGGTGGATTTATTCTGTACGGTATTAGGAAAGTCTTTAGAACCCAAATTCAAGCTAATCATTCTATCCTTTATTTGCATTAGTAAACTCAGCATTCATTCAGCATTCAACCGGTGCACGGAATGAGACTTCCAGTGGAACGGGAGCCATTTCACAGATCTACGCACCCTAGCTGCCCTAAACAGGGTTTTTTCTCTTCGGGGTTTCCCTGGGGGTCTCTCTGTTTCCAAGCCTTGGGCAGGGAAGCAGAGGGAAAACCAGGTAGATTCCAAAGTCATCCTATTTAAGGAGAACCAGCCCGGTAACAACCAACTTCCCTGTCAATCAGGTGGGTGATTTCCGTTGATGAACCTGATCTTGGTAATTGCAGTGAAATTGACTTTAACACTGAGCCCATGTCCAGGCCTTTTGTCAAGGTCTGACATCACAAATCATGGCTCTTCCCCAAAAACCTAAGAGTATGCATGATTGGGTTATTGGAATGGTATTACCTAACTGTGTAAGCATGATCTTCATGTGTGCATGTGTGCGTCCATATAACTTTGTGCATGGATGCAAGTTTGCTTAATGGCTAAGGCTGCTATCTCGTGGTGTCTTTAATGATGTCAGCGCAGTTAGATATTTGTCATTAGTTGATCAGTTCCAGCGAGGCACCTGGATCCATGTTCAGTGTTGGGTCACCTGTATGCATGATGGAGTTATCTGGATAGGGTTTGAATGGCTATCTGAGAGAATATCTGTTTGCTTATGTTTGCTTATGTATTTGTCACTTGCCCTCCTGCTGGCTGTCCAAACAGTGACTGGCATCTTGCATCTATGAATCTTCAGGCTGTTATGTTTATAGGGGTTAAGAGGTTCATTCCAGGCACCCTCTCTTCAACTATTTTGCCACTGGTTACTTCACATCACCCCTAAAGCATTCCCTAGTGCACTCCCTCATAAAAAAGCAATCAGTGGACCCTTCCTGCCCAGCTACCTACCATCCTATTTCCAACACCCCCTTCTTGGGCAAACTCTTGGAGAGGTTGGTCATCTCCCAACCAATCCATCACACTGAATTTTTAGCTGTCTCCACGACCAGCATTCTGGCTCCAACTCTCCTTCCATTCTCTTCCGCCTCGATCTGTCTGCTGCCTTTGACATGGTCAATCATTCACCCTCATAAATCGGCTCTGTGATACTCTTGACATCACCGACCGGGCACCGGATTGGTTGACCTCTTTCCTTTCGAATCAACCCTCTCACATGCAACTAGGCCCTTTTCTCTCCTCTACCTCAGTCTCTACTTGTGGCATTCCTCAGGGCTCTATCCTCTCGCTGTGGCTCTTCTACGATTATCTTGCCCCTCTTGACCATTTGATAACCTCCATCTGTGATCTGCCCACTCCCCCTGCACTTCTTTTTACTGCACTTGCACAATTCGAAATTGTCACAAGGCCTATCAGCACTGTTATTGTTGTTTTCTCCACTGAAGCCCCACCTTTTTGTCATGTTGTGCCTAGAAGCACTTTCTTGTTGTATAGGCATCATACAAATGTTCAATGAATAAATAAATAGGAAGGAAGGACATGTGCGAAATGGTCACAGCTATACAGTATTGCTCAGTTATTTATCCAACCATTGACTGTTCAATACCTTGCTAATCCCTATGGTCATTACAACTCACTACAAGCCCCTCCCTACTCAAAATACATCCCCCTGGGATCTATTTGAACCTGCTCTACCTATCAGTAATATCACACGTTGGCCTGCCAGTATAATTAGGGGCGATCCAAGAAAAATACAAAAGTAATCCAAAAGAAGAGTATACTGTGCAAACAAAACCCAGCTTTATTAAACAGTTGACTGGACCACAAACATCTCCGTAGACCTGAACTGTAATACATTCTGAACTCCCCCCAGAAGGGCTGCAAAATGTATTGAAGGAAATCTCACATTAGCAACATTTGCCAATCAAATTATGCTAATGTGAGATTTACAATTTTTCAGCTGTGCAAATACATAATTGGTGGGTTATCACGGGACCCATATAGGTTCATATACATTACATCTCCTGATTGGATAAAAAAATGTCCTGCAACATCACCCTCAATACCCCTTCATGACATTATGACCCTTGAGCATCACTACCCATAATTACATCATTAACTGCTGACCTCAAGAAACTCTGACATGCCATCGGTTGGCATCCGCTAAGATACAAGTTGATAAATCCCTCAGTGCGGATTGGACCCCTACATTGGAGACAGCACAAGCCACAGCATCCTACCAAATCTATCCAATCAAATTAAGAGGGAAAAGAAACAGGGTCAGCTGCATTGTACAGCTTCTGCAAAACCATATCCCAGTCCCCAGATTGGTTTCCAACTTCCCTCGCCACCGTGCACCTGTTCACTCCCTGTCTCCTCTCTTGCATTGTGCCAGCTCCAGAAGAAAACACTGCATGGGACACGATCGGTGAAACTGAATTTCTCGTATTTAATTCTCTTTTACTGGCATGCTCACTGCCTGGGCCCTTGGTACCCAGCCCAATGACTTTCAAAGGTTTGTGTGGGCCTGCACCTTGTATTCAGCTGTAGTTCTCTTCCAATAAGAAATGTTTCCTTCTGAAACAATGAATTAGCTACTGTGGTTTTCTTGGTGTCTCACCCTTGGCAGCTGATCTAGCATTTCTGCAAGTGTCATCAGAACTTTAATTTCACAGTTGGAGGTGGCATTCCATAACAACTAAAACATGTTTTTTGTCTAGTCTGCTCTGGACCTACAAAAATATAACCAAATGGCTGTTCATTATTATACCAAACCCTTAAACTCAATACACATATAAGTTATATAAAATAAAACTATAAAAATACTGCACTTTGCTGCCAGTGTACTTTTTTATTGCAGCAGCCATGCTTACTTATCCTTAGTTACCTGCTAGTTAACACTACATATAAGGTATGTGTTTTAGTATGCATACTACCCTGTGCAGCAGCCTATTCCCTAATGTGTGCTGCTGTAGGTTACCTAGAGGTGTGATATATGTGCATTGTGCATCATGACATCACCCTTCACATTGCTTTTGGTGTTACTTCTTTATATTTTACATGGGCCACCCTTGTGAGCATTTGATTTGCATATTCACATTCCCCATTTGATCAATGTATTGATTGACACTTCTTTGTCCTTCCCTCCCAGTTTCTCCTGTGGTATCCAAATTCTAGACACCCCCCTGTAAGCCTCCTCCCATGGAAACATATGTGTCCAGAGTGCACCCCAGAAAGCAGTGCAGCGCCCCCATCTACATAACAATCAACCAGTATAGTTTTCCACATCAGAAGGTAGCATGGAAAGGGTCCACGGAGGCCACAAATACCCTCCCCCTTGTACCATGTTACCTTTGGGAATCATTTGTGTTTGAATGTGTCTGGTCTTTGGTATTGCTTCACATACTTTGGCCATCCCTATTGTCATCATATATTTCCCCCTGTTCCTACCCCTTTGGCACCACCCCAGCCCCAAATGACATGCACACATGGGACTGAGAGCCAATATGAGAAGAGGAACCACAATTGTCATGAGCACTGATAACCATGTGGGTACCCAAGCAAATATTCTTTCAAACAATTCATGTTTGGTCACTCTGCTGGTTTCGATAACCATAGTCTTGTGGAGGGAATGGAAGGTATCTATTGATTTTGACAGTGTGTCGTTTGTGGCGCTATTTGTGGGTACATATGTGCAGTAGTTGATCCCTATTTTGGTACAAATGATGCCCTCCATTCCAGTTAACAAATCGAATACATATTGATTCTGCAGAGCGACCAACCATAAGGCCCTTAACTTCTACTGGATTCAGCCCTTTGTCCATTCCCGTTTTCCAATTGCAAAACTCGTAGCGTGTTATTTGCAACACAACACTTTGGCTGCATTTTGAATACTAGGGGCTACTATTGACATAAATAAAATAGCAGTTTTGCTGAAGAGCTTAAATTCCATCAGGATATCATCCAGTCGGTCCACACTCTTTTGGATCCAGAAATTGTTTCTTCTCCTCCGTAAATGCATTGATCATATGGCACGTGGATGCCTGTCCTCTTTAATATTTTCAGTTATGTTTGGATTCAGATTTGCTGCGTGCATATATCTCTTCACATATGTGAAGACCCCTTTTGGTAAGGCCGAATAATCATTCAAGGGCAACATTTCAGAATGGGGAATTACTAGGGCTGGGGAGTGTTGAGTGCCCAGGGAGCATCAGCCACTCCAGTTCACTGATAATTGTGCATATATTTGAGTCCCAGAGGCCAAGAAATAGTCCATTAGGGAAGACGTTTTGACCTGTATATTCAGCAGGTCTGGTGTGCTTTGGCAGGCAATATTGGTTCCCAATTTGATCAAACCTATTGTTCCTGTAGATCTGAAATAACACGAATATTGTGTGAGTGCCTTTATGTGTAAAGACTGCTGTCTATCCTCTATCCAGGTAAGGGCCTAGACATAATCATTCCAAATAGTGTAACAATTATCATACATCATCACTGTTACTTCTCCAGTGAATCCAACCAATCCCTCTGCCCTGCACCCTACTAGCCCCTCCACCCGCTATGCATTGTGGAACACTGAGATATCTATGTACAGCTGGGGCTGCATCCTGCACCAAGGAAATGGGTGTACTGTATCATTCACACATGAGGGAGTTGCTAAGTGGTAAAGAGCTGCTGTCCACTTTTCTGGCCTTCTGTTAGGTATTCTAGGACAATATGTATCGCTTCTTCTATCTCTGTCATCGTTTTAATCTTTGAAGTCAATAATAACTTTATTTGGCCGTTGGCCATTAAAGTACATCCTAATATAATACAAAAAGCTATGAAATTCCTTAGCAACAGTGAAATCATCATTTCAGAAAAACACAATGGCCCTCATTACGACCCTGGCGGAAATCGCGGTGCTAAATGCACCGCAGAGCACGGCGGAAAGCTGCCGATAGCGCCATGGAGGTTGGCGGATTTTCCGCACCATGCCGACCTTGACGGGGCGGTAAATCCCCATTCCCCATTTTACCCTTCCCCATTCCCATTTTTGCCCCATAGGGTATAATGGGAGTGGGGAAGGCGTTAATTGCGCCACCGTAAAATACGGTGGCGTAATTAACATCAAGGTCCCGTAGCGCCATGGATTTCTCCGCCCGGAAAAACCAGGCAGAAAACGTTCCATGGCGCTACGGAAAGTCGTAGTAGGGCGGACGGGTCCACCGCGAATAACGCTGGCGTAAACCCACTCCGCCAGGGTCGTAATGAGGGCCAATGCCTCCTGCTCCCCTTCAGAAAAGTTTCAAACAGTGAAATAGAAACCGATTATTTGGACAATTGGTAACCCCTGAGTCTATTTCCCATTGGAATTGAGTTGGCACCCGAGAGGACAGAATGATATTTTTTTTTTGTCCAGCGGGATAAATGTTGCAATAGGTAGGGGTAGGGCTAACAGACATTTGGGTGGCTTTATTGAAGATGTATCCCACACTACTCTTCAGTACCCTATTAGCCATTCCCAAGTCCTTAAATTCAAGTTTCACAATGTCACTTGGGGAATCGCCCACTTGGTGCACTTTGTGACAGCCCATTGTGGCATCTCTTGTTACAAATGGGCAGCCCCTCTTTGTATGAAACTAGTGTACACATTTATTCAGGAGCGTGTCTCTGAGTTCTCATTAGGTAGGGTACAAAACAGGTACCCCATTCAAATATACAGTGCCCCTCCCTTGCCTCCCTATATTGCTGTTGTTCGTCAGTCTCTCCATAGGTCCCAGACAGGGAGCACTATGTTAGACTGAGGTCTAGCCGTGGAAGTGGCCAAAGCTTCTTCCTTTAGTTTGTGCCTTGTGAGACCTGATGCCCTGCAATATCTTCATTTTCGGGGACTCGTTGGATTGATTCGAAATGGGCTGCTCCTCAAATTGCTCCCCGGGATTCCTTGATTTTGAAGGTGTTAGGTGTGCCTTGTGCTAAATGACGCCCTGGGGAGCATTCCTGTTGGTGAGAGGATAAGGGGCCGATGTATTATCAATATACCAGGGGTCTGTGAAAGACTGTGTTCCCAGTTCCTCATTGGAGTTTTGAGGACCTGCAGCAGGCAGTGTCACAGAGTCAGGAATTACAACTCAATTTTTCCTCTAACTCTTATTCCTCCAGATTCCATGAGTGTTAGTACAAGTCCTTTTTAACTGCAAGCTCAGCCAGGACTTGCTTGCAGCTACAACCGTTGCCCGAGTCTGAGCCCTTGGAGTGAGATGTACAATAAGGCAGTTGCATCGCCAACATCATCAGACATGTTATTGTAACAAGCAACAACTATAGTCTACTAGATTACCATCACAGTGCCATTTTCTCAGAGCTCAGTATCATAGTGTCCAAATGATCGGTACCGACCACATTCACTATCTCCCATTGTGTCTCATTGTACTAACATAGATGAAACAGAGTACTAAAAAAGTACAGTTCAGTACATGTGCTGGACTCATTGTAGTTCATTCTCAGAGACTTATTTCACTGAGCACTGTTGTCACAAGTCATAACGGGTAAAAAGAAAAAAGGAATAGAAAATGTCAATGTCCATTGGCCTCAATTCAAACATCAGCAGCTAAACAAAACACATCAAATCTAATGCACAATTCATACCTCTAGGTTGGATAGAATCTAATCGGTCAATCCAAAGGACTTTTCTTTGTAGTACTTTTCTGTGTAGATCTCCTCCCGTGCTTTCCATCGTGACCTTTTCTAGGATCACACATTTGAGCGGTCCACTGTATGCCTTGCTTCCATGAAGTGCATCGCTAAGGGGGATTTAAGGTTCTTTGTGCGGATATTGGACTTGTGTTCCGTCCATCAAAGATTGGACGTAGGCAATGGAGTAGTATACACCCTTATGTTAGAACTGATGCCTGTGTTGGTACTAAGGGACATCACCACCCTTTCCCCTTAATCCTTTGAGAACTGCAAGAACAATGGATAGCAAAAGAAGTGTATTTACCTGATGCACAATGAGTGTGGGATATGCATTGCACTGATTCATTTGTATTGTGTTCAATCATTTGCATTATGTTCAACCTACGTTAGCACAAGAGGACTGGATAAAAACACAATGGACTGAGTGGAGTCTAGAACGATCACTTTGGACACTATTTGCCCATTGATCCTTGTATGAACGATACTGTTATGCAAACCGATGGGTTGACAAACACTTTTGTGAGAAGGACAAGTCCTAAATTGTTGGCAATGCATATATACGCACTTTGATCTCGGTATTGGTGGTACCACTGTTCTTGTGATTCTGTTGACAAATGCAAGATTGTGAGGAGGTTACAACCCCCAGGGCAAACATGACTCCATCCTTAGACACCGGATTTACCGATTTGAGAAGATCGACACATCTTAAAGACAGCTAATGGGTTTTTGCCAAATGGATACTTTGCACCACATTTTGATGCCTGTTCTCCTAGGATACATTGTCTGGTGTGGGCTTCCACATCCTGCGAACCCATGTATATGTCATTTCATTCAGTCTATTGAACTTCCAGGAATGGGGCACCGGCCGATTTCCATTCAGCTCTTTGCCCCTCCTCTTTTTTACACTTACTTAATAGTCATCACGACCCAGAATAATATTCCCTAACAAGACTTGTTAATGCAGACCGGGCTCGATAGCCCTTACATTTAGCGGGTTGGGAAGTCCCTCCTCTGCTTACTGTTTAGGGCTCCCACGCTTCAATCACACTGACAGGAATGGGCACTCAGCTGATTCTATTCGGCTCATTACCCCTTCTCCTGTCACTCACACACAAATGGCTCAATCCATTAGGCCTGTTTAATCATTGCAGGATCGATGTGCGCATTGTAAAAGGGTTTCATTCCCCCGACCCACAGCACACATATGAGTTTGCTGCACAAACCTTTATTAGTACTTTTTGCCACTGAAATGCTTCATCCATACTTCCTGAGACATAGCCCCATGGTATCCCATGGTAACCACGCTTGTCCCACATTAAGATGGCTGAATGCAATACGAATGCGCATGACTTTCCATAATCTAGCAACCTCATATACATTCTCATTAAGGACAACGCGCTACAGAGAGGAATGGCGGTAGACACACCACAGTGGACCTGAGGTGATTCGAGATATCATGACATAGTAATGCGATATAATACAGGAAATTACGATTAGTGCACACATCTTTAGGATTCAAAGGTCTATACATGCAATATTAGAAAGCGTTCAACGCCAGCCACGCCGCTGTCTCTTTGACTTGTGACAACCCGGACTACCTTTACACTTAGCGAGTCCACCTCATATACGATAGATGTCTTTGCATCACTCGCAATTAGTAATGTCACGTTATTTTAAAACTATAGGAAGACGACTAATACCAAGACACATATTTTTATGAATCTAATTATTTTGCTGCCAAGACGGATTACCCGTATTCTTCACTCTTTAGTAATTTGGGGACACTATGATACACTGGCAGACCTTCTTCTTCATTTTCAAGTGTATGAGTACAGCAAGAACATTGGTGGGTACATTCATGGCAGTGCAGTCGGGCACTCCTTAAAAGCGACAAGGAGTACTCAATCCTGCCCTAGCCACATATGACGTAGATAAGGAAACTTTTGGAACATGCAATTGGAGTTTTGAGGTTGGTTTCTTTGACTTACCTTATATACCGCTATGTGAACTAGGTGAAATATTTACACAGTCGACTAACACCCAGCCCTTTGTGTTACCTTATAGGTACACAATCAAGCCTGGAAATGGTGACCACAAGAACAAGAAACAATAGGCTGTAAGGCCCTGAAGAGGGATTCAGGAAGAATCTGAAACACGTTGGCAAACATAACTAACACCAGTGGAGCTTATTGGGATGATTATGCTTACGTTGTGTGACAGAAATGTGTAAAACCTTGATGTAATTACACTAAGTTGTGTCTGGTTACAACACAACTAAATACTCTATAACTGGAATGTTGGTACACATATGTTAAGCTTGTCTAATGTTGTTTAATTGTATTTAAAAACATTCTTTTTCCTTCATGGTATTCACCTTAAAATTATACATTTGGAAATAAACAGATTGAGTGTGTTGACTTACAATATCTAATTAAGTATTGAATTGTTTGGACTTACCTAAAGCCCTATATTAATCATTAATGTATCTGTTGGTAAGATCAGCCCAACCCAGGCTGGTATTTGAATAAGTTTTAACATTGGAACAACGCAAATGCTCAAATGTGACCCAAGCATGTAGATCGAGGTCCTCAGTCCATTTGCAGAATTTTTTAGGGATTCTCTAATCCCACAGGATTGCATAGCGGGTTCACCTATTGGCACAAAACAGGCCTTGAGTTTTTGCTTTCTTCTCTGTAGTCTTGAGTGGTGTTGGGACTCTTTACCCCTTTGCACCTGAAACAATCCTCTATATCAGTGATGGCGAACGCGTGGCACGCGTGCCGCTGCCAGCACGCCGAGCCGTCTCTGTGGGCACGCCGTGACTACAGTCATACACTGTAGTCACGGCGTTGGCTCCCACAGTACTCTGGGGAGAACCCTGAAGCCACGCCCCCCGCTAGGACATAGACGAGTGGAAGTGTTATGCATATTAATGAGCTGCCTCTAGCTGAGTTTAAACAGGACGAATGGCTGTCCAGATTTCCTCTTCAAATCACCGGGGACTTCTAAGAGTGCCCGTGTCTCTGTCCCCCCCCCTTCCCTGGGAAAACTAGCCTTTTTTTTTTTTCTTTTCACCTGTGCGGATGAGATGGTAATTCCCCATTCCGAGTAGTGTGATTCCCCATTTTCTAGCCCCCCCCCTCCCAGCTTTGTGTGGCAGTATCCCGGAGAAAGGAACTGCATGCCAGAATGTGAAGGTACACTTGGTTTTCGAGTGTGAAGGTTTCCCTGCCCCCTCCCTCCCTTTCTTCGCCGAGCGCACGTGCTTTGTCCAGGCAGGGTAGGAGTTGATTGTGGGGGTAGTTCGTGGCTCGCCTCGCGGAGTGAGTCCGCCTGGATCCCAGCCTGCGCCGGATTCATTACCTCACTCCCAGCCAGCCAGGAGCAGCAGGACTGAGACTGCTGGGAAATGTCTGCACGGGGCTCTGCGGCGGTAAGTAACACGCTCGCCTGCAGTCGCTGTGCCTTCTGTGTGTGTGTGCTGCTCTGCTCTGCCAGAGGCTGATGTGAAATGCGTGTCCGCCACCTGACTGCTGTCTCGTGGTCCTCTTTCTTTATCTCGTGCCGAGTGGTGGCTTCATATCACACACCAGAACCCCCGCAGAGTTCTTAACTTGTCAAACTGTGCCGGTGACGGGCCTGTTAGCCAAATAATGGCCTTCCTTGCTTGAGCCACCTTCTCAACCTTAGCCCCAACTCTGTGGAACTCACTCCCACCACATATTCGACACACCCAAGACTAGATGACCTTCCACAAAAGTCTAAAAACGTGTCTCTTTCCGTAATGCCGACCACAACCATCTCAGGCGACTGAGCCCTTGCAACGTGATGACAAATACTTATTAAGTTCCTAAGCAATGATGCCACTGAATACGCTTATTAAGTCACGATTAAGGAAACACACTCTTGAATTCGAGAATAGCAAACTCCTTAGATCATAACTTCACCCAAACACTCACCTGCCATATCACTATGCTTACTCTGTACTCTCCACCAACACACAATTGGAGTGCAGATACACCCCTCGATCAATTTCAGCCTATCTGCTCACATACAAAAATTACCCCATGAACACCGGTTCTAGGTCAAATGTTCGAATGCAAAGGATCAAATGACCAAAGGGTCGAATCAAAAGGACCGTTTTTTAGGTGAAAAACCACTTCTTTTTCCTATATGAAAACCCCCAAAAAATTATATAAAAAAAAAAATCGACCCTTCGGTTTTCGGTCCTATTACCTCGACCCTTTGGTCATTCGATCCTTTTGGTGTCGAACATTTGACCGAACACCATGAACACCGATCATTCTAATAAAATCCAGCTACATCTCATGACAAACCGGCCCAGCTGCACACATAGGCATCCTACACAGGCCTAACGCAACCAGAAACCAGTCTGGTGTCAAACCCACCAGACTACACACATTCAACTGATAACAATATCTCCACACCTAATGCTAGGATGCAGCTACCATCAGGCAATTCCATCAGCTGCACACATAACTGGTGCACCCAAACACCATATGCCACCTTACTCTCTCAACTGACCTGGACTACGGTCCCCGAGGGCGTTCAGCTTACCAGCGCTTTGAGGTTATACCAATGATATTTAGAGTGCTATATAAATGCCAAATAACATAACATAACATTGACACTTTCTCCGTTCCCTCTTTACAAAAACTTGCCTTTCCTTCTCGTCTTCCTCCATTCTCCTTTCTATATCTTTGTGCTCTCTCTTTCTCCTCATCTCTCGCTGCTTTGCTCTTTCTCTTCTGCCTTTAGCTTCTCCCTTCACACTTTAGCTCAATCCTCCTTTTCGTTCTTCTCCACCTCTTCCATTACCTTGCTCTCTTTACAACCAGCTACTACCTTACTCGCCCATTCCTGTGTCTCCCGCTGTCTCCCCATCTAATTTCAGGAGTATTTGTCCTCCTACCCACTCATTCTATGCTTTATTTTCCAGTCCTTCCCTTGTGCTTGTCTGGGTCTCGCAGGGCACCCCTTTTCCACGTCCTGCTTGTCAAGCCCCTTCTACCCCTTCTCTTTGGTATATGGTGGAGGTTTGAACGTTGGATTTGCGGACCCCTCTGCTGCTTTTAACTCCTGCATAGGGTACAGCCCCTGTGTTGTTGTTGCAGTCACTTTGCTCTCATGGTCAGTAGGAGGTGGGAGAGTGGGGGCAGAGGGCTTTTCGCCCAGGGTCTCGTGTTGGCTCCGCATCCATTGATGCCTCACACCCCCCTGTCGCCCTGACATATTTTCCAGAGCTCAGATATTGCCATATGATTGTTCACCTTTTCCCCCTTATGGATCTCTTGAGAATGTGTGTGTAATGGTTGCTGCAAATATTTGGAGAAGCAACCGCCCTTTGGCCATGGCTTAGTCAATTTAGATTCTGTACTTTTCATCCATTGCACGCTGTATTTACAAATCTTGTCATTATATCATGAAGGGCCCTACATAAGTTCTGTATGGGCGTGTCCCCACACCTTTACCACAATACATTGCTTTTTAATACTTACTTGACCTCAAGCCGAGGTTTTAGATAACTCAGCAGTTTTGTACAAAATATACCTTATCATGCACAATGTCAAATTTCAAAATCATACTTATTTTTGTACTATCATAAGACTGTCTGGCTCTAATCCAACTTTCCAGGCGTGCCCTACGCACCGCCCTTCTGAACCTCTCTGCCTCCTCAGGCACATCCACCAATCTCACACATGCGCCTTCCGTTGACCACCACAGAACAGCTGATTTCATCCTCGTACTCTCTTAGTCCTATACACAAACGTCCCTGGTGTTGACACCTCTTTGCTTAGTAAGCAAATGATAGAAACCACTAACAGAACTTACAACAATATTCTCTCGATACACAGAGATTGTCAAAAACCCACCCCACACATCTCCATGGCCGTCACCCTGACTAACATGGGATACCAATATTTCACGTGCTCAATCTGTACCTACAGCATCGCCTTGTAGATAAAATGCCTCTGCAAGGCTTAACCAGAAGAACACCTTCCTCAGTTCAAGCTAGCTCCATTTGCTAAGCACTATATACCGGGATATCATCATCCATGACCTGAGCAAAAATGCCCAATCCAGAGGAAATCAGATATTTACATACCTTCTGTCATCCGTACTCTTAAATCAATAGTCTAGGCTATTCGCCGGAACCTTTTACCTCAATGATCAGATTTTCGCTAACCACAATGATTTACCTCTGCTCCTTTCCCTACTAAACCTCACAATAGTTCACGATACTAAACAATACTACACCAATATTCAACAATACTCATCACCACCCCACACCCAACACACTGCTCGGCCACCCACTCTCCCCAAAACTGTACAATCACCCTTTTGGTCTGCTGGGCTCCACATGGACGACGGCAGGATATTTTCAAGACGGCT
The DNA here is from genome assembly GCF_040938575.1 of Ambystoma mexicanum. Lineage (NCBI taxonomy): Eukaryota > Metazoa > Chordata > Amphibia > Caudata > Ambystomatidae > Ambystoma > Ambystoma mexicanum. The sequence continues at coordinate 881,119,664 of NC_090929.1, read as the reverse complement.
CCTGATGGACTCTGCCTGGGGGGCACTTTCCATGTGGTCTCATCCTTCATAGGGCATCCCACAGTCTTCCAGGCACTGCAACAGAAGAGGCAGCTCTAAGCCAAACATGCATAGTGAACCATCCCTCTCCTACCACTTTGTATAGGTATGCCAGAGAGGACTATGGTGGACACCACGCATTCACTGTTCAGAGCACCCAGGGCCCAACAAACCCTCCCCAGCATACAAATGGAGGACTCAGCGAAGTACAAGTTAGAACTGTACTTTATTTTCCATTACAGACATGAGGAAAAAACAATTCTCCAGCAATCAATGCTCCTGAGTGTCATGAATATTGCTTGTGGCAACCCCATGCCGGATGTAAAACCTTACCAGAAAAGGGATTCCTCCAATATGGCGCACTGGGTCATCTCGATCGGCGGTCTAGAGGATCCAGTCAGGAAAGACATGCAGCAGGAAAGGCCCACTTCGGGAGGAGTAGATCCAAGTACAGGATTCATAGCAATTTGCGTTGCTGTTCTCCAAGGAGTTCTGTGACGCTCCGTGAGTTCGTTAGTTTGAGATCGTTTCTATTACTTAAGAAACTCCCCAGCATACTAACGCCTTTATTCTGTATTTCGGATTCCTATACTTTCTACTTCATTCTACTTTTCTTTAGATCCTGGGAAGTCCTCCACTGGAAAGACGTACGGATCCTCTCCATTCAAATCTACTCACCTTCTGGGTTGCTAGTGCCTCCCTCGCTTATTGTAGGTCCTTTTTTCTAATCCTGTGTTTAGTTATGACTTTCATTCTATTTGTTCTCGTACACAGTACTCACCACTCTATCTTTCCCCCAGACTCAGCTTCTAGCATCCAAGACTCCGCCCCTTCGCTCCGACAGGACATCACTCAGGGACGAGAAGCTTACCATTTCTCTTGCGGTAAGCAGAATACAAACTGACTGATTCGCCATAGGTCTTTTCACAGAAGGACTAAAAGCCTTCATTTTTTTCCTTCTGTACCTCCTTAGAGATTCTATTCCAGCCCACACCTTTATTTCGTCCAAGTCTTCTGTAGCTCAGCCATCGATTCTGTTGCAGGGGTAAGCTGGGAGAGGGAGGTGGATTTATTCTGTACGGTATTAGGAAAGTCTTTAGAACCCAAATTCAAGCTAATCATTCTATCCTTTATTTGCATTAGTAAACTCAGCATTCATTCAGCATTCAACCGGTGCATGGAATGAGACTTCCAGTGGAACGGGAGCCATTTCACAGATCTACGCACCCTAGCTGCCCTAAACAGGGTTTTTTCACTTCGGGGTTTCCCTGGGGGTCTCTCTGTTTCCAAGCCTTGGGCAGGGAAGCAGAGGGAAAACCAGGTAGATTCCAAAGTCATCCTATTTAAGGAGAACCAGCCCGGTAACAACCAACTTCCCTGTCAATCAGGTGGGTGATTTCCGTTGATGTACCTGATCTTGGTAATTGCAGTGAAATTGAGTTTAACACTGAGCCCATGTCCAGGCCTTTTGTCAAGGTCTGACATCACAAATCATGGCTCTTCCCCAAAAACCTAAGAGTATGCATGATTGGGTTATTGGAATGGTATTACCTAACTGTGTAAGCATGATCTTCATGTGTGCATGTGTGCGTCCATATAACTTTGTGCATGGATGCAAGTTTGCTTAATGGCTAAGGCTGCTATCTCGTGGTGTCTTTAATGATGTCAGCACAGTTAGATATTTGTCATTAGTTGATCAGTTCCAGCAAGGCACCTGGATCCATGTTCAGTGTTGGGTCACCTGTATGCATGATGGAGTTATCTGGATAGGGTTTGAATGGCTATCTGAGAGAATATCTGTTTGCTTATGTATTTGTCACTTGCCCTCCTGCTGGCTGTCCAAACAGTGACTGGCATCTTGCATCTATGAATCTTCAGGCTGTTATGTTTATAGGGGTTAAGAGGTTCATTCCAGGCACCCTCTCTTCAACTATTTTGCCACTGGTTACTTCACATCACCCCTAAAGCATTCCCTAGTGCACTCCCTCATAAAAAAGCAATCAGTGGACCCTTCCTGCCCAGCTACCTACCATCCTATTTCCAACACCCCCTTCTTGGGCAAACTCTTGGAGAGGTTGGTCATCTCCCAACCAATCCATCACACTGAATTTTTAGCTGTCTCCACGACCAGCATTCTGGCTGCAGAGCAGCCAGAGGCATTGAAACTGCTCTCCTGAACACCTGTGAGGACTTGCTTTCAAACATCAACTCCAACTCTCCTTCCATTCTCTTCCGCCTCGATCTGTCTGCTGCCTTTGACATGGTCAATCATTCACCCTCATAAATCGGCTCTGTGATACTCTTGGCATCACAGACCGGGCACCGGATTGGTTGACCTCTTTCCTTTCGAATCAACCCTCTCACATGCAACTAGGCCCTTTTCTCTCCTCTACCTCAGTCTCTACTTGTGGCATTCCTCAGGGCTCTATCCTCTCGCTGTGGCTCTTCCACGATTATCTTGCCCCTCTTGACCATTTGATAACCTCCATCTGTGATCTGCCCACTCCCCCTGCACTTCTTTTTACTGCACTTGCACAATTCGAAATTGTCACAAGGCCTATCAGCACTGTTATTGTTGTTTTCTCCACTGAAGCCCCACCTTTTTGTCATGTTGTGCCTAGAAGCACTTTCTTGTTGTATAGGCATCATACAAATGTTCAATGAATAAATAAATAGGAAGGAAGGACATGTGCGAAATGGTCACAGCTATACAGTATTGCTCAGTTATTTATCCAACCATTGACTGTTCAATACCATGCTAATCCCTATGGTCATTACAACTCACTACAAGCCCCTCCCTACTCAAAATACATCCCCCTGGGATCTATTTGAACCTGCTCTACCTATCAGTAATATCACACGTTGGCCTGCCAGTATAATTAGGGGCGATCCAAGAAAAATACAAAAGTGATCCAAAAGAAGAGTATACTGTGCAAACAAAACCCAGCTTTATTAAACAGTTGACTGGACCACAAACATCTCCGTAGACCTGAACTGTAATACATTCTGAACTCCCCCCAGAAGGGCTGCAAAATGTATTGAAGGAAATCTCACATTAGCAACATTTGCCAATCAAATTATGCTAATGTGAGATTTACAATTTTTCAGCTGTGCAAATACATAATTGGTGGGTTATCACGGGACCCATATAGGTTCATATACATTACATCTCCTGATTGGATAAAAAAATGTCCTGCAACATCACCCTCAATACCCCTTCATGACATTATGACCCTTGAGCATCACTACCCATAATTACATCATTAACTGCTGACCTCAAGAAACTCTGACATGCCATCGGTTGGCATCCGCTAAGATACAAGTTGATAAATCCCTCAGTGCGGATTGGACCCCTACATTGGAGACAGCACAAGCCACAGCATCCTACCAAATCTATCCAATCAAATTATGAGTGAAAAGAAACAGGGTCAGCTGCATTGTACAGCTTCTGCAAAACCATATCCCAGTCCCCAGATTGGTTTCCAACTTCCCTCGCCACCGTGCACCTGTTCACTCCCTGTCTCCTCTCTTGCATTGTGCCAGCTCCAGAAGAAAACACTGCATGGGACACGATCGGTGAAACTGAATTTCTCGTATTTAATTCTCTTTTACTGGCATGCTCACTGCCTGGGCCCTTGGTACCCAGCCCAATGACTTTCAAAGGTTTGTGTGGGCCTGCACCTTGTATTCAGCTGTAGTTCTCTTCCAATAAGAAATGTTTCCTTCTGAAACAATGAATTAGCTACTGTGGTTTTCTTGGTGTCTCACCCTTGGTAGCTGATCTAGCATTTCTGCAAGTGTCATCAGAACTTCAATTTCACAGTTGGAGGTGGCATTCCATAACAACTAAAACATGTTTTTTGTCTAGTCTGCTCTGGACCTACAAAAATATAACCAAATGGCTGTTCATTATTATACCAAACCCTTAAACTCAATACACATATAAGTTATATAAAATAAAACTATAAAAATACTACACTTTGCTGTCAGTGTACTTTTTTATTGCAGCAGCCATGCTTACTTATCCCTAGTTACCTGCTAGTTAACACTACATATAAGGTATGTGTTTTAGTATGCATACTACCCTGTGCAGCAGCCTATTCCCTAATGTGTGCTGCTGTAGGTTTCCTAGAGGTGTGATATATGTGCATTGTGCATCATGACATCACCCTTCACATTGCTTTTGGTGTTACTTCTTTATATTTTACATGGGCCACCCTTGTGAGCATTTGATTTGCATATTCACATTCCCCATTTGATCAATGTATTGATTGACACTTCTTTGTCCTTCCCTCCCAGTTTCTCCTGTGGTATCCAAATTCTAGACCCCCCCCTGTAAGCCTCCTCCCATGGAAACATATGTGTCCAGAGTGCACCCCAGAAAGCAGTGCAGCGCCCCCATCTACATAACAATCAACCAGTATAGTTTTCCACATCAGAAGGTAGCATGGAAAGGGTCCACGGAGGCCACAAATACCCTCCCCCTTGTACCATGTTACCTTTGGGAATCATTTGTGTTTGAATGTGTCTGGTCTTTGGTATTGCTTCACATACTTTGGCCATCCCTATTGTCATCATATATTTCCCCCTGTTCCTACCCCCTTGGCACCACCCCAGCCCCAAATGACATGCACACATGGGACTGAGAGCCAATATGAGAAGAGGAACCACAATTTTCATGAGCACTGATAACCATGTGGGTACCCAAGCAAATATTCTTTCAAACAATTCATGTTTGGTCACTCTGCTGGTTTCGATAACCATAGTCTTGTGGAGGGAATGGAAGGTATCTATTGATTTTGACAGTGTGTCGTTTGTGGCGCTATTTGTGGGTACATATGTGCAGTAGTTGATCCCTATTTTGGTACAAATGATGCCCTCCATTCCAGTTAACAAATCGAATACATATTGATTCTGCAGAGCGACCAACCATAAGGCCCTTAACTTCTACTGGATTCAGCCCTTTCTCCATTCCCGTTTTCCAATTGCAAAACTCGTAGCGTGTTATTTGCAACACAACACTTTGGCTGCATTTTGAATACTAGGGGCTACTATTGACATAAATAAAATAGCAGTTTTGCTGAAGAGCTTAAATTCCATCAGGATATCATCCAGTCGGTCCACACTCTTTTGGATCCAGAAATTGTTTCTTCTCCTCCGTAAATGCATTGATCATATGGCACGTGGATGCCTGTCCTCTTTAATATTTTCAGTTATGTTTGGATTCAGATTTGCTGCGTGCATATATCTCTTCACATATGTGAAGACCCCTTTTGGTAAGGCCGAATAATCATTCAAGGGCAACATTTCAGAATGGGGAATTACTAGGGCTGGGGAGTGTTGAGTGCCCAGGGAGCATCAGCCACTCCAGTTCACTGATAATTGTGCATATATTTGAGTCCCAGAGGCCAAGAAATAGTCCATTAGGGAAGAAGTTTTGACCTGTATATTCAGCAGGTCAGGTGTGCTTTGGCAGGCAATATTGGTTCCCAATTTGATCAAACCTATTGTTCCTGTGGATCTGAAATAACACGAATATTGTGTGAGTGCCTTTATGTGTAAAGACTGCTGTCTATCCTCTATCCAGGTAAGGGCCTAGACATAATCATTCCAAATAGTGTGACAATTATCATACATCATCACTGTTACTTCTCCAGTGAATCCAACCAATCCCTCTGCCCTGCACCCTACTAGCCCCTCCACACGCTATGCATTGTGGAACACTGAGATATCTATGTACAGCTGGGGCTGCATCCTGCACCAAGGAAATGGGTGTACTGTATCATTCACACATGAGGGAGTTGCTAAGTGGTAAAGAGCTGCTGTCCACTTTTCTGGCCTTCTGTTAGGTATTCTAGGACAATATGTATCGCTTCTTCTATCTCTGTCATCGTTTTAATCTTTGAAGTCAATAATAACTTTATTTGGCCGTTGGCCATTAAAGTACATCCTAATATAATACAAAAAGCTATGAAATTCCTTAGCAACAGTGAAATAATCATTTCAGAAAAACACAATGCCTCCTGCTCCCCTTCAGAAAAGGTTCAAACAGTGAAATAGAAACCGATTATTTGGACAATTGGTAACCCCTGAGTCTATTTCCCATTGGAATTGAGTTGGCACCCGAGAGGACAGAATGATGTTTTTTTTTTGTCCAACAGGGTTAAATGTTGCAATAGGTAGGGGTAGGGCTAACAGACATTTGGGTGGCTTTATTGAAGATGTATCCCACACTACTCTTCAGTACCCTATTAGCCATTCCCAAGTCCTTAAATTCAAGTTTCACAATGTCACTTGGGGAATCGCCCACTTGGTGCGCTTTGTGACAGCCCATTGTGGCATCTCTTGTTACAAATGGGCAGCCCCTCTTTGTATGAAACTAGTGTACACATTTATTCAGGAGCGTGTCTCTGAGTTCTCATTAGGTAGGGTACAAAACAGGTACCACATTCAAATATACAGTGCCCCTCCCTTGCCTCCCTATATTGCTGTTGTTCGTCAGTCTCTCCATAGGTCCCAGACAGGGAGCACTATGTTAGACTGAGGTCTAGCCGTGGAAGTGGCCAAAGCTTCTTCCTTTAGTTTGTGCCTTGTGAGACCTGATGCCCTGCAATATCTTCATTTTCGGGGACTCGTTGGATTGATTCGAAATGGGCTGCTCCTCAAATTGCTCCCCGGGATTCCTTGATTTTGAAGGTGTTAGGTGTGCCTTGTGCTGAATGACGCCCTGGGGAGCATTCCTGTTGGTGAGAGGATAAGGGGCCGATGTATTATCAATATACCAGGGGTCTGTGAAAGACTGTGTTTCCAGTTCCTCATTGGAGTTTTGAGGACCTGCAGCTGGCAGTGTCACAGAGTCAGGAATTACAACTCAATTTTTCCTCTAACTCTTATTCCTCCAGATTCCATGAGTGTTAGTACAAGTCCTTTATAACTGCAAGCTCAGCCAGGACTTGCTTGCAGCTACAACCATTGCCCGAGTCTGAGCCCTTGGAGTGAGATGTACAATAAGGCAGTTGCATCGCCAACATCATCAGACATGTTATTGTAACAAGCAACAACTAGAGTCTACTAGATTACCATCACAGTGCCATTTTCTCAGAGCTCAGTATCATAGTGTCCAAATGATCGGTACCGACCACATTCACTATCTCCCATTGTGTCTCATTGTACTAACATAGATGAAACAGAGTACTAAAAAAGTACAGTTCAGTACATGTGCTGGACTCATTGTAGTTCATTCTCAGAGACTTATTTCACTGAGCACTGTTGTCACAAGTCATAATGGGTATTAAGAAAAAAGGAATAGAAAATGTCAATGTCCATTGGCCTCAATTCAAACATCAGCAGCTAAACAAAACACATCAAATCTGATGCACAATTCATACCTCTAGGTTGGATAGAATCTAATCGGTCAATCCAAAGGACTTTTCTTTGTAGTACTTTTCTGTGTAGATCTCCTCCCGTGCTTTCCATCGTGACCTTTTCTAGGATCACACATTTGATCGGTCCACTGTATGCCTTGCTTCCATGAAGTGCATCGCTAAGGGGGATTTAAGGTTCTTTGTGCGGATATTGGACTTGTGTTCCGTCCATCAAAGATTGGACGTAGGCAATGGAATAGTATACACCCTTATGTTAGAACTGATGCCTGTGTTGGTACTAAGGGACATCACCACCCTTTCCCCTTAATCCTTTGAGAACTGCAAGAACAATGGATAGCAAAAGAAGTGTATTTACCTGATGCACAATGAGTGTGGGATATGCATTGCACTGATTCATTTGTATTGTGTTCAATCATTTGCATTATGTTCAACCTACGTTAGCACAAGAGGACTGGATAAAAACACAATGGACTGAGTGGAGTCTAGAACGATCACTTTGGACACTATTTGCCCATTGATCCTTGTATGAACGATACTGTTATGCAAACCGATGGGTTGACAAACACTTTTGTGAGAAGGACAAGTCCTATAATGTTGGCAATGCATATATACGCACTTTGATCTCGGTATTGGTGGTACCACTGTTCTTGTGATTCTGTTGACAAATGCAAGATTGTGAGGAGGTTACAACCCCCAGGGCAAACATGACTCCATCCTTAGACACCGGATTTACCGATTTGAGAAGATCGACACATCTTAAAGACAGCTAATGGGTTTTTGCCAAACGGATACTTTGCACCACATTTTGATGCCTGTTCTCCTAGGATACATTGTCTGGTGTGGGCTTCCACATCCTGCGAACCCATGTATATGTCATTTCATTCAGTCTATTGAACTTCCAGGAATGGGGCACCGGCCGATTTCCATTCAGCTCTTTGCCCCTCCTCTTGTTTACACTTACTTAATACTCATCACGACCCAGAATAATATTCCCTAACAAGACTTGTTAATGCAGCCCGGGCTCGATAGCCCTTACATTTAGCGGGTTGGGAAGTCCCTCCTCTGCTTACTGTTTAGGGCTCCCACGCTTCAATCACACTGACAGGAATGGGCACTCAGCTGATTCTATTCGGCTCATTACCCCTTCTCCTGTCACTCACACACAAATGGCTCAATCCATTAGGCCTGTTTAATCATTGCAGGATCGATGTGCGCATTGTAAAAGGGTTTCATTCCCCCGACCCACAGCACACATATGAGTTTGCTGCACAAACCTTTATTAGTACTTTTTGCCACTGAAATGCTTCATCCATACTTCCTGAGACATAGCCCCATGGTATCCCATGGTAACCACGCTTGTCCCACATCAAGATGGCTGAATGCAATACGAATGCGCATGACTTTCCATAATCTAGCAACCTCATATACATTCTCATTAAGGACAACGCGCTACAGAGAGGAATGGCGGTAGACACACCACAGTGGACCTGAGGTGATTCGAGATATCATGACATAGTAATGCGATATAATACAGGAAATTACGATTAGTGCACACATCTTTAGGATTCAAAGGTCTATACATGCAATATTAGAAAGCGTTCAACGCCAGCCACGCCGCTGTCTCTTTGACTTGTGACAACGCGGACTACCTTTACACTTAGCGAGTCCACCTCATATACGATAGATGTCTTTGCATCACTCGCAATTAGTAATGTCACGTTATTTTAAAACTATAGGAAGACGACTAATACCAAGACACATATTTTTATGAATCTAATTATTTTGCTGCCAAGACGGATTACCCATATTCTTCACTCTTTAGTAATTTGGGGACACTATGATACACTGGCAGACCTTCTTCTTCATTTTCAAGTGTATGAGTACAGCAAGAACATTGGTGGGTACATTCATGGCAGTGCAGTCGGGCACTCCTTAAAAGCGACAAGGAGTACTCAATCCTGCCCTAGCCACATATGACGTAGATAAGGAAACTTTTGGAACATGCAATTGGAGTTTTGAGGTTGGTTTCTTTGACTTACCTTATATACCGCTATGTGAACTAGGTGAAATATTTACACAGTCGACTAACACCCAGCCCTTTGTGTTACCTTATAGGTACACAATCAAGCCTGGAAATGGTGACCACAAGAACAAGAAACAATAGGCTGTAAGACCCTGAAGAGGCATTCAGGAAGAATCTGAAACACGTTGGCAAACATAACTAACACCAGTGGAGCTTATTGGGATGATTATGCTTACGTTGTGTGACAGAAATGTGTAAAACCTTGAGGTAATTACACTAAGTTGTGTCTGGTTACAACACAACTAAATACTCTATAACTGGAATGTTGGTACACATATGTTAAGCTTGTCTAATGTTGTTTAATTGTATTTAAAAACATTCTTTTTCCTTCATGGTATTCACCTTAAAATTATACATTTGGAAATAATCAGATTGAGTGTGTTGACTTACAATATCTAATTAAGTATTGAATTGTTTGGACTTACCTAAAGCCCTATATTAATCATTAATGTATCTGTTGGTAAGATCAGCCCAACCCAGGCTGGTATTTGAATAAGTTTTAACATTGGAACAACGCAAATGCTCAAGTGTGACCCAAGCATGTAGATCGAGGTCCTCAGTCCATTTGCAGAATTTTTTAGGGATTCTCTAATCCCACAGGATTGCATAGCGGGTTCACTTATTGGCACAAAACAGGCCTTGAGTTTTTGCTTTCTTCTCTGTAGTCTTGAGTTGTGTTGGGACTCTTTACCCCTTTGCACCTGAAACAATCCTCTATATCAGTGATGGCGAACGCGTGGCACGCGTGCCGCTACCAGCACGCCGAGCCGTCTCTGTGGGCACGCCGTGACTACAGTCATACACTGTAGTCACGGCGTTGGCTCCCACAGTACTCTGGGGAGAACCCTGAAGCCACGCCCCCCGCTAGGACATAGACGAGTGGAAGTGTTATGCATATTAATGAGCTGCCTCTAGCTGAGTTTAAACAGGACGAATGGCTGTCCAGATTTCCTCTTCAAATCACCGGGGACTTCTAAGAGTGCCCGTGTCTCTGTCCCCCCCCTTCCCTGGGAAAACTAGCCTTTTTTTTTTTTTCTTTTCACCTGTGCGGTTGAGATGGTAATTCCCCATTCCGAGTAGTGTGATTCCCCATTTTCTAGCCCCCCCCTCCCAGCTTTGTGTGGCAGTATCCCGGAGAAAGGAACTGCATGCCAGAATGTGAAGGTACACTTGGTTTTCGAGTGTGAAGGTTTCCCTGCCCCCTCCCTCCCTTTCTTCGCCGAGCGCACGTGCTTTGTCCAGGCAGGGCAGGAGTTGATTGTGGGGGTAGTTCGCGGCTCGCCTCGCGGAGCGAGTCCGCCTGGATCCCAGCCTGCGCCGGATTCATTACCTCACTCCCAGCCAGCCAGGAGCAGCAGGACTGAGACTGCTAGGAAATGTCTGCACGGGGCTCTGCGGCGGTAAGATAACACGCTCGCCTGCATTCGCTGTGCCTTCTGTGTGTGTGTGCTGCTCTGCTCTGCCAGAGGCTGATGTGAAATGCGTGTCCGCCACCTGACTGCTGTCTCGTGGTCCTCTTTCTTTATCTCGTGCCGAGTGGTGGCTTCATATCACACACCAGAACCCCCGCAGAGTTCTTAACTTGTCAAACTGTGCCGGTGACGGGCCTGTTAGCCAAATAATGGCCTTCCTTGCTTGAGCCGGTAGCCGGGTGGGGATGGGGGGGGTGTTAGGGGGTCTGTTTTGGATGGGCGCGGTTAAGAACTCGTGCTGGGCTCGAGGACTTTAAGAGGGTGGGTTTGGGTTAAGACCACCGACGTTTGGAGGAAGGGGGCGTCTGGAATGAAGAAACACAGCCAGACGTACACAAGATAAATGGGGGGTGTTTAATGCCAAGGCTTGCCGAAGATTACCGCTTTTGTACCAAAGTGCATTTGCTGTGACAGGGGGATGCTTGCATCAAATGTGTGTGCTCTGAACTGCACCACAACAGTGAAATGGGCCGTGCACACCAGTGTTCAAAGAGTAAGAGACGATTACTGGTACACCAACTTCAGCGAGAGGTGGTGGGTGCAGAGTTTGTCCTTTTTTTCCTTCATTGGCCCAACAGACTTTTGGGACCGATGTGGTTTGACCTCGGAATTAAAAATGTATTTTTGCCTTGTTAAATGATAAAAGCAAAATAATGTTAGTGCCATAGCTCTCAACTCACCCGCTTTTGGCGGGTGACACCCGCCAAAAGCATCCACACACCCGCCCACTCGCCAGCTCCTTGGTTTCACCCGCCTTCCCCCACCTCACGAGACTCAGTACCACTGCGCATGTGCGCTGCTGGCTCTGGGCGCAGGCATGTTTTAATGAGCCAGCGCGCGTGAAAGTTTAGTTTCTCATTACGTGCGACATGCATCCTGCTGCAAGCTTTTTCGCCTGACAGACCTGACGCTTCGGTCAAAGTGGCAGTGCCTGCAGCCTCGGATCCGCCGAACTGTGTAGGAGTCTGCGCCACTGCTGCCGCCTTTGAATTCCGGCAAAGACGTGGAGGTGAGGATTACTTCAGGAAAACAAAGCCAGGTAAGAAAAAAGTGCCGTCAGCCCCACTACATACTTGCCAACATTCTGTGACCACAAAGATGTTGGATTTTTCACGTTTCAAAAATAATTCACATAACAATGACATCACAGGAAAATACAAAACATGCATTGATTGTTGGCGACATTGAAGCATTCTAAAATACACAACCCATCAAACAGCAGCACAACATGGAAAGATGTTCAAATGTTAAAAATGTATTAATTGGCCAATAGTGATGAAGCGCTCATGAAAGAGACATTCCGCCGACGCTCGCTTTTTTTTTCTTCCTATATTAGGAGTAAAGAACATGAGACATCATGCACTAATTTGAATAGATCACTGGGTGAAATAGAAACAATATTCCTCTGTCTTCAGCCATAAAACTGATGTTTTTAACGCTCAATATAATTAATTTGGAGGGGGTTTTAATTTACAGCACTCATTTCACAGGCACACACTAGGATGCCCATGAGGGGGGTACAAAATGAAGTCATATATAACAGGCAAATTTAAGGCTATGTAGTGCATGCATGGCAATGTGTTAACATTTTTGTGTGTTTCTGTTGCAGACCTGCAGCAATGAAATGGTGCAGTAGTGTCTCTTGCCCAGCCTCATTCCCCTGTCTAAGTGCAGTTGGTGAATGGGCCAGGGCAAGCTCAACGTGGGTTTTAATTTCACTATGCGCATTTACGAATGTTACTGTTGTGAATGTGGCGATAACTTTTTTTATTTCTTAACTGCTGTTGTTATGTATGACGTGTGGGTGGAAACTGTCATTAAGCTTTAAATGTATGCACTTTGCATAGTTTGGTTGGAAAGGCAGCTTGATAGTTTTGTGTGCGAATTGTACACATTTGCTAAGAGGTGCTTTAATGGGGGGAAGCATTGTAAAAATGACAGAACAAAAGAAAAGAGTAACCTTTTTCGTATAGCAATGCCTGTTGTGGGCAAATGGAGCCTTTGGCACCACCTACCACTGTAGGAGCAATTTAATGGTAGGTGATGTGAGACATAACAGTACATATTTTGAGTACGTGATGGAGATTTACTCCTAGGTACACTGTTGCTACACACGTATAACACAGTTGACACTGTACTGTAGAAAAAATAGTAACACCTACTGGGTGTGGTGATGGGTAGCGATGCTGATGTTTTTAGGTGCAGAACGCTTAGATCATTGTACAGTACTTTCTCATGCAGGTGCTTTTAATTTACAGGATATTTCACCTCTGCGTGTTTAACGGCTGTTATTAACTGTTCAATAGATGTGATAGCATTACATGCACAGTTCTTGGATACAATTGGTGGATGTGCATGTGATATTTTAACAGTAGCCAATCAGGAAGTGCTGCTGAAAGAGTACTTGAAAGGAAAGAAGGACTTGGCCTGTATTACAGGGCCACAGCCCTCGCAGTAGTTGGGGAAATCTCACGTGCTACATGCTGTACTTTGTAAGGCGCTTGCTATGGAAATGGGACTATGGTTTAGCAATTCACGTGTATGTCTGCTTTTGTGTTCCATGGTAGGATGTTCTTTTGTGCCCATGACAGCGTTAGTGCTTGTAGTGTGACATTTGTCAGTGGCAGTGATTTTTTTTTTCCCCTTTTGCAATTAGTAATCTGTTGCACTACACAATGTACGCTGCAGACAATCGTGTAGTAATGTACGGAGGACAAGCCGAGAGCAACCCCCAACAAGGAGCACACAAAAGGGTGTTTCTTTACACGTCCCTTTAGCAAAATTAGAACAAAAAACACTTTGCACAACTTCTACAAAGACGCCCACTTTCTATGATGCTTAAAATGTGTTTGAGCAGCCCCGTACACAGGGCACTATGTTGACAAAAGCCGTGCCTTTTGGGGGTGCGCACGTGCTACATCCGGGTCTTTTGACAGTGACAGAAATGGAAATGGGACTGTGCAGGAGTTGGGAATGGTCAATATGAATTTGTGGGTTTGGTGTGTAGCAACAGATTGTGCCAGAACGTCTGTTTGCTAATAGAAGTGGACATGGCTACGGGGTCGGGTGTGTTGTTCAGTAGGCAGACTATATTGCTGTTGGGCGTCTCGTGGATACATTGAGTACAAGTTTATGTAGAAATCTGTGCACTAGCAGCACACCTTGGTTTCCATAATGTTGATGTGCACTGGTAAGAATACGTGGGTTGCAGTGGTTCCATGTGGGTCCTCTTTGTGCCATTTTGGTGACGCTGGCTCTTCCAGAGATTATTATTGTTCATTGTGGAGGGACCAGTTTAGGGCATGTTACCGGCATTTCACTGCAGTTTGCAATGAAGGAGACATTTCGGCAACTCATGGAAATGTTTCCAAAATCACACATGGTTTTTTCTCGCATTGCCCAGAGACAGATGTGGCTGCGTTCTTCCTTCTGTGGCCCACAAATTGAGAAAGTGTGGTGCAATGTGAACAAGGCTGTTTACGCTTTTTTGCGTGCCATTGACATGTTCTCCTTCCACAATGAAAACATTACGTTTCGTAGTAAGAACATTTTTCGTTCAGATGGAGTTCATCTGACTGATGCTGGCAATGAGATCTTTCTGAGTAATATCCAAAATGCCGTGCAGTGCTTCCTGCAAGTGTAGGAAGCATTTTCCCAGTGGTTGTTCACCACTTTTAATGTTGAAAATACAAACAGCACAAAAAGGCTCTTTTCAGAGCCACCACTTCTTTTTTCAAATGCGTACAATGGATTTGACTGCGTCCCGCCACCCATTGTTGCCATCTCTGTATGCGGCGCTTATAGGCAGTGTCACCGTCTGCATGCTTGCATCAACTTCTATTTTTGAACAGTGCAAGGTGGCTCTGAAAAGAGCCTTTCTGTTCCTCCACCTTCTGGCTGTGACACACCAGAAAAGGCAGCAGTGGAAGGGAGATTTGGCAAAGGGTACCAACCACAGGGATAAGAAATCATACACGGAGAACAGAAGATGTGGGGTGTACCTTACTATGGTAGGCGGCAGTGTTAGTCATTCTGCTGGACCAAAGCATCAAAAGCACTTTGCAAATGTTCTCCCCTACACAGTACGGCATCACAGTATATGCACAATACAGTAACCTTTGAAAGGTAGGGGTCTGTTGCACTGCGTATGTCCTCCAAGGCTGTTTGTGGAAAGCGGTGGCCCACTGGATTGTCCCTAGTGGTGGCAGGAGCAGATGCGGAGGACCTACTGCCTGCTTGGAAGGGGACAACTCTCCAAATAGCTGCCTGGTAGTTCGCTTTCAGGTGCTGCAGCATGGATTTGGTGCCATTGCTGTACAACCCAGGTTTTCCGTGACTGAGTACTATGTTGCACTTGGTGCACTGCACCTGGTTTGCACAAGATGTTGGCACATATCCAACGGTCCTAAATAGTTTCCACACCCAGGATTGATGCTGGCTGTAGGCAATGAGGATTCCTTCTGCATTATTCTCGTTTCCTTTTTGATGTACCTCCGTATTATGGCACCTGTCCCCTTGCTCAGGACTTTGAGAAGGAGGTGTTGGTGGTGAGGGTGTGGGTGCTCCTGAGTCAGAGGTAGTAGCAGAAGCTCTGGTGGCCATTACTTGGAGAAGTAGTTTGCAGGCAAACAATTGTTGAGAAAGCAATTTCTGCCTGATCCAATGTGCACTGGTGCTCTTCTCTAGAAAGCCAAATAGAGCACTTGTGGGGTGTGCCCTTTTATAGGGCCGATGTGGAGCATGTGACACTGGAAAGTAGTCCTAACTCTTTCCTACAATATCTACATGTAGAAGGAAGAGTGGAGGATCTCTGTCAGGGTGCACTATCACTGTAACACTCCATACAGTGCAGAAAAACGTCCTCTTTCAATGTGTACGGATCTGGATTGAACCACCAAATAAAGGACCACGCGCACCATTGATACGTTACCACGTTGACGTCACCATTGCTCTCCATTTGCAAGCTTGTCTGCCGGACGTATTGGCTGTTATACTTTGTGGCCACTTGCATAGTTCTCCTACTGATACTTTTGCCATCCCCGGACTACTTAAACATATGGCACACGTACATTGCACATTTCAACCTATGCTTGCTGGGAGCACAATATAGTAGGTGGAATGTTTACATGCACAAATACTCACAGGACGTGGGTGCACACTTCCAGCTAGTACAACTACATCACACGTTTATTCGCATGTGTTTACCAGGGACATTGTTACCAGGCGTCGCAGGCCGACATACTCATGTGCGCAGTTAAGCCATATATAAACAGACGGTTGTGGTCATGCAAACATTCGGCCCTACGGATGCTTTTATTGTGATTGTGCATAGGGCACCCAGGTGCGGCGGTCATCCGCCTCCTCCTTTTTTCTCACTTGCAATCATCCCAACTAGAGCTGTGCCCTTCACACTTACAACAGCCTTGCTAAATGAAAAAAGGGGCATACACAATCAGTACAAATTAACATATCAATTTTTATTAGCACCCATTCATAGCGACTATTCGGAAAGGGAAGGATGTCAAGAAACAGATACATATATTGGGGATTTTCCCATTTCAACATGCTGCTGGTGAGGGGGAAGAAGGGACTGAGGTCTCATCGAAGCATCTCTCATGACACTCAATTTGTGGGGAAGGCGGGCTGGTAAATGGGAAAGGCGGGCAAGTGCAAGTTGGGCACTGATATCTTAATTTCCCCGTTATATGTTCTTCTACAAAATTTCTCAAGGTGGCAAATTGGAGGAGCAACTGATTAATTTTGGCGTCCAGGCGGTCAACTTGTATATGTCCAGCATTTATTTCAGTTTCAGTTGCATTATGTTCCTGTAGAAAAGGTGCTGCTTCTGGTGTACTGCTTTGCATTCCGGTATGTTCTGTTAAAAGACAACAAATGTGGTTAATTCACATGAAGTATTACATTGTGATTGTGTACATCTTGCCACCGCGTTCCTTACCTATGAGGTTACTAGGCTCACACATTCAGTCATGCAGGAAATTCTCTTCCAGCCATTCAAGGGTGCTTGCACTTGCAGTAAATCCTTGCCTTTTCACAGTGCGGCGGGTAACAATGGGCCTATCCTCATCACTCATTTCTTCATGCAGAAAATTCTCCTCCAGCCAATCTAGGGTGGAAGCCATTGCTGCGCACAAACAGAAAACATCATGCTTTGCTACTATTGTACACTACTGGACCTGTGCAATTACAACATAAACTTTTGTGTACTTACCACGTTGCTCTGACGTTCTGTTCTCGGTAGTTGTCATCTGCTCCTGTGCCTCTTCGTTCTTTGTTTGATTGTGCAGCAGGTGTGCGGTAACATTGATGAAGGCAATCATCACTTCTCTTGTTGGTGCTTTCCATTCTGATGCATACCCTATGCCTTTGTGCACTTTGTTGCAAAAGTATAGATTTCATACAGCTATGGCATTTTCCATTCCCATTCAAACACTTTCTGCTGTTTGTATATGTTTTTTATCTTTGCTGCATTTTACCACTTTTTATGACCACCCCTCCCTTTCTGGACATGTTGGACTCCACCAGATCTACACAAACAGACGCAATATTCCCAACCTTTGTGCCTATTACTGTAGAGCCACCAGCTTCAGTATGTTGTAAAGTACATCTTTGCAAATTAAGCGTATCCTGTAAAAACAAATGCAATTCAGTGAAAGTCACATTATTACAGGGACACTATGGTTCACTTGTGCAACTCAAACCCAATCACTTTTCCTCAAAAAACTATAATACAAAAACATTATGGATAATGTGCCCTACTAATAACCTATGAAATTCACTAACAAAAAACATTGTTAAAGGGACTTTATGGTTAAGTTGCGCTACTAAAAAGATTTTCCCTTTATTAAAAAAACTAGCCTAAAGCAACATTATGGTTAAAGTGCCCTACTAAAAACCTATGAAATTCACTAAACCAAAACGTTGTTAAAGGGACGTTATGGTTAAGTTGCACTAGTAAAAAAACTATGAAATTCAATGGAAAAAACGTTGCTACAGGGACGTTATGGTTACAGGTAAACCCAAAAAAAAAAAAAAAATTCACAAGTTATAGTATGGTACGCAACCATAACTCACGCTACCACTGTGCACTGCTAGGACTAACACCCACAACATCAAAGATGACATCACAACTGACGTTATGGTTAAGTTGCGCTGCTAAACACCTATGGAATTCAGTGAAAAAACTTTGTCAAAGGGATGTTATGGTTCCAAGTAAAACCAAAAAACCCTTGAAATTCGCCAGTTATGGTAAGCTAAGCAACCATAACTCGCGCTACCACTGTGCACTGCTAGGACTAACACCCACAACATCAAAGATGACATCACAACTGTCATCGATGACATCACTGATGGCATCACATGTGCATTTAGTTGTCATGAAAAGCCTCCAGAAGGGATTGTCATTGTAATGTTGGCTGAAAACTATCAGAGATGATGGGGAGAACTATCATTACATAAGTAGTTCATTGGACACACCATTGCTATAAACAGTATTGTATTACACATTTCTTTCCATTACATGGCCGAACTCATGTACAAACGACAGATATGTCACTAAACAAAAAAAGAGGGAGCCAGACCTGTGATGTCATCAGTGATACCATCAATGACATTTGTGATGTTATCTTTGATGTCATGGGTGTTAGTCCTTGCAGTGCAGAGTGGTAGCGCGAGTTATGATTGCATGCTTTACCATAACTTGCAAATTTCTGGGGGTTTTGGGTTTTACCTGTATCCATAACGTCCCTGTAGCAATGCTTTTCCATTAAAGTTTTCTAGTAGTAAAACTTAACTATAACATCCCTTTAACAAAGTGTTTTGTTAGTGAATATATATATATGTATATTTATGTATATATGTATCTACACATTTCCTTCTGATTTTTCATCCTTCCTTTTCATTCTTCAGATGGTTCCTCTGCTCGACTTTCATTTGGCTAATCAATCAGTCGCAAAGCATGTATGGGATGACAGCATTTTCAACTGATTGATGTGGACCCATTTTTCTTCTGTCAGTTCTCCTTTAGGGATGCAGATCTTGTAGGGGACAGGTGAGAATTTATCTACAATTTGGAAGGGGCTGCATCAGGAGGGAAGGAATTTCCACTCCTTGGTCTGGTTCCTCTGAAAATTGTACAAGTAGACCATGTCTCCTACTTGATATTCTTTTTAGTGGTTTTTAAATCGTAGTGGGTTTTCATCCCCTCTGCTGATTTTTCCAGATTTTGTTGAGTGTACGCAAAAGCCTGTTGAAGGTGTTTTCTCAGATTCCCAATATACTCATGTGTCATGGACGCGTTGAACAGAGTCTGCTCTTGCGATCTGTGGAGCAGATGCTGCGGTAGCACCATTTTTCAGCCAGTCATTAGCTTGAATGGAGAAAAGTTTTCACAAATGGTCTAGACTTGTTGGCCATCAGGACAAATGGTAGTCGGATGTCCCAACTAGGCCCAGAGTCCGCCATGAACTTCTTTAGAATGCCCACAATCATTTTATTGTACCTCTCAACTCCCCCACTAGACGAACGGCGGGTGGCAATATGGAGTTTTCACTTTACCCCAAGTATCTCCCACATCCTTGTCATCACCTCCCTGGTGAAGTGACTTCCTCAGTCTGACTCAATCCTTTGGGGAAGGCCGAAAATGTGAGAAGATGTCGTTGATCATCAGGGCAGCTGCTGTTTCTACCTTGCAATTTGGGGACGGGAGACAGTCCACCCATTTGGTAAACATGCATGTTACCGTTAACGTGTACTAGTTTCCTCTAGAGGAGCGAATCACAGCCCCTATGGAATCTACTTGTAAATCTGACCAAGGCAGTGTCATCCCCCATTTCTGTATTTGAGCTCAGTGTGTAAGAAAACTTGGATGAAATTGTGCACACTGAAGACACCCCTGCAAGTATAGTCAAGGTCCTGCTACATCTGTGGCCAGTATGCAACCTCTCGCAAAATTTCCAAAGTAGTATGAAACCCCTGATGACCGGCTTTGGCCATGTCATGGGTGTGACTTAACATCAGGCTTCAGAATGAGGTAGGTACCACCCACTGGTCACATCCAGAGGTGAATATCCGTACCAACAAACCGTCTTGGATTCAGAAACATTTTGGGAAACTTCATCAACACCCGGAAATTCTCTGTCCCTATGTAATTGGTTTTGGTCAGAGGAAAGTTCACAGGGTCTTAAATGTATTGAAAAAAAATCCCATTTATCAGATCACCTTTTTGTGCCATGATCAAGTCAGCATCTGGGGTCTCCTTAGTCCACTGGGCAGTTGAGAGTTCATTTTAGGTAACTTTTTGTGACCTGGTGACAGGAGCGACCTGGATTTCCCCCAACAGGGACTCGATAACAAGGAGAGCCCCATGGATCACCCACCCACATAAAATGTGGGCATTCCTTGGCACGTGTCTTGCTCATAGTCTTTGTGTGGGGCTGTCAGGTCATCAATGTTGTCTTGTGTTTTTATACGTTCATCCTCGAGGCAGTTTTTTTTTACCACAATCCTGCAAGTTAGCCAAAACTTGCACAAGGAGACTCTTCTTGTTTGGCCATATCTGACCTCCACAGAAAAGCCTGGCATGGACAGGATCCAGGAAGTCATTCTGGAATTACTTACATTCCCTGCCTGGATTCTGGCACTTTGCAGGTATTGCAAAGGCTGGTGAGGAGTCTGGACAATGATGTGCTCGCCCTGGACAAACGGCCGGTAATATTTCAATGCCCACATTGTTGACAGGAGTGCCTTCTTACAATCGTTGAATTTCTCCTCTACATAGGACAAAGTCTTGCTTGCATAGGAGATAACTTTGTTGACCTTGTT
The DNA here is from genome assembly GCF_040938575.1 of Ambystoma mexicanum. NCBI lineage: Eukaryota > Metazoa > Chordata > Amphibia > Caudata > Ambystomatidae > Ambystoma > Ambystoma mexicanum. The sequence goes on along the minus strand of NC_090929.1, from coordinate 881,098,845 downwards.
GTGCTTTTGGTATAATACTTCATTCAAGCAAGTATTTAAGAACCCTCTCTCCAAGAAGAACTTCTTATTTTTGATGGGGTACGCTATACAAGACACTTGTCAGAGGTTCAGCTTGCTCTGGACACCACTCCCACTTGACCCCGGCCTTTAGTAAATGGACTGGGGGTCTTGTGACCTCTGAGTTGTCTTCCATGAACTTTCTACTATAATTAGTCAGTCCAAGAAGGCTTCTTAGTTCACACAGATTTGTGGGGTCTTTCAATTTTAGTAAGGCTTCCACCTGTTTTCGACTGGGGACAGAGACCCTCAGGGGTGATTGCATGCCCTAAGAAGTTCATGCAGGTCTTAGACCACTGCGCCTTCTGAAGGACAGTTTCACTCTGGCTTCCTTCAACTGGGTCATAACGTAGCAGATTTCGGCTATATGTTCCTCCACAGTTGAGCATTTAATTAGAACATCATCCACATAGGCCAGGTTTCCATTTTTACCCAAGTCGGGCATGGCCTTCTGCAGAAAAAATGTTAAATTCATTGCTGGAGTTTATATATCCATAGGGGGTCTGCGTCCATGTGTACTGCTGCCCCACGAAGGTAAAGACCAGCGTTTACTGGTGGTATAGACCTTGGACCCTTGGATCTGGGCCAGTCCATGATCAATGTAGGGAAGAGGTAATCAGAACATGTAGACCTGTTTATTTAACTCCCTAAAGTTTGAGCATAGTCTCCATTGGCCATTGGGATTTAGGATCCCCAGTACCAGATTATTAAAGGTACTGTGGCTGGACACATTATCCCATAGGACTGTAAATTATTTATGATCTCCATGAGTGACCCCATAGACACGAGAGGCAACTGATATTTCTTCACAAATACGGGAGCCATCCCTTGGTCCGTGGGTATGCATGTAGAATGTATCTCGGTGTGACCAGAGTCGTACGAATCTACAGCAAAGATTTCTTGAAAATCCAGAAAGAACTGTTTCAGCTTCTGCTTTTGCTCTTCGGTCTCACAGGCTTCAGCGAGGTTGATTTGTTCCTCAACCATCTGCCTGAAGCTCAGAAATAACTCTGGTTTTGCAATCTCTGTGGCATCCTCCAGTTGCGTGGAGAGATCTCTGGTTATGGTGTTGGCCTGGACAGGAGGTTCCAGGTAGGAGAGGCAGCCACTGTTAACCTGAAATGCCATCTCATTCTTCCTGATGTTATAGGGCACCTCTTCCCACATGTAAGGGGAGCAAGAGTAAATCAAGAAATTCCCCCCTTGCCGGGTGAAAATCTTTTCTGGAGGTAAGTCACCGTCACAGTCGTAGCAGCCATTGGGGATACGTCCCATGATTTCATTCCCTAAATTGATGGAGAAATGTTGGGCATCAACCTCCATTCCAATAAAGGTGTCTGCGCCCAGAGTGGTACTCGTAGGGTCGCTGTTATCCACCAATATTCAAATGGTGTCGTTTTCTAAGTCAACTAGTGTGGTCGGGTTCAAATACAACCCTGCTGTTGGAGATGATGATTTAAATTTACATAAGCATCCAGGTTTTTGAGTTTCTGTCCTCTCTTCATTTTTAGGGGGATAATGAATTGTCGGGGAAGTCCTGGGATTGTGACTTTTTCTCCAGTTTCAAATTCCACTGCATTCGGTACCAATTGAGCTGACCAAAATGCATTTTCAGGATTGTAAAAGCCCATGGTGTTACCCCCCGAGTCGGGACAAAACGTTGTAATGAATGAGGTCCAAACTAATTGCCAATCAACAGAGAATATCACTGACCAAGTGGAAGGCAAAGGGGCATCTCGCACAGCCTAACAATTATGATCTATGCTTTTATCACAAATCGACATTTTTTGCATGCATCTGCTAGGCAGGAGATGTTTGTTTCCAGGCCCTATTCCCTCTTATCAATCAACTTAAATGTGGGAATGGTCTGATCTTTTGGGAGTTTCCTGAATAATGCTTCACTGATGAAGCTTTTTCCATTATTCAGGCATACTCGGGCCAGAACAGGCTCCCCCCTCATTTACCTGAATTGAGAGGAACAGTGATTTGGGTTTGGTTCAAATTGTGGATCAGTATAAAATGTCAGGGTATTTCGTTCCAGTTTGGAATGCCACTTGAAACTGGAAGGAAGGTTTATGTTCAAGAATGGAGAAGGGTTCCCATCACAAGTTTGTTCTCTTACAGCAATTACAGTTATTTCGTGGACTTGATTGTTTCTCAAGTGGAACTCAATTTTGCCAGACCATTGCTCAATCATATGGCATGTGCCACCTAAGCTTACATAGTTGGTGTTCTGTTTTAATGTTATTGGCCAGTTAATCTGTATCCAGAGGACCTTCTTCACACAATCTATTAGGGGTCACAACCTCCAAAGGAGGTAATTCCATAGGAGACAGGGTGTTCCCTCTGGAGTGACGACTATAACTGTGTGTTTCACATTGTAACGCCCAATTTTGATCTCCAGATCTGCAGTCCCCTCGTCATTTCCGTCGAAGGTCACGAGTTATCCAGGAAGATGTGTGAGGGGAAATTTGGTGACTCTCCCCCCTTCCTGCATTGAGTTTATGAAATGCCTTTTTGGATAGAAGGGTGGCTTGGGATCCTGTATCCACCAGCGCTGAAATTGCATAATGGACTTGTACATAGACGAGGGCATAAAATCTGCTTTTTTTCTCCTCAAGGGGGCAATGAAAATATGTATTCTGTGCTAGCTGGGCAGTTCATTTGTTTATTTTCAAATCCAACACTGGGGGATCTTGGGCAGTTTTCTGTGTCGGAATTCGTAAATCTGTAAACAAAATTTGGCATCCTGAGATTTGGGGGATTTGGGAATACCCTTTTTCCCTTGAGTGTGTGCTGTCTCCCTTTTCCTGGAGGCAGTCACTTGAACCAATTTGGGGGAGGATCCCTCATGGATTTCAGAGGAATCGGGATTTGTGGTTCTGGGGCAGTCCCCATACTTACCCATTCTAAGTTAATGTCTTTTGGGACCCATTTTTCTTTGGGAGGAACCCCCCTGTCCTTGAAAGAGAAGACTTTCTTCCCTGAATCCTCCAGAGATTCTTCCCCTTCAAACTAGGGGACACAGACTTCCTCCACAAAATGGGTCTTCTTTGTCCCTTGGTTTCTCCTACTTACTCTCTGTTCCCTAGGTTTCTGTTTTTCGGGGGTAGGTGATTTTGGTTCAGATTCAGATGTTTCTAGAGGCTTTTCACCGGTGAGGAAGGAAGCTTCCTCCAGGGATTTGCATCACCCTTCCACCTGAGCCTCCTCCCGGGGAACTTGTTGGTTGTCAGGGTTTTATCCCCGTCATTGTTCTGGGGACCCAGACCCTGGTTTTGAGCTTTTCTGGGCAGCCATGTTAATTTGAGGGCTCTGCTGAGGCCTTAACATGCGACTCAGGTCTTGGATGAAGCTCTGGACCTGGCAGTCCAGTTGTGACACCCTCTCTGGTTGATATGGGGGCGTAGGATCAAACCTTTGTGGCTTCCAGGAAGAGAACCTGCCCCTTCTCCCCGAGTAGCTTGGGTATTGAGGGTTTCCCTGGTTGCCCTCCATTTTTGGTCTCCCTTCTCCATGATTTGGTAGTCTAGAATCCTAAAAGTGGAGAGAGGGAGGAGGATTATTCTGAAAGTTGGGGTTTGGAGGGTACCTAGGGAAGAAACTTAAACTGGAGGGTGGAAGATTACTGCCCTCCTGAGGGAAGTTTGGGGGAAAGTTTCCTGGGGCTTTAATTATCTGGTTGGATCCCCCCCTTGAGCCGGTGAAAGTCCATACGTACCCCAAGATGGGTCTGTACCCCTTGTAACTTGGGCTAATGTAGGTGACTCATTTGTGGGGTACCCTGCCTGGCTACTACCTACTTGGGACTGGTTAGAGGGTCTCCTCTCATTTGGTTTGTTAGCGGGAGGTGTATTTTTAGGCCTCCCATTTCTAGGTCCAAAATGGGGGTATTCTTCACCTCGGCCACCTTGTCAGCAGCGGGGGTGTTGGTTGGTTTGGGTTTTTTGGGAGAATGTTTGTTTTCCACCGGCTTTTGGACTTTATAAATCTGGATAGCCTGTTGTATTGCCCAGTCCAGGGTTCTTTCATTTTGGAAGTCCTTAACCAGTTGTGTCATTATGTACTTAGGGAGGGTATGAAAATACGCATTAACTCCTTACTGTTTCTGTACACCCGTCTAGAGGTTTGGGAAAATGCCCGCTTTAATTCTTGTACAAACTCTCTCAGTGCCTGATCCTCTCAGCACAGCAGGTTGTAGGCCACCATGGGAGCCGCCTGGGCATTCCGGTGCACAGAGAAGTGTTTCAAGATGTATGCCTTGTAGGAAAACCACTTTGAATGATTCTCATCCTCCAGCCCAGCAAAGAAGCTGGAGTATTCTGGGGAGAATGTCCACTTGGCAAACTCCATAGAATTATGGTCATTTTTGATGCCAAATGGTGTCATCATCTGGCCATACAGCTCCAATCAATCAATCAATCAATCAATCAATCAATCAAACAAATTATTTGTATATCGCTCTATCACTCAAGGCATCATGGCACTCAAACAACTGGTAGTCAGGATAGAGGTAAACGAAACCCAGGGGTCAAATGGGGTATCTCTGAGCATTATTTAAAGAGAAATGTTTGAGATGCTTTTTGAAGGATAAGAAATCCTCAATTTTTCTCATATTTTCAAGCATCGAATTCCAAAGCCTGGGATGGCCCCTGAAAAGACCCAGCCACCCAACGTTCTTTCCTGTACTTGGGTATCTGAAGGAGTGCTGCATTTGATGATCTCAAAGAACGTACCAGGCTATATCTAACCAGTTTCTCCTGGATGTTTAAGCATCCATTTCCATCTAGTATATGGTGAATAATGCAAAGTGCCTTAAACTGCACCCAAGCTTCTACTGGGAGCCAATGGAGAGATTGTCTAGCCTTTGTTCCTCCTGCTCTGGCTGGTAAGTGGTTAACCAAACGCACTGCTGTGTTTTGTAGCACCTGCATGTGCAGCATAAGAAAGGCAGGCTGTGCCAGGTAAACAGCATTACAATGATCCAGACTCCCATTAACACATGCTGCCACTACATGAGCATGACATGTACGTGAAATAAATGGGAGGACTTTCTTTAGTTGTTTGAGCTTAACAATGCCTTTACCATACACTAAGTTAACCTGCACCTCCATAGATAGGAATTCCGAAAGCTTTACACCTAAACTACGAACTGTCTTGGAAGGCTTAGGTAACGGGCCCAATAATGCGGTCAAAAAGCATCAGACCATCCATCAGCAGCCCATGGCGTGCCCGAGATCAGAATCTCTGTCTTCCCACCATTCAACTTGAGCCAATTTGACTCCATCCAGACTCGGACGGCTTCCAGGCAGTTTTTTAGCTTATCTCCTAAATCGCCCTGTTTAGTGTCTAGTCTAAACAGCATCTGTGTGCTATCTGCATATGAGAAGACTCTAAAGCCAAACAGATGAATCGGGATCAGCAAAGGGCAAATATATAAATTGAAAAGCAGGGGAGAAAGAGCTGAAGCCTGTGGAACACTGCAGGAAATCAAAACCAGAGAGGAGCGGTAGGGGTGAAGGGAAACTATCTGTGAGTGAGAGGTCAAGAAAGCATGAAATCAATCCAGTGCTGCCCCAGCAAATTCTGCCTCCTCTAGCCTCATAATCAATATTCCATGATCAATGGTATCGAAAGAGACCGACAGGCCCAAAAGAATGAGACCTGTCATGATGCCCTAGTCCCTGATCATGGTAAGATCATCCAATACCGAGACAACAACTGATTTGGTTCCCATCAAGGGGCAAAAGCCCATTTGGAAGCTATCTAAGATGTCTTGAATTTCCAAGAAAGTTCTCAATTGGGGGGCCACTACTGCTTCCTAAACCTTCATAGGAAAGGGCAAGAGTGAAATAGGCTGATAGTTACCCAAAATCAGAGGATCATGTGATGGCTTTTTTCAGCAATGGAATATCTAAAGCCTCTTTAAACATAGATAGAACTATGCCCCACTGCAGAGACAAATTTACTGCAGCAGCCAGTGTGTCATAAAACTTCAAAGGCACTGCTTTAAACAGTCTCAGTGGAATGGGATCTAAGGGTGATGCTGATTTAAGCTTTGCAACTATCTTAAGTAGCTCCTACTTGTTCATTAAGGCAAAGACAGAAAAAAAGGGCCTCTGCATTTTTTTCCGGCCGACAGTATAGGGATGCCACTTTCAATTTTCGCATAATGTAGATCGCTTGGGTTTCCCTTACCCACAATTCCCTTCCTAATCTCCTCAATTTTACTGATAAAAAAGGTAGAGAACTCATCACAGAAAGATTGTGAGGTGGCTATCTGTGTATTTCTATCCTGTTTAGTCAATTTGTTAATGATCTCACATCATTCTTTTGGGACTTTCACTGCTGCTTGTATTGAATTCTCAAAATAAACAGTTTTGGCTGTTTTTAAAGCCTATGGAAGATCACGCACTGCTGTTTATACCTTTGACGAAGATCAGCCTCATATCCTTTCCTCCATTGCCGTTCTGCCTGCCCTACCTCCAGGCGTAATGCCCGCAGTGCCGGAGTATACCAGGGTACACAGTGAGAAGGCGGCTTCTTCATCAGTTGTAAAGGGGCCAGTTTGTCTGCTACAGACTCCAGACCATTGACCAACCTAACTATGTCTGTGGATAGGTGGACTTATTATCCGTTTCATCAGCCTGCTGCTGCATAACTTTATTAAAGACCGTAGAAGGTTCCACTCTGGCCCAATTTCGTCCCAACCACAAACTAATATGGTGAGGAGGCTGTTTCACAGCTCCTCCAGTTTTAAGTCTAAACGGCACAACCAGATGATCTGGCCACGTTAGCAGAAGACTGGGAAACACCTCTACCAAGGCCCCAGGTGCAAATATCAAATCCAGGGTATGACCCTTCATATGGGTGGGACCCACCACATGCTGTGTCAAATTGAGTTGCTTCAGGGCTTTAAGCAAAGCCCCATGAGCTTGGTCCAGTTCTGTTTCAGCCCATAAATTAAAATCCCAAAGTACAACCCCATTTTTGTACTGCAGGGTTAATTTAGATGCATCACCAAGAAAAGTTTGAGTAAATAAGGAGAGATTCATTGCAGGGGTGAAAAACCCATACAAAATGACAAACCCAGGATGCATTTACTACCACTCTTACCACTAGGTATTCCTTTTCAGATTCCATGGGTGTATGTAACAATGTACACTCATATTGCACGTTGTATATCACTGCAACCCCCCCTCCTGCGTGTTTAGCTCCACGGTCAACTTTTAGCAAGGTGTAACCAGGAAGCAGCATTTGTAGTGTATCAGGACCTGTGGCATCAGTGAACCAAGTGCCCATGACAAATACCAGATCTGGGCAGTGATCCACTAATAGGGAGAACATCTCCAACCTATGTGCCACAAGGGAGTTTGCGTTAATAAGACATGCAAAGAGGAGTGAGGGGGCAAGAAACGACTCATGCCTAGTTTCCTGCCAACCTGAAGGAAATACTGTACCTACTGGAGCTAAGGCGAGTATTTTGCTGCGAGACATGTGCAGTTTACCAGTATGCTGTGCCCAGAGCACAGACTGTGCGTGAATGAGCGTAGACGGGACAGACTTTGGCCTGACTTCGGGCTGCGCTCAGTCGCTGCGCTCCCCGTGAGGGCCCTTAAATAGGGAAATCATTGAATTCTATAGACCAGCCCTTCAGGAGGCTGGAGAAAGTAGGCAAAAGCAAGAAAGGACTCAGATGCAGCAACGTGTGCTGGTATGAAAGTAAAGACAACTGTTTACACAAGTCCAGGCAAACTTGAATCCGAAAAAACCGCATACAAGGAAACAAAATAAAACAGAGAATGCGAAACAAAACAGATTGTAGGAATAAACATGTTATGGTTCAGAGAAAAAACATGTTATCCAGTTGGCCGCCCGGCGCAGTAGTGCCTGAAAGGAAATTAAAAATACTAAGTTCAGTTTTTAAAAGAGACAGATTGAAAATGAAAGAAAAAGCAAAATGACAAACCCACACACTCTGGTGTGTTACTGCTGTGTTGCAGTGTCTGCTTCTTTCACTTGGAGCCTGGCTGATAAGCTTTAGAAGTGACCAGCCCTTCCGGAGATGGAGAAGGTAGGCAAAAGCGAGAAAGTACTCACATGCAGCAATGTGTGCTGGTATGAAAGTAAAGACAGCTGGGAAATGTAGTCCCCGGCAAAAACACCAGTTTACACAAGTCCAGGCAAACTTGAAGTAAAAAAAAAACAGCATACAAGCAAACAAAATAAAACAGAGAATGCAAAACAAAATAGATTGTAGGAATACAAATGTTATGGTTCAGAGAACAACCAAGGTGTCCAGTCAGCCGCATAGCACAGTAATGCCTGAAAGGAAATTTAAAATACTGAGTTTACTTTTTAAAACAGACAGATTGAAAATGCTCCCAGACTCAGTACTTGCCATTTTTTTGGTAAAGGGTCATAAAACGGCTAATGGCTTTTATTTGTCGAATGGGGTCTTTTACTAAAGTTCTCTTTTGCTTGGAAGCCTTCTTTTTCCACTGCACCTGAGCCCATTCACCCTCAGGCTCAGAGCTGCTACTATTTGTGGTCCTGTCCCTATCCTATAGGCACTCCCTGAATCTTTGAGACTGGGAGTCTCTCCCAGAATGACAGGGCTTAGTCTCATCTCCTGTGCTGTACTGTGCGCTCCATGGATCACTTTCCTTGGACTCCTTTTTTCACACAAGGGAGTACTCATCTGACTCCTCCATTCTTCCGGGGTTGGGGGAGAACTCACCCAACCTCCGTGAATGGGTGGAAGTTTTCAGGATGCTCTTTTTTGGCCTAAACTCGGACTCTTCTTTATCTTCAAAGTGGACCAGATGGTCTCTTTGTAATCTATGTCTCTGCCAGTCTAGCTCCCTGATCTTACCTTCATTGAAGTCCTCCTTCTCAGATGCGCTTGCCAAAATATTTTTGAAACTAAGCAATGATGCACATCCATCAAGCTTTGATGGGGTATGGCCTACCGGCTCAGCCATGCTAGGCCTACTTGAGTCCAGCTGCCTCATGGTTCCTGGTTCCTGTAAATTCATAGATACGAAGTTAGCAGTGCCTTGCACATACACGGTGGTGAGTTGGCTTGAGGGTCCTGGTAACCACACCATGATCAGGGGTTGCCCTTCCATTCCATTACAGTTCCCTAACAGTTTGCGGTTCCCCAATGCCTGATTAAAACTAGCACACTCCTCCTCTAATCTCTCTGATTTATATGTCCCAGCCCCTATTTCTTGGTAGTTTGTAGGGGCCTGAGGTGTGTACTCTGCTACCAGGGTTTGACTCACTTCTATGAGCTTACATTGCGCCACTACTTGCACTTGGAGTCCCTTGTTCTCCTCAAAAAGGGCCTTGTTTGCTCTCTGTGAATCTTGTATTGTCTGAGAATACTCAGCCCCCTTCTTTTGCAGGAGATTAATCTCCTCACCCTGTGCATTTTTGATCTGGGTTGTCTGATCTAGGTCACATTCTATTTGTCTTATATGTTCCATACATTTTTCATTCTCTACTTTTATTTCAGTCAGTTCCTGAAAACATGACTCACGTTTCTCCAGGTCTTCCTTCAACTGGCATACTTCCTGGCATAGGGCATCTTTTTCCTGGTACAGTGTGCTATTCTGTTCACTGAGATGATCTCTCTGCTGTTTCATAGCACTCAACTTCTGGCGCTCCTGGTCAAAATCTGCTTGGGAATGGACCTCTTTAATCATCAACTGGTTATTATACTTTTTCAACTTTTTAATCTGATGTTAAAGAGCACCCATGTCCTCTAAACAGAGTCTACTGTGCCTCACTTGTTTATTCAATTTTAGTTGACTCTCTTTGTGGTTTTCAACTCCTTCTTGGCAATCCTCTTTCAGTGCAGTGAGTTGTAACTCTTGCTCTGAATTAATTTGTTGCTGTGCTACCAATTCATCCTTTAGCTGCTGAATGATGTTACCTAATTCTAACTCAGAATGTTGGCTCTGCAGCACTTTCTCCTTTGCTTGCCTAAACTCTTTCTGTGATTGCTCCAAAACCTCAGATAGATTGATTTGGCACAGATGCTACACTCTCCTGGTACCTTTCTTCCATGATCATCATGTAAAAGTACATGTATGCAGTGAGTTATAACATTTTCATTTGCTCATCTTTCAAATTCTGCGTAATGTAAAAATCTGTTAGAGCTTGATATAACAGGCCACTGTCCTGTCAAACATCTATATTTATAGAGATCACCTGTTGCATCTTTCCAGATTGCCAGGGTTCATGTTTTTGTTCTACCTATTCACCCATAATGAACAATTTGGATAGAAGGTGCTTCCTAGCCATGTTCATTTTTACAATGCTCATTGTGAAGAGTGTTCTGCGCCTGAAGGGAAAAATCCCCACCCTGCTTCTGCTTAGTGTGTATTCTTACATTTTTTTCTTTATTTTGAGACACAGCCCTGACACCAACTGTACACATTTTTGGATGCACCTTTACAATGCAACCCAGCTTTCTATCAACTAAAAGTAACTATACCTTCAATGATTTAGTCTGCTGTGTTGCACTGTCGCGGATGAAAACTCTTCCACAATCACGGCACAAGCCCCCACTTTGTCACGGTTTATTACATGATTCTTTTTGAGTAGGCCTCCAACCCATCTCGTACCAAACCTCCACCAGCACTTCATGTCACAATGGACTAGGAACAAGTCCGGTGTGTATTAATAAGATATTGCATTCATTTATTATTCAATGTAAATGAGGGTAATCAAAACACATCAGCCACCAAAATTGTGGCAACACAAATGCAATATCCTATCTAGAGCGACCAGGTTGAAATGGACTGTTACAGTTGCTTTTGTTTTATTGACAAAACAGGAAAATAATTCCACACAAAGTGATAGCACCTACAGTTAAGCAGTCAACCCGCCAACACTCACCCCCAAACATCAATTGGACTTGATTGCTTTGAAAGGAAAGCAGTGGCAAGGAGTAGGAATATAGGGGGAACATCGGTTTTGGGCTGAAGCCTGCCACCGCTATATGGGAAACCAGCAAAGAAAGAGAAAATCTGTTTTTGGAGCAAAATGGAAGAATGGGGTTTATATTATTTCTCACAACTGCTAGGGGACAGAATAGAAGAACATTCGTACTGCTAACAAATTGGGGATAGGCAACATTTTTAGAGAAAACTAATCATCATACAAGGGAAAATAGAAATAGAGAAAGCAAATGCAAATGCAAAGGTAAAATACAGCGCCAAATGGAAATTAATTTACACTGAGACTTATAATGACAGGTAGGCTCTGGGAAAGGGGTTTAGTTCACAAAACTAAAATCGGTTTTGGTTCAGGCTGACATATGCAAAGAGGAAATACACTGGCAAATGAAAATTTTGGGCAACACTTTAATGACTATAGCAATTAACAATAACACTTGGAAAATGATTGCTGGTTTCAAACGCCAACAATCCTGATCCTGTGAAATTCTGTGGGGGAATTAATTCATTTACCTACAAACATACTAAGGATTTACACAGACCAATGAGGTGTTTTCCAATGGGGATATGGTAACATACACAGGAAAACAAGATATACTTTTATGGGGAAATGGCTGAACTACACTGGCGATTGGGGTTTTCAATGGGGAAATATTGGATGCACTGCTATAAAATGAAGGGCTTATGAAATTTAGGGCTGGGGTTATTGCTACTTACATAGCAAGCCTTTGTTTAAGTTTCAAGAAAGCCAGCTGCATCTCAGGACACTCTGGAAAAATAGGGCTGGGGGTCTGGTCACTCCACTATCAAAGATGGTAAGTTTCAGCAGCCTTCTCTCTGTCCTCCTTTTCCTGTCTGCCCGTTTTTTTGTGTGTCTCTTCTGAGTCCTAGTACAATGACCCTTATATAGCAGAAATGGCACTAGGATTGGACAGTTACCCCCTCTCTCTCCGCCCGTACTCAGGATTGGTTTTGGGGTATTGGAGCAACATCTGTCTTTTCACATTTATCACCATCCTTTGTTCCCTTTCCAACTTTTTGGCAAAAACGAGTTATCTATCATAACTTCATAAGTGTACTATCAACTGCCATACGAAAGATTTATTCTGTTTTAGCTGATCATGGGTGATTAGATAAGCTGCTGCCAAATTGGTACACTGTAGGATGGCCATGTGTCACATTTTTGTCTTTTCATAAAATGTCCAACAGTTATGAATATGTTAGTCATCAAGCATATTCCTAATTTCATTTTCCAACTTTTCACCAACTCTCAGATTTGTCACATGTTCAGATCAGCCAGAAACGTAGTCCAACTGGCTATTACAGATCCCAGAGTCACAGTTAAATGCAGTTTATACCCCTAAAACCGGCTGGAAATTACATGAAAAATGGCATAAAAATGAAATGAATCCTCAGTCTGATTGCTGCGCAAAATCCATAAAAAGGAAATAGTCTTTTAAATTTAATGATGAGTGTTTCTGTCAGAAAATGGGATGGCTAAATCATCCCACACACCCATCTGTTGCCTGGGGTCTGCCTGTGACCAGAGATTTTTATGTGTCTTCTTTGAAGTTAGTGTGGGCTCTTGAAGTGGGTGTAACAAGGGTTCACACTTTTTAGTCATGCTTCAGCCACGGATGGCCTTCTTTTGAAGTTCCTGCTTTCCTGCCAGTAAGTCTGTACAATAGGGAGTTTTGATGCCTTCAGCAGCATCACATTTTATTTCAGGGTTATTAGATGGGAGGTGTGACATCCAGCTGGAGCAGTAGGGCTTTTTATTGTGAAATGTTTGCACCCAGCCAGAAGAGTTTTTTACTGAAGTAAGTGTCTCTTCAACTGTCACTGGAGTTTTGTGGGGACCCATAATATACATTGCTTTGGTCAACCCACACATCCTGTTCTGCTTCCCTGACATTTTCCAGTGAGCAGTGATATCTTTTTCCATCGTAGCTTTTTAAATCCGTTTTTATTTTGCAAACACATGTGCAAGCCATTTTTGCTTCCAATATTTAAAACTCCTGTTTTCCATGTCACAGGATTCTTTGATTCCTCCTTTTTTGTGTATTAAACTGCTTGTCCATTGATAATGACAGGTAGGCCCCTTTCCCAATGGTTCTTTCATTTTTCATGAACAACAAAAGAAAAGAAACAAGCCGTTTTTGTTGCAGTGTGTAACTTCCTGCCATTCATCTGACAGGGAAAGCAAAAGCCAGGCCGATTTTGGTTGCAGTGTTTAAATGGCTGCTATATATGTGAAAGGGACGTCTGTTTGGTGCATTGAAATGCACAACACAGTACCATACACTGTCAACTATTAAAACTCACCCCCCCTTCAATCGAAATGATGTCTGCAGACACCGAAATTGACTGCAGACTCTGCGGCATCTGCAGACCCTTTTTTCCACCTATAGAAACAACACCTACATATCATCTTTATCCCACTCCCCTACCCTTTCTAAACCCTCTCTCACCCATCAAATAAGTGTAAGGGTCTTATTCCAAGGTCACTGGTAACGTGCCAGTGCCACTGGTGGGTTGCTGCCACTCCAGAAACATAAAATATCCTGCATGACTTCCCGGTGCCACCAGGACATTGCAAGTTCCGGCGGTGCAAGAAGTCAGGCGGCAGATTCGGTAACTCTCCATTCCCATGGAGTCCCATAGGACTCCATTGGAGTGGGGAGACGGAAGCACCAGCACCATTGCTAACGGTACTGTTGCTTCCGTAAAATGTTTGCCTGCAGGTGCTGTTGCACCTGGCAGGTCTGACCCTGCCAGGCGCAAATGCCCCTGCAGGCAGACTCGTAGTGTGTCAGTCCGGAAACAAGGGTGCCAGTAAGCTTACCAGCACCCTTGTTTCCGGACCACCACACTCAGAATGAGGCCCTAAATATGTTTTCCAAGCTGTCCATTCATGGCACTGTCCGCAAGCTAACATAGTGTCCACGGACTGCTACAACACCTGCCTGACATTTTTCCACCTACAAAACTAACCCCATATAATCTTTTTTCTACTCCCCCACCCTTCCCAGCCCCTCTTTCCACCACCAAATCCTGAGACACCACAGCATGAATTTACATACCTACGCTAACGCTGTTAACCTGGATGAAGCATTTGATAAGTTATGTCAGTGTTTGGCTGAGGTTGACCATTGGGTGGCCAGCAATCAGCTACAGTTAAATGCAGGTAAAACTGAACTGATTCTATTTGGTCCAAAACATCTTCTCAGTGGAGCAAATAAACTAGCTCTTCCAATTCTTTTGGGTAATAGTTTATGGTTTGTTTCTAAAGTTAAGAATCTAGGCTGTGTATGGCAGGACGACCTCACCAGCAACTGCCAGGTTGGTGGTAAGGTCCAGGCATTACACAATATCTTAAGACTCCTTAAGCAGGTACTCCTGTATATCCCTGAGGAGGTTCATGCCTCAGTGGTGGGCGCTATGACGAATGCACATCTGGACTACTGCAATAGTCAGCTGATGGGAATTCTGTCCAAGCAAATTGAAAGACTTCAGAGCGCTCAAAATGTGGCTGTTAGGTTGATTTTTAAGATAGACAAAACCACTAATTTGTCTCCTTCTCGCCTTGCCTTGCACTGGCTGGCGGTGGAAGATCAGATTGAATTCACAAACAACCAAGGTGTCCAGTCAGCCGCATAGCACAGTAATGCCTGAAAGGAAATTTAAAATACTGAGTTTACTTTTTAAAACAGACAGATTGAAAATGCTCCCAGACTCAGTACTTGCCATTTTTTTGGTAAAGGGTCATAAAACGGCTAATGGCTTTTATTTGTCGAATGGGGTCTTTTACTAAAGTTCTCTTTTGCTTGGAAGCCTTCTTTTTCCACTGCACCTGAGCCCATTCACCCTCAGGCTCAGAGCTGCTACTATTTGTGGTCCTGTCCCTATCCTATAGGCACTCCCTGAATCTTTGAGACTGGGAGTCTCTCCCAGAATGACAGGGCTTAGTCTCATCTCCTGTGCTGTACTGTGCGCTCCATGGATCACTTTCCTTGGACTCCTTTTTTCACACAAGGGAGTACTCATCTGACTCCTCCCTTCTTCCGGGGTTGGGGGAGAACTCACCCAACCTCCGTGAATGGGTGGAAGTTTTCAGGATGCTCTTTTTTGGCCTAAACTCGGACTCTTCTTTATCTTCAAAGTGGACCAGATGGTCTCTTTGTAATCTATGTCTCTGCCAGTCTAGCTCCCTGATCTTACCTTCATTGAAGTCCTCCTTCTCAGATGCGCTTGCCAAAATATTTTTGAAACTAAGCAATGATGCACATCCATCAAGCTTTGATGGGGTATGGCCTACCGGCTCAGCCATGCTAGGCCTACTTGAGTCCAGCTGCCTCATGGTTCCTGGTTCCTGTAAATTCATAGATACGAAGTTAGCAGTGCCTTGCACATACACGGTGGTGAGTTGGCT
The DNA here is from genome assembly GCF_040938575.1 of Ambystoma mexicanum. NCBI lineage: Eukaryota > Metazoa > Chordata > Amphibia > Caudata > Ambystomatidae > Ambystoma > Ambystoma mexicanum. Next base: position 881,083,389 of record NC_090929.1, on the reverse strand, counting down.
TGAGGGCCCTGGTACACCACACCATGATCAGGGGTTGCCCTTCCATTCCATTACAGTTCCCTAACAGTTTGCGGTTCCCCAATGCCTGATTAAAACTAGCACACTCCTCCTCTAATCTCTCTGATTTATATGTCCCAGCCCCTATTTCTTGGTAGTTTGTAGGGGCCTGAGGTGTGTACTCTGCTACCAGGGTTTGACTCACTTCTATGAGCTTACATTGCGCCACTACTTGCACTTGGAGTCCCTTGTTCTCCTCAAAAAGGGCCTTGTTTGCTCTCTGTGAATCTTGTATTGTCTGAGAATACTCAGCCCCCTTCTTTTGCAGGAGATTAATCTCCTCACCCTGTGCATTTTTGATCTGGGTTGTCTGATCTAGGTCACATTCTATTTGTCTTATATGTTCCATACATTTTTCATTCTCTACTTTTATTTCAGTCAGTTCCTGAAAACATGACTCACGTTTCTCCAGGTCTTCCTTCAACTGGCATACTTCCTGGCATAGGGCATCTTTTTCCTGGTACAGTGTGCTATTCTGTTCACTGAGATGATCTCTCTGCTGTTTCATAGCACTCAACTTCTGGCGCTCCTGGTCAAAATCTGCTTGGGAATGGACCTCTTTAATCATCAACTGGTTATTATACTTTTTCAACTTTTTAATCTGATGTTAAAGAGCACCCATGTCCTCTAAACAGAGTCTACTGTGCCTCACTTGTTTATTCAATTTTAGTTGACTCTCTTTGTGGTTTTCAACTCCTTCTTGGCAATCCTCTTTCAGTGCAGTGAGTTGTAACTCTTGCTCTGAATTAATTTGTTACTGTGCTACCAATTCATCCTTTAGCTGCTGAATGATGTTACCTAATTCTAACTCAGAATGTTGGCTCTGCAGCACTTTCTCCTTTGCTTGCCTAAACTCTTTCTGTGATTGCTCCAAAACCTCAGATAGATTGATTTGGCACAGATGCTACACTCTCCTGGTACCTTTCTTCCATGATCATCATGTAAAAGTACATGTATGCAGTGAGTTATAACATTTTCATTTGCTCATCTTTCAAATTCTGCGTAATGTAAAAATCTGTTAGAGCTTGATATAACAGGCCACTGTCCTGTCAAACATCTATATTTATAGAGATCACCTGTTGCATCTTTCCAGATTGCCAGGGTTCATGTTTTTGTTCTACCTATTCACCCATAATGAACAATTTGGATAGAAGGTGCTTCCTAGCCATGTTCATTTTTACAATGCTCATTGTGAAGAGTGTTCTGCGCCTGAAGGGAAAAATCCCCACCCTGCTTCTGCTTAGTGTGTATTCTTACATTTTTTTCTTTATTTTGAGACACAGCCCTGACACCAACTGTACACATTTTTGGATGCACCTTTACAATGCAACCCAGCTTTCTATCAACTAAAAGTAACTATACCTTCAATGATTTAGTCTGCTGTGTTGCACTGTCGCGGATGAAAACTCTTCCACAATCACGGCACAAGCCCCCACTTTGTCACGGTTTATTACATGATTCTTTTTGAGTAGGCCTCCAACCCATCTCGTACCAAACCTCCACCAGCACTTCATGTCACAATGGACTAGGAACAAGTCCGGTGTGTATTAATAAGATATTGCATTCATTTATTATTCAATGTAAATGAGGGTAATCAAAACACATCAGCCACCAAAATTGTGGCAACACAAATGCAATATCCTATCTAGAGCGACCAGGTTGAAATGGACTGTTACAGTTGCTTTTGTTTTATTGACAAAACAGGAAAATAATTCCACACAAAGTGATAGCACCTACAGTTAAGCACTCAACCCGCCAACACTCACCCCCAAACATCAATTGGACTTGATTGCTTTGAAAGGAAAGCAGTGGCAAGGAGTAGGAATATAGGGGGAACATCGGTTTTGGGCTGAAGCCTGCCACCGCTATATGGGAAACCAGCAAAGAAAGAGAAAATCTGTTTTTGGAGCAAAATGGAAGAATGGGGTTTATATTATTTCTCACAACTGCTAGGGGACAGAATAGAAGAACATTCGTACTGCTAACAAATTGGGGATAGGCAACATTTTTAGAGAAAACTAATCATCATACAAGGGAAAATAGAAATAGAGAAAGCAAATGCAAATGCAAAGGTAAAATACAGCGCCAAATGGAAATTAATTTACACTGAGACTTATAATGACAGGTAGGCTCTGGGAAAGGGGTTTAGTTCACAAAACTAAAATCGGTTTTGGTTCAGGCTGACATATGCAAAGAGGAAATACACTGGCAAATGAAAATTTTGGGCAACACTTTAATGACTATAGCAATTAACAATAACACTTGGAAAATGATTGCTGGTTTCAAACGCCAACAATCCTGATCCTGTGAAATTCTGTGGGGGAATTAATTGATTTACCTACAAACATACTAAGGATTTACACAGACCAATGAGGTGTTTTCCAATGGGGATATGGTAACATACACAGGAAAACAAGATATACTTTTATGGGGAAATGGCTGAACTACACTGGCGATTGGGGTTTTCAATGGGGAAATATTGGATGCACTGCTATAAAATGAAGGGCTTATGAAATTTAGGGCTGGGGTTATTGCTACTTACATAGCAAGCCTTTGTTTAAGTTTCAAGAAAGCCAGCTGCATCTCAGGACACTCTGGAAAAATAGGGCTGGGGTCTGGTCACTCCACTATCAAAGATGGTAAGTTTCAGCAGCCTTCTCTCTGTCCTCCTTTTCCTGTCTGCCCGTTTTTTTGTGTGTCTCTTCTGAGTCCTAGTACAATGACCCTTATATAGCAGAAATGGCACTAGGATTGGACAGTTACCCCCTCTCTCTCCGCCCCTACTCAGGATTGGTTTTGGGGTATTGGAGCAACATCTGTCTTTTCACATTTATCACCATCCTTTGTTCCCCTTCCAACTTTTTGGCAAAAACGAGTTATCTATCATAACTTCATAAGTGTACTATCAACTGCCATACGAAAGATTTATTCTGTTTTAGCTGATCATGGGTGATTAGATAAGCTGCTGCCAAATTGGTACACTGTAGGATGGCCATGTGTCACATTTTTGTCTTTTCATAAAATGTCCAACAGTTATGAATATGTTAGTCATCAAGCATATTCCTAATTTCATTTTCCAACTTTTCACCAACTCTCAGATTTGTCACATGTTCAGATCAGCCAGAAACGTAGTCCAACTGGCTATTACAGATCCCAGAGTCACAGTTAAATGCAGTTTATACCCCTAAAACCGGCTGGAAATTACATGAAAAATGGCATAAAAATGAAATGAATCCTCAGTCTGATTGCTGCGCAAAATCCATAAAAAGGAAATAGTCTTTTAAATTTAATGATGAGTGTTTCTGTCAGAAAATGGGATGGCTAAATCATCCCACACACCCATCTGTTGCCTGGGGTCTGCCTGTGACCAGAGATTTGTATGTGTCTTCTTTGAAGTTAGTGTGGGCTCTTGAAGTGGGTGTAACAAGGGTTCACACTTTTTAGTCATGCTTCAGCCAAGGATGGCCTTCTTTTGAAGTTCCTGCTTTCATGCCAGTAAGTCTGTACAATAGGGAGTTTTGATGCCTTCAGCAGCATCACATTTTATTTCAGGGTTATTAGATGGGAGGTGTGACATCCAGCTGGAGCAGTAGGGCTTTTTATTGTGAAATGTTTGCAACCAGCCAGAAGAGTTTTTTACTGAAGTAAGTGTCTCTTCAACTGTCACTGGAGTTTTGTGGGGACCCATAATATACATTGCTTTGGTCAACCCACACATCCTGTTCTGCTTCCCTGACATTTTCCAGTGAGCAGTGATATCTTTTTCCATCGTAGCTTTTTAAATCCGTTTTTATTTTGCAAACACATGTGCAAGCCATTTTTGCTTCCAATATTTAAAACTCCTGTTTTCCATGTCACAGGATTCTTTGATTCCTCCTTTTTTGTGTATTAAACTGCTTGTCCATTGATAATGACAGGTAGGCCCCTTTCCCAATGGTTCTTTCATTTTTCATGAACAACAAAAGAAAAGAAACAAGCCGTTTTTGTTGCAGTGTGTAACTTCCTGCCATTCATCTGACAGGGAAAGCAAAAGCCAGGCCGATTTTGGTTGCAGTGTTTAAATGGCTGCTATATATGTGAAAGGGACGTCTGTTTGGTGCATTGAAATGCACAACACAGTACCATACACTGTCAACTATTAAAACTCACCCCCCCTTCAATCGAAATGATGTCTGCAGACACTGAAATTGACTGCAGACTCTGCGGCATCTGCAGACCCTTTTTTCCACCTATAGAAACAACACCTACATATCATCTTTATCCCACTCCCCTACCCTTTCTAAACCCTCTCTCACCCATCAAATAAGTGTAAGGGTCTTATTCCAAGGTCACTGGTAACGTGCCAGTGCCACTGGTGGGTTGCTGCCACTCCAGAAACATAAAATATCCTGCATGACTTCCCGGTGCCACCAGGACATTGCAAGTTCCGGCGGTGCAAGAAGTCAGGCGGCAGATTCGGTAACTCTCCATTCCCATGGAGTCCCATAGGACTCCATTGGAGTGGGGAGACGGAAGCACCAGCACCATTGCTAACGGTACTGTTGCTTCCGTAAAATGTTTGCCTGCAGGTGCTGTTGCACCTGGCAGGTCTGACCCTGCCAGGCGCAAATGCCCCTGCAGGCAGACCCGTAGTGTGTCAGTCCGGAAACAAGGGTGCCAGTAAGCTTACCAGCACCCTTGTTTCCGGACCACCACACTCAGAATGAGGCCCTAAATATGTTTTCCAAGCTGTCCATTCATGGCACTGTCCGCAAGCTAACATAGTGTCCACGGACTGCTACAACACCTGCCTGACATTTTTCCACCTACAAAACTAACCCCATATAATCTTTTTTCTACTCCCCCACCCTTCCCAGCCCCTCTTTCCACCACCAAATCCTGAGACACCACAGCATGAATTTACATACCTACGCTAACGCTGTTAACCTGGATGAAGCATTTGATAAGTTATGTCAGTGTTTGGCTGAGGTTGACCATTGGGTGGCCAGCAATCAGCTACAGTTAAATGCAGGTAAAACTGAACTGATTCTATTTGGTCCAAAACATCTTCTCAGTGGAGCAAATAAACTAGCTCTTCCAATTCTTTTGGGTAATAGTTTATGGTTTGTTTCTAAAGTTAAGAATCTAGGCTGTGTATGGCAGGACGACCTCACCAGCAACTGCCAGGTTGGTGGTAAGGTCCAGGCAGTACACAATATCTTAAGACTCCTTAAGCAGGTACTCCTGTATATCCCTGAGGAGGTTCATGCCTCAGTGGTGGGCGCTATGACGAATGCACATCTGGACTACTGCAATAGTCAGCTGATGGGAATTCTGTCCAAGCAAATTGAAAGACTTCAGAGCGCTCAAAATGTGGCTGTTGGGTTGATTTTTAAGATAGACAAAACCACTAATTTGTCTCCTTCTCGCCTTGCCTTGCACTGGCTGGCGGTGGAAGATCAGATTGAATTCACGTGGCCTACGTTGTTTTTAAATGCTTGAATGATCTTGCTCGAGCCTATTTTAAGTGAATTAATTCATCGCTATCAGCCCACAAAAGATCTGCAATCCAGAGACTGCAATCTTCTGTCAATTCCTCGCTCAGTGCATACAACAAGTGGAGACTGAAGTTTTGCTTTGTAAGGAACAAAGTTGTGGAACTCGCTGCCAATTGAGATACGGTCCACAAAGTCATTGCATCAATTTCATAGGCTCTCAAAACGTTTTTGTTCAAGTAGTTTTACCTGATTTCTGTCGACTTGCTGTCTTCTGGAACCTGGTTCTGTCCTGTTTGCACGCGTTATATCACCTGTGACGCTGTACGGTTTAGCCCGTCACGTGCGCATTACAATAAAATGAAATTAAAGGAATAACCTAAAATGTATTTTCCAGACTTTTCCCCCACCACGCTTTCCGCAGACAGACTGGGCTGCCTGCGGTTACAACATGGCGGACGTTTCCAAAAATCTGACGCATATCACGCTTTTCACCATCCAATCAGTGGGCACGTCCGAAGTCCACAGACCTCTGGGCCAATCGAAAGCCAGTCTTTGAACCGAACAGGGAAGTGAGTCCACAGAATGAACCCAAAAAACTAGTTGATGGATTTGCACCAAATTTACAAAAGCAAGCTTTCGGGACAAAGCCACCACTCCTGCCACAAATTTGATGAAAATCCATCCAGCGGTTTGGGCTGTAGGCGTGAGCAACATTTTTTCCATTGCGCATATGGGAAAAACCACACATTTTAGGATCCCCCCTATAACTTTGACCACCCTCCACAAAACCTCACCAAACGTTGCAGGATCAATGTCATGTGGACATATAATTTTCTGCACCATTTTGTGAGGATTCTTCCAGGGAGGATGAAGTTATAAGTAACCCAAAATGTGCTCTTACTATGGGTTGAGGGACTTAACCATAACTGCGGGAATGGTGAAAAAAACTTTGTTAAAGGGACGTTATGGTTCCAAGTAAAACCGAAAAACCCTTGAAATTCGCCAGTTATGGTAAGCTAAGCAACCACATCTCGCGCCACCACCGTGCACTGCTAAGACTAACACCCAGGACATCAAAGATGACATCACAAATGTCATTGATGACATCACTGATGACATCATATGTCTGGCTCCCCCTTTTTTCCTTTACTGACATATCTAGGCCACATGGTTTTCTTCAGTAACAGTCAGGAATTAAAACTGGAAAAGTTAGTATATTTGTAGACTTATCCTTCAAGTATGTTCTTACAATAATTCCCTTAGGGTCCACTCCTATTATATGAAACATACACATAGGGGAAGACACAAGCTTGAAAGACAGCAATCCTTTCTGTGCATTAAAATAATCAGTAGAGTTGTCAGTACTTTCTGATAGTTCTGTTGTTTTTTTATTACTCTACTTTCCCTGTATGTGCTCCTATTTTTATATCTTGTATTCACACTACTTTTCTTACAGTCCAGGCACATCATGTGATATACATACATAAGGTAAGTAGCAGCTTTGAAACAGAGCAATCATTTTTCTGCATAAAGGTAATCAGTTAGGTTATGAACACTCTTTGCTACTACTGCTGTTTTTTTCTTACTTCAATTTCCTTGTATATACTCATATTTGTATGTGGTGTTGTCTCTTTGTGTTTTGTCTATAATTATGCAATTATGTAGTAAGTGGATTTTATTATCTACTTATCACATGTTTCACAGTATGCAAAAGTCTAATAAGAAAACAGTTATCATTTCTCTATTCAACATGGCAAGCTTATGAATATTGCACGTCCATCATGTATGCTGTACACAATGCCTATGTTTCTACATGATCACCTTAGTATACTGGATGGACTAATTAGCCCTTGATATGTATTCCAATGATCATTGACACTTTTTATAATTAACATTACAATAAGAAACCCTTGTACAGACTTTTCATGAAATGTAAATGCACATGTGATGTCATCAGTGATGTCATCAATGACATTTGTGATGTCATCTTTGATGTCATGGGTGTTAGTCTTATCAGTGCACGGTGGTGGCGCAAGTTATAGTTGCTTAACTTACCATAACTGGTGAATTTCAAGGGTTTTTTCGGTTTTACTTGGAACCATAACGTCCCTTTAACAACGTTTTTTCACTGAATTTCATAGGTTTTTAGTAGCGCAACATAACTATAACATCCCTTTAACAAAAAAATGTTCACTGAATTTCATAGGTTTTTAGTACTGCAACTTAACCATAACGTCACTTTAACAAAGTTTTTTCACTGAATTTCATAGTTTTTTAGTTGCGCAACTTAACCATAACGTCCCTTTAACAACGTTTTTTCACTGAATTTCATAGGTTTTTAGTAGCGCAAGTTAACAATAATAACTATGACTTTATGTACATGTAATATGGAACATACTGAACCTCTTCTACTGAACTTGATGTCCGCGAACTCTTTTAATGTCCGCGGACATATTCGGAGAACAGTACCAGTACCTAAAAACTCTGGGGGGGTATGTTTGATTTTTATATCATAACATAGGAACATTTAACAAATTCAAAAAGCAAGACACATACACATTATATGTAGTAATACATAAGAAATGTAACCCATATATGTAACACACTAACCATTCATTTAAATGCAATGGGCCTCATTACGAGTATGGAGGTAGCCATGGTGCTATTAGCGCCATGGCTGCCTCCATACCGCAATCCGGGCCCGGGTTCCTCGAATGAGGAATTACCGGGCCATCGCAACCTTGGCGGACCCGGTAATTCCCCATCTGAGGAACCCGGACCCGGTCCATCCCCATTCCCATTCGAGCCCCCATAGGGCTCAATGGGAATGGGGATGGAGCTAACAACGGGCCCATTAATGACGGGCCCATTGTTAGCTCCCAGGTCCCCTCGCGGGACCCGGTAAGGACGCCTGGTTTTTGCAGGCGCCCATTGCGGGTCCCGCGAGGAGACCTCGTAATAGGGCGGAACGGGTTTACCGGCACCGGCACCTTTACCGGTGCCGGTAAACCCGTTCCGCCAACCTTATAGTGAGGGCCAATATGTTCTAAAATGGAATATACCAGAAGAAGATAAATTAGCTTCCAACATAATTACCTCACAGACACTATGAACTAAGAACAAGACCAGACCTACACAGTACTTAGAATATATTTTACCTGAAATAGTAAGTGTACTTCATTTTACTCATATATTTATAAACTTTCTGTATTAGATAACAAAAAATATAATATCTTTTTTTTCTCACAGAAATGTCTAGTACTCTGGAATGGCTACAGGAGCATTTCCCACATGAGGAAATGTCACAACATAGTGAAACTAATGGTAAACACTTTACAATATAAACCATTTAATTATTATTATTTTATATACATTTAACATATGTATATTTTTTTTGTATAGAGCATACCAAAATAGAAACTACCTCCGAAGAAGCTGTTATGGAAAACATGCTTGACAGCATAAAAGAAAAAATTGATTTATTGTTCACCAATTTTAATAATTTGAAAACTTTTGTTGAAGATCATTTTAAAACAAAAAAGTCATACCATTGCCCCACATGTACTTGTCCCCCCTCACCATATCCCAGTCAATTATCCCCAAACCCTCTCCATAACCCAAACATTTTGATGAGACTTCCATCCCTTCTTCACCTGATACCAATCATGTTGAAACCCCTAATTCTCCTGTTTTTGTTTCCGTTTCTGCCTCACCTTCTCTGTCATAAATTATTAATATATGTTAAATAAAGTAACATTTTTATATTGAGTTGTAATTAGTTTCTGTTTTAAAAAAAAAAAAAACAATGGGCCTCATTACGACCCAGGCGCTGGACCATGGTGGATGGCGGAATTACCACCCCATCACAAGGTTGGCGGGGGCGGTAATTCCCCATTCACCATTTGCCCTTCCCCATTTTGCCCCATAGGGCATAATGGGGATGGGGAAGGCGTTAATTACGGCACCGTAAATTACGGTTGCCGTAATTAGCTCTAAGGTGCAAAAAGCAGGCGTTAAAGCCTCCAACCCGCTAAGGGACCTTGTAATCAGGCGCTAATGGTTTAACGGTGCCAACGCTCTTTACGGCGCCGTTAAACCATTAGCGCCAGGGTCGTAATGAGGCCCAATATAAGTGTCTGCGGACAACACGGGTGTTCTGAAATGTTCGTAAATAAATGAAAATGGAGCTGTCCTGAAGAACACTATACCTGTCCGTACAGTTCGCTAGCAAGTTGAAACTGTTCTGAGAACACAATTGGTGTCCTGAAATGTTTGTAAATAAACGAAAATGGAGGTGTCCTGAAGAACACTATACCTGTCTGTACTGTTTGCTAGCAAGTTCAAACTGTTCTGAGAACACAATTGGTGTACTGAAATGTTCGTAAATAAACGAAAATGGAGGTGTCCTGAAGAACAGTATACCTGTCTGTACTGTTCGCTAGCAAGTTGAAACTGTTCTTAGAACACCATTGGTGTCCTGAAATGTTCGTAAATAAAAAAAAAATGGAGGTGTCCTGAAGAACACTATACCTGTCCGTACTGTTCGCTACAAAGTTGAAACTGTTCTAAGAACACACGCGGTGTCCTGAAATGTTTGTAAACAAATGAAAATGGAGGTGTCCTGAAGAACACTATACCTGTCCGTACTGTTCTGAGAACACAATTGGTGTCCTGAAATGTTCATAATTAAACGAAAATAGAGGTGTCCTGAAGAACACTTTACCTGTCCGTACTGTTCGCTAACAAGTTGAAACTGTTCTAAGAACACACGCGGTGTCCTGAAATGTTCGTAAATAAACAAAAATGTAGGTGTCCTGAAGAACACTATACCTATCCGTACTGTTCGCTAGCAAGTTGAAACTGTTCTAAGAACACGCGCGGTGTCCTGAAATGTTCGTAAAGAAACAGAAATGGATGTGTCCTGAGGACGCTATGTCTATCCGTATTGTTTGCAAGCAAGTTGAAACTGTTCTAAGAACAAACGCCTGTCCGTAACTGTTCGTTTGATGTGTGACGCACAGTGTCCGTAGAACATCAACGTGCATGCGCAAACCAATGTCCGTGCATTTAGTGTCCTGCGGACAGCTGCTTCCCTCACGAACATGTTCGTGAAGCGATCATGTGACTGCGCCCACACTGAACGCGTGTTCTGAATGCGGACACTGTTCGTGTCCCCGAACAATTTAAAAGTACATTTTGAAGTAATCCACAATATTTTTCCATAAAAACTCACCATGGCACAAGTCCCACATAGTAATCCTGAGTTTCTACATACTTTTTTGAAACTTTTTGAACCTTTTTTTGTGTTCGATATGCCCGCGGACAGCGCGCTTGTCCGCAAACTGCGTACAAGCACCCCTATAAAGACCACGCCCTAGAGCTTTTTCTCATTGTGTTTCTGCCTTTTGTACAGAACACAGCGAATTTTGCTGCCAACTGCGAACTGCAGATTTCATCTCATCTTTGATGGCATCCATGGCTGCACTACTGCCACCTGGTGCTGCACCTGCTTCAGCACCACCCCCACCCCCTCCACCACCACCATCTCCCCAAGGGCCTGAAGAGAGGAACAGGAGTGAGGATGCAGAGGAGGAAGAAGAGGATGAGGAGAATGAGGATGAGGAAATCCCTACTACCCACACTAGGCGTGAGTCTTGGGTGTGGCGGTTGTTTACCATTCATGGGAATGGTCCTAAGGCTCGTGCGAACCGTGTCACCTGCATTGAGTGCAAAATGATACTCAGTCGCGGGAGGCACGGTTCGTATAGCTTTGGGACCATTACCATGAAGCGACACCTGAGGTAATTTCACTCTGGGGCTATTCACAAGGATGTACCTTGCGAAGAACGTAGTAGGTTGATTTCCTCTACTTCATCCTCTGTTTCTGATCCTGTCACCACAAGGACCACCTCTGTTGGACAGCGTCTTCCTCAAGCTGCCTCACAGGCCATACAGAATTCTGATGACCCTTACCTTTCGAAGGTCACAGTTGTATGTATGTACTGTGACACAGAACTCTGCAGGGGGGAGCGACTTTGCAGTGCTTTTGAAACTATCGTCTCAGAGCATGAGAAGACCTGCTCACTACCCATATAAAACCCACTCGACATCTTCCTCTCTCAGCTCGCCCTTTCTTATCCCTGTGGTTGGTGTCCCCCCCTTTACCCTCCTTTCCCCTCATCTCCTAGTGTGTTGTGTATAAAAAAACAAAAAAAAATACAAAATTACAAAGATCCCAAAAAAATAAGGCTCTTTTCAGAGCCGCCTTTCACAGTTAAAAAAATAGAAGTGAAAATAAATGAAGCAGGGCCCTTTGTATTTTTAGAAGTCTGCGGACAGTTCGCGGACATGAAAAAAAAATGGGTTGATACCCTATCATAACCATTGCAATTTTCTCTGATAGGAAGTGGTGGCTCTGAAAAGAGCCTTTGGGAGGTGTTTGTATGTCAAAAATTATAAATACTTAACACCTACTACAAAATGGATGCTGTAAATCTAAAAAAGGTCGTAATGCATTTTGTATATTTGTCAAAAAATCTGATTGCCAGCATAAGTAAGATGTACTCCATCTCTGCTAAAAATGTATGTACTACGAAACATAATATTTTCATTATGAAAAGAGGACAAACAGCCTTATTGTGAGAGCATTCCATTTCAGCAACTTGTACCAAATGCAAACCATGGCAGATTATGTACTATTTGCAATTCAGACAATTGCTTCACCTTACTGATACAATAACATAGTGCCTACATAATACGTATGCTTCTATGTTATAATGCAGATGGCACCAAAAACAACTGCAAACTGACTGGATTTCCTCAAGGTCAAGTGTCACTTGGAAAGAAAACCTTTAGAACAGTAGGTATAATCTACCATGCAGGAGCCACAACCAATTCAAGTCACTACACTGCATATATAAAAAAGAAATGTGGATGGTTTGAATGTAATGATAGTACCATTACTCTAAAGCAGAGATTACCAGCAAATCTTACAAAGGCTTATTTAATGTTCTTAAAACCGAAATTTGATAACTAAACTGTACTTAAACCCTAAGTAAACTAGTAGTAAAAAAATGTAAACTGTTAGAATATTTCAAAAGCTATCTAACTGCCCAAAGATTCTACAACAACTAATCAGATAAATGAATACCACTAAATTAGAGCAAAGAAATTGACAGTTAGAATACGCCAATTGGTATCTAACTGTCCTAAAATGTAACAATATCCAAACAGATAAATCAATACAGCTAAAATATATTAAAAAAAATAGACAGTTAGAATATGCCGATTGGTATCTAACTGTCCCAAAATTTAACAAAATCCAAACAGATAAATCAATAAACTAAAATATATAAGAAAATAGACAGTTAGAATACGCCTACTGGTATGTAACTGCTCCAAAATGTTATAATATCCAAACAAATAAATAATATGTTACTGCTCCAAAAAAATGCAACAAGCCAATGTATAAAGCATTAGCTAGAAACAACAAGTGAACACTGAAAACAAACAAACAAATAAACTGTAGCATAACAAAAAAAGTTTTTTTTTTTAATCCGACATGGATTTTTTTTCTCCCACGGACCCAATGATGTTAGCAACGAACATAGAAACTGAGCAAATTGCACAGTACTCTGGTTTCTAATCTACTAAATATGAGGGTCCAAAAAAAAATAAGAAATGTTGATTAAACGATGTAAAAAGTCATTACAAAATACTAATACTAACATGCTATTTTCTTTTATCACAGAAATGAACAAGAAATACATGCACTCCAGTTACTAACCAAACAGTAAGTATATTATAATATGACATCTACAGTGTCTTATAACATTTTTCCTTATACATTTTTTTTTAACCAAAGTTATAAGCAACTATGAGTGCAAATGGCCATGCACCCAAGACTCTATGCCCTGGCCACAACCACCGCAGCATATCACACCCATAGAGTCAAACATTTCAACTATGGCCTATGGAAACTTTTAATGTCTGCGGACATTATGAGTGTTCTTAGAACACTTTCAACTTGCCAGCGAACAATATGGACAGCGTCTTCAGGACACCCCCTACGAACATTTTAGGACAACGCAAGAGTTCTTAGAACACTTTCAACTTGACAACGAACAATACGGACAGCGTCCTCAGAACAGCCCCTACGGACATTTCAGGACACCGCGAGTGTTCTTAGAACACATTCAACATGAGAGAGAACAATACCGACAGCGTCCTCAGAACACCCCCATTTTGTTTATTTACGAACATTTCAGGACACCGCAAGAGTTCTTAGAACACTTTCAACTTGACAACGAACAATACGGTCAGCGTCCTCAGGACACCCCCATTTTGTTTATTTACGAACATTTCAGGACACCGCAAGTGTTCTTAGAAACATTCAACTTGCCAGAGAACAATATGGACAGCGTCCTCAGAACACCCCCATTTTGTTTATTTACGAACATTTCAGGACACCGCGAGTGTTCTTAGAACACATTCAACTTGTCAACGAACAATACGGACAGTGTCCTCAGAACACCCCCTACAAACATTTCAGGAGACCGCAACAGTTCTTAGAACACTTTCAACTTCACAACGAACAATACGGACAGCGTCCTCAGAACACTCCCATTTTGTTTATTTATGAAAATTTCAAGACACCACGAGTGTTCTTAGAACACATTCAATTTGCAGAGAACAATACGGACAGCATCCTCAGAACACCCCCATTTTGTTTATTTGCAAACATTTCAGGACACCGCGAGAGTTCTTAGAACACTTTCAACTTGACAACGAACAATACGGTCAGCATCCTCAGGACACCCCCATTTTGTTTATTTACGAACATTTCAGGACACCGCGAGTGTTCTTAGAACACATTCAACTTGCCAGAGAACAATATGGACAGCGTCCTCAGAACACCCCCATTTTGTTTATTTACGAACATTTCAGGACACCGCGAGTGTTCTTAGAACACATTCAACTTGCCAGAGAACAATAAGGACAGCGTCTTCAAGACACCCCCTACGAACATTTCAGGACACCACGCGTGTTCTTAGAACACATTCAACTTGCCATCGAACAATACGGACAGCGTCCTCAGAACACCGCCTACAAACATTTCCGGAGACCGCGACAGTTCTTAGAACACTTTAAACTTCACAACGAACAATAGGGAGAGCGTCCTCAGAACACCCCCATTTTGTATATTTATGAAAATTTCAGGGCACCACGAGAGTTGTTAGAACACATTCAATTTGCAGAGAACAATACGGACAGCATACTCAGAACACCCCCATTTTGTTTATTTGCAAACATTTCAGGACACCGCAAGTGTTCTTAGAACACATTCAACTTGCCAGAGAACAATACGGACAGCGTCTTCAGGACACCCCCTACGAACATTTCAGGACACCACGAGTGTTCTTAGAACACATTCAACTTGCCATCGAACAATGCGGACAGCATCCTCAGAACACCCCCTACGAACATTTCAGGAGACTGCGACAGTTCTTAGAACACTTTCAACTTGACAACGAACAATACGGACAGCGTCCTCAGAACACCCCCATTTTGTTTATTCACGAACATTTCAGGACACCGCGAGTGTTCTTAGAACACATTCAATTTGCAGAGAACAATAGTGACAGCATCCTCAGAACACCCCCATTTTGTTTATTTGCAAACATTTCAGGACACCGTGAGTGTTCTTAGAACACATTCCACTTGCCAGAGAACAATACGGACAGCGTCTTCAGTACACCCCCTACGAACATTTCAGGACACCACGAGTGTTCTTAGAACACATTCAACTTGCCATCGAACAATACGGACAGCGTCCTCAGAACACCCCCTACGAACATTTCAGGACACCGCAAGTGTTCTTAGAACACATTCAACTTGCCAGAGAACAATATGGACAGCGTCCTCAGAACACCCCCATTTTCTTTATTTGCAAACATTTCAGGACACCGTGAGTGTTCTTAGAACAGTTTCAGCTTGCTTCCGAACAAAACGGACACATATTGAGTCCTCAGAACACCCCCCATTCAGTTTATTTAGAACATTTCAGAACACCCGAGATGTCCACAGACAAATCGAACACAACAAGAACGTCTACCACATGAAAAAACACAACTTTCAACCTATCTCAAACTCTCCCACCCTCCCCAAACACTCCTAAACACCAACACACTCTACTAAATACAAATTTTAAACCAAGTTTCACCGCGCTGTCCACGGACGTCCGCGAACCCAAGATGGCGCGCGCTACCGAAAATCTGACGCGCTTCACACTCGGAGCGAACAGGGAAGTGTGTCCGCGGACCGAACACAGATATCACTAATTTTTTATGACCCACTTTTTGGTCATTTTTTAAAAAAACTACTGGACGGATTTTCACCAAATCTGCAAAAGCACACTTTTGGGACCAACCCGCTGCTCCTGATCCAAATTTGGTGAAAATCCGTCCAGCGGTTTGGGCTGTAGGCGCGAGCAAAGTTTTTTTCCCATTCAGTGTATGGGAAAAAAAGAAATGTTGGGTCCCCCCCTATAACTTTGCCCCCCCTTGACCAAACCTCACCAAAGTTTGCAAAATTCAGAGTGGGCCATATACTTAATTTGCAAAGTTTGGTGAGGATTCGTCCAGGGGGAGCAAAGTTATAAGCCACCCAAAAAGTGCTCTTCCTATGGAAACAGCAACTTAACCATAACTACATGGCCACTACCGTGGCCATGTAATATATATATATATATATCATCATTACACCTCTTAAAAAGAAAATGCCTACTGCAAAACATCCTCAATTGAAGCCAAATGCCCAGATGAGTGCTAGAGGGGATTCATTCAGAAAGAATCATGCAGAAATCACATCCTCCATTCAATCCAAGATCACTGACCTGCTGATATGGAGGGGTCATTCTCAAGATCCTGGAAGCCAAAACTGCCCCAATTAGAGCATATTCCTTCACCCACCCCATCATAACTAAGTCAGCTCTCAGACATTTTAGAGAGGAGAGCAAGGAGGAGAAAACGATTAAGAGAGTTGAGAATGGGTGAAATGTATGATCTTGGTAAGGACATAGAGGAGACAAGCCCCAGAGGACATAGTGGGGTGCAACTGATAGGAGGTGGCTTCTGTCCCACAAGGCCTCCTCTAAATTCTCTCCCAGAAATATCTGCAGCTGCAATAGTTTCCCAGGAGTGTATTACGACTGCGTCCACTGAACCTAGGTCTATCAAGCTATCTAGGAAAGCTGAGATGAAGCCTCAGAACTACAGTGAAAATGTTGGCAGTTCTGTGGGACAAAAATAACAAAAGGGCGTCATATCAGCAGGAGTTACGATAGTAGCAGCAGGAGCTTCTGTTTTTTATACCAACAACAGATAAATCCCATCCTCACCATCCCCCAATAAAGCTGGCCTGGAGGAGCTCCATTACAGCTCCCCTGTGTCAAGTCACTTCAACCCTCCAATTGGCAATCCTTAAGGGAGTGTATTATAATAAAACTCAACCAGACGGCAAATTTAAATGATTTTCAGCAATGGCTCAAGACTATCAATCATGGAGATCCCAAGGGCACAGAGAGGGCAAAGGACAGGCACTGCCAGACCACCTTATCTACCTTAAAAGCAGTCAGGAGCAGAAAGGTGATCAAAGGAGAAATTGGTGACAAATCACAGGGGGACGGAGAAACTATATTCCCATCTTCCCCACTTAGAGCATCACCAAATTTGGCTGGCCATTTATGTCGAACTTTACAGCCTCATTAAAATCTAGACAGAGGTGCTACTGAGAAGCAAAGTACTTCTGTGCCCTAGTGATCTTCGCTTAAGGAAAACTCAAATGCCTGCAATTGAAAATACCAAATAAGCAAACTTATTCTGTATAAAAGGAACGTAATTATCTCAAATGTGGAGAAGTTGATTATCTCAAATGTGGAGAAGTTGGCGAGAAATGCACCCACAGAAGCTTTGAGAAATAAAGTTCTAGTTTGGTTACACCAGAAAGTGGGGCATGGCTCATAAGATCGCATGACTTCAAATACCTTTATAAGTTACAGATTGATGAATGACGTCGATCTGCCGACAGACACTGTATTGTCATAGTATGAGGTAAAAGCAATCTCCCTACTTTCTAAACATCTCTAACTTTTGTTGGGGGAGGAAGGATAGCTCAGGGCAAGCACGTTTGTCTTGGAAGCAAGACAACACAGGTTTGAATCCCAATCCCATGCTTAGAAACCACTTGCTGGTATAAAGCATGTTATTAAAAAACAATTATAATAATAAACTGGAAGATGCTTCATCTAAATTGTGATTGATTGGTTTTATCATTTATAGTACACATAGCTAACTCAGCTGAGATTATGGTTGCTCCCCTGACCATGCACCAGCTGTTTTGACAAATACACTCATCTATCTGTCTATCCATATTTGTTTTTATATAGCGCAAAATCGCCCACAGGCCCCAGAGTGCTCATCGTCCTGTGAGTCAAATTGATTATCCTAGTGCAATCATAGCCATGTTGTT
The DNA here is from genome assembly GCF_040938575.1 of Ambystoma mexicanum. Taxonomy (NCBI): domain Eukaryota; kingdom Metazoa; phylum Chordata; class Amphibia; order Caudata; family Ambystomatidae; genus Ambystoma; species Ambystoma mexicanum. The sequence continues at coordinate 881,065,327 of NC_090929.1, read as the reverse complement.
ATGTATTTAATGTATTTTTATATGTTTGCTCATCAGAAATAGTATAAATACAGAAGAAATATACTAATCACTGCATATATTTCCTTGCTGACCATGTTCTCGTTTTATGTCATTAATCATGTGATGGTTCTCTGGTTTTTATTTTATTATTTATATAAAAGCATGCAGGGATCAGAGCTCCAAAACAAAATATACTTACAACAGGTAACACTGAACATAACATACAAATCAACATTAAAGCACCTTATCACAATGGAAGTAAAGCAACAAGTACATCAAAAACAGCATTCTATTTGAGAGAAACATGATTTCAAATTGGTGAACTGTAAGTTTTAAATTTGATGAACCTCTGTCCAAATAGTTACAGTCACTAAGGTAGCTCAGTAGATTGCTGGAACCACACCCAACGAGGACACAGTCCCTATTTTCCTGGGTACACCACTCATCGATGTCCAGCCTCTGCAAACATTTCAAATCTACATGCCTAACTACTCCCGGCCCAGTTCGATGACAGAGCCAGGCCAGAACCTTATTTCTAAGTGCTTCTCTCGGTTCTTTCCCAATTGTTTTTTTCTATGTTGGTAATAAAGAAGTTCCTTTTATCCATGACAGAATTTCAGATGGTCTTATCGCCAAGCTGTGGCATAAAGGACTTCCTAACCAGAGGGTTTTTTAGAATGGGTATTTTATGATGCTTCCCAAGGTAATCCACAATACTGATGTCAATCTTAGATTTCCTGAGGGCCATCAATGGAGGAGGGTATGGAAGGCTCACCTTAGCCTCTTCTCCAAAAGATGGAACAGGAGATCCTGTTACAGATCCAAGGCCAGTGACAGGTGCCTGGTCATCAGATGTTAGCAATGTGGGAGATTGAGCTCGGTACCCCTTCCTTGGAAAAGGAACTGGCACAGTATCGGAATACAACAATGGGGGGGGGGCATAGGGGCTGTTTGACAAGAAGATACATCCACCTTCACAGTGAGATAGTTCCCCACTAAAGCCGTTAAAATTTTGACACAGGTTCAGTTGGTTAATGGTGTTAGCCTTTACCATGATCCATTGATCTGGGGTAATCTGCTGTTGGGGATTAACCACCGATGTGGCTGCAACAATCAACACAGGATTAGCTTGGGGTTGGAGATCAATCTTTGGCTTTACCAAATCTAGGGTAAGGGTTGTGGACAAGGGCGACAAAAAAGATTTCCCATCGTTGGCTGAAGCAGTTCCAGTAACAGTGCCCTCTTCATTAGTCAGGATTACAGGTTGGCAACCTTCTTTGTCAACCTATTTGCTTTTCTCAGAATCCCCAGTATTGTTAAGATTAAACATTGGGGGCAAGTCCGCCCTTTTGGGATGAATCCTTTGCCTTCTATATAGGCTAAGGGCCCGTACCTCAGACAGTCAATTTCTTTTCAAAGATATGGGGGCTGACCAAGGGCTCAATATTCAGCATATCCTGACTCAATGTCCGGGCCTCCAACATGAGGTCCCATCGCAAGAGTTTAGGGGGACTATTGGGGAGGAGGGAGTAGGCTCTACAACCCATTCCCATGCTCCCGGCTGAAGAAATTACTGGGGAAATGGGCAGCACAGCGGACACCTCCCTCGTCATGACTTGCCTGGGGGAAGTCAGGGAGACTGCATCGGAGGTCGGAGTCAATAAAGCTGTGGGCTTTTTTTCTAAGCTCTTTGGAAATCCCTTTTTCCATCCTGGATTGCAGGAAGTCCAATAGGGGAGGCCCTTTTTCCCCTTTTTTCATCCTGTATTGCAGGAAGTCCAATAGGGGAGATACGTGCACAATAAGTATACTTTTAACAATAAATCAACCCAATAGATGTGTCCCATTACAAGTGTGAGAGACGATAAAATGCCAATGTAAAGAGAGTTTCAACGAAGCTCACTGTTCTCAGCGGAAAGCGCTCTGATATCTACAATTCTGATGCACCAAAGGCCTAACTGCTGAAGCATGTTCAATAAAAACGTTCAAACTTTCCTTTAAATATTGAATCTTCACCTACATAGAATTACAGAAACATGAATGATCTTGCAAAGGTTATTGGTAGAAATTGTGCCAATATATGCAGGCACCTTGCATTGCTCTGCCTATCAGCGAGTGTAACTTCTCAATAGCCTCCTTTTCAATTGTTTCTCAAATGAATGTCCACATCATTGGAACACGTTCTCATCTTACAACGTAGGACCACGTATCGAAACTAGACTAATTAAAATCGATCTTTGTAAGGTTGGTCGACACGTGATGCCCCCTTTACTGTGATACAACGACGTTTAACACAGAAATCATGTATTGACTTGGCCGAGAGGCCTAAAGAGTCAGTAAGAGCATCTGTGCCCTCTTTCTACTGTGGGGTGCTAGGCAGAAACTGCACTGCCCAAGTGAAAGGTTACTTATGTTAACGTCATTATTTTTTTATTTTAAATAACGTAAAGTAAGAAGCTCACATCCGAAAGTTGCTGCAGGTAAGAACTGTAGCACAGATGAGTGAGCGTTTAGATTGTAAATGTTAGCATAATAACTAACAATAGATTCAATTACATGGTGAACTGGTTAGCTAATAACTACTAGCTTCACTTTAAATAACAACAATAATTTCTTTGTGACGTACTGCACAAACATACTTTAAATATTTTCATACTTCTAATTAAGCATTTGCCAGCATGTAAATACACATATTACATTATTAGCGCAGCAGGCATTACTGGTTTTGTGGTTTTCGGCTTTGTCAGCAGTGAACACCAGAGACAAATTCTGCTAATTGTAACTGTAATTGGTTATTTATAACGCGTTTAATACCCAGAGGTTTTTTAAGCGCTGACCCATGGGTCGAACATGTGTTGTTGCCCTGCATCGTCTTGCTTCCATGGCGAGCGCGTTGTCCCTCAACTATGCTCCTAGCCCTAAGCTTAACTGATGAAAAAGAGGGAGCACAAAAATATTTCTTGAAAAGCACACTTTGCAGAAACTATTTCTCACAAACTAATTAGTTCCATTTCAAAAAGATAATGGAGATAAGCAAGCCAGGCGCTGCAGGTCGAAGGCAGACTGTACAGTACACACTTACACTTTCCGTGTTTCTCTCACGGTTCGCCTGGGAGTGAGACTGACAGCATACTGGTGAATGTTAACAACTGGAAGCATCCTTGCCTCTGCTGGGGCTCCTCACATTGTTTTCATACTCAAACAATAGCAATGACTTATTACACGTGTTACTAATAATGTATGAATCGTTGCAAAGTTCATACCTTTTTCAAATTGTGGGGATTAACGGTTCTGGTGGTGGGGCAATCGACGTAGGGGCACGTAAATGTCAGTTTAATTGTATCTTTTTTGTTTTTACAATGTATGATTTGGGTGTTGGTGCACACTGCACAGTCTAAGACACGAAAGAAGCCGCACAGGAGGAGTGTCAATGCCAGACTGGGCTGGAAATGAGCGGGGACGAGGCAGAGAGTGAAGAGGAACTGCTGGAACTGGAGGGTATTTTGTATGATTAGTTATTTCTTTGTTCATTGTGCGGGCAGGCTAGCCACTGCTATTGCAGCCCATTTTTGAGTATGGTGAGAGAAGCCCCTAGGTGGACAAACATTTAAGTACACAATTATTTCAACATCTTTTGAAGGTGTAAAACACTTAAAACATATAAATACATTTCTTAATTTTTTTTAGAATGGTCTAACTATGAAAAAGAAGAAAAAAACATGATAACCATTTACTTTTACGTTTTAATTGTGAACATTTGAAAAATATAAATACTGTGCAAAATGGTAGGAAATACATCTCAGCATTGCTTTTTGGACTATAGCTGGGCTAGCTGAGAATATGGCAGATACATCTTGGTATGCACTACTAGATCCCATCATATAGTTTGCTTTTAAGAGACTGGGTTAATTGATTGTTAGGCATAATTTGTATGCAGTACCCTTTAGGAACACTACACACAACTACCACTACAGGTGTAAGCAAAACCAACCTTTGATATAAGTCTGTACTACACAGTTTTGTGGTAGCGTTGCTGAGCAGCCAGGCTTATCTCAAGAGGGGAATGTGAGCTGTAAGGATGTTACACAGAGGTCTACAATCATAAATATTCAAATACACTCTTACACTCGAGGTTTCTTGGTAAAACGCTTATTAATTTATTTCACAGTCAGTTATAAAACATTCACTAGAAGGAGGCAAGCTATAACACACAAAAATATACTTCAGCACTTCACACTGTCAGTTTCTGAGGCATTTAAACTTCTTTGAAGAAGGAGAAAAATGGTATTCAGAGCATTTGAAGTAGGAGCAAAAAGGCATAGGTTAATAAAAAGAAGATTACAGTTACTCTTAGACAGTGCAAATAGTTTGGGTTCACCGGAGAAGTCAATTCAATGCAATAGGTTAGGCCAAAGTCAATGGGCTAATGTCTTGGATAGGAGAGGAAGTTCTGGTAGTTAAATGGAAAAGTCTTTGCAAAAGTTTTCAGAACTAGTTTGTAAAAGAAAGATTCGTATTTTGGGTCACCAGCTGACACCTCCCTCACTTCCTGCCCACCCCAGACACTCGGGCGCCAGAGGCGGTCTTCAGTACTGAAGCCCCCCAAAGGCGTAGGAACAAAGGGACCAAACCTGGTTTGGCACGCAGAGACAAACTCTAGAAGGACCTTTACAAAAAGAAATGGTGAAAAAAGAAGACCGTGAGCTGTTTAAACAAAGGTGGCTCAGACGCCATCTTGCAAAACATGGATCGCACGATTTAACGCTACTGGTGTTCGCGGTCGGGAAAAATCATGGTAGTTGTAAAACTACTGCCACCAGACATTTCGAGAGGAAAGGGTAGCATTTGACTGCTACATGAGTTTCTAGACATAGGGGATACTAAGTAACCCCTCCAGCACTCTATTATAAGATAGTGTGTGCTGGGTCTAGGAATTTAAAAAGACTAGTAAATTCAATTTCACTTTACTTTCTCTGGGAATCCCAAACAAGGTATTTAAACCTTGGGACAGCCTAAACGGCTTCCCCGGTGTCACCGCACTGAGGGTGCTGTGTGACACACATGAAAAGATGATGCCTATGGAGTTGTCTAAAACTCCATAATCAAAGAACACAAGAGTAAAACACATTCAAAATACATGAGAGCGTGGGAAAAAAGGCTCACACTCTCTCCAGGTAAAAAAATGAAGTCCTCAAAATCCAGAAAAGTTGCTGGGGGTCTCTAAGGTGAAGTGAATTAGCACATTTATGAGAATTCTCCCTAACATTGATAATACCTGGATAACTTTATGTTTGTTTGTTTTATTATTTATAATGCACGCCAGACCCGAGGGTATCAGGGTGCAAGAGGCAAACAGGAAGGTTTTAAGCTTTAGTTACAATGCTATGCATACATATACAGAGGGTGTGAAATATGTACAGTTGGAAAATGTACAGCTTAGGAGACATTGCTGTGCAGTCAAAAAGTGAATATAGAACTGTGCAAAAATGTACAAAATATACAGGGTGTGTGCCAATAGCGAGGTTTATCGGCTTAGGTTTCATTGCTGTGGGGTCGAGTATCCAATATACAAATTGTGTGAGTAACAGCAAACAAATAATAGTGGCATGGGTGTAGGCAGTGTGAGTTAGCAGTCATTGTCCGTAATCCGGGGATGAAGTTATGCCTGAAGTGTAAGTATCTGTCTTTAGGGCAGGAGGAAGGGAGTTCCAATGTTGGGTGGCTTTAACCAGGAAGCTGCATCCTCCAGTTTTGACATGTTTGAATCTCAGCACCATCAAGATGTTAGAATTGGCAGTTCTAGAGGGGCGGATGAAGGTCTGTCTCTTAAATCTGTCTATGAGGTATTGTGGGGCAGCGTTATTAAGAGATTTTGTGGGAGTGAGACTACTCTAAGGTAGATTTTGTCTTTTGTGGTAAGCCAATTGTTGGATCTCCTTATGTCTGAGATATGAGCTTTTTTAGCAATGCTCAGTGAATTTTGCTGGTGATGTACGTGTTGCTCTCTAGATATAAGGCGTTGCAATAGTCCAGTTTTGACAAAATTAAGGGTCTTGCCAGGGTGGTGCAACTATTGTCAGAGAGTAAGGGCTTAGCTGCTCTGATAAGTTTGCAAGTGTAGGATGTTGATGAGGCTATGGAGTTAACCTGTCTACTAAATGTAAGGGTAGCATCAAGGTAGAAGCCACAGGTTTTGACCTTCCTTGGCTACTTTGATAGTATTGCCATCAATTATGAAGTTAGTGTAGTTATGGCCAAGTTTGTTGATATTGGAGGTGGTGCCGAGGATTATGAGGTACGCCTGGTCATCATTCAGGGATAGACCATGAAAGGCCATTCATGCCTTGATGATGAGGTACACTCTATTCACCAAGGCCAAATCCTTGTTGTAGTCTCCCGACAACAGTATGAGGATCTGGGTATCATCAGCATAGTTTGTGTAGGTGATACCAAGACCATCGTGATCATCAAAAAGGGGCTTTGTGAATATGTTGTACAGGGTGGGGGAGACACATGAACCCTGGGGTACTCCGCAGGTGGTAGGTATGGGGTCAGCGGACGCTGAGGATGAGAAAACGTGCATGGTCCTATTGTTTAGGAAATATTGTATCCATCCTATCGCTTCTTGCGAGAAGTGGGCAGCTGAATCCAGATGTTTACAGAGGATCTTGTGATCTACTAAATCAAAAGCCGCTGATAGGTCGTAGAGAAGTAGTAGTGCTGCTTTGTCATTGTCTCTAATTGTGATAATTTGTGCCTTAAGGTCAGTTAGTGCTCGTGCAGTCCTGTGTTGGGGTCTGAAACCGGATTGACAGACTCCTAGGAGATGATTTTGTTCAAGGTATTGTTGTATTTGAAGGTATGCTACCTTGTCTAGAATTTCAAGAAGGAAAGGGACAGTGGTGACGGGTCTGTAGTTTGTGGGTATGGAAGGGTACAATGTTTGCTTTCTGAGTAGTGGGAGAACCCACAACTCTTTGAGGTTGCTACGGATGGTGCCAGAGGTGAAGGAGGTGTTAATGAGTTTTGAGAAAAAATGTGATACATCTCTGGCTGCGTCCTTTATAATTTGGGCTGGGCATTGGTCAGCTTGGCAATTCGATGGTTTGAGGGTAAGTATGACTTTCTCGACCTCTAAGATGGTGGCTTTGGAGAAACTAAATTGAAGTGGTGGTTTTTTAGCGGGAATTGAGGTAGGTGAATTGCTGGCTGCATGTATAGAGAGGTGGAGGGTTTATTTTTTGTTGGCAATCTTGACTTGGAGGGCCGCTACTTTATTAAAGAGGGCATTTTGGATGCTGGTGCACCACATTTTATCCTTCATGCAGGTGTCTGGAATTGGGATGGCCATTTCTATTTCTTTAAGGATTGTGAACAGTTCCTTTATACTTGAATTTGCTTGGGCAATTCTTTGGTTGTAGGAATTTTGTTTAGCAAGTAGGATTTCTTTTTTATAGAGAGAAGATAACTTGTTAAAGTTGGTTTTGTTGTCCGCTGTGGGAAAATGTCTATAAGTCTGTTCACTTTTTAATTTAGCAAGTCTAAGTGATTTCAGTTGTGGTGAGAACCAGGAGTTCAGATGGTTTTTGGGTTTACTCTTTCTAAGTTTAAGTGGGGCTATGGAGTCAAGGGATGAATTCATTATTTTGTTGTACTCATCGACAAGGGTCAGAGGATCTGTTCAGTCAGGAAGCAAATTCAGGGTGGGTAGAAAGAGGGGGACAAGCTTTTCTGTCGTGATATTTCTTTTATTCCTTGTACGAATGGCAGGGCCTAGATGGTTTGTTCGGAACCGTTGGGGAAGTGACCTCGAGGGTGAAGGTTATGAGGGAGTGATCGGACCACGGTTGAGTGGATATGGACATGATGGTGGCCTGACAGTTAAAGTCAGCAACCAAATTGCAAGTTCTTCCTTTGTTGTGAGTAGGTGGGGTAACTTTTTGAATGAACCCTAGTTCTGCAAAGGAGTCAGCAATTTGAGCAGTCTGCTGGTCCTTAGAGTCACTGAACCCCAGGTTGAAGTCGCCTAGAAGCAGACATTGATATGTGTTTTTTAAGTTATCGGAGAGGATGGTAGTAGGTCCTCCTCGAATGGCCCCAGGAGGCCTAGGGGCCTGTACAATAGGTGGATGGTGAGAGTTTGGGTATTAGTGATAGGTATCTTGGCTGTAAGGGATTCACAGGATTCAAGTTTGTGTGATGGGGTGAGTCTCATGGCTGGGCTAGTATTCATGATTATGGCGAGGCCTCCTCCTTAGGACTTTGTTCTGTCCGCTCTGTGTAGCGTGTAGTCCTCTGGGACCGCTAGCATGAGGGCAGGGCCTGCTGCTTTGTGGAGCCAAGATTCTGTGATGGCAAGGAAGTCCACTTTTTCTTGCTGTAGGAGATCGGCTATTTCTGTGGCATGGGATACTTGGGAACAAGCATATTTATACTTTCACCTTCCGGCCATTAAAATGAATCATGGAAGACCTAGTAGGGGATTGTTAACTTGGATAGGTTTGTCCCTTAATGCGCAAATCACAATGTGTTTCACAGACACGTGTGACAAAATCATGCAAATGGCCCACCAACTATTAATTTAGCAAACCAACATATTGAGAGATGGAAGACCATGGGGCATGGTGATGTTTCTACCCTTTTGTTGGAAGAGTTCAATCTTCAGATTGAACTTTTGCCAGTAGTAGAGAATGTTATGAATGAGGAAGATGCAAGTTGGATATCCCTGACTTATAAATGTGCCTCGGATGTGGCTTGTATCTTATGTAATTTGGTAGAGTGTGTAATGGTAGGGCTTTGTTAGATAACCCAACAGCTGTCACAAAGATCTCAGGGAAAAACATCCTCTCAAATTGACTATATCCTATCAATGTAAGGGATTGGTTTATAATTTTAGAAACATCATTGTACATGAACAATATGAGAGTGATCATCAGCCACTCTGCTTAGGGTTGCCATTTGAAGGAGGACTGCAGTATAGATATAAGGCAGCAAGAAATATGAGTTCAAGGTCAGTCAAGACATACAGTCAAGTAGGATTACCTTAATATTGATAATATCAAACCACAGTGATATGAAAATATCCTACTGAAATTGAAAATAGATTTTACGAATACCAACGTGCCAGATATGAACATTCTCAGTTTATATAGGGATCTGATTAAAACAGCACATCCACTTGTAACCAAACCCTACAGTAGCGTACATAAAACAAGACTCAATAAAAAAGTCCCAGTGGTTTGATGAGGATTATCTAGCGAAGAAAGCATTGATTGAGTGTTTAAGCAATCTGAGGTTTGCCAAATACAAATGGGAATCACTCATTGTTGCAGCAGAAGAAGGAGACTCTTAGAAATGTTGGCAGTTATTTTCAGTTGCTCTCTCTGCTCTAAAAACTCAATACATGGTGTATAACTGTGGGCATTTGGTTTGTGTATCTATGGAGGGTAGGGAGATAGCGCAAGTAGATACTCATGACTGTCTTGGAGTCAGATTCAAGAGTAATTGCACTTGATGTAATCAGATGGCGAAATTGCATCTCATGATAAAAGAAGAAATAATGCAATGGTAAAATGTCCCTTGGTAATGGTGCTATATTGCCAACTTTAAAACTTCATAAAATGCAGATAAAGCAAGCAGCAATGTTTGGAGCAGAAATATGGGGGTATCCAAATGTGTCTAAGTTAGTAACTTGGCACCATGGGCCTCATTCCAAGATTGGTGGTAGTCATGACGCTATTTTCGCCATGACTGCCAACAATATCGGGTCCGGCACCGGTCTAGTTCAATGGGGACTTACCGGTGTAGTCCGAGCTTTGCAGGACCGGTAAGTCCCCATTGAAAATGCCATTCCCCATTCCCATTTGAGCCCCGATAGGGCTCAATGGGAATGGGGAGGGCGCAAATAACGGGCTCGTGTATGTCAAGTCCGTTATTTGCGCCCTAGTCCCTTAACCGGTCCCGTCCATAATGCCTGGTCAGACCAGGCATTACTGGAGGGACCCGCTAAAGGACCTTGTAGTAGGGTGGTAAGGGATTACTGGCACTGGTCTCCTTACCGGTGCCCGGTATCCCTTACCGCCCAGCTTGGAATGAGGGCCAATATCTTTCTGAAATACCACAGTGTCAACACAAGGGCACTCCCAAATTATTTCTTCATGTGGAAACTCACTTACAGAGCGTTGTTCATGAAATAGAGCTTAAACCATTGTTATTTTACATCTGGACGTCACAAAATCATGTGAAATACAGGGAAGCATTATTAGATCTTGTATCGCAAGACACATCACGTGTACATTAAGCTCTTTGGAACTCTCATTTGTGGTCTAACCCCCTTCATGCAACTAGAAATGCCAAGGGTGTGGACAAAGCAGCTCATTCTGAGAGAGTTGATTAACTCTGAATCATTGAATCGCACCCCTCTTTAATGGGCCAACAAAGACACTCTAGGCAAAGTAATATACCAAGATTATGGTACTGCAGAGTATGCTAGATCTTTGTTCCTAAGATACAGGCCTGCAGCGACCAAGGGTGTGGGAGTTGGCGAGCCACAGGGGGTTGCTGAGTGCTTCCTTCCTGCCCTGGAGGACTCTGTTGCTGCTGGCGTTCTTTGGTCATTACCAATGTTCCCTCTAATTATTTTTCTCTATGTGCGGAATCGGTTGGTTGTTGTGCGTAGATTATTTTCCATGTACGCAACTGACTAATGAGGTATGCCACTTTGTGAGCTACCATCGCCTGAAGAGAGTTCAGAAAGGAATTTTGTCTTCCCAGCCACTGCAATACTTAAGAAATCTTACAACACTTTTTCCGAACACATAGGCTAAAATAAACTATGTGATATGTGATTATACAGAAAACTCATCAACCAGTCCAAGACTTCAAAATCTGCCACAATACCTTGCAAGTGTACTTCTGCAGAGAGAAAAATGTCGGCCGCATTACGAGTTTGGCGGTAAGTGGTAAAGTTGGCGGTAACTCCTTTACCACCAACGTTACCGATATGCCAAATTACGTCGACACCAAACTCGTCGGAATTTCAGCTGCGATAATTCCGCCAAAAAAGCCACATTGAGACCAATGGACTCAATATGGATTCAATATTAACGGGTAATTACACCGCCACCACAAGTTGCAATCCAGTGGACATTCCTCTGTATGTTTTATGCCACTGGAAAATCAGTCATTTGTATTACAAAACACAAATATCTCTTGTCATAACTGATGTGGCTGTTAAGATACTTAGACAGAATACATTTGCCGATGGGTTAATGGCAATTAAAAGCAATGTGTCAAAAACCTGCTGAAAGGAGTTCAGGTGGCACTTTAATGAAGTAATTCATGGGCCAGAAGAACATGCCTCTAAAGATTTGTGTAAGGATGATAATTGCATCAGAATAACTGCACCTTAGGCTATGATGATCCACAATTCCTGTACCTCTGCTTTCTATCCATGTGTTCCTGTGGATAGTGATAACACCTGCCTTAGAGCTAAGTGACATATGCACCATGCATTTTTATTCCCTAAAAAAGGAAAATGTGCTGAACAAAAACGAGAAACAATGAACATCTCATTGCTTCAACCCACAATGCTCGACTGATATTTTTTCGATTGAGTGACAAGTAGAACAGTGGCATAGGAAGGAACTCTAATAATATTAATGCCTAATCTTAAAAGGAATTTTACTCCCTGAAAAATAATTTGAATCCAAGTAGGGAGCAACATCTGATTAGAGCCCTACTTGTCCCCTGACATAGGGAGTGAAATGACAGGGCACATAATAAAGTGTATAGTTTTGCCCACCCTTCCGCACAACAGCCTAGATAAAATTAAACAAGAGCCTTACTGAGGTGTATTATTGAGCCATGTTGAAGAAAATCGCACATATATGCCTTTTAAGGTAATTGCATCAATTCATCAGCGAAACAACTGATTGAGTGCCTTCTTCTGTAACTATGGATCCCTCTTCTGTAATTCTTTGTGATCAATTCTTGTGTATACGATGCATGGAGATGCTAGAGACTGCACACACAGAACACATGGTTATATTGAAAAGCCCTCAGCAGCTGAGCATAGAAAGAAAAATAAGGTGCTGTTGTCTAGATAAGTACTAGAATTTATTTCTATGCTTTAGCAAACACGCAACACATTTCCTTCAGTGTACTGCCGAAACGTCTGACTTGGTCTTTGAAATTTGATGCTTTGTTCATCACCCGCAAGGACTGATGCTTCCGCCCATACCCTTCCCCAGCCCCTGTGCTAGCCTCCAATACTAGTTGATAGAGCAGTGTAAAAAGTGAGGGATTGTATCAGTAAACACTCACTGGGATATTGGCCGACCCACAATACTTTGCAAGCAAGGCATATTTAAATGCCTCAACATATGATGTGTTATGTTATGTTATGTTATGTTATCTTATCGGAACTTGTTAAGTGCACGTTTGCCACTGGCATCATGGCGCTGGAGGCAAGAAGCGGAATGAATCAAACTGCAGAGTTTTAAAACAGTAACGCATTCAGTTTTTGCCAGAAGCCAAGATGATCAGCAGTACTCCTCAGCGAAAGAGGAAATTTGTTGTGCATTTTAAGAACGTCATGAGTCTGCATGTACACAATTCTTTTGCAGTGCGTACAAGATTGTTTTGAACATACCCCACCCTTATATCATTGTGTAGGATTACACAAGTGCTCAGTGAAACTGTTTTTGTATAGAAGCGAGTTACCATATAATGTGTGAAGGTCTATGCCCAAAGGAACTCTGCACACTTTGAAATGATGCAGATCATGTGAAAAGCATTTTCCTGTCTGAATATCCGGTGCCCCGATACTATGGATGAGTAATCCCAGGCATTGCCAATACCCATTATCCCTTGCAGGCAATGTGAATGATATTGTCATGCTGCTCTCCACTTATAGGGTAATGTTAGTAATGCTAAAGTAGGAGACACTGAGCATCACATTTGTCTTGTCAAAGTCTTTAGAGGGTAAATTAATATTTGAGTGTTATAATGCGCTAACTTACAAGGGGGCCGCTTCAAAGCATTTGCGTGACGTGACATATGTACAAAGAAGAGGAAGTATGGGATTTGGTTACAAATCCAAGTAGCCTGCCTACTTACAGTCAGTATCCGGTATTTGAGCTGGTAGTTCGATTATATAGTGTGGGTGACGCTTTTGGTAAGGCACAACGAGTAACAGAAATGTGGGCGCGTGAACGTTATTCACGTTACAACAAACATAAAACAAGTGGATGTAGGTACATGTCTGCTAACCTTTTGCAGAGTCAAGAGAGAAAGAGTCAAGGTTGTTCGGTAGTATCTTAATGTACTCTCTGGCAGAAGTTAGAGTCATAAGGGAATCCTCTTCAACTCCACTTTCTCCTTCTCTCCTCACATCTCTGATATGTCTAAGAAGTCACATTACCAGCTGCACCTCCTCAGAGGTATTCTACCTTTCCTATCCTTCCCCCAGAAGCTCACTGTCTCCAGAGCTCTGGTTCTCTCTAAGCTGGACTATTGTAACAGCCACTTTCTAGATCTGCCTGCTTCTACCCTCCGCCCTCTGCAGCTCATCCAGAACCAGACTGCGAGACTTGTCCTTGGCCTCAAGCCCAGGGATCGTATCTCTCCAGGATTGAAATCTCTGCACTGGCTCCCAGTGGCTGCGAGGATTAAGTTCAAAACCCTCTGCATCGTCCACAAGGCATTCTGGGGCCTAGTGCCTGAATACCTTCAACTCTCTCTTCGTAAATATCTCCCCTTTCGAGCTCTTCGCTCATCCACCTCCAACTCGCTCAGGGTCAGTCACTTCTCCAAGAAACGAGTTGGTGGTAGACCAATTTCTTCGGCCGGGGGCTCCCTCTGGAACAGCCTCCCTGCCCCCCTGAAACTTGAGGAGAACCACCTCCGGTTCTGGAAGCACCTTAAAACCTTTCTCTTTGCTTCTGCTTTTTCTCCTCCTCTCCCCTGCTGATTTCCTTGCTTATACTGAAACTGCACTGGCTTACCTGGCCGCCCTCTGATCTCAGGCCCAGGTCCCCCCCTCTGCCAGTCGCACACCTGAACTGCCCTCCTGTATACCCCATCACTTGGAGACTGTTCTCTGTATCCCTACAGTCCTACCACCAACACTTGAGACATGAAGCCTGCACTTACCCTTCTCCCTTGCACTTGCCACCTGTTGGCCATTCTTTAATTTGTTATTTATTCTTTATCCCATTTATTGCACTGTCACCTTCCCCCTCATCCCCTGCACTTCCCCTTTCCCCCTTCCCATGCACTTGCACGATCTGAATGACACTTGGCCTAGTAGGATCGTTGTTTTTCTTCCCTCTGTTCCCCCTCCCTTGCCTCGTCGCGCCTTGAAACACTTGTGTATAGGCGCGTTATAAATGCCATATCATATCATAATATAAGGTAAAAGTGTGGTAGAGTCAGGTTTAGGAGTCATGGGTGGGGAGGGAACATTTTTGGTTAATGTCTGCAGGCATTTCTTGGTTAGATTCTTCTGTTCATGGAGGCAGTTTTCCTCTTGTGTTGTATCTTCTGTTATGGATTTTAGGTGCATAGTACTTTAATGCAAATTAGCAGAATATCAAGACTCATTACTTATTTTAAGAGAAAGAAAATGTCAGATAATTGCTGTGGCTTGTGCCTTATTAAACTTTTTTGAATAGGTGAGAATTGTCTGTGTGTGCTGCTAAAAATCTTCTGAACGGCACCCAGAAGGAAGCTGGGCAAGCGCACATGCGCACAGCATAGAGGGAACATTGGTCATGACCTCCCTCCTTTAAATTCTGAGGCGTCTCCCACCAGGACTGAAAGCCACGGGGACCAGGGTGCGGGAGTTGGCAACCTGCAGGGGGTTGCTGAATGCTTCCTTCCTGCCTTGGAGGACTCTGTAGCTGCTGTTGTTCTTTGGCCGCGACCCCCCCTCCTTTAAATTCAGAGACGTCTCCTGCCAGGGCTGAAGCCCGTGGGGACCAACGGCGCAGGAGTTGCCAACCTGCAGGGGGTTGCTGTTTGCTTCCTTCCTGCCCTGAAGGACTCTGTTGCTGCCAGCATTTTTGGCCATGCCCCCTCCTTTAAATTCTGCGATGTCTCCCGCCAGGGCCAAAGCCTGCGGGGGCCAAGGGCACTGGAGTTTGTGACCCGCACAGGGTTAGTGGCCCCACTGGTGGGAGTTTACCCTCTCCATGTATTCTTCTGCCAGGACCCGGATTTGGACCTGGACGTTTGCTGGACTCCTGCAGAGTGGAGGCTGTGGATTCGTGGTTACTTCTCTTGCTGAGCAGTACTGAGCAGTGCAGGGTGGGTGTGTAACCTGTTTTTCAAACTGCAACAAGAGCCCAGTAAGAGAGGTAACACTTATGTTGACCACACCAGAGTACTGTGCCCCATATTGAAATCTTGGTTTCCATGTCACACAATTTTGTAACCATCACCTCGGGAGCAACAAGACAGTAAGTGCTGGGCCTGCTCGGTATCTTGATCGTTTGCCACTTTGATGACCTAACCCTACACCCCTGAGACTGTGTGGAGACACCATCACCTCCTCCTGCACACATAACCGGGCTTGAACTGGGACCCGGATTGGTGCTGGGTCTGAAACGCAAACTGTTGAAACTGAAGACGAAAAAACAACCCGTAATCCCAACCATACCGACCCCCAGGCAATGCAGCCACAGGGGATCCCAGCCTGGCTGGCTCTACTAGCTCCTCCGGTGCAGCTCACTTGCAGATCAGAGAAATTCAGATGTTTTAAGATGCTCCTCGTGCTTCTGTTATTTCTGCTGCAGGGGAGTGTGAACTAGGGGAAGGGGGGCGAGGTATTTGCCATACTTGATACCATCATATCCACCAAAGCATTTAACCCGCCAATGTCCCCCACTACTGTTGAATCGGGTGCTGAATGCTCTGAGTGGCGGGAGCTGGGACCAGTTGCCGGATGCCCTATCGGGAGGTCCATCAGCCCCAACATATATTCCCAGAAAAGCTACCAAGCTCTCGGCCCAAGCGTCCCAGTCTCAATCCCTGATTCTACTTTGGAAAGCCCTAAGTAGAGTGAAATTTCCAAAGTCTGACTTATATGTCTGACCAGGGGCTGGGGCTCCGCTCTGCTAGTGTTTAGGGGCAGACTGGTATCTGATCTAGGGTTATTCAAAGCACCCCCATTGACCAGCATATCTCCTGAGTAAATAACCCCAAAGATGTACTCACCATTACCCTAGAGCCGAACAGGTTGGGGGACCCTGAGACCAAGAAGTGTTGCTTCAATTGCAGTATAGTCCTGACTGAACTTACGTTAATTAAGAAATTGTTCCTGACTCTACTGGACGATTCTGGGAAGGGAGCTGATGTAGGGGGGCTCCCAACTATTCAGGGGGAAGAAGTAGGCCTTAAGCAATCCAAATCTTTATACTCCATAATGAAGAAGCTCAGCATAATCCTTCAAAGCTAAACCCTGAAAGTATCAGGAATGATGACAGGGCCAGAGCAAGATCTCAGCATGCAAACGCTCAAGGGGGCATTGGGACATCCAGTAGTCCCCCACCAGCTGCCCCAGACTTAATGGTGCCCCCGAGTTGTCCTATATTGCCAAAAATGCTGACTCAGGACTTGATCCAAGTCTCACAAACTCCCTCAATTATTTTAAATAAGCCTCACACAACCAGGTCAATATGTATGCATGTAGTCCCCAAAGTCATCAAAGCGGCATGAACCGAGAGAAGCAATCCTAAATAAAAGTCTACACTGGTTACGAACTGTAAAGGGGTGCAATTTTGTAACAAGGGACCAAATTGTTGACTGCCTTTCTAAAATAGGGGATAAGTCTCGTGACTGTGTTGAGCTGAAATTCCGAGATTTCAGAGTGGCCATGGACATCCTAAGAACCAACAGGTTAAGTAAACAATTGGCAAAAAGTGCAATCGAAATGAGCATGCACCCCCGGGGCCCTCTACTACAGGAGTAAATACTGACAGGTGTGAATACCATCTCCTTGGGGGCAAAGGCCAGTGGGATTTCCGTTTACTCTTGGTCACAAACCTTTTCTGATGCCCTACCCAGATCAAAGAGATAATGCATTTTATAGCATGCTGTTAGGCAGAATCCTGTGCAGTGCCCTTAGGGACCACTACACACAATTAAGGCTACACGTGGCAATACAAGTTCCCCTTTGGTACAAGCCTGTACGACACTCTTAAAGTGGTAGCAGTAGCGGAGCAGCCAGACTTATCTCAAGAGCAAATGAGCAGTAGTAGAGATTACCCAAAGGAACCACAATTACTGTGACTCAAGCAAACACTGACACAAGGTTTTTGCATAAACAGTAAAAGTACATTTATTTTTGACCATCTGTTTGCAAAAAACTTCACCTCTATGAAAATTAAAACCACATGTAAAATACACTACAAACAACCAATTCACTTTGAATGAAACAACTCAAGGTAAGTACCTTATGATTTTCTGGACCGGTGTTGTGAAACAAAAGACGTTACCGGGAATACATCTGTAATCACTTTTTGACAGTAATGACAGTTTGGTCTTACTAAAGATACGCGTACCCGCGGGAAGAAATGTTACCAGGGTAAAACCACACTTAGCACCTGAGTTACCAAAAGAGAGTTGGGGCAAAAATCATCAGCAATACTTTTGTCAAGGCAGACAGAATCAGAGAACACTTTCTAACCCAAAGATAAAAGTCAATAGGCCTGCGCCAGTGTTAGGTGGAACAGGGTTCCTGTTGTCGAGGATCACACAGTCAGATAGTTCAAGATTCAAGGATGACAGGAGTACTGGGATATTGTCAAAAGAGGAAGCAAAAGTTATAAGAAGGAGAAAAGACAAGGACGAGCCTTGGATGAGGAGAAAAGGGATTCACCCTAGTTCCTCGAAGTCGGACACAGTACCTTATTCTCGGATGAAGCTGGTGCCATGGCAGTTGTTCCTCGTAGTTTCCTGCAGACTCACAGTTCCTGGCTCTTCAGTCGTGGGGACAATAAGGAGGACGTCTGGAGTGAGCTGCACTACCCAGGGCTGAGGCCAGCAGCAGCGACAGTGAATAAAAGGTGCACTCCTATAAAACAGGAGAGGTTCTTCAGATGGCTATCCGGACCACTACAGCGGTGTGCAGCGATTTCGACCATGAAGAAGATCCTCTGGCTGAGGAAGATCAGCTGGTTGACCCCACCAGGCTCAAGGGAAGAAGACTCTGGATTGGATCTTCGCTGGTCGTCGAAGGGTAGATATCTCAGGACTGCAGCATGGCTTCACCAGGACTTGGTAGTTGCAGCAGCCGTCTTCTTCTCCGCTTCTCTTCGGTTCATTGTAGTTCCAGTGGTGACTCTGACTTCCAGCTCATGAGTCCTGCCTTTTATGCAAAAATCCCCCATTCACACAGCCTGGCTGTCAATCCTGCAGCAGGGGGTTGTCCGGCCTGGACAACCACCCCAGCCAATCATGGCAAAGTGCGACTTAGGTTTCCTAGGATACCCTGTGCAGGGGGTGACTACACCCCTCTCTCACATTCAGCCCACCTAGAAACCCAGGCGCTAAGAGGAGGGCTTCTCTGCAGAAGCCTGCCAAAAGACGGTGAACAAAGAAGGCAAAGCTGGTTTGACGTGCAAAGTAAAATACAAGAAGGACTTTAACAAAAATAAATGGCGAATAAACCCGACCGTAGACAAAGAAAGTGTATTTGGTCAAGCGGGTTTATGTTCGAGGCTAATATATAGCCTGGAACAATACCACGTTTATATAGTATAATCGGGGTAGAAATGTAAGGGTAGATACCACTTCCACCAGCCAAGTCTAAATGTTAAAAGGGCAAAACAAAGCTCCGAGAGGCACAGACGAAAAGGGATGGGAATTAACCCTTTCCAATACTCCATGTAAGATGGTGTGTACTGGGTCTGTAGTTTTAAATGTGACTATGTAAAGTTAATGGCAACTTTACGTATTCCTGGGGGACAGTAGTCAGCCCCAGAAAATGGAGTCAGAGGGAAGTCTTAAAAACAACCCTGTGTTACTGCACTGAAGGTGCTGTGTAACACAGACACAACTGGGCCTCATGGAGTGGTGTGCTCCATAGCCCAAGAACACACAAGCAGTAGAAATACACATGGCAAAACACTGGTAAGAGTGGGCAAAAGGCTCACACTCTTACCAAGTGGACAACATAAACTCCAGAAATCCAGCAAAGCTGCTGGGGAACTCACTGGGTGAGGGAAATTAGCCATAGAATGAGAATTCTCCTTAACACATGCTATGGCCTTTTGGTCCACTTCTGAATAGTACCACATTCCCTCGATTTGACTGTAATGGGCCTGTTTGTTTGATGTATAACATGTTATTGTTTTGTAAAGTTGTATGGATTACGCCGAAATAAAGTTATGATGATGATGATGTTGATGATGATTAAGGTTTCACACCTTGCTGTTGGGCGATTTGAAAAAAAATGGGCTGCAAAATATGATGCAAACTCTTCATTGTCCATTAACTACAGAGAAACCACAGAAGATTTCTGTTAATATGTCCCCGTCATAAAGAGTTCAGAATGCTGTATTTAAAACCACTAATGAGACAAAGCGACATAAGAACAGTTTCAGAAGCAATGAATTACTGTAAACAAACACATACAGAGGAGGTTGCATTAATAGTAGGGAAATATGGATTCACAGAGTGTGCTTGCACAGGAGAAGGTGTGAAACGCATACTGATCGTATGAATTATCTCAGCCACATCCACATTTTAGAAATTCTTGCTGCTACATGACTGTATTTTAACTGTGATTTGAGCAGCAATCATGATTTGCATCATGTGTATGATTCTAGAGATTGATGCATGATCCTATGTTTTATTAGGGTTTTAAATTGTATTAGTAGCCGGTGAGAGACCTTCAGATTGTTACACACAATCTGATTGGCCCTCACCGGGGCTTTACCCGATGCAGAATCCCTTGAATCTTTAAGTTCCTTCATATCCCAGGCCGGGTGGGGGCAGCCCCATCAGGCAACGAGGAAGCTCAGAACAGGCCAATCCCTGCTCCGAACCACCACACGGCTAGAGGCTGCCATCCTCCCTGTCGGGGGTTCAGGTAAGTGTTTTCTCCCCCCCATCCAAACAATTTCCTCCCCGTCCTCCCATCCCCACTTACCTTCCTTTTTGGTCCTTTTTCTGGAGCGAACGCGCTGGGAACACTTCTGTCCCAGTGCGTACGCTCCCGATCCGCACAGGCTGTCATGGAAAGGAAGCAGGGACTACGTGTAGTCCCTTAGGTCCTTTCCATAGTGGCCATTTTTTTTGTTTACAATTTTACTTTTTTTTGAATGGCCGCCATTGATAGGCAGAAGGGACTACATGTAGTCCCTTCTGCCAATCCATGGTGGCAATTTTCTTTGTTTACTTTTTTACACTGATTTTGAATGGCCGCCATGGAAAGGGAAACAGACTCTGTATCCCCTCCCTGGCAGCCATTTAAAAAAAAAAATGTTTCTCTGTTCCGAAACACCAGAGCATTATGGAACAGAAAAATATTGCTTTTAGTACACCGGTCTTGCGGGCTGGGTTACTAATAGCAATAAGCCCCTCGACGCGGGGGCATTGCTGAGTCAGGTAAAGCCGTGGGGCCTTCACTAAGTGTAACTATGGGCCCTGTTAAGTGCCTGAAGATCGTAGTCTGTTCTCCCCTGTCTTCTCTCCTTAATTGCAATGATAAAACTGCAGAATCGCTGTCAGGCCTATTTGCTGGGTCGCAACTGTTAAAAGTATTTTACACACTTCCTGTGATTGGGCAGACTGCTATTGTCTCAGAAATTAGGGTTCTGAGCTACTGTTGTTTTTTCACCCATGATCCCACTCTCCTTGAGCACTTTGAAACACTTTCCTGTGTATAGGCGCTATATAAATAAACAATACAATACAATACAATTGTCGCAATAAGCAATTTGTCAATTTCGGCTTTCATCCAACCATTTGTCCAGCTAGTTTCAGAAGATTAATCAAATCCACGGGCAAATTATGTCATACATTTATAAAGAGATATATACTTACAATATTAATAATATTTGCTCCATAGCATTTGCATTTTTCCTACCAAACCTTGAATACTACATAGTCAAACAAGTGTATGCATTGCATGCATCCATATAGTTTAAAAGGGAATAGACCAGATAGATTGTGCTTGTCCAATTAGATTAAGTTAGGAACAACATTTTTTATTGCATCAAATAAATCAGCAGTAACACAGAAATAGCACCAGACAAGTGCTGAGTACAAATCTCTGACTGCTCCCGCTGAGACGTGTTTCGTACTGACCGGTCTTCGTCAAGGCAAACAATGGGCTTCTATTTCTTACATCGTTCTTACATTACATCCTTAAATGAAAAACAAATACAAACAGCATTGCATAAGGCAACAGATTAATCAACAAAAAGCGATTCCATCATAGCACATGATCAAAAAATAATAAAATAAAAGAGCGAACAAGTGGAGTGCAAGTGGTTTTGCAGTGGCTGGCGAGGTGCTGGAGCGTTGGAGATATATACGCCCAATTGATCGTTTTTCACTGTCTGACTGCTGTGCTAAACACCTCGGTATCACAGACAGCCTTACTGTTTTGTTTTATTTTTGCTGACCATGCCGAAGTGCCCTGTACTGAATTCAATCAAGACACCACAGGCCAAATGCGCGGTCGTAGCTGTAGCTGCTAATTGCTTGCAGGAGAATGACTCTTATATTTCACTGCCCCTCGAATTGGGAGGGGGGGTTATGGAGGTTATGGAGGGAAACAGCACCAAGCCAGTTAATGTGGCCCACTCATCTAACTCGGGAGGATAGCTCAGGGGCAACGCAGGTTCGTTCCCGGAGTCCGCGTTTAGTAACCTCTGGGTATGAAGCGCGTTATAAGTAACCAATTACAACTACAATTACAACTCATCTATCTCCTTGGTTCTAAATAAGTCAGATGCTGCAGCACCGGGGCTATCACTTGCTGAGGGCTTGACCCATAATGTTGCTGCCGATCCCAGTAGCCCCCATTAGAAGAGAGTATGCCCTCATTGCACACTGGCATACAAAAGCAAGACCCCAGGGAACATTCTTGGTTGAAAAATAACTGTCTCTTATCCAGCGCTCATCCAACGGGCTACAGCTAGTCCCCCTGCCAATTCCATTGCCAGTGGTGATAGCAAGCAGACTGTTTTAGATAGCAACCTAGTGGTAGCCTTCGGAACAGAACTAACAAATTAGCTTTTGGCCTGACTTCCTTGTCTAGGATGCAAAATGATTGTGAACGTTGTGAAAGCGCTAATTACTCTAATTTCAGGATACAGACAGTATTTAAACATCTCCTTTTCTTCTATGGTAATAGCAAGATTGCCTGCTCAAGGCACACCGTTGCTAGCATGTTACTATTAAGCCCAGGTATATTAAGTCCAGTTACAAGTATAACGACTATTGAGGATGAGATCAGGCAGAATCATGAAGTGATGACGCCTCCTGGCAAGGCACAAGTTAATGCTGGCACTGGCTGGGCTCAGGATAAGTGGATTGACAACTGGCCAACTCGAATTGAAAACAGCACAGCTGAGCTCCCAATTGGAGTTGGAGTTGGTAGAGCAACTGGAACCCACAGAAGCGGGGGAACAGTAGGGGGTTGTAAGGCACCTGGAATAGTCAAACCTCGCAGGTAAGAGTGACGTGAGCAGTGCATCAGCTGTCATTTTCAATATATTGGAAACCTCATTAGATTGGTTAAACTCAAAATGTGACAATATGGCAGTAAGCCCAGTGAAGGCCTACGACTTAGCTAAATAAACAACAGATTGTATGACACAATTAACTACTACAGTCTGTGTCTTAGCCAAAACACAGGATAATAGCACCGTAAACATATCTTAATTAACAAGGCTGCTACTGAAACAGCTAAATGTGCCTCTCGTGGCACCACATACACGACTATTGCTGCAGTATAAACAGTGAGACCTTCTCCAGGACTGAGAAAGCAGCATCTTTTTTTTTTCTTTTTTCATACAGAGGCAACACGGATGCATGTCCTGGAACATCGTAAACCATTGCATGAATTGGGATACGAAAGTATTGCTGTAGAGATCTATGGGTGCAACTATGATGGTAGTGTGGGTGGCTCTGAGGTAACTAACAGGTCTCGCACTCCAGTAGGAGGTAGCAACCCTTCGTTGGTGGGCAATCACCATTGTCGAGAATTAAAAACTGGTCAATGAGGAGATGAGTCTCACTGGGCATTGCCGGCTAATATGGTAGATCAGTAGCACCGGCCCTGTACCTAATCTTGACTCGAAATGTTGCTTGCTACTGCTAAACTGGAACACCTGTGGTATTTCTTATATGTTTGAAGAGGAACGTTTATTGGATTACATCAACCGATTTGCTATAATTACATTACAAGAGACAAGGCTCACAACCCCAATAGTGATCGATGGTTGGAGCACTCTTTCTTGTATAGCCACCCGGGGTCTGCGTGGCTGGCCAAAATGGGGGCTGGTACTGAGGGAGAAGAAATTGATTGTGTTTGGGTTGGTCTTGCCTAAGTTTCAGGATGTACTTGATTTTTCTTCCTAGAGACAGTCGGGTAGGCTGAACACATTCTGTAAACCTGGAGCTATTTTTGCGGGATTGTGATATTCTTGCAGCTTTGTCATGGTCAATGGATTCTACCCTTTGGTTATCCCCCCAAAATACACGCGCATAGGGAAGACAACCAGTAGCATAACATATTACATTTTTGTTTCCAATCCCAATAATTTGAATACTGAAATGCGTGTGTGTGAAGGGAATGAAAGGGATAATTTCCCTTTAATTGCTGAACTGAACCTAGCACCTGTGATGTGAAATCTGATTGACCTCTTTCTGGGCAGTTGTCGATTAACACTGCACTGTGCCAGATTTCCTGGCACAAGGAGAATTTAAGGAAGGCCTCTATTACGGCCCGAGCTAGCTTGGAGGTATTCTGTAGGGTTTGGGGTGCCCCCGGCTTGATACTGTTGGTATGATTGATATAAAAGTTATAAGCCACTTTGAGTCTTGCATGGAGAGCATTAAGGTGGGAAACCTTTATGGCACAACACTACGCTGGTGGGGGGCCGTACAATATTCCTGTTTATGTAATAAGATCTAGATGGCTCTATACGAAAAACACCTGTGATATATACAACATCATCACAGCCTGCAAACCTTCTCGATCGCCAGATCTAGTTGGGATTTGCAGCTCATTAATTAAGAGCAACTGAGCTCTTTGGGCAGAGGCCTTAAATTGACTATTTTGCTGGATTAGCTCACTTACAATCATCCTGAAATCTTGGCGGGACAGTATAATCATTCCAGTTCTAAAGGAAGGCAGGCATTATGACCCTGAAAATGATTGCCTTCTTTGTAATGCTAGATAGTCCAGCAAAGATCTTTGCCCAAGTACTACTGTCAGAGCTTCAATACTCAGTGGAGGAGAATAACATTATTAAACTAAATCAGACATGTTTCCGTAAGGGGTCCAACGCCACAATTAATAGTCTAGCTCTGGTTGCCATCCTTCAGCAGGCTTGGTCTATTCACAAAACAACAGTATACGCAGCTTCTAGTGACTTCATGCCCTTAGGTCTACTAAAAATTATATATT
Organism: Ambystoma mexicanum; assembly: GCF_040938575.1. Classification (NCBI taxonomy): domain Eukaryota; kingdom Metazoa; phylum Chordata; class Amphibia; order Caudata; family Ambystomatidae; genus Ambystoma; species Ambystoma mexicanum. The sequence continues at coordinate 881,040,678 of NC_090929.1, read as the reverse complement.
TGTTTATTTATTTATTTGTTCTAGTTGTCTTTTACAACTTTTCAAATATTCCAACACATACAAATACATATACTTACAATTTTACAAAAGTTAAAAGAGAACATATCTTCTTGCAATTTATATACATCACATCACCCGTTACAATGTTTAACCTAAAACCAAACCAATCACTTTAATTCGTTCAACTATGACGATTACACAGAGGGCCAACTTAGTCATACCTTGTCTCATACAGCAAAACGATTACTCCATTACCTTCATAAAGCAATACATTTACTCCTTTTGCACCTCTAAACCAGGAAGCACAATTTACAAAAACTGAACTATTGCCAGCTGTATTCTAGGGCGGGTACTAGAGAACAATGAATGCCACCTTTCATTACTCTCCATTCCTGTCTGTGTTACTAAAGTGTTTGCGAAACATCTAGCTCCTACATTACAGAGTGCTTCGCATTCCACTAGCGGATGTTGCAGAGTCTCCCTTTGTTCTAGCACAGTAAAATATCTGCAATAATTGTGTTCTTTTGACAACTTTCACCTATTATGGAGAACGTCTCTTGTGTACCATAGGTTTAATCTAAATCTTAAATATCCCATTCTTACCTTTGGGGAGGGGCTTTTCAGCAAATATCCTGACATCAGACCATATTTTTTTACCCTGAATATGAAAATATGAAAATCTTTGTATTGAGAGCATCTGGACATATTTTCAGCCCAATCAGCTAAGTATATTTTCATCTTTGCTCTATCTATATTCGATGGTAATAGCTCAACCGTAAAATCGGCATTAGCCAATTTGCTGAACACATGTTTCCTCCATTTAATAGCAAAGGTGTTCAAAGATTTCAACAGGTAATGAGTGATCACCTTCAGTATGTTGTTACATTCACGTCCCAGTAAGCACTTACGAAGGAGTGCTCACTGTTTCCAAGTTATCTGTGCATACATAGAGCTTAAACCCAAATTCGTAGCACAGAATTGCAATTGGCACGGAACTGGGTAAGTTTCGAATCTGCTTCAAGTAACTTGATTCCAACCGGTCCCAGTAACACCTAGCTTTGGGCAGAAAACCTTCAGTGCCATATAGCACAATTGGGAGAACCTTCATTTTATAAAAAAGAACTATATGTTTCAAGGAGAACTTCCCATACTTTCCAATCAGCACTCTAGATTGGGAAATAAACTGTTGTATTTTAGTTTTCCTTATCTCTTCTTCTGGGTGTTTACTTGTAGCATTGCTAATTAGCAACCCCCAAATATTTGTATTGGGACACGTTCTGGACATTTTCCTCGTGAACTTTCCAGGAATATTTTTTGCTCAGGGTGTACTGCTTCTTTTGGCATTTGGGTCTTTTCGGTGTTAATTTCTAGGTTATTTACTTGTACATAGAGGCCCAAATTTGTCAGCATATTTTGCAGGCCTTGTGGCGTTTGGGACAATAGCACACGATCGTCCACGTAGAGCAGATAAGGGATCTTTTGGTCACCTAACTTAGGGGGATCACCCATGCATTTGTTAAAATCGAGACCTAGATCCACAATAAAGAAGTTAAATAAGAAGGCTGCCAAAGGGCACCCTTGTTTTAGACATCGCTGCGTTTTAATTAGAGGAGATACATTTCCATCAAGGGTAATCCTAACTCTCACTGACGTATTTGAGTGGAGAAGAATTATCAGTGAGAGAAGAGTATCAGGACACTCATCAAATGATAATTTATCTCCATGACTGCACACATATCAAGGTCTGCATGGATCAGGCTGCAGGACCTCTGACTGGATTGATACATCTAAAGGGCTTAAACAGGATTGAAATTGGCACCCATGTTGTTAAGATTATACCTGGCAGACCTTGGGGGGAGATCATTAATCGGTCTGCAAACACACCCAAATTAGGTGACACTGCTGTGCAGTAGTGGTTGGGTTAGGATGACAATCTCGTTATTCTGGATTCTACCCCTTGGTGTCTGCAGGAAACTTTGAACACACTTGTATTTTATGCCACACGAATTTCCCTTGTCATAAACACTGACAAAATAAAAATCATAGTTTTCTCCCCGAAGTATAAGAAAGTGAAAGGTGCAAAATGGTTGATGGAGGGTGTTACAATCAAAGTATTTTCTAACTTTAAATAACATGGCATTCATCTGGATGCAGAATTGCACGGGATTCGGAAAATATAAAATTTGAAAACAGCAAAATTGTCCGGCTCCATCAATTCCTTTGCAAATGAGAGCAGAGGTTACTCTCTGAAGGTCATTATACAACTGTATTAGACGATGATTTTATCTACTACTTTATATGGGGCTGGTATTTGGGCCTTAGCACATATTAATGATTTTTGTAAACTAGAGGCATGGTTGTTAAACAGACTACTAATACTATCCTCTTGAACTTTCGTGGAAATGCGCTATTTTGGAATTTAACCTAATACCTATCCACGTGAAGCTGCAACTGTGATGTCTTACTCTACTTTGGAAAGTTTGCAATGCTTCATTTTATTCCTTGTTGGGTTTATGCATGTAGTGATATTAACCAGAGCTAATCTCATGCCAGACAGCAACAGGATGAAAATGAGGGTCAATGCAAGGAAATGCCTGGAGATGGCACCAGATCACGTGCTGAGCTGGCAAATCGGAAAACTTTTAAAACGCATGGAGAACAAGTTGTTGAAACACAATAATGAACCACCAATTGTCAACTTATCAACAAAAAATCAAGCCTCATGTATTATGGAATACGTTTTGGCAAGAGAAATCCCTCCAAGGTACATTCAAAGTTTTGCTGGGAATTTACTGGTGTGGTACTATGTAGAGCTTAAGCTTAACACCGTAACAACAAATTAGAGCTGTGGCATGGTATAACATACCACAAGCCCAAAGCCAATGTTGATTGTGTGGGGAAGAATGTGTACATTCGGCCAAACATTTCTTAATGAGCTGTGAAGCGCTTCAGTCCCTATGGCTAATTACATTTAGAGTTGCTGGTATACAGGTGAAGTCCTCATTAGAGGAATATTCATGGGAAGTAACCAGGAAGAGTGTATATACCATCCTTCTATGTTTTGAGCAACAATGTCTACATTTTAGATGTGTTATTTTAAGGAAAAGGGATGTTCTCCTGTTTTTTCTTAAATTGTAATGATGTGGTTTTGTTATTTTAAAAGTTGGCTTGCTGAACTGTTTTCAGAGTGCCACATTCCACCGTATGTGGTAGTGTTCTATGAACAGCCCTGCAGCATATTTTAGACCAACAGTTAATTATTTATTTTGTGAGTATAAACTCACAAAATGGGACAAATACTATTCTTCATCTCTTATATTAGTTCATATATCTGGTCCGTAATGCCAAATTTTGCTAGTGGGATTTAGTTGACTTCATGAATTAATTGTGAGATGAATACATATAAGTGTCCATGCATTGTTACTTTCTCAACTAACTTCCCAAATTGAATCTCACTAGTTTTCATAAATAACCTGAAATCTGTTTTCTTAATAGCCTTTGGGTGAGCTATATTTGTGGAAAGTAACAAATCATCTGCAGAAATATATGAATATGAAAATAAAAGGGAGTGTTATACTTATTGATATTCGTATCCAGCACTTGGATCTAATAAGCAGCCAGTAGTACTACATATAGTTTGGTCTTAACTCAAAAGTCTTGAAAGTGACTCATATTATGGATGCCCTTTTGTGGAACATCCTGTTGCCGACTGCCGTCCCGCGTGCTTTCATTTGCGGACACCATTTTGTTTATCTATTTATTCCATGGGTGACTTGACAACCTCGATGTGACAGGTGTAAATAAACATTGATTCAGTATCATTATCGCATCTAACCCGCAGCATATCGTGGGAGTCTCATTGATTCCAGAATACAGTGAGTTGTTTCCTCCTGTGTGTCTATACTGTCATCCTCAAACAAAAATTCCTTGCAGCATAATAGGGAAACTTCATAAAAGTTCAAAAACCTTAGTTCCGTAACATTAGCGCGTATGGGACGATGTATAGATGGTATAATTTCAAGTCAATCTTTGTGATTCTTGATGTAGAGAAATAATGTCTCCAGTATAACTGATCATTATAAAATATGCCTTTCAGCCTAATAGAGGCGCCTGACAGTAATTCCAGAACAATAGTCTGATGCCATTGGTGCACCTTCATGTCTAGTGAATCCAAGATATTATTTATACAGTGAGTAATTAGCTCACTATGAATCTGATCATTGTAAACCCAACGTGCCGGTTATGTTGAGAGTCAAGTGCTATGTTAATAAAGGAAATCTATTAATGTTGGTCTCTATATAAATGTCATACCCAAGAAGTGTTCTTATTGATGCCATGTTGGTCAAGTGTACAATGTTCATGACCAAAATGTTCTGTCACAGTCATATTTCTGCAGATTCATCGCATAACATTAACATTTAGTATTATTCAATTCCCTTCATTGGTGATATGTCTACCTAGTCCGGGAATTAAATAATGGAAAAAAGACTCCAGGACCCTGCGCCAGTAAGTCACAGATGATTGAACAACACATGTTTCGGCTCGGCAGAGCCTTTCTCAAATCTGGGGTATTATTCAAAACAGAATTAAGAACTTGCGGTAAAAATGTACCAATCTTTTCACTCAGAGTTAGTAGTATTCAACACGTGTTTCGGCTCGGCAGAGCCTTTCTCAAATCTGGGCTTTTATTCAAGACTGAATTAACTACTTGCGGTAAAAATGTACTATTCACAAAACATAAGGTATATACCACATTGACCATGATAGCATCCTCAATGCCCAAAGTTTTGAACCATTAAGAAACAATATTTGTAACATTCGAAATCATATAGTTGTTATCAATCAGCATATCATACATTTGCAAGTATAGTGACAGAAAATAAGGGTTGGAATTGGGGAGGATTAAATGGGAAATGAGAAGATGCATTCATAGTCAATTCATCATATGGGGAGAGAGAAAGTGGGAAGGCAAGATAAAACAAGAGAAAAACAAGAAAAAGAAATATCCCGTTAGCAAGTATTCACACCATCTTGTCAGTACTAATCATCATGTAAATTATTACTAATAAGGTACTGGGTGACTTACCCAATAAGAAATTGCGTCTTTTCACTCATTGAGTTAGTAGTATTCCTTTGAAAGGGATTAATCCCACGATTACTTCCTGTAAATGACACATTGACAATTGCCCCCATTATTGCCTGTGCTGCCCTTCAATATTAAGTTTGCTTGCATTATCAGCTTGCTGTATTCCCCAATTAATTGTACTTAATGCCAACCTGTATTGTACATACATAAAACATGTTGATTCTATGTAATCCCTCTTTAATGTTCCCCATTATATGCATACATGTTTGTACTATTACCTCAGAATTAGTATCTGGGTTCAATAGTATCTCAATAAGGGCCATATTGATTGTCACAATGTATTTCCCCAAAGTGACTTTTGTCATGTTATTCCATCTCAATCTGTTGGTGGTGGTTCCTTCACAGGCAATTTCTTTAATTATTTATTACCTCTCCACGGAGAGCTGCGAGCAGGTGCAGTCTGGAAGAAAGTTCTCTTTCCTTCTAGCTGTGTGAAGCTAATCTTCTTTTGCCTTTCTTTGAAGGCGGAGGGTTTAAAAACCCATTTCGGCCGCGGAGAGCTCTGGGGAAGTGCAGTCTGGCAGAAAGTTCTCTTTCCTTCTAGCTGTATGAAGCTAGTCTTTTGTTGCCTTTCATTGAAGGCAGAGGGTTTAAAAAATCATTTTGGCCGTGGAGCGTCCTTGGAGAGCTGCGAGGAGGTGCAGTCTGGCAGTACAGCTGTCGGGCAGGATGGCAGCCTCGCCCCCTGAGACCAACTTCAAAGAAAGGTTCACCAAATGGGGTGAGAAGGTGACCGTGAGAGAAAACATGAAGCAGTGGCCTACACTAGAAGATAATTTGATTACCCTAGAGGAAGCGGGCCACCTCTTGAGAAGCGGCCGCTACACAACAAAAGACCCTCCTGAAAGAACGGACTGTAAAACCCCTCACACTCATCCAAACTCACATTTGCCTTTTCCTTCTTCGTGTCCTTAGAACCCAGTCAGTGAACTTAGCAAAAGATCCGACCTTCTGTTATCTCCGGCCACTAATTTAAAATGGACCACTGACTCTCTGGAGGCCAAGCGCCCCCCCCCACCCAATCCTCTCTTTGAGGTCCCCCCACAAGCACAACCTACCTCGAGGCGGTAGCCCTAAGCACGGCTCGACTTGCTTCTTAAGACGTCTGGTCTCTACCTCCTTTGACCGCGAATGGCGCCGAAGAACAGCCTCTCCCCAACAACGAAGCTCGACCAATCGGAGGCTCTAAGGACCGTCGAGGGGGCGGATGCAAACGCCAAAGTGGGAGAGTGCTGCTGGCCGCCCCCAGTTTGCCGACTCTGTGAGCCCGAGAAGGAACCGCCAATCTCCACCTCGGTGGAAAAAAAAAGGGAAGTGTATACTGATGGGAGAAGACACCAACCAACAGTATTCAGACCTGTTACTCACACCCGTAACAGGAAACACCGAAGCCACTGAAGCAGAGCGCTGCTGCCCGTCCCCTGTCAGCAGGCTCGGTGAGCACTTAAAGGAAATCTCATGCCCGTCCATGGAGGAGAAATAAGGAGAGAGCATACCGAAAGGAAAGGACATCAGCCAACAGCGCTTAGACCTGTTGACACCCCCGTTACAGGAAACACCAAAGCCACTGTAAAACCCCTCACTGAGCAACACTTGAACTCATCTAAATTCAATAAAGAGAAAGCGCCCAAGCTGCTTCCAAATTCAAATGAGACATTTAAGGAGAACGAAATGGAACATCCCTTACACAGTCTTCTCCCAACACTTGAAACTGAGGTCCACCCAGTAACAGCAAGGGTTGAATTATCGAGCCCGCATTTAAACTTAACAGACTTCAGAGATAACATACAACTTAACACAACCATAACCAATTCCGACGAACCCGCGACCCATAAACAGACAACCTCAACAAACTGAGAGAACATAACTGGGTAAAAGTCCAGACTAATTTTGTCACTGGCAAGCATGAAGGCGAGTCCATTTCGAGTGAGTCGAAGAGCACACGGAATCACTCACTCTCTGGGCTAAAAAGTGAAAGAAACATCTCAGAGTCAAGACTGTACAAAACTCTTGAAATTCAAAGTCCACAAAGTCTCAGATGGACAAAAACCATCACAATTTGCCCACCAACACCAAACCAAAGGTGGCCACGAAGTCCCGATCTAGGAAACCTGGCTCAACCTTACTCCTTACAAACAATCCAATTGGTAAGTTTTTCAACAAACTGGGCAAAATGTCATCGACAAACCGATTAGAATGATCAGATGCTGAACTACTCGAGGGGATTCCATCTTCACCCCGAGAGAAAGCCTTCAAGCAAACAGTTACAGAACGTACAATCACAAGTGGCCTACCACTTTCTCAAGCACAATGGCATTTTGGAAAACCCAAGATTTCCGCCACCAATGGCGAGATCCTTCATTCCAAAGCCCTCGTGATGTGACGGGATCCCCCAAGAAACTAAATCAACAGATTCTAAAGGGGCCGCACACTCAAGACATCACACCAAAGGTTAAATCCTCCCACATAGTGGGTCGTAAAGAAGCTGTATTGGCAGAAGTCATCCTAAACCACAAAGACGACACAATCACAAAAGAAAGAGAGGCGTACTCCGCCCGAACGGACATTACAACAATTCAGGGAAGACTCACCTGTGGATATATCTCGATCGTCTCTTTCCACTCCAACAAAAGGAAATCTGGAAAGAGAATTCCCCAAAGCAACTGAAAGAAATCCACCAGGAAAAAAATTGACCTCTTCGCCATAATGTCGGCGTAGACCATAGCCCTGGCACCCTTCGGAAAGTTATATGAATCACTCAATGAAACATTAAAGGATCATACATCCAGGTTAGCCTCCATAAATTCTAAGTTGATTCATTTGGAAGGCTACATAATGGCTGTAGAAGCCTGGAAGGAGAACACTAGAGAACAAGGCACAATGACAGAGAAACCACAAACACCTACAGATTTGCTGGATCAACAGAGACAAGAGGTCTTCCAGTTTAAACAAAAAAAACCCTCATCTCCGGCACTCAAACCCACCAATGTTCCAACTTAGACAGAACTAAAGAGAAAGACCAAGTTGTCAAGGCACTCTAATCCAAGGCGCAGGAGCAATGCAGTTCCAACCACCCCCACTATGGTCGTGGCGCCTGCAAGTCAGAGCTTACACAGGCAGCCAAAACCAGAGCAGGGAAGGAGGGTTAGAGTATCGTTAGTTGGATAGGTTGAGGGAAGTTAGGGAAACCGGATTGAGGGTGAGGTAGAAGTTGTGGGTAGGAAAGGGGGTTTTTAGGGAAGGGTTGACTCTTGCACACTTTTGATGTACTTGGTACCAAGTAGCTATTTGCACATCAATACCACATTGCTAGGAAATGGCCCCCTCTGGGGTTGCCCCTAAGTCTTAACCCATGCACATGACTCAGTCCAAAAAATAAGCAAACATTATTTTCCAGCATGTAAGACTTAGCTCTGGATTTCAGTGTCCTGTCCGTAGCAGGGCCATCAGGTTCTGTGGCAGGTCCGTAGTGTTCAACAGCCGGTCCAAGCTAGAAAAAAGGATACGCGTTAACACTGTCCTCTAAGATCAGTTGACATTCACATTCATATCCCATTTACATGCATACTATACACAAGGTCCCTCTGAGCCCATCTGTGCACAATATCATGCGTAGGTGTCTGTGTCAACTCAAAACTAGGTTGCACAGCTTTTTTCAGGGTGGTTTTATCTGACTCCTGATGCGTAATTGTCAGCACCAGATTCCCACATGTGGTCTTTCTTCAGACCGTTGCGGGTGATTCCCACGTGTGTTTTCGCCTTGCGTACGCCTTGGTTGCAGGTCCCAGGAGACGAGAACACACAGAAGTTTGATGCGGACATTTCCGCACTCTTATTATTGCCCAAAGAAATGCAAGCGCAATATGGCGGCGGGCGACAAACACGCCCACTTATCTCTATAGTTGACGCAGGGGCTTTGGGGAGCCTAGCGATGGCCCCCCTGCATTTGTTCGCCCGATCTGTCAGGAAAATAGTAGGAATGGACTTATCTTGTGTAAGCGAGGGGCCGGGCTGATGCTCCGGTGGGACTGGGCCCCTCGTGAGTGATGTAGGTGGAGCTGCGGTCCGCACATCCTCCTTCCATGAAGTGTCAGCGCAAGCCCCGTGCCTCGAGTCTTGCACATGCGTGGTGAAGTGCCCGCCCGGCCTGGCTCCTGATTGGTCCACGGTGGCCCAGGGCATACTGGGTATTGTAGTTAGGCGGCGGCTTTACCTGGGAACTGTAGTTTGTAAGAGCTGCTTTCCTAAATAAGGGACAAAGCAGTCTCTTATATGGCTGCAATCTTTTAGGTGCAATTCTTACATCCTGCCCAGGCATTACAATACCAACTACGCCCCTCCGTGTCCCTTGTCTTGGTTTGTTCTTGGCCTTAGCCCTGACACAAGCAGTGGTGATCGAGGACTCTAACACGAGAGATGCTCTAGTGAATCTCCAACAAAGGAACGTGGAGAAACCACAAGAGAAGAAAATTACCAACTTGAAGGAAAAACCATCGAGAGAAGTCATGACTATACAAAGCACAAGCAAAGAGGAGCACCAAGAATCCTATGGCCCAAAGACGAGCCAATGTAAGCCCTCGAATTCAACTCAAAACCTAGATGGAAAAAACGGTCACAAAGACAACAGACTGGAGCAGAACAAACAAAACTCTAAGCAGAACCATGGTGGTACAAGTAGACAGGGTCCGACTCGGACAAGAAATAGGCCTGGACACCAAAAAAAAAGTGTCCCACCCCTCGCCTCAAAAAAGTGTCCCACCCCTCGCCTCAAAAAAGTGGCCCACCCCTTGCCTCAAAAAAAGTGGCCCTCAAAACCATCATCCGTGAATCACGTCAATTCACCACTTTAAAGAAAATCCTACATGTTGAGGGTTCATGTGTCTGTTACATTACAACACAACTCATAAAATAACATTACTTTGCATACAGTTCTGTGACAGGGTCCGTCCACAGCTCCGAGGCACAGGAGTGGCATGAACATACCACCCCCACTGTGGTTTTGGGACCTGCTGCAAGTCAATGCTTATACAGGGCTCCGCAACCCCAGCAGGGAAGGAGGGTTAGGGTGACGATGGTTGGAGGGGAGGGGGGTAGGGAAACTGGAATGAGGTTTAGGGAGAGGTCAGAAAATGCTACGTATGGAGGGTTCATGTGTCTGTTACATTACAACACAACTCATAAAATAACATTACTTTGCATACAGTTCTGTGACAGGGTCCGTCCACAGCTCTGAGGCGCAGGAGTGGCATGAACCAACCACCCCCACTGTGGTTTTGGGACCTGCTGCAAGTCAATGCTTATACAGGGCTCCGCAACCCCAGCAGGGAAGGAGGGTTAGGGTAGGGTGACAATGGTTGGATAGGACGGGGGGGTAGGGAATCCGGAATGAGGTTTAGGGAGAGGTTATGGTAGGTTGGTTAAACCCCAGCCCTCCTCCTTCCTCCTAATTAAGCGGCTAACTGGGAGACCCAGACAATCTCAGTGGCTGCCTACTTCTATAACTGAGGGCCTCATTACACGGATGGCGGTAAGGGTTTACCGGTACCAGTATTTCACCGATACCGGTAAATCCTTACCGCCTTACTACGAGGTCCCTTTGCGGGTTGGGGATTTTAACGCCTGCTTTTTGCAGGCGTTAAAAACCAACCCGCAAAGGGACCAGTGGAGCTAATTACGGTACCGCAATTTGCGGTACCGGAATTAGCTCCTTCCCCATTCCCTTAGAGCCCTATGGGGCAAAAATGGGAATGGGGAAGGGCAATGGTGGAAGGGGGAATTACTGCCCCGCCAACCTTGGAATAGGGTGGTAATTCCCCTTTCCACCAAGGCGGTGCCGGTATTTTACCGGCATGAACCATGGCGCTAATAGCGTCATGGTTCACCGCCATCCGTATAATGAGGCCCTCACTCTCCTAACTTTCTATTCTTGGCCAATTTGTTGGAAGACAGGTGCATACACTACACAGCTTGTTTGTTTACCAGACTTCCGAGGATCACTGCTTGCATTCATTCCTTGGCTTCATCTACCCCCCACTCTCGGCCACTTCCTTTCATCCTGACATACCATGGCATCTGCCCTAACACCTTCAGGCCTTTCTCGATTTGCTAGAACCCCCACTGCCGACCCCCACCATCCCTTTAAATCGACTTCTTTCCCTCCACATTGGTCCCTATTTTGCAGGGCCTTTTGGCTTGCCAGCAATGACATCACACTACACCCCTTTTAGGCTCATAAAAAGTAGTCGACCCTGTGTCTTCCCATTACACAATAACTTACCAATACTGGACCAGTTTGAGAACTGTCTGCTGTATAGGTCTAGGGAAAAGGAACTTTGCATTACTCCTGCTTGTGCTGGACCCGTGTGGTTTGTGAAGTAAGCCTGTGCTGCTGCTGTCTATACTATAACAATGTAGAGAAAATAGAAGGTGCTAATGCTGACTTCCGTCATGCCGATTTTCCACATTAAAATGCCCAAAACAATGTTATTGTACTAATCGCAGCATGGAAGAAACTAATTTGAAGAAATGCTGGCATATAAATACACTGCATAATTCAGCAAAGACGAACCTAGGCATGTGGCGCCATATCCTGTAAGAGAATGTACTTTGGCACAAAAGCCTGTACGTATTAACAAGAGGTTATAGCCATGCCTCTGAATTATACATGCATGTGTGACTGCACCTGTGAAGTTGACCATTAACATTTGAAGCTGTTCGATCATACAAAGGTGGTTTGTAGCATATGTGGAAAGATCAGCATATTATCCATTGGTACACATAAGGCTCGACCTATGATGGCGCTGCTTGCATACCTTAGCAGCAGCATGCTGGCGCAAGCAAAGCTAGACGTGGTAACTAACATTTCTTCTTACTGGAATGCAGCAATGCACAGAGGAATGTGAACATCATCCTAGCATAGGTTGGCATGACATCAAAGACTGAAATCACGGAATAGGACCGGGTCCCTGGCATTTATGGTCACATGGGAACGTGAAGTCTTATTACAGGATAAAACGGAGGTTTGTGGCACTAAGAGGGCCCCTTGGGTTAGTCAATGTTGAAAGCCGGATCAACCAAAGACCCCCACCATCAGTATCCAGAGAGGATTAACGAAAAAGGTTAGGGATTCAGCAGCCATTTTCTTCTAGTTCCAATGTTGATAAAGTACCAAAATCAGTAGTGAAAGTGTAGTGTGCAGACTGTAAGCTCGTTAGTTGGCAAACATATGTGCGTTGCAAACTAGCAGGTTAGCTGCCTGCCTATGCCTATAAAAAATGGTGTTTTCACAACAAGCAGCAATCGGAAAAAAATGTATACAAATAAAAAACAGACAAAGAAGATAAAGAAAATCAGAACTTCAACCCCTGTTATTCTGACCGTGGAGTTAAAGTGCCTCCAGCCTCCAACAGAGCTATATTTCTAGCCCAGCGGTCACAACGTCCCATGCGAGTAAGATAGCTAACAGATAGCTAACAAGGTTGCTGTGCCTGCTGCAGAAGTCTATTGCAACATCAAGTACAGAACCTAAAACCTACACAGAAGGACTGTCAATGGAAGACCCACATCCACCCCCTCAAACCTGGAACATATTTTCTCCAATTTGCTGGTTCCTACAGGTTGACATTTTTTTTCCTAGGAGTAAGGCCCGCTTTACTAAACAAAGGGGTTCCCCCCTAGAACGGTTCTGCGTTGTCTGATGAGATGTGGAGCTCCTCTATTGCTTCTTTTTGTGTTCAAGCCACTCCAGGTGTTCAATGTCATCACTGCTGCATCTTGGGGCTGGGGGGGGGGGTGGCTGCTGCTGGTTCAGCAGACAGGTGGCTGGGGTGACCTGACCTTCTGTTGGTCAAGGTCCTGTCAGGAGGCAGAATGTAAAACCCTGTCAGAACACGATCCTGGAAGGCGCCTGCCCAATTAAACCCCCGTTTACAGCCCTTTGAGGAAGAAGAGCACAGCTGAGCTGGCGGGAGACTGCACACACAGGGAACCTTTGCAGCATGCAGCATGTGCGGAAAAATGACACTGGGGCCGTTAATAGACTCGTCTTCCTCGTTGACACTTTGCAACCAGCCACCCTAGGTGTGACCAAGGCGCAACTATTTGAAATTGGGCACCAAGGGTTTAGTGGCAGTAGAAACGTTACTAAGGATCACTTCTCGGCCGAAGACTTGCACACCCCATGCCTAACCCCTCTTCTTTGCAGGCTAGCACTGCCAAAATAAACTCCAGCAGTAGCACCAGAAAATAGCCTTCACACTGAGTCCGCATACGCACTTTTGAAGCCATGCCTGCTCATTTTCCCAAATCCCCAGATGGGGCCTTGAAGGGGCAGTCGAGAGATGTAAAACAATCACTTTTGACTGGCTGATGGGCATAGACCTGGCGCCCTTACCCCCAGGCCCTAAGCAGTGTACCCAGGCCGTGCCATTTTATGGCATTGGTACCTCTGTGATGGTGTCGCCTGTTTAATCACCTTGAGTATTTTGAAAGTGGTGCAGAGGCAGCATCAGCACCCCTGCCAATCAGAGCCCATGGCACTCCACACTGTGGATTGGTGAACACAATGACTGTATAATTTACTTACACATGCATGCTTCTGCTTCTCCTGAGAAGTTACTTGAGCAGACGCCAGACACCCGTGGCTTGAATCGTGACAGCAGCCAGGCTGAAGATGCAGAGCGCTGTGTCATCCGGGGAACCCCTCGGCTCCAGCAGGGGGAACACCCTCGCCCAGAGACCCTCAGTGGCTGTCGGCCGACTTCTCAATCAGGGACGATGAGAAAATCGTCCTTCTCGTCCCCGCCTGCCCGCACTGGAGGGTCCCTTCACCAAGTAGCGTTAACCCTTCGCCGTCCTCCTATCTGGTGATGACCATGGTGGCTTCCCCGGCGCTGTTGGCACCGGAGGGCGTGAATATTGTCCCACAGAAAAGTGTGCACAAAGTGCAGCGTCTCGCCTGGTTTCAGATGGAGCTTGAATTCTGCCAAGTTAAATTTGTCCTCGGGCGGGGTAGATGCCTAGAGCCAGTCTGCCACTCTTCACGGGCGTGATGGCCAGGTAGAGCCCAATGCGGTATAACTGAAGGTAAAAAATGAAGCCCACCCGGCCACCCATCCCCTTCCGCCAGCTATGCCCTACCTACAACGCCAGCTATGCTGTACCTACAAGCATCAAGAAACACTTGTGGCCAAAGCAATGAATTCACAGTCCACGGCAGTAGGCAGTAGCTTGAAGTTGATCATTTAGTGTACCTGCGGCCACAGCTACTGCCATCACGACAAGTGGATTTCACTTTCAGTAATGCATTTTAAAGTGAAGTTTCCTCCCGCTTATGAGGATTGGTTCATGCATCTTCAAACATTAATACAATAGACCTCCAGCCAAAGATCGATGCACTGTTGTTCAGGCAAAATATAGCACGCTGTGCTCGGCCAATTGCCTGCTATGTGCTACAAAATATTTGTAAAATTGTCGGTAGCTTACCACTTTGCTTGCAGTGCAGGGTGGTATGCTTCGCCCAGTTCCTTTCCCAGAAGGAAACTTGCAGTCTGCAGAAGGGGTATACTGTCGCTGTGGCCTGGGCAGTCCAGTCCTCCTGGGCACGTACTGGCGTCTGCCGGGGTGGCCTCGTCCAGTCTGCGCCTCCGATTTGCCTGGTGGAGGACTGTGGTCCGCTCTCTGATTCACTCTGGTTGGGTCCTCCTGGTTTACAGTGGGCTCAGCTGGGCCTGGCTCAGTCCATCTCTCTGGTCTGTGTCATTGCGAATGGCCAAAAATCATGCCCAGCAGCCCTGGTACAGTCAGACTGAGGCCCAACTCCCAGCAAATTGAGTCACGTGGTGTGAGTGACAGTGACTTTGAGGCTCGTGCACACAACCTGGCGGCACAGAGTATATCAGGGCGAATTTTCGGCCCCCGCCCTGTTGTTCCATGGATCGGCGCGGCCCCCCCAGGCACAAATTGCGTTTCAATTTTGCAGGAAGTAACAACTTGTTACTTCCTGCAAAGTTGAAAGCAACTGTAGTGTGAAATGCCAAGTGGCGGGGGTGGGGCCCCAGGCCCAGGCCGCCCAGCCAGCTCGCCTCTCAGCCAAGTCCTGCAGGCAGGCAGTCTGAGTCTCTGCCCTGCCAGTTTCCACGGCCCCCCAGGGTCAGACTCACTCGGTCGGTGTGTTGTAAATTGCTGCTTTGCATTGCTTAATTGTGCAATGCGCAATCAGCACCAGCCAGCCGCCCCACCCCGAGCGATCACCGCACAGCGCCAGCCCCTGCAGTGGCGGCGGGCGGCACACCCGCCGTGGCCACCTTGATCTTCATGTATATGCAGGATGCATGCATCTGCTGATCTGCAGACTGTCTGCATTGCAACATGCATGCATCATAAATTATGATGCATGCATGATGCAGTCATCAAAGCAAGGTAACACCATTTCTGTTACCTTGCTCTTTGATGAATTATTATGGTGCAGTGACTCTGCACTCTGCAGACAGTGTCAGTGCCTGCCTGCTGGCTGCCGGCCCACCCGCAGGCAGCGCCGTGCCCGCCGTGGCACGCACGCCGCACACAAAGAAGTAAAAAAAAAAATATATATTTAAAAAAAATGGCCCAGGGTCGCAACTCGCAGTGGGCAGGGCCGCCCACCCGCTGGCAGCGTCGTGCCTACCACTGCGGCACACACGCCGAACACAAAATAAGTAAATAAAAAAAATAATTACACTAACAAAAAATGGTCCAGGGTGCCTGTGTGCAAAACCGGCCCCCAGGATCCCCAAATTCGTTCGGCCACGGGCCGAACGACCAAAAGGGCCAGTCCAAGCCTGCAAATAGAAACCCTAGTCCATCATCAGATGCAAAGGAGTATGGCGTCAACCCAACTGGACAGACGCATCTCAAAAAACTGACTTCAGCTCCAGCAACCAAGAGTTCCAAATCGCAACACTGTCAGCTGCGAATGGAGAACACTGTTAAACCAAACGAGACAATGACAAAATGTATAACCATTCTAAAAAAAAATCTCCAAACGCTGAGAACTGACTGTTCCAAAGGATTGACGAGCCTCATGAAGAGCTCAGAGACAACACAGTTGGCTTGTCCAACATCAGTGTTTACTCAATAGAAAATTCTGAATCAGAAATCCCACGCCCAACTGCGAAAAAAAAGAAGGTGTCATTCACAGACGACATACAAGGCTCCAGGCGAAATCAACTTGAAGATCAAACAGCACCATCAAAAGAGTACCAAAGAAATACGAATGAAAAAAGCAACGAAAGAAACCAGATCAGTCAAGAATTCCGAACATCCATTTAAAACAGGACACCGAAGGCTGGGCAGTATTGATCACAGAGATCTTCAATAGGTGTCTTGCCACAAGAAATATTTCTGAATCCTGGAAACCGGACAACATAGTCCCAATTTACAAGAAGGGACCAAAGAACGACCCAAAAAACTACAGACCCATAGCTTTACTGGAGGTTATAGGTAAGCTATTTGGGTCGCTGATTTTGGACGAACTTCAGGACTGGCAGAAAGAAGCAAAAACAGCAGACCCGTTCCAATCTGGCTTCGAAAAGAACCTCGGTACATCTATCAACATCATGATTATCAACAGCCGAAAGGCGAGAGTGATGGAAGGACACCCAACAACATTTATAGCTTCCATAGATTTGGTCGTATTATTTGACCGCGTAAACAGAAAAAAAGCTGTGGGACAAATTGGAAAAATCAAGGTGTCCACTTTCGATCTTAGAACCAATTAAAGCACTGTACAGCGATACCTCGATGAGAGTGTGATGAAACGCAGCCGGCCAGCTGTCAAACTCAATAAAGACAGCAAGAGGGGTTAAACAGGGCTGCCTTCTGGCCCCAGCACTGCACAAAGCTTACATGGCCGACATTGTGGACTCCGAAATTGACATCTGCTCCTTTCCGCCCACAATAGTGGAGTCTAAGGTCACAAGGCTCCTCTACGCGGATGACATAATCCTTTTAAATCAAACAACTGTTGGCCTACAGCGCCAACTACACAGTCTCCCGGCCTACTTAAAGAAAAACGATCTGGACCTTAACACAAACAAAATGAAGATTATGATCAACAAAAAATCAAAAAAACTAAAAAAAAGGCCACATTGGTTCGTAAATTCAGAAAAACTAGAAATGGTGGAAAGCTTTACCTACTTGGGGGTCAAGATCTCCCACAGCAAAATTGTAATCACCATGCAGGAGCATCTTTTTGCAAGGACAAAAACATTTGCAGCCCAAGCTTTGACCTTGGAAAGAAAGTTTTGTAATTCTCACTTCCAGTAATAAACTTTTTCAAAGCAAAAGCAACACCTACAATAATCTCAGGCGCAGAGGCTATGCCTCAACTTCCATCCACACTATGGGTAAAACAAGAGGGCCTATTCTGGCGTAAGGTATTGAAACTTCCAACCTTGACTCCCTTGGCAGTAATCAGACAAGAATTGTGTCTGTTATCAATGAGGTCTGTGGTTGAGAGGAATAGTTTCCTTTGCCTGGTGAAAATCTCAAGAAAACCTCATCCAAAAATTCTAGACATCCTCTACAAGGAAATGACGAGTGAGAAAAACAGAATGATGACTGCTTGGTTTAAAAACCAACTTGAATAGGCAGAAAAATCGGCTGCTCACAATGGGACATCGAACGCATTCCAGAAAAAATCAAAGACAGACTGAAAATCTAGGACTGGATTGAAACACTAGAAAAAGCAAGAGAGTACATATCCTCGGCGCACCTGACATTTAACACGCAAAAGGTGGACGAGGTCAGAGCATACCTGAAGAAATCTCCAGACAAACAACTTCGTACAATTTTCTTAAGAGCATGTCTAAATGTTCTGAAGACGAACTCAATTTTAATTTTCCAGAAACAATCTAAAGACAACGTCTGCCATTACTGTACGAGCACACACAACATCGAGACAGTGCAACATCTCCTTCTACTTCCTCCAGGAACAGAAAAACTTAGATCCATCTACCTCCGACCACACAGACTCAAACACCTGACATCACACGAAGAAGACTGGTGGAACCAAATCTTGAGCTAGGACTCTACGTCCCTGACCACAGCAACAGCTACATTCCTTCGGAGTCTGGACCTAGACGGAAAGGCCAAATATTTAGTCCCCCACAAAGGAAACAAAGAAGAGTAAAAAGAGAGACAAAACCATGACATAACCACTACACTTACTGTGGTCTCATTTGTAAAAATTGTCAATCACAATTAAACACAAAAAAACAAAAATTACCTCTCCACCTAGTGCCCCGCCATTTTAAGGCTAAATCGGTCACTATATAGGTCATCCCTTATTTGAAAATCATTCACTAGTCCCCATATGTTGGCAGAGACCATGAAATAATCTATGGTTGACTTCCTCTCTCGCACCACGGACATCCGCCTTAAAACTACAATTTTTTTGATCTAAGTCCTCTTCCATCAGCCAGTGCAAACATCGAAGCCCCGCACCACACATCCTCGTATCCATCATTTATGGCAGAGGGACACCCAGTATCCTATCTTCATCCGGGTCATACAGACCTTCAGCCGTGCCATTATCCTATTTTAGGTTCAGGTCACCTCCACACACGAACATTACATCTTTATCCCTGGTTTGATTTTGTAAACTGTCAATCACCTCTTTCAGGGCTTCAATTGGACACAGGCCATCTTTTTCAGAGAGGCTATTAGAAAAATGTTAATACAATATACTCTGAGGCCTTCTAGAGGTATACATTTGAGAACTTGAATCTGTATTTCCCTTTCCACTTGTACTTCTTTGATCTCACAGGCGAGAGGGCACTTGACCAAAATTTCAAGGATTCCATAATACCCCCCTCATTGGCACTTTTTTGCCTTTATATGGTAGATCAAATATCCATCAAATACATGTCCTCTTCTTCCCATGTCTCTTGTAAGAGGATAATCGCAGACCCATTCCGTTTCTCATTTATAACATAATCAGATAATTTTCCCTTGGAGCCCGCTATATTCCGTGACATTATTGACACTGGTTCCCCATGAACAGTCAAATTCGCACACTCTAACTGACAGTCCAGTGTAGATTATAATACAGGACACCCTGACATTTTTGATTCCAGTTTAATTTGCTCACCCTCCTGGGATTTTTGGGGCACACCTTGAGTGTCATGTTCGACCATTGAAGGGGTGTTTATTCGTGGTCAATCCAATGTTCAATGCTTGATAAGGCATCAAATCTATTCGATACAGAAATATTATTTTTGACCACTTGCTCTTTTGAAACCTATCTTTTTGTAGTTTGCAACTCACTGGCTATATCCAATGAATTCCTATTTATTATTTATTGGCCTAGGTTTTTGCCACTTGGGGAACCAGGGTCCTGTCACGATAAAAATATGCCTGGGGAACCATCCTGTATGAGGAGCTTCCTAAGGCATATATGAGGTTAGAGCCTAATATATAGGATGCCACTTGTGGGGAATCAAAGGAGACAATAATTCAGTCACCTTTGATCGATTTGTTTGTGCCTTGAACCCACCCCACCATTCTGGCCATTAATATGGATCCTGGATTAATTTGTGGCTCATCATCCTTTCATACATGTTTATAATGGGAAGCTGGCCAAAATGTTAGCAGTTCAACTCCCCACTACTTCAACTGCCTTAACACAGCAATGATTTCCAGCAAGCAACTCTTACAATGTTTATAAGACACATATAGCAACAAACAATCTGGCAGTATTCAAAGCCAAAGTTTTGGGTTGGCATAAACCAAAAGCTCTCGGCCTCATTACGAGGCTGGTGGCCACGGAATGAACGGTGTCTGAAAGGTACGGGCACCGTTCATTCCGGGCTGCCACATTACGAGTTTGCTCGCGGGTTGCGGTATGCACGTTTGGGCCAGACCAGACATGCATACCGCCACCCGCGTGCAGACCAGGATGCTAACAACAAACCCGTCATTAACGGGTCCATTGTTAGCATCCTCCCCATTCCCATTGATCCCTATGGTGACTCAAATGGGAAGGGGGATGTACCGGGTCCGGGTCCCGAAAAAAGGGTATTACTGGGCCTGAAAAAGTCAGAATGGCCCGGTAATTCAATTTTTTCAGGACCCGGACACGAGTTTGGAGGCAGCCATGCCACTAAGAACAGCATGGCTACCTCCAAACTCGTAATGAGGCCCACTGACCTTTGGTTTTGTCCTTAGCGACAATGGCAGTAACATTGTATGAGCAATAGTGAATGTGAACTATCACAATGTACAATGTGTTCCCCACATTTTGAACCTCATAGTACTGAATTGTGAAGGATTGCCATCAGGGTTTAAAGGCCCTGGCTTTTTTATTTGTAAATAAATGCAACATTACACCAGTAATTCTCTCTCAGAAAGGGTGGTCTGCTGACTAGAACCCCCCCCTTTACAAACCTCCATGGAAAAAGCATAAAACACACCTGTGCCAGCTGCATCAGTATGCTGATCTGCAGCCCCTGCTCTCCCGTGAAACAGAGCAGGCTTGGGCTACAGGTGCGCACTTGACAGCTATAGTGACAGTGGGAGTCATTACAGCACAAGGGCTGCATTTAATATGTGCACCCCTGTTACCAATGCCCATAATTCTGAATGTACTCTTCTGTGGGCACATTACACTTTAAATATAAGCCATACCTGAATTATTTCTCACAATTATTGCAGCCACATTAAATTGATATCACACGTGTGTCAGCCATATGAGTCCAGCCCAGCTGTGGAAAGGTTATTTGTATTCCCCCCAGCAAGGTTGTCCTTGATGATGTCAGCAAGATTCTAGCCTTGGGGGATTGCTCTCTTTGTTACTTTGTGAGGGAAAGAGACAGACACTCCCAAGGAAGTGGCCCAGGGAACAGGAATCAAAGGTCACACGCATTCACTAAAGGTGTAATCTTGCACCAGGGTTTTGCATTCCAAAAGCGTCTTTGATTCAATTGAGATGGGAAAGGGCAGGGTTATTATAGACAGAGTTAGGTCCTTAGATGGATGGAAGATACTCGTTTCTCTTTTCCTCTATCTTTCCTTTCTGCCCTCCCCCACTTCATATAGTGCAAGGCACTTCGGATGTGATGTGAGGAGGCAAAGTCCTATTGATCCAAGAACAGAGATTGAAACCATAAAACAGGCTAGCTTTATTCCAATCACCTGTTGGATTTTGCTTTTAAAGGAAGGGGTCACCACACTCCTTCTCAGAGTCACTTTGGAACAAACACGCAAAGAAGAATTTGTTAGAACTCTGTTGGGAGAGACTCTTATACATCAGCCTCCCTTGCATTGGGAACCCAAAACAAGGACTAAGCTTGTCCCTGAAATTCCTGAGAGGGTCTCACAGCACCTGAGAGCCAAGAAAGACAGTATTCCTGAATTTCCCACTGTTGAACCAGAACAAACGTTGATTTGAGCATGTTCAACTGCATCCAGCCATCAGCACATCCGGATCTGCCTTTAGCACTCACCTGCTCTTCAAATTGCAGATCTGCACTTTCTAACCTGTTCATCACTGCATGTGCTATTTCATCATGTTGCTGCCTCAGCTCCAACTACAAGCTTTGTTGCACCTTCCACCTTAAAATTGCCATTCCCCTGCCAGCATCTTTGCTGCTCTTTCTTAATTTCCAGTCAAACCAACGCTGGTGGATCATCGAGCCCTGACCATTGGATGCTGCATCGAACCGCTTGAACCAACTGCACATCCAGTTTCCATCATCTTCACTGTCACATCGACCGTTGAACCAACCCTGGTGGCCCTCATGATCTGCTCTTCTTTAAACATCCCGTTGGAACCGCAATGAGCTTATGTTTGACCCATGTTCGACACTATACCCCGTTTAGACCACCACCACCACTGCACTTCAACTGCATCAAATCTCATGAAAAGCCCCACAAGCCAGATTTGATGTAGTCGAACCACCAAGAAGGTACTAATGGCCCAATAGCTGCCCTCTTTTCTTGCAAATGGTGTGTTTAATCAAAGTTTATATATTTTTGATAGAACCGTGATTGGGCATTCCCTTTATTTTGGACTGCTATACTTTGCTGTTTTGGTTGCGACTGAATCACATTCACACCCATCGTGAGAGTATACCCTTCCATTCGACCACGTTACGAATAAAAGCAAAGGGGGTACATCTTTTAACTGTGTCTATTTTACCTTTATGATTGGATCACTGTTGAAGTGTATATGTGTGTGGGATGAGTAGGTGTTTTATTCTTTACTCACACCTATACTGCTGAAGAACAAAAGCCATGTCATGCTCAGCCTTATACTGAAGGTTTACACCCAATGAAATTCAACCTATACATTATGCAAAGATTTTTAGACCAGCACACATCGTTTAATGAATATGTGATGCAACACAAAGGTGTTGCAAGGCCATCCGTGATTTTGGCTGCTAAGCAACATGGACCTGAAAACAGCTCATCAAGAGTCAAGTGACATTTGGGTATGTTAATCAAGCTGACAGCAATGAAACACGATTATCAATGATGTGACCTCTGTGGTCTATATGCCAAAACTTCAGATCAAGTCAATACGGCAGAGAATTAAGGAATGAGAGGATGTTTATGCTCTGGGTCTCTCCAAAGGCATACACCATTGGCTAGAAACAGAGGCCCAGATCAACATAGATATACTTAGCTGCAAGGAATTAGTCTATGTACATATATTCTGTACATTCAACAGCAAAGCAATATTGGAACCTTTTGTCTATTTTGTATATGATTTATTTTTGAATGCACACAGCACTTTGGCACAAGGTTAGAATTCTGTGTAATGTCCTCATTGACATTTTGCAGACATGGACATTTATCTCAAAAATGGTAAATGTAGCTGTTAAGTGCAACAGAGGAGCTAGTAAACACCAGCCAATTCAAGTCCTTCTGTGGTGTGCCGTCACCATGCGTGCCTGCACCAGCATGCTACTTGTCGTGTCCCTGTCAGCTCCGGCCAGATGAAGACCAAACTATCGTAAGTGTCGTGTATGTGTATTTCTGAATGAATTTGTATGTATGTATTTGAATGCATGTATTTGAAATGTATGTATATGAAATGTATGTATTTGAAATATATGTATTTGAACATGCACATACTTGCATTTCATTTTGAAATGTATGGGCCTCATTACAAGTGTGCCGGTCCAGTAACAACGGTGCTGGTAAGCCTACCAGCACTGCTGTTACCGGACTGGCACATTACGGGTCTGCCTGCCAGAGTTGCTGTGCCCGGCAGGTCCGATCCTATGGGACTCTATGGGAATGGGGATTAACAGAATTACCGGCGCCTGACTTCCCAGCTGCTCGGGTTGTAATACCCCAGTGTTACCGGAAAGTCAGGCACTGTATCACCGGCAGGGTTACCACCAGACCCATAATGAGGCCCTATTTATTTGTATGTTTGCATGCATGTGTGTATGGATGTAATGCATTGTGTGTGTTTGTATGCAAGTGCATGCAGAACTAGTTGAGTGCGTAGCTGTGTGTGTGTTTGCGCGTATGCGTATTGTGAAGGGTCATGAATGAAACTCCGAAACAAGGTGTTCATGTTTTTGGTTAAAGAATTTTATTGACAACAAAAGGGTTGGGAAAAGGCCTCTCTGACCCTGCTCTGAGTAGAATTTCCCTACCTAAAACCAAAAACCAAGGATCTTTCTGTGTCAGGATGTCAAACCGTCCTTGTGTCTAAAATGTCTATTCTGATCCTCAAACTATAAACTAAACTATAACGTGAAAAGGGAAATGTCTTTAACCCTAACGCAGCTGTATTCAAACTGTGGTGCACGACCCCGCAGGGGGCCGCAAGTACATCCCTGGGGGGCTGTGAGAGGCCAGCATGAAATGTAAATTAAAAAAAATAATAAATAAAAACCCTTTTTTTTCCTTTTTTTTTAGATTGGAAGAAATAGGCAGGGGTGACTCACATGGTCGGTCTGAAGCATGAAACTGTCTCAGGCACCAATTAAAAAGTGGCCCACAGTTGTAAATGGATATTCATTCCTTTTGTCACAGACTTTTTCAATAGTACCCAAGGGTGTGCTTTGTGTTAAAATGTAAGTAAATTGTGATATTTAAGTAATATGTATTCAGCAACAATGGTCACAATTACTATCTGCATAGTGAAGTA
Source organism: Ambystoma mexicanum (assembly GCF_040938575.1). Lineage (NCBI taxonomy): Eukaryota > Metazoa > Chordata > Amphibia > Caudata > Ambystomatidae > Ambystoma > Ambystoma mexicanum. The sequence continues at coordinate 881,016,388 of NC_090929.1, read as the reverse complement.
ACTCCTCAAACTGGCACACATTGGCCAAAAAGGTGTCCCATTGTGACTCGCCCACACTAGCATTTTACATTTTTGGTACAGGCATTGCCCTATAGGCCAGTCCGAGCCTGGTGGCTCATCCATAATGGCGAGGGGGCCCCTACCCAGTGGCCCCTTCACCCATTATGGAGGAACTAAGGAGACAGCGCAGTGAAACAGTAAGCAATTCTTCAGCTGCTTTTTCCAGCTGAGGGACTGAGGGAGTGCTCCTGGGCTGGCTGAACTGTCAAAGGGAAACACTATTTCCCTTTGACAGTTCAGTTCAGTTCCCCAGCCACACATGCTCACTGAGTCATGCAAGGCTAGGGCATTTTGCTTCACCAGCATTGCATAGCTCATTGGAAATGCTGGTTGGGGCACTGCATGTCTGTATGTGCGAGGGGGAGCACCTTCGCCTCCCCGCACAAATGGAGAGAGCAGCCTGGAGAAGGGTGTTTCAGCACCCCCATGCAGTCCAATGCAGAAGGTATGTTTATGTTCATTTTTTTATTTAAACTTTTGAATGGATGCATGTATGCTTGTGTTATGAGTGAGTGTATGGTGATGGGTGCTCGTGTGAATGATAGAGTGATTGCTGTATGAATGTGTGTGTGTTAGTTTGTTTTGGTCCGTTGAGCTGATTTTGGCAAGTGCTGGATAGAGGGGGAAACATTTTGTGGCTAGACTGACATTTTAGGGTAGCCTCTCTAGCCCTTTCTTACTGTGGCATAAAGTGTCTTTACTTGGCATCTATGATAAACAAAGGTTGATATTTGTTATTACTTGGCTAGACTGGAATTTTGGTACAACCAGTCTAGCATTTCTTGCTGTGGCATGGCATTTTCTTCTGGCCATCTATGATAACGTAAGCATGATATGTGTTGTTACGTGTCTAGACTGGACTACATTGTGGTGCCAGTCTGGACATGTTTTCTTATTGTGGAATAGAAGAAGGATGAGTATAGGTGCACACCTCTAGTTCAATAAAGATTATTAGGTAATTTGAAGTTATATTCAAATCATTTTAGGTGCTGGGGAGGAACTGGAGTCATGGCACAAAACCCCGACACTTAAAACGAAAAAAGAAAATATACTTTCCTCTTCTTCATATGGCCCAAATTGGATTCTTAACACAAAAAGAAAACATTCATTCAGTTGCTTGTAAAAAACAAAAACTATTATTCAATTTCAGTGAATTATACAGTTACATAATGTACATATGTAATTCTCCATGACTTTTGATAATGCTGAATCTCCTCGTTAACCGAAATTCAAAATTACATAACTTGTTCTTATATAGTAATTAGGCTAGTATAATGTTGTTCATGAAAACATGAACATTGGCTGGGTACTCATCATTCTATTGGACTGGCAACATAGTCATTCAATTGCTGTTAACAGGGTCACCGGTTATAAGTAACCATGGGTTGTGATAGAAACATGAATATTGAATAGAGTAATAAATAATAAAAAAGAAATATATAATTATCAGTGTAGATTACTGATTCCAATCTCAAGCATACAAAGTGTTAAGAGGGGATAACTATTGTCGATATTCAGAAAGCAGCGCACAACGCGCTATGTCTGAAAATAAATAAAAAGAAGGGGAAAAAAGGTCTGTATAAAACGAAAAACTAATTAGCAAATCTATTTAACTGCAAACTAAACAAATAGATGTACCAAAAAATGAAAATTAATTGCAGCGTGATGAAATAAAGATGAACGGTGAAAGGGTCACAGTATAACTCAATATCGTGCCAGCGAATGGTGGCAGCATTCAGAAGTCCAACCTATGTATATGGGTTAGGAAATAGATCAAGAGGTCAGTGAATGAAACTGGCACAGACAGTTCTGGTAAGTAAATAAGAAGTTGCTATAACAAGTACCTCAATGGTGTGTCTAGCTCAGTAGACAGGTGGAGGAATATCAGTTCAGCAGTATTGCTGTAGAGACAAGTCCAGGTCACAGTGAGCGCGGCAGTAAGCGTGCAAAGGCGCCTGCAGAGTAAGGGTATGTGGTTTAAAAAGTGAAATGTCCTAGAGACTGATACGTGTCTAGCATAAATGAAGATGTGGAGACGCTTACCTAGAGTGCAGGAAAGAACAATCTGTACGGGATCTATTTTCGGAGCTGAATCGGATTCACAGTTCCGCGTCCTTCCATAGCAGCCATGGAAACGCCATGCGCCATGGAGGATCATGGGTGATGTCAGTAAAGAAAGGACTAAGATTACTGTAAAGTCAGTAAAGAAAGGACTAAGATTACTGGATAAAGGTACAGCCATCTTAAAATAGTCAAAGAAGAATGGAGCTATACTCACTAAAGAGTAATAAGGCGGAAAGCTAGCAAAGATAAATTACTGTATAGACCGGATAGTCATAAAAGGAAGTCAGAATGAAAAAAGAAATGGTCATCCAAAATGTTAAACAAGTAATATAAGACTAATAAAAATATACCCCGTACCGTAAGAAGAGGTGGTGGGGGAGATAGGAAAATGATAGGTCTAATGGGAAGTAAGTACATCTATCTCAAAAAACGAAAGTCAGGAAACCCCAACATATGTGGAGAGAGCAACATATTTAATATGCAAATGTATAACAGTGTTGTCAAGCCGTCAGAACGGTGAGTAGTCAAGCCAATCATGAATCAAAGTTGTGGCTGATTCAAAGTTCAATTTAGAGAAGTTAAAGCACAATGCATCATAATATGTACCTAGTTTCTGCAGCATATGTAACCTTTGTTGGACATAGTCCAGCAGTACTCAGTTAAGTATCTACATAAATTCAAACATACAGTGTGTCAATATGAAACAGTAAAAAATACTATATAACCCAATTACATAGTAACTTATAGACATAACTAGACACATTCGGTTCTAATCCCCAATATTACAGGTCTGTCACTAGTGTTACATTGCTTCTAGGTAATAGGAAGCAATTTAAGGTAAAGTCCTCGTTCAAACCCCAAGGCTGCAAGGAGCCAATTTTATCGATCCAGTATGCCTCTCTTTGTAGTAGGAGGGACTGGTAATCTCCTCCTCTTGTGGGTCGTTTGACGATTTCAAGAATCTGGAATTTCAATTGTGCAATAGATGGCTTTTGTAAATTAAAGTGGTGAGCCACTGGTGAGTACTGGTTATTGCATCTAATATTCGACTTATGTTCTGTCAATCTCAGTTTGATCGGTCGTGTAGTCTGGCCTACATAGACTTTTCCACAAGGGCATTTTAATGGTAGATCACTCCAGATGAAAGGCAGGTGGAGTAATGTCTAAAATTGATCTTTTGTCCATTTCTCGGATGAGTCACTATATCACCTTTAATCACGTTGTTGCAGTGTGTGCATCCCAAGCAGGGGAAGGTTCCCAACTTTTTAGTAGTTAAGAATTGTTGATTATCCTTGGGGATTTTTTCTGCTTTCAAAAGCTTATCTCTGATGTTCTTTCCTCTTTTAAAACACATCATCAGTGGAGTAGAAATTAATCTTTGCAAAGTGTGATCGTTGTGTAATATATTCCAATGTTTTTTTATGCATCTTGAGATCTGAAAGCTTTGTCTGGAGAATTTGGATATAAACAACCATGGAATGTCTTTCACATTTGATTTAGTTCTTAGTAGGTCAGTACGTGTAATTTCTGAGGCTCTGTTTTTGGCTTCTTCTAGGATCTCTGGGGGATATCCCCTATTTTGAAATTTGCTGACAAGGTTTGTACATTCTTTGTCCAGGTCTTCTGGATCCGAGATAATTCTTTTAAGTCTCAAGATTTGACTATATGGTAGACTATGAAGCATAGCTCTTGGATGGAAGCTTGAATAGTGCAACAAATTATTGGCATCAGTTGGTTTATGGGATATAGATGTAGCAATTTTATTGTTAATGATGTTCAAATTTACGTCCAAAAAGTGTAAATAAGGGTTACCAATTTCAATGGTAAACTTGATTCTTGGATGCACAAGGTTGATGTATTCAAAAAACCTTTTTAGTTCTTCCTGTGTGCCACACCAGATACAAAAAATATCGTCAATAAACCTCTTCCATGTTACCATGTAGGGTGACCAGATTGGGTGTTCCAATACGTGTTGACTTTCAAACTGAAACATAAAAGTATTCGCATAGACGGGTGCCATCGATGAGCCCATCGATGTACCTGAGGTCTGTAAAAAGTATTTGCCCTGGAATCTGAAGTAACTGTTGCAGAGGATCAAGCCAAGTAGTTCTAAGATAAATTGTGGATTCCCTTTGATCTCAGGACTGTTGAGGAGTAACCATTCAACAGAATCCATACCCTCACCGTGGGGGATTGAAGTATATACGCTGCATACATCTAGACTGAAGAGTATACAGTCGGAACTGATGACTGAAAAATCTTTAAGACCGTTCAGGAAATCTGTTGTGTCCTTTAAATAGGTGGACATAGCTTGTATAACTGGTTGTAGTAGTTTGTCAATGTAGATAGCCAGAGGATCAAACACACTCTCGGTTCCAGCTACGATGGGTCTAATTGTGGAATGGCATTTTAAAGGCAAAGCCAACAGGAGGATGTTCTTATGTGGGTATATTGTCATGTATTGACACAGCCAGTGTGGACATGTTTTCTTATAGTATGATTACTGGCATTATGTGCACAACAAGCAGGATTATGATCTTATATTGGAATTCTGGCATATATTGCAAATGTATGGCACAGGTAGTGTGAAAATGTTTTTAAATGCTTTTATAATTGCGTATATTGGGGGCGAAGGCATCATGAAAATGTGTTTGGAAATACTTTTGTTTTCTGGTGGTGACTTGCAAACTGCCAGCAATTTTTTTACAGTTTTACATAGAAAGTGTGCTGTAAAATGAACCATTTTAACACAATATTTTAAAAAATATCAGAGGCAGGGAAACACCCCAAAATGTCATAGGTTGGTTCAGGCTCCCCCGCTTGGTTTGGTCGCTCTGGCATATTTGGTGGAAATATTTATGCCACTACAATAAATAAATCTACCAGCTGCGACTGGTTGTCCTATTTATGCCTGCAATGGTCATTGTAAATCACATGCATCAAGTTGCTGCCACAACCTATCATTGCCAGCAATGGTCACTTTAAATTATATACATGAAGGCTGAAGCGCTTCTTGTATGCAATTTAAAGTGACCATTACTGGAATAGATAGAATGTGGCAGAGGCCTCATGCATGCGATTTACACTGACAATTACTATCATAGATAGGTCGTGGCTGCAGCATTATGAACATGGTATAAAGAGCTGCTGTGTAATGAAGCAAACCTTCTGGGACTAAAAATAATTCAAACAATGTTTTAAAAAACATGGGTCACATCAAGTGCACAGTCCGTGGTGGCACTGCAAATACATGGTTGCCATAGAAATGGAAGGTGGGGCTCTGATCAGAGCCCCTGTTCCATGTCTATGCTGGCTTTGGTAAGTGGCAGCAGGTTAGTGAGATCCATGTTTTCTAAGTGAACATTGTGCCACCCCAAAAAGCAAGGGGAACCGAATGGGGTGGCGATAGTGGAAGAAAGGAAGTAGATGGAGGAACAGCAAGACCCATGCGGCAAGCGAGCATAGGGGTGGGGCTTGCCTGAGGGTGGGAGCACAAACGCTGTTGCTTGTTCTGTTCCCAGGGTTGGACAGTTGGATTTATCTTGGGATTGGAACATCCCGATCGGCTGATTCTCCAGCCGAGGGGACAAATAGTATCATCAAATTGCATGTTAATACATGTAAAGGCTCTGCTTTTCTCAAGAATAATATTCACGACTACGGGCTCACACCCTGGCGCATATTTCATTTGGTTTAATTTTCACTCATTGTTAATGTGAAATCGCATACACATGGGCCTTCATTTTGGAGCAGGTTGCAAGTGTTATTTAATCTTGCATTTCATTGTGAATATAGTATTTTAATTATAAGGTTTTTGCAGTCTAAAATGTGAAAATAGAACAGGACATTTGAGTAAAGTCCTGCTTCTTCCACTCACCCCCCTAGCATCTTTCAGCTCCCTCTTTCTACATGGAACCCTCCTCCTTCACCTCCTAACCCTCCTCTCTCACTTCAGTCCCCCTCCATATGCACTTAACCTCACCAATAATGTAAATTGTTCCCTTTACTGTTTTCTGGTTTGATTCAATGTTATGTATTGCTTGTTCCTCATGTAAAATGCTTTGGCCTAAAGCGTTGTATAAATCTAAATAAATACAAATACAAATAAATAAAGTTACACGTGTCACTGCTTTACCCAGTAGTCATCACCACAAGTTCTAGTCCAGTTCAGAGCCACATGGGCAAAGCATTGTGGGTATCCAAACTAACCAAAATGCAGAACTTGAATCCACTGATGGATAGTGACTGGTGCTGTAGCATGTGCGACTTTGCTCAAATGATTGATTTTAATGTTGCCTTTCAATGGTCAGCTTAATAATTACTTATGCTGCTAACAATGAATTACATAATATTGTCATCTGTTTAAGCTTAACAACATGGAGGCAAGGAAGACACAATGTGCTTTCTTGAACTATTATTACGTTCATGGATCGCCTGCTGGGCTCTCCCTTACATTTTTCATGTCTCCTGTATCTATTATAAATGACAAGCTGTTTTTCATTACTTACTTATTAAAGTCTGTGGCGTAGCCTCGCTTGCTTTTCACACGTCTATATTTCAAATAGGTAAAACATTCCCCACATACCTAGACAAATCTAATACCTCCATGTCTTTTAATGTTTGTGAATATTACAGTTCCTCTATTTCTTTGCATTATTTTTTTTTTTTTAGTTCTTCCCCCCACTGCATGAAACTCGCTGAGTTTCATGTTTTCTGTCCCTTCGTTATCAACATGTGGCAATATGTTTTGCTATACTAACAAATCTGGAATACGCAGTACAATTTACTCAGTTCCACCTAAACAATCTGATTCCAACATTATTTATATTGTTCGAAACAGGCACTGCCCATATGAAGTGCAATACTTAATTCCAAAAACCTGCCATGACTTTGTTTGGAGCTAATAGCTATGTAAGCATTCCTTTAATGTGACATCAGACACATATCCCTTTTCCACTTTTGCATTCTGTCTTGGTTTTATATAGTTTACCTCACAAACAAGGATAGATGTTATGCAGCATGTCATGTCTGACTAAGCTGCTTTCACTGAGACGGGTCCTGAAGACGGGCCCATTAGACTACTTCATTCAGACTGATTCAAGCATGTTGTTTGCTGGTCCTAGAAACACGATCAAGTGTCGACAAAGAGATACATAAGATATGAATTCAGGAAGAAATATTGATTGATTGACTATTAGATCTGTACCCCACACTTCCCTCTACTAACGTCACTCTCACTCTTAATAATATGAGAGATGTGTAGGTTTAATCTATGTTTTGCAATTATGCTTTTTGGTAAACATCAAATTTTGTTTGTTTTTTTATGTCTTTTAGTATGTTTTGTGCAGTATAATAATTAAAACATGCTTTTTTATACTACCATATCTCTCTGTCTAAATTAGTTACGACAGCTCTCTACTCGTGCTTTGTGGGGTGTTTTGCAACCTGTTGGATGTAAAGGTGGGTTGCTGTTTTGTGGAATTCGATTATATATTATTTCTTAATTCTAACCAGGGTGTCGAATAATGTATTCATCACAAGCAATTGTATGAGCCCTAAGGTACGCTCATCAAAGAATTGTTGATTCATTACATAATCCTTTCCCCAAGACATTAGGTAAATTAATTCTTGTTTCCTATCTCCATTTGTCAACAAGTAGTTGCTTTGTCAAATTCACTTGTCTTCATCAAAGTTTTCACTCTTCAGAAAAATATTTGACTTGTTTTTATTATTGTCGGTTGTAATAGTTTCCAAAGAAACTTTTCACACAACTTTAGAAAAAAAGTACATCAATGCACAACTCATAACATTAACACATTTTAGACAAATTGGAAAATATATAAATCATAAAATATGCTACCTTAATGGCCAATTAACATAGAAAGTGCACACACTTTAGAGCTAATATCTTACGAAGACATTTAAAATTGAGGTAGATATGATTTGATCCATAGTTTCAAGTTTTACTGAGATTCAAATCTTACTCTCTTGCCTGATAATATCTGGTTTTGATATTTAGGATAAGTTATGAACATTCATACACAATGTGCTCCCAAGTAATAATCATACTATTCTCTACTAAATCTCCCAAATTACATGCCAGGGTTCTTTTTTTCCACCAGAGTTCATGTCTCTGTTTTTCCACCAGAGTTCATGTCTCTTAACATATCGGAGAATCTGGGGGTGTCCCAAATTGTATAGGGGAAAACTAATTCTTCAAACATACATATTGTTAAATATCGCTCCATGGTTTTAACAAAATATTAACGATGTTCCATGTAGTATATACTTAATTATAATCCTGTGCTGTTACACCCAGATTACCTTGCAAAGAATACTTAATGACATATTAGAGATAGCACTAGAGTAGAAAGCTATAGTTGTATTGCTAGACGTTGAGAAAAGATTTACTATATAAGTCTATGCGTGAACAGTGATATAACAATTGTTGGACAATTCGTTCTAATAATGATAGAACACGTACGAATAATCACCCAAAGCAATATGTTTGACGAATGGGCACATGCCTCTCAGCGGCACTAATCTGCAGTGCCTATTGTCCAATTACGTTTTGCTCTTGATATCAGGCTATGAGTAGCTATTTCTAGAAAAAATCGCATGCATGCAAATGTGCTGCCAAGGCACTCTACGACTCTGGTATTGTTTTGGTTGACAATATGCTAACAAGTATTAGAAATCCAGACTTGACTATGCCCATCAATGTCCCAGACATAAAGAAATATTGTACATTCTAGGTTCTGCAGACAAAATACCACAAGGTGGAGTTTGCCCTCCTAATTATGCCAGACTCCTGGTCATTCAAAATTCATGAACTCATGGAGGCACCTGGATGGAGCCTAAGACTAAGTGGAGGATAATCATTATTATTTTCGATAATTCTGATGAATGTTTTAAATTATCAAAGAGAAGAGAAATCTGTAATACATTAATATTCTTTATGGCAATCCCATTTCTCATTGCTAAGATAGCAGTAATGTACATATTGATCGTTTAGGTCCCAGAAAGAGGTTGAACTTTGAACAACTAATACATGTACTCTATTGTTTTTCTAGTTTCGGTTTACCTGACCTACAGCATTAACAAGAGGTCTGCACTCGTTCTGACATGAGATGACCGCAGCTCATGTCAAGACAGAAGGGACAGAGCTTGAATAGCTGCCACCTCTTCAGAACCCAAAGGGAGGTCCCCGCATATGGATAATTCCAGTAGAATGTATACAGCAAGCATGTCAGTGACAGACATGCAGGAACATATTAACACCATGATTTCAAATAACACTGGATCAACACATTTGAGGTCTGAAACACAGAATTCATTACTAACAAACTGTTACAGCATCATCAAAGAAACATTTTTCCATTTCTATCATAAACCTTGTATTTATTCATCTCACATGCATAGTTCACAGCATTTCATATACATACAACTCCAACATGCTTACCATTATTGGAGATTCTGTGATTGAGGTCTGCATGTACGTTTGTTTATGCAGTTGAGACTTAATAGATGGTCTTTTATGCAACCCGATTTGTATTTATAGTGTGCTTTTTTAACACATTTTACCTAGCCAACACGTGTTTTGCGCATGTGCACTCGTTAGCATTTGGAGCATAGACAGATTCCCTGCTGTCTCTGTTTGAACAGTAACATTTCGCGCATTCAGCCTCAAAGACTGACCAGCTGCCCTCAACCGAAGTTCACTTGTTTTTTCCACATATCAATATCCCCAAAACATACAGCCCAACCACCCCAACAAATGACTTTAAAATGCACAGAGGTTCATGAATTCAGAAGGTCTAATCCACAAGTGTGGATTTTGCTCGTGGAGGTCAATCTAGCCTAGAACCAGAAACTGTACAAATCATGTACACCCCTTCAATTGCTCTGTTATTTCATAATTTGAGTCTTGCACAGTCTTTCTGATTAATGACAGAACCTCCTAACCCCTCAACCCATTGCGCATCTTATATCACACATGTTCTTCTCCTGGACAAGACTCAATGTGAGAAAATACATAGTACCCTGGTTAAAGTACGTCTTGGGGAGGAAAGCATAAACATAGAAGTTTACTCACGTTTTTAAAAGTTAGATTGCTTTAACGGGGGAAGCAGTGTAGATATCCTCCTATTTGTATACTTCGAGCAGAGTAAAATCACCTGAAGGGGTTTTTATGATACACCCGTTGTAGGAACAAACGCAAGTCGTGTTGTTCTTTTCTTCCATGAGGAGGCCAGTGATTTAGTGTGTAGGTGAAATATTCTTGCCATCGTCAGCATTCTCCTTATGGAGGGAGTCGTAACATATGCTAATTAAGGTTTCTGCACGAAAATCCGTTCCTTGAAACAAATGGTGCACCATTGCCTGTACTGTTGCAGTATGGTCTGATATGTAACGTTAATGTTAAAGGATATTTATACCATGCACTATCACCAGCGGAGTGGCCCCACTGAAAAATAATGAAGTATTAGGTGGAAAATATTTGACAAGGAGAAGGGTGCCGTTTTTTTCTCCCTCTACGTATGTTTGGTGTTCATGGATGGGCCCACTGGTGGCCGGGCCCAGGAGACATCCTTTGCAAGGTAGACAGTCCCCATCACAGCCCTGCTGGTAGGAGAGAGGCCCCTGCGTTACACATTTCCCTTTCCTTACTCTTTTTGCACTTTCGTACTCTCCCACATGCTCGGCTTCACTTCCCGCTCCCTCCTCCTCCTCCGACCCACCCGTTCCAGTACACACCAGTTTCAGAAACCAGTGGAGAGGGACAGGGCTGAATTCAGGGGGCCAGCTCCAGCCGAGACTCTTTCGTGCATGGAGATCAGTAGTATTTGTACCCAGCAATGGTCAACCAGAATGTAACAAACACGTCTGATTGGCCCTAGCAGGAAATCCCTCGAAGCTTTAGCTTCATTGATGTCCCCGTTGGGGGGGTGGGTGGTAGCCCCTCAGCCAATGAGAAGGCTCGGAACAGGGTAATCCCGCTCCGAACCTCCGCAGGGCTGGAGACTGCTGTCTTCCCCCACTGGGGATTCAGGTGAGTGTTACCTTGTTTTTTCGAGAGCGGATGTGCTGGGGACTCTGGGGGATTCCGATGGCTGCCACTCCATTCTCTCTTACCTGGTGGGCATTTCGGAACAGAAAAAGATTATTATTAGTATTAGTACCCCGGTCTTGCGGGCCGGGGTACTTATAGCAATATGCCCCTCGCCGCGGGGCCATTACCGAGTCAGATAATGCCCTGAGGCCTTTGTTAAGTAACTATGGGCCCCACCTGACTTGGTAATGGCCCAGCGGCTTAGGGTACATTGATTAATTGGCACTCCAATAAGCATATGAGTTTGTAGTTGGGGCATCTGCAAATCTCTTCGTGCGCATGTGAACGGTACACCCTGCTGCACAAAAATGCCTGAGGCATGTGGGCCTCAAGATAATGCTCAGAAACATTACATTGAAATACGGGGTGTACTAAGAATGGACACATGCATTTCAAATGTTCTGTATGCCAGCACCATAAAAGCATGCCTAGTAACACCATAGCGCTACAATTCTGAAAGTGCATAACACGGCACCCGTGCTCCCCACTACTCGTCCCTGCCCTGGTCCTGAGGCAGGCACAGTGAATTGCCTGTTAACGCCTGGGACCTTCCAGTAAACCTATTGTTAATCGTAGAGATCTGGGTGCGTGTCATAAGTAGCACGGTGACTGAGACTCTGGCCTTCCACTGGGATTTAGGAAGGAATGGGGCGTACCGAGAAAGGAAAGTGCACAATAGCCAAATCCGAGGGGATATCACATATTAGTAAGCATACTGGCTATCATAAGTAATTAGTAACTCACTCCACAAAGGGAAACCCTTTAAGAGAGGAGTTGGACTGCAACAAGGCTGAAGTGTTTGTGGGGTGGGGTGGGTTGCCTCTAACGCATGAGTTGGAATGTCCTCGCAGAAGGCATGTCAGAACCACTGTTTGGTTTTCAAGTGCAAACCAGGGTGATGCAGCGTTACTGGCACACCATGCTGTATTCTTCTCTGCCCTATAATTAGGTCAGGCTGTCAAGACATTCTGCATTGCACTGACTGATTTGTGTAGAGAGAATAAAAAAACGTTGGAAATTCCTGTTTCAGTGTGGGTATCTGAGCCATGCAGTTTGGATATTCGCGTTGTGTTAATTACACTCCCACCGGCTTCTGCCAAGCTTTCATGATGAGCATATTTAGCATTGGGATGTGTGTTTCCATGACCATAAGGACGCGATAACACATGCTTAATGACCCCTGCATCCTCTATCTTCATTCTCCTGTCTCATTCCCTCCTTAGCAGCGTGTCCAGCTGCAGCGCCTCAATCCCCTGAAATTGGGGCCCTTCTGGAGCGCCATGCAGCACCTTTGAAGAATTAAGGTCAGCCCTCCCTGGGCTTGTTGCAGCGTGCACTTGGTGCTTGTTTTTTTAATTCTAATTGGTGCATTGATGGCACCGAGCATTGTACATTTGCGGACATGGAAGAAAATGTGTGCCATCTGGGGGATAACCTGTATTTGACTTTAAACAGGTCTTCTCCCCGTTTGTCTGAATGCGACCAGGCCATTTCAAGATGGGGGCCTGCATTACGCCCTCTGGAGCCTTTGGGCGTCATTACAAGTATGGTGGTAGTCATGGCGCTATTTGCGCCATGACTGCCTCCCATAACGGTACCGACTCCGGTTTGGTTCAATGGGGACTTACCGGTCCATTCCGACCTTGGAGGGACCAGTAAGTCTCCATTTACCAAACCATTCCCCATTCCCATTTGAGCCTCCATAGGGCTCAATGGGAATGGGGAGGGCACAAATAACGGGCCAAGCCCGTTCTTTGCGCCCAGATCCCTTAACGGGTCTCGTCCTCAACACCTGGTCAGACCAGGCGTTAAGGAAGGGACCCGCTATGGGACCTCGTAGTAGAGCGGTAAGGGATTACCGGCACTGGTCTCCTTACCGGTGCCCAGTATCCCTTGCCGCCATACTCTGAATGAGGCCCTTTGTCTTCGTTTGTACTGTTTGCCTCTGATTGGTTGCAGGCCTCCACATCATGGCCTATGGGTAACCGGCAGGTGTGGCCGGCCCTCCCTCAAAAGGCCCACTTCTAAAGCCCCTGTCAGCTTTCTGTCCATAACACTGCCTCTGCCCCCCCTTTGATGCTGTATATGTCCCCTCTCCCTTGCCAAGTCCCCCATGATGCTGATTGTATCCCCCCTCCCCTACCCAGCCCCCTCTGGTGCAGTATGTGTTCCCCCTCCCACCTGCGATGCTGACTGTGTCCCCCGTCCCCTGCCCAGCCTCCTGTGATACTGTCTTTGTTCCCCGTCCCCTGCCCAGTCCCACGTGATGCCCCCCACCCTTGCACTTCCGCTTGTCTGTCCCCCCCCACATTTTGTTCTCACCCACCTCGCCCCCTCCAGCCCTATCTGAAATGTCATCAGGACTAGTATGATAGGCGCTTGTTTTGTTCTTCTTCCTCTCCCTTACTCCAATCCCTCCCACCCTTTCCCCCCTCTCTTGTCAAACTCCAGCACTACCTCAATTGTCATCATCATTTATGCCTTCCCAACCTATTTGATAGCATCTTGTTTGTCTCCCCCCCACCTTCACTATCTGAATTGTCGTCTGGCTTAGTAAAATAGTTGCTTGTTCTGTTCTTTTCCGTCTCCTTTTCCAATCCCCTACTATCCCCCATCCTCTTGTTAATTCTGGCACTACCTCAATTTTCATCAGGCATAGTAAAGCAGCCACTTGTCTGTCTCATTCTCCCTCTCTCCCCTCCTCATCATTTTCTTAGCACTTGCAATGGAATGTCACCAGGCTGATCATGATAGTTGATTTTTACATTCTGAATGTATCAAGGACTTGTAAGAATGTTCACTGTATTTTGTTTCCATGTTAACTCCCTTCCTCGAAGCGCTTTGAAAACACATTGCGTATAGACGCTATTTAAATGAACTATTAATCAATTGAAAGAAAAAATGAACTTTGGAATTTCCCTGATGCATGTGCCAGGCTGCGGGGCTGACACCAGGAGCTCCTAGCAAAATACATTTTAATGCAATTACATTTTATTCATTAAATGCACAGCAGGAGTAGGAGCCAACACGTGTTTCGCACTAACGTCATCACCAGGACAGTCTGTTGTCACAATCTCTGTGCTGGCATGATCCTTGTGGCAGTGACAAAGAAGCAAAGTATTATGATTAAAGAATGATTTTGTCTGAGTGGCCATGAGTGTCTTCACAATTCAATGGTGTTTGACACACGTAAGGCCTATTGACAACATCTATGCGCAGAGAACCCTTTGCTTTATCCTCACATATGGTTTTAACCACAGCACAACTGAAAAGTGCAAAGGTGACCTCCGTTTGGTTTATGAGAAGAAAGCCTAAATAATGCCAAAAGTGCAAAAACGCCTTGGGACATGTTACACTTGTTTACTTATTCAGCACACAGGTGAAGCTAATCGGGAGCCAAACGGTCACAGGAAGGGGAATGGAATAATAGTAGGGAAAATGGGGATTCGGAACTTGGGAATATGGAAAGAAAAAAACGGAGAGGTAGTGCAGGAGGGAGTATAGATGAAATGTGTAATACAGAAAGGACACATTCTAAGGAATGAACAGGAAGACAGGAAAAGAAAGAAAGTGTAGAGGGAGAGAGACATGGGTAGAGGGAAAGTGGGGAGCAGTATTTGTGGAGATTGATCTTGATCACTGACGCACACATATTAGCATTACGTCTTCCGTAAGTGTGGGGTTGTTTCTGCAGGAGGTGCAGTGGCAAGGAAAACGTGAGCACTTAACATTTTCATCTTTTTTCTTGTGGTTTACTGTCATCAGAAGGCCATAATGGTTGCAGTAAATCGCAAAGGGAAGGGAGTCTACCTGAGGTTCCCTGTGCTATTGGAGTTTGATTCCATATTAGTGTCTTCTCGGATGCTAGATCCCCTGCAGAAGGGAGGAAATGCAAACTGGTCCCTCATAATACAATGTCTCATTAAAAGGAATCAAAGGAAAGGAAGTCTGTAAGACTATTATTAAGACCAATCTGCATATTACAAAGAAATAGAAATCTTAAGGAATAATTTGGGACAATCGGCATTTTCAAGCAGAAGGGTGGTGTAACAGATGTTACCCGTCCTTGTTTTTGGATATAAGGGGGGGAGAAGGGTAAAATTAAGGTTAAAATACAAGGAAAGGGGGTGTTTTCAAAAAATGGGGCGAGCATGTGTACAACTTTAGACTGAGAGTACCACCACCGGGTTGTTGCTGGTAATAGGGTATTTTCATGTCCCAATACCACTTGGTTGTCTACTATGGCACTTCGAATCCAAGTTCAGACAACTTTGCATGCTCTTAATGGTTGGAATGCTAATATTTAATCTATTGTATTGGACATTTATATGGTGCCTATACACAACTGTTCCTGGAGCCACACATTAAGATGGGGCGAGGGAGGGACATGGGAGTCATGAAAGTAGAACAACAAAAGCAGTTATATTGGCTTTGTGACAATCCTACTGTGCATGTACTTGACAAGGTGGAAAGTGCAAAGGAGGAGGGGATAGAGGCAGAAGTGCAGGAAGGGGGTGTCCCCAGGGAAGGCGGGCGGGGAAGTGCTGGGTGGGCCAAGGTGGAAAGTGCCAGGGGAAAAGGCAGAAAGGGAGGATGAGTGCAGTGGACAGGGAAGACCAAGTTGGGCTAACTTGGGAAAGGGAGCTTGAGAGCAAGTTCTGGTAAAGGCTGCAGGAGGGGACTGGTAGGGGTTGGTCTGCCCCCTGTATGACTCTAAGGAGACCCGGCCCCAGTCGCAGCAGCAGATGGAGAGTAAGCATGGGAGTAGGAGAGGGAAGGAAGCGGAGAAAAGGAAAGTCTTGAGAAGCTTCTGGAACTTAAGAAGATCCGGCACAATTCTGATGGGGAAGGACTTGTTCCAGATGTAGGAGCTAGCCAGGGAAAGGGATCTACCTCCCACTCTCTTCTTGGAGAAACAATTGACCTGCAGAGAGTTGGAGCCAGAGGAATGAAAATGAAAAACTCTGGCCAGGAGGTATTTAGGGATGGAAAGCTGGATGTAAAGAGGTCCCAGGCCCCAGACAGTCTTGTGGATGATGCAAAGGGTCTTGAGTTTGATCATTGTTGTCATCAGGAGCCAGTGGAGAGATGTTTGTGCTGGAGAGATGCAGTCCCTGGGCATGAGGCCAAGGATACGTCTGGCAGTCCTGTTCTGTATTAGCTGAAGGGGCGAAGGGAGGAAAGAGGAACATTGAGGAAGAGGCTGTTGCAGTAGTATAGCTTACAGAGAGCCAGGGAATCTGAAGATGTTGAGCTTCTAGGGAAAGGTGAGGAAAGGTAGAATGCCCCTGACAAGGTGGAGCTGAAAGTTGAACTTCTTGTCAAGGTCTGTGATATGTGGAGAGAAAGAGTGAGAGGAGTCAACAATGATCCAAAGCTTTTTTGCCTCACAAGTGGGTGAGGGGCTGGGTCCCAAGGGGTCTGGCAATAAAGTGTGGGGGGGAAACAAGGAGCAAGCATCCCAATTAGATGGATCTATGTTTTACTGGCATTAAGACAGAGATCATTGCCAGAGCACCATGCCAAAATAGCAGTCAGGCAGTCGGTATGAGGGAGGAGGAGATAGAGGATGTTAGCTTAAAAGAGATCTGTGTGTCGTCTGCATAACACTGAAAGTGAGGGGAGAAAGTGGAGATCAGGTGGGCCAAAGGGGCCAGATAGATGTTGAAAAGCCAAAGTGATAGCATATAACACAGAGGGACGCCAAACATAGAGAGTGTGGTGCAGGAGAGAAAAGGACCCATTTGCACTTGGGAAGGTGTTTTTCAAAGGAAGGAGGTAAGTGTAACGCTCACCTGATTCTCGCAGAGGCGCCGGTCTTGACTGGGCGACTACCGTATCTTCAAAGGTGATGTGTAGCACCCGGTTGGCTCTTTGGGCTGGACCTCTGTGCACTGTATGCCTGACTTCAAGAGTAAGATGTCTGCAGACAGAAAATATGGGATTAATGAACTGGGGTTATTGGGGTGTCCCTATCTCTTCCCTTTTTTGCTCTCCTGTAGACCCCCAAAGGTTAACGCTCTCACCTTAGGTAAGTGAATGCCGAGCTCTCCATCTGCCTCGGGGCAGGGTGCTGTAACCAGTTTCTTCACTGGATCGGTAGCGCAGGCCTCTTGACTTCAGAGGACTGCTGTCCGTCGTTTACTGCACGAACGGTAAGTTTCGAGTAATTCTATTGTCTTTAAAGTCTTTAGCAATGATGTCTCTTGTTTTGCAGGTTCCGGCGATGGCGGATGACGGGCTGAAGTGAGTTGAAGATGGAGTCCGTATGATGAATAGAAGCACTTGGAAGCACGTAAGTAAGCGCTTGTTGCCTGCTTCACGATGCGCTCTAACTGTCTTTTATTTTGCAGGTACGAGTTCGGAGCGGCTGCAGGGTGCCGGAATACCCACTGGGGTTGATGTGGAAAGGAGTAATGGCACGTGAGTATCAAAGTTCCCCAATGTCTTTAAACGCACCTTGTTTTGTCTTTCAGATGCAGGATGCAGCGGCGAAGGCCTCCGGAGCGTGCGAAGAGTGGGTAAGCTTTTGTCTTTCAGATGCCGGAATGCAGTGTGAAGACCTCCGGAGCGCACGAAGAGTAGGTAAGCCTTTGTCTTTCAGATGCCGGAATGCTAACTTGTTCTTTCTTGTCTTTATAGGTGTTGCTGAAGACTGGATTCAGGATGGTAAGCCTTTTTCCTTAGGCCCAGGATCCGATGCAGAAGACACGATGAGCGTTCTGCTGCAGAGGATGCAGAATAACGCAAAGCAAGATTCATCCACCGGGTGTGGTTTAAATAGCCTCCTGTAGTGCTTAGGTGTCTCCTTCCACAGCCACGCCTAGGTAAGAAAAGAGTTCCTGCTTTCCAGAAGAGTTCCAGTGTTCTGAATCTAGGGAGTGGCTCCTGCCCCACCCAACAGGAAAAGTAGTTCCAAACAGAAGAGGATCAGAGGCTCAGCTGGCAGGCAAGTAAGCAGCATGGTCTGCTGCAGGTAAGTCCACCCAAGCATCATGAGCCCGGCGCGTCCAGCGCTGGGACTGGGCACATTTATGAGCCTGGTGCCACTGGCGCCAGGACTGGGTCCAAAAGGTCCCAATTGGGACTGGTTGGCCCTCGGAACCTGGGTTATGGATCTGCTTCCAAGGGAGTTGGGAAAACCCTGACCTTTTGGAAGCAGAGATCATGACAGTACCTCCCCTCAAGGCCCCTCCCAAACCGGGCTTCTCCGGGGGTTTTGGCTTGTCAGGAAATGTTCGGTGAAATCTTTTGATTAGGCGAGGAGCGTGGACATATTCAGCAGGTTCCCAGGATCTCTCTTGGGGGCCGTAGCCTTTCCAGTCAATTAGGTAAAATAGTTTAGATTTGGAGATCTTGGAGTCCAGAATGCTTTTGACTTCAAACTCGAGTTCTCCATCAACTAGGATGGGTTTTGGAGATTTAGTTAGTCGGGTTTGAGGTTGCACGGGTTTTAATAGAGAGACGTGGAAGACCGGATGTATCTTCATGTGAGGGGGCAAGTCCAACTTGACCGCTACTGGGTTTATTATGGTAGTGATGGAATAGGGACCAAGGTATCTTGGGTTGAATGTGCGTGGCCCTTTTAGAGGTAGATATTTGGTGGATAACCAGACTTGGTCCCCTACTTGATATTGAGGGGCTTCCTTCCGATGTTGATCTGCTCCTTTCTTGTATTGTTCTTTAGCCCTTTGAAGGTGAGAAACAGCTTCCTTAAAGGCTTGGGTGATTGTAGAATGCAGGTAGTCTACTGCTGGTGTTTCAAGATCTTGGAGGGGATCCAACTCCGAGGTTCGAGGGTGACTGCCGTACAAAAGAAAAAACGGGGTTTTCCCAGTTCCCGAATGGACAGAGTTATTGTAGGCATATTCGGCTATCCAAAGGATGTCTTTCCAAGTTTTTTCAGTTTGTTGCAGCATGCAGCGTAAATACTGTTCCAGAGTTTGATTGGTCCTCTCGGTTTGTCCGTCGGTCTGAGGGTGGTGACTGGTCGATAGTCTCACATCAATTTGAGCCGACCGACAGCAACTTCGCCAAAAATGAGAAATAAATTGACTACCTCGATCCGAAATTAGAACCGAAGGAAAACCGTGTAGTCGGACGATGTTTTCGAGAAATTCTCGGGCCAGAGTTGCTGCTGTTGGCAAGCCTTTGAGCGGAATGAAATGCGCCATCTTAGAGAATAAGTCCACGATTACTAGAATCGTATTGTATCCGGAGCATGGAGGTAGATCGGTGATGAAGTCCATAGAAAGCGTATGCCAAGGGCGAGGTGGGATGTCAATAGGGCGTAAGAGGCCTGCTGGTCTTTCCTTTTGACTCTTGTTTTGGGCGCATACTCCACAAGACATTATAAAGTCTCTAATATCTTTTTTCCAAGACGGCCACCAGAAGTAGCGCTTGATCTTTTCTGAGGTCTTGGCCATACCGGGATGACCTTCCATTAAAGAATCGTGATAACAGGAGATTACTTTTTTCTGTAAATCTGTGCTGGGTAGGTATAATCGTTCTTGGAAATACAATAAGTTGTCCTTTACTGCAAAGTCCTTTCCCTGCAGATGCCAATTTTGTATGTCTGCTGGAGTTACAAGTTGCCTGGCTTTATCCTTAACTTCCTCTATGGATTCTGTGGCGATTACACCCAGAATTCTTTGTTCGGGAATGATTGGTACAGGTTTAGGGTTGATCAAGTGTTCTTCCACTCCCATCCGAGAAAGGGCATCAGCTTTACCGTTCTTTGTACCAGGTCGATAGGTAATTATGAAGTCAAACTCGGCAAAGAATAATGCCCAACGGAGTTGTCTAGAGGATTGGGCTTTTGCGGTTTTCAAATATTGCAGGTTTCGGTGATCCGTAATCACAGTAACGGTGTGTCGGGCCCCCAGCAGATAATGCCGCCAAGCCTTAAAGGCAGACTTGATAGCCAGAGGTTCCTTGTCAGTAATCGTGTAATTGATTTCAGGAGGCGAGAATTTGCGGGACCAAAATGCCACGGGATGCAACTGATTGGTTACCGGGTCCTTTTGTGATAGAACTGTCCCCATGGCAAGGCTTGAAGCATCAGTTTACACGATGTAGGGGAGTTCGGGGCGAGGGTGTTTTAAGATTGGTGCAGAGATAAATTTAGTCTTCAAATCCTGGAAAGCTTGTTCCGCCTCGGTAGACCATTCAAAACGTTTGTTTTTCTTTAACAAGGCAGTGATGGGCTGGACTATTCGAGAGAATTCGGGGATAAACCTGCGGTAAAAGTTAGCGAAGCCTAACATGCTTTGCACACCTTTTACGGAGGATGGTGATGGCCATTTGAGAACTGCATCGACCTTCTTTGAATCCATACGTACTCCGCCAGGTGATAATATGAATCCCAAGAATTCAACTTCAGTCACGTTGAAAACACATTTTTCCAACTTAGCGAAAAGTTTGTGTTGACGCAATCTTTCGAGGACCATTTTCACGTGTTTCCGATGTTCAGATTCCGATGAAGAATAAACGAGGATGTCGTCAATGTAAACAACAACACACACATCTATGAGCTCTCTGAGGACATCGTTCATAAAATATTGAAAGGCGGCCGGGGCATTGCAAAGTCCGAAGGGCATGACCTGATATTCAAATAGCCCATACTTGGTGCGGAAGGCCGTCTTCCATTCATCGCCCTCTTTTACTCGTACCAAGTGGTAAGCTCCTCTAAGATCCAGCTTTGTATATATGCATGCTTTTCTGACTTGGTCCAGGAGTTCAGGGATCAAAGGTAACGGATATCTATTCTTAACGGTGATCTGGTTCAGGGAGCGATAATCGATACAAGTTCTAAGGTCTCCTTCCTTTTTTGGAACGAAGAACAAAGCTGAAGAAGCAGGGGACTTGGAAGGACGAATAAACCCATTCGCCAGGTATTGATCCAGGTATTGTCGAAGGTGAAGGTTCTCAGGCTCGGTGAGGGCATAAATTCTACTACAAGGAGGAGTAGATCCAGGTATCAGGTCTATCTGGCAGTCATAAGACCTATGAGGAGGTAGAGTGTTAGCCTGATCCTTCCGGAAAACATCTTGGTATTTAAGGTATTCGGGAGGTAACTGGGGAGTCTCTGAAGAAATTTCTGCCAGTGCAACACCAGGTGGAGGGTGACAAGTAGAGACACATTCTGGAAACTGGACCGTTCTTGCTCGCTAATCGATCAGAGGATTGTGTTTCTCTAACCAAGGTATTCCTAGAATAATCTGAAACTGAGGGGCCTTGATCACATCGAACACGATCTTCTCATGGTGTCCATCTTGACTTACTAGCGTCACCTCTTGAGTGGTATGCGTTACTGGCCCGGAGGCTATTTCCGTACCATCCACTGTAGTAATGACGTCCTTTACAGCCTTGGGACAAAGAGTTAGATTCATCCTCAAAACCATTTCATGATCCACATAATTGCCGATGGCACCGCTGTCGACGTAAGCTTCAATTGCATGTAATCGATCCGGATTATCAGGGCTAATGAGGACCATAGGTATCACGAAATGCGAGGTCACGGAACTGGTTTTCACGCTCGGCAAGAGGACCTCTATTCTTGTCGGGCGAGGTCGTTTCCCTGCTCAGAGTTTGTAACTTTGGTAACTGCAGCTCCTACTGCCTTCTTGGCAGGTTTCACCGGACAGTCTCGAAGAAAGTGCCCTGAGTTTCCGCAATATAGGCATAATTGCAACTGTTTTCTCCTTTCCTGCTCCTTTTGTGTTAGAGGACCTTTCAGACCCCCGATTTGCATGGGTTCCCCGGAGTCTTCTCCTTTGGAAGGAGTTGGCGGTTTGGAAAATACTCGAGCATCAAACTTGGAACGGTCGGCCTTCCTGTTCTGCAGTCTATGATCTATTTGAACGACCAAGTCTATATAATCCGAACAGTCTTGTGGGGGATTCACTACTTGGGCTAAAACGTCTTTTAGCTCTCCACGTAGACCTCTGTAAAACAGCGTAATCCTTTTGTCCTCAGGCCATTGAGTTTCCACTATTAGTCTATTGAAAGATGCAATATAAGCCAAAAGGTCTTGATTACCCTGTCGCAACGAAAGAAGCTCATTGTCCAAGGCCTGCCCCTGTGAATGTCTTGCGAACAGTTTTTTCATACTAAGCTGAAAGGCTTGAAAATCATGGAGAACCGGATCATCTTGATTAACTAAAGGGATCGACCAGTCTGCCGCATTGCCACTAAGGTACGAAAGTACAAAAGCTACTTTAGCTTGATCAGTTGGAAAGGCTGCTGGCCGGCATAAGAAGTGCAACCGGCACTGATTGATAAATACTGCAAACCTCTTTGGGTCACCAGAAAATCGTTCGGGCGGAGCCAGAGGTACATTCCCAGGTAGGTTGATCTGCACTGGATTCATAGAGGATGTTGAAGGAAGATTTGCCCCTGTTGCGGGTAACGGGGTTTGTCCGGCTTGTGACTGTAGCAATTATCTAGCAAGACCGTCTGTTCTCTCCTTGGAAATAATTAGTTCCCTTCTTAGAGCATTCGTTTCCTGATGAGCTGCATGCACTTCTGCCCTTAGTTCCCCAAGTAACCGGGCTAGATGGTCAGTATCCGAGGTTTCCATAGCGCCTGGGCGAGAGTTTTGCGGTAGGCTTTGCGTTCTGTAACGCTCACCTGATTCTCGCAGAGGCGCCGGTCTTGACTGGGCGACTACCGTATCTTCAAAGGTGATGTGTAGCACCCGGTTGGCTCTTTGGGCTGGACCTCTGTGCACTGTATGCCTGACTTCAAGAGTAAGATGTCTGCAGACAGAAAATATGGGATTAATGAACTGGGGTTATTGGGGTGTCCCTATCTCTTCCCTTTTTTGCTCTCCTGTAGACCCCCAAAGGTTAACGCTCTCACCTTAGGTAAGTGAATGCCGAGCTCTCCATCTGCCTCGGGGCAGGGTGCTGTAACCAGTTTCTTCACTGGATCGGTAGCGCAGGCCTCTTGACTTCAGAGGACTGCTGTCCGTCGTTTACTGCACGAACGGTAAGTTTCGAGTAATTCTATTGTCTTTAAAGTCTTTAGCAATGATGTCTCTTGTTTTGCAGGTTCCGGCGATGGCGGATGACGGGCTGAAGTGAGTTGAAGATGGAGTCCGTATGATGAATAGAAGCGCTTGGAAGCATGTAAGTAAGCGCTTGTTGCCTGCTTCACGATGCGCTCTAACTGTCTTTTATTTTGCAGGTACGAGTTCGGAGCGGCTGCAGGGTGCCGGAATACCCACTGGGGTTGATGTGGAAAGGAGTAATGGCACGTGAGTATCAAAGTTCCCCAATGTCTTTAAA
This sequence comes from Ambystoma mexicanum, assembly GCF_040938575.1. Classification (NCBI taxonomy): domain Eukaryota; kingdom Metazoa; phylum Chordata; class Amphibia; order Caudata; family Ambystomatidae; genus Ambystoma; species Ambystoma mexicanum. Next base: position 880,992,862 of record NC_090929.1, on the reverse strand, counting down.
CGCACCTTGTTTTGTCTTTCAGATGCAGGATGCAGCGGCGAAGGCCTCCGGAGCGTGCGAAGAGTCGGTAAGCTTTTGTCTTTCAGATGCCGGAATGCAGTGTGAAGACCTCCGGAGCGCACGAAGAGTAGGTAAGCCTTTGTCTTTCAGATGCCGGAATGCTAACTTGTTCTTTCTTGTCTTTATAGGTGTTGCTGAAGACTGGATTCAGGATGGTAAGCCTTTTTCCTTAGGCCCAGGATCCGATGCAGAAGACACGATGAGCGTTCTGCTGCAGAGGATGCAGAATAACGCAAAGCAAGATTCATCCACCGGGTGTGGTTTAAATAGCCTCCTGTAGTGCTTAGGTGTCTCCTTCCACAGCCACGCCTAGGTAAGAAAAGAGTTCCTGCTTTCCAGAAGAGTTCCAGTGTTCTGAATCTAGGGAGTGGCTCCTGCCCCACCCAACAGGAAAAGTAGTTCCAAACAGAAGAGGATCAGAGGCTCAGCTGGCAGGCAAGTAAGCAGCATGGTCTGCTGCAGGTAAGTCCACCCAAGCATCATGAGCCCGGCGCGTCCAGCGCTGGGACTGGGCACATTTATGAGCCTGGTGCCACTGGCGCCAGGACTGGGTCCAAAAGGTCCCAATTGGGACTGGTTGGCCCTCGGAACCTGGATTATGGATCTGCTTCCAAGGGAGTTGGGAAAACCCTGACCTTTTGGAAGCAGAGATCATGACAGTAAGCCAAGCTAATGCCCTGTCTGTGATGCCTAGGGTATCATGGAGACGGTTTATGAGGGTCAAGTGGTTGACTGTTTCAAAGACAGATTACAGACCAAGGAGGATCAGAACAGAGGGAGTATAAGTCTTCACATCTGTTAAGGAGAGCAGTTTCCATGCCTATGGCTGCCCTTAAGCCAGACTGGTGGTCATGGAGGCAGCCAGCCACTTCAGTGTGGAGGGTAAATTAGGAGATGCCCAGCTTCTCCATGAGTTTCCCCAAAAAATGGGTGACAGAGATAGGGTGATAGTTACCCAGGCACGAAGCATCAGCAGACAGTTTTTTTAGGAGAGGCTGCACAGGAGAATGCTTAAGGGGTTGAGGGAAGTTGCCAGTGGTGAATGAGTGGTTGCAGAGGTCGGTCAATGCTGTGGTGATAGAGGTGATGTTGTCCTTGATGCTTCTGGAGGAGCAGGGGAGCTGTTTAGTGGAGACTGTCATGGAGCAGACAACTCTAGAGATCTCATCGGGTGCAATGGGAGAGAAAGAGGAGAGTATGGGGCAACAGGAGGGCCAAGGAAGGCAAGAGAAGGAGGGCTAAGGGGAGAACAGATGACAGAGAGGTGAAGTAGAAGTGGGTGGCCAGTGCAGAGCAGAGGACCTGGGAGGGAGGAGGTGAGGAGGAGACTTTGGTAGGATTGGCACGTTCCTTGCAGATTTGAAAAACTTCAGCCATTTTATTGGTGGCTCCAGAGATGCAGGCTTGGACATGTGTCCTCTTCTTGGAGCAGTTTGAGAGACGATATTGCCTTTGGAGTAGGCGGCAGGCCAGTTTATCAGAGGATGAGTTAGATCCCTGCCACTTCCACTCAGCAGCTTTGCACTTGCATTTCAAAGTGGCAAAGTCAGAGTCATACCAAGAGTTTCATTTGGAGGCAGGCTTCATGCGGATCCTTATGACGGTTGCAAGGATGTCGAGGGTGTTAGAGATAGAAAGTTGTAGGTTGGCCTGAACAGAGTGAGAAGGAGAGTCAAAGGAAGGGGACGGAGGAGGGATGAAGGAAGAGGCAAATGTAGCGACCGGCACATGCTTCTTCAGTCGAATGACGGAGAAGGAGAATGGCAATGCGGGTGGAGGCATCATCAGAGCACCGGGGAGGTCAAGGTGGGAAAAGAGAGTGGGACCAGGAGAGAGGGGTAATAAGAGGGTTGGAGATGGGGATGTCTTTTGCGATGAGAGCATCCAAGGTGTGTCCGGCAGAGTGGATTGGGCCAGCGGGAAGGACAGTGAGGGAAGCAGAAGTTGCAAAGGAGAACAGTGGCTACATCAGGAGAGTCAAGGTGGATGTTAAAGTCCCCAAGAAAGATAGGTTTTGGGGAGGATGCAATAAGAGAGGAGGATAGGCTGGCTCATTCTGAGAGGAAGATGGAGGTCGGTCCGGGGGGCCTGTAGATGGTTGCAAGATTAAGAGAGAAGGTAGCTGAGACAGAAATCCTTCAGATTAAGCTTTCAAAGGATGAATAGGATTGAGTGGGGATGATGGAGGGAGGAACCCACTCAAGGAAGATCAGAGCCCCTCCACCACCAGACCGGGAGGGCCTGGGATTGGATAGGATCTTGTGGCCTCGGGGAGAAGAGTGAGGGTAGCTAAGTGAAGCTGGTTTCCCCTTTGAAAGATTTGAGAGGGGGGAACTGGGGGAAGGGGAGAGGGAGATGAAGGAGGAGGGGTGACAGGAGAGGGGGAAAGTTGAAGAGAGGTGGAAGACGTCAGTCAAGAAGGAGGAGGTTGGGCTGGGAGACTTGGGCCATGATAGTGCCTTTGTGATAGACATTAATTGGTGCATTTGGAAGACGCAAAGTGAGCCAAGAGCACTTCCCATCTGGTGCCGCCAGTAATGGATGAGGAAGAGGAAGAGGAGAGGACAGAGGCCATATTGGGAATCAATAAGTCAGAGGCAGAAACACCAAAGAGAATGTCACTGATAGTCTGTCTGGAAGAAGCATTGATGTAGGTGTCTGCAATGGGCAGATCAGGGCTGGAACTAAGTAGTGTGTTTTAAGTTTCTTTCTTCCAGACTTCATTAGAGAGGGAGAATAGGTGATGGAGAAGCAGTTAGAAAAGATAGGGGAGACAGAGAGCACCATGGGGGCAGAGACAGGTGGGGGTGGGAAATCAGAGGATAGCAGGAGAGAGGGTCAGAAGTACTATGCAACAGTAGAATCTAACCAGGCGGCCAGGCAGACAAAAACAATGAGCAAACTGGAAGTGCCCAAATGTACAGATCAATATGAAATTGGAAAGCACACCTAAATTTGAATTATGCCAGAAAGCATTACACAGCAGTACAACATGGTGGATGCAGAGTTGGAAGCACACCTAAATTCGAATTATGCCAGAAAGCACTAAAAAGGAGCTTCCTTCTCCAAATTAAAAGCATATTAGATCACAACGTTCACCAAGTTTTCTCTCAGAGTTCCCTTCCCCAAACTTTAAAGCACTCTGATTCATAAAAGTCAACGGCCTTCTGTCCAAGTTCAAACATTTTAGTTCATAAAGTTCACCAAGGTTTCCCAGGGCTTCTTTTCCCAAGCTTTAAAGTACTCTGATTCATAAAGTTCAATGGGCTTCTTAGGGTTCCCTTCCCCGAGCTCTACCTTCTGGTTAACAATGTTCATCAGATTTCTCAGGGTTCCCTTCCCCGAGCTTTAAGTATTTTCATTCACAAGGTTCAATAACTGTTCTTCAGTATTCTACAGGGCTCTGGGTTCTCCTTTGCAAAGTTCAAAGTCTCTTGTCATGCTATTCAACAGTTTCACTCTACTTGACAGGAGCTCTGGATTCCCTTTCCCAAAGTTCAAAGCACTTTGAATAGTTCACAATATTCAACCACAGATTTCTTGGTCTCCTTCATTACTTTCATTGTTGGTTGTGGTCTTCTGATCTAGGTGCAGTTGATATACCGCATGGTCCGCCCATTACAGGTCATGCCACCATATGCCCTTAACTTCCCAAGCTCTCTTCATTGTGTTTTGCTCAAGTTTTAACCTTTCCTCAGCATACATAGTTTTTCTTATTTTGCTCACGCTTCATGTTTCTCTCACCTCATTTTGCTCACCTTTCATTTTGTTCACCCTTAATTTTGCTCACCTCTTCTGGTGCACATTATTCATCCTTGATACTTGCAATGGTTTTCCCATTGTTCAGAGACCTTCCAACACGTGTCTTTCCTTGTACGCGATCACTCTGACACAATGTTTTACTCAATTTAGCTTTCAGGTCATTGTTCACATCTACACACGATTGCCCTCTTGGTAAGGCTTCTTGCCTCTGTTCTGAGACTTTCGACAATGTGCCGACTGCACACTACCACTCTGCTACACTGTATCCAGTCACTTACATTCACTTGCACGCCAGGTTTCTAAACACATCAAACTCACTGGTCACTCTGTGGGATCTTGCTTGTTCCCACAATCTCTGCCCTTAGGCAGTCCTAGGTCACTTCTCCACCCAGGGAACAAGCACTCTGAAGCCACCAGTGAGGGACCGCCTGTCCGCACAGCATCCTCTTACTTCTGCTGCAGGCTATACAGAGACTCAATTCTCTTGCCACAATCCCCAAAGATTACTTCTCTCTGCTTCACCACAGCATCTTGGTGTTGCGGTTTCTTCAGCTACACCACATCTCGGCTTGTCTTCCTCTCTAATCATCTCCCACCGTGCTCTTTTTCCTTTTATACAGCTGCCTGTCCATAATAGGTCTCAGGTGCGAGGTGTCAGACTCAATTGCCTGACTTTGCCTGGCCCTTTCAATGGGACATGTTTGGTTTGAGTAATGGTATTCCTCTATAGCCCTCTTCCTCGTATCAGTACTATACTGGTGTTTCCCAAGGGAGTTCTGCATTGCTCTTTGAGGCTTCTTCCTGGTCCAGTACATGATGTAAATTATGTAAATTCAGAGGGTAGAACAGGATATGAATGTCAATATCATATAAAGGCAGAGGGAGAGTAGGGTAAATCACTTTTGGAAAAGTGGGGATAACATCTGTCGCCCTCAGGCACACTCCCCCCAATCCCCAAGGACCCTCTACTCAAGTGATTCTCCATCGCCTGTCCATCCCCAGGGTTGGGAAACAAAAGCAATGGCCTTTCCCAGCCCACGTGAACAGAAGATTCCAGGGGAGTGGAGGTGAGAATACCTTCAGGTTTCTCACAGTACTTCAAAGAACCTAGCATGTTGAATGATCGCTGGGTTCCACCCGATGGAAAGCTCACATCTTATTGTCTCATAAGTATGAATAGCATCAACCAAATGCACCAATATGATGAGAACAAAAATGGAATGTGAAATCAAGTGTCGTAAAAAACCTCATTCTTCCGCGGAGCTCTGAATGTGTATTCTGCCTCTCCCTATACTAAGTGGCTGTCAATCAATAGTCTTGCATTTTGCTTGCTGAGGTGACTTTTTTAGGGATACATACTGCCTCTGATCACTCCGAAGAGTTGTTTAGAGGGCCATCCATCCGTGGTATGAGCAATATCGGTCCTAATACCTGGAAAATACCTGTTCTGCTGATCTCCCACCCACTTGATTTTATCTGCCAGCCCTGATTTGCTTTACACATGGAGTTTGCAGGTATTTTGTACCAAGTTGATGGGTTTAGCTGTGTATGTCAAGCTGTTGAACTCATGGGCCTAATTACGAGCTTGCTGTTCTGGATACAACGGTACCGGTAAGCTTGCCGGTAATGTTGTATCCGTACCGGCAAACTCCGAGTTGTGCTTGCAGGTGACTTTCATTCCACCAGGTTTGACCTGGTGGAATGAAAGGCACCCGCGAGCACAGCATGTCGAATGCACCGGCACCGTTACAAACGGTGCTGGTGCATCCAACCTCCCTATTTCCATTGAGCCCTAAGGACCCGGTAATTGCCCATTTGCGGTGCCAGATTTTTCTACAAGTATGGAGGTAGCCTGCTGTATTACAGGCAAGGATACCTCCAAACTTGTAATGAGGCCCATGCATGTTTGCATTTCTTTTGACTTATAATGAACTCAGTTCACAAGCTCCTTTTCACCATAATATTTGTTTGAATGGTGTAAATCAAGTCCTTGGGCCTCATTATGACTTTGGCAGTAACCATGCCCGTAATAAGGGCATGGCTGCAACCAAAACCGGGTCCGGGTTCCCTGAATGGGGAATTACCGGACCATTCCGAGTCTGGAGGGCCCGGTAATTCCTCCTAGAGGGAACCCAGGCCCAGACCATCCCCATTCCCATTTGAGCCCCCATAGGGCTCAATGGGAATGGGTGTGGGAGCTAACAACAGGCTGATTACGACCGGCCCATTGTTAGCTCCCTGGTTCCCTCGCGGACCCGCTATGGACGTCTGGTAAAACCAGACGGTGGGCGCATTACTCAATGGCTCAACAAAGAGGAGTTGGGGTCAAAACCATCACACATGCAACATGTATTTGCCTTTAATTTTTACACCAACACAACTTGTTATCCACCGCAAGAAATCAGTGGCATCTTGCAGCATATTCACAGTTTATAGCAGAACATGGCATATTAAACTTTATGAATTAGCCTATAACAAAAATAACACTTTAAAATGTGCAGCGACCTTCATCACTTAAAGACACTCTGTATTCCATTATAATGGAACAGCGCAAAAACATAATTGTTAAACAAGTCTGGGAATTGTGTTAAGTCCAATAATGCTTACATATAGGTTGACTCTCTGCATAACAAGAAAGGATGGGCAGCAAAGTCCTCTAAGTGCTCCATTCAGAGGACTTTACTATGCACTCACAAGAGGGTGAGGTCAAGCGCTGCAGTAATGTTGGGAATTTAGTTTTTTTAAAGCACATTTTGCCAATGCTAGAAGAGATGAAGAATGTGTTGCCTCAGAATCATTTTTATGCTAAGGCATCTGGAACTCAACCTACCATGACTATTCTGTCTGCATGCTCACTCAGAGAAATGTGACAAGGACATCACACAATCTCAGGTTCTTTCTGCAGTGACCACTATCACATCCTCAGATGATATTTCTCACAGACTTCCTGCCACTCCATTAATCCTGCCAATGGCGTGCGTTGTACCAGACACCAAGATGTCCAAGTCTCCTTTTCTGATATGAACAAACAATGTTGCTGCCTCTAGCATTGTTCTGCAAAATCCCAGTCTCCTTTTCTAGCATGGACCTACATGGTTAAGGCCCCCGTTCTTCACATGCACATACAATGTTACTCTATCTAGCTTGAACTTGCAAGGTCATGGTCTCTTTTTCTGATATTGATGCACAGACCTACTCTCTCTATCATGGACCTTCATAGTGAAGATCCCTTTTTATGACATGGATGTACAGCCTTACTCTCACTAGCGTGGACATGTATGTACTTGGTCTCCCTTTCATATATGGAAATACAACCTTACTGGTTCCATGACCGTGCACTAGCACTAGCACAGTCAAGATCTCCTTTACTGACATGATGGGCATGGATGGATGGCTACAAAGTCATTTATTTATTTATTATTTATTTATTTATTTATTTATTTATTTATATTTATATAGCACGCAAGCAGCCCAAGGGCATTGAGGCGCTGTTACTTGCATGAGCTTAGTTACAGAGGTACAGACATGGTAGCAGTAAATGGCACATTGCATACAAACACAGACATAGGTATCATTACAGCTTATTTGATTGGTCACTACAGATTAAGCAGTGGGTCCTATGGTTGGTATTCATGCCGCTACGAAGGACCTTGCTCATACTCCCACTAGCATGGACCGGCATGACAAAAGTCTCTTTTCCCTACATGGACATCCAACCTTACTCTCTTTAGCCTAGACCTGTATGCTTCCATTTCAACACTTTCAATTGTTGTGTCCATGCCCCTGGGCAATACAATAACTCAAGCTTGAGCTGAATTTTGGGGGAATGGAGGACTACAGAAGTTGGAGAAAAAAAATCTCATAAACAGTATGCTGTCTTTACATTGCAGCACACCAACTGTTTCACTGTATTTGGAAGTTGACCCTTTAACGATTCAATATAGCATTTGGTTCAGGGTTCTACTTTTTTGGTTCAGAATCAATATAAGAGAAGAACTACAATTTCAGAACAACGTAGTCTAAGAACTAAATCAGATGGGTAGAGCAAGAAATGGCTACAATTTATGGAAGTACTATTGAATGTTCCAGGCCTGTTGTTCCTATGGAAGGGGGACAGTGAGAATTTGAAAAAAAATATTATGGACAAATCAAGAGAAATTTATGAGGAATGGTCTCATTGTCATGTTCTAGCGAGCCCAAATCTGGGATCTATGGCTATAGAATATACATTTAGATTAGGTCGAATATTTTTACCATTGCAAGCTTAGTGGCAAGATGGTACACAACAAAAACAGAGTGTGTTCCTATGTGTAATCATTGTAAGGAATCTATTTGTCATTATTTAAATGTATGCCCTATGATGATTTAATACAGACATTTTTAACACTGCTTGGTGAAGAACACATGTCATGATGAAATCTGTAAAGTAACATGTGGGTATGAAAACAATTACTACATTTTATTTGTGTTTTGATGATGTTTTGATTTGCTATGGTGGATTAATGTTGTCCAAATAAAGCTTGTTTTGATTGATTTATTACGCATTGGTAACCCCCGATAACGTGAAAGCTTTTCAATTATTCAGTGTGTGTGATATAAATAAACACATACAAAAAAACAAAATCCCACCTGCGCCCCCACAGTTTGAGCAGGAAAAGGGCCTACTAAATGTCATTAAAGTGGAGAGCAATAATATAACAACATGTGCTGTGACCTTGCTCAATGCAGGAGAGTGTACATGTTACAATGCAATAGCTGGCAAAAATGGAGGGAAAAAAAAGTGCTTGAATCGAGTTAAGGCCCCAGTTCCTTAGCTATAACTTTACAACCATGCTCTTTGAAGTACACTCAATACTACAACTCCTTCAATCTCAAAGCGTGTTCATCAGGAAGGACACCCTCTCCTGGCTTTAATGTATCTCTTGGCTTAAGCCATGTGAGAGTAAGGTGCCACACACATGTGCATAATAGTATTTTTGGTGGCAGTAGTCAAGAAACGCTCCAGAGTTCTGAATACATTTTCTTACCCTTTGAACAATTGGAGTTTCAAGTTGGCACCCATTCTTAAAGAGATGAGTCGGGCAATTGTATTTGCCGAGCTTGCACTCTTTGTGGCTGTCCTCTACTGGATGCCAGCTGTTGGAAAAACTAGGTTTAAGCATCAATATGCGCTGATAGCAAACCATGGGAATGTATTCATTAGCTTGCAATTTATTTCATTATGAGTATAGATATAGGCCAGAAAATGATAAAGGTGTTTTCATTAATAACCTTTATCATATTGAGTGTGTTATCTGTAATCACAGAATTGCTATGTGTTTTTTAATACTTTTTTCTACAAATAAAAATAAATGAACTTTTCAGGAGAGTGTGGGAACATGAATTGAGAGCCTTTATTGAGACTCTTTTCATGAACATATGTGCATGTGGATTAAGTGTAGGGCATCTATGTATACTGCAGTATATTGTCTTACATTAAATTGTACATGTACATGTTTGTATTAGGATTGGGTTGGTAGGTGATTTAACAGTATTCCCTCTATAAATGTAATGACATTAGTAAATTAGGCATGTGTAGATGGGTGAGGATTTTGAGCCCACTTCAAGATTGTGTTGTCCACTCTCCTTTGAAGCTCTGTGACAGGTATCCGCTTTTCTCCACCTCTCTACCTACCACAATTGAGCAAAACAGCATGTGTATGGATAGGAACAGTGCATTTTTAAATGTCTGGGTTACTCTGTAGCCTGGGTCTGGGGTTGCAGAATGTTGCCTGTAAGAGTTCTATACCCTGCCCAGGGTGGAAACCTGTAGAGCTCCAAGGATTGAGCAAAACTACATTGGTGTGGATTGGACGAGCCAATTTGTAAACACCTGCGTTAATCTCTAAACTGTGTCTAACGGTGAAGAATGCTGCTGATTGGAGCTCTTTTTGTCTACCCTGACCTCTGTATAGATATATATATAGAGAGACACACTGTGAGGTATTGCCATCTGGCGAGGGTGGAGAGCCCTGCCTTTTTTGATTTGTATTAATTCATAAAATGATTTCTTTTGCAAAGTTTAATTGGCTAACCAGATCCCCCTTTGTCGCCAACTCCATGCCAAAAGCATAATGTACTTGTGCCCTGCTGTATTAGTAGCCTGATCGGCAGCACCTGCTCTGCTCATGACGCAGAGCCGTTTTAAAGGTCACAAGACGCCCACTCGACCACCGCAGAGATAGCCAAGTCACTGATTAAAAGGGGCAGCATTTAAGATATGCTCCCTGTACCAAAACTACAATGATCAAAAGTACCCCATGCTGGTGGCAGGGTAATCTCTAAAAATAAGCTATGCCTGAGTTTAGACACTACTTATCATCATGGCCACCACATCTAAATTGATATTGCACATGTGTCAGCTCCTGTGAGTCAGCTCTGCTGTAGAAGGTAATATGCATTTGGGACAGAAGGGCCAATAAAGACAAATGACAAGACAGAAACCCCAAGGACACAGCCTCTCTTTGATCCTCTCTGTGAGTGGTAACACCCTCCCCCAGAGACAGCCACACAGCAGGCATCTGCCCTGCCAGGTATCAAAGGTATACACCCATTCATAAGGCATAGCCTCATACCAGGGTGATGCATGTCTAAAGGCCTTTGTTATCAATAAGGAGGGAAGGGGGGATGGTAGTAGGATAGGCACGAGGGCTCTGGTCAGTGGAAGAAGCTTTCCATCATTTGTTTCCACTGTCTCACTTTCCCTTTCCTGTCCCCTTTAATTCGACTATAGCAAAGCGCTTTGGGTGTGACAACAACAGAGCAAAGTCTATTCCAGCCAGGAGCAGGGATTGGTCTGCCAAAGCATGCTAGCTCTAGACCAATCACCTGGGGATTTGTGCCTTTTAAAGAATGAAGCTCTCACACCTTCTGGAAATTCCTATCAGATCCCCTGAGATCCTTTAAGGACTCAGATTCCATTGAAGATCTCACTGGACTTCATTTAGGATAGTTGCACTTTTCAAAGCCCTCAGCCTGAGATGAAGAATGAGCCATCCTAGAGATTCAGAAGAGTTATCCCCTAGCCACTCCCGGGGCACACCCGGAGTGACCAGTGCTGTAGACTAGGACTAACCACTCTGCAACAGATCTCCTAAGCTAGGTAAACAGACCCTGAAGAGTGCATCATATCCTTGAGTCCTCTGCAGAGACCTCACAGCAACCGGTGGACTAGATCAGACACATCTTCCTGTTCTACCACAGCAAACAGGTTGTTGCATGTTCACTGCATCTTGAACAAGATGGAATACATCAGCGCAGGTGTCTACAATCCTCCAACCCGCCAAACCATTGCTTGCATCTCAATCAGTTCGACACTGCATTATGTCCTAGTGAAGCATGTCTCCTGCTAGACCCGAAGTGACTGATCAATGCTGGGAACCAAGCTGAATCACTGGAGTGTCACTCGCTGACTCTAAATGGATGTTACAACCATGGGCCAGCCCAGCTAGCTGTAGAACTGTTGCCTCATCGATTGCTCATTGATGCACCACAGATCACCACTTCAATGTGTGTCACCCACCGACTCAAACTGCTGGAGTGTCAATCCATTGACCACTCCCAGCAGGTAAAGCCGACTTGACCTGGCCAACTGCAAAGCATTCCTGGGACTGCCCCAACTTGCACTTTTGAAGAACTGTTGTTCGACAGCACAGAGCACATGCATTCATCCCTACTCTACGTCCGCTTGCTGCCAGGGCCTCCACGATAATTTGTGCCCGAAATGCACCTGATCAACTGACATCGACGTTCGATCCTGGGTTTGATTGTGTCAGCCCACCAAGAACTGAATTCAGATACGGTTGAATGAACTGCCCCCACGGTACACTGGGACCCTATAGACTGGTCACAATTGCTCCTGTTTTACTTTTTTTACAAGTTATCAGATGTATGGTAGTACCTTGCCTACCTCCCCTTGAACTACATTTCGATTCCTACTTTCTCCAGTCTGTTTCATCTTCTCTGTTCTTCCTCTGTGGTGGGTTATTGAGTAGTAATCTCTTTTTGTTCTACATGTAGATGGTGTGTTTCATTAAAGTGCTTATATTTTTATAGAACCTTGATTGGACATTCCCTTTATTTTGGACTGTGATACTGTGCTGTTCAGGTCACTAATGGTTAACCTTCACATACTCTTAAGATGATAGCCTCCCCTCAACCCATGTTATCACAAAGGGTAAATGAGGTATTTATCTTAACTGTCACTGTTTTAACTTAATGTTTGTGTTGTATTTTGGTGTGTAGAAGTTTGAGGGCTGAGTGGGTCATTTTACCCCTACTCATCCTTATACTCCTGCAGAGCAGAATCCAATTATTAGCATACACGCACACACACACATACACACACACATATATATGTCTTGTCTTACTGTGGCAGTCACCAACAAAGTGACATCAAAGTGCCCATGCAATGTGCATTATCTTATATCATCCATGAGTAGAAAGACAGTGTAAACAAAGTAGTGGGGCATCCTCAGATCTCTAACAGCACACCACAATCCACTCCTACAGTTTGTAACAGTATACCCATACTGAGGCACCCTTAGGGCTTTCACAATCCTCCTCTGCCCAACGTATGTCATGTGCTAGTATGCCCATACAGTATTGAAACACAATGAGAACTATTGCACTACATATCTATCTACACGTACATGTGTTTGTATATGCATACAGTAACAAGACACCCTCAAATCTCTCACACTAACTCTCTGTTATATACATATGATATGGTCCACATCACCTTGGTGACATTGCAGATTTGCATTGATGACTTTTTGCAACAATATCCCATGGCTTCAGAGAATTGCAGGCTTCAGCTGGTTTCTTGGGTATAGTTTCTTTAAACTATTAGTAGACAGAACTGATGTAAGAAATGAGGGTTCTGTATGTGCTCACAGACTGTTGTTCAGCCAGTCTACAAGCTCTTGTGAGTGCCACAAGCTTGGCTCTCTGTGCCAGTGTGACATTAGGCAATGTACCGTTCTCCACCAGTTCTCCTAGGGCACATGCGTCATTTAATGCTACCAACCTGTCCTTCTGATTTCGATAAAATAGCCCATCCACAAACTATATCAGACCTGCATTATCTAAAGAGTTGTCCGACAAATCATGATTTGGAGATTAGAGAAAATTTGTGAAAGCAACACAGTCATGAGATTGTGTTTCATGCGGTTCACTTTCCAGGGATGTAAAAAGCACAGATGCTGGGATCAATACCGGGCATTGGGTTAAGGTTATGTTGTTGGAATGTAACAACTTGATCTCATACTTGTTAGCAGAGGAGATAGACATGGGTTGTGTTTTGGTTTTTCAGCATTAGTGTAGCATCCCCCTCCAGGGAAGAGCCTCCAACATATGTTTATACTTCTATACTGCTATGCAGCTGCAGCCACTGACCACAATTATGGCTGAATACCTGCTGCCACAGGATCTAACTTTGCTCTGAAAGATATGTTGCCAACATAGGGTGAAATGTCCTCTCCTGCACAAGTGGCTTTATGTCCTGGACACTCAGCATTGCTTGAAAAGTGAGAACGTCCACAACTGAAGCATTTTCTAGCATAAGCACTTGTATAATATCTGTTTTGTGCTCCCTTCCAAACCTGAATCTCATCATGGTCAACCTTCTTGAGAAGAGGTTTCCCTGGAGTGAAGCCTTCCTTTTTTATTACAGATGGTCTCTTTAATGTTGAAATGCTCACTGCATTCACTGAATCATTGTGATCCTTATTGTCCAATTCTTTAACACAGGCTAAAATGTGTTCCAATCTCTTTGCAATGTCTCTGACCTCCTCAAAACACAGGGGTCTCCCATGGCTCTTATCTATTCTCTTATTTTATTCTCTAACTTTTACCATAAATGGGTCACTCAACCTTTCATCATATGACTGTGCATATTGCATCTATTTGTTAATTCCCTAAGTCCAGTGACAAAGTTTTCAATAGATTCATCTTTGACTTGATCCCTGGTGTTGAAATGATAGCGTTGTAAAATAATGCTCACCTTTTTTTCAAAGTGCTTATCCATCTTACTCATGATTGTTTCGATTTGTTATTGATTTGTTGTGATTTTGTTATGGATGTGTTGCTTCTTCAGCCTCCAAAGCACACTGTGCAGCGGCAGATAACTCTGGGAGTCTTTTTAGAATGTGCCTAATTTCAAAGCAAAGACAATGCATAAGACGAGCCCTGCGGCACTCTAAAATGAACTGTGGCCCATGGGTGGCCATGACATAATGCTGGAAGTCTTCTTTCCGTGTGTTCCAATGCACTACAGGCTCACCAGGGAATGGAAGACATTAAATTATGCCGGCAGGTTTGCCATGTTCACATATATTTTACCCTTCCTCTTTGTATAGAGGGGTCAAAGTGCATCACAGAACACAGTTAAGAGAGGCACATGACTGACTGTGTTCAGTAAAGGGCATCCATACCATTGAGCATAAACAGCATTAACTCCTTACTGCTTATCAGTCATTTAGGTGTTGCAGGGGCGAATACACAGCCCCTTCACCTGGAAGATTAAGTGACAGAACGAACATGCAGCACCCTTCTTCCGCTCCAGGACAAATCGCTTCAAGATACTAACCGCTGCTGCACAAAGGACAGCGAAGGGGTTTAATTATGCCAGGGCGGATACAAGCCCTAGGATCTCAGCATCAATTCAAAAGGAGCCAAAGCAAAGTGACCACAAACAATCGGGATGAAAGAGCGCGGTTCCACTAGCAAACACATGCAGGAGGGCTACCACGGGTTCAGCTCTTCGCCAATTCTGTTATGTCTTCTACCACACCTGACACAAGGAGTGCGTTTTGTAGTATTTATTTCAGAACTGTGTAGATGAACATGCGTCACATCTATGTAGAATTGTGGAGATCAGCATGCATCACATTGACATAAAATTGTAGAGATTAACATGCAACAGAATGGGATAGAATTGTGAGGATTGGCCTTGCGGTACATCTGGATAAAATTGTGACGATTAACCTGCACCACAATTAGAGAGCATTGTGAAGATGAGCCTTGCGTCACACCTGGATAGTGATGCCCCTAACCATCCCTACTTATATGTTTCACCCCTCTGCAAACACCTTTCAAACTCCAACTAAACACAACCATACCTCTAAAGTACAACACACTGCACACACCTCACTACATTGCAACAACAAAACAAACCACATAGCCTTGCACAAACAGCACATGACATCTACCAACCTAAAAACACATGTAACCTCAGCAAGCAGTGTAAACTGAACTAAGCTGCCAACAGAACATCACAGGTCACTTGCGCTTTCCTGCCACTCAGTCCTACTAACTTGCCCCCCACCTTACCCTCTTGCTTTTCAGATCCACCAGGGAGCCAGGGGACCACTTAAGTGGGGATAGTGCACAGTAAAAATATCCTTTAATATAACATAATACTGAACTGGTCTCTGATGAGGCCCGTTTGTTTGTGTAAGTATTCCAACAGCAAACCCATTTCTCCCAGGATAATACAGCGTGGATTCATTTTTTTTAATTGGGTACCCCTAAAGCGGGGCCTTCAGCTAATGTTCTTTCTATGCTTTCAAAGGCTGCTTCAGCATCTGCTAACCATTGTAAGAGCTCTACATTGTTGGCCTTTGTATAATGCAATGTTTTCACTGTCTCTGCATATCCTAAAATCCATTGTCTACAAAAGCGTACCTTGCATAAAAATGCACTGATCTCATCTGTGCAAATGCGTGAGGTTTGGGAATTGTTGTATAATGCTTTCTTCCTAATGAGGCAATGGCTCTATGGCCCACTACAGTGACATGTCCTAAATAGTGTCCACTGTCAGCGGCCTATGCCAAAATGCTAAAAATGCTGATGCATTTCAGACAACATGTCCACCAGTTGAAGGCACGGTTAGTATAGCTCAATGGCAAAGTGCTAATTTAGGAAGCAAGACGGCGCAGACCAACACAGGTTAAAATCCTGGGTCCATGCTTAGAAACCTCTTTGCTATAAAACACATTTTAAATAACCATTATACCATTATATTATA
The DNA here is from genome assembly GCF_040938575.1 of Ambystoma mexicanum. NCBI lineage: Eukaryota > Metazoa > Chordata > Amphibia > Caudata > Ambystomatidae > Ambystoma > Ambystoma mexicanum. The sequence continues at coordinate 880,976,973 of NC_090929.1, read as the reverse complement.
TACACCATCAGGTGTAATAAAGGAGTTCCATCCAATGTAGACAGTACAATCCAGACCCCAGCAACAACCTAATTCATCAGATGAGTTTTCAACCACGGAACACGTTGAAAATGTACTATATGGCCAACAATTGAGGATTAAAAGGATTGTTAGTGGTCCTGATGAATGCAATGTAAAAGTTGAGGATATTCTGCATACATTTAGGGACAGAGGGTATCCGACATATGACCTTGAGGCAGCCATTAACAAGACCGCTAGGCAACTTAGAGCGACACTTCTGCAAACCAGACCTAAAAAGGGTACATCACCATTAGTATTTGTCTCAACATTCTCTTTACAGAGCCATAAGGTTAAACAGAGCATAAACAGACACTGGGACATCCTGAGAATCGATGAAAGAACTAAGGATTAATTTCCCGAGCCACCAGTCTTTGCCTATCAGAGGTGTGAGAATCTCAATGACATGCTAGTGAGCACCAGGATTAGTAAAACACCCACCACTAAAATGAATAGGAAAGGTAAGTACCCATGCTTGAACTGCAGTAACTGCAATACTGTGACCAAGGGTCCTTACGTTTTTCACCTACGCACCAGAGAACAAATACAATTAAGAGACTTTGCCACCTGCTTAAATAAGAACGTCATTTAATGTATGAAGTGCCCGCGCCGAATAAACTATGTGGGGGTGACCAAACAGAGAGGATCAAATCGAACAAACATATTTCATGGATACAAACCATGAGCATGCATTCATCTTGAACGACGTGGACACACGATCGCAAAAATTAAATTCCAAATCCTAGAGATACTGAGTGCTAAAGAAATTAAAGGAGACATTGAAAGGAGAAGAGCATAGAAAGAGCCTTCTGGGTACATAGACTGTAGTATTTGGTGCCACACGGCATGAATGGGGAGCTCAACCTACATTGTTTCTTGTAAATATGATGGAACGTCCGATTTATATTGTTCACTTTACCTTGCACTATGGTTGGACAGACCAATGGAGTATTAAACATCAGCATGTTTGTAGATACACCTTGGATCACACAACATCGACTCTTCTTTAATTTCATGACAAGCTTGTTTTTAAAAGTTTATATTCTGTGTGTTTTGTACCATTTTCACCTAATTTCCCACTGGTTGCTTTGTTGTCTGGATGGAATCCAAGGCTAATTGTGCCATGTGTATACTTGTGGGGCATAGTCTTTTATCAAAAGCCACTCGAGTTTTTCTCTGCTTGCCCTTATCCTCGCGGTCACGTGACTTTCGAAACGACACTTATGTGCTGATCGGGAGCCGGGCAGCATTGTATTGCAGTGGGAAGCACTGCCAGTATTTTAATTTCACAAAAAGCTTGTTTTTAAAAGTTTATTTTTTATTCTGTGTGTTTGATACCCTTTTCTCCAAATTCCCCACTGGTTGCATACTTATCTGGGTTGAATCCAAGGACTAATTGTGCCTTGTGTATACTTTTGGGGGCGTAGCCTCTTCTCACACCACTCATGCAGAGTCTTTCTCTGCTTGCCCTTATCCTCGTGATCACGTGACTTTCGAAACAACATTTATGCGCCGATCGGGAGCCGGACAGCATTGTACTTGAAGTATTGCAGCGGGAAGCGCTGCCAGTATTTTAATTTCACGAAAAGCTTGTTTTTAAAAGTTTATTTTATATTCTGTGTGTTTGATACTCTTTTCCTCAAATTTCCCACTGGTTGCTTACTTGTCTGGGTTGAATACAAGGGCTAATTGTGCCTTATGTATACTTATAGGGGCGTAGTCTTTTCTCACACACCACTCTGCTTAGTCTTTCTCTGCTTGCCCTTATCCTTGCGGTCACGTGACTTTCGAAATGACACTTATGTGCCAATTGGGAACTAGACAGCAATGTACTTGCAGTATTGCAGCGGGAAGCGCTGCCAGCATTTTAATTTCATGAATAGCTTGTTTTTAAAGTTTATTTTATATTCTGTGTGTTTGACACCCTTTCCCCCACATTTGCTACGGGTTGCTTACTTGTCTGGGTTGAATGCAAGGACTAATTGTGCCCTGTGTATACTTGTGGGGGCATAGTATTTTCTCACATGCCACTCGTGCAGAGTCTTTCTCTGCTTGCCCTTATCCTCGCGGTTACGTGTCTTTCGGAAAAACACTTATTTACCATCCTTGTAGACAGCGCAGCGGTCGTGCGCAGTGGTCGTGCACAGCGGGTGCACCTGGTGTGCACCAAAGTTGCACCAAATTTAAGTTTAAGAGTGCCTGGGCCCGTTCAGTTTCTGGATGGGCCCGCTGGGCATTCTTTTGTGGCTTATAAATGTAGTTTCCTATTTGGGATTGGCGCCTGCAAACATGTTTTTCCCTGCTGGGTGGTCTTTGGCCCCTCCAGTCATTTGTCTGGTTGTGGTGGCCTTTACAGCAGTCCTTAAGGTCAAATTGGTTAATGCCCGGTCAATGGTAGCACACCCTAGTTGTATCCAGTTCCTGCTCATGGTTGGTGAACTTGATGTACTATGTGTTACTGAAATATGGCTAACTGACTCCTCTGCTCCTATGTTCCCACAGTATTTGGTTGACGGCTTTAAGATTCTACATGCAGACAGAGCTGCAGCTCATCCTGGGGTTGGGGTGGCTATTGTTTTTTAGTCCACGTTCAAAACTAGTTTAATACCTTTTCCTCATGTGTTGGCGATGGAGTCACTACTAATTAAGGTGACTCTATCCGCTTCAGAATCGGTCCACCTTCTTTTGGTCTATCGTCTTCCTGGGACGTACTCCATCTTCTTACAGCCATTTTTGGAAATGAAGGCCTCATAACCGTTAAACTATCACAACCTTATTGTGTTGGGGGATTTTAACATTAGAGTCAACTTACCATTAGTCCCATCGCTTAAGAAGTTTCTTGACAGCTTTTTAGATCTTGGATTTAAACAATTTATAAGTGAATCCACCCATCAGTTGGGCTGTATCCTGAACCTTATATTTTCAGCCATCCCAGATATAGTGGTTTCTGCTGTTATTCCACTCATTTGGACAGACCATTATCTGGTCTCCTTCACTGTGCCTCTCATGATTCAGTTACCTCCTCCTGTTAAGTGCTCTAATTTTAAGAGGAACTGGCACAGTGTTAATATGTCTCACGTTGCTTCTTCCATTATGTCCAGTTGTAGTGCCAAGAGTATTGTTGACCTATCCACTCTGTCCTCATCTTTGCTGCAAGCTGCAGACCTTTTTGCCCTGCTGGAGCTTTCAACGATTCGTGGTCGCCCCCCCCAACCCTGGTTTTCTGATGACCTGAGAGCTGCAAAGCTTAAGGTTCGTCAAGCCCAGCGCAAATGGCGCCTGGTGTAAAAACCTACTGACTTAACTTTTTTTTCCTCTCTGTCTAGAAATGATCACTTGCTGATTAAGACTAATAAACAGCCTTCTTCACATATAGTATAAAAGGTGCGCTAAATCAGTCCAAGGAACTTTTATTGGTCGTGAAATCCTTTTCTTCCTTGGCACGTTTTCTTCCAACGGCTTCGCCATCCCAGTCTCATTGTGATGCTTTGGCAGATTTCTTGCATTCAAAAATCATCAATATTCCGGATATTATGAAGATCTCTCAGCCTGTGACACAGATGATTGACATCAGCTCTGCAGTTATGGTTAGCTGGGACACTTTTCCGGGGTTCACTGATGAGGCAGTTTTATCAGCGATTTCCCATATTAAATCTGCAGCTCCATTTTACCCGGTTCCCCTATCTGTTCTGCAGGATCTCTTGTCTAGAATTATTACTGTAGTTACCCATGCTGTGAACCACACCTGCAGCCATGGGCTTATTCCAGCAGAGCTAAAGCAAGTCACTGTAGATCCCTTGCTTAAAAAGCCTTCTCTGGATGCTTCTATCGTGTCTAATCTCCCTACTGCCATTCTTTATGAAGCTTCTCGAAGCTCTGATTTCACCTCTTCTTTCGTCCTTTCTGGAGTCATCTGCAATTCTTGATCCTTCAGTCTGGCTTTCAGCCTGGAAGGGGTACACAGAGTGTTTTAGTCTCTGTTTTGGACGATCTTGTTAGGCTGGCTGACAGCAGCGGAGTGGGTGCCCTGATTTTACTTGATCTGTCAGCGGCTTTCGATACAGTCGAACATCCCCTCCTCCCCTCCAGGCTGGTGGCTTTAGGTATTTCGGGCCCTGTGTTGGCCTGGTTCACCTCCTTTATGGCCAGTCGAGGCCAGTCTGTCTCTCTTTCTCCTTTTCTATCCTCTGCTTACTCTCTATTATGTGGGTCTCCCAGGGCTCCGCCTTGTCCCCAATGTTATTTAACATCTACATTTGTTCACTGATTGCCCTCATGCGCTCCCATGGCTTTAGGTGCTATTCTTACGCAGACGACACACAAATCCTAGTCCATTTAGATCTTGACCGGAACAGTGTGTTGTTTCGCTTGTACAAGTGTCTTTTGGACATAGGGGATTGGATGGGCACCAGCTGCCTCAAGTTGAATGGGGACAAGATAGAAGTCTTGGTGGTGGGATCCTCAGCCACCCCTGAATCATGGTCTTCTTCTTTCCGGCCTGCTTCTTTGGGCGCTCTTCCTATTCCAGTGACAGTGGTGAAAAATCTGGGGATCTACTTGTCCACATCTCTGTCTATGGCGGCACAGGTTAGTCCAGTGTGCCAGTCTGGTCACGTTCTATTGCTAGGTCTTCGCAGAGTCTTACCCTTTCTTCCTGCCTGTTTTTGCCCGCCGGTGGCGACTGCACTGGTCTCGAGTAGGATAGACTATTGTAATGCTCTCTTTCTGGCTCGGTCGGCTGGTTTGATTCGCTGCTTTCAATATCTCCAAAACTTTGCAGCACGAGTTGCTGCTGGTACTCCCCATGGAGTTCATATCAGTCCAGAATTGCGTCACCTGCACTGGCTTCCAGTGCAGAAGCAGATTACGTTCAAATCTTTTTGCAACAATGTGCAGTCTACCAGGCTTGGCCAGAAATTCTTCAGGATAAGTTCCTGCCCATGGGTGTAATTTTATGGGGGGACAGGGCTGTTTGCCCCCCCCAAACTTTCATGGCACACCATTTTGTCCCCATTCATTTGGCTGGGGCACCTTTTCTTCAGATGTCATGTCCCCCCAACATTTTCAGCAAAGTTACTCCACTGTTTCTGTTTTATGTCCCCAACCAGACTCTTTGTTCTAGTAGTGAGCGATTGGTGGTGGTTCCTAAGGTTCGTCTTCAGAGAGTGGGTGGCAGAACCTTCTCTGTATTTGTGGTTAGGTTGTGGAATAGTCTCCCCCTTAAGCTTAAGTCCAAGGAGATCCATCTAGCCTTCTGCTGTAAACTTAAGACTACACTCTTTTGCTGATCTTGTCTTTCTGTATCTTTTCTGTGGTCCTGCTATGTACTACTTCGCACCATGGTGCCTTCTGATGTACGTGCGTGTCATAAGTATCCATAACATAACATAAAATCCCTTTCTTTACACCACTTGCCTTTCATTGACAAATCTTTCACAGTTTTGTAGAGCTTCGGTCTCAGGGTTTGTGAACGTATGGTTGAGAATGCTTTTCAACTTTTTGATTGGCACTCTATGTCCACAATATCACCAGGGACTCACCTGGGAAGCAGCTTGTGTTGGTATAAGCATCACCATTAATCATAATGATATCCTTGGATTGGTTATTTTTTTAGAGAGAGAGCAGCATCACAAGAACTCTAAACACCTTAATAAAAGAGTTTTTCTCGGATTAGAAAGGCAACAGTAGACAGCATGCAGTGATAATAGCTATGCGCTCAATCTTTGACTTGAAGTTGTAGGGCACGTTACTGATTGAAATATTAGGCAACGGGCACCTACACCAGTATTTTTGGGGCAGATTATTAATATTACTAAAGCCCTCTCAGGACAAGGCTGTGGTGTTGTACGACGCAGGTATGCAGGAGACACTGCCCAATGACATGTAGCATGCAAATCAACTTTCCACGCTCCTGAGCCTTTAAGAACCGCAGATCAGACCCTCTTGGGAGACAGTGTTGTGCAAAGCAAGTGTTAGGCGTCAATGGGGTAGCAGGTTCGGGGAGAGAGAGTAGCATTGCTGAACTCCATGCAACTCCCTGTCCTTGCGTGTCAGCCCCATTGTCCCTCTTGCATACGCGTTGTTCCCCCTGCAACTGTTCCCTGTTACCGCTGCCTGCACATCCACCCTTCTCCCATCCCCACCCTGCTCCCTTTGCAACTTAGGCCCTGCTTCCCCTGTATTGCATGCCATGTGCGTTCTGTCACAACGTAGGCCCAGTTCCCACCATAGTGTACATTTGCTGCTGGCAATGTTTTCTCCACTCATGCAAGGACCCCACAAGTTTCCAGTGTTCTTGTTCTGTGGTGTGCTTACTTATTGCCCACTCTTTTGTGTGTGACCCCATGTGTGCCTCCCTCCTGTTTGCCCCTAGCTTGTGACCCCCTCACGCTTGGGCTGCCCCCCTCCCCTTACTCTCTGCCTGCACCCTCTATGGTGCTCTCTGTCTCCCATATCGTCTCTAACTGCTAATCTATCGACTATGCTATCCCTCTCACTAAGTCTGGTAGGATGAAGCTCAATAGGGACATCCTGGTCTCCAACCCAGGTTTCCCTATCATTGATATCTACACCAGTGCTACCTCCAGACAGACCCTCATTGACATCCACTTTGTTGTTCCCTCTCCAGGTCAATGGACCCCCATACGATCTCTGTTCTCTCTCCTTTTTCATCCTCTCCCATTAATGGTGGCACCCAGTGGGAGGCCCTCCTGGCCCCCTTCCACTCCTCCAAGACCATCATTAATGTCTACTTAAATGGTACCGTCTTGGTCCAGGGACCTTAGGCCAATTTCCTCCTTTTCAATAGATGCTTCGTGCATCGTATCAATTTCCTTCCTTCTCCTGCTACTCTTGTCTACCCCGCTCTGGCTCCTCTGCCACCTCCTCCCTCTGTCACCTCTATCACCTCTCTGGCACCCTCTGCTGCTTATTCGGTGGCACTGCCGCCTCCATCCTCCACCACCTCTCTGGCACCCTCTGCTGCTTCTTTGGCCACTCATCCGCCTCCTTCCTCCACCACCATTCTGGCACCCTCCGCTGCTTCTCTAGCTGCTCTGCCTTCTCCTTCTTACCTCCTCTGCCCATTCTCGGGCACCTCTAACACTTCTAAATGGCGTATCTCATACCTGTACTCCTTCACGGACATATTGCAAAGGTGACAATCTGCTCCACGTCGCTACTCTTAACTCTCGCTCTGCTGTCAAACACTCCTCAGACATCTGCCATCTCCTCGAAGAGCATGATTTGGATGTACTGGGTCTCACCGAGACTTGGTTCACAGCCAGCTCTGTCATGAGTTTTGACACTCTACTCCTTGATGGCCACAAGATCTTCTCCAAACACAGAACCAACCGTCCTGGAGGGGAGTGGCCCTGACCTTCAGAGTGTGGATCCCGCTTCTGCCATTCCTGCGCAGGCCTACTCCTCCTTTGAATGTCTGGTCTGCAGGCTCTCTATCTCTCCTGGCCTCTCTCTCTCTGTGGCCACCGTCTACAGGCCGCCTGGCCAGGATTCCCTTCTCCCCTCTGAGTGGGCTGACCTCTCCTTCTCCCTGCTTTCCTCTACCTCTCAGCTTCTCCTCCTCAGAGACCTTAACATCCACTTGGATGTTGATAACCCATCCTCAGGGCTCTTTTGCAACCTCTGCTACTCTCTCTCTCTCTTTTCTTCCCTCTGACCTGACTCACTCTGCAGGGCACCCCCTGGATGTTCAGATCCCGTCAGACCTCCCCCTCTCCAACCCTCTCACAACTACTCTCTCTTGGACTGACCACTTTCTTCTCTCCACTCACCTGTTGCTTTCTGCCCCTCAGATTAAGCCAACCCCAGCACTGCCACCCACCTTCTTGGACATACAGCCCATGAAGCATGTGTCAGTGGAGGCCTTTGCTGCTACTTTCTCTTCTCCTCTTACACCTTTGGCTGACTCACACTCTGACACAGCCCCTTCCAACCTTCATCTCTCAATCTCTCACGCTCTTGATGTCCTTGCTCCTGTCCTGAGGATCTGTTTGAAGCCTGCATCCAAGTGCAACTCTTGGTACGATTCCAACCTTGCCACCCTTAAGTGCAAGTATAGGGTAGCTGAGAGGAAGTGGAGGGCATCAAGCACATCCTCTGACAAACTGGCCTGCCTCCTGCTCCTTGCAAGGCATCTTCTCTGAATGTGTGTTGGTTGTATTCTGTGATGCAGCTGTGCATGTCTCTTCAGCTCAATGTACAGCTTAAGGATTTGGCACTGCTGGTGGCTGCATATAGTGGCTACATAGTGTTGGAAAGTGTATTTGGGAAATGTGTGGGACTCACATACCCTTTCAGGTCCTATTGCTTGCACCTGTGACATCATTTGCATCACCTGAATACATTATTGGCAGTGTTTCATCTGGTATTTCAACTTGAAGGTACAATGGAATTAGCATTTTATTTTCTGGCGCTAATTCCACCAGTGGAGTTAGCCCTGGGGGAATCATCACTGGTTTTCATTAATTCTCCTTGAACCATCCTCTGCTTTCGACAATGCCAACCACACCATCCTACTCAATCATCTCTGTGACAACCTGGGTATCTTTGGTCAGGCCCTTGCCTGGTTGACTTCCTTTCCCACTGATCGACCCTCACAGGTCCAACTTGGGGCTTTCCTCTCTTCTATCACTCTCTCTACTTGTGGTGTTCCCCAGGGGTCTACCTTATCTCCCTGGCTCTTTAACCACTATCTGGCTCCTCTCTCCCACTGCATCTCTAACTTTTGCTCTAATTTTCAGTGTTATGCGGATGACACCCAGCTCTCCTTCAGGCTAGCCTCAGCTTCTTCTGCTCCTTCTCTCAAACCAGACTATTTGTCTGCAATTCAGGAATGGTGTGCCTCCAATGATCCTCCTCATTGGACACCTGCTCCCGCCTTCCCTTTGTCACTCTGGCTGCCCACCCTGGGCCCTCTACCTGCAAATTTCTGTGAGTCTAAGAAACTTGGTGTCATCTTCGACTCCACCTCTCCTTCTCTCCTCACATCTCTGACGTCTCTAAGAAGTCACACTATCAGTTGCACCTCCTCAGAGGTATTCTTCCTTTTCTCACTTTCCCCCAGAAGCTCACTGTCTCCAGAGTCCTACTCCTCTCTAGGCTGGACTACTGCAACAGCCTCTTTCTAAATCTGCCAGCCTCTAATCTTAACCCTTTACAATTTATGCAGAACAGGACTGCAAGACTTGTCCTAGGCCTCAACCCCAGGGATCGTATCTCTCCAGGCGTGAATTCTCTTCACTGGCTCCATGTGGCTGCACAGATCAAGTTCAAGACCCTCTGCATCGCCCACAAGGCTTTCTGGGGCTGGGGACCACATTACATCCAACTTTCTCTTCTTAAGCATCTTCCTTCTCGAGCCCTCTGCTCATCCACCTCCAACTCTCTGAGGGTCAAACGCTTCTTCAGGCAGAGAGTGGGGTTTAGATCTCTGTCATCGGCTGGGGCCTCCCTCTGGAACAACCTCCCTGCTTCTCTCAAACTTGAGCAGGTCCACCTAAGGTTCCGGAAGCAACTCAAGACCTTCCTTTTCGCTTCTGCTTTCTCTCTCCCTCTCCCTTGCTGATGTACCTGTCTGACACACATACTGGTTACCTGGCCGCCCACTGAACTTACGGAACCAGGCATGACCAGTTGCCCTTGCACTGTCTCAGGACCTCCCATCCACTTAAGGGCCAGTAACTGCAACCCTACATTCCCCCGGCTCTCTGCACTTATGAGCCACCTCCCGGCTTCAAATACTAGTTACTTGCCCTCCACTCACCCCGCTGCACTGCACCCTTCCCTCCTCCCCGTACATGCACCATCTGAATGACACAAGCTCTAGTAAAATCACTGTTTGTCCTCCTTTTGTCCTCCCTACCTTGTCGCGCCTAGAAACACTGGTGTACAGGCAAGTTATAAATGACTAATATCATATCATATTAAGGTTCTGTGTGGCACTGAGGTTTACTGCCTGGCATGTGTAATTGCTGCCGGCAGCAGCACCCCAATCGCCAATCTGAACCACACAGTATGTTGAAATGCACAGTGGTCACGTGATCGGCGGATCACATGACCCACGGTACTGAATAAATGATATACCGATACTTGGGCTTGCAGACGAGGGCACACTTCGCTGTATGCAGGACGGGCAGAGCAGGTAGCTAAGGCAAAGTATCTTGACTTAGGGCAACACTAGATGAAGAAGTTTGGCACTTATACTGATACGAATTTCCCGTGCTTTTGTGTAGTTTTAGTTTGGAAACAGTCGGTTATACAAGGGATCCGCTACGTGCTCCTGAGCACGGGTTTGGATACACCGGAGCATTTATCCATTTGAATTGAGCATGACTGACAGGCACGCTTAGCATTTAGAGAACCAGCTTGGCCAAGTTAGACCTTTATACATTTTGGAAAGTACTTGCTAGATTGGATGACATGTTTTCATGACTCTCTTATCATTATGTGATTGCTGCATGTGCTACCATATTTTTGGGCTCTGGATAGTACTGTCTGAATTGGATGGAACTCCTTTATTACATTACAACATTGCATATTGACATTGATTGACATGTCATGCTGCCACTTGTTTTACTGTTGGGTTTGGTTCCCTGGGACTGGTTGGTAACATCCTTATATTCTATGTAGAGCTATTAGCCCTATGATTGACATGTTTTCAGAAATACATCTGCATTTTTAGCATTTTGGCATAGGCTGCTGACAGTGCTAATTTTCAACACAAACACAGCTGTTTTCTTACAAGTAGAGAGTTTTGGTGTCATTTCTGTTAACAGCAACAAACAAACGAGTATTGTTGCATCAACAGCACGATCGAATGTTTTCTCTAGCCGCTGAGCTAGACTAAGGAAGGGTGTGTGTAAAGATGTGCTAATGTTGTGCTCAGAATGTTGGTCCTGTTCTCTGTCTCGCGACCCCAGTTTCTGTCCCGCGAGCCCTGTTGTCCTTTGAGTGCAAGGGACACGAGACAGAGAACAGAACCAACATTCTGAGCACAACATTAGCACATCTTTACAGTGTGCAACCCAACTGCAGGCTTTTTAGCCTAGGCCCACATCATTGCCATATTTACAATTACCCTGTGCAGAGGCATTATTTGAAAGGGTATGTGCCCCAAACTTGATTTACTTATTACCTACTGAAGTTAACTAACTACATGAAATTCAAAGTAAGCGTTGCCTGCTCACCTACTTTGTATGTCCTAAATAGCGCACACGTTATGGTTAGATGCTCAGTGTCTGTTGTTAGCTAATACGGCTAGCAACCCTTGTGTGTCTAATTTACATGCCTCATATGAAGGGGATATCAATGATACATAGTCAACACACTGTTCCAGCACTGACTCCCCAGGAACATTCATGTAGTCTAAATCCTTCTAAAGCTGATGAGAAAACAGAGATGGGGACTTAGTTAAGTCTGACTGATCTGAACCAACTTATAAAACCACTTACATTTGTAGATCACTAGTCACTTGATTAGAAAAAAATGGAGAATATCACTGCTATTCTTCCGGCTCATTTATCACAACTCCCGCCCAAACAATAACCCGATTCATAAATGACTAGTCCAGGTGGCGCTGTGGAGCAGCCCAAGATGGCTGCCTAGCCACTGAGCTCCGTGTGGGATCGGTAGAAATCTGCTTACATCTGCGGCCACAGCGTGCGTTTCTTTCCTGTTACTTGCAGTGCCGCTGCCCTACATCACTGTGCTGCCGCCGTGGGGGCTCTGGCTGTTCTTCGTCCCTGGGGAGCCCCGGACTGGACCTTCTGCCGGTGCGGCCCTCTTCATCGCGGAGGCCGCGGCGCTGACTTGGATCCCGCCCCCGCCTTTCGGCCCGCCTGCCCCTCCTGGCGCTCTGTTGGGCGGACTGCGGCCCGATCGCGCTCCTGGGGACTCCGCGGCGAACCGGTGGTCTGCGGCTGGGGCCGTCGCCGGAGCGCGCCCCGGCCTCGCCCGCCCGCCCATCCGGCTGTGGACCTTCGTCATCATCCCACGTAGGGTGTCGCGGCCCTGGGGAGCGTGGAGCGGCTCCCCCCGAGGTGAGGAGTGGCTGCCAGTGCCAACTTGGTCCCCTCCAAGGGGGGGATCGTTTTGCCCTCCTTCCTCCCCCCCGCTGCTCCTCTGTTCATTCTTCCTGGGGGGGCGGGCGGACTGCGGCCCGACCTGTCCCCGTATCGTGCAGCGCGCTGCGGCGCCCTCGTCCTGGCGAGCCCCGGCGCCTAACATCTCCCGTCTGGCTCCGCTCCCCGGTGGCGTGGAGCTGCCGCCCGCTCACGTCCTGCTGGGGGCTGTACAGGGACCCCTCCCTGGAGTACTTACACCTGGCCCTGCGCCCCTCGACGTGGGTCCTGCCCAGGGCGCGCACCTCTTGCCCCAGCAGCCTGGTAGACACTGGCCCCAAACCCCTGTGTGACTCTGGCGTTTCAACGGGGTGGCAGGCGGAATAACAACCAGTACGGCATATCCCGCTCCCTCACCTGTGCCGCGACGCCACCCCCCAGATACGGCTGACCCTGTGGTCTTAGCACCTTCTCATTGGCAATCCCTGGAACCACCTCACACCACCGTACCAGTTGATCCCTGCATACTCGTGCCCCTCCTGGGCCCTGCTCACATCTCGGCTGGAGTAATCCCAACATCTACAGTCTGCACCCCTGACCTGGGACCATACTCTTCCCCCCTGTGGCCGGGCCCTCTGTCTGCGTTGTCCGTGGACCTATAACAACAATGCCTGGCAGGGTCAAGGGGAACCATAAAGGGGGTGCCATGGACAGATTCGCTAAAGCTGTCCCGAGGGGAGAGGCGGAGCAGGACTCGCCCATCCAGGATGATCTGGAAGCTGACCATCACCCCACTCCCGCACCCCCAGACCTGACCACGCTTATGGAATCGATGGCCAAAAACTTTGCGTCTTTTCATGAGAAATTAGACAACATCAATGCCAATGTTGCCTCCCTAAAAACGCGGATGGATCAGGCGGGGACCAGAATCAGCGACGCTGAAAATCGTATATCTACCAATGAGGACGAAATACATGCACTACAGGACACAGTGGCGTCCCTGTCACGTGACATGCGCAGTGTGAAAGCGAAGTGCGACGACCTTGAATCGCGCTCTCGCAGAAATAATCTGCGGATCGTCGGTGTCCCTGAGAATGCCCTCAGGGGCCGCATGGAAGACGCTGTGGAATCCCTGCTTAAGGACCTCCTGGGCAACCCAGTCCTGTCCCCATACTTTAACGTTGAGCGCGCTCATCGGGCTCTGTCACCGAGGCCCAAACCGGGCGACAGCCATTATAGCCAGGATCCTCAACTATCGGGACAGAGACCTCATCCTCCGGCTGTCACGAGAGAAAGGAGACCTGCGCCTCGAATCTCATACTATAAGGATCTTCCCGGACTTCTCAATAGCGGTCCAGCAGGAGAGGCGTCAGTTCATCGGAGTTAAAAAGCTGCTCAGAGAACGTAACGTTCCGTATGCCATCCTGTTCCCGGCTCGCCTCAAAATCACACATAATGGGAAACTTTATTTCTTCACTGTTCCAGAGGAGGCTGTGAAATTCATTGAGATGCACCTACCGCTCCCCAACCCAGCGGGGGCCCCGGTTGATGAGGGGTGATGAGTGGTAACTCAGGCCGGTCACTATTTCTCCATCTGGAACATCCGTCACCTTGAACGTGCATATGGAAACAGCACACTACAGATCCATCGCATCAGGCTCCCCCAGCGCCTGACCGGGCTGAGACTAGACCCAACCACGGCGGACAATGCTCCCCCTGCGGCTCGGAGCATCGTATTGTCTACGAACCCTAGAACTTCCTTCATTCTGGTCTCTCCCGCAAAGCTCTGCTGGACATGGGCTCCTGTCTTTAGATCCGCTCATCGCAGAACCTACTCACGACAGCCTTGTCTGTCCTACATCTTTGTCTAAGAACCGCCCACACGGCTACAGCACACCTCGCTGCAATGGCAACGGTTTTGGTTTATTGGTTGTCACTGCTTCGGTGCCCCTGTTGGGCACAGAATGGGCCTTATCCCTGTTGGATTTCGCCCTCCGAACTCCACCCCTCGGGGAGAATCGGACCTGTTGGTGACACATTTTTTTGGGGGCAAGGGATTTACACTGCAAGTTGGGGGTGGGCAGTGAGGGCGGGGGGAGGTATGGTTTGTTACCCGGGAAATGTTTTAGAAAAAGGCAGTGGCGGAATGGCAGGGCGATACACACCGGCTCACCTATATTTGTGCATGCTCACTCTTTTATTTGAAATTCAACAAATTTCGTGGGATGTACATTAAAACCGTAGAGATGCATGCAATTGTCTCAATCACAATCACCCTGGGATCGGGGGTTCTGGGGACAGAGTTTGCGGCACACGGAGGGGGACACTGGTGCGAGTATCACCTAGTGGGAGATTGTCCTCCATGGGTATTGTGTTTAGTGATATTCTTGTCTGATGCGCTAAGATGTCAGTGACGATAATGTCATGGAATGTCCGAGGCCTAAGTAATTACACCAAGGGCCGCAGGATCATGGCTTATGCCAATAGACACGGCTGCAAGGTACTGCTCCTGCAAGAGACACACTCCACTGGTCCACTGGCCAGAAGCATTGCGCCTACCTGGGGACCCCACAGATATTTTACTTCTTATTCCACACGCGCCAGAGGAGTCCTAACATTGATCCACAAGTCTCTTAAGTTTGTCCTCCATAGGAGCTATATAGATCCTTGTGGAAGATACATTGTGCTGTACTGCGCCATTGCCAATAGAGATTACCTGCTCGTAAATACTTATGGCCCCAACGTCGACTCCCCCGAATTTATTGACCAGGTGGTCTCCATACTGCTGGGATACACGGATGTGCAAATCGTCTGGGGCGGGGATATGAACTTTATTCTGGACACCTCCCTAGACAGGACTGGCATAGCGCCCAGGCCCCCGTCGGGCGCAGCGCGCAGACTCCTGTCCCACTGCAAGACACTTGACATTCATGACGCATGGAGAGCTCTACATCCGTCAACACGGGAATACACCTTCTACTCATCGGTCCACGACAGTTCGTCCAGGATCGATCTATTCCTACTATCTGGTCCTATGCTAGGTAGGGTTTCCAAGACATGTATACTCGCTCGCACACTATCTGATCACTCACCGATCCTGTTGTCCGTTGACATGGGCATGCCAGCCCCCACTATTAACACATGGCGCTTTAAATCTGCTGCCCTACAGGACATAGTTTTTAGAGCAGACATACTTGCAGATATCCAGTCCTACTTTGACAACAACTCACCACAGGACACCACCCGGGGGATCCGCTGGGACGCCTTCAAAGTCTTCATTAGGGGGGCGTCCATCTCTAGGGAGTCGGGGGTACTCAAATCCATAAGAACCACCCTATCACGCACTGAAACTAAGCTACGTGACCTGGAACGGGCCCACCCGGCCTCCGTTGACCCTGGTATACTCTCCCAGATCAGTGAAGAACTCAAGATCTTCAATGAACAGGCAATCAGGGAAGTGCAGTACTTCAGTCGTCCACAGGCTGCACGGAAATACGGTGAGGGAGATAGACCCGGCAAGACACTCGCTGCCCTGGCCAGGGGGGAATGGGGCCATACTCTCAACCCCCTGAACATAGCGAATCCCATATGCGCGAGCTTTTAGACCAGATACCCACCACTATCATCTCCCCGGCAACGAGAGAACAGTTGGACTCCCCCATTACACTAGATGAGATAGTGGAAGCCATATCAAGTCTCCCGAAGGGGAAAGCGCCGGGCCCCGACGGGCTTACGGCTGAATTCTTTCAGGAGCATGTGGCCATTTTGGGACCCGAATCGCTAGAGGTATGGAATGAGGCCCTCCAGCTGGGATGCCTTCCCTCGTCTCTACGTGAAGCCGTTATTACGGTCCTCCTCAAGCCTGGCAAACCAGCAGATGACTGTGGTTCGTATCGGCCCCTATCACTCATGAACTTGGATACGAAAATCTTCGCCAAGGTGCTCGCCAATCGTTTCATTCCTATTATGTCATACATGGTACATGAGGACCAATCCGGCTTTGTCCCTGGTAGATCCACATCGCACAATATTAGACGGCTCCTTAACGTCATGGCTCGTATCAGTCAAAACGTGTGTGCGGTGGCGGTCACCTTGGACGCCCAGAAGGCCTTCGATATGGTGTCCTGGAAGTACATGTGGTTGGTCCTGGAAAACATGGGCGTCGGACCCGGGATGATCGCATACATCAAACTATTATACACATCCCCAGTCGCCAGGGTTCGCGTCAACTCCCAAACATCTGCCTTGTTTCCTCTCTCTCGTGGCACCCGACAGGGATGCCCGTTTTCCCCGATCCTGTTTGCCCTTGCCATCGAGCCCATGGCGGACTATGTCAGGGAGCGTCACTCATGCAAAGGGATACGCCTCCAGGGTACACCCGAAATTATCTCGCTCTACGCTGACGACATCCTGCTTTTCGTCAGGAGCCCAGATCTCCACCTTGACCCTCTCCTTCGGGACATCACTCGTATCGGAACATACTCAGGCTTTACTATCAACTACACCAAATCCGAAATTTTCCCCCTCACACACTCCACGCTCCAGCCGGCCACTGAATACCCACTCCGCTGGTCCCCCAACGGGATTAAATATCTGGGAGTTCAGGTGTCTTTGACCAAGGAGACTCTCTTGACTAGCAATTACCTAGCAGTGGCAGAATTAGCCGAAACCAAGATTGCGCGCTGGCGCCCTCTCCCGTTGTCACTTGCTGGGCGGTTATCACTGGTTAAGATGATACTGCTTCCCAAATTATTGTACACATTCACAAATGTTCCCATATGGCCTGGCAGGAAATACTTCACTGATCTGCACAGGCTATGTGCGCAGTTCCTGTGGCACTCCGGTGCTGTGCGGAAAAAGTGGGGGGATATGACTCTGCCCTACGACAGAGGCGGGTTCACGGCCCCTGACCTGATGCGATACTGGATAGCAGCGCAGGCACAATTTGCCACTTACTGGTACCCCGGACCCTCCCCTCGCCCGCACGTCAAGCCTGAAAACCTTGCTGCCTCCGGCGCCAATATCATGACTCTAATTTTACATCGTCGGTACGTACCTGACTCACCTATAGATCCAGTCCAGACCACACTATCAGCCTGGGGGCGGTTGTTTGCTGCAGGCTCCGCGGAACACCCATACTATAAGTGGCTCCCCGCCTGGCAGCTCCCCGGGTTGGAACCCACGAATGACATAGCTCTGGCGCGTCACTGGCGGTCCCTAGGATACCTGGCCCTAACTGACTTCTATCCGGATGGGGTGTTTATAACACCACAGACTTGGAAGCCATCCCACGCTGGTACACCGCTGGAACTGCTGCAATACTACAGACTCCGAGCAGCGTTCCGGACCGCTTGGCCTGTGTTCCCTAACGAACCCCCTGACCATCCCGCTGTTGCCTATATCGCCAACTCTGGCGGGGCCCGAGGGGTAGTTTCATCGCTATATAAACTCCAGCTCACAGCTGCCACACCACCGCCCTTACGGGCCCGGGACGACTGGGCCTCTGAACTGGGGGTTGACATTACAGACCATCTGTGGGGTAAATTGTGTTCCCATACCGGCAAGGTATCCCTGAATTTCCGGTACCGAACAATACAATACAAATTGCTGAATAGGCTATACTATACCCCGCGTAGACTCTCCAAGTTTGCCCGCTCTGAGATGCGGCTCTGACCCCGCTGCGGAGTGGAAGACGCTGGCCATCTCCACATGTTTTGGGACTGCCCCCAACTTGCCCCATTCTGGGATGAGATCTTTAAAACACTGTCCGAAATTTGCGATGTGACGATTGAGCCTGACCCGATGGGGGTGTTGTTCGGAGTGTGGGGGGATGAAGGGGTCAGAGGGGAGGCCAAACTCTTGAATATATGTTGTATAATAGCCAAAAAATGTATCCTGCAAAATTGGAAATGTGCTGCTCCTCCCACCTTTCAGAAATGGCTGAATCTACTGACCTGGTCCCGAAACTGTGAGGAAGATTATATTACTACTCTCCCATTCCGTTCCCGGCCAAAAAACATTTGGACTGCCTTCAACAGTTATCTTAACGGTCTTGATGTCCCCTCCTCTGGTGTTGGTTCTCCCTAAGTCTCCACTGTTATGTACGGAATTCTCTGCTACACTGTCTTGCTTTCCTCATCTTGGGGGTCATCCCTCGCTGCCTATGTACATCCCCATGTATTACATTTGTCTTGCACTGTTATATCATAATCGGCCTAATGTGTGTGTATGTCATCTACCACTGCCAGCAAAAATAAAAGTTTAAAAAAAAAAATAAATAAATAAATGACTAGTCCATCCTCAGTGTTCATTTTGGGTCATACTGCAATGTAATAATTTGCCACAGTCTATCCCAACCAACGGGCACTGGATATCCACACCCATTATGGATTCTGATCACTTATAATTGACATATTGGCCCACATTACGACCCTGGCGGAGGTCCATGGTGCAATTTGCACCATGGACCATGGCGCAGAGCTGCCAACTCCTCCATGGGGGTTGGCGGACTTACCGCCCCATTCCGACCTTGGCGGGGCGGTAAGTCCCCAATCCCCATTTACCCTTCCCCATTCCCATTTTTGCCCCATAGGGTATAATGGGAGTGGGGAAGGCGTTAATTACGCTACCGTAGAATACGGTGGCGTAATTAACGAGGGGACCCGTAGCGCCATGGATTTTTCCGCCCGGAAAATCCGGGCGTAAAAATCACCATGGCGCTGCGGAAAGTCCTAATCTGGCGGAGAGGTACGCCATGCATTACGCTGGCGTAAACCCCTCTCCGCCAGGGTCGTAATGAGGGCCATTGTCCTTTCCAGTTCAAACTGACACTTTCTTCTCTGCAGGGAACACCATACTTGGCCCAGTTAACAGGGCTAGAAAGGGGACTGCAGTCATTTATTCACTGTGCATGCCTTAGTGAGTCCATAGTTCAAACATGTATTGCCAAAGCCAATATGGGGCTGGGGTGGCCTAACAAAAGTCTAGGATAGAAAAGAAAAATGAAGGGACATGATGAAATGCTTTCTTTGGGGCACTGATGGGGATAGGTGTATCATATGAATGACTGGATCATAGCTCATACAAAAAAAAAAAATTCCTGACACCTAATCTGTATTTAAGCATGCAATTATTTATGGTGTTTTTATTAGAATAATCTACTCCCACACAGGGTATTGGATTGGCCTACTATAAAAATGTCTGTTAATAACAGTTAAAGAAACCTCTGTGTACAATGTTTCTCTTTCTGATCCTCATATTTTGCCCCTGGGTAGTTTTCACCTTAGTGACATCCTGGATGGACTATGCCAACTCTCTGTTCCTTGGACTACCTGATTATCTGTTTGGCAATCTTAAAATGATCCAGGATCTAGTTACCCTACTGCCTACAGGTGCCCCTTTGCATGGGACAATATGTGAAATATTGCAATAGGCTCCATGTATGCACCTCTTTGGTTTCAAATTAGGGGTGCTGTTGGGAATGTTGGGCTTTTCCCGTGATGTTTGGCCCACCCTCTGGGAAGTGATAAGGAGAAAGTTATTCCCAAAAAGAACCAGTAAGAGTAAGGGTTGACAGTGGGTCCTGGTGAGCCTGCTCACATTCGAGAGGTCAAAACAGTCTTCTGAAGGGGTTAAACTTATGAACCCTGGGCCCAAAAGAACTTTAAGTGTATGATGCATGTCCCAAAGCAAGGCACATGGGGTGGTGGCCGGTTTTGCCAGCATAGAAGTGAAGGAGTTGACATCCTGACAAACTCGAAAAACGGACATGAAAGACATCATAGCATTAAAGAAGTGTGGGACATCTAAAAACATTGCCAAATAAGCAAATGTGAAGGGAGGCAAGGAATTATTGAGAAACGCAGTCCTTAGAAAAGACTCATTTTGTGTCTTGCTAAAGCTTCCCACCAAGTCGCTTCAGTTACCCATGCCCCCTCATTTCAAATGTTTTTTTTAATCTTGGCGTTGATCCCAGGCTGTGACAACACTTTGACTCAACACCTTTTCCTCATCGCCACACCTAAGCACACTCTAACCCCAAGCACATAATAGCCTTGAGACAGCATGCCACTACAGACACACACAGACACAATCTCTAGCATGCACCCATACAAAACACAGACACACACAGTGTCTCGCAGACAATCACACACATTCACAATCACACAAACCCACAAAATGAAATTGCAGACTACAGACACATGCCAAAATCACATACTCTAACAGCGAGAACATGCCAGCCTCAACACACAGATGCATGCAACATTCAAATAATCACCACCACTGCAATGTTTCACATATTAATGTTTTCCTAGCTACAAACTCCCAACCCCATGCCTTAACAATTCCCATATGCCTTTTATGTAGAACCCCTCACACTCATAGCATTCAACATTTGAAATAAAGTACGTTCCCCTTCCCACCTAACACCCTGAACTTCTGCCTGTGCTGCACACAGCACACTGACCAATGTGTCAAACCTATGAATATTTTGACTGATACAAGCTATTATAATGTCTTCGGATGTTATAGGTAACCAGCTGCCATATAATCAGCTGTCATCAATTTGCAACACACATCATTTAACAATGTATACCACTTAGATTCTTACTTAAAGCGGATCATGGTTTCAATGATATGCTTTGCAGGAACACTTAAGAAAAGCAATCTTCATCTCCTCTTGCGCTCCCTCATCATGTCCTCCCCACTTCTCTTACTGGATCCAAGAAGGCATGACATTTTGTAAATATGTCACAATGCATAAGACTCTGCAGGACTTGTACCATATGTAAATATGTATATTACGCTATGGTATGGCACTAGGCTAGCATACTTTGTGTGATTTTTGCCTGTTCCATTGTCCTTGTCCCAGTGTTATGTTCAGTTTTACTACTTCTACAGAAAAATGCAGGGGGGGGCACTAACTATAATATTTGAGTCCTCTGCTTCATTCTTGTGCATCTGGTTCCAAATGGTTAATTAGTAACACTTCTGGTGCATGTGGGTGTAGCGTCCAGGCCTATGGAGACTTACCAACTTCTCATAAACCTTACAATGCTGGCCGTCAGCAAATTAAAAATAATGGAAATCTAAACCAGTATGCTGAAGTATTGTCCTTTGTATGAATAATTATTACTGATATGTTAAGCAAGGTTAGAGCAGGACCAGAGACACAAAAAGGAAAATCAATCTAAAGAAGTTTGCTGACTATGTCAGTAGCTACTCACAATTCAACTCCAGCAATGCTAAAACTGCCCTGGTTACAATGTTAAATAAAACATCAGTGTATCCAATCAACCATTGTGCACTAAATATTTGTTTTATGACAATTGTTTCTAAATCGAACAGCAGACACAATGAAGCTGGAAACTCATTATTTAACAAAGTGTTGCAATGGGCTTGCCACAGTCCCGGGAGGGTAGCTCAGCGGTAACGTGGTCGCCTTGGAAGCAAGACCATACGAAACAACACAGGTTCGATATCTGGGTCCGCGCTTAGAAACCTTTGGGTGTTTAAGCATGTTATAAATATGCAACTAAGACAAAAATAAAAAAACATTACGCAACAAAAAAAAAAAACATTCCTGTAACAGCGCCTCAATGCCTACGTCTGTGTGAGCGCCTTAAAATGCAAATACTTAAAAGGGATGTTTATCAATTATCTGGGATGATGTTAATGAGGCAAAAACATAGTAGATACCAATGATAGATCCAAGGAAATTGTCAATGTGACACTGAAGGACAAGTTTCTGGTTGGTTGACTACTCACTATTTATTTTAGAATCCCCCCCCCCCAAATGACATGCAAATGTGCTTGAGAAAATCACTTACTTTGGTGCTGAACTCTGGGTTCCCTGCTCATGAGACTAATTTGTGTGGGAGACATGCACCATAACAAAACGCAAGATCAGTCTTTTAAGAGACCTCATCATGTTTACTCCGCCAACAAATGACTGACATAGGAATACCCTCCCTAATATTCGATCTAGTCAAGAATTTAGTTTAAATAATCCAAAAGATCAAGATCGGCAGACTTTTATCAAACGTTTCCAGATGTATTGCCGGCAAGATGAATGGAGTTTAACTAACCTGTTTAAAGCTGGATACAACTGTTCAGTTGCAGGCATGTAAGGCCTCAAGGGGCGACCAATTGGGAGTCTGCAGGGTTACATAGATATCAAAATGAATCCCAAAATTAAACTAGGCATCTAGATTTGTTGTATTTAGAGATTGTATTTCCAACTGCTATATTAATAGTGTTGTTTACTGTATACTTAAGACCTAAGGAGAACTACAAAGTGCATAATGTTGTAAGAATTTTTATAGATATGTACATTGTTACAATGGGGACAAGATTGGTGGGATAGCTATTCTTAGAATTTTTGTGGGTGATTTTAATATCCAGCTCAAGCTGCTGTATCGTTTATGCTAAATGATAGAAGTGGAAGATCTATTTTGGGATATTAGAGATCTGGACTGCTGTGACCCCAGACAGTGTCATCCCCATGCCCAAAAACCAGCAACATTATTGTTTACTTTGGACTTTGGGAGAGCAATGGTCGTTGTTTGGTGATTTGCTAGTGAGTACAACCTTAAGAAGGGAAGCACACTTCAACCATATTGACTACTTCTTAGTGTAAATTACAGGTTAGTATTAAACTCATACCCTGAGAACTGTAAATCTTGTCTTGAGTGAACATGAGCGTGTTTACCTTTCTTTAAAGAGTTCCAGATGTCTTCAAATGTAAGTGATACTATAAATGTCCACTCACCAAAAAAAGGAGACTACTAAAGTGTCTGACAAGGATTATCCTGCAAAAGCCCCATGTATTCTATCATTCGTCATTTTGCCCATTTTAGAGTTTTGTTGCCAGGGAAATAATAACAATGAAGTAAATCAGCTACATTTGTTACCAAAATGGTTCAGGCGAGAGATCCCCGGTATGACAAGCAATGCCACAAAAAGTAATTTGTTAACTGAAATGTAATCTGGTAACTTTAATAATATCCCAGATTTCCATAGAGGGTATAAAGAACTAATAAACAAAAAGAAGAAAGAATGGAAATCAAGGAAATGGGAATATTTGAGACAGGCTATTGTCCGTAAAGACCAAAGAACCTTGAGGTATTTAATAACAAAAGATATATCTGATGACACTGCAGAAGGACTGGATTTAGAGTAAGCTGTAACTGGCGATACTTGGTTTGAGAAATGTAGTAAATTATTTAAGGCCAGTGTCATTAACACTAGGATTGTATGTTATGTGATTATGACTGAAAAAGAAAAAAATGGTTATGCCCCTGGAGTTGGGAAACTACCTGTTCATCTTTTTTGTAGCAGAGCCCTACATTGTAATAACTTTGCAAACCCTGTTTGTTAAAATGATAAATAATAAAAAGATATGTACCCGTTAGCTGAAAGCTGGCTGAGATTGTTCCTGCATTTAAAAAGAAGGTGCAAAGGTTCTCTTGGAACGACTTGAATAATTTGTTGAGGAAAAGAGTATTACAGTTAGCCTATTTTGTATTATAAGACATTTTAATCCCTAAGAGGTAAGAATTGTACATTGCTTTTATCGATTTTAAAACCACTTTTGACTGTATAGATCGCAATACACTATGAGAGGTTTTAGTCAATTTGAAAACGCTTGCTGACATTTTAATGGCAATACAGAGATTATATGAGGATGTTTATACAGTAGTAAGGTATGGTCGGGGGAGAATCAACAGAACCCCTTTTGTGTAAGAAATGGAGTCCTCTAAGTATGCGTTTTGTCCCTTGTTCTCTTTCTTGTATACAGCAATGTACTTGCCTCCAGAATACTAAATTAGGAAGCTGATGCCCCAAAAAATTCTTGAAGGCAGTTAGATATTTTGATTTGTTCCCAAGATGCCACCATTATTTCAAAGACACCAGTAGGCCACTTTAAGGAGATTGGAGCAGTGGTACATTTTGTAAAGAAAGGAAACTAATCATGAATGTGAATACATCTGTGGTGATGGTCTGCTATGATAAGCACAATAAGAAGACTAACATCAAGCTAGTGAGGATTCCACTAAAAGAAGTTGATAGCGTTGGTTATCTTAGTGTAAGATTCCCCAAAAAATGCAAAGTGGAACCAGCAAATAAGTAAAAACGATGCAACCTTCAAAAGAAAGGCACGGGTCCTCCTCACTTTGAACTGTCAATTAGGGAACAAGTTGCCAATGACAACATTGGAAGTATGTAAGGGGCAAACAGTTGCAGCCACATCTTATAGTAGTGAAATATGGGGGTCCTCATGTACAGGTAGACTAACAACGGTCGAAAAAAAAAAATATTGCAAACAATATGAAATTATTTGGAGCTCCTGCAGAGTACTCCCAAAGTATCTTAGATTTTTTTTATTTTAAATGGGACTGAAACCAATCAACAAATTAACAGTTTGTTGGAAGCCATTGTTCTATTGGCTATGGTTACATACATCAAATGAATTAAGTTGTTATAGAAATATTATGTGGAATGTTATTCAGTCACCAAAGGGTTAACTGTAGGAAATAGTCTCAACATGTGAGATGTGTTTTGAAAAAGATAGGCTTTGTAACCTGTTAGAGGAAGAAACAACTGTTGCACGTGCACTAATGTCTGATGAAAAAATATGCTTGAAAATGTTTACTTTGAGATCCAGTTTGCTACATCATAGAATGAAGCAGGATGTGTGACCCACCTGTTGTTGAAAGACCGCCATTCAGCAGAGCCCTACTAACATGAGATTTTCCTCTTAGAAAAGGTCCAAATACATTAAATATAGGTTGAATATTCTCCTTGTGGCTGAGTTTACATCTAGTTGGCTATATACAAATGAGAAACCTTGCCTCGTGTGTCCATCAACAACTGAATCGGATATGCAGTCAATGATATTATGCCTTAGATATTTAGATATTTGGAAAAGTTGCTGGGTCAGATTTTTAATAAGGCTTCAGAACAATGTTCTCTCGTATGCGCTAGTGTCCACAGGAGTTAATTGGATTTTTTTGTTTTTGTTTCACTCTTTTTATTAATCCAATTACACATACATAACAGATCCAGGCATCAACATTTCGGTGTCTATACATATTTCATACTCGTCATTACAACTTTAACAGTCAGAGATATATCTTCCCGTCCGCCATGGGTAAACAAATATGTGTATTACACCTCCTATTTGCATTTTATCTTATCCTAAGACTTGCCTTACAAAATCAGTACATAACACTGCATCACCAGTGTGGCTAGTTCACATTTTTGTATGTTCTATTTGCATATGATATCAAGGTCAATGGGCTCTCAAACATGGTGATGATAGCATTGGATCGTGAAACCTACCCTTTAGAGAGTAGATTATCACACTCTTCATATTCACCCTTAAGCAACCTATTATCCCTTTCTGCTGTTGTCCATGTTATCATATCCCTGGACCACCCTACCACTGACAGAGGGGAGGACTGCTCCATCTCATTGACATCTGTTGTTTTGCTGATGTTATGCCTACAAGTATACTTTTAGTGGAGATCTTGCCATTTGTCTTAAGAGGTATCAGTCATTTCACCAACATGCCTGGGGTAGAGAAAGTGACATCACACGACCCTTGAACTCCGATGACATCATAGGAAGTGATGTCAGTTGACCCCATCATGAAGTGATATCACAGGATGCGATGGAACACGACCTTTTACCCCTTGAGAAAACAGGAAGTGGTATCACATAGCATTGTTCCTAAGTGCACTATGATAAATATGTTTACAAAATCACTGTAATGTGATATACAATTCATACAAGAATGGATCGCCATATGTATCATTAAGATCAGTGTGTATAGGCCTATATTACCAAATTACTGTGAATGCAACAGATGGCCATGGCCAAATGATAATGATGTGTTATTATTTAGCACTTACGCTTAAGCGCTTTACATAGAACAAATATACATACAACATCACCCAACCTGTGTTGGTACTCATTTATCGATCTCAGAAGATATAAAGGCTGAGAGGAGGTGTTTAAGAACAGACTAAATCAGTGACTCATCCCCTGAAGTGTGTCTGAAATAAACCTTTAATGAGTCTAGCAATTATTGTATAGAATTCCAGAAAGAGAAATTATTTGGTATTCCTATACTTTCTTATTTAGGGTCACTGCTGAAAGTGTTAGACTTGTGTAACTCCTGTTTAATTCAATAGACCTGAACAAGAAAGCCAGCCACTCCAGAAGCAAAGAGCCAGACGGCGCTGGCCACAGAGCAGGACCTTAGGGGTAGCAAGGGAGACCACAGGGGTAGCAAGGGAGACCTCAGGGGTCACAGTTGTGACCCCAGGCAAACCCTAAATGGCTTCCCTGGTATCAGTCCCAACAAACACACCTTTATCGCCTTGTGTAACACATATCATGTGAACCTCTCCAGAGTTCCCAATACCCTGCTCTAGAATAATGTTAATGTTAAGTATCTCTGTTATGCATTTCTGTCCTTCTCTTTTAGCACATGCCCTCCAGACCGTACAAATTACCTTCCCGTGCATCGGTAGTCCCTTCAGCCGAGTCTATTTTAGTAAAAGTATATTAAACAGCTGTATTGGCACCAACAGCACTTCTATCAGTTGTGTGACCAAATGCCTGTCCTCATACAAAAACCAAGGAATCACATATTGTAACACAGCCTCAGAATAATATCATATGCTCTAAAGTCTGCAGCCCTACATGCCCCCTCATCATATTGGAATGTGAGTGTATGTAAGCCAATCCCTAGGTTCTCATTCCCCAATATAGTCTGCCTATTAGCCTGTCAAGTCTCCTAAAAACTACACCTGGAATAAGGCATTCTTTGAAGTATGTATAGTATCCTGAGAAGAATTGTCATCATATACAAGGAGATCTGACATTTTAATGGTAATAGCAATTGTAAAAATTGATCTATCAAAATTGCTGAGTAACTTTACATGCACCTCCTCATAATCAGAGCTTATATTGACTCCTAAATATCTAAAAGGCCTGTCTTTAAGAGATATTGCTGGCCCCATTGGCAGCTCCGGGTTAGTTCTCGATATCAGATACAGACAAGATTGTGTCCAGATAATTTGCAGCCAAGCTACCATGCCAAATGCTTCTATCTCTTCTAGCATGAGTTGCATTGTCAGAGCCAGCTCCAGTACATATAGCAATATGTCATCCAAATATAGCAATATGGCATGTGTTTGCCCTGGTACTGTGAACTCCATGTTCCCAAAATCCATCCTCAATGGCAGCCCCATTCGTTCCAGCACTAAAGCAAATAGCATTGACAACTACCTACTTGCCAACTGCCTGACTCTGATTTGTATCAATTGTAGCTAATGGTGCCATATACAACATGTCAGGCCATGTAATGAATGAGCCCCAAACTTCCAGAGCATCTCAATCATGCAGTGACAATTATGGTAGGTCAGACAGAGGAGGCAGACACAGTGGCATAGTTCAACACTACTTTTTTTAGTAAAGTAAATAAAATCTTGTTCTAATCCCTACTTCTAAAATGAGTTGCCTCTACTATAAAACAACCAAAGGGTGCACATCATGATGTCTCACAAACTAAACTCAGTCCCCTATACCAAAATGAGCTAAGATAACAATACTCTAGTTTATAAAAAAGAAGATAGAAAGAATGATCCTAAACTATGACTTAGTTAAGGGTTACTTCTCCCGGAGAAGTAGTGGAGGCTTGTTTATTACCTTCACTCTAGAGTTTGGAAAGACTATTGTGTCTCAACATCAAAGAATGTTGAAAGAAAAATGTTAAATGTTATGCTCAAACCATTGTCCTCATCCAACCATAGGATTGCATTCATTATCCAGTGATGTAACGATTTACCCAGGGAGTCTTAGTACCCCAAGTCATTGAAAAGTTGTTCCTGGGATCCCCTGGGATCTCACACCTGATGTCCTCAGATAGACACTTGGTTTCCTTGGTATGGTTCACTGTTTCTTTACCATTCAGTGTTTTGGTGCTTTTCTTAGCTGGAAGGGATCAAGAGTAAGACTCAGACAAAGTGGCATGTCTGGTGTTGGTTACAGACTTTTATTTTCACAAAATACTATCTATTCCTAACTCTAAGAGGGGTTTCCCTGCCTCAACAAAAGTAAGGACCGTTTGTGTCAGGATGTTACAAATCAAGGAAGTCCTCTGTCATGTTTCCAAAATTCTAAATTGACTGTTACACACTAAGCTTAATAGAATGTGACAAATATGTATGTCTGCTAGCTGTACACCTACAGCTTCTTTTTAGAGTTCCATACATCGAGTTCTTGAGTGCAGAAAGAAAGATCAATAAAATCCCACCAGAAAAGGAGGCATTCTTTTCCCATAGATTCCTTCTGTTTGTTGACGTGAAATCTTTGAATAGTTCACAAGCTCAAGGGGGACAACTTTTCCTCTGAGTTTGTTCCCACTTATTTCATATATTTCTTTACAATATACATTCTCTTGATCTCTGGAGCTCACTTGTTTTACAAAAATGGTTATGGTTCTTTCCTTATTATATTTTCCACGATTCAAGGAGGGGTTTCAGCCCCTAAGTCTTTTCAGCCTTTACATACCCCAGGTATACCCTCCTGCCAGGGTATCCAATTCCAACCACTTATGCCTTGAATACTCTCCTGCCAGGGCTTTTTATCATTTCACATGGTTGCCAGTCCCTGACTTGCTGCTCACATGGTTTGCTTTCCTTACAGAACTTTTCAGTTCACCCTTCATCTTCTTCTGTAACAAGCAGATTAGATTTATCATATATTGGGTCATCGACTCTTTCTCAACAGTCTCAGTTTTTGTGACAAATTCAGCTCCTTTATCTGGGCTTTCTCGCGCTGTCAACAGTACACATCATTCCATTCACCTTCCCTGGGCTTACTGGTCTTCACTGGTGGCTTCGGCGTCCCTTGCGTGTTACTGTTTACTTTTATTTTCAGCTTTCTGACAGGGAATACATTTCATTGGTTCCTTGGTTCCTGCTCTGCACTTCTGCAGTGAACAGTCCTCTTTCCGACTTTCCTGCATGCCAGTCTCATCGGTGTCCCTGCTTCGGTGTGCAGCCATCTCTCTTGCCGTGTCCGTACCAATGCTGGGAGCAGTCAGCCTCCCGTTTTGCTCACATGTGCCATATTTGAATGTCCTGGCACTAGTCAGTCTTTTGGAATGACTAGAGCATGGTGTGGGCTTATAGCTTCCAGTCATCCCCATTACTGCATCCCTCTTCCTCGTCTAAGTACTATAAAAAGGGCAGGTATATAAGGCTGATGTTTAGAAAAACATGGGGATTACTTGTCCACACCACAATAGGCCATACAAGAGT
Organism: Ambystoma mexicanum; assembly: GCF_040938575.1. NCBI lineage: Eukaryota > Metazoa > Chordata > Amphibia > Caudata > Ambystomatidae > Ambystoma > Ambystoma mexicanum. The sequence goes on along the minus strand of NC_090929.1, from coordinate 880,947,500 downwards.
GGACAAAAGTCAGTGGGGCTCTTTACCAGTATGCCGGTCCAGAAATAGCAGTGCTGGTCGCGCCGTGCAAGCACTTATTCCGGAACGGCATACTTTGAGTCACGATGCCGCAAACCCGTCACTGCAAGTGACATCCAAGGTGACATCCACAGTGGTACCGTATCTGGCAGCACCGTGAACTGAATCTGCTGAATGACCCGTAGGCTGTGCCTGAAACACCGGCCTGATAGTAGTATGGACACATTCTGAGTACAGACTTCACAGAAACACTGGCATAAAAGTGGTGGTGGCAATGTGATATTCGCACCGGAAACACAGGCACTGTGGACCAAGCATTAAATAGTGTCAAGTGTGCAGGAACAGGCCACAGGTGGCCCAAATCAGCCAAGCTGCACACCATGAGTAAATGAGTAAATGCACAAAAGGGCCACTCCCACACCCCACACCCCTTCCAACACAACCATGCTGGCAGCTGCAGTAGCAGTAATGTAACTGGAGGCCCTGCATGCAGGGTTACAACTGGAAGAGGCAGAGAGTCAGAGGAGGTGGCAGAGGCACAAGGGGAGAAAAGGATCATCATGACCATGCATAATAACAATGGCCAGCAGGTAGCACCCTGCAGGCATCACCTATACTGTGCATAAGGGCCACACCCTTCAACCTCACCCAAACACATATCCACACCCTCTACCTGCTAGATAGGGATACTATCACCTCCATAGTGACCCAGATCCACAATGACCTTGTCAGCCTCATCCACATGCGTACTGCCATGCCCCCTTCCTCAAGGTAGTGTCTGTGCTACACTTTCTGGCAAACAGCACCTACCAATTCACTGTGGGTGAGCTGCACAGGCTATCCCAACCCTGTTTTTCGAGGGTCCTTTTTCAGGTCCTGGATGCCCTCCTGCAGCACGTTTCTGATCACATAGCCCTACCCAGAACACTTGACCAGGTTAATGCCATCAAAGTTGTGTTCCATGCCCTGGGCTGCATGCCCAACGTGATTGGTGCTTTGGACTGCAAACATGTGGAGCTGGTGGGCAGACATACCATTGAGGCAGTCTGCAGGGACAGGAAACTGTACTACTCCCTTAATGTGCAGATGCTGTGTGATGCACACCACCTCATCACCCATTGCTGTACAAGATTCCCAGGAACAACACACAATTCTATGGTGCTGAGGAACTCCATGCTGCCAGGGTACATGGCACATCACAGCAGAGAGCAGACGTGGCTGTTTGGTGAGTGTAATAAACAATGCATGTGCACTGTGGAAATGAGGAAGAGGGAGCCGTACACACCAGAGTGGACCTGGCTGTTTCATGAGTGTAATTACTAAGGCATGTGCACTGTGCAATTGGGGGGTGGCATAACACACCAGAGCGGACCTGGCTGTTGGGTGAGTGTAATTACCAATGCGTGTGCACTGTGTACTCGGGTGGTAGAGGGGGGGGTCTGTCACCAGTGCTTGAAGCCTGATGCAATGTCATACACACAAATTGCATGCATTAATTTAAGGACATGACTCGCGTGTGTGAAATGGCCAGATGGAACACACCCAAGCATTATTGCAGCAAAGCTGGACTGGCACATCAAATGCACTAGAGGTACCAGAATGCATCACACCAACAGCACATACCCCTGCAAAACACACTGACCACAACCTCCTCTGCCTGCAGCAAAGACAATTCATACCAATGCAACCAACGTCCCCACCACCAGCGTACCCCACAGCATGTAGCCAGTTCACCTGCCTGTTACAAGTACACATACCCATATGCATGTGACATGAATACCAACAAAATAATTGCATGTATTGATAGATGGTGAGATGAACATTGTTCGACATGTAAACGGAACCTGAACTGGCACACGCAATGGGCAAAGTTGAAGGCGGCGTAGGCATAGGGGTATAGGGCAAGGTGGGTGTGAATGGGTGTTGGAAAAGTGATAGCAAATCACTCATCCATCTTTCATAGGGACCAAGAGTATTACCTGCATGCCATTCATTATCCTGCTATTTCCTTATACATGATTCATACCTTTCTGTGTATACATCCAGATTAATTAGTTTGCATGATTCCCAGATGATCATCTACCACTCCCATGCTGCATATCATGAAATTAAAAATGCAAGTATAACTGCATGCATGTAGCCATTCCCTAAATAAATGCAAGTGAAATTTGTGCACGTTACTAAACGTTAGCTCCTGTGACTGCTGATGGCCAAGGAAACATGTCAGCAGTTCTAAGTACTAGAATGATATTTCAATGCAAGCATCACACCCACCATATCTGAAAGTTGCAATTAGATTGGCCAGCAATGAATGAGTGACATCATGGAGAACACAAACAAGGGCCTCATCATGAGGTTGGTGGTAGCCCGTTGGTGAAAGTGGCACTGTGACACCAAACACGTAATACTGTGCCTCGCACATAGCTTCCCAGTGGCACCAGGACAGTAGAAGTCCCAGAGGTTCGCCAAGGCATGTGGCGGTAAATATAAGTCACTATTCCCATGGAGTTACACCATATTTCTTTCAAATGTGGACTCAGAATCACTGTCACTGCCAATAACATTGCTGGTGCTCCTGTGACAAGTCTGCCTACCGGGTCTGCTTTATTTTACTGGCCTGTAAACAAGGCTCCTAGTAAGCCTACTGGCATACTTTGCTCTGGATCAGCAACATTATCAGTTCCACCATTTAATTCCATTCACATGTATGTCTTCAGACAGAAATCTGGCAGATCACTAAATCAATGTCTAACCATCCGTAGAAATGAGAAAGTGCTATTCCAATTGACAATGCGCAGGATGCTAGGGTCATCTTTGACATTTGCTACGTCTCGTGCCAATTGCTTGTGAAAACTTGCATGTGGAAATGATCAACATACAGACTTTACTAACATGATACTGGCACCACAATGATTCCGCCCCTTTCTGTCCCTTCCGTGCAAGTGATGCAGGATACCCCTTGATGCCATGGCTGATTGCCCCTGCCAGGCAACTACATAACCAGCATGATCAGGGCAACAACCGTGCTCACATCAGGACACAATGCACAATCAGGCATTTGGGTTGTTAAAGGCAAGGTTTTGCTGCCTGAACAGATCGTGGGGTGCACTCATGTACAGCCCCATGAAGGTGGGCAAGATAGTCCTGGGCTGTGCCATGTTCACAACATGTGTATCAGGTGCAACATACCACTTCACCCGGACATGGAAATGCATCCAGCAGAGGTGAAGGATGAGAATGACAGTGAAGACAAACTGCCATTGGCACATCGCAGGGATGCCATGGATGGCCGTGATGCAGGTGATGCACTGATTAACTAGTATTTCTGAGCACATCACACACGCACATGTCCTAGGCCAGCTAACACAATCTGCACTGTACAGGCAATTAAACACTCACTCACACTAAAAATGAATGTCCAGTCATGATTTCTATGCAACACCAGGTGTAATATCATGACAAAATGCAAAAACAGATGGAACAAAACCCACCTCCCCAACTATCCCTACCCATCCCCTCCCCAACTATCCCCCCAGTGTCCCTCCCCAACTATCCCTCCCTATTCCGCCTCCTCGCTATCCCTCCCCACTCCTTCTCCTCAGCAATCCCTCTTGTCACGTCATCCATGTAGTCCCTGTCAAAGACACATCCAGGGCACATGTTTGTCGCTGGCCTATTTGTGTGCCCCTGAGCCACCAGGCGTGCCACTGTGTGGTATGGCTGACAGGCGCATCGACCTACACCTTGAGTTGCTATGCACTGAACCTGCTGGTGTGGACCTCATGGATGGATTGTGTGTTTGCTCGTCTGCCTGTCTATCCTGGGACGTCTGAAGGGACATTGCCATGGTCTCAGCAATGGAAGACATTATGCTATTCCCCTAGAGGACCCTCCTTGCCATCACTATGTTGGCAGTTGTGACACGTCCAAGGGCACGTGCAGTTTGAAGGCCAGTGGCCGGCACAGTTTCCCTCATAACAGAGGCATCTTCAAGGTGCCGCTGCGCTAGGGCAGATAAGCCATCCTGCTGTTCCTCAATACAGTGCAGACCGGCGTCCATTTCACTGACACTGGGGAAGGGCAGGAGTTGTGGGCTCATGAGTTGATTGGGCTGAATTCAGCACGCCCAAAACTCATGTGGTTGCTGGTCTCCCCTGTGGTTTCTCCAGCATTGTCGGCTACGTCCTCAGCACTTGAATCCTGCCCAAGTGCATATGGCTGCTCTGATGGGAGTAGTGTGACAACAGCAGGTTGAGCTGCCTGGATGGGCGCAGAAGTGGTGACCACAGCAGGTTGATCTGCCTGGATGGGTGCAGCAGTAGTGACAATAGCAGGTTGCACTGCCTGGATTTTATTTATTGGTCATTTGTTAGGCGCTTATACAATTAGCAGAATTGTTTCCAAAGTGCCCACAGGGCACTAGGGTGGAGATAACGGAAGGTAGACATTGAATTACAACAAAGATAAATAATTGAATTAATAGTACAAACAAATAATGATAATAACAGGAAGGGGAGACAAACCTACTATGCTTTGTGGGTGTTCAGAACGTGCATGTGCCGAGGAGAGGGGTTAAGGGATAGGTGCTGTGGTGCTCATGGAGAAGTGCTTGGGGTGAAATGCTAAGAAGAGAAGAACGTAAGTGCAACCTCCTGTGGGGAGGGTGAGCCTATGTAAGTGCAATAAATAGACAGCGGATTGGATGAGAGTTTTGGGGGTCAGGGCCCCAAGGATACATTGATACATTATGCACCTGCACATCAGTCATGCTACTGTATGATAAGCAGGGATGAGAGGAGGAGAAGGAAGAGGTAAAGAGAAAGGTTGTGAGGCTTTTTCAGACCTAAAGAAGGTTCTGCTCAAGACAAGGAGTGAGAGGGAGGCTATTACACAGGAGAGAGCCCTCCGAAGAAAGTGATCGACCACCAGCTCTTGTTTAGCAAATCGCTTCACACGCAGGGAGTTGATGCCAGATGAATGCAGGAGTCTAGAAGGGGAGTATTTGGTCAGGAAGCATTGAAGATAGAGTGGTCTCTGTCCACAGATTTCCTGGATGGGTGCAGCAGTGGTGACAAGTGCATGTTGAGCTGCCTGGATCGGTGCAGCAGTTCTGTCAGTGGTAGCTGCAGTGTCCTAGGAGGTGGTTGTTCCTGCTGTATTGTGGCGGAGGCGTCTGGTCCTCCTTGAGGTGCCTGTTTGGCCTACTTCACTGTCAGATGATGTGCCTGAGTGAGTCAGAAAGGCATGGTGTTATGGACCAGTGTGGGTTCAAGAAGCACTGATGCATGCATTATGTTGGTTGTGGCCGTGCAGTGTTGGGGACATGGCATGGGACATGGCATGGTGCACACATGCTTCTTTTGTGCGTACTGAGCTGCAGCATGTAGGATGTTTCAACATGGTAGACTGCTGTGCTGGGACTACTGGTGTGGTGTATTGTCACTTGCTGGGTAAGGTGTTAGGGGGGTGGATGGTCTGGCTGTGGGGTGTTGCTGTGGTGAGGGGGGTGGTATGGATGGGTCAAGCATGGGCTTTGTGCCTGACCCAGTTGCAGGGCCAGTATGTGCATTTGGGATCTGGGATCGGGCTGGCTGGACGTGGGGAACACATGTAATTTCCATTGCGTGAAAGGGTGGTCATGTGTGGGTGGAGATGGGGGTCAGCATTGCTGTGTTTTGGTGCCAGTGGCAGCACAGCGGGTACACATGCAGTATGCTGTGGCAGGGTGGTGTGTGTTTGTGTGTGGGCAGATGCTTGGACACTTGGCAGAACAGGGTGCTGGCACATTGTTCAACATGGAATTCAGGCATGGGTCATTGTTAGGGGGCCAGGGTGTATGTCCATGCATGCAACCTGGATGTTGGTTCTTGTGCAAGGGTGTGCGCATGCAGGGTGTTTTGGGGGTGTGTGGATGGTGCAATTCCCATTTCAGTGATATGTTGGTTTAGTGGTGGGAACAGGGTGGGCAAGGCTGATGTTCATTACATTGAGGTTACGTGTACACACTGGCCTCTTCGGGTGTCCCGGCTCTGACCTCTGCTTCTATAGACTCCAGGTGCAGCACACTGCTGCACCTCTCCTCCCAGGGCATCAGACATATTGGTGAGGAGCTCCCACCACCTGTGGCCATTCCCTGTCTCTGCAGTGGGGCCAAACCCTCAGGTGGAGGTGACAGCGCTTATGACAATGTCTCACTGTGCGTGGTGTTGTCTCCACTGCCAACACCTTCTCTACCACCTCTTCCCATGTACTCTTGTTGCGCAGCTGTGTTTGGTGGCACTGATCATTGGAGAATAACTCTCTTGCATGCTGGGCAATGGTGTCCGCAAGCATGTTGAGCTCTGGCTCCGAAAAGAGTGGCTTACACTTGCGGGTCTCACAGACGCGATGTGATATTTCTTTGGTCAGGAGGGATGGATGTCGCTTGTGACTTGCAGATTGCAATGGATTGTGTATTTGTAGTGACCGCTGGCCTATTTCCTGTCCGGTGATCACTTTCTTTCCAGTCACAGTAATAGTGGCACCACAGTTTCCAGCACCGCTAGGTCTGGCATTGCGATGCCAGATTAAGGGGCAGTGGTACTAAGGTCAATGGTGTTGTCAGTTTTGGTGAGTTTTCACTGTGTTTCCGTGATGCCGGTACTGCCGTTTCAAGCATGCCCAAATGCACGTGCCGGACAACCCATAATCATCCATTGATTCCAGAACCACGGGTTGCCAGAAACAGCAACGGAACTAGGTAAAGTTTCCGACAATCACGTAATGAGACCCAATGTGTGTCACTCAGGAATGCGGGTAAAATATTGTTCTGATCTAGGAGTTTTAATTTGCCTTCCTGGAGTCTCTCCTCCCCTACTTAGTCTTCCCGCAGATAACCATCCCAGTGTCAGAGTCAGGTAGCTTCTGCCTTTCCCTGGCCATGCAAGGGAAGCTGACCTCCAGGGAGTCAGTGACGATATTGCTGCAAATGTCACTTAGCCCAATGTGGGTTTTGGGCACCTCTGGCCAGTTGCTTGTTCAGTTTCATTCACTACCTCCTGACTATTCCTGTGACTGACTCCTTGTAGAGTATGGGTTTCTCTGGCCCCTTTTCTTGTTTGGTTTCATTCACCCCATCCTATGGTGTTCTCTAGGTTGGCCCCCCATGTACTACAAGCTTTTGTTCACTCTAGCCAGAGGTATGCTCTTGGTTGGCCCCTTGTCGGCTGCTGACTTCTCTGGTCCCATTGCTTGTTGAGTTTTGTCCAAACCATCCTGGGGTATTCTCTCTGGTCGCCCCTTGCAGGCTACGGCTCCTCTGGCCTCTTTGATTGTTTAGTTTTGTTCACCCCTTCCTGAGGTAATCCCTCAGTTGGCCCCTCCCAAGCTACGAACTTCTCTGTCCCTTCTGCTTGTTTTGTTTTGTTCACCCCGTCCTGGCATGTGCTCTCAGTTTGTACCTTGTAGGTTACTGGCTTGTGTTCCCTTTTGGCTCCAGTGGTTTCATCCTGCTGGAATCATTGTCCTCTATGCTTCAAGATGCCAGTTCCTCTCATCTGTGGTAGTGTTGGTGCTGTGATGAATTGGATTCTTCCTCGCAGGAGTACAAAAATGAGTAGGGGTAAAATGTCAAATTCAGCCCCCACAGTTCTACAAAGCAGAACACAACACAATTATAAAGGTAAAAAAGGACAATTAAGATATTACTCCTTTGCCTTTTGTGGTAATGTGGGCATAGGGAAGGCTGTACTCCTAAGAGGGGTGTGAGGGTGTACCAGTAGTTGCCCAAACAACACAGTATCACAGTCTAAAACAAAGGGCATGTCCAACCAAGTATCTAAAAAAAACTGCATTCAGTGCGGACATGGCAGAGAGCAGGACTTGCGCCTCTCGCCACGATTACATTTTGTAAGCAAACGGCTGATACACAGAACAGCTGACCTTTCCACCACTCCAGGAATCAGCTACCCGCTCAAGACTCATGAAACATAGCAAAATCCAGAGATAGTTATCTCCCTTTTACGGCCTTTCCTTCTTGTTGGCTATTCACACGCCAGTTGTTATCCACGCAAGAGTGGACCAACAGACTTACCATAGCACAGGATAGTCTATGATAGAGAACCCGGGATTTGGATTTACAATCTGCCACACGTCCTGATGAAGGCCTGCACACGCAAGCTTCACTGAACAGCTTGTCTCTGGGCCGAAACACCATAGTATTGACGATTCCATTATTGATTCAGTGTTGACTCCACACGCTGATATATGTTTGTTATGTTCACTGAAATTTGTTCTGTGTACACATTGTATTTGTGATGTCATCTTTGATGTCCTAGGTGTTAGTCTTAGCAGTGCACGGTGGCGGCGCCAGTTATGGTTACTTAGCTTATCATAACTGGTGAATTTCAAGTGTTTTTCGGTTTTACTTGGAACCATAAAGTCCCTTTAACAAAGTTGTTTTTACTGATTTTCATAGGTTTTTAGAAGCGCAACTTAACCATAACGTCCCTTTAACAAAGTTTTTTTCACTGAATTGCATAGGTTTCAATAGACTTATGAGCACCTTCTGTTCAGTTTTTTTTATGGCTGTACTTTCCCTGTATATGGACAAATTTGTATGCATTGTACTCACACTACTTTTCTTAGGGTCCAATCACATCAAGTGATACATATACCTAGGGTAAATAGCAGCTTTGAAACAGAGCAATCATTTATTTGCATGAAAATAATCAGTTAAATTATGAATTGTTTCTGCTACTACTTGTGCTTTTTTGCTAACTTCACGTTCCCTGTATATACCCATATTGGTATGTGTTCTTGTGTCTTTGTGTTTTGTCTATAGTAATGCAATTATGTAATACTAATACATGTGTTTTATTAGCTACTCATTAAATATTTCACAGTACACAAAATTCTATTAAGAAAACAATTATCATTTCATTATTCAATATATTAACATTACAAATATTATACCTTCATCTTGTACACTGCACACAATATTATGTTTTTGTATGAGTAGCTTAGTATACTAGATTGAACCCCATAATAGAATGCTATTTATATCAATGCATCGTTCAATGCACTAATTAGGGTATGATATTTATTGCAATGATCCTTGATACTTGTTTCGCAACATTATAATAAGAATCCCTTGTACACATATTTCATGAAAAGTACATACACATGTGATGTCATCAGTGATGTCATCAAGGACATTTGTGATGTCATCTTTGATGTCCTGGGTGTTAGTCTTAGCAGTGCACGGTGGTGGCGCGAGTTATGGTTGTTTAGCTTACCATAACTGCCGAATTTCAAGGGTTTTTCGGTTTTACTTTGAACCATAACATCCCTTTGACAACGTTTTATCACTGAATTTCATAGGTTTTTAGCAGCGCAACTTAACCATAACGTCCCTTTAACAAAGTTTTTTCACTGAATTTCATTGGTTTTTAGCAGCGCAACTTAACCATAACGTCCCTTTAACAAAGTTTTTTCACTGAATTTCATTGGTTTTTAGCAGCGCAACTTAACCATAATGTCCCTCTAACAAAGTTTTTTCACTGAATTTCATTGGTTTTTAGCAGCGCAACTTAACCATAACGTCCTTTAACAAAGATTTTTCACTGAATTTCATAGGCTTTTAGTAGTGCAACTTAACAATAATGACTTTGACTTTATATACATGTCATATGGAACTGACTGAATCTCTTCTACTGTACTTGATGTACGCAAACTCATTTAATGTTCGCGGACATGTTTGAAGCACAGTACCACTACCTAAAAACTCTGGGTGGGTATGTTTGATTGTTATATCATAACATAGGAACATTTAACAAATTCAAAAAGGAGCACACAAACACATTATATGTACTAATACATAAGAAATGTAACCCATATATACAACACACTAACCATTCATTTAAATGCACTATGTTCTAAAATTGAATATACCACAAGAAGATAAATTGGCTTCCAACATAATACCTCACAAACACGACAGAACTGAGAACAAGAGCAGACCCACTGAGTACATAGGACATATCTTACCTGAAATAGTAAGTGTACTTAATGTTATTCATATATTTATAAACTTTCTATATTAGATAAAAATATATATATATATATTTTTTTTTCTCTCACAGAAATGTCTAGCACTCTGGAATGGTTAGAGGAGCATTTCCCACATGAAGAAATGTCACAAGATAGTGAAACTAATGGTAAACACTTTATAATATAAACCATTTAATTATTATTATTTTGTATACATTTAACATATATATATATATTTTTGTACAGAGCATACCAAAATAGAAAATACTTCAGAAAAACCTGTTATTGATAACACTTTACACAGTATAGAAGAAAATATTGATTTAATGTTGACTAATTTTAATAATTTGAAAACTTTTGTGGAAGATCATTTTAAACCAAAAGCCTTGTACCATTGCCCCACATGCACTTATCCCTCCTCACCATATCCCAGTCAATTATCCCCAAACCCTCTCCATAACCCAAAACATTTTGATGAGACTTCCATCCCCTCTTCACCTAATAACAATTATGTTGAAACCCCTAATTCTCCTGTTTTTGTTTCTGTTTCTGCCTCACCTTCTCTGTCATAAATTATTAATATAAGTTAAATAAAGTTTTTTTTATTTTTTTAAAACAATGTAGGTGTCCGCAGACAGTGCAGGTGTTCTGAAATGTTCGTAAATAAACGAAAATGGAGGTGTCCTGAAGAACACTATACCTGTTCGTAGTATTCGCTAGCAAGTTCAAACTGTTCTAAGAACACACGCGGTGTCCTGAATTGTTCGTAATTAAATGAAAATGGAGGTGTTTTAAAGAACACTATACCTGTCCGTACTGTTCGCTAGCAAGTTGAAACTGTTCTAAGAACACAACTGGTGTCCTGAAATGTTCGTACATAACGAAATTGGACGTGTCCTGAAGAACACTATATCTGTCCTTACTGTTCGCTAGCAAGTTTAAACTGTTCTAAGAACACACGCATTGTCCTGAAATGTTCGTTTCACGTATGACGCATTTTTAATTAGTTCAGGAACCGTACAGTGTCCGTAGAACATCAACACGTATGCGCTAGCCAATCTCTGTGCATTTGGTGTCCTGCGGACATGCGCTTCCTTCGCGGACTTGTTTGCGAACGGATCATATGACCGCGCCCACGCTGATTGCGTGTTCTGAATGCGGACACTGTTTGTGTCCCCTAACAAATTAAAAGTACATTTTCAATTAATCCATAATATTTTTCAATAAAATCTCACCATGGCGCAAGTCCCACATAGTAATCCTGAGTTTCTACATACCTTTTGAAACTTTTCAAACTTTGTTTTGTGTTCGATCTGTCCGCGGACAGCGCGCATGTCCGCGGACCGTGCACAAGCACTGGTATAAAAGACCACGCCCTAGAGCTTATTCTCCTTGTGTTTCTGGCTATCATTCAGAACACAGCGATTTTTGCTGCCACCTGCAGATTACACCATCATCGAGATGGCATCCCTGGCTGCTGAACTGCCACCTGGTGCTGCGCCTGCTTCAGCACCACCCCCACCCCCTCCACCACCACCACCTCCCCAAGGGCCTGAAGAGGGGAACAGGAGTGAGGATGCAGAGGAGGAAGAAGAGGATGATGAGAATGAGGTAGAGGAAATCCCTACTACCCGCACTAGGCGTGAGTCTTGGGTCTGGCGGTTATTTACCATTCATGGGAATGGTCCTAAGGCTCGTGCGAACCGTGTTACCTGCAATGAGTGCAAAATGATACTCAGTCGCGGGAAGCACGGTAAGTACAGCTTTGGAACCACTACTCTGAAGCGACACCTCAGGTCATTTCACTCTAGGGCTATTCAGAGGGTTGTACCTTGCGGAAAACGTAGCAGGTTGATTTCCTCTACTTCATAATCTGTTTCTGATCCTGTCACCACAAGGACCACCTCTGTGGCACAGCGTCTTCCTCAAGCTGCCTCACAGGCCATCCAGAATGCTGATGACCCTTACCTTTCGAGGGTCACAGTTGTATGTATGTACTGTGACACAGTACTCTGCAGGGGGGAGCGACATCATAGTGCTTTTGAGACTATCGTCTCAGAGCACGAGAAGATCTGCTCACTACCCAAATAAAACCCACTCTACATCTTCCTCTCTCAGCTCGCCCTTTCTTATCCCTGTGGTTGGTGTCCCCCCCTTTACCTTCCTTTCCCCTCCTCTCGTAGTGTGTCATGTATAAAAAACCAAAAAAAATACAAAATATCAAAAATCAAAAAAGAAATAAGGCTCTTTTCAGAGCCGCCTTTCACAGTTAAAAAATAGAAGTGAAAATAAATGAAGCAGGGCCCTTTGTATTTTTTAGAATGCCGTGGACAGTTCCCGAACATTTAAAAATATGGGTTGCTACCCTATCACAAACATGGCAATTCTCTCTGGGAGGAAGTGGTGGCTCTGAAAACAGCCTTTGGGAGGTGTTTGTAAGTCAAAAATTATAAATGCTTAACACCTACTTCAAAATGGATGTTGTAATTCCAAAAAAGGTCGCAATGCATTTTGTACATTTCTCAGAAAAATCTGATTGCCACCATAAGTAAGATGGACTCCATCTTTGCGAAAAATGTTTGTACTACGAAACAGAATATTTTCATTGTGAAAAGAAGACATGCCAAAATCTTTTAGAAAGGCACAAACAGCTTTATTAACATTGCGCCTTGCTTTTTCCATTTGTGGACCAAATGAAGAAGAACAAAGCCACATTTGTCTCTGCGCAATCCGTGAAAATATCACTTGAGAATTAGGAAACATGTCCATAACCTTCCCAAGTCCTTCTTTCATAGCAAATTGCAACAAAATTCCAGTCACATGTCCTAAACTGTTCCCTCCACAATGAATTACAATAAGTTGCACAGAGAGGTAGCAAGTCCAACCACTTCATTCCACGTACTCCATGACAGTGTACTTCCACATGTGGGAATCCAAGATCTACAGCTACTCCAGAGCTTTCTGCATGCACCTTCAAACAATATATCCATGAATCTCCCAAAATCCATACAATCTTTTTCCTAAAACACACAGACATAGTTATCTGTTGTTCTCTCAGCAAAAACAGTATATTAGAAACTCTCTTCTGGCACAACACACCCACTAAACTTTCATTCTCATTTGCATGACTTCTGAACCCAAAAATCCCCGGATGTAACTCCTGATGTCCGCGAACTACCGCCATGTCCGCGGACATATCGTAACATGAACAGCCCTTCTACCATTTCCACTTCACTCTCTCTGCCATTCCCTCATTGGATGTAGCTAAGAAGTCACATGACCATGCACCAATCACATTCATGACCTCTACATCTAACTGCATCATCATAGATCAGCAATGCAAATGTACTGTGAATCTCTCTGAGTACAAGTGTCATATCATTGGCAAGCATCATCTACCAGAAATACTGTGCAAGTCTCCAAGATTTCTACTTGCTGCTACATGCATATTCATATGCATGAACACAAACTTCAGGTATGCATATTTTCTGTACAGTAGATGAACACATTTTCAAACAGACTTTTAGCTTGTGTAATCTGTAAAATTAATTTACTGTATTTTTTCAATTTCCTAAAATCAACTATCACTCATAAACCTTTATACTATTTACTTTCTGTATACTCACACACTCAAATCATGTTAAACTAACATTTTTTTTAATGAAATATATAGACTACATATATTCAAACAAATACTTATACAATTTCATATGTTTTTGTTTTTATTTATTTATTTACTTAATTACTTTAATTTAGACATGACATTGAGGTGCTATTACCTAGAACAGCTTAGTTACAGAAATAGTGGTATTCACAGGTATATTATAAATTTCACAAGACATAGTAAAGATATTTCTTTGCTACAGTTAGTCATTCAATACAATTTGTTCATTAAGAACATATCATATGTACTGAACTGATGCAATGTATCATATGTAAATAAATTAGTTTAATGGTTTTAAAGAAGGCGCTGAGGATTTCAATTAAAGAAATCAATATCTAAATTAAAAACTGCGCTATATACAAACAAAGTTACTAATTTGAAGTTTTTACAATTGCAGTGAAGACCAGTCTCCTGAAAAGAAGCAGCCAAATTCGAAGAACAAAGAAGAACTAAGAAGTTACCTGTTAATTTAAGAAAAAAAGTAAGTAGAATATCACCATAATATTTGTATTATTACTCAAACATACTGTACAGTTAATACAAGCTATTTCTGTGCCTAAAAATAGAGATTGTGTACCATTTTGTCCAAAAATCTCCATGTCTTAAACAGCGATTTACAGCCAGAATGGCCCACAAATTCCTATTTTTGGACACACAAATTACCCAACTGAACCGCTACAATTTTCATATTATAGAACAAACAACTGTTTTAATTGTATACATTAGATTTACTATTTGTACTTTTCCACACCACTAGCTTACTTTTTTTTTGGTCATCTGAACCCCAGTTTAGTAACACATAGAATACCGATCCCTACTAGTTGTAGTTCCCAATGCACAATCACACACCATTTCATACATCTTGCACACAGCACACATACATTGCAGAACACCCCAACCCATAACTTCTTTATTTTTTCAACAAACCCTAAAGAATGCCTACGAAACGTCACGACCGTAGAAAGCAACACAAAAGTAGAGCAAATGAAAATAAAAGTGTCCAACATAAGCATCCATCTCTAGCAGAATTTGTAAAAAAGTTGAAACAAAACAGCTAATACAGTCATTTAGTGAAACACAAGAAGTTTCAAGTACAAAAACTTTGCCTCCTCTATCAAAATGTAAAACAAACCAAAAAACAATTAACAAAAAATCAGCTACCACTACAGATAAAATTACTTCTTTAAATTTTAATATAGTGCAAAGTAAGCATACCAAGAAAAGTATTTTAGCCAAAATGTACCGTCACAAAGTCCTTCAAAATCTTATAAAAACAGGAGAGAAATCAGGTTCAATGCTTAAAACCTATCATAGGAAATTAATCTTAGATGCGTTGATGGACAGTGCAATTCTTCTCAAAAGAAAGTTATTTATTTTACTGTTAAACAAAATGAAACCACTAACAAAACTAATAACTAAATTACAAAAAAGACTTCTCAATGAGCGAAATGTCAACAGAAAGAACTTCTTAAGTATCTGCGAAGGTGAATCGAATCACACTACGAGCACAGAACCATATTTTAATGAAGAAGCGTACAAACAAAAGCAAACAAATACAATTGCCATAAATAGCAGTGGTCGAGGTTATGAAAAAGTGAATAATACCGTAATGGAACAAGAAGTATTCCTTACAAAAATATGCCCTGAAAACTTAGAATTACCCCTTCATTCAACTGAATCAGAATGTCTAGTGTAAAAATGGCCATGCACGTCAATGTGTAACATTCCCAAACAATGTTTCAAATCTTTACGCCAATTCCTCAATAAATATGTAAAAAGCAAAGACAAAATCAAAATGAAATTACTGCAAAATATGGATACCTGTCCAGTGAGCAAGTACACAGGACTACAAGGACATTCATTGACCTGCATTACAGGACCTACTTGTAAAACCACTTTCCATGATATCAAAAGGATATCAACACATCATTCAACTATAAGAAATCTAGTCTATAAACTGTACTATGCTAAAAGTCCTGCTTTAGCACTAGCAAAGTTAAATACATCCTTCTACATGGTACAGCGAAAGACCAACTTGAAGAAATTGACTATATCCAGAAAAAATATTTTGGGAGTGAAAGCCATTTACAGAATGAAATAGCTTTAAACCAATTAAGCAACAATTCTACACATGGCAACCTTTTGCTAACCACATACAAAAAAGAAATACTAAAATTTAAAAGTACATCAGCTGAAGTCTCAAACCATGTATGTGTATGTTGCGGTAGAACTTTTTATAAAAGTAACATAAAAACTGTAGACGTATCATACAAAATAGAAGACAATGAAGATTCTAAATGGTTTGAATTAGCTCTCTACCTTGTAGCTGAAAACAAATACAAAATAACTGAGCCCTTAATACTTTGCAGTTACTGCACTACAAAACTTGACAACAACCAAACTCCTTCACGTGCTATCACAAATAATTTGGAATTATACCCAGTATCAAAACCCCTACAACAACTTAATTTATATGAGAGCATCACAATTCAAACAGTACACCAATTTCAAGCAATAATACGCCTTCAACCAAAAACAGCAAAATTACCTCCCTCTGAATTATTATTTTTTTTTTGTTATTTTTATTTTTTATTTTATTTTTTCATTTAGTTTATATAAACTTTTGAAAAAGAGTTTCCAGCTTACAATTACTTGGTGTCAGAAAAGCAGAGATAAATTAGGGTACATCTTAAACTCAATGGCTTATGCAACAATTTTAATGTCCTTTGTTGCTAGCCTTCCTGGTTCAGTTTTCCAGTCCTTGTTTGGTTTATCAGTTTATATTTCTTCAGATGTTATCATCCTCCAGGTTTCATTATTCCCCCTTATTCAGTCTCTGCTTCCATGACACATCTATGGCGTGTTTCTCTGCAGTGCTACTCACGTTAATTTAAGTTTATAACACTGACTCCAAGTTTTGTAGAAAATTAGTCAACCCAAAAATGTCTTTTTCTCGCGGGTTGAACCACTTTCGCCACAATTCTTCTCCACACAAGATAGGATATTGTTTTACTAAATTTCCTAGATGCACAGATCTCATATCTTTCTTTAATCGTCTTCTATTCTTTATTGCAGAAGCGGCAGCTTAATACTGCTGCCACGTTCCGATTTCTTATTGCATAGCTTACCCTTGTGTTGAATGGATTTATTTGAAATTTCATGTACAGAAAACGGTGTCTAGCGCTTGGTGATTTCATCAGAAATTGCAACATTATGTTCCGATCTTTGGCTTCAGTTGTGGCGTCTTTCATCAGGTTATGTCGATTTCGATCATCCACTGTTTGACACCAATCCAATTCCCATAACTTTTTCTTAACAAAGTCTGGATTGGTTTCCAAGGTTCTTTGATCAATGCCCAACTCTGCCAGCTTATTTCTGCATCCAATTACCCATTTGCACAGAACTGATTATGAATTTCCGGTAAGGGCATCCTGTAGTATTTTAAACTGAGGGGAGCAATCAGGTATGGTTATCTTCCTGTATATAGATAACATGTTCCAGAGAATTCGGGCTTGCATAGATATTAGATTGAGTTCATATCTAATGCAGGCACTCGAGATTCCCTTTTGTAGATGTAATACTCGCCTCCAATATTGATTTTCCAGTTCTGCCCATTGGGTTGCAGATACTCCCAGTGCACTTTCTGCGCTATATATCAATGTTGCTAGCGCTTTCTGGTTGTAGTGGGCCAGAACAGGTAGAAGAGAGAATTTCCCAAATCTTTTATTTATAATTACTCCTTGACTTGATAGTTGTTTGCATTTCTGTTTTACATTCTCTACCCAAGGGGCATCGTTTATGTTGCTGTTGATCCACATTCCTAAATATTTTGCTTTTATCACACATCTCAAGCTGTCATTGTGTATACTCCATTTAGGTATTCGATTTTTGTTTTGTTTGTTGTTTCTTGTTAGGTCTTGCAGGATTATTATTTCTTACTTTGCAGAATTGATCTTTAGTTTGTTTTTCTCCACATAGCTTTCTAGAGCTCTCAATTTTCTTGTCAGACCAATTGGCGTTTGGTCTAATATAACGATGTCATCAGCGTAGAGCATCCAGTTTATCCATGATCCATTGATTTTTGGTGGGTAGGAGATTATAGAATCTAAGCTTTCTCCAATATCGGATAAAAATAGGGCGAACAACGTGGCTGCCAGAGGACAGCCTTGTTTCACGCCCTGATTAGGTCGTATATCCTAGCTCAACGTTCCATTGGAGTCTAGTCTGACCTTAATTTGTGTGTCTGTGTGGAGTGCTTTTATGGGTTGGAGAAGATTTTTGGGACATTTCCATTTCTTCATCTTACTCCTAAGTAACTATCGATCGATTGTATCGAAGGCACTTGATAGATCCACAAACACTACGTAGATTTTTTTATTTTGGCGGATCGCTTCCTTTTTTAAGAAATTCAGAATCGTCAAGTTCAGACCACATCCAACCCCTTTAACAAATCCTGATTGATGTGGATCATATTGTTTGGTACCACATATCCAGTTTGTTAGTTGGATTTGAAGCTGCGAGGCGAAGATTTTCCCCACTACATCAAGGAGCACTATGGGACGTAATTGATTGGATTAGTGCGCTCCCCCTTTTTAAAAATCGGTATGACTGTAGCACTTTTCCAAGATGTAGGGATCTTTCGGTTCTTTAGAATGGCTGCAAACAACGTAAAACAGACCTCCGTCCATAACTCGGGCTGTTGTTTTAGCATCTGATTCGTTAACCCATCGGGTCCTGAGGCTCTTGATGTACTTAATCTCTTGATGTTTCTAGAGATATCTTCTTTGGTTATTGTAATTGACCACTCATTCTCCGATGTGGTGGTTTCTTTTATCTTGATTTCATTATTAAAAAATATTCTCGCATAATGCTTCACCCATAGTTCTTCTGGAATTGTGTTTTTTATGATGGCACCTTGTGAAGTTGAGATGTTGTTCAGGTAGGACCAAAATTCACTTGTATTTCTATTGGCTAACGTTTTCATCATGCTTTCCGCATCGCATTGCAGCATGATGTGTTTATGACTGAGAAGCCAGTTCTTGTAGGTTTGTTTCAGAGTTTTTGCTATGCTTCCATTGCTCAGATCTGGTTTCTTTTTGAGCCGCCTTAGTTCTTTATTCAGTTTTTTTTTTCTTATCATTGATTTCTTCATCCCATACATGTTGGTTCCTGAAGTTTGATCTGGTTTTGGAGAAGTTCTTCTCTCGATATTTCTCTAGAAAGTTTGTATATTCAATTTTCTCTACCACTGATGTTTCTTCTATCGATTTTAGCAGTGAATTCACTTTGGTCGCGTTTAGTTGTAGACGATTACGGCCCGATTCAACCGCTAGGTCATTTTTGGCGGTATCAGTGAGATTTCTTATATGCTGAGTCTCCCAGTATATTTTTACTAGGCTGTGGTCACTATGTTTCATTTCAATGATTTTTAACTGTGCGACTTCACTTTTCAGTCTTTCGTTTGCAAACATATAATCTATTGTGGAGCTTAACTCATTTCTTCGCCAAGTTGGACGAGGCGGAATATCTCCCATCACTTCTCCATTCAACATCTGTAGGTTCCATGATTTCATTTCGTTTACCCACAGATTGGTCGCATAATCTCTATCTGTCTCCTTCACGTCTCGTCCACTTGGCAGGCAATTTATGTTGAGGTCTCCACATATTACAATATTTATGTCTTTTTCCGTCCTCTTAATGTTGCTGATAATTTCCGAGACAGATTCGATGAATGCCTCTGCTTTGTTTGCGGCATGTTGCCAATAGACATTTATCAGCATAAGTAAATTCTTGTTTTTCGTTGCACTCATCGGTAGTTTGATCCTGGATATTTGTATGTACAATGAAACATTAGTTGTAGATAAGATACGTATGCCACTTTTAATTTTTGCTAGTGTCAACATTCCTGACATGGGACGTCCCTTGTTCTTTTTTATTGCCTGATTGAAGGCAATCTCAAAACCATCTGCAATAGGAATATCAGTTAGCCATGTCTCTTGTAGGCATAATAAATCAATATCTTTTAGTTCACTTGGGATTTCACTCAGCAGATGCATATAGCCTCTTGTGTTCCATGATGCTATGCATATCTTTCCTGACTTGTGTGACTTTCGGCATTAGCTGCTATCGTGGTTATTGATGGTTTTCGCAACCCATGACCAGTCGAGGTCCTCAGTTCTCAAATCGAATTTCCTCCGACCTTGGGCATCCGAGTATCTACCTCTTGTTCTAATTGGCACAGTCTTCAATTCTTCGTTCTCAGCAATTTCCCTCTCAGGGGAGACATGTTTATTTTTTGGGACATTTTCTTCTACCTCGGTTGCAGATCTTTTATGTTCCGCTTGTTTGTTGTCAGAGAAGGATCTTTTTCTCCTTGCTAATTGTCTATCCTTTGGTTCACCAATCTCAGTTATGTCAAACCCTAGGGAGTTGAAGATATCACCAGTCTGTAAGAGGGAATCTCGAATGAGTTTAGAGGCTATGTGTAGTATCACACGGTCATTATATTTTTCATCCTCAAATTCGACCACTTGTATATCTTCAGAGGACACTGTTCTAAGTTGCGGGATGTGATGTATTAGTCTCATCACATTTTTTCTATTTAATAAGAGACCATCTTTTTCTCTCACTATTCGCTCCACTCGTAGAAGATATTTTCCTGATTTCATGGGGTGCAGATTTTGAGAACAAGGCACCTTCTTGGGCATTTTACTTATTTTTGCGTTGGTCTGGATTTTCTCAGACATTGCTTGGCGTAAGTCAAAAGGTATCTTTGAGTCCATCACAAGTCCCTGCAGCTGTAGCGACGGAATTGACTCAATTAAGTTAGCATCTTTATCTCTGGAGTGTATTTCCGTAATGATCTTAGGGGCGATAAGCCTGGCGTCCATTAGGGCCATCTTGGCTTCCAGAGCCTCAAATTCTTGTTCATACTTCCACAGATCCTGATTTCGGGATGTAAGTTTTGAGGTGGAATGTTCCCGGTTGTTGCTGGCTATGGTTATCGCTCTTTTCTCCTCTACCGTTATACATGCTGCTGGAGCTTTCGCTATAATTTTTTGAAGGGAACTATCTTGCTTTACTAGTTGCCTGATGACACATTTTTGCTGATGCTCAGATTCATTCATTATCACCCCACTGATTATACCAGTTGGAATATCTTGGGGAATAGGGGGCTTTTTACAATTTTTCTTCCCCTCGGATAATTTCTCTTCATGCGATGTTGATCTGAGGTCAGTACTAGTTACAGCTTCTACTGTTATAAACTCTTCATTCGGGATTGGATTAGAAGTCTCAACCCAACTATCACTTTCGCTCTGCTCGTATATCGAGAGATCTAGTAGATTTTCTAGAGAATTTTCCTTCTCCGTCATTGTGCTTTTTTCGCCTTCATGGCTCACCTGTTGCTCAGCAGGTGGATTTTGCTTTTGTGTGCTAGGGTGATAATGAGTGACGGCTCCAGAGAGTTGCTTAGTAGTTGTTGTAATACTGAAGACTTTTATATTTCTTAGAAAAGAACGCACACTAGATTGTTGTTGGTTTTTACGATTTCCCATGTTCTTTGATTTTTTTGAGGCTATCATCACCTCTGTGTTTTTTTTTTTTGGATCTCTGTTTTTTTCGGCTCGAAGATTGGAAATGCAGCTTTAACACTAGATAAGGACTGCTTTTGTGGGGCTATTTCAGTATCTTTCAAGTTGCTGCCTGGGGCTGGATTTAAGAGGTCCTGTTCCGTCAATATGGGCTGCTTTTGTAAGGCTGCTTTAGTATCTTTCAGGACGCTGCCAGGATCTGGATTAAGATGGACCTGATCCAGCAAGATAGCTTTAAAGTCTGGCAGTTTTATTGATGGCAGGTCTTTATTAGACTGGGTCAGATCTATTTCCTCAATGGGGCTATCCCTGACATGTTGCTCCAGTGTAGCTTCCTAGACTCTTTTCAAAGAGGCTGCCAGAGAATGGACTAGATCTATATTATCAGTATTGATAAATCCTTTCTCAATTTCTTTAGTTCTTTTTAATTTTTGTTTACATTTGGACGGAGGATCATTCATGCATCCATTGTCCTGACGTGTCTTTTGTGTATTTAAGTTTGAGTCTTTGTCAGTCTCAATTTCCACAGTTTGTTTGACCTCTACTAGTATATTAAGTACAGATGTTATCTCCTTGCGCACATCAGTACATTCGCCGTTCTGTTTCACTGTCTGCTCCATCAAAATGGGGATCATTTTTTGATGTTTTAGCAAGACAATCGCTTCGCGTGCCACTTCTGCAAACAGTCGTTTATCAGTCGTGCTTTTCTTTGTGTGTTCTAGTATAATCTTCACATTTGCCTCAGATTTTAGATTTTCATTTGATAGCATCTGTTGGGTTCTCGTCAGTTCTTGCTCTACCGTTCGCATTTTGGTGTTCATCATGGCCAGGAGTGTTGTTTGGTCCTTTATATTGTCATTCAATTGTTCATATAGCTTCATGTATGGTGACATCGATATCGTATGCGCAGCCATTATTAATGTGTTTAATTCTCTGGTAATTTCTTTAGTTAGGCATTCTGCCAGGTTTTGAATCTGTGGTTTCTTTTTTTTCCTTGCAGTCTTTGGTTTCAGACTGAAAGTTTTTTAACTTGGGCTTCCAGAGATCGCTTCCTTTGGTAGAGATTTTATCTATATTCAGACCAGCTGTCAGGACTGATGTTAAATGTGACTTGTCCCCAAGTTCATCTCAACGGGTTAGGTGTCTTTCTTCAGTATGTCTCTTCTGGGATACAAACAGTAGATCAGTTAGGTCATCATTTGACGAGTTGGATCTTTTTCTTTTCGTCATGGGTTTTAGCCACGGGTTCCGTTTTTCAACATCCTCCCATGTACTCGGTAACTGATTTAGCATATTCCTCGGTATTCTCTCGGGCGCTGTTGGAAATCCCGTAGATGATGTTTTTACCTCATTATATGAGATTTGCTGGCTTGTCAATCTCGTATTTATTTCGATTAGATCTTTGAGTATTTTATCAGCTGTGGCAATCGAGCTTCGCCGGTTTGGGCTCCTTGCTTCCTTGTTAGTGTTGGCAGTAGTACCTGATGATTCCTGTGTTTGTGTTTCAACTACATTATTACCGATGTCGGTTTCAAGATCAACTGCCATATTTCTATTATCTTCTGCCAACTCGCTTTTCTCTGCTCGAGTTGGAGGGCTAGGATTATGCAAGTATAGCTCATGGTTACTAAGTGGCTGACCTACAGTGCCAACAATTTCAACTTGATTGTACTCCTTCGCTTTTGTATGATCTTTGTCCTGATCCCACATGCAACTCCCTGTGACTGGTACAGATCTCGTCGCCATCTGCTCTGCATCTTCATATGGGTGAACTTATATTGTGGCAACCATTTGGTGGATATTTAGATCTATGTCACACTCTGTGGCAGCAGAATCAAATTCTGAGAATACTACCGGATAAACCTCTGGATGCATCTCGGACACAGTTTGATTTGTAATCCTTACAGTATCTTCTTCTCGGATTGTGCCATAGGGAAGACAAGGGGTATAAACTGTCTTCGGTGTTCTAGTCATATCATGTGGGGTTGAGTTGTTTACTTGGCAATCAAAGAAATGTTCAGAACTGCGTGATGAAATTGGGGTACATGTTCTTTTACGAGATCTGTAATCACTTACCAGGGATGTTGTAAGTAGTTCGACAGGCTCGATTCCTCCAGCGGCCAGAAAGCGACGCTGCCGTCTGGTGAGCGGATGTACTCCCCCATCTTCACTACTGGGTTGGCACTGAGTAGCGACTTCAGTCAATAAGAGCCCTGAGGGTCCCGGCTCCATCCCGACCACTCGGGGCCTGCTGTAAAATCGCTGTGCCACGAGTAAAGTAATTGAGGTCCATTGGGATCAAAGAGATAAACTCTGCAGTCTCCCGACCTATGTTCGAGCCACCAGCGCTTAACAGTCGCTCAACAGTCACTAGGCTTTACTCCTGATGGGCTTAAAGCCTCAAGGGTGGACTGGCGCTGTTCTTATGGGCAGAGAGCGTCACGTGAGCAGTCACCTGACCGCCGCAATGCTCCGCCCCCTCCTGGAAGCGAGCGTTCGGTAGGCGCGAGTTCAGAGAAACTCCCAGCGCTGATTTCTAGACGGCAGCAGCAGGTCAAAGTGTTCGAATCCTGAATGGACTTCTTCACTAGTGAGGAGAAGTCCCTCTGAACTGGTAAAAGGCATTTGTGGAAAAGTACTTTATTTACCATTAGATCTAAAAGAAAATGTGCATACTCTAGTAGTGCAAAGTCCAATGAAGCAATCTTTAATTATCTTAGTAAATGGAGTACCTACAAAAGACAAAGAAATATGGCAACAGCTGGTAGATTTACATAAAGTTAGACAAGCCTTACAGTATCTTAAAGAGAATAATGAATATTACAAAGAAATTAATATTGAAGAAAACTTGAAAGATACAACTGAAATAATTCAAGAAATACAAGAAGCTGGTCAATTTGAGCTACTAGATCCTGCTACAATATCAAATACTTTAGACCATTATACAATTCATCCTTTGCACTCTAATGACACCGAAGAAGATGTACTGGAAACGTACCAAATGCGTCAAACAAAAGAATTGCCAATATCAGCTTCAGAATACCGCTCATTACGGATGTATTCTGAAGATCCCAGATTTAGACAAAATGTGGAATACATATTCCACCTACTCTTTGAAAGTGAACTAGCAACTTTATGTTATGGAGTTGCACACATATTAAAATCAGGATCACACTTTCAAAATATGACAGCTACACAATTATTAGAAAAATTGCAACAAAAGGATAAGGTTTTACAATCAAATATTGCAAATCTATTAGCATATATGCGTGGTACTAAAGGGTACTGGTTTCAACGTCATGGAGATGTATGTTGTATGATCAGAAACCTTGCCCCACCCACTTGGTTTGTTACATTAAGTTGTGCAGAATATGCATGGGAAGATCTACATGATTTCCTACGCATATCAAATAAAAACAAAACAAACATAGATATACTAACAACCGGAGAACTTTGTTCTTTGGATCCTGTTAATGTTTCAAGATATTTTCACCATCGCTTCATTGCTATGCTACATTTCATTTGTAATAAAACTGTTCCTCCCCTTGGAGAAGTGCAAAACTTATTTTGGAGAAAAGAATACCAAGCCAGAGGAGCACCACATATCCACATGCTTTTATGGATTAAAGATGCTCCTAAATTTGGTCAAGACAGTGATGCCACTGTTTTACAGTTTATTGAAAAATATGGCACTTGTGAAATTCCATCAGAAGCCACAAATACTGATCTTCATGCACAAATTGTACAATTTCAAAGACACAAATGTGTAAAATGTTGTCGTCGCAAATACAAAAACAAAGGGAAATACTACACCAAATGCCGATTTGGTTTCCCTAGACCAGTTACAAATACAGGTCAAGTGAACAACCTCATGTCTTCAGTTAGACATAGTGTTAAAGGTAAGTCACCTAAAAATACATATTACATAAAAAGAAAAGAAGAAGAAATATGTATCAATGATTATATTGCAATCATTGCCCACTTATGGAATGCAAACATAGATGTGCAGTACATTGCAGACAGTTCTACTGCAGTTGCACGATATGCTACAGCATACTTAACTAAAGCAGAAAAGACAGAGCTCCAAGACGTCTGGAATGACCTGTCATCAGATAAAACAGTGTCTCAGAAATTAAACAGCTTGGGCATAAAAATGCTCCCCCATAGAGAATGTGGATCATATGAAGCAGCTGATCATTTAACTGGTACTACATTGTATGGTAAATCGGAAAATATAGTATGGCTAAGTCTTGGTCCAGCTAAATCTAGAAAAAGAGTTCTAAAATCATATGAAGATATAGAAACAATAGCCAAATGTGATCCGTACAGCCAAGACATTTTAAAAAACAATTTATTGGACACATACTACCCAAACAGAAGTAATACTTTGGAAAACATGTGTCTATACCACATAGCCCAAAGCTACAAATACAAAAATAATATGAAACCTGATGAAAAAAAAAGGTAAATATAGAGTGACAAACTGTGAAGGCAGCTTAGTTAAACTCACTAAACCAAAAATCATATCAAATTGTCATTAAAGACTCCTCAACATAAAGAAGTATATTACATGTGCGAGCTACAACTCTTCAAACCATGATTAAAAGAAGAACAAATACTAGATAACTATGACTCATATGAGGATGCTTTCAAAGCAAATGAAAGGACTATAACTGATGTAAACTTTACACAGTACAGAACAATGTTGCACAATGAACAGCAACACGAAGAAGAACTCCAAGCCCAACTAGATAAGGACATTCCTGACAGTAGTCAAACTTCTGTAACAGGAAGCCAAGAACCACTGGGAGAACCACTAATAATAAATTAAGCAGAATCAGCTATGATAGATGTAGAAAACACCATGTGTCAGTATGAATATAAAGAAGACTTAACTATACTACAATCAAAACTAAACAATGAGGAACGTAGCATTTTTCAAGAAGTGACAAAACAATTTGCACATGGTGTAAAACATGAAAATAAAGAATGTTCCTGCCATAATTATAAACCTATATTACTGTACGTCAGTTGTGAAGCTGGTTCTGGCAAACCATTCCTAATCAAAATCATTAGTAAGTTCCTTCAACAATTGACAAACAACAAACTGTCAGCTGTTGTCACTGCCCCCACAGGTTTAGCTGCCTACAACATAGGTGGTGTTACATTACACCGATTACTACTATTACAAGTAGAACACCAGAACAAATTAGACTATTACAAACTTTCTGCAGAAGCTGCAATGGAATTACGCATTGAAACAAATGTAAATGCTACTAATAGATGAAGTGAGCATGGTATCCAACCTGATGTTAGCTTTGATTCACCTCAGATTACAAGACGTACTCAAAACAGACTATGAAGAGCTCTTTGCAGGAAAACACTTTATTGTTTTTGGAGATCTGCTTCAATTAACACCAGTAAAAGGTGAGCCTATTTTTAAAACATTAGGACACAAACTCTGCCGTAAAACTGTTTGCAGCATTGGAAATGTCAACCTTTAGCAACATTTCCAATACAGAGAATTAACAGAAAACATGCGTCAATCTGCAGATCTCACTTATGCCAACATTTTAAAAAGTATCAGAGTTGGTATATTTTCTAAAGCGGCAGAAGCAATATTGAAAACCAGGCACATTAATGCACTTTATGGTGATAATGCATGTGCTACAGATGTTATGGAACAATTAGCCCACAAAAATATCAATTGTATGGCCTTAATGCCAACTCCTGCAAGCTGTTTCAAATTCAATGAAATCATGCTAAGTAAAGAAATGCAACCAATCATGGAAATTAGCACCACAGACAAACTAGATGTACATGGTATGACACTACCCATGTGTGACCAAGCCACAACAAGACTAAATAGTTTAGAAAAATATATCTCAAACACAGCAGGCTTAGAAAAGATATTAAAATTATCCTTAAATTGCAGAGTAATGCTTAAACGTAACCTTGACGTGGACCAAGGACTAGTTAATGGAGCACTGGGTACAGTTGTTGGCTTTCAAACATACCCACACGACAACAAAATTCAGTTTGTCAATATACTCTTTGACAAACTTTCAGAAGTAAAAAGGATAGGATGCTCAACAGCTAGATTCCTTCTCTTCAAAGATATGTATGTATGCAGAGAACAATTTTCTCTAACTCTTGCATACGCAGTCACGATTCATAAATCACAAGATCATACCCTAGACAAAGCAATGATAGATATTGGTAACACAGTCTTTAAAGAAGGCATGAGCTACATAGCACTATCACGCTTACGTACACTTGACGGTCTATTTCTAATCAACTTTGATGCAAGTAAAATAAACGCTGATATTCCTTGCATTTTAGAATACAATAGACTTCGCTCACTATACCCCCCCACCTAAACACATATTCTGTTCCACAAAAAGTAAAACGTTATAAAAGAAAAATAAATCAAACAGAAATGCAACAGGATGTCACTGCAAATCCTCCAAAGAGAGTAAAAGAAACCAATACTTCATCAAGTAGCACAAGCAAAAAAGAATCAATTAGGGAAAGTAAACCAGGTACTTATTTAAAGAAGGAAGACAAACTCCAAAAAAAGCAGTTAGATACAGAACTACCTGGACCATTTAAATTCTCAAATATAGTTGGTGTAAGTTGCTACGCAAATCTAGCAATGAATATTCTATTTCAATTACCACCAATTGTTGAGAACATTTACTTACACAGTACAGACTTCTACGTTACAATGCAGATGGTACCAAAACCAACTGCAAGCTGACTGGATTCACACATAGTCAAATATCACTTGGTAGGAAAACCTTCACAACAATAGGTATAATCTACCACGCAGGAGCCACAACCAATTCAGGGCACTACACTGCATATATAAAAAAGAAATGTGGATGGTTTGAATGTAATGATAGTACCATTACTCTAAAGCAGAGATTACCAGCACATTTTACAAATGCTTATTTGATGTTCTTAAAACCAAAATTTGATAACTAAACTGTACTTATACCTAAAGTACACTTGTAGTAAAAAAATATAAACTGTCACAATATTCCAAAAGCTATCTAACTGCCCAAAGATGCAACAACAACTAATCAGATAAATTAATGCCACTCAAATAGAGAAAGAAATAGATAGTTAGAATACACCAATTGGTATCTAACTGTCCCAAAATTTAGAAATATCCAAACAGATAAATCAATACCACGAAATTATATAAAAAAAATAAACAATTAGAATACACCTACTGGTATCTAACTGCTCCAAAATGTTACAATATCCAAACAAATACCTAATATCTTACTGCTCCCAAAAACTAGAACAATCCAATGTATAAAGCATTAGCCAGAAACAACAAGTAAACACTGAAAACAAACAAACAAAACAAACTGTAGCATAACAGAAAACGGGTTTTTTTAATCCACCATGGATTTTTTTCTCCCACAGACCCAATGATTTTAGCAACAAACACAGAAACTGAGCAAAATGCACAGTACTCTGATTTGTCATCTACTAAAATTGAGGGTAAAAAAAAAGAAGAAAATGTTGATTGTACAATGTAATAAGTCTTTATAAAATACTAATACTAACAAGCTATTTTCTTTTATCACAGAAATGAACAAGAAAAACATGGAATCCCGTTACGAAACCAAATAGTAAGTATAACATGATAAATACAACCATTGCAGCATATCACACCCATACTGGCTTATAACATTGTTCCTTATAAATTTGTTTTTGACCCAAAGTTATAAGCCACTATGAGTGTGATATGCTGTGGTGCTTGTGGCCAGGGCATATACTCTTGGGTGCATGGCATATGAGTGTGATATGCTGCGGTGTTTGTGGCCAGGGCATAGAGTCTTCGGTGCATGGCCACAAGCACCGCAGCATATCACACCCATAGATTCAAGCATTGCAACCATTTTAATGTCCGCGGACACAAGGAACTTCCTAGAACACATTCAACTTGCCAGAGGACGATACTGACAGCGTCCTCAGGACACCCCCATTTTCTTTATGTATGAACATTTCAGGACACTGCGAGTTTTCTTAGAACACTTTCAGCTTGCCAACGAACAATATAGACAACGTCTTCAGGACGCCCCCTGCGAACATTCCAGGACCCCACAAGTGTTCTTAGAACACGTTCAACTTGACACCGTATCCATTCTGTTTATTTACGAACATTTCAGAACAGCCGTGTTGTCCGCAGACAAATCGAACACAACAAAAGCGTCTGGCACATAAAAAAAATACAACATTGCACCTATCTCATACTCCCCCACCCTCCCCAAACACTCTTACACACCAACACACTCCACTAAATACAATTTTTAAAGCAAGTTTCACCTCGCTGTCCGCGGTCGTCCGCGAATGCAAGATGTCGGGCGCCACCAAAAATCTGCCGCGCTCCACGGCCCACGCCGTCCAATCAGCGAACACGTCAGATATCCACGGACATCGCGCAAGCCGCTCGGCCAATCAGGGCACTGTCCGCGGAGCGAACCGGGAAGTCCGTCCGCGGAGCGAATGGAGATATCACTAATTTTTTTGCCTTACATTTTGGTAATTTAAACAAAAAAAACTACTGGGCGGATTTACACCAAATTTGCAAAAGCACGCTTTCGGGACCAAGCCCCCTCTCCTGCTGCAAATTTGGTGTACATCCGTCCAGCGGTTTGGGCTGTAGGCGTGCTCAAAGTTGTTTCCCATTATGTCTATGGGAAAAAACAAAAGTTTTGGGACCCCCCCCTATAACTTTGTCCCCCCTGGACCAAACCTCACCAACCTTTGCAAAAACATTCAGAGTGGGCCATATACTTTTTCTGCAAAGTTTGGTGAGGATTCGTCCAGAGGGAGCGAAGTTATAAGCCACCCAAAAAATGTTCTTCCTAGGGAAACACCAACTTAACCATAACTACGCGTCCATGTAATATATATATATATAAATATATATTTTTTTTATTTTTTATTTTTTTTCTACACAGAAATGTCCAGTACTTTGGAATTTTGAAAATTAAAATCTTCTAAAACAGTTTATTGAGGACCACATTAAAAAAAACATTAAATATTACTGTCCCACATGTACCAGTTCCCCCTCGCCATGTCCCAGCCAACTATCCCCAAACCCTCTCCAGCAAGAAAAACTTTACAATGAGACTTCATCCCTTCCTCCCCTTCCATACATCATGTCCAAACCCTCAGTTTCTGCTTCCCCCCTCTCTTTCCTACTTTTTATATTGTTAAACAATAATAACATTTTAAGTGTGTTCTTAGTATATGCCTGTGTCTTATTTTTTTTTTTAAAATGCAGTTGGGGTGTCCATGGACAGCACGGAAGTCTGTTATGTCCATCATTAACCAAAATGGGGGTGTCCTAAGGACACTAAACCTGTCCATACTGTCCGTAATTAAAATGGAGGTGTTGTTAGAACACACAAGATATCCACCTGCCTGTCCTTAATTAACCAAAATGGGGGTGTACTAAGGACAATATACCTGTTCGTTCTGTTCGTAATTAAAATAGCGGTGTCCTTAGAACACACAAGATGTCTGCCGGTCCGCGATCAGCCAAAATGGGGGTGTCCTAAGAACGCTCCCGTTTGTAATGTCCGCAACCAGAATGAATATATCCGTGGAACACATATCCCGTCCGCCTGTCCGCAAAGTTTTGATGCACATTTATTTTATTCAGGGACTTCAACACTACTCTTAGAACACCGTGCGCATGCGCATCACACACTTGGGTCCTACGAACATTGCGCCTGTACAACTGTCTGCTGCACGTCTGTCACACTTTTAATTAGTTCGGGGACCCGAACACTGTCTCTAGCACACCTGCGCGCATGCACACAACCGTCCCTGTGGATTTGGTGTCCTGCGGAGAGCCGTCCCATTCGCAAACGTGTCCACAACGTCATCATGTGACCGCACCCACCCTGAGTGTGTGTCCTTTTTTGCGGCCACTGTCCGGCCCTGAACATTTAAAAAGTGCTTTTTTGAGAAATCCAAGGTATTTTACGGTAAAAGTTTACCATTGCACATGTCCCAGACAATGTCCCTGCCGATCTACATACTTTTTGGAACTTTTTGAGGCCTTTGTTGGTGTTCGATGTGTCCACGGACAGCGCGGGTGTCTGTGAAGCACGCACCTGCACCCCTATAAAAGGCCGCACCCCAGAGCTGCTCCTCATCTGGTTTTTGGACTTCCAGGAGAGACACTCCTCCACACTGCTGGATTGCTCTTTTGTGTTCCTCAAGTCCTGAGTTCTTGCTGGTTCCTAAGAACTTTGAAGATGGCATCCATGGCTGTTCCTGCTGCTGTTGCTTCTGCCTCAGCACCAACCCCAACCCCTCCACCACCACCACCTCCCCAAGGGTCTGCAGAGGGGAACAGGTGTGAGGATGCAGAAGAGGATGAAGAGGATGAGGTAGTGGAAGTCCCTACTGCTAGCACTCATTGTGAGTCTTGGGTGTGGCGGTTATTTACCACTCCTGATGGAAAGCCAAAAGCTTGTGCTAACAAGGTGATCTTCACTCAGTGCTGAGTCGTGGCAAGCCTGGTTCGTATAGCTATGGTCCTACATCAATGAAGTGACACCTAAAGTCGCTCCACGGTGGGGCTATTCGTAAGGTTGTACCTTGCAATAAACGTAGTAGGTTGAGTTCCTCTGCAGCATCCTCCGTTTCCACTCCTGTCACCACAGACACTCCTGTGGGACAGTGCATCCCTCCAGCTGCCTCGCAGGTCATTCATGAGGCTGTTGACCCTTACCTTTTGAGGGTCACAATATTGTGCATGTACTTTGACGCAGTACTCTGCAGGGGGGAGAACCTTCGGAGTGTTTTCAAGACTGTCGTCAAGGAGCATGAGAAGGTCTGCGACCTACCTCAATAAGGCCCACCCTATATCTTCCTCTCGCCAACTGCCCCTTCTTATCCCCACGTTGATATACCTTCCTTACCCTCCTTACCCCTTCTTTCCTTGTGCGTCGTGTTTAAAAAAACAAAACAACAAAAACCAAAACAAAAAAAGGCTCTTTTCAGAGCCGCCTTTCACGGTTTAAAAATAGTAGTGACAAATAAATAGTGTAAGGCGCTGTGCATTTTTTAGAAATCTGCGGACCTTTACTTTTTGGGGGTGCTGCCCTATCAGAACCATTACACTTTTCTATGGGAGGAAGTGGTTGGTCTGAAAAGAGCCTTTTTATAGTATTTTTTGTGTTTCAAAAACTTCAAATGGTCAAAACCTACTGCAAAATGGATTGCTGTAATTCAAAAAAAGGTTGCAATGCATTTTGTGTATTTTGCAGAAAAATCTGATTGCTGGCATAAGTAAGATGTACTCCATCTTTGCGAAAAAATGTGTGTGCTACAAAACATAAAGTTTTCATTCTGAAAAGAGGACATACCGACATCTCTCAAAAAGGCACAAACAGCTTTGTTAACATTGCACATTGCTTTCTCCATTTGTGGACCAAATGAAAAAGAATGCAGCCACATTGTCTCTGCGCAATACGTGGAAAAATTACTCTGGAGTTTGGATACATGTCCATAACTTTCCCAAGTCCTTCTTTCATTGCAAATTGCAAAGAGATTCCAGACACATGTCCTAAACTGTTCCATCCACAATGAATAATAATAATAATGTCTGGGTGACGCTGTGTCACCAAAGTAGCACAGACAGGTACCAAATCCAGCCACTTCATTCCACGCATTCCATGCTAGTGCACTTCCACATGAGAGAATCCAAGATGTGCAGCCACTCCACAGCGATCTGCATGCCCCTCCAACCAATGTATCCACGAGTCTCCCAAAATCCAAACAATGTGCTTTCTGAATCACACAGCCATAGCTATGTGCTCTTCTCTCAGGAAAAAGACCTACTGACAAACTCTCTCCTTACACAACACACACAGTAAAACTTATTAACAAATCCCTTGCTCTCCTCAGTCTCATTTGCATGCCTCTCAACCCCAAAATTCCTGTATGTAATACGCGGTGTCCGGGGACAACCGCAGTGTCCGTGGACAAATCAAAAAATCTGAACTTGGGGATTGAAAATTTAAATAGTGTGCCCCGTTTCTCCTTTGAGGTTGCCTCTGAAAAGAGCCCTTTTTTTGTTTTTTTCAGATACTTCAGAAACACCTTTTATTTTGTATTTTGCTTTTTTTTCTCATTTTCCTCCAAAAATCTTCACATTAGCTTGTCCAAAGCAACCCTTATGTTCCAAAACAACATGGCATGTCCCATAACAGATAAAGAAATGCCATCTTCTTTAAAGTAAACAACATTACCAGAATCAATGTTTTCATTATTACAAAAGAACATACCAGCTCTAAGCATAAACGCAAACATGCCTCGGTTGATTGCACACCTAACAATATTTTGCTGAGGACAAAAAACAAAACTATTGTCCCATATTCCCCTAGGTACTAAACCAGAAAGAATAACCATGGCATTTGGAAGTATTTTCATTACTGCCTGAACCAAGTGTTCCAAATCTGCCAACAAGGTAGCGGCGCTGACATCCCCCAAATGCAAAGCAACACAGTGCAAAACAACTACATGTTGACTGTTCACCTTGCCCATATCTCCACAAACTTGTACAATTCCCTGCACATTGACAACAGGCACAGTGCTCCACACCACCTCCATTCCTTTAACAACAAAATTGTTTGCCACATTCCTGCATTTATCATACTGCTCCAAACCATGCACAAACATATCTCCAACCACCAACACCCTGACTTTCTCCACCTCTGCCATCTTCACTACACACAGCCTCTTTCAACACAAATCACAACCTCACTGATTCCTACAGTCCCCTTTCCGTGCTGGATTTGCTGAGAAACCCTGGATGTAGCACGCTGTGTCCGCGGACAGCTGCGGTGTCCACAGAGCGTGTAACACTGGGGCAGCCCTTCTACCCTTTCCACTTCACTCTCTGCACCATTTCCTCATTGGCTACTGTTAAGCAGTCACACAATCATCCACCAATCACATCCAAGAACTCTACATCTAACTCTATCATCACAGATCAGCACTTTAGATGTACTATTGATCACTCTCAGTGCAATTGTGCTGTGACCGCAATCGACCTACAGCAAAAACTACTATACAACTCCCCAAGATTTCTACTTGCAGATTCATGCACATCCACATGCATGAACACAGACTACAGGTATGAATATTTTCTACACAGTACATGTACAGCTCTTCTAGGAATACATATAAACAGAGTAACTGCCACTTACCCTGTATAAACTGTAAAATGAACTTACTGTCATTTCTCCCATCTGCAATGATAAAGTGTCAATCACAAATCTTCCTGCTCTCCGAATATTTGTTTACACGCACAGCAATCTAAAAATATGTTTTTTCATATTAAAAGATTGGAGAAATAACAGTATAATTATGAAAAAGGCTCCCCAGTGTGTTATAAAATTACACGGAGCCAGGATGAGTACATGCATCTTCATTCAAGCATGCACAAAGAGAATATCATTAGAAAGGCTCCCAGCTCAAACAACACCACTGCCTCTATTTGAAATCCTTTTTCTGTATTTCCTACACCTTCACAAATGTGTAAATTGCATGCTTTTCTGTACAAACTCTGCCATTAACCCTGTATAAATAGCAAAACATGCACATGATTATTTCTCCTATCTCTTAACATCCAATAACATAACATTAAAAAAACAAGTGTGCTCTATACAATTACTATTAAACTCATTCGTAAAACATATTCAACTATCAGATTCTAAATAAAATATACAGGAGGCAAAGGAAAGTGCATGTGCATACTATGCTTAGTTATAAGAAAACCCTACTACTACAAAAACAAAAAAAAAAAACAATTTCTACATTAAAAAAGTGCTATAAACACACATATTCCCTAACTTCTTTCTTTTTGCAGTGAAGACCACTCTACTGAAAAGCAGCAGTGTCTGAAGTACGAACAAGAACTAAGAAGAAACCTCCTTTTCCTACAAACAAGTAGGTACAATACTAACATAATGTTCTAACTGTTACTCAAACACACTAGCATTTTAGTATTGTAGAACAAGCACGTGTATTAACGCTTAACCATTAGATGTAGTATTGGTGCTTCCCCTAATCAGCTGCATTCTTTATATTGTCATCTGAAGCCCAGTATAGTAACACACACATACAAGAATGGCCTGTCCAACTTGATGTAGCTGCCCATTGCACAATCACACACCTCCACAAATATCCTTACCATCATACTCAGACACTCATACACAAAGCATGCATACACTGCACAACAGCCCAGCCACACTTTCTTTTTTTCTCCAGCAGACCCCAAAGAATGCCTACCAAAAAGCAACTCTGTAGAAAGCAACACAGAAGTGCAGCAAATCAAAATAAAAGTGTCCAAAATAAGCATCCATCTCTAGCAGATTTGTACAAAAAGTTCAAACAAAACAGCTAATACAGTCATTAAGCGAAACAAAAGAAGCTTCCAGTACAGAAAAGTTGCCTCCTCTATCAAAATGTAAAACAAACAGAAAGTCATTAACAAGACTTCATCTACCCCTACTGCTAATGCTGCACCTCAAATCTTGAAGAAGTGGCAAGTAACCATACCAAAAAAAATATTTTACGAAAAATGTTCCGCCACAGAGTCCTTCGGAACCTTATAAAACAGCAGAGAAATCATGCGCTACCCTTAAAACCTACCGTAGAAAAATAATCTTAGAAACTCTCATAGACAGTGCAATCCTTCTCAAAAGGAAGTTATTTATTTTAGTTTTAAACAGAATGAAACCACTAACAAAACTAACTACTAAACTACAAAAAAGATTTCTCAATAAAAGAATATCAACAAAAATAGCTCCTTAAACATCTGTGGAGGTGAATGGAGTCACATCACAAGCACAGAACCATATTTTAATGAAGAAGCATATAAACAAAAGCAAACAAACCCATTTGCCATACAAAGCAGTGGCCGAGTGTATGAAAAACTCCATTATGGAACAAGAAACTCTGCTCACGATAATATCCCCAGAAAACTCAGTATCACCACTCCACGGCAAAAAATATTTCAAATCTTTACTCCAGTTCCTCAATCAGTATGTAAAAAGCAAAGACAAATTCAAAATGAAACTACTAGAAAATATGGATGCCTGTTGAGTGCACTAATACATATAACTACAAGGACATTCATTAGCCTGCATTTCAGGACCTATTTGAAAAACCACCTTCCATAATATCAAAATGATATCAACACATCATTCAACTATAAGAAATCTGGCACATAAACTCTACTATGCTAAAAGTCCTGCTTTGACATGATAGCATTCTTTCCGTCCTTCTGGCACGAGACTTCCCCCTGTTTATGACCCAGAGCACGCTCCCTCAAGAGCTACCCGCCAACGCCAACCGGTACATCTATATGTGCACACGCAATAGGGCAAAAGGGTATGGGATCCCCCTTTACAAAACCCACCATACCACTCACCGGAGCCGGGCATGGTCTTTCAGCGACGAGTGGCGCACTGACTGGTTGGGTCTAGTGGGTCTCAGAACAAGACGGACACATGAGTACCAAGTGCGGGTGGTATTAAAAGAAGGGAGGGAGTCAGATTAGAAGGGTTCAGGACAAATAGCATAATTTTGTGTGAACAGGTGCAGGTACTTGTAGTGTAGAGGGGAACCTTGTGGGTTGGGGTCTTTTCGGTATTCCATTCTACTTTTATCTATCGCATATGGCCATTATGACGGTAACAGATAACAAGGTGAGAAGAGGTTAAGGGATCCTATCTCCGTTGGGAGGTGGAAGGCGGTGCCGCATAGTGCTATCTCAGTACAGGATAAGTGCATATGGGAGAACTGAGGTAAAAGAAGAAAACTTAGGGGTCTCAGAGGAAGACCCAGAGTAGTATTTAGAAATGCTTTTTTCCGACTTTAACTATCTATCTCTCTCTCTCTTGAGTGGATTGAAGTAAAGTATAGGGGAGAGAACTGTTCAAGGTAAGTACAATTAAGCAGGGATAGAAGGGACAGTAGGGAAGGTGAAGTACAGTTTATGTTGTCTATGTTTTTGGTTGTATGTGGAATTTGTTAAGTGTTTTTCTCTGTATGAAGCATTGTTGTTGTTAAAGAACAGTAATGAGATTGGTTTGACATTGAAAAAAAAATGTGGTGTTCAGATAAGTGTGATGTAGAACTGCTGAAAACAAGAACAAGTTTATTGCTTTGAGAAAGGTTGCACAATATACAGAGTAAGCCATATAAGTGTAAGGGTCTTGAGAAGGGGTGTCAGTGAGTAACGTGCAGTCGCGTATAATGGGCGCAGAGACGCCCCTAGCACATATTTGTAAGACTCTGCCCGGATACACAGAGGAAATCAGTAAATACCATAACCAATGGGTCACGGAACTGAAGGGAGAAGGACTGCCCTAATTTTGGCCACAAGAAGGGTATTTTGATAAAGTGGTGTTAGATATGGTTGCCACCTGTCTGTTCAATGAAAACAGAGGTAAGCAGCTACAAAACAGGAAGGAGCTATTAGACCTGTGGCCGCTGTTCGAGGAAGGGCCCCCAGGGAAAAGTGGTGAGTGTAGCAGATCTTCCCTGACAACAACTGGCAGTGAAGGGCAAATTATGCTGGAGGAGAATAAAGTAGAGGCCACGCATGTATACCCTTTATTGACAAAACCAATGCCCGCAGAAGGATGTAGAGATCCTCTGTCAATAGCACTGCCCACACTACCCTCCATAATTAAGCCTTCTGCCACAGCACCACCCCTGTATGAGGGTCAAGGAGTAGCAGGACAAGTAAGTACCCCTACAATCAATATTGAGAAACTTACACAAGATCTAGATTCACGATTAACAATGGCTCGGACTGAGCTGTCCCACCTTAGGGCCATGGGGTAACAGAGAAGGTCACTCACACCCAGAGCAGAACGAGACGCGATGCCTCGTCTGAGTGAAGGGGCTGCAGAATATGGATGGAAAAATTGAGAAATACTATTCTAAATAAATGACACCCCACACGAATCATAGAAATAGCAGCTGACAGTGAACGCAAGCTAGATGATGGAGGGGCGGCATCAGACAGAGAACAAGAATACTGGTGTGACATAGAGGAGCATGATGAGGAAGAAAGGACGTTGGGAACTGCCAAAGATAGTCCACAAATGGATATTGTTGTTCTTAATAAAACAGATACCGATACTACAACTCTAATCACTGGTTTTACGGTTTGTTCTAGGATCTTCACTACTTCCTATATACTTCATCTTGATACACACCAGAGGTCCCATTGTTCGGTGGTCTCTTCATTGTGGATTTAGAGTGTATTCCTACTCCCTTCTAAACTCTGGGTAAGAATTGAGCTTTTTTCACTTACTATTATGACCTTCCCTTTAAATCCGGAACTCTATGGTTCCCTTTTGATCTGATTCAGCAGTTGAAGCGTATTGACCCGATTAATATTCATGTATGGTGCAAGACCACACAGAAAGACATATTAGAGGTAATTCTTTCCATTATTTTGCTTCTAATTTCATGCTTTGGAGTCACACCAGTATTCAATTTTGGTTTACTGATTATGAAGCACATGATAATGACCCTATATAGTATGAGCTAGGTTGCTTTGTAGCTGGTTTAGAGTGATGATTGATAATGATTTGTTCACTGTAATTTTGTGTTTAAGATATGTAAAGGTGATTATTAATTGTATGTGTATGTGTAATTGCAGATTTCTTTTACGCCTGAAGAAGGGGAGTTTCCCCTTCTAGGTAGAGTTGGAAATCACATCGCAACATAAGAACACTGTGGTTGCTCTTTGTTTCATTTTGTTTTTTACAATGGCCATATGTGAAAATCATTTATAGTTATGTAAATTTTAAGGTTTAATTAACAAACATTGATGTTTTCAACTTTTGTTCATGTATCTAATATTCAGTTACATATCTTTTGAAAATGTAAGCATTGCATTGACTGATTTTTTCAGCTTTAATGGTGTGCAGGGGACGGGAGTGTCTTTAAATTTAGACACTTTGTTTAGTTCATGTGTTATTCAGGTTCCAGTGTCAGGGCTAGTATTCCTCCCCAGCACCGTGAATCATTTGAAATTGTCTATGTAACTTTTTCACCTATTGACAGAAAACTAGGTGTGCACCTATTGACTACCATTTTCGCTTATGTAAAAGAGGGTGTAGCCAGTCATCCAGTGATCTATTATGGAGACAGAATAACACTGGTAAGGTAGTAATGCCCACAAAATTACTAGAAGTGGCATTTAAGCAGTTGTACTTCCTAGCCCACAATGCAAAGCAGCATATTATTGCAGAGATACAAGAGGATTGGTTTGCCCCAGGACTACAGGAACATGTAACAAAGTTGATATTAGTATGTATCGCATGTCAAACGTACAACTCGGGCATGACACTACAAATACTCAGAGGAACATTACCAACGCCTGAAGGGCCATTCAGGGAAATGCATAAAGATTATGCAGACATGGGAGAGAGATGGTGTCAAGGAGTTCCCCCCTTCTCACCTGAATCCGTTCTTTACCGGTGTCCTTGGATGCTGCCTTCTTTCGGATGGATCGGGTTTTGAAGAAGGCAGCCCATGTCTCTGCCGAATCCAGAATGCGTTCAGGTTTCTAGGAGGCCGAATCCAGGAATCCAGGAAGCAAGGTAAGTTCGCTAGAACTAGAATCCAGGGGGAAGAAGAAGGGGGGGGTTCGAGGAAGGGAAAGCATAGTGGAAAGAAGAAGAACCGCGAGCTACGGAGCACACGTCTGGTCGCTAGTCGCTATAGCATTGAGACGTGCGGGGCCGCGGAAGGCATGGTCTAGAAGTAGAGAAAGGTTACGTCCGACGCATGGAGCGAGAAGGGAATGCGTTGGAGGGCCATATTGGAGGTATTAATGTGTATAAGTCCGTTGTGACAGGGACCATGAAGCACAAAAGGGGCGCACCCTGCGGTTCATGACAGATGGGGCCAGATATTTGATTGTTGTGGTATGCCCCTTTTCCCGATGGGTGGAAGCAGGCCCCTGCGCTCATCCAGATGCACAGGGCGCTGCCAAGTTTTTAGTCAGAGAAGTGTTCCCCCATTGGGGCATCTGTGATGTCATACGTTCCGACAACGGGACGCACTTTCTGAATGACATTTTGAACCACATCACTGCAATACTAGGAATAACTCATAAGCTCTGCGCGATTTATCATCCGCAATCAAATGGTAATGTTGAGAAAATGAACGGATTGCTCAAGGGTAGATTGTCAAAACTGTGACATACACTGAAGAAAAACTGGGTATATTGCTTACCCTTGGCACTTTTTGAAATGAGGAATCAGCCCTGCAAGGACGACCACCTGTTACCCCATAAGATTGTGACAGGTAGGAGGAACCCCACAGCCCAATCACCTCTGCCCAGGCAATCAGATACCCACCAGAGCACCACAGTTCTAGGAGAAGAAATCTATAAGTATCTTAGGAACTTGGCAAGAGCGGCATGAGCCATAGCCAAGTGAATAGCACCACCCTTTACACAGGAAAACACCACAGATACAACTGTCCCAGCCACAAATAGCCCAGACTGCTAGTTGATGACAGGTGACATGGTATACGTAAGGAGTTTTGTAAGACGGTGGAACGGGCCAAGGTTCCATGGTCCATATAAGGTAATATACTGCACGCCAACAGCAGTAAAGATACAGGGCCTAAGGTATTGGGTGCACTTGACAGATGTTCGCAAAGCCCATGAAAGTACAGACTGTGCAGATTATGAAGATAACAGAAATGTGGAAAGCGCGCAAACATAGAAAGCAAAGAAGCAGGAGTACAAGAATAAATAGTAAGCACATAACAGGGACAAAACAAAGAGTATAACATTAATATTTAAAAGGACGCACAATATTGATAAATAATGATAAATATTGTGACAGGAAGACATAAAACTAACTGTTGAAGTGTAAATAAATGAAAATAGGTACCTCCATGCTCTTTCTTCTCTTCTTTTTTACTCTCTCGAACTCTCTCGATCTTTCCTTCCCATATGAGAGTGTTTTCAATATTACTGATCTTGCATTGACAGCGAATCGCCACCCTTGGTTCCTCGTCCAAAGACGCGAAATGTGGAGAGGGGAAGGAGGGATGCAAGAATATTTACTCATATTATGAAATAAAAAGCAAGTGCAAGAAGAACCTAAATATGAGATAATTTACAAATAAGATGAATAGGTATTGAAAGTTTATTATTCATGATTAACAAATGCTTGTATCTCGTTTATCAGGAGCTACAATGGGCATTGAAGAGGCCCCAGTGACAACAGATAATAGTGGAGATAGGAACAGATGACGAGGACATGTGTATCCTAGTTATTCATATGAGTGTGTGTTGTTTGTGTGTGCAGTAGTATTCTTTTCAACACTACTTGGCTTGTTCTTGTGTTGGACAATTACCTATATTTCGATTGATGTGAGCCACTGGGGTGTGGGCATGAAAACAATCAAAAAAAGAAACACATTTAATTTGGGATGGGTTCAAATTAATTTGGGCGCACAGGGGTGATGGAAACGAATACAACAGTACTTCAAATGCCACCGATAAACAGGCTACTCAGAAGCCCCCATATGTAAATGAATCCGACTTTAGCATTTATACAATGAATGACAAAACACCTTCTGAACTCACATGGGTACTAAATCACCCCTACCCAACCACACTGCTGGTGTCAGAAACTGTATCATTAGGTAATATAACAACCAGCGAAGAGAGCAGTCATAAGACACATATGGCCATTCACTACTATAATGTGTACACAGAGTGGGAGGGAAAAGAGGATGGCAAAACGGTCAAAGGGAATGAGGGAGGTGGACTTAGGAGGGAAAAGAGAGAAACACAACAGAAAAAACGGGAAGAGCACTATAAATTCAGCCCAGCCACAGTCGATGATCCTCAGTACCCACATCAAACAAACAAATGGTATGCTGACATGAGCAACACGGCAAAGCAAACAACTAATGAGAGTTGCTACATGTGCTCACTTTACCCCATGCTTCAGGCACCACAAAGGTCTTATTGCCACAAGAATCCCATTTGCAGAGGCTCAGTGTCTCCTATATCTTGTGCTATGTCGAATCAAAAATACTTTTCAAGCATACACTGTCTCATTTGAATTGTTGCAAAATGAGCAGACATGTTACTCCCGGCCGCAAGTAGTAATGTGTGTAAAAGAGCCTTTATTGGTGATGAAAGGAACACTGCACTCAGACAATAAGTGGCAGAATGAAGAAATACTATGCAAAGCAGAAGCACTGCAAGGGTTGTCCTAGGAAAAGCTTTCATGGGTACAAAGAACATGTGTACCCATATGGACTGAACATATAATGAAGCTCACTTGGGTCACTGCCATGGAGAATCCCTTCAAACTGCAAAAAGACATTTCTTACGAACTCTGCTTCCTTGAAGAAGGTAAAAAGAACATGGGGGAAAATAAAAATTGCAGCAAGATTCTCATAATAACTGACATGAAGAAAGGCACAGCCGCAATGATGGACACGTATTGGGTTTGCGGTAACATGGCATACCTGCACCTCCCGCAGTCATGGAGGGGTACATACTCATTAGCAACACTGCATTCCACGCTGATGGTAATTCCAGAAAGCCATATCCAAGGTGGAAGCACGCGAACGGCGGTGTCAACCGAACTTTCTCCAAAGCCGCCTGAAGGAGTTCCCGTGTATACAATGGACGAAGAAGTATTGCAGAGCACAATGCGGAGGAAGAAACGAGCATCAAACTATATCTCCGCCAAATCATCATAGCTCTTAGCACAGATCCCCGATCGATTCTGGTTGTTCAGCTCTGTTGAAAAGTTCTTTGCGTCCCTCGTTCCCAGTATCCAAGCAAGAGCGAATGCAAAGTGGCTTCAGATCACCAGATGGGAGCTCATCCAACTGGCCAACAACACTGAAGAGGGGTTCAATGTCATCAAAGTCGAGCTCAGAGCCCTGCGACTAATGACCATGCTAGAACAGGTATGTGCTAGACCTGTTAACAGCAATCGATGGTGCTAAAAAATCAGGAGCGCATGTTGCACTTTCATACCCTCTGCAGACGTGGAGAATGGCTCGTTCTCACACGTCATAGCAGCGGTGCACAACCTTGGGGAAAATATGAAGGATGAAGGAGGAGCTCAGTCCAGCACCTGGTTCGACAATCTTTTTTCCTGGGTACCATCATGGTTTAGGATGACAGTGAAGCTCCTCATACAGCTCATCGTCTTTTTGCTCCTTATTTTTTGCGTGTGCCAATTAGGACACAGGTGCTGCGCCAATGCAGTTCCTAATGGTGCGCTGATGATTGCAACAATGGGCCGTGCAAATGGAGTGGCGCAAATCAAACACGAGGCAGAAGTGCAAACAGGAGCCCAAATATAGGATGACTGCCATATACAATACGGGGCATAGGGTGGATAATGTATATCACACAACCATTAAGGAGCCCAGGGAATTACAATGGTACAAAGAGGTACGGGTGGACCTGGAGGGAGATGGAGGGTGTATCTATAAGACCTGTGCCCCGGACAAGTATGCCAGGAGGGGGGAAAGCCTTAGAGCGCTATACAGAGCATGGATGCCAATAAAGGGAACACCAGCATGGGATGAAGCAATAGCTGAGGAGGAGGAGTATAAGAGGTTGGCACAATGACAATATTCACTACTTAAGTAATGGAAGGGGGGAATGTGTGGGAGGAGAGGGCCTTGGAAACCCCCCTCCATTCTGCAACCTTCCTAGGTAGGCCCAGCAGCGACTGCTTTAGGTCCAGGGCCCCGGCCACAGAGCACTCGTGCGAGAACACCCCTAAGAACCGTTACCCCCCTCAAGACAGCGCAAAACCAGAGTTCAACAAGACTCCATTTTGTAAGTTACCGACTCCATTTTGTAATGGCAAGACAGTTGTGACGTTAAAACTCAGACCTGCAGTTCTCCCAGGCAGATGCGCACAGTGAGCACACTGCTCCCCCACCTCCTCCCCTCTGCTGCCTCTACAGTGGTTTGGTTCTCATGAGAGACTAGCCGCAAGAATGCAAGAAACTTTACACTGTATCTTCTGCCTTCCATCTTACTTCATTGACCCTGACATGGCCCAGCACAAGGGCCAGCACAAAAGTCATTAATCTTTATGAACCTGTCCCCCATGCAGCAGACCCTGGCCATAAAGAATACTGCCCCCACACTTCTTAAAGCAAGATCGAACAGTTGAAGAAACCCCCAAGTCTGTTTGTGCCTTATTAAAACGAGAGCCAAAGTGTCTTCCTCCATGCAGATAAGAGGTGTTGCTCACGGGCCAGTTTCTATCTCATGTATATTAATGT
Organism: Ambystoma mexicanum; assembly: GCF_040938575.1. Classification (NCBI taxonomy): domain Eukaryota; kingdom Metazoa; phylum Chordata; class Amphibia; order Caudata; family Ambystomatidae; genus Ambystoma; species Ambystoma mexicanum. The sequence goes on along the minus strand of NC_090929.1, from coordinate 880,902,833 downwards.
AAGGATTGTAATAGAATAATAGGTATGGTAACGCACTGTATAATATATGTGTAGTAGAAAGCCCTAATGTTAGAATTCAATCATAAAGGTGTGATGTATATTAACATATGGTACGATGCTGCAAATAGAAATGGATTGCCGTAACGATATGCATCGCCAACATAACGCTGTACACACCAGCATAAAGCTACCGCACCTTTTAGTTTAACTGTGATTACATGAATGATATTATGTGAAATTAATACCACAACCAACTGCTCTGACTAGAATGTTCATATTATGACAATGGGCCTCATTACGACCCAGGCGCTGGACCACGGTGCTATTAGCACCATGGTCCATGCTGGTCTCCGGCATGGTGGATGGCGGAATTACTGCCCCATCACAAGGTTGGCGGGGGCGGTAATTCCCCATTCACCATTTGCCCTCCCCCATTCCCATGTTGCCCCATAGGGCATAATGGGAATGGGGAAGGCGCTAATTACGGCACCATAAATTACAGTTGCCGTAATTAGCTCCAAGGTCCCTTAGCAGGTTGGATTTTAATGCGTGCAAAAAGCAGGGACCGCTAAGGGACCTTGTAATCAGGCGCTAATGGTTTAACGGCACCAAACCTCTTTACGGCGCCGTTAAACCATTAGCGCCAGATTCGTAATGAGGCCCGATATGTGTTAAGGCCGCATTTGCAGAACCTAAACCATGAACTGTCTAGTGTAAGAATGAACACTGACCCTGGCATACGTCTACTTTCCTAATGAGATTTGTAGCAATGAGGATATTAAGGTCAATAGAATTATAGCATGCTTCAAACAAATGTAACCAGAATGTAGAGTAACAGGCCACATTTAAAGAGCCCATATGTGAAACTCGTTTCTGAAAGCCCTGTCTCTTTATGCAATGCAGAATTGTACCACAAAAGTGTTTCGATTCCACTCGTGGTGTGAAAGGAGATTCACAGAGATTTAATGATGTTTGAACAACCGATCACTAACCCCCTACAATGAGATTTATGCCCACAATGGTATGTGCATCGTGTGACATGTTTTAAGTATAGGTCCAGTCTTAAATGTACAGCCCTCTTTGTTGTTTATCAGCTAGACATTCCAGACCATGCCGTGACCTCAAAAGCCTCACCCATTTAGCCAATACATCTTGCATTGTATCAACATACAGTTAAGATGATTACCAACAGATCAAGCATTGCATTTAATGGTCATACTCTAGCCTGTGCCCATAGATAAATTAACTTGTTCTTGCAAGTCTTTGAGTTCACTGGATAAGCAGATCATGGTAGTGAATGAATGGGAATGTGTGGCCACAAGGGCAAATGTCAAATTGTTATTTAATGCGTACCCAGCACAACATGTTACTGATTCTACATCCCAATTCGATGAGCCCAGCTGACTGATCGACCCGAGGAGCTTCTTGCTACACCACGTGTCCTCAAGCCAAACAAGCGTCTCTGACCCTATGGCACTACACCAAGTGTTCGCCCCACAGTGACCAATCCCACTTTATTATGTGCCCCCTAGGTCTTCCCCCTGTTTGATGATGATATTGTTGTATAAATGCAAGTTGTAATATGTTTTCAGCAGAGAGCTCTCGGCGTGAGCAGAGTAGATTCTGCTTACCCTATTTAGATAAAAAACTTTTCTTAAAACCAGCACTTGATCTTGGTCTCATTCCCTCCAGGGATGTGTCCTGATTGACTCTATCGAGTGAATTGACTGTATCTTTGGGGGCCTCTCACTTTCAACACAGCTGGTTTGGAGAAAATATGAAAACTATCTTTAAACTGTAGAATAATGCTTAAACGTAACCTTGACGTGGAGCAAGGACTAGTTAATGGAGCACTTGGTACAGTTGGTGGCTTTCAAACATACCCACGTGACAACAACATTCAATTTGTCAATATTCTCTTTGAGATACTATCAGAAGTTACAAGGATAGAATGCTCAGCAGCCCGCTTTCTTCTTTTCAAAGACATGTATGTACGGACAGAACAATTTTAATTAACTCTAGCATACGCAGTTACCATTCACAAATCACATCATCAGTCTTTAAAGAAGGCACGAACTATGTAGCACTATCACGCTTACATACACTTGTCGGGCTATTTCTAATCAACTTTGATGCAAGTAAAGTAAATGCTGATATTCCTTGCATTCTAGAATACAATAGACTGCATTCACTCAACACCCCAATCTAAAAACCTATCCTGTTCAGCAAACAGCAAAACATTGTAAAAGAAAATTACTTCAAACTGAAACGATACAGGATCTCACTGCAATTCCTCCAAAGAAAAAAAAGAAACTAATACTTCATCAGTACCACAACCAAAGAACAATCTACTGGTCAAAGTAACTCAACTACTTCTTCAAAGAAGCAACACACACTCTGGACGAATGACTTCGACAGAGAACTGTCAGGTCCATTCAAATTTTGAAATACAACTGGTGTAAATTGCTACGCAAATGTAGCAATACATATTCTATTCCAATTGCCACCAATTATTGACAACATTTACTTACACAGTACAGACCAATTGTGTTTGCAAATGTTAGTCCTTCATAGAAATGCAACCAACAATCCTGACAACACTTACAGTGTTTTTGGAATAAGACAAGAATTGGACTACTGTGCTGGAATGGTCAAATTCACTATAAACTCACAAGAAGATCCACAAGAATTTCTAATGTACTTACTACAAGTTCTGGAACTTAAAAACATAACTATAAATGAAATCTTCCAGATTTCATAAATGTGGAAACATACATGCACTCTCTGCAGCCATGTGGCACATGAACAAGTCCCTAATGGACGCTTTGTGTATGTATCCATTACCGAACTGTGAGCCCATTCCATTTCAGCAAATTGTACAACATGCAAACCATTTTATATACTACCTGCAATTCAGATATTCGCTCCACCTTACAAATACAGACACATAGTAACTACGTAATAGTAATGCTTTTACGTTACAATGCAGATAGTGCCAAAAACAACTGTAAGCTGACTGGATTCACACATGGTCAAGTATCACTACGTAAGAAAACCTTCACAACAATAGGTATAATCTACCACACAGGAGACACAACCAATGCAGGTCACTGCACTGCATATATCAAAAAGAATTATGGATGGTTCAAATGTAATGATAGTACCATTACTCTAAAGCAGAGATTACCAGCAAATCTTTTAAACACTTACTTGATATTCTTAAAACCAAAATTTAATAGGTAATCTGTTTATGAACATAAGCAAAACTTCAACTTCAAAACTGTGCACAATTGAAGTGCCCCAACATGTATCAAACTGCCCCAAGATTCTGCAACAAGCAAACAGATAAATAAATACCACCACTAAAATGTAACAAGAAATACACAGTTTAGAATCCGCCAACAGGCATCTAACTGCCCCAAGATTCTGCAGCAAGCAAACAGATAAATAAATACCACTAAAATGAAACAAGAAATATACAGTTAGAATACGCCAACAGATATCTAACTGCCCCAAGAATCTGCAATAACCCAACAGATAGATAAATAGCATAAAAGTAGAAATAAACAATTAGAATACACCAACAGGTATCTAATTGCCCCAAAAATCTGCAACAAGCCAACAGATAGAAGATTAGCAAGACACAAGAAATAAACAGTAAAACAATGAAAGAAATACATTGTACCACAACATAGAAGGTTTTTATTTATTTTTTTTTAATCCAGCATGGATTTCTTTTTCTCACAGATCCAATGATTTAGAAAATAAACACAGAAACTAAACTGAGCAATTTGTACAGAACACTGGTTTGAATGATAGTTCTTGTAAAGTACTAAATATGATGGTCAAAATAATTAAGAAATGTCTATTATGCAATGCAATAACTCATTAGGAACTACCTACTCTAAGATATGATATTTTCTTTTATCACAGAGATCGAAAAAGTATGTCTGGTCCAATTACCCATGTCATGAACAAACTGCATACAACCACAAAAAACTCAACCAATAAGTATAAAATAAATTGACTCACAAACACTGCTGCATAACACACCCATTCAAGCAAACATATAACCATACACCACAATCCAACATGTTTACTTCCATGGGTATCTTATGATGCAGCCCTTGTTACAAACTCTACAATCTTGAATACATAGCCTAGCCAAAACTTCACACACAAACTCTACAAATGAACCAGTACACAAATGTTTGGGTTGTGGATATTTGATGGGTGTTTGATTCTATGGGTGTGTTATGCTGCGGTGGTTCTGGCCAGGGCCTAGAGTTTTGGGTGCATGGCCGAAGGCCCCCAAAACTCTAGGCCCTGTCCACAACCACTGCAGCATAACACACCTATGCTACCAAACATTTTGACTGTGGTATGTGGGCTGCTTATAGGGGATATTAATTACAATCAATGCTCTACTAACAACCCAAAACCAACATCATACTAAAGAAAAATAGCTAGTAGTGCATTTATTATGTCCGCTGACTGCCGCAAAGACCACGGACATGGTGAACATATCAGGGGCACCTGCCACCTAAACAAATACAGTATTTGACCCATCTCTTACTCCCCAACCCTCCCCAAGCACTCCTGCACACCAACACACTCCTTAAAATTGCACTTAGCCACTGTTCACCACCGCAGATCCAAGATGGCAGGTGCATTGAAACAATGTGACACACCTCACACCTCATTCCAGGCAATCAGCGAACACATTGCGCGTCCGCAGACATGACGCAAGCCGATTAACCAATCGGTGTCCCGTCCGCGGAGCGAACAGGGAATTGTGTCCACGGAGCGGACATAGATATTACTAATTATTTTGCCTTACATTTTGGTCATTAAAAAAAAATAAACAACTGGACGGATTTACACCAAAGTAACAAAAGCTCACTTTCGGGACTAAGCCACCGCTCCTGCCGCAAATTTGGTGGAAACCCGTCCAGCAGTTTGAGCTGTAGGCGTGAGCAAAGTTTTTTCCCATTATGTCTATGGGGAAAAAAGATATTTTGGGACCCCATTATAACTTTGTCCCCCCTGGACCAAACCTCACCAAACCTTGCACAACAATTCAGAGTGGGCAATATACTTTTTTTGCAAAGTTTGGTGAGGATTCGTCTAGTGGGAGCAACGTTATAAGCTGCCCAAAAAGTGTTCTTCCTATGGGATTAGCAACTTAACCATAACTACATGGCTGCAACCGCAGGCCATGTAATAATAAATGGTGTGAAATGCAATTGAAGTTGCCTATCCACATTACATAGTAGATGGCTTATTTGTACAGAATAATGGATATTTATGTAAAGAACCATGAATTATCTAGATTTCCAGAATAACTGAAGCCCAATATCCCTGTGTACCTTGCAGCGTCATCTTGCAGTGTTCAGTCGGTCTGCCAGGGGACACTGCTTTTGACCCATATGAGCACACCACTGGCTTAGGTAGTGAAGACAGAGCTGCTTAGGTGGTGAAGTCTGAGCTGCTTATCAATCCCCCTCATCTTCTACCCAATTTCAAATGCTGCTCTATCATGATACAAGTCTCATATGAGTCAACGGTGACATAACTATCTAGATTTGTCACCTTTTAATATATGACCTAAACCCTTCCTCCTTTAACCACCCTACTAATGCCCTTGACATTTAAAGTGAACAACCTGAGGATAAGCATTGTTCCCATACCAAATGCACCAATCAATTAATTCACACTTTCTTGACCGATACAACATTGCACTGCCACACATCAAGTCCTTAATCAGTAATCAAGGTTGTTGATGCCTATAAACACGAATAGCTACCCCCACACTACCCAAGCAACCCATGGATCCCCAGCTGGAGTTGCCACTATCCAGGAGTGCAGTTTCCTTTCCCTGCAGGTTCCCATCCCTTTTTAAAATACAATAAAAGAAATACAGGTTCATAAATCATGCCACGATTACTAGCGATAACATGAAACGCAGTAGGTACTCAACCACCTTGTTAAACAGAGAGCTCAAACCATCTCAGTGACTCTCCAGGAGGGTGGAGTTGATGACCTTGTTAATCTGAGTCCTGTCATTAAATGAACGTTGTTATGCCATATCCATTTGGCCACCACATCGACATAAAGCTGAATAGTTCCTCCGTTTCTGTATCATGACTGGGTTTCAATGTACTGTAATGTACTCTTATGGTCCTCTAAGAACTCATGCTTTCCCAGCACATCGGTATGCAGCCTTACTAGTGGCAGAAGTACCTATAGCACCTTCTTCACTCTGAGTGTCCTTTTCACTTCCGCAAATGTTTTCCCCCATCACTGTGTTTCAGTTCTTGGATAAAAGGATATTGTAAATCCATGAAAAATTATATTGTCTTGTGTGCATGCCACTGAGAATACCTGGAACATATCCTGCTGCCTGGGGAAGTGAGTTATAATTAATTGTGGACGAGCCACAGGGGCATTGCCTTTGTGTGTGCATCCAATGTGCTATGTCTACTTGAATTTATTTCAGATCTGATCCATCGCTAAACAGTGTGGCCAGTACGTTTTCCAGGTAAGTTTCCATATTTCCCTTCTGAGTTCCCTCTGGCAGGCAATCATTCTCACTTTGTTCTTCTTTAACCTCTTCTCGAAATCATTGAGTTTGCTAAACTGAGCCTTGGTTAATTCTCTCAAGAAGGCCAATTCCCTGCAGTTATCTTGACCGCTATCTTGCATGGCAGACACTCTCCTTTCCACTTCCCAGGTTTTTGGGCTTAATTTGGTCATGTGTTGCCACGTGTGATATTGTTATTGAGAACAAATCAATTTTGTCTGAAATGTGTTTGTTCCCATCTATGATTAAATGTCTCAAATGTGCATTTGCAGTTGCACATACAACATTGATTTCTGCCGTCACTGGCAACCCTTCTGTCATTTTCACCAACTGTTGTGCGGTCTTGGCAAATCTTCCGTCCAAAGGCCTCTTTATGTCCTGCACTACCTTTTTTACCTTTCGTGTCATCGGGTGAGTGAAGAAAGTGGCTATAGATGTTTGCTCCACTATATATCAGGCTTACTGCTTACTTTGGTAATATTCTCCTGCCTCTGTGCCAGGACCCAGCTCAGTCATCTGCCATGCCCTAACAATAGTGTTCAGGGTGTTCATATTTACAGTTTGTTACTCCTTTTGTGCTGCCTTGAGGGCCTGCTCTCTAGCTTTCTTCACCCTTTTATAAAAAATAAAATCAGTGTCTGTAAGAGGAGGTATTGTCTGCAGCACTTCACCCGTCCTTTAATTAAACCACATAGTGTACCCAGAACATCCCTCAGAGAGCTGACATGGGTCTTGGAGCAGCCGCTTGGCCAGGCCATCCTCTGAACCCTGGAAGCCTTCACCCACATGGCCCAAGAAGGCTTCTAGGTCTTTGTCGGCCGGCCACGCCCCCCTCTTTGTTCCCCATGTCTCCTGGAGCGCACCATCAGACGTGACTGATCCCTCTCACCGCCTCGTGTGTGGCCGTACCTGCACAATGTTGTGTGGTGCTGGCCGTACCTGCACAATGTTGTGTGGTGCTTTGCTACCTGCTCCTCTGGCGCAGTTCAGACAGTGACTGACTCCTGGATTGCGGCTGGAGTTACACGTTTCGTTGCCGCCCTTACACTGCACACCATATCAGCCATCAGTGGTGCTAGAGGGTAGTATATTTTGCCGGGCCATGCAGAGTAGGGTTATTTTTGCTGTTTTAATAGAGGAGTCGCTGTGCCCAGTAAATGCACACCCTAAACGGCAGAAAACGTAACCCCCCCATACTCCCCAAATCAGGTGCATTCTGAATGGGACAGTTGCCAAGACCATGTCAAATCCCTCCCTTGTATGCATATCAAGATTTGATTTGATGAAATTGATACATTCTCTCAGACTCTTCCATGTATTACTTGTGCGTTTAAACGAATTGAAGGGATATGGACCTATAATCTGTCTTTGTCGCAGAAGATGTTAGGGCGATAACATACTGTTCAGCAGTAATAGGTGGAACACATTCCAGGAAGTTTGAACTACTGATTACGTAAACCTAGTGGTGCTGGGTAGGGGAGACAGTTCAGCAGGTTGGGCTACATTAACGAGGGCATACCCCCATGCTAATCTGAAGTTTCCCTGTCTGCAATATCTGCTTTGAATGCCCAAATGGAATTATGGAGACAGCGTTGCAGTAATGCTACCCAATTGAGTGCATTGGCCTTCCCTCTCATGGGGGCACCCACTGGACTTGTTGAGACCCAGTTTGCGCGGTACGGGTGTTCCCGAAGACCCATGTCCGTGAGATATACAATTAATTCTCTTTGAAAGACGTACAGCAGTGGTACCTACAATTCAACACAAAAATATAATGTTAGCATTAGTTAAAAAAGTGGCAGAGCAAATAGTGTCATAACCTTATATGTAGACACTCCAGCCTCTTCACTTGTTATGAAACTGATGTTTATGAAGGAAAACGGCGTACAAAATATTAGGTTAGTTGATTTGAAACTCTAACAATAACTTAGTATAATGAAATGTATTTAAAGAAATACTGACTAGTATATTCTCCTCCATCTCTTTCATATACTCTCGATTGCCCTTTGGTCTTTTGGGATAAACCTCATTTCGAAACAATATAGTAGATGGTCCTCAAGCATCCTCCTACTCTTCCTCGAGATGGATCCAGGCTCTAACACGCTCAGCTTATGCAGTCATGTTCATGCAAATGCTGTAATATTTATTGCATTAAATTAGCATGTAATCATGTTAAGTTTATTGCACTGATAAAAGAAAGTGCTAGCCTGGTAAAATGCTAATTTAGTTGAAGATTAAACTCATAATGAAGCATTCCATCGGCTGTTCCTGATCCGGTTTTCTAATCATTTTAAAGAGGGTTTAATAAATTGTATCTGTAACTCAGGCCAGGGAAATAAATACTGGAGAATTATTTTAACAGTGTCTGAATTAAACACCACACTAGGACTTCTAAGAAGTTTTGAATACACAAACATTATTAAACCATCTACAATGCTGACACACATTCTGAATGTTATTGTGAGCATATTGTTAAACTCTCTTGTCCGTTCTCTTATAAAAGAAAAGTGATCTATTAGCAATGGAAGCCTTAATTGCTCACCAAAGGGCTGCCACAATACCACATTTGTGCAAGGAAAATGTGTCACTACTGTAGGAACTATGTGTGACCTGTGCATGCCAAGATCGCCAAGAGACTACTTTGAGCAATATATTGTATCAGAATGATGTGAGAACGTGGCATAGAGAAAGCTTAGCCAGTTGAGTGCTTACTCCAGGTTGAGGAAGCAGTTTTGTGATGTTATATTTGATTTTATGGGTGTTAGTCCTCGCAGTGCACAATGGTAGCGCGAGTTATGGTTGCGTAGCGTACCATAACTTGCACATTTCTGGGGTTTTTAGGTTTTATCTGTAACTTTAATGTCCCTGTAGCAACGTTTTTCCATTGAATTTTATAGGTTTTGTAGTCGTGCAACTTAACCATAATGTCCCTTTAACAACGTTTTTTGTTAGTGAATTTCATAGGTTTTTAGTAGGGCATTGTAAACATAACTTTCCTTTAGCATACTGTATTTAGAAATTATGCTATGTTTGTAATAGTGCACCTGTATCTTAACGTCCCTTTAGGAATGGTTTTTGTATGTGATTATCACAGAAAGCTCCTTTTAAATTGTCACGTATTAAGTGGCAATGAAGGAAGTAAGTGTGACACGCATCATATATCCGCCACACAATTGTTTGCTAAATGGAAGGAGCGTTGGTAGTGTGGAAAACACTGCAGTTGAAATAGGTAGAAATAGGTACCTAATGAAAGAAATAGTTGTGCATGTTGCAGTGCATTTTGAAGGGTGCAAGTGCGCAACAGCAAACACAAACATTGTTCCTGCACTTCCAAATAGGACACCAAAGTAATGAGTGTACAGCGAGCACAAAAGCAACATGCGCTATTTGTGGGGGTAAAATGCTTGTGCTGTGAAAAGATAGAATCCCATTTGTATAGTAGGACAATGGCACAAGTTGTAAAAAGACACAAATACACCTCATCACAATATATGTGTCCATTTCGGCACCAAATTAAAAATAACATCCCCAAATGGGTGGCTGCATATTGGGAAGCAGAATTATGCAGGAGATCAGAAACAGAATAATTGCCTGCCCTACTACCTCCCTCAGTACACAGCAATACAAATTGTGTTACATGGTGTGCATTTCTCCCTACAAAATCATCAACAATAAAGTCCTCTAGATCGAGCGTCACCAAAGTCTCACACAAAGAAACCAAAAGCAATAACTTCAGTGTAGGTGCTCCATAAATGTACAAACCCACATGATACGCTGCACACAACTCCCATCGGACGCACTTTGTCATTGACTGTCAAGTAATGTGTGTGCCATTCGCCCACATAGCATACACTGTTACTTGTACAACACATAGCCATAAGCTCTCCCTCTGTAGTAAGATTAACAAATATATTGTACAGCACATTCTGCTCGTGCATCGCACACCCAGAAAGCTTATTTCACAATACAGTGTCCTCCACAATCCCAAACAGAATATCTACATTTGAAAAATTGGCATATTTTACACTTACAACCCTGCAACTGTGGCAATGTCTGCTATTTTTTGCAGGTGTGCACGTGTGTAAGTAGGGGAATAAATGTCAACCAAGGTAGTGGATGTCCTTTGTACTGGTGGCTTTTAAAGAAAACCGTTGCGTTTTTTTTAAAAAAACAACTACCCCAGTAACAACTCCTTTTGCAAGCTTTCATAATGGTTTTTATTTGTTGCTCTGTGCCTCACATTCTTACAACAGCGTCTTCAGTGCAGCCTGTAGATTCGAAAACCAAATGTCATTGCCACTGTGCGACAATGAAATGCCACTTCCATTGAGAAAGTGGACATATCAATTACCAATGTTCTCGTTCTTACAGGAGTACATCCCGGCAGCACGCAAAAGTTGCACATACTTCTGCTGATAAGACACCTTCCCACATCTGGCTGCAGACAACATTCATTGGAATAGTTATATACTGGACTTGGTGGTATACATGAGAAATGCACCATCACAGTGTCAAAAAAGTGCTTCACTTCTTTCATAATCTTTTTCAGTTGACGGTACACACTTGCACAAGCTATGGAACTAAAAAGCAATGCTCCATAATGCACTATCACTATGACCGCAGTACCTAAAGTAGCCACTCGACATTCTTCAACCAAATGATGGAAACTACGGACAGGGACTCCGCACCACTAAGTAGTTTCCACTTTGTCCAAATTGAAATTGCCATTAAGGCCTCTTTCCATGGCATACTGGAGCAGATCGAGCACAAAGCGATCACCCACTATAAAAGTTTGTGTATCACCATCTCTGCCCACCTCACTACACACAGGAATGAAAGAAAATATGACTGCCTTTTCCTGTGACGCACACTCTAACCACCTCATTGGAGAATTCCAACAATCGCATTTCCTTTGACCAGCATGTTCAAAAGCACAAAATATAGCACATGTGCCTTGTAAAGTACTGTTAGAGCCGCACCCGAACAATTCATAAACAGTCCTTCTTCCCTTTCCACCATCCTCTTCCCACCATGCCCTTATCTGTGCCCCTTTCATCAGCACTCCTTCACACACTTGTATGTAGGCGCAATACAAACAGCAGAAAGTACCATAGCACATCATATGATATGATGCACACACTCCATGCATAACAACATCAGTGCTACCATGTAGGTTATACACTTCACAATATGGTCTTCCCATTGTAATGCATGTACTACAAATGTCGGAAAAGTCATCCTACAAAAGCAGCAGGGAATGTATAATAGCTACGTTATGCAACTGCATGCAGTCTATGCATACAAACATGATGCATGCCCCTTACCTTGCACATGTTCATCATAGCCTCCTACATTTATCTGTACAACCAAACCTTCTCTCACACTATTTTTGTACACAACACAACCAGTAAGCACATGCCCAATTGCTTTGCCTCCTCAGTGCCAATGCTGTAGCTGCCATCCTAAAAACAACCAGATGTGCCACGTTGAATCCTCACAGTACCGCGCATTGCGTGGCATTACCGTGCTAGACACTAGATGTGGGGAGGGGGTGGGGTTGAGAAGGTGTTAGGGGTGGTGGGGGGATGAAATAAAGGGGTGGGGATGGTGTGTAAAAACACTTACACATATTTTTTTCCTTTTTGTCGTGTTTTCATTATATCCGTGCATTCATACATTTTTTTTCTTCTTTTTCTGTCTTGTGCTCAGTTTCTGTTTGCTTCTCTTCATGACATTTTTTCCCACTGAAGACAAACCGTTATCTAACATTTCTGCAGGATTCTCTGCAAAGCTTTGTTCATAGTGGCAAACACAACAGCATTGCCAATGGAAGTAAATAAAAAGCCATTTCCCTAGATCCACTGGTTATTAATGCTGTCATACTCTGTGCAGAACATCCCAACACTGGACATAACGTCGCACATGCTTCTATTTATCCAATGTTTCTAAACCTCTAGCTATGGACAACTGACACCGGCATGCTCCTATTTTCGTCTTCATGTTATCAATGTGAAAATCACCTTTGCTGTAGGAAATATCTGCATCACAGCTGTCATCAACCTTTTTAAATAAACAAGCAAAAATAAACACGACATTTGCACCAAATGTAGTCCTCCAAAATGCAGGACCACCACATCCACAGTACCAATAGAGGCCACATATTTGCAAAGAAGATCCATGCAGCTGAAACCCCACTCATAAACTGTGGCCCAAAAAGCCTGCACTTCTTCCAACTGAAAATCAGTATTGAAGCCTCTTTCCAGAGCATAACTATGCAGATCGTGCACAAAGCTATCACCAACTATAAGCACTCGCCGTCTCTCCATATCTGCCAACCTCTGTACATCTACCGTTCGGTAAGTAAATCACTGCCCCTTCAGTTAAATCACACCTTCCAATCCTCATTTTAATAATCCCCACAATTCCATTTGCTAAGGCTCCATGCTCATAAAGCCATGATGCGGCACTTTCCCAGCTACAGCTAGGGCCACGCCCCAGTAAAGCACACACAAAACATCTGCCCTTTGCACTTGATTTTCCTCAAAAAGCCATGTTATGGCATGTGCGCATTCCCAGCCACAGCTAAGGCCACGCCCCAGTAAAGCACACACAATACTTCATCCCTTTGCCCTCGATTTCTGCAACAGTCCCTTACTGGTGCCTATTAACAACTATCCAATTTTCAAAAATGCCTATATCAACCACATATTGAACTTATGCATTGCACACTAACATTTCTGTACACAACTCCATATGTCCCCTTTAACACTCTTACAACACGTTCCCTTTGCTTCCAAAGCCCCTCCACCATAAACTGTTCCTACACAATGGCCTATTTCACCATCCACAACAATCTGCCGGCACACCCAGAACACCTTTCGCCATGCACACAACACTCCATCCTTGTGCACTCCCACAACAACACTATGAATGCATGCATACGACCATGTAGGCAGCTAACATAGTACACAAATGTAACATACATAGCAGCACTTCAACCCATCTTCCTCACTCCATAAAGCACCCACTGACGAAAACAAGTTGCAATTACCACGTTCCACAAAAATGCCATAGCCTCGATCACCCCTATCCACTACCATTCACAAAGTAGTGTTTCACTAGCAACCTAACCACAACATTATCACAACATTGGCTGTACCTCAACAATTCCGGACACATCATAGTAAAGAACCCAAAGAAGTTGCACTTCAACCGTACCCTGTGCCATACTGCCAGTATGCACACACTGCACCATGTGGGCACACTGCATGACTATTCATTGCACCATCTCCAATCACACATCCAAAACTTTACCATATTCTACCATCCACCTCACCTGCGGAACCAAACATACACACCTGCCAGCTCATTTCTACTGTTCTATGTCATCTGCAATGTACTGCACAACCATTCTTTGCAGGTCATAACTGTCTACCACATGCACAGTCAGCATTGCATTAGTGGCGTGGATTTCCCAAAGTCCAACTCTTTTCAATCCATGGCCTACAGCCTACCACCTTCGGCCATACACCCAATACGCTACTCCTTCAACACAGGCACCGCAACTCCATAGTGACAGTATGCAAACCCAGCACCCAGTGCCCACACTGCATCACTTTTCACAGCACCATTTCCAAGTACACATTAAAAGGTTTACCATGTTGTAACAGTGTCCTCGTCAGCAAAACTACACAAGCAGTCACGGCAGCTCACTTCTCCTGCTCTATTGCATTTGAATGTGCTCCACACCAATTCTTTACAGGTCACAACCCTCTGCCTGCTGCAGACTCGAAAATGCCTTACTACCGTCAGTGCATTGCCTATGCCCTTGAGCCATGCACCCAACAGTCTACACCGTCAAGACTACCACTGCTACGTAATACCATCATCCATTTAATCAACTTTGCCTATCCACATACACAGCAGTATCCCCAGCACTACTACGCAAACTGTGCACCACCATGGACCTATACAGCTACAATTTGCACCACTTGCCATAATGTAGAAAGAAAACACTCCCTCCTACATCCCTGTGCACTTTCATTCACATACTAGGGCGTCCCCATTTCCATTCACAAACTAATGTGCCACTGCCAACGTAGCCACATTCAGTACGCAACATTAGGCTACTGCAATAAATGTGCACACACCACACTTTGCAAGCACCATCCTGCACCAGATGTACACCCACACTTGCTTTACTGCACTAGATATGGTAAAGCCCTACGCTCTTCACTGCATGCCCTACGGTCTATGGCCTTCTTCCATGCAGCCAATATTATAATCCTTCCAGAAACCCAACGCAGCTTCCTTAACACATGCATGCCACCATGTGGCCAAGTACCACATTAGAGTCTCATAACACACCCACCCGTCTCCCACCCAACCTATTTCATGTGCGAATCATTCCCCTTCTACACTCTACCTGCCACCATTTACAACAGAAAGAGGTGGCTGCAAACAGGTAACCTGCACACGCATCCAGCAATCACATGCAGAACCTCTACATTGCACCCATTCACTAAAAGAGGTCGCTATAAGCAAAATACACAAACATACCACAGACTCCACCAACCATATCCAGACCCATTAACAAGGTATGGTGTCACTGCCAACCTACCCACCACTGTTGCACAGCATTGGCCCTAGTGCCACAAAGCATCACACAGCATAGTTACCAATCACAATTAAAGTACACTTGTACCATATCCTCTGCCATAATAAGAGTATGCAAACCCAGCACCCACTTACCACACTGCATCACCTTTCACATCACCATCTGCGACTAAACATCAATTTTTCCATTTTGTTATAGGGTCCTCAGCACCAAAACCAAAAATTCAGCCATGGCAGCTGACATGCTCTGCTTTCTTACGTTTCAAATGTACTGCACTCCCTTTTTTTTACAAGTCACCCCCCTCTACGTACTTCACATTGCAAAATGCATTAGTACCGTATCTGTCGTAAAGTTCTAGCCTCTTGAGTACAAGGCCTATGGCCTACGGCCTTCGGCCATGCACCCAACAGTCTATCTCTTCAACATGCTCACTTCTACGTAATGGCACCATCCATTCACCAGCTTGTAACTAATGTGTTTGAAATGTGCTGCACATCTTCTTTTTACAAGTCACTACCCTCTACGTACTGCACATTTCAAAAAGCATTAGTACCATCTCCACCTAAAGTTCTAGGCTCTTGAGTGCATGGCCTATGGTCTACGGCCTTCGCCCATACATCCAACAGTCTACGCCTTCAACAGACTCACTTGTACATAATGTCCCCATTCATTCACCAGCTTGTGACTACTGCACATTCTGAAATGCATTATTGCAGTGTGTGTCCTAAAGTCCTAGCCTCTTGAGTGCATGGCCTACGGCCTTTGGCCTTCGGCCATGCAGCCAATAGTCTAGGCCTTCAACAGTCTCACTTCTACATTATGGAACCATCCATTCACCAGCCTGTAACTGTTGCACATTCTGAAATGCAGTAGTTCTGTGTGTGTCCGACAGTCCTACCCTCTTGAGTGAATGGCCTATGGCCATGCACCCAACAGTGTACACCTTCAACACTATCACTACTACATAGGTGCACCATCCATTTGACCATGTGACCAACTTCACCTATCCACATACACAGCACTACCGCCAGCAATACTTCCCAACCTGTTCACTGCCATGTACCTATCTATCAGCAGATAGCACCACTTACCCTAATGTAGAAAGAAAACACTCTCCCCTGCACCCCTGTGCACTTTCATTCACATACTATAGCCGTCCCCACTTCCATTCCTAAACTACAGTACCATTGCCAAAGTACCCACATTTGGTGCGCAACAGCACCCTACTGCAATCAATTTGCACACACCGCACTATGCAAGCACCACCCTACACCGGATGTACACCCACACTTGCGCTAGTGCGGTGGGTACGGCAAAAGCATACGCTCTTCGCTCCATGACCTGCTGTCTACTTCCTTACTCCATGCAGCCAATATAGTAATCCTTCCACTAACCCAACTTCTGCACATTCCGAAATGCATGTGTGTTGTGTGTGACTTAAAGTCCTAACCTCTTGAGTGCATGGCCTGAGGCCTTCGGCTATGCGCCCAACAGTCTAGGCCTTCAACAGTCTCACTTCTAGATAATGGCACCATCCATTCACCAGCCTGTAACTGCTGCACATTCTGAAATCCATTAGTGCTATGTGTGTCCTACAGTCCTACCCTCTTGAGTGCAATGGCCTGCGGCCATGCACCCAACAGTGTACACCTTCAACACTATCACTACTACACTATTGCACCAAACATTTGACCATGTGACCAGCTTCACCTATCCACATACACAGCACAACCGCCAGCACTGCTACCCAACCTGCTCACCACCATGTACCTATACAGCGGCAAATAGCACCACTTACCCTAATGAAGAAATAAAACACTCTCTCCTGCACCCCTGTGCACTTTCATTCACTTACTATAGCCATCCCCACTTCCATTCCTAAACTATAGTACCACTGCCAAAGTACCCATATTTGGTTCGCAACAGTAGCCTACTGCAATCAATTTGCACACACCACACTATGCAAGGACCCCCCTGTACCGGATGTACACCCACACTTGTGTTAGTGCGGTGGGTATGGTAAAAGCCTATGGTCTTCTCTCCATGCCCTACTGTCTAGGTCCTTACTCCATGCAGCCAATATTGTAATCCTTCCACTAACCCAATGCAAGTTCCTTAACCCATGCATACCACCATGTGGGCAACTACCACATTCCATCTCCATAGCACACCCACCAGCGCTACCTCCCATCCCATGTCATTTACAAAATGTTACCCTTCTAAAACATACCTGCCACCACTCTCCACCGAAATAGGTGTCCACAAACAAGTGGCGGAACAATGCATGGGGCGGTTGCGGCACCTGCCTCCAATCACCACACAAAGTATTTGCCTTTGAAGGTACTCACCAGTTCAGTTAGTACGCGCGAACACTACAGGCACTCCTCCGTCATCTTCCATGTACACACATATTTCACATTACCCACTTTTCTCTCCCCCATCCATTCCTTACTGTACATTTTCCACATCCTTCCGACACCGAACTGTCCACCGATACACCATGGCGGAATTTCCCAAAAATGTTCACGCAGAGCACGTTTCCCTCCAGCCAACCACCGGCTTTGTCCAGTGGAGCGGACCCATATAGCACACATTCTTGGCGACGTACATTTCAGTACTTTCCAAAAATAGTAGTGCTCGGATTTCAACCAAACAGACAAGCACGCTTTCTGACCCTAGCCCCTGTTCCTGCTGCAAATCTGGTGAAAATCCATCCAGCCGTTCGGCCTTTAGCCGTGCGCAAACTTTTTCCCCATTCATTATATGAGGAAAAAAAATGTTTGTGACCCCCTCTATAACTTGGCCCCTCCCCACTAAATCTCGCTAAATTTGGAGAAAAAATTCAAAGCCGCCCATATACTTTTTTTGCAAAGTTTGGTGCCATTCGTCCTTGGGGAGCGAAGTTATAAGCCACAGAAAAAGTGCTCTTCCTATGAGTTTAGAAAATTAACCATAACTTAACCATAACTTAACCATAACGACACGGCCGCTACGGCGGGCTGTGTAGTATAAATAACCCTCAAGTAACATAAAGAATATTAAAAAGTAAATTTTTGTCCAACAATCTTCTAAATGTAAGTCAATCAAGGAGTTATCCCAACATTTTAAGAAACTTCTCAAACACTGAATCTTAGACTTGCTTTTGGTTTATACCACCAAAAATCCATAACAACGTCAATCATGTTACCAAAGTCAAAAAAACATGCATTATATATATATGATGTAAGGTCCCAATCAACGTTAATGCCCCTTGGGACCAGTGAATCCAATTTCCTTATCCAACAAATCTCCCTCTTCAGTAATAGAGACACCAAGTCTCCACCTCTCAGCGGTAATTTTACCTGTTCTAAAATCACAAACCTTATCTGAGATACTCATTGTCTGACTTTTATATTTAAATACCAGTGACCTCTCACTTTTAATTCTGACATTTGATTTATGTTTGTCATGATCTCTGCTTCCAAAAGGTCAGGGTTTTCCCAACTCCCTTGGAAGCAGATCCATAACCCAGGTTCCGACTGCCAACCAGTCCCAATTGGGACCTTTTGGACCCAGTCCTGGCGCCAGTGGCACCAGGCTCATAGATATGACCAGTCCCAGCGCTGGAAGCGCCGGGCTCATAATGCTTGGGTGGACTTACCTGCAGCAGACCATGCTGCTTACTTGCCTGCCAGTTGAGTCTCTGATCCTCTTCTGTTTGGAACTACTTTTCCTGTTGGTTGGGGCAGGAGCCACTCCCTAGATTCAGAACACTGGAACTCTTCTGGAAAGCAGGAACTCTTTTCTTACCTAGGCGTGGCTGTGGAAGGAGACACCTAAGCACTACAGGAGGCTATTTAAACCACACCCGATGGATGAATCTTGCTTTGCGTTATTCTGCATCCTCAGCAGCAGAACGCTCATTGTGTCTTCTGCATCTGATCCTGGGCCTAAGGAAAAAGGCTTACCATTCTGAATCCAGTCTTCAGCAACACCTATAAAGACAAGAAAGAACAGGTTAGCATTACGGTCTTCAGTGACAGCTCTTCACTTACCTGGTCCATCGGCTGTCACCAACGCCTCACGCTGCATTCCGGCATCTGAAAGACAAAGGCTTACCTACTCTTCGTGCGCTCCAGAGGTCTTCACACTGCATTCTGGCATCTGAAAGACAAAAGCTTACCAACTCTTTGCACGCTCCGGAGGCCTTCGGCGCTGCATCCCGCATCTGAAAGACAAAACAAGGTGTGTTTAAAGACATTGGGGAACTTTAATACTCACGTGCCATTACTCCTTTCCACATCTAACCCAGTGGGTATTCCGGCACCCTGCAGCCGCCCCGAACTTGTACCTGCAAAATAAAAAGACAGTTAGAGCGCATCGTGAAGCAGGCAACAAGCGCTTACTTATGTGCTTCCAGGCGCTTCTATTCATCACATGGGCTCCATCTTCAACTCACTTCAGCCCGCCATCCGCCATCGCCGGAACCCTGCAAAACAAGAGACATCATTACTAAAGACTTTAAAGACATTAGAATTACTCAAAACTTACCGTTCGTGCAGTAAACGACGGACAGCAGTCCTCTGAAGTCAAGAGGCCTGCTCCCCTTATCCAGTGAAGAAACTGGTTACAGCACCCTGCCTCGAGGCAGATGGAGAGCACGGCGTTCACTTACCTAAGGTGAGAGCGTTAACCTTTGGGGTTCTACAGGAGAAGAGAAAGGGAAGAAGAGAGAGACATTCAATAACCCAGTTCATAATCCCACATTTTCTATCTGCAGACATCTTACCCTTCGAGCCAGACATACAGTGCACAGAGGTCCAGCCCAAAGAGCCAGCCGTGTGTTACACATCACCTTTGAAGATACGGTATACGCCCAGTCAAGACCGGCGCCTCTACGGGAATCAGGTGAGCGTTACAGAACGCAAAGCCTACCACAAAACTCCCGTCCAGGCGCTATGGAAACCTCGGATACCGACCAGCTAGCCCAGTTACTTGGGGAACTAAGGGCAGAAGTGCATGCAGCCCGTCAGGAAACGAACGCTCTAAGAAGGGAACTGATTATTTCCAAGGAGCGAACAGATGATCTCGCTAGACAATTGCTACAGTCACAAGCCGGACAGACCCCGTTACCCGCATCTGGGGGAAATCTTCCTTCTACATCCTCTATGAATCCAGTGCAGATCAACCTACCTGGGAATGTACCTCTGGCTCCGCCCGAACAATTTTCTGGTGACCCAAAGAGGTTTGCAGTATTTATCAATCAGTGCCGGTTGCATTTCTTATGCTGGCCAGCAGCCTTTCCAACTGATCAAGCTAAAGTAGCTTTCGTGCTTTCGTACCTTAGTGGCAATGCGGCAGACTGGTCGATCCCTCTAGTAAATCAAGATGATCCGGTCCTCCATGATTTTCAAGCTTTTCAGCTCAGTATGGAAAAACTGTTCGCAAGACATTCACAGGGGCAGGCCTTGGACAACGAGCTTCTTTCGTTGCGACAAGGTAATCAAGACCTTTTGGCTTATATTGCGTCTTTCAACAGACTGATAGTGGAAACTCACTGGCCTGAGGACAAAAGGATTACGCGGAGAGCTCAAAGATGTGTTAGCCCAAGTAGTGAATCCCCCACAAGATTGTTCGGACTATATAGACTTAGTCGTTCAAATAGATCACAGACTGCAGAACAGGAAGGCTGATCGTTCCAAGTTTGATGCTCGAGTATTTTCCAAACCGCCAACTCCTTCCAAAGGAGTAGACTCCGGGGAACCCATGCAAATAGGGAGTCTGAAAGGTCCTCTAACACAAAAGGAGCGGGAAAGGAGAAAACAGTTGCAATTATGCCTCTATTGCGGAAACTCAGGGCACTTTCTTCGAGACTGTCCGGTGAAACCTGCCAAGAAGGCAGTAGGAGCTGCAGTTACCAAAGTTACAAACTCTGAGCAGGGAAACGACCTCGCCCGACAAGAATAGAGGTCCTCTTGCCGAGCGCGAAAACCAGTTCCGTGACCTCGCATTTCGTGATACCTATGGTCCTCATTAGCCCTGATAATCCGGATCGATTACATGCAATTGAAGCTTACGTCGACAGCGGTGCCATCAGCAATTATGTGGATCATGAAATGGTTTTGAGGATGAATCTAACTCTTTGTCCCAAGGCTGTAAACGACGTCATTACTACGGTGGATGGTACGGAGATACCCTCCGGGCCAGTAACGCATACCACTCAAGAAGTGACGCTAGTAAGTCAAGATGGACACCATGAGAAGATCGTGTTCGATGTGATCAAGGCCCCTCAGTTTCAGATTATTCTAGGAATAACTTGGTTAGAGAAACACAATCCTCTGATGGATTGGCGAGCAAGAACGGTCCAGTTTCCAGAATGTGTCTCTACTTGTCACCCTCCACCTGGTGTTGCACTGGCAGCAATTTCTTCAGAGACTCCCCAGTTACCTCCCGAATACCTAGAATACCAAGATGTTTTCCGGAAGGATCAGGCTAACTCTCTACCTCCTCATAGGTCTTATGACTGCCAGATCGACCTGATACCTGGATCTACTCCTCCTTGTAGTAGAATGTATGCCCTCACCGAGCCTGAGAACCTTCACCTTCGACAATACCTGGATCAATACCTGGCAAATGGGTTTATTCGTCCTTCCAAGTCCCCTGCTTCTTCAGCTTTGTTCTTCGTTCCAAAAAAGGAAGGAGACCTTAGAACTTGTATAGATTATCGCTCCCTGAACCAGATCACCGTTAAGAATAGATATCCGTTACCTTTGATCCCTGAACTCCTGGACCAAGTCAGAAAAGCATGCATATATACAAAGCTGGAATTAGAGGAGCTTACCACTTGGTACGAGTAAAAGAAGGCGATGAATGGAAGACGGCCTTCCGCACCAAGTATGGGCTATTTGAATATCAGGTCATGCCCTTCGGACTTTGTAATGCCCCGGCCGCCTTTCAATATTTTATGAACGATGTCCTCAGAGAGCTCATAGATGTGTGTGTTGTTGTTTACATTGACGACATCCTCGTTTATTCTTCATCGGAATCTGAACATCGGAAACACGTGAAAATGGTCCTCGAAAGATTGCGTCAACACAAACTTTTCGCTAAGTTGGAAAAATGTGTTTTCAACGTGACTGAAGTTGAATTCTTGGGATTCATATTATCACCTGGCGGAGTGCGTATGGATTCAAAGAAGGTCGATGCAGTTCTCAAATGGCCATCACCATCCTCCGTAAAAGGTGTGCAAAGCATGTTAGGCTTCGCTAACTTTTACCGCAGGTTTATCCCCGAATTCTCTCAAATAGTCCAGCCCATCACTGCCTTGTTAAAGAAAAACAAACGTTTTGAATGGTCTACCGAGGCGGAACAAGCTTTCCAGGTTTTGAAGACTAAATTTATCTCTGCACCAATCTTAAAACACCCTCGCCCCGAACTCCCCTACATCGTGGAAACTGATGCTTCAAACCTTGCCATGGGGGCAGTTCTATCACAAAAGGACCCGTAACCAATCAGTTGCATCCCGTGGCATTTTGGTCCCGCAAATTCTCGCCTCCTGAAATCAATTACACGATTACTGACAAGGAACTTCTGGCTATCAAGTCTGCCTTTAAGGCTTGGCGGCATTATCTGCTGGGGGCCCGACACACCTTTACTGTGATTACGGATCACCGAAACCTGCAATATTTGAAAACCGCAAAAGCCCAATCCTCTAGACAACTCCGTTGGGCATTATTCTTTGCCGAGTTTGACTTCATAATTACCTATCGACCTGGATCAAAAAATGGTAAAGCTGATGCCCTTTCTCGGATGGGAGTGGAAGAACACTTGATCAACCCTAAACCTGTACCAATCATTCCCGAACAAAGAATTCTGGGTGTAATCGCCACAGAATCCATAGAGGAAGTTAAGGATAAAGCCAGGCAACTTGTAACTCCAGCAGACATACAGAATTGGCATCTGCAGGGAAAGGACTTTGCAGTAAAGGACAACTTATTGTATTTCCAAGAACGATTTTACCTACCCAGCACAGATTTACAGAAAAAAGTAATCTCTTGTTATCACGATTCTTTAATGGAAGGACATCCCGGTATGGCCAAGACCTCAGAAAAGATCAAGCGCTACTTCTGGTGGCCGTCTTGGAAAAAAGATATCAGAGACTTTATAATGTCCGGTGGAGTATGCGCCCAAAACAAGAGTCAAAAGGAAAGACCAGCAGGCCTCTTACGCCCTATTGACATCCCACCTCGCCCTTGGCATACGCTTTCTATGGACTTCATCACCGATCTACCTCCATGCTCCGGATACAATACGATTCTAGTAATCGTGGACTTATTCTCCAAGATGGCGCATTTCATTCCGCTCAAAGGCTTGCCAACAGCAGCAACTCTGGCCCGAGAATTTCTCGAAAACATCGTCCGACTGCACGGTTTTCCTTCGGTTCTAATTTCGGATCGAGGTAGTCAATTTATTTCTCATTTTTGGCGAAGTTGCTGTCGGTCGGCTCAAATTGATGTGAGACTATCGACCAGTCACCACCCTCAGACCGACGGACAAACCGAGAGGACCAATCAAACTCTGGAACAGTATTTACGCTGCATGCTGCAACAAACTGAAAAAACTTGGAAAGACATCCTTTGGATAGCCGAATATGCCTACAATAACTCTGTCCATTCGGGAACTGGGAAAACCCCGTTTTTTCTTTTGTACGGCAGTCACCCTCGAACCTCGGAGTTGGATCCCCTCCAAGATCTTGAAACACCAGCAGTAGACTACCTGCATTCTACAATCACCCAAGCCTTTAAGGAAGCTGTTTCTCACCTTCAAAGGGCTAAAGAACAATACAAGAAAGGAGCAGATCAACATCGGAAGGAAGCCCCTCAATATCAAGTAGGGGATCAAGTCTGGTTATCCACCAAATATCTACCTCTAAAAGGGCCACGCACATTCAACCCAAGATACCTTGGTCCCTATTCCATCACTACCATAGTAAACCCAGTAGCGGTCAAGTTGGACTTGCCCCCGCACATGAAGATACATCCAGTCTTCCACGTCTCTCTATTAAAACCCGTGCAACCTCAAACCCGACTAACCAAATCTCCAAAACCTATCCTAGTTGATGGAGAACTCGAGTTTGAAGTCAAAAGCATTCTGGACTCCAAGATCTCCAAATCTAAACTATTCTACCTAATTGACTGGAAAGGCTACGGCCCCCAAGAGAGATCCTGGGAACCTGCTGAATATGTCCACGCTCCTCGCCTAATCAAAAGATTTCACCGAACATTTCCTGACAAGCCAAAACCCCCGGAGAAGCCCGGTTTGGGAGGGGCCTTGAGGGGGGGTTCTGTCATGATCTCTGCTTCCAAAAGGTCAGGGTTTTCCCAACTCCCTTGGAAGCAGATCCATAACCCAGGTTCCGAGTGCCAACCAGTCCCAATTGGGACCTTTTGGACCCAATCCTGGCGCCAGTGGCACCAGGCTCATAGATATGCCCAGTCCCAGCGCTGGAAGCGCCGGGCTCATAATGCTTGGGTGGACTTACCTGCAGCAGACCATGCTGCTTACTTGCCTGCCAGTTGAGTCTCTGATCTTCTTCTGTTTGGAACTACTTTTCCTGTTGGGTGGGGCAGGAGCCACTCCCTAGATTCAGAACACTGGAACTCTTCTGGAAAGCAGGAACTCTTTTCTTACCTAGGCGTGGCTGTGGAAGGAGACACCTAAGCACTACAGGAGGCTATTTAAACCACACCCGATGGATGAATCTTGCTTTGCGTTATTCTGCATCCTCAGCAGCAGAACGCTCATCGTGTCTTCTGCATCTGATCCTGGGCCTAAGGAAAAAGGCTTACCATTCTGAATCCAGTCTTCAGCAATACCTATAAAGACAAGAAAGAACAGGTTAGCATTACGGTCTTCAGTGACAGCTCTTCACTTACCTGGTCCATCGGCTGTCACCAACGCCTCGCGCTGCATTCCGGCATCTGAAAGACAAAGGCTTACCTACTCTTCGTGCGCTCCGGAGGTCTTCACACTGCATTCCGGCATCTGAAAAACAAAAGCTTACCAACTCTTCGCACGCTCCGGAGGCCTTCGGCGCTGCATCCCGCAGCTGGAAGACAAAACAAGGTGCGTTTAAAGACATTGGGGAACTTTAATACTCACGGGCCATTACTCCTTTCCACATCTAACCCAGTGGGTATTCCGGCACCCTGCAGCCGCCCCGAACTTGTACCTGCAAAATAAAAAGACAGTTAGAGCGCATCGTGAAGCAGGCAACAAGCGCTTACTTACGTGCTTCCAGGCGCTTCTCTTCATCACCCGGGCTCCATCTTCAACTCACTTCAGCCCGCCATCCGCCATCGCCGGAACCCTGCAAAACAAGAGACATCATTACTAAAGACTTTAAAGACATTAGAATTACTCGAAACTTACCGTTCGTGCAGTAAACGACGGACAGCAGTCCTCTGAAGTCAAGAGGCCTGCTCCCCTTATCCAGTGAAGAAACTGGTTACAGCACCCTGCCTCGAGGCAGATGGAGAGCACGGCGTTCACTTACCTAAGGTGAGAGCGTTAACCTTTGGGGTTCTACAGGAGAAGAGAAAGGGAAGAAGAGGGAGACATTCAATAACCCAGTTCATAATCCCACATTTTCTATCTGCAGACATCTTACCCTTCGAGCCAGACATACAGTGCACAGAGGTCCAGCCCAAAGAGCCAGCCGTGTGTTACACATCACCTTTGAAGATACGGTATACGCCCAGTCAAGACCGGCGCCTCTACGGGAATCAGGTGAGCGTTACAATGTTCGATCCATCCGACCTTCACCTTTAATGTCGTCATGCCAACATGAAACCAACTGCATGCACACCAAATAGCATATGTCACATTTTTAGAATCAAAGGTACTTGTTTGTTGTAAAGGGATTTATTTCCCTGTATATGGATAATTCAATGTGTTGCCTTTCAAGAGGTTGCTGAAGTGTAGGCAATGGCAAGCAAGAAAGTGAACATACAATATATTTGCCAGTGAATGATTATCTTTCGAATGGGAAATTCCAATAAAACATCTGTTGCCAAAGGAACACATTAACAATTACAAATGTTTGCCAGTGCTTAACCACCAGAAAGACCACTGGTTTAGTGCTGGTTGCCTGATGTTTCACAGCCAGATAGCACATTGTGCCCCAAGTATTGCACCTGTACTTCAAATCTACACCTTGTACATCCATTGCCATTTACATTTTCTCAACAATGCCACCTTCCTTAGCATTGTACATGCTCATGACTTTGTATTTCCGCAAGAAACATGGTTGCTTGTCCCCCCTGTACTTGATGGATTCACATTTGTTACTAAGCCTGCGTAAAGGGGAAATTGAGGGTATACCTAGTAGTGATATGATTACAGGTGTTATGAAGCGGTATTCAATGAAACTTATTCATGTGAAAATGTGATCACATACACAAAACTAGGAAGCTGTTAGTGACAGTGGGTCAATTTTTAAGTAGTGTTTATGATACATCTGGTCATGCAGATTTTCCTTCTCAAATTGACAAACTTAACTCAGTTTTGGAAGACTATAGTAATTTAAATGATCTATGTGTGGTGTTCAACAGGACATCATCATATTCTCATGGCTGTTTAGTGTCTTTTAAACCCCTAGTTGACACTATAAAACTGCTGGAACAAGTAAATAATCTAGGTATCATTTTCAACCTTAAATACGAACTTAAGCATCAATTAGACTTGTTAGCCTTTAAATTACACCATCAGCGCCACATACCTAGGAAAATTGCCCCTCGCTTGGAAATTGCACTGAAAATTGAGCTGATCAGAGCCCCTGTTCTCTCTCACATATAATTTGTAATAGTCTCTATCTAGGACTAAATAAAGCAACTAAACCAACTGCAACATAACCAAAATAACACAACCAGACATACTTAGGCACTAAAGCCCTGGGAGCATATCTCAACTGGCTCTCTGTTGCAAAGATAATACAACACAAAAGGCCACGGGAGGTCAGGGTGTGGGTCTCAGATACCCGAATTTTGGCATGAGGCATAAGGAGTGGAGCTGCTACTGTCCTGACCCGCCAATTACTACAAAAGCTTGGGATCTCCTCCTGCAAGGATGAAGCTTCTGGGAGGTCAAGGACACAAGTGTCAGCTACCCGCATTTCAGTGTGAGATGTAAGGACTGGAGCTGCTACTGGCCTGTCCTGCCCATTACTACAAAATCTTGGGCCTTCTATGGTGAGGGTGAAGCCTGTGGGGAGTCAACGGTGTGGGTGTCAGCTACATGTATTTCTGCATGAGGCTTAAGGAATGGAACTGCAACTGCCCTGTCCCGCCCATTACTACAAGAGCTTGGGCCTCCACCTGCAAGGGTGAGGCCTGTAGGAGGTCAAGGGTATGGGTGTCAGCTGCCTGCATTTTTCGCTGTGAGGCATGAGTGGCACTGCTAGTAATCTGCCCCACCAATTACTACAAAAGCTTGAGCCTCTTTCCATGGGGGTGAAGCCTGTAGGAGGTCAAAGGCGCTGGTGTCAGCTACCTGCATTTTCGACGTAAGGCTACTGGCCTGTCCCACCCATTACTACAAAAGCTTGAGCCTCCTCCCATGCGGGTGAAGCCCATGGGAGGACAAGGGCGGGGATGTCAGCTACCTGTGTTTCAGCACGGGGCATAAGGAGTGGAGCTGCTACTGGCCTGTCCCACCCATTACTACAAAAGCTCGGGCCTCCTCCTACTAGGGTGAAGCCTGTGGGTGGTCAAGGGCACGGGTATCAGCTACACGCATTTCAGCATAAGGCATAAGGAGTGGAGCTGCTACTGGCCTGTCCCGCCCATTACTAAAAAAGCTTGGGCATCCTCACATGAGGGTGAAGCCCACGGGAGGTCAAGGGCATGGTGCAGGCTAACCGCATTTTGGCATTGGGGCGTAAGGAGTGGTACTGCTACTGGCCTGTCCCACCCATTACTGGAAAATCTTGGGCCACCTCTCATGAGGTTGAAGCCCACAGGAGGTCAACGGTGCAAGTGTTAGCTACTTGCTGGGTGTCCGCAGCCAGCTGGGAGGCCTTCGGACGTGGGAGCGGTTTCAGCTATCCGTGTGAGCAATCTTAGGGATTTAACAGCTGTGCTCGCTTCAATCACTTTGGATCTACAGCCTCACAGATTAGCTTCAGCTTCTAGCTTCGAGCAGCGGCCCAACATCGGTGATTCTGCCTGACAAAGTTTAGACTCACCCTGGAGCACAGTAAGTAGGTGTGGTCTACCTGAGCTACTATTTTGTGCATTGTTTCTTCTTATTTCCAAATATTGCAACAACGTAACACCGTGCAGGAACTGTAATGGACCCAATCCCCTGAGAGTCAGCGAGATAATTGTGTCAACTGCTGGTGGCAGTGTGTTAAGGAAACTTCTTGAACTTCCTTATTGAGGAGATGTGAAGCTTGTCTGTAATATTGGTGCTTTCCGAAGCAGTTGATCTCCAAATCCTCAAATTTAGAAGTTTTTAAGTAATCCCACTCTTCCTGCCCACCAATTTGTCTTTGAGTTAGCAACGATTTACTGACCTATTTTTATTTTCTTCATCTGTGCTTTCAGACCTTGAAGGTGGGGCTTGACCATTTTTTTTAACACTTGAACCTTACCCTGCTGTGGTGCTCCATCTGGCCGTGGGCCAAAGGCCAAGGGTGGGGAGTCGGAGTAGGAATGCCCCATAAACTAGTCGAGCATTTCAACCCCAAAGTTGTTTTTTGAACTGAATGGAATTAGAGACAACTCCACTGTCCCATGAGTTTTGACACTGCTGTGAGATGGCACTTCTTGTAAAGTACGTGTGACAGTTATTTTCTTTGATAACCTGCTCATTTGATGAAATGTTCTCATCATTTTTGACCTTTCACATCAGCTGTCTATTTGTCAATACGTTTCTGAAACATATAGCTGTTATTTTGCAGGTTTTGCTTCCTTTATTGCCTGTTAAACTCTATATTGTTGTGGGACATCCAGCTAGATGATGTTAGCATATTGGTGAGTGAGTCCTTAGAAGAGACCTGCAACAGGGCTAACAGATAATCAGCCCTCACAAATGTAGATGGTAGGATTGTGTCAGTCTTAAATTTCTATACACTTTTTTGTCAGGTTATTTAATGGATTAATTCTGGAAGATTTTAGATTTACAGATAACTCATCACTGATAGACCAAGGAATAGTTGTGTAGTAAAATAATAGTTTTAATTATGACTTTAGCTTTTAGTTTTGAGCATCCCCTGTGTACTTGTACATTAATCTGTTGCCAAGTTGCCCTGGATGACAAATTCCTGTGTCGGTCACGCTTTAGGTCAACAGTGACAGATTTCACAAGACTGAGTGCATTGTATGAATAAGATGTCTAACAGGATAGCAATTTTGGATATCTCCCACAGGAGAAGGCATTGCAATCTGTTCAAAATCTTCAAACCCATAAATGAAGATAATGTTTTGATTATGGAAATAAAGGGCCTGCTGATACAGAACGCTGTCTTCCACTCTCCCCACTCCTAATACAGACCAAGTTATAGGCCCCCCTAAGGGTCTAGTTTTGTGAAGATGGTGGCGCAACCTATTTGTTCAAGTAGAGGCGTGATAAGGGGGTAGCGGTCCTTGATTTTGATTTGGTTCATCCGCCTGTAATCCACACAAGGGTGGACATCTTCTTCTCACTTGGGGACAAAAAAGATGGGACTAGGAGCTGTTGACTGTGATGGTCTGATGTGACCTAATTTGAGCAACAAGACTATGAATTCTTTCAAAGCTTGTCTGTGGGTGACAAGGAGTAGATCCTCCCACGGGGAATTTCGGCCCAAGGGATCAGGTCAATAGGCCAGTATAATGATGGGTGTGGAGGGAGGAATGCTGCGCAACCCTTATAAAAGATGTTGGCAAAGGCTTGATAATCAGAAGGAATGTCAGGTACGACAGTGCCCACTACATGTGAGGTTGAGGACCAGGGGCGATCTGTACCCTCTGAAGAGTCTAAATGGGCAATAGCAACCAATGCTTGACAGGGTGTGGGTAACATCTGACTGCCCATCAAACAGTGGTCTTGGCAGTAGAGGGATTCAAAGGAAACACGAACCAGAGACCAATTAATGCAAGAATTGTGCTCCCGTAGCCAGCAAACTCCTAGTATTATTACAAACTGTGGCGTAGTGATCAGATCAAAGGTCACAAATGCTCTGTGGTTTTCTTGAATGGTAAGGGTGAGCGGGAGTGTTTGTTGCCTAATGGGGCCCAAAACCAACTGTGTGCCATCTACAGCCTTCACTGGTTCAAGTCGGGGCTTGTTCTGTAATGGCAGATTCAGAGAAGTGGCCAGGGCGATATCTATGCAATTACTGGTGGCTCCCGTATCAAACACCAGACGGACGGTATGACTAATACCATTAGGGAACAAAAGAACCTCTCTGAATGCAACAGGTGTTGTGCACATAAGTCTGGGGGTGTCACGAAGGAGCTCATCCATTCCCCCGTTACTAGGGGTGAGCTTTCAGGACCACCTCTGGGTTTTTTGGGCCATTTAGGGAATTCCTCCACATAGTGACCACTAAGACCACAGTAGAAGCAGGCGTTGGAAGTGCGTCAGCCTTCTCGTTTGGTGGAGGTCAATGGGCCGCGTATCCCACCAATTTGCATAGGTTCCCCGAAGATGTCCACCGAAGGAGAACATGCCAAAGGTGGATGGTTGGGCCACCTGCCGGACTCAAACCTTTGTTCGGCCCTACAGGCATATACCTGGATGGCTAAATCAACTAATTAAGGGTACTGAGTGGGCAATGTGGGTACCACTGCCAGGGCATCCTTCATAGGGTCATTGAGGCATCGGTAGAACAAAACGGCTTTCTTGTTCTCTGGCCACGCTGTTTCAACCGAGAGCTGATTGAAACGGGTAATGCAAACAATAAGGCTGTTTTTCCCTGCACCAGCTCCAGTAGTTCGAGATCTCGGGTCTGGGCTTTATAACGGGTGTCGAAGGCCCTGGTCATCTTTGCCACTAGCTGGTCAAAATCGTACAGCACTGGACTCAATGGGCCTCATTACATGGATGGCGGAGAACCATGGCGCTATTAGCGCCATGGTTCATGCCGGTAAAATACCGGCACCGCCTTGGCGGAAAGGGGAATTACTGCCCCATTCCAAGGTTGGCGGGGCGGTAATTCCCCCTTCCAACATTGCCCTTCCCCATTCCCATTTTTGCCTCATAGGGCATAATGGGAATGGGGAAGGCTCTAATTACGGTACCGCAAATTGCAGTACCATAATTAGCTCCCTGGGTCCCTTTGCGGGTTGGTTTTTAATGCCTGCAAAAAGCAGGCGTTAAATCCCCCAACCCGCAAAGGGACCTCGTAGTAAGGCGGTAAGGATCTACCGGTACCAGTATTTTACTGGTACCGGTAAATCCTTACCGCCATCCGTGTAATGAGGCCCAATGTCATCAATGGCATTTGTGATGTAATCTTTGATGTCCTGGGTGTTATTCTTAGCAGTGCATGGTGGTGGCATGATTTATGGTTGCTTAGCCTACCATAACTGGCACATTTCTGAGGTTTTTTGGTTTTACTTGTAACCATAACGTCCCTTTAACAACGTTTTTTCAATGAATTTCATAGGTTTTTATTAGTGCAACTTAACCATAACATCCCTTTAACAAAGTTTTTTCAGTGACTTGTATAGGTTTTTATTAGTGCAACTTAACCATAATGTCCCTTTAACAAAGTTTTTTCAGTGAATTTCATGGGTTTTTATCAGTGCATGCTATTTTGATGCAACATACTAATATCATACTTCCCCAATACACTAACATTTATGTGCAATTTACAAAGTTTCATCTTAAAGCTCTGCCATTTCCCACCTTCTAACATAATTTGTAACACTTCTA
Source organism: Ambystoma mexicanum (assembly GCF_040938575.1). Classification (NCBI taxonomy): domain Eukaryota; kingdom Metazoa; phylum Chordata; class Amphibia; order Caudata; family Ambystomatidae; genus Ambystoma; species Ambystoma mexicanum. The sequence goes on along the minus strand of NC_090929.1, from coordinate 880,870,734 downwards.
TACACTTTTTGCAACTTTTTCAACTGATTTTGCATCCGTAGCCGTCCACGAACATCTGACTTCATCGTGGACAGTCCGGACAGTGCCACGTGACCATACGCTGGCACGGCATAATGACGCGTCCGAGAACGCGTCTGCACTTCATGATCAGATCCGTTCAGAACTCATTTTCTACTGATCTAGGAACTTTCAACTTCAAAATGTCCCTTGCACAGTTCCTACTCATTATTCATTAGCAATCTAGTACACAGTACATACTTGGAAGAATTTTAGGAAAACTGCTATTTATCTTAAAAATGGCTTCACTTATTGCCATCCTTCCTCCCCAAGAGCCACCACCACCACCAGCTGGAGGACCTTCACAACAAAATAGCACAGTACTTCCAAAGACAATGAAGAGGACCAAGAAGATGAGGTAGAGGAAGTGCCTACCTTTAGCACCCAGAGAGAGGCAGTTCTTTACCACTGTTGGGAATGGACCAAAGGCTAATGCTGCCAAAGTGAAATGCACTGAGTGCAACTTTGTACTCAGTTGCAGACTCCACGGACAGTACTCCTACGGACCACCTCCATGTGTTGCCACGCCAAATCCAATGACCGCAATGCTCTCAGAAAGGTTGTTCCTTTCTCAGCAAGTAGGAGGCGATCTTCCTCCGCCTCATCTTCCTCAACCAATACTGTAACCACACAGCCTACTTCTGTGGGACACAAAATCCCACCAGCTACCTTGCAAGCAATAAAAGATGTTGTTGATCCATATTTATTTAAGACAACAGTCATCATTCTGAAAGGGAAGCAATTTCAAAGTGCTTTTGAAGCAGTAATCAAGGATCATGAGAAACACGGCCCCCTACCTTAGAAGTAACACAGGTGCAACATCTTCCCCTGTCCACCTGCCCCTCCATATTAGTGCTTGATGCCTCTTCCCTCTTTTCCCTCCCCACCTTTCATTCTAAGCTCTTCTGCCAAAAAAATAAATACATCAAAAAACAACAAAACAAATGTTCCTTTATGAACCACCTTTCACAGTTAAAAAATAGAAGTAAAAAAAACCTTGGACTCCATCTACTTTACATTTCTCAGTAAAGTACATAGACTCAATAAGATTTTCCAACATTTCCATTAGCATGTTGTGTTATGCTAATGGGAATATTGTGGCTTTCATCCCCCGTTCCAGGGACTGGAACAGTGGATACCAGCTGGGCAGCCCAAGTTATTAGTGCAAGTGAAGCAAGGGTAGATAACGAGGTCTCTGGACCATTATCCCCCTATTCCAGCCCCTGGAATTCGGGGATGAAGGCCATTAGCACTCCTGGTTCCCAAAGCGGAAATCTGGGGTGCTAAAGAAAAAAACAATTCTTCCTAAACCGGGACGCTTGCAGCGTCCGGCTGTAGGAAGGAAAATCCTTTTTCAAGATGGCCACCATGGAAAGGGAAGGCAGGGTTCCATACAAGTCCCCTCTTTGCTTTCCATGGCAGCCTGCAGAAGGCGAAAAGAGAACCTTATGACCATATTACCACAAGCACATTTTTCTTCCCTTTCAAAGCTATACCACTTTCGAATAACTTTATCACAAAGCCTGTCCCAGGTGAACGTGGCCACTTTAACCCCATGTGTTATCCCTCGTGGTCATGGCCAGTAGCCAGATTGTCCGGATCATGACCTTATTCCATGACCCAGACAATGTGGCCACTGCCCATGCCCACAGGCTACACCTCAGTCATCAAAGGTATATCACAAATTTTAGTACCTACATTATGACACAGGCACATTTGCAAAACCATGCTTTAAGGTCCTTGCTAAGGCTCCTGCAAATCCACCCGTGTTTTATTGTTTTCAAAAGTGGAAAACGTATGCACATACAATAGTTATATAATTTAGCCCCCACTTGACAAAATCCATTCAGACTTTACAAAAACATACATTTCTAGGTCTATAATCGTTTTGCAAACCTTTGTTTAGATTAGTCAAATTGCACCACATGTATAAGCCTTTACAAAATGATGTGACCCCCTCTAATTTTGCCCCCTCTAGACTAAATCCCATCAAACTTCGCAAAAACATTTATATCTAGATCTATTATCAGTTTGCCAACTTAAGTGTAGATTAGTCAAATGGCGCCTCATTTATGAGCCTTTACATTATTTTGGGACCCCTCTCTAATTTTGCCCCCTCTTAACAGAATCCGAACAACTTTACAAACTCATTCGGAATCAGATCAAGAATATAATTTTAAAACTTCATGCAGTTTAATTAAGAGGTGCCAAAGTTATAAGCCATGCAAGAACTGCTTCTCACAAACCCTATAATGCAGAGGTGTCAGTGAACTTCACAGGACTGTTTGCGAAAATCCAGCCTGTTCGCGGATTTTTACGGCACATATCACCTATTTTTTTGCTTCTTGTTGCCATATCCCATCCCACCCTCATCACTCCTCACCTCCCCAGAGATTATTTGATAAGTTTGACAAGTGCAGTGTTATGTTTTTTGTATGTTTTTTACTGCGATGTCTGCGGACACCGCCCGCTGTCCGCATATCCAAGATGGCAGGCATTTCCAGAAATCTGACGCATTTTACGCTTTTCACCATCCAATCAGTGGGCGCGTCCCATGTCCGTGGACACCACGTTGCCTTCTAAGCCAATAAGAGCCCTGTCCCCAGACCGAACAAGGAAATGGGTCAGTGGACCGAACCCAGATATCACACATTTTTTGGACCTACTTTTTGGTTGTTTTAAAAAGAACTACTGGATGGAATTCCACAAAAATGTACAGAAGCATGCTTTTGGGACCAAGCCACAGCTCCTGCCACAAATTTGGTGAAAATCCGTCCAGCGGTTTGGGCTGTAGGCGTGAGCAAAGTTTTTCTCCATTCAGTCTATAAAATGTGGGCCCCCCCTATAACTTTGACCCCCCCTTTGATGAAAAATCACCAACATTTGTAAAAAAGAAAAAAGACATCAGAGCAGGCCATATGCTCTTTTTGGAAAACTTTGGTGAGGATACCTCCATGGGGAGCAAAGTTATAAGCTGCCCAAAAAGAGTTCTTCCCATGGATTTTTCAAATTAACCATAACTACACGGCTGCTGCAGGGATGTTAAGGTGAGCAATCTATTGTAACAAAACCTTTGAAATTGAATGAAAAACCTTAGTTGCAGGGACCTTAAGGTGAACCCCTGAAAATCAACAAAATGCCACCTTAACTTCGCTCCCCCTGTTGCGCAGCCTATGACCACAATGATGACATCACAGATGTCATCATTTAAGCTTTACGCATATACGCATATATGCATTTAAGCATTAAGAATTTAAGCAGCACGTAAAAGGGAAAAACATGACCAGCAGCAAAAATAGCATATGCACAGGTTTTTCCCCACAACAAAAATCAAAAGCTGGCACCCATAAACATATGCACAGTAAGTAACCATATATCTTAAAGGGAAATATACAAATGTAGCTCAATAGACCTACTCCTATGACAAAAGTGTGCACGACAAAATAGTAATGAACACCAGAAAAATATCCTGAGAGAAGAAATGTTCCAATAAATATCCTGGCAAAGCTCACCTTTTAAATGCAGCAACCTATCATCAAATATTCCCAGGAAAACTAGATCTCAATATGAAACAATTGCTTGTGGTCCTGTGAGTAAGCGTCTGCACTGGGAAAATGACAACTCGAGTAAAAGCAGTGTACCCAAACACTTCAGCAAGCTTGCCAACCTAAAAATAAATTAAGGATGGCACTGTTGCATCTGCCCTCTGATAAAAAGTTACAATTTCCACCCACATTTGTCATTTACTGGTGCCATGAAAAGCAGACACAATCAGGGGAAAATAACTGCAGCAGTGTCCAGGATTGCAAACTCTCTTGCCACATTGTGGACACATACTCATGACTTACTTTCCTTCTCATCAGTTTCCCTCCTCACCTCCATGGCTAGCTTTACAAAATACAGTACTTTCTAAATCTAACTTGAAAAGTGCACATACCACTATGTTAGGCAAAAGTGCACAATTGTCTCATTATTTCCCCCATCCTGAATGTGAGTCTACAACTACCAAATTGCAATTCAGCAAAACGCAAAAAATGCTGTCTGAGTGCAAAATGTTCAAGGTATGACAGTAGCACGGTTTAAAAAATAATAATAATTTGGATGCCCATTCGGTCGCACATCCATGTAGTAACCAATACTGACTCTGCTTAGCTTCAAAGCGGGACTGACCGTGCTTAGCTTCAAAACAAGGACACGGCCTTCCTGTTTCTCTAAGTGATCTTGTAACTTTGACTCATTTATCTGGCAACATGACCTGAAGCTAAGCAGGGTATGTCCTGGTTACTGCATGGTTAGGAGACCTGGATGGCAATCATGCCCCCCTCAGTGTCACTAGAGCTGTAAACATATCTAGTGCCCCTCATTTGTGCCCACTCCCCACTCCCCAGATGGCCTCCTCCCCTGTTTTCACGTTTTCCCCCCACAATGCACCCTGTTTCTGTGACACGGTTTGCTTTCAGATGTTGGTTATGACCGGCAATAGCAGAGGCTACAGAAAGCTTTGTGTTGCAAGCTCTGTCCCTAGACCCCATCCAACTCCCAATTCCCTCGGTGTCCTCTAGTCCCCCACATTTGTATGTTTTTTGACCTCCAAATAGCTTTTTCCTGTGTTTCATTTCCCATATACTCGGCTACAACCACCAATATCTCCGACCTTGAAAGAAAAACAAGATGGCGGTTGTTTCATTTCTAAAAAATACCCGGGTTCCGGTAAATCCTCTAAATATCTCTATCTGTTTATGGGAAAGGGGCCCACACTATGCATGGATTTCGAGCCAACACTTTGTGCACAAGTTGTTTCAAACCTGGTCCATATCTGTCCAGTGGTTTGGCAACAATTGACCATGTTTGTCTACCGGAAAATTAATGGCCACTCTTTTGGAAAAATAAAATGTGTTTTCATGCTTAATAACTTTTTTTTATAACAAATCTTTACAAAACTTGCCAGTCTGGGGGTTGGAGGACAGGCTTTTAATCACTTTTGAAATATCAACCAAAACCATTACTCGAATCAAAATGTATTAATGTCAGAATTTTGAGGGCTTCCTATGGGAGTCCAACTCACCTTAACTATGGGCACAAGAATGTGAAGATTAGGCAAAATGTAGGGACAATCAATTATCGAGGTATATGAAGAGATAGGTGCACGTACCCTACAACAGAATCTCCAAAAATAGACACCTAATGTCTGGGCTTGACCTCTAAAACTCATGGGGTGCAGATAATCAACACAGGGTGAAGGCATAAGATCTGTGCAGCCATATATCTTGAAAGAAGTATGATGTCAGAGAAAGTGCCTGTCTCCTACCTCTAGATTGCATTAGGCGACAGCGTGGAGTTCTACAGTAGCACTTACCGATATTGGTAGTAGGTTAAAGCATCTTATAAAGAGGCCATTTGCAGGCATTGAGGAAGTCGTACTAATGACGTCAGTGCATTCCCACATCACTGCACACTGAAGTCATTTTTAAAATAAAACGTCAGAGGACAGCCTAGTGCCAGATATATAGATAAAGAAGGCACCAGAGATAGTGGCATCCATAAGTAGAGAATCATCCTAATGCAAGAAGGCACTTAAGGGGACCTTGTAGTAATGTGTGCAAACACAAGTGTTCAATGTAAAAACTTGTATTGGTTTTGGTGTCAATCTGCATTTGTTTGATTAAATTAGCATGGGCTAATCCATTCCTCAATTCATCCATGCATCCATTTAATTTAAGCTATGTTTAGCTTTATAGTTTGTTTTGAGCTATCATAGATTGATATTTGCTGATCGCCATGAAGAATTATGTAAACTTGTTATTTTGTATAGCGCACATTCTGTGTTTCTAAGCGCTAAAATGTGATTTTTTATTTTGTCTATTATAATTTCGAATTTTGCTGAGGGCAAAAGGGAAATGTGTTTGCAGTTGAACACAGTTTGTGTAGATGTTTTCATAATGATCGCTCTCTTGGCACACTGTCAGATATAGCCTTGACTGCCTTGTTTTCATTCTGCAGTCTTTCCGTCTCGATGTGAGAAAGAAACATTTTTAACACAATATGCTTGCTGTTATTAGAATACAATAGAACATGCCACTGTGTCTCAGTACAGTACATGGCTATGTTGAAATGATGTATGCACGCAGAGGCAAAAATGCTGGTTGCCATAGACTTCTTTCTATGCATGTAAAATGTAAAATGCGTCACAGCGCTACAATGCTATTCTGTATAACAGTGGGTTTCTGTTCTGTTCAGGAGAGAGTAAGCTGTTCAGTAGAGGAGGAGAGAGTGAGAGCCAGAAGTTTGGTAGAGCAGAGTTAGAGAGAAGCTGTGCTGAAGCACTCATTGCTAGAGAGTGCTTATTGCTTGTTAGTGATTAGTGACAATTGCCATGCATAAATAAACATGCATTCTTTGAGATCTTATATTTTGTTTTCATAGCATAGTATTTTTAGTTTCACAAATGGCGCCAAACGTGGAGCCCTTCGAAGGATGATCGAGGACTCGTTTGGACTCTAGTACCAGAGGATCCCTGCTTGCCAAGTAGGACAAAGGTTCCTTGCAGCAGCTGATATTTCTGATCCACTTGTTGGCCAACATAATCCCCGGCAGGGGACCGCAATGCTGTTTGCATTTTTTGAATGAAGATCACCATGCACAGAAATCAAGTCGAGTTGATGGGGGATAGTGTTGACTCTGTTCGATATTAGGTGAGCTTGCTCCAAGTCTGTTTGTTTTGTTTTGAAAAATATGTGCATATATTTTGCCAGGCTAGAGAAGCATTTTTTTAAGATGCCTGAAGTTAGAATAACTCACATGTGTTGTGAAGATTTGTTTGTTGAGAAAAAACCCACAGGGTTAGAAAATTAAATAATGACTTTGTACCTTAGTGGACTAAGACCAATACAGGGGGGAATGAGAAGTATGCTGACAACTGGCACGTGGCCACAGAATCAGAACACCAGTCAGTGCAGAAGAATGAGGAGATAGAGGTGACCCAGGAAAAGAAGTTACATAGGGCAGACTCAGTTGTCATAGATACCATGTTACAAAAATGCTCCATTGACAGCTCAATGGTTCCAGATATTGTCATGTCAGGGCAACAGAAAGTTGCTGTGGGGTTTGCATGTACACCAGAAATATGCCCTATATCACAGCCAATATCCATTACTGTTGGTCCGTTTACAGATAAATGCCATTTCTTGCTGACATCCCATTGTGGAAAGAACCTATTGGGTTTGAATGTGTTGAGAGGATTGTACACAATGATTCATTGCAGCTCTGATGGTGTATACTTGACAATATCCTCACATAAGAATTTAGCATTTCCTTTTGATTTGGTCAAGAAAGGTGTAATTGAGCAAATATATTCAGTGCCTCGATGCCCAAGAGCTGGTATCGCGCTTTACAAATACAAATAAATAAATATGACAGAAATTGTAACAGCACCATTTTGCCATTTTATAGAAATGGTGACAATGTTTTGCAATTTATTTAGAGGAGAAATTGACCATGATTTCTGCTCAAGGAGCATACTTTTCTGTGATTGATGCATTGATGTTTGCTAGAATACCACGAGGATAGACTGAGAGTACTAGCATTTATGGTAGACTGCTTAGAGTAAAGGTTGATAGATTACAGTTGCCACAATATTGCACATTGTTACTAATTGCATCAGACTGTTGTGAAGTATGCCAGAAGGGAACTATTAGCTTTCCTTAGGATCTTGCAAATGCAGGACAAATGTAAAATGTAAAATGTAAAATATGTCACTGCGCTACACTGCTATTCTGTATAACAGTGGATTTCTGTTCTGTTCTGTTCAGGAGAGTCAGCTGTTCAGTAAGCAGGAGAGAGTGAGAGTCAGTAGTTTGGTAGAGCAGAGCTAGAGAGAAGCTGTGCTGAAGCACTCATTGCTAGAGAGTTCTGATTGCTTGTTAGTGATTAGTGACTATTGCCATGCATAAATAAACATGCATTCTTTGAAAATCCATTTCTGTGTCTTTGTGATCTAATATTTTGTTTCCATAGTATAGTATTTTTAGTTTCACATTGGGTGCTAGTGTTTGTTTTCCTTATGGGTCCTTCATAGTAAAAGGTAAGATTCATTTCCATGCACATGCTTTTTCTAAGAAAACAGAAAGACATTGGGGGTCATTACGAGTTTGGAGGTCGCCATGGGGCTTTTAGCGCCATGGCTGCCCCCAAACCCAGGTCCGGGTCCGGTCTGACTGAATGGGGACTTACCGGGTCATTCTGACCTTGGAGGACCCGGTAAGTCCCCATTCAGTAAACCATTCCCCATTCCCATGTGAGCCCCAATAGGGCTCAATGGGAATGGGGAAGGCGCTAATAAACGGCCCGCAAATTAACGGGACGCGCAGAGAATGGCTGGTCAGACCAGCTGTTCCTGCTGGGACCCGCTAAGGGACCTCGGAATAGGGCGGTAAGGGTTTACCGGCACCGGCATCCTTACCAGTGCCTGTAAACCCTTGCCGCCCAACTCGGAGCGACCCTCATTGTCAGGGTTGATATATTGATCACATATCATGCTGAAGATATCACTGTGTGCCAACAATCTTGCACACATTCATTACGAAAACAAAAAAACAAATACAAATGTCATTTTGAACTGGTGCCGCATGCAGAATTAATGCACATGTGAGATTGTGTCCAAGTTACAGTGCACCACACCATAGGTACGAGTTGATGCACTAAAACTCTGACAGAGAATATGTTGAGCTCAAGTTTCTGCACTGTGTTAAACACTGACAGAAGTGGATCATGTGTAACCAATCACGGGGTATCCTAGTGTGAGTAGTTACAGGGCCACAGCCGCGGTATATCAATGATGTAGAGTTCTATCAATGGGTGTTTATTATGGGAATTGTTGCCAGGTATTTGGTTTATAAAGAAACAATTGCTGTGGAGGGACAAACAAAGTAAACGTGTGCCTAGTTTAAAAAGATGCCATGAAGGTGTTCTTGGAACCCATATTGTTCAAGGTGGTGGCTGAAGATCCCCATAGAGACAGTAATGCGTGTCTTCATATGATGGATCAATCTTTCTTCTTTGAATAAAAAACTACAGTCAGGATTTGTACTACAGGATACCTTTTCCAGGACCCACCAAAACATGTCATCACAGGAGGGATTCATTTCAGTAATGTGGTGTACTAATGCTGCATTGGGGGTTTTGTACCTGATTCTTGATCTGCGTTCCAGGATACATGTATTAACTGCTCTCATTGTTTGTCCAACATATCTCTTCTGGCAGGGGCACTCATTGCAGTGCACAACTCTTTGGCTTTTGCAATTTGTCATTACTTTGAGAAACCATTCTTAGTGCCTCATTCCGAGATTTGAGGTAGTCATGGCGCTATTTGTGCCATGACTGCCTCCAATAACGGGTCCGGCACCGGTATGGTTCAATGGGGATTTACCGGTGTAGTCCGACCTTTGTGGGACCGTTAAGTCCCCATTGAAAAAGCCATTCCCCATTCCCATGTGAGCCCCCATAGGGCTCAATGGGAATGGGGAAGGCATTAATAACGGTACTGCAAATTGCGGTACCGTTATTAGCTCTGAAGTCACTTAACGGGTCCCGTCCATAACGCCTCGTCAGACCAGGCATTAAAGGAGGGACCCACTAAGGGAACTAAAAGTAGGGCGGTAAGGGATTACCGGCACCGGTCTCCTTACCGGTGCCCGGTATCCGTTAGAGCCCTACTCGTAATGAGGCCCTATAACAAGAAGCCTCATTACGAGTTTGGCGGCAGCCATGGAGCTATTAGCCATGGAGCTATTAGCTCCATGGCTGCCGCCAAACCGGGCTCCTATACCGGGTTCCCAGAATGAGGAATTACCGGGCCATTCCGAGTACGGAGGGCCCGATAATTCCTCCCTCTGGGAACCCGGGCCGGACCTTCCCCATTCTCATCTGAGCCCCCAAAGGGTTCAATGGGAATGGGAGAAGGAGCAAACAATAGGCCGATTGCGAGCGGCCTGTTGTTTGTTCCCTCTTCCCCTCGCGGGACCCGGTAACGATGCCTGGTTTGAATAGATGTTCCTTACCGGGTCCCGCGAGGCGAGCTTATAATCGTGCAGAATGGTGTTAACGGGTCAACACCCATTAGAGGGACCCGTTAACCCATTACGCACAGGCCGTAATGAGGCCCTCTTTCTTTTTAGTTCATTTACAGATGGGCAGTTTCCACATGGGTAGTGGCCCACAAGTTGTCCCAGGTTCCATGTGAGTGGAGGTTTGACCGTTTTTTTTATATTGAGAGTAGACTAAGGAATCCCTCAAGTTTTTTGATCTCTTAAAGGCAAATAGTGGTCGGTCTTCTTGAGGGAGACTCTGTTTACTAAGTGCCAGTGTTTACAGATTATTTTCTTGAGGTCCGATGTATTGGGACAAAACATGGTCACAGATGTAATCTTTTTGGGACGCTGTGGTTTATTTCTGGGTGTAATGAAGTGGGACTATATTGTGCATTTTTGCATGAATGGTTAACCAGTGTCATGAGGTAACCCCTTGCTAACAAAGAGTTGACAAGAATGTCTGCATTGTTTTTAAAATCAATCACTAACTTACAATTCCATCTGATTCTCAAGTATTGGCCAAGTGGTGAATTGCCCCATGTTCTGCGTGCATGGTAACTTTTTTAATGTACCAGGGCGTTCTCATCGGTAGGTTTCCTAAATATGGCACAAGCCAAACTCCCTTATATGTTCATAATGGGGAAGTCTATGAAATGAATGGATTGATTATTGAACTCAATAGAGAATGTTATACTGCTGTTGCGTTAATTCAGCCAGTTGTGAAATGTTGTCAGTGTGGTAACGTCACCTTTCCAACAAAAACAAAATGTAATACACTCTGACGGTCTACTGGGTCGATTGGTGAGTCCTGGGGCAAAGGGGCAAAGGGGGAAGAGTTACATTGGGCATGGCTGACCAACATGGTAGATCAGTGTGGACTGTCACATACCTAGCCACGATTCTAAACGTCAATCGATATTTTTAAATTAGAATACTCATGGCCATTCTCATCTATTTGAACAGGACGGCTTGCTGGAACACATTGATAGATTTAGCCTCTTTGCACTCCAGGAAACCTGGCTTACCAATCCACTTGTGATTGATGGATGGAATATTCTTTCTTGCCCAGCCACACAAGGACCTAGAGGCAGCCCTGAAAGGGGATTAGCATTGAGTGTGAAGAAACTTCTAGGCTTGGAAGCAGTCATCACTGAGTCTAAGGATATCTTAGTTGGTAGAATTTCCTTTCTAAAAGCCATCTCACCTCTGCACAAAAAAAGATGTTGCCATCATTAATATATATGCCCCCGTACAAAAGGTGCAGTGCTCTGGTCATCAAAGCATTCGAGGCAATGAATAATACATTGGCTGATGTCTCTCCTATCATTATCTGTGGGAAAATGAGAATCCCCAAAAATAGAATCCCCTGAGATGTGTAAACGGGCTGCAGCACTTCATCTGTGAACCTTGATCAATTAGATACATCTGGCAACGGCAGTTGGAGTTCGGCTAGTTTGCTGTATTCAAGTAATTTTACCATGGTTAATGGCTCCTATTCCTCTGATATTCCTCCAAAATACACCCACATTTGGAACAAATCTAGTAGCATCATTGATTACATTTTTATGAACAATTTATCCTCCGTGATCAATGAAGTGTGTATACCAAAGGCATGAAATTGATCATTATCCCTTAGTCAGCAGTTTAAACTTCCACATCGAGTCTTTGGATTTAATTTACTCCTGGCCCTCGGGTATTAACACAACATTAAGCCAGTATTTCTGGAATGACAGGAACATAAGGAAGGTGTCCACTGTGCCCCAGGCTACAAATGACACACATTCAAGGGCTAGTGCTTCCCTTGTAACTAATTCTGCAGATGAAATTGCTTTAACAGCCAAAAGCCACTTGAATTGTGCTTGGAGAGAATTAAGGGCAGTTCTGTAGTTGTGACTAAAACTTATAATAGGGTCGCTATCGGTCCACATAATACACATCAGCACAGGGTTGATAAGGAAATTAAGGACACAAAAGTGCCTTGCGATTTGCACGACTTATCTGACAGGCAGCTTGACTCGATTCAAAAGCCATCAAAAATGTTTATGCCAAGTGGATAAAAAGACATAGGGCCTCATTCCGAGTACGGCGCTAACCAATGGCGCTATTAACTCCTTGGTTGACGCCGTACCCGGACCGGCAGCGCCTTGGTGGATGGCGGAATCACCGCCCCATTCCAAGGTTGGCGGGGCGGCAATTCCCCATTCACCAAGGCTCTTCCCCATTCCCAAATGAGCCCCCATAGGGCTCAATGGGAATGGGGAAGATGCAAATAACGGTGACCGTTCATTACGGTCACCGTTATTGGCTTGGAGGCCCCTTTGCGCCCTCGACTTTAACACCTGCTCAAAGCAGGCGTTAAGGGCGAGGGCGCAGAGGGAACTCGGAGTATGGTGGTAAGGGATTACCGCCACCGGTCTCGTTACCGGTGGCCGCTATCCCTTACCGCCATACTCGGAATGAGGCCCATAACCTGTTAGGGAATGGTCCTGCTGGCGTTTTCTGGTCCACTCATCACAAATTAACAATCCTACTTTGTCTGGAAGGTAGTTAACATAAGCACAACAAAGACCAGAGATATCCATGTCATTTCAGAAAAAGCCTGTGACACTTATGTGGCGCAGCACTTCGGAGGGGGAGAGCCAAGTAATACAATAGACTATGCTATTGTTACGCTCACATGGCTCCCACAGGGACGTCGGTCGGACCCGGACTGCTGGGCCTCCACCCGCGTGATGCGTAGTGCAGCGATGACTGACTGAACCTGCCCTCCTAATCTTGTCTGCTTGACTCGTAGAAATATTCTCCTACAAGTGGAGAGATGGATTTAGCCACTTGTGGATTCAAGTGATAACACCCCCACTGTCCTCCCCACTAATCACCTCTGAAGTGCCCTTTAGCAATCTCACCTTAAATTCTTGAAGGATGAGCTCTCCATCCTGTGAAGTACGCAGGGGCGCGCTGATGACCAGTTACTTCACTGGCCTGAAGATATTGGAAGAGTTGTAGATGAATACTGACTCCAAAAGGTCCTGGCGAAGAGCCGTAAGTATATAGTTCGTAGGAGTTCAAAATGTCTGGAATTCACTCCTGTCCAATTCCTCTTTTTATCTTGCAGCTTTGACCCAATAAGAAGATTGACAGCTGAAAGTGCTCCGGTAAAAGTCTGTGTTACCCAACACTGTCCGGTAAATAATGCCAAGGGTTTAACTTGCTGCTTTCTCCTTTTCTTACAGGTGCGGCATAAGAAGATGTGGCGTGCTGATGAATAATACCTCTGGCGGTAAAATCAGGAAAGCATATGGCGGCTAAAGAGATTGTCTCTGTCTGTTCTCTCTGCTCAACTTGTTGTTTCTTGTCCCCCTAAGGTGCAGGGATTCAGCGATGTAAAGATGAAGACAGTGCCGGATCAAAGAGATGCTGCGTGGAACGGTGAGTATGGCGCAGCGCTGCTGCTGGCGATGCAACACTTTTAAAAGTCTTTCCTCTGGTTTGAAGATGCGAAGAATCCGGGATCAGTTAAGAAATCAGGTAATATCTTGTTCTAACATTTGCTTCTTTCCTTCTTTTCTAGGTGCTCCAGGTTCGAGTCGGGCATGGCAAAAGGTTGGATGCTGCTGCTGGCATGGTGAACGTTACGCTGCTGGATGCAGAATAATGTGAAGCGTGTGCTGCTCTTCGGGCATGGTTTAAATAGCTTCCAAAGTAGTGACAGGTAGGTATTCCTCCCTGACCACACCCGAGTAACAAATATAATCCCTAAGGTAAAGTGGTCCCTTCCAGGCCTCAAATGGGCTTGGATCTTCTTGCAGCATGGTCTGCATCAGGTAAGTGTGCACCTATGAGCCTGGCGCCATAGGCGCCAGGACTGATGTCCCATATGAGCATGTTGCCATAGGCGCCAGGACTGAACCCAGACAGCCCCTAACTGTCATAAATCTCCCCCGTCTCACTTGTGATCGGGATCTCCCTTGTTCGGCCGCAGGACTCTTCCTGTGGGTGGTTCGAGTCTTGAATAGGCTCGGCCGAGCCTCGTCAGGTTGCAGAGTATGTTCAGAGTTCCGGGAAGTTCGTGGTTCCAGGGTGTCCAGGATTAGCGATAAACAAGCAATGTAGGGGGGAAGTCCAGGAACAGGAAAAAAGGCAAGGAAGGAAGTAAGAGGATCAAGGAAGCAAATGTAGAAAGCAAACACACGTCGGGTCACTATCGAAGATAGCGTTGAGACGCGCGGACCCGCAGGGGCGTGACCAATTTATAGTACGTGCTACGACGTGAAAGCTAGTGCGTAGCACGGAGCTTGGTACAGCCATGTTGGGAGGAACAAGGAGTACAAGCCCTTCGTGACAATGACCATGAGGTCCAGAAAGGGCAATTTCACCGGGTCATGACACTAGCATGGGTTTCTGGGTTTTCTCAAGGCACCATGATGCCTGCTCCCGGGGCTGATGGACGTGGTCTGGATGCCCGGGGGTATGCCTCAAGACAGCACGTCCCCTCAAGGCCCCTCCTAAAGTCGTTCTTCCCCTTGGTCCTGGTTCGTCTGGGAAGTCCCAGTGGAATCATTTGACTAATCGAGGTCCAGAAAGGGCAATTTCGCCGGGTCATGACAGCATGCCCCCTCCGAAGACTGGTTCCTCCAGGCTTGCCTGGGTGAATAAGATGGAATCTTCTGAGCAAACGAGGGGTCTTTAAATTAGAAACTGGTTCCCATGTTCTCTCGCTAGGGGGGTAGCCTTTCCACTCGACCAGATATTATAATCGACCCCTTCTATACCTGGAATCACATATCCTGGACACCTCATATTCCAACTGGTCATCCACAACAACAGATGTGGGTTTGAAGGGTTTTCGAGTAGAACTAACATAGGGTTTCAACAGGGAAGTATGGAAGACTGGAAGTATATTCTTCCAGGAATCCTGGAGCTTCAGTCGGAAGGAGACAGGATTGATGATCTCCTTTATAGAAAATGGACCATAATAGCGAGGAGCCAATTTGTTTGGTCGTAGATGTCGAGGTAACAGTTTCGAGGCTAGCCAGACTTGATCGCCAACTGAATAGGAAGGTGATGGTCTTCTCTTAGAGTCTGCATATCTTTTGGTTCAAGTATGGGCCTGTTCTAACTGATCCTTGGCCTCTCTTTGTAAGTCGATCAGCATCTGAATCCAAGAGTCAAGGGTAGGTACCGGAGTATATTCTGGAAGAACTGATGGTAAAACAGACGGATGATAACCTTGACTGCAATAGAAAGGGCTGATCTTGAGAGCTAAATGATCTGAGTTATTGTAGGAGAATTCAGCTAAAGGTATAAGGAGAGACTGATCGTCTTGAACCTTGGTGGCAAAACAACGAAGATATTGTTCCAGGGTTTGATTTACTCGTTCCGTTGCCCCATTGGTTTGTGGATGATAGCCTGAAGAAAGGGCACGTTGGATTCCTAGAACACGACAGAGATGTTTCCAGAATTGTGAAATATATTGAGGTCCCCGATCCGAAATAATCTTGGAAGGGAGGCCATGAAGACGAAAAATATGTTCCAGGAAAATTCCAGCAAGTTCTGAGGAAGATGGTAGTTTATACAATGGTGTAAAATGAGCTAGATGAGTGAACAAGTCAATGGTTACCATGATGGTTGTATATCCTCGGGAAGGTGGTAATTCAACAATGAAGTCAGTGGCAATAACTTCCCAGGGTCTGGTTGGCAACGTAGGTTGCAGAAGCAGACCCGCCGGCCTCTGATTATCGTATTTGTTCTGACTACAAATTGCACAGGTCTTGCGGTATTGAACTACACTGGACTTCATCCCTGGCCACCAGAACTGTCTTTGTATAAGACGGAAGGTGTTGGTTACCCCTCGATGGCCGGAGTGAAGAGTATCATGGCATAGATTCATTACCTTCTGTTGAAGTTCTTTTGTCGGAATGACCACTGAATTGTTCTTGAATAAATATCCTTCCTTGATTGTCAAACGCCAGGGATTTTTCTCGGATATGTCCTTCCAGAGTTCAGATGATGAGTCTGTACTCTGATTTCTTCCAGGAGATTGATCGCTTGAGCTACAAAGATTGTAGGTGGAAACATTTTAGGATAGATCTTATCCTCCAAGGGAACGTAGTCAGGACGCCGAGAAAGGGCATCGGCAATCATGTTTTGCGGTCCAGGAATATGTGAGATTTGAAATTGATATTGAGCAAAGAAGTAGGCCCATCGAGCTTGTCTACTGTTCCTGCACTCCATGGATTGTAGGACCTGAAGATTTCGATGATCAGTACGGACTTGAACTGGATATTTAGCACCCAGGAGTAGATGTCTTCATTCAGTGAAGGCATGACAAGTGGCCAATTACTCCTTCTCCAGAACTGAGTAGTGAGTCTCACTGGTAGTCAGGGTCCGTGAAAGGTAAGCAATGGGATGTTCCAACTTATCATCGGATTCTTGTTTTAAAACTGCTCCTATGGCGTAATTGGAGGCATCTGTTTCCACTAGAAAAGGACGATTTATGTCAGGTTGGGCCAGGATGGGGGCCTGAGTGAATTATTTTTTCAAGCGTTGGAATGCCTTGTCTTGTGGTATAGACCAATTGAATGGAACGTCTTTCTTCAGGAGATTAACAATGGGTTGAACAATCTCGGAAAAGGTGGGAATGAATTTCCGGTAGAAGTTGGAAAGCCCCAGGAAGGACTGTATTTGCTTTACAGATGTTGGGGCGGGCCAAGCCAGTATGGCCTTCACATTTGAAGGATCCATACTAATTCCTTCTGAACCAAGGACAAACCCCAGATAGTGAACTGATGTCGCATGAAACAAACATTTTTCTGGTTTGGCTAAGAGTTGATTTTCACGGAGACGTTGAAGTACTGCCTTTACATGTTCTTCATGTTTCAAGGAATCCTTTGAGAAGATCAATATGTCATCCAGGTAGACGATAACATTGAGAAATAACATGTCAGAGAACACCCTATCCATAAAACGCTGGAAGACTGCGGGAGCATTAGTCAGACCAAAGGGCATGACTAGGTATTCAAAGTGACCAAAGGGTGTTCTAAAGGCTGTTTTCCATTCGTCTCCTTTCCAGATACGGATCAAATGGTAAGCACCTCGGAGATCCAGTTTCGTGAATATCACTGCACCTCTCACAACTTCAAGGATATCCGAGATCAGGGGTAGTGGGTATCTGTCTTTCAGGGTGTGTTGATTTAGGCCCCAATAGTCCAGGCAAGGTATGAGCTCTTTGGTAACCTTTTTAGGAACGAAGAACAATGAAGCACCAGCTGGTGATTTTGAAGGTCTTATGGTGCCATTCTCAAGGTTAGTGTCTAGGTATTCCCAGAGGGCTCTCTTTTCTGGTTCTGAAAGGATAAACATCCTGCCAAAGGGAATCACTGCTGAAGGTTCAGTATCTATGGCACAGTCGTCGGGTCTATGTGGAGGTAAGGCTTGAACGATGGCAGTAGAGAATACATCAGCATACCCTTGATAGATCACTGGAACTTGTACAATATTGGAAACCATGAGTGGTGTCTCTGGACACCTTGGTGGACTTTTAGGGGCTGTGACTGAGGTATCCAAGTTTAAACAATGGTTCATAAAGAACTCCGAGCCCAGGAATAAGGATCCGGCCGTCCAGTTGATATATGAATTGTGCCTTTGTAACCAGGGCATGCCCAAAACCAAGGGGTAATGGGCTGATTTTATAATGTCAAACACAATTCTTTCTTGATAATGATTTATGGAAAGATGGATCTCCCTTGTTTGCAGACTTATGGGTCCTGAGGAAAGAGGTCTTCCGTCAATCGCTTCCACTGGCTGTGAAAAACTTCTTGCTACGGAATGTTATGACTTCTAACCCAATCTTGATCAATGAAGACTCCCATTGCTCTGCAATCCACCAAGGCCAGTATGGGGTAGACCTTGTCCTTGGATGGCAATAAAAAGGCCTGTAATATCACCAATTTGTTTTGTCCAGGAGAGTTCAAGGATGGAATTGATGTGGAGCAAACATCGCTCTCCCGAAACCTTGCTCCATTTAGGATCGGGAGCTGGAGTTTCCCGAGCGTCGGGGAGGAGCCAGAGGACATTCTTTAACTAGATGTTTATCCGAGGCACACTACATGCATAAGCATGTGTGTATTCTTCTTAACCTTTCCTGTGGGGAAATTGGTCCACGAAAGGCTCCAAGTTGCATGGGTTCAGAATCAGTGCTCGGACTCTTGGCAGATTCTGTCCTTGTAGTATTCTCTAGGGAGTATCTTTGAATTGATACTTTATTCTTTTTCTTTTCGGCCTTTCTTTCTTGGATTCTAAAGTCTATTTGCATAGACAAGTCCAGGAGGGCCTGGAATGAACTAGGACGTGCCACCCTGGCTAGCTCGTCCTTAATCTCTTCATTTAGACCTTTGCGAAATAAAGTAAAACTGGCTTCCAGGGGCCAGTCCGCCTCTTTGGCTAGCTGTTTGAAACTGGTAACATAGGTCAACATGTCTTGGGATCCTTGTTGGAAGTCAAGTAGCTTTGCTTGAGCACTGTGAACCAGCTCTGGTAGTTCGAACATGGTCTTGAGTTCCGCGATGAACCCTTCATAATCATCCAGGAGAGCATCCCCTGAATTGAGTAATGCAGTGGCCCATGTAAGGGCATTACCGGAAAGATGCGATATTATGAAGCCCACCTTATCCCTAGGAGTTGCGAAATAGTAGGGCTTAAAGGTCAAATGTACCAAACAAGAATCCAGGAATCCACGTAAGGTCTTTGTTGAACCGTTGTATTTATCAACCACTCCTCCCAATAATACGCTGTCCTTGTTTGCGGAGTCGCGTGACAGGACGAGCTGTCTTAGCGCCGCATTCTCGGCTTTTATATTCTGCATCTCTGTGGAAAGTTCTTGCATTCCGCGCATCAGGTCCTGAATAGCATTCTCCATGGTATAATCCGTATTGATCGTTCGTCGTCTCAAACTGTCATAAATCTCGCCCCGTCTCACCTGTGATCGGGATCTCCCTTGTTCGGCCGCAGGACTCTTCCTGTGGGTGGTTTGGGTCTTGGATAGGCTCGCCCGAGCCTCGTCAGGTTGCAGAGCGCGTTCAGAGTTCCGGGAAGTTCGTGGTTCTAGGGTGTCCAGGATTAGCGATAAACAAGCAATGTAGGGGGGAAGTCCAGGAACAGGAAAATAGGCAAGGAAGGAAGTAAAAGGATCAAGGAAGCAAATGTAGAGAGCAAACACACGTCGGGTCACTATCGAAGACAGCGTTGAGATGCGCGGACCCGCAGGGGCATGACCAATTTATAGTACGTGCTACGACGTGAAAGCTAGTGCGTAGCACAGAGCTTGGTACGGCCATGTTGGGAGGAACAAGGAGTACAAGCCCTTCGTGACAATGACCATGAGGTCCAGAAAGGGCAATTTCACCGGGTCATGACACTAGCATGGGTTGCTGGGTTTTCTCAAGGCAACATGATGCCTGCTCCCGGGGCTGATGGACGTGGTCTGGATGCCCATGGGTATGCCTCATGACAGCACGTCCCCTCAAGGCCCCTCCTAAAGTCGTTCTTCCCCTTGGTCCTGGTTCGTCTGGGAAGTCCCAGTGGAATCTTTTGACTAATCGAGGTGCATGAACGTGGTCACTAGGCTCCCATGACCTTTCCTCTGGCCCGTAACCTTTCTAATCGATTAAGCAAAAAAGTTTTGATTTAACCACCTTGGAGTCCAGGATGTTTTTCACCTCGAATTCAGGTTCTCCATCTATCAAGATAGGATCTGGTGGTTTGGTTAATCTTGTTCCTGGTTGAACTGGTTTTAAAAGTGAAACATGAACGACAGGATGAATTTGCATATTGTAGGGTAATTCCAGTTTGACGGCCACCGGGTTGATAATGGCCTTAATGGTGTAAGGTCCTAAATACCTAGGATTAAAAGTCCGAGTTCCTTTCAGAGCTATGTGTTTTGTAGCTAGAAAAACCTGATCTTCACTTTGGTACTGTGTAGTTTCACTCCTATTTAGATCAGCATGTTTCTTGTATTTCTCTTTTGCTTGCTTCAAATGTTCTGTTGCTTCCTTGAAGGCTTGTGTTATAGTAGAATGCAAATGACTAACTGTGGGCATCTCTAAGTGCTGAGGCGAATCGAGTTCTGAGGTTCGAGGGTGGTGTCCATATATGGTATAAAAGGGGCTTTGTCCGGTTCCTGAATGTACAGAGTTGTTGTATGCATATTCGGAAATCCATAAAATATCTTTCCAATTATTTTCGGTCTGGGGAAGCATGCAACGTAGGTACTGTTCAAGGGTCGGGTTGTCCTCTCCATCTGACCATCGGTCTGGGGATGGTGACTGGTTGATAACCTTATGTCGATTTGCGCCAATTGGCAACATTTCTTCCAAAAATGTGAAATGAATTGACTACCTCGGTCAGAGACCAATACGGAAGGAAACCCGTGTATACGAACAATGTTTTCGAGGAACTCCTTGGCCAGAATTGAAGCAGAAGGTAATCCCTTCAAAGGAATCAAGTGGGCCATCTTGGAAAAAAGATCCACGATAACTAGAATGGTGTTAAATCCATTACATGGAGGTAGATCCATAATAAAGTCTAAAGACAAGGTGTGCCATGGTGTAGGTGGAATATCCAAAGGTTGTAAAAGGCCAGCTGGTTTTTTCTTCTGACTTTTGTTTTGGGCACAAATGCCGCAAGACATCACAAATGACTTTATATCTTTTCGCCAGGTGGGCCACCAGAATTGTCTCTTAATTTTAGCTTCGGTTTTTGCGATACCTGGGTGACCTTCCATCAGGGTATCATGATAATTAGAGATGACAAGTTCCTGTAATTCCTTGTGTGGTAGAAATAGTCGTCCTTGATAGTAGGGTAGATCATTGATGACTGAGTAATCCGGGCCTTTCTTTACCAAGTCCTGCAGGGCTGCTGGATTGAAGAGTTGTCGGATTTTTAAATTAATTTCTTCTAGTGTCTGTAAAGTAGTTATGCCAAGAATTCTTTGTTTAGAAATTATAGGCACCGGCTCCGGATTCGCATATGCTTCTTCCATTCCTATTCGGGATAAGGCATCTGCCTTGCCATTTTTACAGCGTGGTCGATAGGTGATCACAAAATCAAATTCGGCAAAGAACAATGCCCATCGAAGTTGGCGCGATGATTGGGCTTTGGCTGTTTTTAGATACTGCAAGTTCCGGTGAAGGGTGATTACAGTAATGGTATGCCTGGCACCGAGAAGATAGTGTCGCCAAGCCTTAAAGGCGGATTTGATGGCTAATAACTCTTTATCAGTAACTGCAAAGTTTAACTCGGGTGCCGAGAACTTTCTGGACCAAAATGCCACTGGGTGAAGTTGACCAGTTTCAGGATCCTTCTGGGACAGGACAGCTCCCATTGGCTAAACTGGATGCATCGGTTTCCACTATGTATGGAAGCTCTGGGCGTGGATGTCATAAGACAGGTGCAGACGTGAATTTCACTTTCAGCTCTTGAAAGGCCTTTTCAGCCTCTTCGGTTCACAAGAAGCGTTTGTTCTTTCGCAAAAGTGCTGTGATGGAATGTACAACATGTGAGAAGTCCGGAATGAATCTGCGGTAGAAATTGGCAAATCCGAGCATGCTTTGTACCCCTTTAACTGAACTAGGTGATGGCCACTTGAGAATTGCGTCCACCTTTCGTGAGTCCATTCGGACTCCTTTTGGAGTCAGGATAAATCCAAGGAATTCAACTTCCGTAACATGAAAGACACATTTTTCCAATTTTGCATATAACTTGTGCTGGCGTAGTTTCTCAAGGACTGCACATACGTGCTTAACATGGTCTGATTCTGAGGAGGAGTACACTAGGATATCGTCTTTGTATACAACAACACAGATGTCAATGAGTTCACGAAGGACATCGTTCATAAAATACTGGAAGGCTGCTGGTGCATTGCACAACTGGAAGGGCATCACCTGATACTCAAATAATCCGTACTTGGTGCGAAAGGCCGTCTTCCATTTGTCGCCTTTCTTTACACATACCAGATGATATGCCCCTCAGAGATCTAACTTAGTGTAGATACAAGCATCCTTCATTTTGTCTAGTAGTTCAGGGATCAGAGGCAACGGGTATCGGTTCTTAACAGTTATCTGGTTCAATGCGCGGTAGCCTATGCACGTTCTGAGGTCACCTTCCTTTTTGGGTACGAAGAACAAAGCTGAAGATGCAGGGGACTTGGATGGGCGAATAAAGCCATTGGCAAGGTACTGGTCTAAGTATTGTCGTAGGTGAAGGTTCTCAGGTTCCGTAAGGGCATAGATCCTGCTACAAGGGGGTTGTGTACCGGGTATGAGATCGATTTGACAATCGTACGATCTGTGAGGAGGTAAGGTGATTGCCTGTTCCTTTTGGAAGACATCCTGGAATTCTTGGTATTCTGGAGGTAGTTGCATGACTGCTGTGGTTACTGTGGCCAGGCCTGCGTTCTGATTTTTCTTTGGGTAAAAGGTTTGTACTCAATCCGGGAAGGTTATTCTCTTCTCTCGCCAATCAATACAAGGATTATGTTTTTCCAACCAAGGTATCCCCAGTATTATTTGGAACTGTGGGGCTTTGATTAGATCAAACACAATAGTCTTTCGATGCCCATCCTGACCCAATAGTGTCATCTCTGCGGTGGAGTGAGTTACATCGACTGTGGTGATGACATCTGAGGTGGTTTTTCAGCAGAGAGGTAGATTCATCCTGGAAGCCAATTCATAGTCCACATAGTTTCCTATGGCCCCGCTATCAAGGTATTCCCTTACTGCGTGCATACGCGATGGCTGCCCTGGATCTATGAGGACCATTGGTATGATGAAATGTGAGGTCTGAGTATCCTTCTTCAAGTTCTGCAAGCGGACCTCTACGCTTGTCGGGTGTGGTCGTTTTCTGAGTCTGACTTCATATGGCTTTTATCAGCAGCTCCTACCACCTTCTTGGGTGGTTTTACAGGGCAATCCCGTAGAAAATGTCCAGAAGTTCCACAATATAGACACAATTGCATTTGCCGTCTCCTTTCCCTTTCCTTTTGAGTTAAGGGTCCTTTGTCCCCCCCGATTTGCATAGGTTCTGATGCCTCTGTTCCTCTGGGGGCAACGTTGGATTTAACCAATACTCGATTTTTGAACTTAGCTCGATCAGCCTTTCTATTCTGGACCACTAAGTCCATAAACTCTGCGCAATCCTGAGGTGGGTTCACAACTTGAGCCAAGACGTCTTTAAGATCTCCCCGAAGTCCACGATGAAACAATGTAATTCGTTTTTCCTCAGGCCATCCGGTTTCCACCACCAATCTATTGAAGGTTGCAATATAGGTTAGCAGATCCTGGTTATCCTGTCGTAAGGATAAGAGTTCGTTATCCAGGGCTTGTCCCTGTCAATGTCTGGCGAATAGTCTTTCCATGCTCATTTGAAAACCCTGAAAATCCCGGAGAAGAGGGTCATCCTGGTTGACTAGCGGAATGGACCAATCCGCTGCGCTGCCACTAAGATATGCTAATACAAAGGCTACTTTAGCTTGGTTGTTTGGAAAGGATCCCGGTCTGCATAAAAAGTGCAAGCGGCATTGGTTCATGAACACGGCAAACCTCTTAGGGTCCGCAGCAAAGCGTTCGGGGGGAGCTAACGGAATATTTCCTGGTAAAATCACTTGCACAGGATTCCTTGATGAAGCTGGGGCTGGATCCCCCCCAAACCCAGGTAGGGGTGATTGTCCAGCTTGGTTTTGCAGCAGTTGTCTAACGAGATCATCTGTGCGCTCCTTCGATACAATTAGTTCTCTTCTGAGGGCATTAGTCTCTTGGCGAGCGGAGTGCACTTCCGCCCTAAGTTCCCCCAATATTTGGGCCAGTTGGTCGGTTTCTGAGGTCTCCATAACGCCCGGGTGGGGATTTGTAGATAGGCTTTGCGTTCTGTTACGCTCACCTGGCTCCCACAGGGGCGTCGGTCGGACCCGGACTGCTGCGGCCTCCACCCACGTGATGCGTAGTGCAGCGATGACTGACTGAATCTGCCCTCCTAATCTTGTCTGCTTGACTCGTAGAAATATTCTCCTACAAGTGGAGAGATGGATTTAGCCACTTCTGGATTCAAGTGATAGCACCCCCACTGTCCTCCCCTCTAATCACCTCTGAAGTGCCCTTTCAGCAATCTCACCTTATATTCTTGAAGGATGAGCTCTCCATCCTGCGAAGTACACAGGGGCGCCTTGATGACCAGTTACTTCACTGGCCTGAAGATATTGGAAGAGTTGTAGACGAATCCTGACTCCAAAAGTTCCTGGCGAAGAGCAGTAAGTATATAGTTCGTAGGAGTTCAAAATGTCTGGAATTCACTCCTGTCCAATTCCTCTTTTTATCTTGCAGCTTTGACCCAATAAGAAGATTGACAGCTGAAAGTGCTCCGGTAAAAGTCTGTGTTACCCAACACTGTCCGGTAAATAATGCCAAGGGTTTAACTTGCTGCTTTCTCCTTTTCTTACGGGTGCGGCATAAGAAGATGTAGCGTGCTGATGAATAATACCTCCGGCGGTAAAATCAGGTAAGCATATGGCGGCTAAAGAGATTGTCTCTGTCTGTTCTCTCTGCTCACCTTGTTGTTTCTTGTCCCCCTTAGGTGCCGGGATTCGGCGATGTAAAGATGAAGACAGTGCCGGATCGAAGAGATGGTGCATGGAACGGTGAGTATGGCGCGGCGCTGCTGCTGGCGATGCAACGCTTTTAAAATAAAGTCTTTCCTCTGGTTTGAAGATGCAAAGAATCTGGGATCAGGTAAGAAATCAGGTAATACTTTTGTTCTAACCTTTGCTTCTTTCCTTCTTTCTAGGTGCTCCAGGTTCGAGGCGGGCGTGGCAGAAGGCTGGATGCTGCTGCTGGCACGTAAACGTTACGCTGCTGGATGCAGAATAACGCGAAGCATGTGCTGCTCTTCGGGCATGGTTTAAATAGCCTCCAAAGTAGTCCCAGGTTGGTATTCCTCCCCGACCACACCCCAGTAACAAAATAGTCCCTAAGGTAAAGTAGTCCCTTCCAGGCCTCACATGGGCTTGGTTCTTCTTGCAGCATGGTCTGCATCAGGTTAATGTGCACCTATGAGCCTGGCGCCATACGCGCCAGGACTGATGTCACATATAAGCCTGGTTCCATAGGCGCCAGGACTGAACCCAGACAGCCCCTAGCAGGTGTTGCTGGGTTTTCTCAAGGCAACATGATGCCTGCTCCCGGGGCTGATGGACGTGGTCTGGATGCCCGGTGGTATAGATCATGACAGCTATTAATTCCAACTTGACATACTGGAAAAGTATCTCCGATGTACACAATATTAAAATGGCTAGTAAGTCCACTAGTGCGCTAGGTCTGGATGGGATCTGCAGCTCTTTAATTAACATGCCTTATACGTAGTACCCTAGTATCAAAAACAAAAGTACTGTATATCTGTTATATTGATTATAGTAAAGCTTTCGACATGGTTGATCGCCAGATGCTCTTGGAAAAGATGGAGAAAGGCGGTTTACACTCTCAAATTTTATATTTTGCTAAATCCCTGTGCATTGACAACACAGAACAGTTCAGAGTTGATCAAGGAGGCGAGGTGAGTGAACAGATCCCTGTAAACTTTGGCTTAAAACAAGAGAGCCTTTAATAATTGGAATAATGACCCTCCAGCGCCTCGGAGTTCATTCCATTGCCTGGCTTTCCTATGCAGATGATATTGTAATCTTTGATCAGACTACGATAGGCTTACACCGTAGCTTGAATAATTTGGCGCAGTACTCTGAGCAGCATGGTCTAGTTATCAGTTTGTTAAAATCTAAAATCATGACGATTAAATCAAATCGTAAAACAATAACGAGATTTAGATGGACAATTGAAAATAATACTCTGGAAGAAGTGGAATGTTATCTGTACCTCGGCATGCTTATTACAAATAATTTAAACAAGGAGACACTTTCTAAACATATGGTCTGTAAGACTATTACAAAGTTAAAAGCAACCAGATCTTTCATCTGGTCGGTATTCTGCAGAAGGCCTCTTGAAACTATATAACACCTGTATAATCCCAAGTGCACTCTATAGTCTGGATGTTTTCTCTCCTAAAGATACTGATTGGCTAAATCGATTACAAGGGAAACTCTGGAGTGCCCTCGGTCTCCCTCAGTGTGTGACAGTGGAGGCAATATGCTTCGAGGTAGGCCTGATCTTTCTAAGAACCCCAAAAATGATTGCAGCATGTAACTTCTACCTCAAAATAAGGCTAAGCACAGTTAACTCTGAATCGTATATTCATATTTTTGTGATCAGTATGGCAAATTATGCACCTTTCCGGCCTTGAAGATACAGTATAGTGAGATTAAACACTTTCTGGAGGAGATATGTTGCACACGTTTGCCAGATGATAACCTAGCCACTGAATGTTCTGAAATAAAAGGCTATGATCTGGGGTTGTGATATGCGAATTACTTACCTATCTGGGAAATCTAGCTATAAGCTATATTCTATGCAAGCGTTTCAACATGACTCTGCATGCACTTACATTCATAACTTGAAAAATACCAAGGTAAGGAGGTTCATCCTTCTACTAAGGCTTAATCAGTTCCCAGTGTTGGCTAATAGGGGCATGTGGTGTAAAACTCCAATGCAAGAATGTGCATTTAGAATATGTGGGGAACAACTGGACACTGCTCAACCTTTGTTGACCACTGGCCTAAGTTCCATACATGATATTCAAGCCTGGTTAACGATATGAACTTTATAAACATAAATCAATCTTGATCTGTGATCTATCAAGGTAGAACAATGTGTTAAATGTTACTGTTTATTATACGTGGGAAGAAATCATGAAATTATTACTCTAATGCCAAATGTGTACATGAAGCAAAGATTTAGTTTTTTATAAAGAAATGCTTATCTTAAATAATCAATAGTTTTTTTATGCGTTCAGCAGCTGCATATTTGGGGGAAGTTATCTGTTTTTTAGGAGTTCTTATAGAAGGAATACATATCTTAACTTTTATCTTGTTGCTATATATAATATACCCATAACATGTCAGTGGCTATTGTATTACTTGTATCTACAGAATCTTTAATTACATGTACTCATAAACATTTTTATTTACTGTATTTTAAAGTGTTAAAGGTTATAATTAACCATGTGATACTTGAATAAATATAAAAATAAAATAATTAAGACTGACCCAGTAGTATGGTCTAACACAATAAATTGGCTTTTTGGCTGGATAAGTGCAGCCCAAACCATCCCTTCAACATGGCAGGATGGTATTATTGTCCCACTGCTAAAGAACCGTAGCTTTAATGACCCGCAAAATTACTACCTCCTAGTAATGCTTGATGCCCCAGCAAAGGGATCAAACTGGGCTGTATTCTAGCACCAATGTTGTTCAACTTAAACTTACCTGACCTGGGAGAGGCAATCGCTAACCGACTTTTGATTCCACTGAAACTGGCCGATTGATCATTGCAATCGCTGGGTTACACAGACAGCCTCGTCCTCGTTTATTCCACATCATGGGCTTGTAGGCGTCCTTGAACAAACTAGCAATCTATGCCAAATGCAATTCACTGGTTGTGAATACCGATAAAACAAAAATCGTGGTCTTTAGCCCGATGCCCAAAAAAGTGAAAACGGTTAGCTGGTTGATGGAGGGTGTATCAATCAAAGTAATCTCAGACTTTAAATACCTTGGGATCTATTTGGACATGAAATTATGGGGAACTTGGCATTTAGATAATATTAAATTAAAGGCTGCAGCAATTGCCGATTCTATCAGCTCTTTTGCACGTAAGGGCGGGGGTTACTTTCTATATGCACTCTTAGTTGTATGGGGCCAGGATCTTATATATCATTTGATATGGGCCAGAGATTTGGGCCATAGTCAATATTAAGGAGATCACTAAACAAAAGTCGACTGTTTAAAAGAAACTATTAAGTCTGCTCCCCTTAATGACCACTGAAATGCTTTATTTGGGATTTATTGTGATACCTATTCATGTTAAATTACATTTTTTATGCTTTAGTCTGCTCTGGAAAATATCCAACACCCCAGATAATTGTTTGCTGGAATTATTGAACAAAGTGATAAAGACCAGAGCAAAACTCCAGTAACATAACGAAAATATGGTCTATCATAACCAAATGGTTGACAATGGCAACTGATCAAGAACTGGGCTGGCCCTATGGGCAACACAAAAAGCACATGGAAGACATTTTGTTGACATAGAGCAGGGCAATCAATAGTCAACCTGGCTAAATAAATCATGCAGTGTACATGGACCAGTCTCTCTCGGTCTTGGACCAGCCGCAGCTGGCCACCATTAGTAAAACTATTGTAAAAGAATTGAATTGCAAAATATAATACTGGATACTAATTTAATTAAAAGGTGATGTTTCAATATGAAGTAATATGACATATACCTGTATTCCATGCTTTTGCTAAAACATAAGGTGTTCCTGCATATTAGTTACGCAGACTTGTGATAAATTGCCTTCTTATTGCTATAACACAGTTCTTCACCAAGTCTTTGATTGAAATTATGTGACGTTAAAACTCTGATGCTTGACTGTGTTGCACATGCTTTACTCTTTTTCTATATCCTTTATTCTAAATTGAATGTTTGTTTTTACAAAACAAGTTACAAGAAAAAGCCACTTAAGAAATAAAATAAGGCTACCTTAAAAAAAAACAGACATTGTTATTGGTTGTTTTCCTATCCCATGCTAGGGATCTCTGTACCTCTGCATGGGATCTTCAGGAAGGTTCATTCATTTGCTGCCTTAAATTGTGCGCAGCACACAGCACTTAGGGAGGACAGGACCACCCAATGTGTATATCAATAAATCATGCAGCACATGTTTGTGAATATATTCTAGGCAGAGAAAAAACACCAAGGTATATGCAAAACTTCATCGGAAATGTCCTAGTGTGGGACTATCTTAAAGAAAAATGTAACATTGTAAGGACACATTTTATTTATTTGTTATTAATATGTTCTTAGCCATGACAGGCTTTACATGTATACAACATAATCATCTTACACTTCCTAACACATATATAAATACCATCAGATAACTCTTTTAAAATATTTAAAATCATCTCATAAGGACAAATGAAATAGTTGGGGCTTGGCCTAAAAAACAGTGGGATTGTAGACAATGTCGCTTGTGTGGAGATGTTTGTACAGAGACAGCCAGACATCGTTTAACTATCTGTGTTGGTCTTTAGACTCTACGGTCAGCTGCACAAATAGGAGTTGGTATACCAGTTTCCACAATGGCAGAAGTTCTGTGGTCCATGTTTATGAGTGGTAATCAGGAGGCATGTATTTATTATTTTATCATTCTTTGGAGGAAATGTGTCTCTATTTTAGAGTTCTTGTCGTGCTAGAAGGAATGCTGGAATGGTAGTAACTTGGTCGTGCTGTTTTAAAAGTTGGTATGCCCAACTAAATTAAATAAAATACAAAAATAAAATGAATGTTGTCTTTTTTTATCTCTTCCATGATGAATGCTGTTAAAAAGGGGTTATTGTCTGAAAAAAAACAATCCTCCTCAAACTGTGTCATGATGGCAAGACTCATTAAAAAGATGCACTCATGGCTAGTTTGTAACAAAAGTGAAAATAGTTTTTTCCCCAAGGCAATGGATATGACCTCAGCTGGAAATTTTTGAGAGGTTTTTGAATAGTTTATTTTCTAAGGAGGCACTGACAAATACACGCAATTGCTTCCTGTTGAGGAATGGAAGAATAAAGTGATTGAACATCCATAGTGACAACACATTCTTTGTTGGCATCAAAGGCCATATCTCAATGTGTGTAATTACTGCAGTGGTGTCACTAAGCTAGGATGTGGTCATTGTGCTGAGCGGGCTATGGAAGATGTAAAGAGTGGTTTTAAGATTCCTTGTGGATTCATGCTGTTTTTATGAATTTTAGGGATGGCACCAAAGTTAGGTACCTTTATTGAATTACTGTTCAAGAACTCACATTTATTACGGGACATCCAATCTCTCTCAAGGGCATGATATGTTGTATCTGTGAGGAATCTGAGGACGTCCTCACTTCTTTCCCCAAATATCCTCCCCCCAGTGACCAGGGCAAGGCCATCACTTTTGGATCCTGACCCTGGAGGTGGATATGCAAAGGAAGATCCCTTGGGAGGAGGAGAGCTGGAGAGTGAAGGTGAGGCACCCTTCGCCATTTCCCTCTCAGTAAGAATCAGATGTGTCCCAGGCTTGCATGGGGTTTTTACAAATCCCTTCCCTATTGTGTTAGAAAATCACAAAGGAACACACATCCATTCTTTATTAGTTCTAACACACACAAACACCACCCTGGTACTGGGACGAGGAAGAGGGATGCCGAGTATCAAGAATGTTGTGTAATCAACATGTATAGCCTACACCTGAAGCGAAAGATGTGGTATAAGTGGCACACTCAGGTGAGGCTTATCGAGAGAGCTCAGCAGGGGAGAGCGGGTAATCCTACGGAATGCTTGCAAACAGAGAGGCCAGAGGAAGAAGCAGGGAGACATGCATCCAAAGTGCGGGGGAGCTGCAGAGTTGTTGCAGCAGAAGCAGACTCTGGGTGCCATTGTCGGAAGGTCTCCAGAGGCAGGGGAAGACTGACAACCTCCAGGATTCAAGAGGACTCCCTCTCCAACAGCCTGAGGTGTTGGACACCTGAGAAGTGTGGCCTGCCGAGCCAGGAGCAGCAGCAACGAAGAACCAACCACAGCGGAGAAGGGCAGCTGAAGACTGCGTCCCTGGTCAGTCAAGTGAGGCTGTGTGACTCTGGGAAGCTTTGTTATGAGCCGGGTGCTGAAGGAAGGTCGGAGCACTCTCGAGTGAACTAGCAGAAGCAGAGGGAATTTGATTGCTGCTTCTGAAAGGTGAAATAGAGATGCTGGATGCATACAATGTTATGATGGTTGTTCAATTTTGTGAAAATAGGGGGTTTACTGAACTGTAAAGGAATTGAAAAGGTTGCTAAAGGGCCCTAAAAGCAGTGGAGTTGCAGGTGAATAAGAAGAGGACCAATTCACAGCAGGAGAGTGAACTGTTAATTTGTCCTTTCATTGTTTTGGAGATGCATGAAAAGCATTTTAAAAACCAAACCAAAGGAAAATGACACTGAATGTAGGCCACATGCTTGAAAAGCAGAGGAAAACATTCCCTGATACAAAGGAACTGTGAATTAGATACACTGAAGAAAGCAATCATATGTAATGAATATGATATACTGTGAAGTATTGAAGTTGAGAAAAAACAAGCATTGACCAAAGCCATAAGGAAAAGAGGAATTGTACAAGTTGGGGCAAAAGTATGAAAAGGTTATGATACTTCAACAAGTGAATAGTGGCAAGATAAGTGTTGGAAAAGACTGCCAGAATATAAGTCTGATACCACAAGGGAAGCCACCTGAGTCATCTATAAGTCTATGGTTGAATATGCAAAGAAACCTGTGCATTGTGGACTTAAACAGTTGAACTTTATGATTTTGATGAAAGAGCCAAGAGCCTGACAGCTGGGAAAACTCCAGAGGAATTGTGTTATTGTGAAAACCTTGAGAGACTTGAAAGCTTGGGGAAGGTAACCCCTTGTTGTTTGACATTTGAGCTATTTGGAATTCTGGTGAAAGGAGAGCCCCTTTCTGACCAAGAGCCTGAAGAATCTCTGAACTTTTTCTTGGGACAAATAGATGTGAGGGCAAGTATAGGTTTGGACAGAGATGGACATTTACTTTGGACTTCCTGACACAGACTATCCTTAGATGTATTTAGCTAGGGAAATCCCCCACTTAGCATCGGGTAAGGTAGGCCTTATCCCCCCTCATTGAGATGTTTAATAAATGATTATAGCCCAATTTTTTCTCTTTTTGCTGTGTCTACTTCCTGATGCCTTCACACATCAGCGATCATTCGTGTAATTTCGGAAGTGGGATCATGATTCAGTTTCATGTCATTGTTTCCATTGTTAAGGAGGTCAAGAACCATCTTCACATATTGGTCGTTATCCATTACTACGAACACACTTCCCTTGTGTGCTGGCTTGGTGGCCAGATCTTTGATGGAACTCAATTTTTTAAGAGGTATCCTCTCGTTATTGGACATGTTGTGTTGTAGGTTGTCAAATCTGTTGGACAGGATAGTGAGGTATTTAAGACAGTGGAGTAACATTGCTGAACATGTTGTGGGGGACATGACATCTGAAGAAAAGTGCCCCAGCCAAATGAATGGGGACAAAATGGTGTGCCATGAAAGTTGGGGGGGGGACAAACACCCCTGTCCCTCCCGAAATTACGCCCATGCTTTAAGAACACATTTTTAAAAGTGATTATTTCACTGGGTAATGAATTCTCTTGTGGTCTGAAAGTAGATTTTGGCCTAAAATCAGTATCATTAATGTCCATGGTATCATACTCATCTATAAAGAAGGCTTTGAGTGTCACACTTCAGTTTCTATGGTAAACCAAATTGTAGGATTGGTGGGTACAAAATGACAGGGCCTTCTGGAGTACTGAAAGATCAGACATGCATGGGCCTCATTACAAGTTTTGTGGTATTTCGTCGGTAAATCTGTGGAAGTGCCACAGATGGATTTATTGTTACCACTATTTGGTCAGGCAGAATTACTGCTGGATTGCAAGTGGTGGTAGGTGGTGTTAGTCCCCATTTATTGCCGACCATAGGACTACATGGGTATTTTGCAGAATTACTACCAGCAGTAATTCTGCCATTTTGTCAGTTTTTGGCTAGTATAGTGGAGGAATTGCCTCCAGCATCCTGCTGGGGGGTTTTTCCTGTAGTTTGGTGGTATGGTAATGTGGTGGAAATGCAATGGTAACTCCATTACCAAGGCATTACCACCAGCTTTGGCCATACCATCAAACTTGTAATGAGGCCCATGGTAAAGTTGAGTATGGAAAGGTGCAAAAAAACCTCTTCTTGTTGTGCCATTATCGATGGTAGGCTCTCCAGCATGTTTCAAAGCTGTCTGTAGAACCTTGGTTTTGAAATTCTATGTTTTATGAGTCTCTGCAGTGTTGTCTCTCTGCTTCATACCAAAAGTAAATTAGGGAGAGTCCCTAAAGCAAAGAGTGGATTGGGACATTCAGGAAAAATATGTGTAACCAGTAGTATCCACTATGCTAGAACACATTTATAATAAATGTAAACAATTTCAATTGGTGTGCATCTAAAAACAGATATCACATATCTATAAATGCTGAAAACAGTCCTTATTGTTAAACAAATGTAATAGAACATTTTTAGTTGAAAAGGGGAACCAAGATCAAAAAAACTACAAACATGTATTGAATCAAATTTCAAAAATAAAGAGAAACTTGGTTATAATAGTACAGTGTTCAAATCATGAAGTAAAAAAAGAATCAAACAACATTAAGAAATAAGACAAATGACAAGTGATGTCACTCTGCAGCATTGTCTCTGATTCCCTCTGCCTTAAAAAGGTCTTTGCTGGGTGGCTTCTCTGTTGTTCAGGAGTTCTTTGGAAGTAGAGACGATGCTGGAGGTGTTGGAGAATGTAACCCATTTCTGTCTGGGATACATGCGTCCTCAGGTGTTTGTGTATTGCTCTTCCCTACATCCTTGTTATTTTCTAGATAGTTCTCAGACAGCTAGGTATATTGCCTCAGCCTTAAAGGGATGGTCCAGTAAAAATGTTTATTGTCCCTACGGGTCGGCCATGTTTTTTTAAGCCTAAGTGGCTCGATTTTAGAAAACTTTCCTATGGACCTTAACCGAGTTTTCGTCCATTAAACGCAAGCAAAAACAGGCACCAGGGAGCTGCCATTTTGTGATAATCCTATCACTTGCCGAATCGCCCAGGCTGACCTGCTTCTGCGGCACTAAATCAAATTCCCCACCCCTGAGCCTGTCATCAGCAGACTCGTACCGCCCATTTCCCAACACCAAAGCATGTCTCGTGTCAACAATAGCTGCGCCTCAGCTAATGACGTGTCGCCATGGAAATGGCAGGACGCCTCTTTCCTCAATAAGTATAAACAGACCATTTCCCAACACACAGCAGCAGATTTTCGATTCCATTCCTCTTTCTGTGTTACTTTGAGTATTCTGTGACTCGATTCTGTGCTCTGGTCAGCTACCTTCGCCGCTTGTAGCCCGTGTGAACACCTGTACCATCTATGTAAATTATTTTACTTTGTTTACCACACAATGGCTACAATAATGCCCTACATGTACGAGCCCGAGTATACCGAGGAGGAACTACTGGAAAGGGAAGCACGCGAAAACGATGGGGATTCGGACGGAAGTTGGGAGGACGATTCAACAGATGAAGAGCCTGGGCCTAGTCGCATGGAAGGCATCTCCACCTGGTGCACATGCAATCGGTGCCAGCTAATGCCAACCGAGGACGAGAACTGCTGCTGCCGAGAAAACTCGGGATGCCTGGCCTACATTTTGGAAGGCGAGCCACGACCACAATGCATTACCGAGCTGCCAGACTTCAGGGCAGCCTGCCTCACACGGGCATGTGTTGAGAATAATGATGGTGCTTATGCACGAACTTCGCGCAACTGTTCGTCCTCGTAATCCGAGTAACGAGTAAGTATACTTTGCTTGTCATGCCCCTCCTATTTCGTGTTCTTCTACTATATCCAAAATTATATATTCATATCATAGTAACGCATGAAAGTCGTTGAATAGTGTGCATTGTCTAGATAGCATTCGTCCGTGCAGAATGCCATTAGTTACAAGAATTGTCATTGACAACAAACGTTTATTAAACTTATCTTGGTCATTTAAAAACAGTTTGTTTCATTCCTTTTTCACAGGTGGTACAGGCTGGTGGCCTATCGTTCCTTTACATGGTGGCTCCACGGGAGGCTTGGACACCGCGTTTGAAGAGTGATACCCGCCTGTGCCGTTCGTTCCATAAGAGAAACGTTCCCAAGTGACAGCGGTCAGTACAGGGGATTTTCTCTCGCTGTGCTGCAACCTGACCTGTATAATCTTTAAAGTCTTGTATTTTTGTGTCATGAAAATAAGATACAAAATAAAACACCACATATATTTTAACAACGGTTGTTTCATTTTTTAAAAGAATCAAGTGTGTCTCCATTCAAGGATGGACGTCAGACATCTGTGCTCCGAGTGGGTGAAGGTCTGGTCGCTGTGAAGCAGGGTGGTCACTATCTATCTAAGCTAAGATAACATATTCTCTATAATGCATGCACTAAATAACACTTGTTCAAAGTCTTTCAGTAGGTTATGTCTCTATAAAAGTCACAAATATATCTATACTAACAATTACCATTGGATTACACAGGCCTTAGGTTAAGGGTCTTGACCACTATAATACACCGGTTGAAGTGTGGGTCTGTGCTCACAAGAATCTCCAGTATGTGGCATGTGTTATTGATAAGCAACGATATACTATCAAAGGCAGTTCGCACCTGTGGATGAGCGCTGGCATGTGGGGCTGTCTGGGGCGCGAAAGGCCAAGGTGCCAAACTACATGTACACTTCAAAAGGTATTCCACGCCAAGGGGCCATCGGTCACATGGCCTCCTCAGACCCCGTGTCTCCAGCCAGGCCTTTCCTTGAAGCAGGCCGCCCCCCTGCAATCCACATAAGTGTGTCTCCATTCGGCAGTCTTCCTGTGCCTTATCTGCACGCCCCAGGCCCCTCCATCCCACCCACCCTCTATCAAAGGCGGTTCGCGCCAGTGGATGCGCGCTGTCAGGGGCGCGAAAGGCCAAGGTGCCAGACTACATGTACACTTCAAAAGGTATCCCACGCCAAGGGGCCATCGATCACATGGCCTCCTCAGACCCCGTGTCTCCAGCCAGGCCTCCCCTTGAAGCAGGCCGCCCCCCTGCAATCCACATAAGTGTGTCTCCATTCAGCAGTCTTCCTGTGCCTTATCTGCACGCCCCAGGCCCCTCCATCCCACCCACCCTCTATCAAAGGCGGTTCGCGCCAGTGGATGCGCGCTGTCAGGGGCGCGAAAGGCCAAGGTGCCAAACTACATGTACACTTCAAAAGGTATCCCATGCCAAGGGGTCATAGGTCACATGGCCTCCTCAGACCACGTGTCTCCAGCCAGGCCTCCCCTTGAAGCAGGCTGCCCCCCTAAGACCATGACATACATACGTCATTCATTCACAAACAAACCCCTCTTTCTAATACTTTATAAACCATTTGATATGTCTCATGAGAACATCTTTGTGCTTTGCAAGTCAACTCCTGAACGTGCTACTTGGAAACCACTGAGATCTACGCTAATCTGCTCGTCGACGTGCTATCCGTGAACTTCTGTGACCGCTTAGAGCAAACCCATCAATGTGCTACCTGTGGCCACCCACCTATTCTCCTGTAACATACTGCTCTGCTTGCTGAATCCAACTGTTTGTTGGTCAAGGTAAGGCCATGTATCCTAATCATATTTCGCAGATTTTTAAATTTCTATCTATTTGCGAGTAGAGTACACAATAGTGCTATGTTCATTGGTCTCATTGCTATTGAATTGAGTTTCCATTGCTATGCTATGAATAGATCTATTTATTTTCATCTTTGTCTATTGTCATCGAATTGCATCCTTCGGGGGTCCATTCTATAATGTAAGCATGTTTCCTTCTCGTGCAAGACAGAACATCCAAGGGACGAGTCACATGTTCAGATTTTAGTCACATCATTTATACATTTCTGCAATTTATGCAAATACTAAGCCGCACATAATGAACTGGTATAGTTCCGGTGACCAAAACAAACCTTGCATTGATCATTGTATGATTCATTTACTTTTGTATCAAATCTTTATTCATGAAGATTGTATAATAATGTCGATATTTACTTTTCAGATTTATCAACAATGCCTGCCTGTTCGATTAGCGGTTGCCCTTCGAAGACCCATGCGAAATCTGAAGGCACTACAATGCATGTATTCCCGAAAACTGTTGATCGAATAAGAGAATGGATCAGACATTGCGGATATCCACTGGATGAGCTGGAAAGTAGAGTCAAGTATTCTGTCGCCTTACATGGCTGTTTCTAATATTGGCATTTCATTATCAATCATTAATTTACCTTTACAACTTCTTGACTATCCCTTGAATCTGAAGCAAGAACATTCTACATCCTTGACGTGGTCGCAGTTATCAACCACTTCTATAACGTATCAGGTAATCTTACTAGGCTAATCCGCCACAGACTTGTTTTATGCATGTCAAGAAATAGTTTTATTCTATCGTTTTCTTATTTTACCGAATGTTTGGTTAGTGCTTTCCAATTGATATACACCTTAGTTATCGTCCACTGGTGTTTGTTTTCAGTTATAATTAGTGTTATCCATACTAATGCAAGTACTGTCTTTCAGGGAGATGCTGAGGCGTCCGCCACATCTACAACATTTCTAGATGTTCTTCCCCAACAGGAGGTATGGATACTGACAGCTCCATCGAGCGTCATCATCAGAGCTGGAATTCTTGTTGTTTCATTGTTCTACACAATGTTTCATTTGTAGTTAGCAGTTGATATGTACCTGTGCTATTGACCCTAGGTGTGTGTTATGTTTTCACTATTGTTATCCTCACTAATGCAAGTACTATGTTTCAGGCAGTTGATGGAGCCTCAACCCCTGCACTTGATGCGGAGCCTGACATTCAAGTAATTCCAGGGGAAGTGGAAGCGGGACCATGCGTATACGAATCGACGCAACAGCTTTCGGAAGTGCGCACTACATTTGCAACATCCATAGATATTCTTCAGCAGCACGAGGTATGGATGCTGACAGCTCCATCATGCGTGATCATATAACGTGATTCCATTTGCTATACTTTCTTCCCTATTAACGCAAGTGGTGTATTTCAGGGAGACGACAGAGCTTCCACTACAATCACAACATCCCATTTAGATGATGCAGATGTAAATAAATCTGAGAAATAACTCGATGAAATGTGATCATATTTAGATTTTCCTTGATTCTTTTAGACAATGCATCATTTCTGGTTATCTCTTTATATGTACCTGTGCGTTTGACCCCAAGTGTGTGTTATGTTTCCAATATTCAAAACCATACTAATGCAAGTACTGTGTTTCAGGGAGACGACGGAGCTTCCACTACAATCACAACATCCCATTTTGATGATGCAGATGTAAAGGAATCGGAGAAATAAGTCGATGAAATCTGCATATTTATATTTTCCTTGATTGTTTTAGACAATGCATCATTTCTGGTTATCTCTTTATATGTACCTGTGCCGTCGACCCCAAGTGTGTGTTATGTTTCCAATATTGAAAACCATACCAATGCATGTACTGTGTTTCAGGGAGATGCTGATGCCTCCTCTCCAATACAACCATTCATGGCAGTCCATGCAGAGCCAGAGGTATGGATACTGACAGTTCCATCGAAATAGATCATCACTGGTCGAATACTTGTCGTTTGATTGTTGCACACAATGTTTAAATCGTGTTTGGCTATTGAGATGTACCTGTGTGTTCATCCTCACATGTGTTTTCTGCTAACAATATTTTGATACATAGTAATGAAAGTACTATGTTTCAGGGAGACGATGGAGCCTCCTCTCCAATACAACCATTCATGGCAGTCCATGCAGAGCCAGAGGTATGGATACTGACAGTTCCATCGAAATAGATCATCACTGGTCGAATACTTATCGTTTGATTGTTGCACACAATGTTTAAATCGTGTTTGGCTATTGAGATGTACCTGTGTGTTCGTCCTCACGTGTGTTTTATGCTAACAATATTTTGATACATAGTAATGAAAGTACTATGTTTCAGGGAGACGGTGGAGCCTCATTCCGTGCTGTCTATGCGGATACATAAAATATAGTCGTTGCAGCGCAAGAGGAAGGGAGGACATGCGGAAACTAATCAGAGCTACAGCGTGCAGATGTTGAAGGTTCAGTCAAAAAAGTTGCAAAGAAAAAAAACCAAAAAAAGGTTAGTTACAAACAGTTCATAACTTTAGAAATATGTTTGTGCTGGGGACTATTTTATGTTTTTTTCCAGTCAATAGGACTTTATCTTGTGTTTAAACTGAACATCCCTTTTCCAATCTCTCCTCTAGTTACCCGTGGGTGTCAGAACTATACATACAGAGACAGTGAAGCGAATGAGAGATGTTGCTTGCCAGACCATGTACACTATGGAGGAACTATTAATTGAGGCGAGGCGTGTTCAGGATTGAGATGCTCATGTCCAATGGCCAGAACATGAATTAACTGTGTTTGGAGACTACAGCAAAGTTGTATTGGACCATTGCTACAGTGCGACCGCACCACCACAAGAAGATGATATTGAATGTATTGAAGATAGCTCTGAAGTAGTTGCAGATCAATTCACACAATCTACACCCGCCAAAAAATTGCCACCCAAAAACATGTCGACATTGTTGTGTTCTCCCATCAATGTTGAAGTAGCAGATGTCGAAATGACAGAGAATGAACCAGCCGCAGCATCCATAGACGCATCAGAACTTGATAGCAGGGATATTACTTTCCAATGTGTTGAAATCTCCTCAACGTCACAGGCCGAATCAACAGAACTTGATAGCAGGGATATTACTTTCCAATGTGTTGAAATCTCCTCAACGTCACAGGCCGAAACAACGTTGACGCAGGATGACAGTCTAATGAAAGAGAGCAAATACATTGTATTCGACAGTTGTTTGATGGAAATTATAATTATGCTGAAATGTGGGCATTCAGTTAGAGGGAAAGTATGTGGGAAGCCATTGATTAATGTAACTCGTCAAATAAAAGGCAGTAACGTCAAAATAAATGCCGCCTGTCGATTGAATCATAGGTTCTCATCGTCTGCACAAACGATGCTGGGGAAAATGCCAGCAGGCAATCTACTGTGTGCAGCTGCATCACTTTTTAGTGGCTCCAGTTTTAGAAAGTTAGAGGCTTTCTTTCCGTTTGTGGGACTCTATTTCATTTCTAAATCGCTGTACTACATATACCAACGTGATTATCTGTTTCCGGCCATTAGTGATGCTTGGAAAAGTGAACAATTGTCTCTACCAAGTACATTCGAAGGGAAACATTTCAGGCTAGCCGGCGATGGACAGTGCGACAGCCCTGGATTTTCTGCCAAGTACTGCACCTACCACTTTCAGGACATGGATTGTAAGAAAATTGTGAGTTTGGTGGTCGTGCAGGTACCACAATGTACATCCTCAGTGGACAGGGAGAAACTAGGATTTATAAAATCATTGGAATATCTACAATCAAGGGGGATGCACATCGACCTCATAGCCACGGACAGACACGTTTCAATTGCCAAGACAATGAGAGAGCAGTTCCCGCTTATTAATCATCAATTTGACGTATGGCATCCTGCTAAATCAATCAGTAAGAAAATCTCGGCTGCAGGAAAAAAAAAAGGTTTTGAAAGTATTTTGCAGTGGTCCCAGTCTATCACCAACCATCTTTGGTGGAGCTCAAAAACTTGTGAAGGGTCAGTGGAAATACTACTTGAAAAATAGCGGTCACTGATGCACCACTGTACCAACGTTCATCGCTGGTCAGAAAACCTACATTTCCACCAATGTGAACATGACCCTTTGTCCCCAGAGGAGGCAAGGAAGAAGAAGTGGTTGATTCCATCTTCACCAACACACAAAGCCATTGAGAAGATTGTTTTCGACAAAACTCTATCAAGAGATTTGAGAGGACTGACAGAATTCTGTCACACAGGAGATTTGGAGGTGTTCCACAATATGTGCCTAAAGTACAGCCAAAGTGGTTGCATTTTAGCTTTCTGGGCATGAAACATCGCACTATACTAGCGGTCTTGGCCCATAACAGCAATGTCGGATGTGAACAATCTAGGACTAGGGGGTAAAGTAAGGATGCCTTGCTACACTAAGGTGTTTTCAAAACGAAGTAAGCAATGGGTGATCAAACTAGTCTATGATGAAATGCAGTTCGACTTTGTGAAAGGCCTTTTTGTTGCTGTGTTAGAGAAGCACAGATATGGAATTTTGGACGTTTCTGTGCAGAGCAGTGATCCATTGCCACCGAACATTGCAACTGTGCCATGTCCACCAGAAGCACAGCTGGTTGTTAAGTACAAATCCCGGTTTAAATAATTGCAATACGATTGTCATTTTGCAAATAAATGTTATTGTACAGTGTACCTGTAACCCTAACCCCTACCTTCACCATCATGGGTGGCAAACAAGCTGGGTGTCATCTTTGAATTCTCTCTAGTCACCTCATATATGTGTATGTATATATTTTTCTCATGTCTCATCTCATGTAAATGTACATGCTGCGCACTGCTGCGCACTGTTAATGGAGGGGAGGCTTGCGTATTGCAAATAATAAAACAAAAAAACAAACAATAAATCTCACTTTTAACTCAACTCCTGTGTTACTTTATACTTTCCCTGACCTTCCGCCAAAAATTAAATGTCTCCACAGTTATGATTCTTTGGGGCTGCAAAGCTCGCAACGGGGACAAAATTGGGGGCCTTAGAACGCCAAGCGGGCCGTGGCATTTGGGAGAGAAGCCAGTTTGCATTTGCACATTGTGGCGCACTACAGAGAGGGATTCTAAACTTCAAGTTCTCACAGATGCCTTTACTACGGGATGTTGCAAATAAAGAATGCGAAGGACAGCGGCTTTGATTTTCAGCTAGCGCCCAGAAGAGGCCCACAAGTCGCACTGGAAGTTTAAGGGTCTATTGTCTTTTGACCTTGAGACAGGGACCATGCCGAAAGAACTTCATTTGAAGGGGGTGCGCAATAACATAAGAGACGATAAGGCAGAAAATTCAGAAACTAGACCGAGTTTCATTTTAGTTCAGTATACGATAAATAGTTGTCAAGAGCACGGTCGGATTTACAGACTGCATTACGCAGAGACACAATGGAAATTTCAAATATAATGTGAGTAAATCTTTAGATGCTTTTATACCAGAATGAAGAATTAATGAATGGATGCATGAATAAATGAATGAATGAAGAGCTAGGAAAAGCAAGGAAAACGTGTTCGTAGTGGGCACATGGGCATGCAGGTCCACAGGTCTCACCCATCTCGGTCCTTGGCCCAGCCACTTTTCCCTGCACTGCCTACCTGCACTACGGGAATGTCTCTGTATCCTTCAGACCCTTCTCCCGGCATTTACCTTGCACTTGCCACCAGCTGGCACTATTATTTATCTTGTATTCTACTAACTATGTACAGCACTTTTACCCCCCTCTCCCCTTCCCCTTGCGCGATCTGAAAGACACCTGGCCTAGTAGGATCGTTGTCTGTCTGCCCTTTTCCCCCCTGCCTTGTCGCGCCTTGAAACACTTGTGTATAGGCGTGTTACAAATGCCATATCATATATCACATCATTCCACACACATGTAGACTAACTGTTGTTTCTCATTGTGTGTTGGCCTCGATTTATTTCGTTACTTTTCGCATTGATTTTAGAGCCGAACATACTCCATTGAACTATCCTTGCAAGCAAATAGATTCTGATCGGCCGTAATAAATAAAATAATGTTTTTGTTTTCACATCAGGTATTTGATCCCGTTCTGCTACTGTCATTGGTTTGAGACACCGGCAGACGGATTCTTCAATAGACACCTGCAGCTTCGTGTGAACAACTGGAGCACACTGACAATTTTATGGGACGATCGCAAAGGGCCCACATGCCCTTACGCTGTACTAGTGGCTAGAAGCAACATATCAACCTTCACGATGGACTAGTGCCTAGTTGATGGAACAGCCTTGCGGTTCACCGTGCTTCCAAAGTGCTTCTTTTAACGAAAACTAACACCCTTTGTACCATAAAGGAACAGCGCGTGACTCAATATAAACTTACACAGATTTGCGGATACAGATACAAGAAAATAAATGGCTTTCGGAGTTCAAATGGCAATTGCTGAATATTCTCTAAACAT
The DNA here is from genome assembly GCF_040938575.1 of Ambystoma mexicanum. Taxonomy (NCBI): domain Eukaryota; kingdom Metazoa; phylum Chordata; class Amphibia; order Caudata; family Ambystomatidae; genus Ambystoma; species Ambystoma mexicanum. Next base: position 880,827,653 of record NC_090929.1, on the reverse strand, counting down.
TTAATGTCAAATAAATGTACTTTACCAAATGTACCGTGATGCTGTTTGATTTTAAAGTACAGTTTCATATTCCGAATTGTGGCGCGCTGTGTTGTGAGATGGTCTGTGTTGGTTTCCGGGTTCTGTGTGGAGTCGCGTAGAAGACAACTGGGCGCGTTTGCCTACACAGCACAGTAACGTCATGGAGAGAGGTGGGGAATATGAATGTTTTGATAATGTCAGGCTCAGGGGTGGGGGATTTGATTTAGTGCCGCGGAAGCAGGTCAGCCAGGGCGATGTGGCAAGTGATAGGATTATCACAAAATGGTGGCTCCCTGGTGCCTGTTTTCACGTGTCTTTAATGGACGAAACCTCGGGTAAGGTCCATAGGAAAGTTTTCTAAAATCGAGCCACTTAGGCTTAAAAAAACATGGCTGACCCGTAGGGATGATAAAAATGTTTACTGGACCATGCCTTTAAATTCCCAATGTCCTTGTCAAATGTATTTGTTTATCTGTTTATGGTTGCAGTTCTGAAATTTTCAAACTGCTTTTAGTGTATTCAAGGCAAAGAAGAGCTCTGTCCCCTAAACATCCCCAGAGACCTTTGTTTGGATCAAGACCTGCAACTCTACGAGCGGCACTTTGAACTGGATATCCCAGCGCCTTTGATGAGTAGCAATCACCCTTGATGGATGGAGATGGAGATGCAGATTTCATTCATATATCAATAATCAAAACGACTCAGGTAGTCTGGCAAAAGGAAATCTGCCAATTACCTAAAACAGGGAGTACAACGAACATCAGCACTCGCTCGATCCTCTTACTCAACGAATCTTACAAAAAACGGAGGTTAGATTAAGCAAAAGTATCATCAGTGGCATTTTGACCTGCATCATTACCAACGTCATCCTTTGTGGCAAAATACAAAAACCTATTGAGGGAAGTAATAGGCTCCAAGTGACTATCTAAGTATAAGTTCCATATCAGTATAGAACAGTGAAGGAAAGTTATAGGGTACTTAACATCAGGTGGGGCAACTATGCCCTCCCTTAAAATGGCCACTATGAATGTCACTAAATGCACATCGTCCCATTGGCTACACAAACTATAGGATCCTTAATTACGTGGTCCTCTACAATTGGTTGCCTTCTAACCCCCATCAGTGCTTTTCCACCTACGTCGAGCTGCTTGTAGACTAAAAATCCAGGTGCTGGTGAGCTTGTCTTAACACTAGCTTGCCACCAATTAGCAAATCAATCCATGATCGCTTCAAAGGTCCAGTGTCAATTAGGGCTTTGAAGCCTGGCCTTGAGTTTGTACTGTTTTTTGAGAAATTTTAAGAAGTGTGGGCACACTCTGCCCTCGTGCGTAGGTGTGACTACCTCATTCTTCCAACTTCATTCTTCCACGTGACTGGAAACCATGGAATTGAGCCTTTAAGTGTATTAAAATACTATTTTAAAATTGTCCTCTGATGTCTTTTGTTTTGATCAAGCCTTCTGAACCGGAGTTTCTGTTCTTTCACATGAATTGTATCCAATGTCAGTTAACTCCAGTTTGATAAGACCATGGCTTCTTTGGCTCATCCAACTCCTTCTGCTGTGATCCATTTTGTAATTCAATTTGCTTTTTAACTGTCCAGCACTGCTTAAAATGCATAGTGGAAACATCCATTCTTTACTCGTCCATATGCATACATGTATATTGGCGCTTGCCGCAATCTATTTACTCTAAAGCTAGCCTCAAGATTACTTTGTCTGCATGCATTTTTGTTTTGCATCTGTACACATATAAACTAGCTTAACATCTTTGTCTGGTTCTATGGCATAAGCTTTTTCACCTTGAACCCAAGATGTCCCTTATCCTTGAAACTTTCTTGATGCCTTATAGAATATCTGCATTCTCTGATTGCTGCATCTCGGCTAAAGACGTCAGCTCGAGTCTGTGTGACTTCACCATCATCCTGGCCATTCCTTTGGTCTGCTTCTTCTGGGATTTCATTCAAATGGCTATCATATTTTCTTGTATGCAGGTACGGTTTTCTCAATGGGTACCTTGCCTCCCAGATCTTCTTAGGTATTGGTACTTTCACTGGTAGTCCATACTCGGCTCTTTGTCTGTTCAACTGCTTCGTGTATGTCTCATACTCTGGTTTCAAGCAGGCAGGTAATATGGTTGGGGTGGTTGGAGTAGGGGTACTTGGCTCCTCCTCTACAACTTGAAGTGGGCTCCTCACTGGATGTGTAGGAGCAACTGCAGGCACCTGCCAAGCTATCTGATCTGAGACAGAAGAGTAAAACATGCTCAGCAAGCCCTCGTGCCCCTGGAGTGTGACTCACAGCACCTTGAGAAGCCCAAAGCAGCTGGAGTCAAGTTATCTTCCACTTCAAAGCCTTCAAACCAGGAAGGACCTGCAGAGCTGCCTGTGGCACACTTGACGAAATTCAACCTGCTGTTGCATCCATCAAACTAGTTCAACATTGCATCACACCAGCCGCATTCATTGCCATTTTTAGTTTGAACATCAATTCACCACTGTGGAAGCCTTTGAACCACTGCATCTTGCAGCAATGCATCAAACCATCAGGACCTCCAGATCAAACCTCCACCACTGGAAGCATCATCTCACTGGCTAACTCAACCCAGTGGTATCAATCGTCCCAAACCAGCTCGAGCATCGGTTTGACCATGGTGTAACCGATGGTCAAACCACACAGAGCTCCACTTCAAACCCGACCTGATGCTGCCTCGATGCCTAGCTCGATGTGGTTCCCCCACTCAAGCTTGGTTCACCTTGCAAGAACAGAGTTGAGAATCGCAGTTTGATGCTGCTGTACCACCCAAGAACACAATAATAATAATAATATTATTCAGAGGACCAGGCCCCCTAGTCCACTCTCCTGCCATAGTGTCTGATAATCCACACCTTTATACCTTTTTCTTAAGACAAATCTTTTTCAAGTGACATTATTTAGGCAATAAGCCCCAACCTGAGGGAGCATTAGCGCGTCAGATAATGCTTGCAGGACCTTTTGTTGCAGGCCCGAGCATAGCAAGGGCCTTAAAGAAGGCCCGGGGCTTCACATGATGCGGTAATGCCCCCCAGTGAGGGGCTTATTGCTATTAGTACCCCAGACCATTAGACCAGTGTACCAATAGTGTTTTTTTTTTCAGTTGCCAATGAGCTTGGTTGTTACAAGCTCATTGACCCTTGCCGGGTACTAATGCCAATTCACCTGTGCTCCCATGCAAAGGGACCTATCACACATAATCCACATGGGTGGGTTATTGTATTTTTCTATTTAATTGCTTAATGGTTTGTTAAATTCAATGATATATGTTCACAGAACCTTGAGTGTACATTCTTATATGTATGAGTCTTTGTTCTATTAGTGTTAGTACTGTCTTGACAGTCACATCCCGCTTAAGAGTAAGCCTGTCATCAACCCATATTACCACAAAAGGCAAATGAGATATATCTCTTTACTGTGTCTATTTCACTTTTTTGTTTGGGATCAATGTTGTATTGTAGTATTGTGAGTCTGAGTAGGTAGTTCTGCCTCAGGTCCCTACACCTGGAGAGGGGTAGTCATTTTGTCACACTTGGTTAAATATGTTAACTTAAATAAGCACAAAATTATGCTTTTGAGGTAAAGAGGAGGATTTACCTCCATTAAAAAGCTGGAGGCGAATCCCCACCTGACCGCCAAGAATCGTTGAATTTATCGTGCATTAATTCCACTGGCAGTAAATCCACCAAAAATCCCTATGGTGTTATATGGCCACCAGAAATTGGGAATTGCCATCATTGTAATACTGTGATAACTCCACAAAAACAAGTGGTGGTAATGGTAATCAATGTTACACCCCCAAACTCGTAATAAGGCCGATAGCTCCTGCCTTCCCTCTTATTTTTGATTTATGCATAAAACCTAATGGTGAAACTTCACCAATTTATTAGGACAAATATACACATCCAATGGGCAGTCATACAATTAAGAGATAGGTAAGGGTTAATAAAAAAGGGTGAGATGACCTACAACCCACCCTAAAGTTCAACGCTGTGGCAATGTCTACAGGAGAAATGGAATAAAAACAAGAATGTTGTACTATTTAGTGAAACATTCTTGTAGTTCTTTGAATCCACATACTTTGGTGCTGGCTGGTCATAAATTAGCAGAACCGGAGCAAACTGGTTCATATTGTGCAGAGAGATGATATGTCATTATGCTGGCATGCCGCTTAAAGGCTATCAGAATGTCATGTGTGCGGTGATGGGAACGGCTGAGGTGGCTGTCTGTACCAGGGCTCGAGTCGAGGGGACACGCGGGGGGACGGAGTCCACCCACTTTATTCAGAGGGGGGACCCAGTCCCCCCCAACTAAAAGAGAAACATTGGATGTACGCTGGGCACTTCACCACTGCACTATATAACCTGATGAAAAATAACAAACAACTAAAGGTGAACTAACTCATTTCGGTACTGCAAGTCCTTGTATTGGTTCTTGAAGTTTAAAACATGCACACCTTCTAACATTTTCAAAAACACTATTAGACGAAAATATCCTGTCTTGGTTTTGTGTTTGTGTTGATGTTATGGAAGGCAAACCCCGTTCGTCCTGTTCAATTTGGGTGGTTATGCAAAGCCAATTTAATGAAATGTGCATATTTCGCCTTAATATGCACATTTCTGGCGACATCACATTCCATTGCGTTTGTTGATGAGTCCCCTCACTTTAATTTTTAGGACTTGACCTCTGGTCTGTACTGTGGGTGTTATATAATGGATTTCCAGGCCCTCACTAAAGCACAACCATACATGTTTTCACGATCCCTGCCTGCCTGCTGGTTTTTTTATGACCCCCTTTTTATAACGAGGCTGCAGGTCCGCCCGGAGCCATGACCTATATGACCTATAAGATTGCTCGGGACTGTCTTCTGTCCTGGTGATGAGTGTCTTCCAGCATCTTGCAGAGCTGGGCAGGAGTTCCCATAAAAGGCATGTGCGGTTGCACGCAGAATTGGAAGTAACTCATGTGATTCTTTAACACATGTTGAAATGTTTGTCAAATTCCTTTTAATCAGAGTACATGCTGGCATGTAAATAATATTACGCAAGGAAAGATTATGTATTATTGTATTCAACCTCCTCTCACGCGCACTTGGTTGGAAAATGATTTCAAAGCCCAGATACGGGATTAGAAACTTCCAGCAAAGGAAACAAGTAGCTTGCTTCTGACTTAAACAGGCTGACTAATGGCTAGACAAGGATAACTCTTAAAAGGCTTTTTTTGTTTCAGTGGAAGGATATATTACTTGATAATGGTGTCATAAATCCCTATTTAGTGCATATCCCTTACGGAAAATCCTATAAATGGTGCTTCATTGTTAGAGAACAGGAAATAAATCCTAATTATTGCAGATTTTCACTTTCCAGTAGAGCCCGCTCCAATTACCCGCCGCCCTTCCTAGCCAAACGTTTAGATCAGCCGGAGTATGTTTGTAAAGAGCCGATTAATTACCTGGAAGTGTGCACGTTCAGCGAGGGAGACTGAATGATTACGCAGCCCCATAGAACAATCTGCTGATGCAGAAAAAGCCAAATGCGACTAGCTAGTAAACAAAGGAAAGCAGGTAAGTAAGGCTACAATCGAACGATGCCTTTTTGAGGCTTAATTGGTTTAGCCTAAATATTTTAAAACACAAGTAATTACAGTGTCAACAGTTTGGGCATTCGCGTAGGCAGGGGAAAGGCACCTGCCAGGCACACCCGTAGTGATATTAACTGGCCATTGATGGTAACAGGTGCAAAATGGTGCGAGTACCTGGGCATCTTAAAGCAGTGCCTGGCAATTGCCTAATACTTCTAAAAAAGCAAAACTGTTGTCTTTGCCAATGCTAGTTTTAACAGGACTTCAGTAAAGGACAGGTTGAGTGCTTATAAAAAGCCAAAAACAGACCTGGTTAAGATATTTGTATTACATAAGTAACCGGTTTACAACCCCAACTAAACCCTTTCTACTCAGAAGACTGTTTTGGAAAAAATTGACAGACACTTTGGGCCTGATTCATGGAATATTTGCCCAATTCAAAGTGAATTTGCACTGCTGAAAAGTGAATTTGCACTGCCGACACTAACCCTGATTAAAGGAACTGTGCAAACTTTATTTTTGCCATGCAAAGTCCAGGCAAAGTCAGCGCATAGTCATTTTTGCAGTACAATGACTTTCTCCAGACTTTGCACGGTTCCATGATTCAGGGTTTGTGTCGGCAGTGCAAAGTCACTTTTCAGCAGTGCAAATTCACTTCGAACCGGGCAAATATTCCATGAATCGGGCCCTTTGAGTGCAAAGTGTGATGGTAAGGCTTGATTAACGCGAGCTCAAAGAGTTCACGTGAGGGGGTATTTTGGGTGGGGACGGGCAGGAACTGGATGGGAATGCCCATACGAATTAGTATGGCCATTGGCAGTCAATGGGTGAGGAAATAAACAAATAATACCTGCAAGTAGTGTATCCCTCCGCATATGCCAGTCCACTCCTATCCATACTCTAATGCAAAAGTTCAGGTGTATAGGTAGCATAAGAGAGAGCTAATAGCCACAACTAAAAAGAAAAAAAAAGATCAAGAGTTCCTGTAGCCCTGATAGCTTTATTAGGCAAACTCATAATTCGGTTGCTACCCTTTAGGTTTACACATCTCGTGAGTGGTCTTGTGACCTGTTTCTGCCTTCTTGCCTGAGCAATGGGTCCATGTCATCTTGAAACCTGGCATCCGAAAATATAAGTTAGACTAGAGGGATAACATCTGCAAAATGTTATATTATTGTTGTTTCTTTCTTTCTTATTTATTTATTTTTTACGCCATACTTTTTTTGAGCTGGCTGGTAGGACATTGCCAACACTCGGCAAATACATTTGACTCACCGGAATGAATACTGAGTTGCTATCCAGATAACTCCAATGGCATATTATACTGTATCCGGGCGAAGTAGCAACAGACAATGAGACTTTTGTTTATCAAAGGGGACATGTATGCTAGTTGTGTTGCTGCCATAATGTTTACATTTGGCCTTACAACTCCAAGTAAAATAGTTAATTGTACAAAATGTGAATCCCATGCGGTAAATGCAGAATCAAAGCAGGCAACCAACTCGTATTCGGAAATCCTGATTTTCCAAAGCATGCAACATCATGGGCCTTTTCTATAGCAATACCAACAATAACATGAAGAAATATGAAAAGTACTCAGGAATTGTGCCCAGAATTCTTATAAAAGTTGATGGTGACGATTTAAGTGAATACGTTGGAGGCTGAGGCAACTACTTGATGTACTTCTAAAGATGTGAGGTTTTCTTTACGGGAGGAGTTAACAAGTTGGACAAGAGTTGGACAAGAGTGTCGGATATATAAGTGGTGTCAGGACCTTGAAGGCGCTTATCACGCTTGCCTGCACATGTCTTTAACAAAACATGTCTTATGATGCTCTTGGCAATGCGGGCGGCCTTAGGCATGGACATTTCAGGAGAAAACAGCCAAAAGCAGCAGACCACAAAGAGGCTTTTCACACCCATTTCTTCAAAAAAGAGTCATAGGAAGACCGCATTAAGCCAATTAACAAGGGGCTGGTGGTCAGGTGGGGAGAAAGCAGCAATGCCCTGCACATGCTTTCCCCACCTGTCTGCTTCACTAATAACTTGTCTTGTAAAGCATGTGGGAAGCCCATGGAGCAGGACATGGGAAGCTGAGGAGGAAGCAGTCGGGGACAGCAGGATCCTAAAGGCACCTTTCCTGCATGCAGGGATGGTCATTCTTTTAAAAGTGAGTCTTATATAATGCTGGCCGTGGAGCCCGCGTATGACGGCATGGGCAGATGACGCACAAGCAGCCAGAAGCACAAGGACATTGATGGCACCTTCTGCACACATTTCTTTAAAAAACGGATCATGCGAACGAAGCCTGCTACAATGCCTTGGACAGTTGATGACAAAAAACTCTGAGATGGGAGGTCCCCGTTGAGGCTCTTCCTGCCTCTCAGACTTTTCTATAAAAACTGATCTCGTGAAGTGTGGAGCAAAGTCCACAGATAAGGACAGGGGAGTTGAGGCAGTTTGGGCCGTGAGGACGAGGCTTCTCTGCACTTCTCTACCAGTTAATTACCAAAAGAGTTGCAGACAAAGAAATAAAGTCACTTTGCAGAGGCCGCTTCAGAGCAGCAGTGAGCTTTTTGTTTTAAATCGCACAGACACAGATTTTGTGCTTATGCAGAATTTAGACCAGACAGCCAAGGGTGGACTAGCCTGTATGGAACTCTGGAGATTTCACGGTAGGTCTCTGGACCCTGGCCCTCGTTTTTATGGTAACCTATTTTATGTCCAGATTTTCTCATAGAAAAAGGTTGGGATTGCTTAAAATGTTTAATATGAGGTCTCTTTGAAAATGATTCCAATGGCCTCTTTCTGGTACCCGGTCCACTGTTGCCAGGTACAGAAGAGGAATATGACATTGGAATGTTTCAGGAAGCTTATGCTGAAATCTTTAGTGATTTAGATAGGAGAGTTGTTTGTTGTTGTTTTCTTCATTGCTTTTGGCTCAATTGCTTAATCAGTTTCGTTTTGGTGAGTTTTTAATTTAAATGGAAGTCAATCCCTCTCTCGCTATGTCCCACCAGGCAATATCAAAAAGAAAGACTTCCGCCCATATGGTAAAATAGGTGATAACGAAGGGCATGCAGTTGAGGCGATTTTGAACAAAGTTGTAACAAAGGTGAAGACCTGGGTGGAGGGCAGAATCATGTAAGCAGAGGATTGACTGAGAAGTCACCACCAGAACGAGCTGGGAAAACTATTGGATTGCCAGTGGCTACATTTAATTGATAATCGTGTATTGTTGTTAATGCTGTTGTTTCCAAGGATGGGGAGTTCCAAAGTGGCAGTTATCATGGGAGCATAGATGGAAGAATTGAAGGTACCACCATCAGGGACCGCACAGACAGCGTTGTGATATCTTCTATCCATCACTATTTTGAAGTCCACTCCAGGATGTGTTGCCAGTCTCAATTCTTAAGCTCATCACATGTACTGATCCCATCTGCTAAGGAGGTGATGCACAAGCCTGGGCTCAGACCTCAATCGGAGACAACGTTACCTTCCTCCTTGCCGCCATCTCAGATGTCAGTTTTAAGTGGGAAGATATTACAATAAAGGTGCCTAAAGGTTTCTATAAAGGTGAGACATGCTAAGTAAGAACGGGGCTCACCGTGATTCAACTAAATGGCCCCAATTATAGGTACTTACCCTCTCATGTAACGCCTGCACCATTTGACATTTGAGATAATGGTAGGCATGACAGTTTAACAAAATTTGCAGTATCTGATGATTCACTAAACATGTATCTTTTTAAGACTTTAAGACACAACTGACAATAGTTTGTTAAATTTAACTGGAAAAGGTTAGATATGCATTTATACAAAATCCATGAGTTATCTCCATGAGTGAGTCATTTCTGCTTTAATCTTCCTCTGAAACTTAATACATTGAAGAATTCTAAAACCACTCTACAATGGGTGCTTCTCTGAGAGGGGACACCCCCTTCATTAAAATCCAGCATGTTGGGTCATGTGATAATGGCAAGAACATTTCATCTAGAGGGGGCTTTGTATTGCTCCCTCCTGCAGCCCACCTTACAGCCCGATGTTGTTAGAACCACCAAAACATCTTTGGGTGGGGGGCATCAGACTTAGTTTGCCATCGGGTGGGGGTCCCATCATGTAAGCTGTGTTTAAAGCTCTAAACTCTATTCACCCTGACCAGAAAGATGTTGATTCACATATTTGCAAACCAGGAAGTACATTGGTGGGCCTCTTCTATTAGATTTTGCTTTGCTGAACCAAATGACATGCTCATGGCATGATTGGTGAATTGGGCGAAGCCTTACCAAAACATGGGGATGATGACACAATTGTGCGGTCTTTTGACTCCAGAGATTATGTTGGGCATATTTATTTTTATATGGCTTGTAACTCTTCTTACCTACAAATGTAAACTATTGAGGACTGGCTGCTTACTGTATTCTAACCAGCGAACATGGTGTATTTTGCTAGTTTGGCCACGCCTACTACTGAACCTCCTATTAATGCCCATGAGTGTGTACCCCCAGAGGCACAGCATACAACACCCTCTGTGAATGGACCATTGAAAGAGAAACTCGTGAGGGATTTAACACGCGTGGAATTGCCAAATGAACTTGAAATGGCAACAACAAGACAAGGTGTCGACTGACACTTGGCCATGGATGAAATGCCTTTTCCACATGTAGTGCCAGAGAATAATGATTCTGTTTGTACTACTAATATGCAGAGAACTAACCCAAGTATTAATCTCAGTTTCTCTGGTTCTCCAAGTATTTTGTCTCTCTAGCATACAACATGACATGCAAATGTTTATATGTGTAATTCCGATACACAGGGACATCAGTGATCATTTGGTAGTTTGATCCACATCAGTGGTGGTGAAATTGGATTATCATACAGAAGAGATCAAGTTTGAATCTCCAATACACAGGTTGTTCAGTTGTCAAAGCATCAGCCACAAAACGTCATTTGATTCATTTTATATTGGTCTCTTAAAGGCGTTATCTAGTTCTTCTTATTTAGGACTTGAGCATATGACTTCCTCCCCCTCCTTCTGGTAGCCGTGGGGTTTAACAACACGTTAGTGAATGAGTATCGGGAAAGGATTCATGGTATAGGAAGAAATTGTATGTGTGGCGGGCAGGGGGGGTTCTACAAATTCATATGATCGATGTATGATCCTGTTCAGAGGTTCCAACCTTTCATCTTTGGTTAAGGAATGGGCTCTGACATTATTTAATGGCAAAATCTCACTGGATAATCCAAGGAAAGGAACATTTGGAAATGGGAGTTTGTTGCCCAATATTGGATATTTTGTTGTGAGATAAATAGATCGGGCCATGTTGAAAAATATGAACGTGCATGAAAAGGCCAACAATGATGACAATCCCATTAATTTGATTAATTCTCGTGAGACCAGTGTTAAATATAGTTCCTTTAATATTGAGGCTACTGCCCAAAATATCACAGAGCTGTAGAATGGATGAATAAACAAAAAATGACCCTCACTGGTGCACAATGATATCTTAACCAGATTGGACAACAATCCCTTTTTTGAAATACATCATTGTTTGGAAGAGTTGAGTATGCACAAGGATCCTTTGGCAGTCTTTAGTATCATGCAAAAGGTAAACCATTAGTTTCTGTTCTACCGAGCTCTTATAATCAGGCTGGACTGAAAGTCAAAATTAGATGGTGCTTCTATTCGTGTAGGTAAGTTAAAGATGTTGTGTTGTATGTACTTAAGGCAACAGATACAACTAGTTACCCTATTGAATAGGAAAGAGGTTTCTAAAATGAGTACTATGCGCAATAAAGCCACAGCTTCATGGCCTTATGAAACCTGTTGATGCACGTAGGGGTTGCTAAATTAATTGTCAGTAAAACATTTTGGAAAGTGGTTAGAGGTGGGTCGATACTTGCAGAAGGAGAACATACAATCACATTCCTCCATCCCTAAGAATTCAGCATGTTTCAAAGATCCCGCTTTGATGAAAACCATGAGTTGTATATGCTCCTTTTATGATTGATATTAAATGTATATCAGTTACTAATACTCATTATTGCTTGTTGGCCGTGACACAAGATTGTTTTTAATTAGAATTGCATTTTAAGCTTCTTATCTCGGGGCTGCTTCTTTATTTTTTAGATTGCTTTTATAATTGGTTTTGGGCTTTGTAAAATGTCTTTGTTGTGTTGTAGAGCATTTTTTCTGGGCTAAAATTGCTTATACAATCCGGGTAGTTATTTGAATCAGAGCTAGGGCTCTGCACGCGCACCAACGCCGGGTGAACTACATCTCCCAGCAGTATCCTAGTCCTAAGAACTGCAAAGTTGCAATACAGGCGCAAATGCACCGGTGCAAACAGGACAAGCCAGTCTCTACCGTTATAAAAGGGCAGACTTTATTTTTTTGCTCATATATTGCTTATTGGTCGTGACACGATATTTTTTTAAATTAGAATTGCATTCTATCTCGGGGCAGCTTCTTTATTTTTAAATTGCTTTTATAATTGGTGTCTTGGTTGTGTCTTAGAGCCTTTTTCTGGCCTAAAATTGCTTATACAAACTGGGTGGCGATTTGAATCTGAGCTAGGGCTCTGCAGCGCACCAGCGCCGGGAGAACTACATCTCCCAGCGGTATTGTAGTCCTCAGAACTACACATCTGTAATACAGGCGCGAATGCGCTGGTGTGAATAGGACAAGCCGGTCTATGCTGGTCCCTGCTGGGGACGTGCTATTAACCTGCCGCTATCCTCTGGTAGAATGGGAATTGCTGAAGTGTTAGACGCTATCAATGCTGCCAGAAACATGCCAGATTCCAACTGCCTCACCATGCCGTACTAAGGTAGGAGAGACATAGGGGATGGCGGTAATATGTATGCAGTGGCCACGCCAGCCACGAGGGCAGCTTTTCCACTACCACGATTCTTGCTGCCAGGGTTGTCCCGTACAATGAGGAAGCGGTCAAGGCCCATGCGGGGAAGCCCTGTCAGTGCAGATGAAAGAGGCACCGTTCCTGGAGGTGGAAAGACACACCACTGGGACAATTAGATCCAGCCTAAAACAGCATATCTTACCAACTGATAAAACTCATCGCTCACATTTGGAAAAATGTGTTGGAACATCCCCCTCCCGTGAGGTTACTTATAAGGCCCACGAGAGGGAAACTTCCACAATCCAAACTGAAGAGGCACAAGTATCAACGAGGCAGATGATGTCAATAGGAGATCAGCACATCATACCCCCTAAAAGCGCCAAACCCTCTATGACTCTGGGTGGACCTATGGATGCTGCTACCGCGAGGGAAAAGAATGTGTCACAATTTAATAAATTGCCTACGGAGTCGCTCCAACCAAGACCCTGAATCTTGCTCTTCTTAACACAGGTCATTAGTGAAACACACCTTGGATGTCCATGACTTTATTTTGGAAAACGACATGGACATAATTTGTATAACAGAGACATGGCTCTCAGATGCACATGGTCCAGTCAAAGAACAAGTGACCCCCTCCCCCCCACGGCTATGTTTTTTTGGGGGAAAAATCGCGAAAAAGGTCAGTGGAGGTTGAGTAGCTATTATATGAGGTGAAGGTGGAGTGCGTAGGATGTGATATTTTACACACAACACAAAGATCATCCCTAATCACAATTTCAGCATCAACTTTGAATTGCTTTATAGTCCAGCAGGTGACACCGCTATATTTAATGAAGATCTTACAAATTTACTATCCTCCATGCAAAAGGCTAACAGTGCTATAATTCTCTTGGGTGATTTAAATTGTGGAGAGAAGACCCAAGAGATAAGAAAGCACTGGAATTAGAGAGACTTCTGAACAATGGAAACATTATCGTTCATAACTGTGATCCAACGCAAATAAAGGGAAACACTTTAGACTGGTTGGCCAGCGAGAATATCACACTGATAGGAGTTACTACTACTCCCTATGTGTGGACAGATCACTGCTCCCTTACGTGTCAGATCCCACTCCCCACACCTTTTAGGCAGCAACATGAGCTGCCACGCAAGGTTTTAGGAAGAAACTATCTGGCCATTACATCTGATGGTCTCGCCAGATGTATACATGCCCTGATCACACAAACAAATGATTTGGACCACACTGACGTTCTAATAGAGAGTTATAATAGACACATGACAGCTTTGCTGGAAAGGCTTGCTCCGAATAAGTCAAGAAGCGTAAGGGACTCTCTTAATCACCAAAAGTGATCATAGAAGCAAAATGATATCATTACAGTGATCAGAGAAGCAGGGCAGGAAATCAAACAAAGGAACTTTTAAAGTGATTTAGAACATGGGAAAAGCCTAATGTACTAAATCAGAATATAAATCCTAAAAAGGAAAACTGTATAAGAGTTCAAAGAGCGTTTTCAGACAAGCTTTTGCTTGCTCAGACTAGAATTAGTAAAGAGCTGGACAGGCTGAAGCTTGTAACGTTGGACGACAGCACAGGAAATGAGCAACAAGACATGGTGGCTGACATAACGCCCTTTGATCCCAGGGAGCAAATCCAAGTGGCGTCTTACCTGCATTTTAGCTTTTCAACTGTAACAACATCAGAAATTGAAGAACTCCTTAAGGCAATGCACGCCACAAGTTGCCATGGGAATTTATTGCCATCTAAGGTCATCTTGGAACATTATGGCATTTTTGCACCTTACCTGTGTAGATTTGTAAATGCCTCCTTCAATTATTGAGTCATGCCCAAAATCATTAAAGATGTTGTGGTAACCCCTCTTCTGAAAAAACAGGGTTTGGATCCTAATGATGCAGCAAATTTGCAGCCTATATACAGTACTTTGTTCTTTGTTAAACTGATCGATAAGGTGGCTACCATGCAGCTCCAATGACATATGGAGGCCACAGGCATGTTACACAAGAACCAATACAGTTTTCGTTGTTCGCATGGCACAGAAAGTACATTGATTGACCTACATACACAGATGCTGACAGTGTTGGAAAGGAGTGGATCAGGGCTGCTGATATTGCTAGATTTATCTACTGGATCAAAACATTCTATTGGAGAGACTGGCTATCGCAGGGGGTTTCTCAGAGGAGTCGGTCAGGTGGATGGGGTAATTTCTGGAGGGATGCAGATCCAGGGTGTATTGGGGAGATATCTCATTGGACTTGGAACCCATTCTCTGTGGAGTCCCTGTGGAGTCCCGCAGGGGGCATGTTTGTCTCCATCACTCTTTAATGTGTACATGCAACCTCTGTGTTTGGAGTTGGAGAGATTGGGTTTCTTTTTCACAAATTATGCTGATGGTTTTCAGCTATGGATGGAAATTTGTGGACATTTTGCAGAGGACTAGGAGAGGCTAAATAATATATATATATATATATATATATATATATATATATATATATATATATATATATATATATATATATATATTTTATTAATGTTGTTTTGGTCAAGAGATTAATCTGACCTTTCAACATATGTATACAAAAGATAAATAAATAAGACATGCTGATAAAATGATGTTACAACACATACAACAATTAAATCATTTACAATTTGATTACATTCCTTGCATTTAGGCTAAAAATGAAAGTATATTGACTCATGTTTGACCAAAATTAAACAGCCTTGTTATCTAGGCCATGAACTTCATGATTACCACTAGGTTTGATCTTCAGTTGATTTAGATATTTTACAACAGCATATCTTAATGATTTAGAGTTGCCCATAAACATTCTTGACCATAATGCATCTGAATACAATGCATGATTAGTGTCTGTGGGATGTTTTTATCCATGCATCCAAGCCCTACCACAAAAACTGTGCATTACTGGCATTGAAAACATCATGATGGCCAGAGCTCCCCAGAAAATGCACAGGAAAATCCCATTTTGCCTATGTTGTGAGCACAGAGGGGCAATGCTGATTGCCAAAAGCAAACCCATAACTGTTGGGAATTCATTTTTCTTGAATGTCAAATATGGCAAAATCATGGGCACAGAATTACTTTACTGCAGAAACACACCAATGCCATGTCCTGAACATGGACAATATACTCCATGTAACATCACTTGCTGAAATGAATCAATCTAAAAAAAATCCCAAGGATGGATGCAGTAACCACAAAATCCTGAGGGTGGCGCTAGCGGTCTAAACTCTGACAGGAGAGCTGTCTTTCAAAACTTTCTAGTGCAAAGAAAGGGGTCTTATTTAATTAAAAGTTCAAAGGGGTTGCCTGTCCTGAGAACTCTTGACACTTCAGAACTCAACACAAGAAGCCAGGAAATCACAGGGTTCTGTTAATTAAATGCAAAGTAGCTCCCTGGCCTCCTGATCTCAGCTTCCCAGAGACCACACAATGGCCCCTTTCCTCTGAAAGGAATATGTTGATTTTGACTGTTTCCTGTCAACAAAGCCCTGCCTGCCAGAAGACACATGTGACTGACCCACCCAAGTCTTGGAGGCGGACTCCAACACTCTGAGAACTGAATTGAAAGCAAAATATATATTTTACAGAAACACTGATAACTCTTTGTAATCAAATGAAAGGAATGTATAACTTTGAGAGCCTTCATTTAAAAAATGTACCTTCGATTCAAGCCCAAACTCGAAATTGTGGGATATTTTGGGACAAAACCCCGCTAATTATTAATATTACAGACACTGTGTTTCAGCTAGACAAATGAAAATACATTGGTATAAGTATGGACAGGCTGTGTACATTTGTAGGAAGTTGGAAGAAAATCCGATAGTGGGAACCAGCCTAAAACGCGCAAAAGGTTGCCATTTCTGGATGCAAGCTCCTAGAAACGCCAGAGTCAGAACAGGGGCTATCATCAGTAATGCCTCATGTGTGTATGTCATTTTAAACCACTGCATACTTGTGCAAATATGTATTTTGTTCAAATCTAGATTTGTGTGCAAGTTGACAGGAGGAGTGGACTTTCTGCAGGCTGTAAAATGACATCACGCTGACACACACTTCAGTTTCCCAATCAAGTGAGAAATGGAAATTTGACCAATTAGAAGCTGAGAGAGAGGCTGGCTCAGTGATGCTAGCACACACCCACATTCTAAACAGATAAAAGCAGACAGTCAGGACAGATAGGGACATTCAATTTCCACTTGCAGCTGGAAGCTCTGCCAAAATTCCATACCTTACCTCCATCAACCTTCAGAGAGCCAACACTTAGACTCCAAGATAAACAGAGACTACAGATCCTTAACCAAAAAGGCCACTGCCAGCAAGAGTATTTGTCAGCAGGCCTCAAAATCTTTTTGCAACTGAACTATTCAGACAGCCGGGCGAGCCGTCTGAATTTTGCCAAGAACTTTTGCAAGAACCTGGTGACAGAAATATCCAAAGAGAAGGCAGGACCCGACCCAGAGAACCGGTTCCTAGCAGAACCCAGGACAGGAGTGCAGTGCTGACCCAGAAAGACTGTCCGTGGCCAGAAAACCGGTGTCCAGGACAGAGAGCAGTTCCAGAGACCAGACGCTGTGTGCCGAGACCGTCCGTGGCGCGACCCAGATCTTCTAAAATATTTTGTGAGTAATTAGATCAGATTGTGCGAAACCAAATCTCTTAGTTTTAAAATAAATTTAATCCAAGCTATTTTAATCTAAGTAGAACTGTCCTTTGCAAGCTGCACCCCTGTCATTTGTTAATTCTGCAGCTGCACAACTGACACATGTCATTTTCAAAGCTTCACTTGTCAAATTGAGTAACTTTTCAAGTTGCAAATCCGAAAAACAACCTTCACAAAATCACTCATATCTCCGCGACCGTTTGTCCTAGAGACATGCAGTAACTTTCTTCTGAAAGCTTAGAATCTCAGCTTTTAAACGAACATTGCATAAAGGGGGGGGGAGTGGATTGCCAGAGAAAAGGGGTTACATTGTTTTGTTGAAACCATATTGAGTATTTTCTGTACTGCATTTCCATTGAATCTTGCACCCATCTGAGCTTACATAAAGCATTCGTTACCACCTTGTTCTTCAGTTCCTATTCCTAAGTTTGCTACCTTATCTGTTATACTATTCCTGAGTAACCAAATCAGTTTACTATTAGAACATTATTCATTGTTCACTACTGCTCATATTTTTAACTGTGATATTAATTATTAATTCCTATAAAAGTGTGATAGATATATATTGCTTTACTTCTCAAATAAACCTTCTAAACTTGCAAAACAGAACTACTTCTTGGCTCAGTGGGATCAGGGGGATTCTGAGAGAGGGGTGTTATATGAGGGTTGTCATCCAGAGTATGAACCTGGACATCAAGATATATCAATAAGGGTTTTTCATTCAGCATCCCTGACCAGGCATTGACTTGGCTGTAGTGCTGGATTAAATATTCTTTACAAATTGGGGGCTCGAGCCGAGGACTTCTGGGTTAGATCAATCTCTTTGTGTAGCTTAATACAGTGTGCTAACTGACGGGATAAACACATCCAGTCGGATCACCACGCTGCATTACACTGTGAAGCATTCCTCAAAAGGAACGCTCCAAGGAAACGGTCTGTTTTGCAAGAATAAAATACTAACTCTTGTAAGTCAGGAAGGAAATCAAATTTCCAGAATGACGACACTCGTGGACATGAAAATAGCCAGAGAGCACCTCTTACATAAGCTATTTGTGAGAGGTGAATGGACCGAACAGGGCCAGGATGCGTGGTTGCAGGCAATCACACAACAGGTCACTCAAACAGGGTCAGATATATATAGAGATCAGGGTCCCTTACATGTGGCCCTGAGTGAACTATACATGGCCTCTAAGGCCAAAGATGAACACGACAAGATTGTTAGGATAGCGGCATACCTGTCCCTATATATGGGAGACATGCAGGATAGATGTGCTGAAAGCCAAAATCTGGCAAATAGGCAACAGATGGCGTAAGAGAAGGTCCAATCTCACCTGGTCTCTTCTGAGCAGAGGCTGCAGAGGAGCCAGGAGTCAGAAGATGATAGTAGGCAGTACATCATTAAAATAAAAGAGGATATGGACATCCTGCGACAGGAAAAGGCCGATCAGGATACCAGATTTCTGGCCTTGCAGAAGGAGTACCAAGAAGGTTTGGACTCCCTACTGCAGAGCCAGAAAAAGCTGGAGCAACAGTTAGACTTCAATAGGGTATGTGCTGAGCAGGTAGTCACCCTGCAAAGCCACCTAGATAGGGAGAAGGCAGAGAGCAATAAACTGATTCTGAAAGACCTGGATACCCAGGCAGAGTTTGATCAGGAGCGCCAGAAAGCTGGTGCCTTCCAAAGGCAGAGGGACGACCTGGCAGCACAGATGCAGGCTCTCAGTCAGGAAAGAGACACTTTAGGCCAGGAAGTCTGCCACTTAAAAAAGGAAATTGAAGAAAATCACCTGGCCCTCCAGGGGCTGGGTGACCTCCAAAAAGAAAACCAGAACTTGGTAGAGCACACCAGAAGGGTGGAAGAGGCTCTGGCAAGAAAGGAGCAGGCCAGTAGGGATGGGACTCAGGAGGTAAACCTCCTGCAGCAAAGACTGGCCCAGTTCTCCAGGACCAACCAGGAAGCACAGAGGGAAAATGAGGCCCTCTGTCAACACAATGATAGGCTCCAACAACAGGTAGCGATGCAGGAGAGACTGATAGAGTCTAGTAAGGCCTTAACTGAGGAACTGAAGGCACAAATGCAGGCTCTTGCATTGCAACAGGGAGCAGGGGCGGATAGAGATGAGGTTCGCTGGGAAAGGGAAACTCCGGAGCATAACCTCAGGAGCCCTAGTACCAGAGGCCCTCATACCTCTCAGTCCCTGGACTCTGCCACCCCCATGTTCCCTGGCGCACATGAGCACCGGGCCACAGGGATGGCAGACTACTATCCAGACAAAAGTATGGGGCTCATAGGCCAGTACCACCCAGGTATGGAGGGGCACGCATCCGGGTATGGGCACCCAAGCACAGTGCAATTTAGTGGGGAACCCCAGGAGAGTAGGCCCAGTAAGGGCATTCTGAAAACCTCTGCCCAGTTAGGTCAATGAGGGGGGGTACCCAGCAAATCCTGGCCGCAAGGAGGGATCTGAAGACTCCTCTGAGCACCACAGGAAACAGGAGACCAGGTCCCCACATTCTGCCAGCCATTCCCAGGCTCGCAGAATCCGGGAAAACCTGGAAGATCTGACGGGAACCTCTGGGAGCAGTGCCTCTGAGTCAGAAGATGAATGGACCAGGGTTACCCGAACCAAAAGGGCCAGTAAGGCAAAAAGGGCCTTGCTTAAGGACCCCTTAAAGCAGATTAAGGCGATCAGGAGCGTCATCACGCCTTACCATAAGAACGCTAAGTATTCTGTTTGGGAGCACTTAGAGTTGTTTGAGCAAATGATGGAGACTTTCCATTTGAAGGACAGCCAAAGCTGTATTCAATATGTAAAGTGGACCTTCTCCCCGGAATACTCTAGTTTCTTTGCGGGGCTGGAGGACCAAAATCATTTAAGATGGTCCACCTATAAGGCGGCCATCTTGAAACATTTTTCTGTTCACAGAAATCCTCAAGAGGCTCGCAAGGCAGCCTACAATTTGCAATGTGGGGAGGATCAGGCCCCACAAGAATTTGTGCAAGAACTGAAACGTGCTTTTGCGCAGACCACCAGAAGGGTGCGCACAGACAGTAGAGAATTCATTAATACATTTTTTCATGCCTTGCCCAAATACATAATGACCCAGCTCGTGAGGGATTTTCACGAGAAAAGATCTTTAGACTGGGTCATTGAACAGGCTACCCGGATCTATGAGGTGCATAAACCGGTAGATAGCAAAAGTAATGCCCAGAAAAACCCCAAAACCAACAGCACCCCTGATGCTGCCAAGGTGGCAGAGGTAAAGGTCACCCCCGTTTTGGATTTGGAGATGGGGGGGCCTAAAAACCTACCTGCACCTAATAATCCTAAGCCCAGAAATCCCTTGGGACAGTCACAGGCAGGGAGTGAAAGAGGTAGTCCCCCCAATGGGGTCCCTCGCTCTCCTGACTATGTAAGTCCTCGCTACAAAGGTAACAGTCCAATCCTGGGTTATGTGTGGACTCCCCCAGCCCAAGGGGGGGATCCAACCGAGCACTGAACCCAGGGAACTTCCCTCCCAACTTCCCACAGGAGGGCAGAAATTTACCAAACCCTGGGCAGAACTTTTTCCCCAGATATCCACCCGACTTTCAGCCCCAAAACCATCCATCCTTCTTTCCCCAATTCCCTGAGCCCAGACCACTGAATCCGGGAGAGGGGAGGCCAAGGGTGGAGGGGTACCCAAATCTTCCCAACCCAGGGTATTACCAGAGGAGGGACAGCTACCCTTCCCGGGATCAGCCCAGGGGAGAAAACAGGGCCCCGTATCAGCCTGAGCGGGTTTCCCAGTTAGAGCGCCAGGTTCAAAACATGGCGCGGGATCTGGGTCACATACTGAGGGCTCAGCAGAACCCTCAGATGGGCGTGCCGGCGCAGAACGCACCCAACTCTGGACCTGGTGCTCCAGAACAATGACGGGGGCAGCACCCCGATAAGTCACCGGTTCCCAGGGAGGAGGCACAAAGGGAAGGGGGGTGTAAAGCCTTGGAGGAAGCTTCCTTCCTCACTTGTAAACAGCCCCTGGAAACCCAGGAACCGGAAACAAAATCTCCTGCCCCTGAAAGTCTGCCTCCTAAGGAGCAGAGGGGTGGTAGGAGAAACAAAAGACCCAAACAGACTCAGTTTGAGGAGGAGGTACAGATCTTCCAATTTGAGGGAGAGGGATCCTCAGAGGATCCTGGGAAAAGGATCTTCTCCTTCAGAGAGGGGGGAACTCCTCCCAAAGAAAAATGGGTCCCTAGGGATGCAAATCCAGACTGGGGAGATGTGGAGACTGAGCTACCGCCGCCCACCATCTCATCCCAGAACCAACAGCAAGAAAATCCCCTGGTTCAAACCCATCCTGGTGACTGCCTCCAAAAAGGGGGGGGGGTGGCCCAGAACCGGAGCCAGGGGAACCCACAATGGCTCTGATCTCCAGTTGCCAAATTTTTCTTTCAGATTCCCAAGGCTCTCCACAGAATTCTGCCCAAATTTCTTCTCTTGCAATGTCCAAAACCAGAAAGTTAGCCCACCAGTTGTCCAAAAATGTGCATTATCTGTGCCCCCTTGAGGAGAAGGAGGGAAGATATTATGCCCCGGTACAAGTACAGGGGCAGGGTACGATTTCAGCGCTGGTGGACACGGGATCTCAAGCTACCCTTCTGCCCAGAAGGGCCTTTGATGAACTGAATGCAGGAAGGGGAGAGAATTACCAAATTCCTCTCACCTCTCTTCCTGGACAACTGCAGAACTTTGACGGGAAGGAAATTCCCGTTGAGGGGACTGCAGACTTGGACATTAAGATCGGGCGACACAAGGTGAAACACCCGGTCATAGTAGTGACTCCAGAGGGCACCCCTTGTTTACTGGGGAATGACCTCCTGAGGAGGTTGTCACCCTTAATAGATTGCGTAAACAAGGTCCTCTGGACCCAGACTAGCCGACCAATAAAATTAAAACAGAGTGTCAACCATGTTAGTTTAAATGGCACATGCCACATGGTTGAACAAAAATCTGACCAAGTAGAATTTCACTTCCAGAACAGCCAGATTCCAGACATGACAGTAATAGTGATAGGACAACAGACTGGTGAAGGGGGGTCCTCTCTATTTCTGAAAATCAACCTTCCTTCCAGTTTAAAGTGGTACTCCACGCTGGAAGGAACCACTCTGAAATTCTTTACAAATCCACAATCAGATATTACCACTCCTATAGTCCAGGAAGATGTGAAATCAGCTCAGAGCCTGGCTGATATTCAGCAAATTGGAGAGCAGTTGTTCATCCCTGTTCAGTTAAATGATGGGAAGGACTCTGTTCTCGCCCGAGTGTGTGTTAACAACGGTAAGAGCTTCATCAGCGAAGCCATGTTTCGCCAACTCCCAAAAGATCCAGCCATTCCCACCTTCAAAATGATAGACAAATGGGAAATGGACCTGGAAGCGCCTAATTCCAAACATCTCCTGCCACGCAGGTGTATGCTCAAAATCTCCATTGGCAACAAGAGCATAGTCCATAATTGTTGGGTCGTGCGAGACGTCACTGCCGCCTTTTACTTAGGCAGTGACATTCTCAATCGCTTTGCCATTAGTTTGGACCTAATAAACTTCAAAGCTTGGTCCCGATTAGCGGATAATCCCATGGGCTTTGATGATCCAGAAAAAGCATTTAGGTCAGCTCAATTGCTACCTTATGCAGTTGAAATTCAGGTTAAAGAGGAAGTCACCATCCCAGAAAGGACCCGACAATTCTCCCTGGAAGTGAAAGTTAAAAGGGGACAAGAGTTGAAAAACCCTGATGCTTACATACATCTAAATGCTTCTCTCCAACAGCAAGGGTTGGGGGTAAACCCAACTCCATTAGTCAACATAGAACATGACACCATTCTAATAGAGGTGGATAACAGCGACTTAAAGAGTAGTACTCTAGCCGCAGGCACCATTATTGGAATGGCGGTTGATGACCAACATTTTTCCATCGATTTAGGTAATGAACTGTTAGGGCCAATCCCCAAGGACTGCTCTGACAGTGACAGTGATGACAATACAACACCAGACAGGATTTTTACCCGGCATGGGGGGAACTTCCTGGTGTACACTTCCTGCCCCTATGGTAAGGAAGATGTGACTTCAGGAGGGATGAGGTGATTTTCCAGGTCCATGAGGGCTGCCTTTCCCACCTGAAGCCTCCGGTCCAAATCAGCACTCTGACCAGGGACTTCTCCACCCAGCTGGAGGAGGCCGCGGAGATAGCCAAACCAGAAGTCTTTCCAGGCTTCAGGCAGATGGTGGAAGAGAGAGTCAACCTAGCTGATGCCTGTGTGACTCTGGAACAGAAGAAAAAGTTGAAACAAGTTTTCTTGGATTTCCAAGATCTCTTTGCGGTAGACTCATATGACTGTGGTCGCACTGACATCCACACAACAACAATCCCCATGGACCCTGGCATGACTCCAGTGTTTGTGAAGCAATATCGCTTGCCTCTCGCATCAATGGAGTCCCTTACTGAAATAATTAAGAAGCTTGAGTCCCGGGGAATAATCCGTCCCGTCCACAGCACCTTCAATAATCCGGTGCTGGGAATATTGAAGCCAAAAGGCCAGTGGAGACTCTGTGCCGACCTCAGGGAGCTCAACAAACGGGTCCATACTTCCCGATGGCCTCTGCCCTACATTGACCAAGGGCTGGCCTAGATCCAGGGGTTACAGGTATTCACAGCAATAGACCTGACCAATGGATACTGGACCGTGCCTGTCAGTAGGGAGGACCAATACAAGCTGGCTTTTACCTTTGGGGGCCAGCAGTACACATGGACCCGGACTCCCTTCGGATACCTCAACTCCGGCAATGAATTCAACATTTTCCTACGTAAGGCCATGCCCGACCTGGGTGCGAGGGGTAACCTGGCTTATGTAGATGATGTCCTCATCAAAAGTGCATCTGTGGAGGAACACATAGCGGAGATCCGTTATGTTCTGACCCAGTTGAGGGCTGCCGGAGCAAAACTTTCCTTTCAGAAAGCACAGTGGTGTAGAACCCGTGTTAATTTCTTGGGGCATGAGATTACTCCTCAGGGTCTCTGTCCCCAGGAAAAGAAGGTGGAAGCACTCCAAAAACTGAAAGACCCCACAACTTTGCGGAAACTAAGGAGCCTCCTTGGACTGACTAATTACAGCAGAAAGTTCATTGAGGGCTACGCAGAGATCACCAGACCCCTGATTCATCTCCTGAAGGGGGGGGGTCAAGTGGGAATAGGGTCCAGAACAAGCCGAGGCAGTAAGACAACTCAAAAGAAGCCTCTCACAAGCGCCTTGCCTAGCTTACCCTGTCAGAAAC
Organism: Ambystoma mexicanum; assembly: GCF_040938575.1. Lineage (NCBI taxonomy): Eukaryota > Metazoa > Chordata > Amphibia > Caudata > Ambystomatidae > Ambystoma > Ambystoma mexicanum. Next base: position 880,803,150 of record NC_090929.1, on the reverse strand, counting down.
AAGGAGTTCTTCCTGGAGACGGGGTTCTCTAATACGTGCTTGACAGCAGTATTATACCAAAAGCATGACAAGGTCAATAAAGTAATCTCCTATGCGAGCAAAACTTTATCCTCTGTGGAGGAAAAATTCAACGATTGTGAGAAGGCACTCCTGGCAACGGTGTGGGCATTGAAGAATTACCGCCCGTTTATCCAGGGGGAACACATCATAGTGGAGACCCCACACCAGTCTCTGCAATATCTCCAAAGTGACAGAATCTGGGCCAGAAATGTGAGTAATTCCCGAATTACTTCCTGGATTCTGTCAATGCAAGGCTTTCCTGTGGAGGTCAGATATGGCCAAAACAAGAAGAGTCCCCTCGCGCAAGGTCTGGCTGACTTGCATGATTGTGCCAGAGAAAATGATCGAGTATGAAAGTCTAAAAATCAAGGACAACATGGAGGCATACCTTAATTCCCCACACAAAGTCTTTGAAGAGGACAAGTGTGAGGAAATGCCCACTGTCTATGTGGATGGATGCTCTTACCATGTTGACAACAACGGGGAAAAAGAACTGGTGGCCGGCGTAGGGAATGCATGGGTGAAGGAGTTCCCAGAACCCTCCGCTGGGTACAAAATTGGTACCCGAAGTAGTCAGGTGGCAGAGTCGATGGCTGTGCATCAGGCCATCCTCACTGCTGTCCAGCATCAACTCCACGAACTGGTCATAATCACAGATTCGGATTATGTACGGAACGGGTTCGTGGAGCACCTGGTTAATTGGAAAACCAGAGGCATGTTATGTGCTAATAACAAACCCTTGAAACATGGGAAGTTGATCCAAAACATTGATGATCTGGTCACCTCGAATGAGATGACCATCTATTGGAAAAAAGATCAAGGGTCATTCCAAAGTAGAGGGACCAGACAAAACTGGAAATGACTTAGCTGATCAGCTGGCCAAAACCGGGGCCATCCAAGGGGATCTAATTGAGATTGAGTCCCTGTTGGGGGAAATCCAGGTCACTGCTATCACTAGGTCCCAGACAAATGCTCACAATGACCTTTCAATTGCACAATGGAGTAAGGAGACCCCTGATGCTGATTTGATTACCGCTCAGAAGGGGGATCCAATAATTGGTAAATTTTACCAGCACCTTGAGGACCCTGAGAACTTTCCCCTGACGGATACCGATTACACTGGGAAAGAGGACCTAAGAGTGTTGATGAAATGTCCAAAAATGTTACGGATCCAAGACGGTTTGCTGGTAAGGAAATCCAAAGCTGGCCACGATCAGTGGGTGGTTCCTACCTCATTCCGAAGCCTGATGTTAAGTCACGCCCATGATGCGGCCACTGCCGGTCACAGGGGGTTTCACACAACATTGGAAATCTTAAGAGAGGTTGCATACTGGCCACACATGGGGCAGGACCTCGACCAATACCTGAAGGGGTGTCTTGTGTGTGCACAATTTCAGCCATCATCCCTCACGCACCGTGCGCCTCTCCAAAAGAGGGGGATGACACTGCCATGGTCAGATTTACAAATCGACTTTGTAGGCCCCGTGATTCGCTCTGCTAGGGGGAATGAGTACATGTTGACTGTGACATGCTTGTTTACCAAGTGGGTGGAATGTCTCCCAGCCACAAATTGCAAGGCAGAAACCGCAGCTGCCCTGATGATTAACCACATCTTTTCCCGTTTTGGTCTACCTCAAAGGATTGAGTCAGACAGGGGTAGCCACTTCACCAGTGAAGTAATGACAAAGATGTGGGAGATACTGGGGGTCAAAAGGAAGTTGCATATTGCTTACAGGCCAGCTTCTTCTGGGGCAGTAGAGAGATATAACTGAACCATTGTGAGCATATTAAAGAAGTTTGTGGCAGATTCTGGGCCAAGTTGGGATATCCGATTACCTCTGGTCCTAATGGCCATCAGATCTACCCCTTCATCTGCAACCAAAATGTCACCATTTGAGTTGATGACTGGGCGCAAGATGGTGCTTCCGCAGCATTTGCTCTATAGGACCCAGGAGCAGACACTGATAAATGCCTCCACTACTCATGAGTATGTGGACAATTTAAGGAAACACCTCCAACATGCTTTTGCTTACGCTCAGCGGAATCTAGAAAGATCGGCTGATAGCATGAAGACCCATTATGACCTGAAAACTTCCAGGAAGGAATATCAGGTGGGAGACCGGGTCTATCTATACAACTTCCAAAGGAACCAGGCCAAGCAGCGCAAATTTTTGCCTACATGGAAGGGACCCTTTGAGATCATCGACAAGATCTCCCCTGTGGCCTACAAAATCCACATCCCCAAAGGTCCTTTGGCAGCGGGGGAAGACAAGTGGGTCCACATAAACCAGTTGAAATGTTGCCATCCCAGGCACACTCTGCAACAACTGGAGGAATCCTCTGGAATCCTAGCGGGTACTGTCTCAGACTAATTCAGTTCCAACCATAAAACATACCACATCTAGTCTCTAAAATATTTTGATTTGCATGAAATTGTCTCTTAGTTATACTGTTTTTTTTTTTTTCAAAATAAGAATGTAATGTTTCGTTATGATGAAATGCATATGCTGCCCCACTATCTCAACAGTGGTGGAAAAACGTCTACGAGTAGGTATTGCCGCTTTTGCTTTATCATCCTAGGAGAGATGAAACCATGGAGAATGACCAAGGAGGATGACCCAGGGACCGGGAACGAAGATCCAATGGGCCCGGGGTACCGCCCAATATTCCCATCAGGACCGGCGAGGATGACCGATCGATCCACCGGATAAAGGAAGAGATGCTGAACTGGCCATCTACCAGAAGAAGATGAGAACTACATCCCAGATCTTGCGGGTCCCACCAGTGAAGGATCAGATGGCCACCGCAAGAAGGGGGGCTTGTGGATGTTTTTATCCATGCATCCAAGCCCTACCACAAAAACTGTGCATTACTGGCATTGAAAACATCATGATGGCCAGAGCTCCCCAGAAAATGCACAGGAAAATCCCATTTTGCCTATGTTGGGAGCACAGAGGGGCAATGCTGATTGCCAAAAGCAAACCCATAACTGTTGGGAATTCATTTTTCTTGAATATCAAATATGGCAAAATCATGGGCACAGAACTACTTTACTGCAGAAACACACCAATGCCATGTCCTGAACATGGACAATATACTCCATGTAATATCACTTGCTGAAATGAATCAATCTAAAAAAAATCCCAAGGATGGATGCAGTAACCACAAAATCCCGAGGGTGGCGCTAGCGGTCTAAACTCTGACAGGAGAGCTGTCTTGCAAAACTGTCTAGTGCAAAGAAAGGGGTCTTATTTAATTAAAAGTTCAAAGGGGTTGCCTGTCCTGAGAACTCTTGACACTTCAGAACTCAACACAAGAAGCCAGGAAATCACAGGGTTCTGTTAATTAAATTGCAAAGTGTCTCCCTGGCCTCCTGATCTCAGCTTCCCAGAGACCACACAATGGCCCCTTTCCTCTGAAAGGAATATGTTGATTTTGACTGTTTCCTGTCAACAAAGCCCTGCCTGCCAGAAGACACATGTGACTGACCCACCCAAGTCTTGGAGGCGGACTCCAACACTCTGAGAACTGAATTGAAAGCAAAATATATATTTTACAGAAACACTGATAACTCTTTGTAATCAAATGACAGGAATGTATAACTTTGAGAGCCTTCATTTAAAAAATGTACCTTCGATTCAAGCCCAAACTCGAAATTGTGGGATATTCTTGGACAAAACCCCCCTAATTATTCATATTACAGACACTGTGTTTCAGCTAGACAAATGAAAATTCATTGGTATAAGTATGGACAGGCTGTGACAATTTGTAGGAAGTTGGAAGAAAATCCGATAGTGGGAACCAGCCTAAAACGCGCAAAAGGTTGCCATTTCTGGATGCAAGCTCCTAGAAACGCCAGAGTCAGAACAGGGGCTATCATCAGTAATGCCTCATGTGTGTATGTCATTTTAAACCACTGCATACTTGTGCAAATATGTATTTTGTTCAAATCTAGATTTGTGTGCAAGTTGACAGGAGGAGTGGACTTTCTGCAGGCTGTAAAATGACATCATGCTGACACACACTTCAGTTTCCCAATCAAGTGAGAAATGGAAATTTGACCAATTAGAAGCTGAGAGAGAGGCTGGCTCAGTGATGCTAGCACACACCCACATTCTAAACAGATAAAAGCAGACAGTCAGGACAGATAGGGACATTCAATTTCCACTTGCAGCTGGAAGCTCTGCCAAAATTCCATACCTTACCTCCATCAACCTTCAGAGAGCCAACACTTAGACTCCAAGATAAACAGAGACTACAGAACCTTAACCAAAAAGGCCACTGCCAGCAAGAGAATTTGTCAGCAGGCCTCAAAATCTTTTTGCAACTGAACTATTCAGACAGCCGGGCGAGCCGTCCGAATTTTGCCAAGAACTTTTGCAAGAACTCGGTGACAGAAATATCCAAAGAGAAGGCAGGACCCGACCCAGAGAACCGGTGCCTAGCAGAACCCATGACAGGAGTGCAGTGCTGACCCAGAAAGACTGTCCGTGGCCAGAAAACTGGTGTCCAGGACAGAGAGCAGTTCCAGAGACCAGACGCTGTGTGCCGAGACCGTCCGTGGCGCGACCCAGATCTTCTAAAATATTTTGTGAGTAATTAGATCAGATTGTGCGAAACCAAATCTCTTAGTTTTAAAATAAATTTAATCCAAGCTATTTTAATCTAAGTAGAACTGTCCTTTGCAAGCTGCACCCCTGTCATTTGTTAATTCTGCAGCTGCACAACTGACACATGTCATTTTCAAAGCTTCACTTGTCAAATTGAGTAACTTTTCAAGTTGCAAATCCGAAAAACAACATTCACAAAATCGCTCATATCTCCGCGACCGTTTGTCCTAGAGACATGCAGTAAATTTCTTCTGAAAGCTTAGAATCTCAGCTTTTAAACGAACCCAGAACCTATTCTTTATAGTTTTGCCGCAATCGCGAAACACGCATTTGCGAATTTTGCCGCGATTTGAAAACTTCTCCACTTGCAAAAAGATAGCTGCCTTTGCTTTCCTCTGAAAAAAATCGTTTGCCTTATAAAAACTATCCCTGAATCATTGTTAGAGTGAGCCTGAGCTAATATTAACTAGATACCACTCACCTGAACTCCTAAAAGGAATTAAAAGCCTTTTTCAGCCTACTTTTCTCTTCCTTGCATACCATATTAAAGCATTTGGGGCTGTGTTTTGTTTTCAAAACTCCTATCTGTTTTCTTTAAGCGTGCTGGGGGGGAACTGAACGGAATTACATTGTGATTGTATACCTGAACTGTGTGCTTTTCCTCCCATGTCCTTACATTGCATAAAGGGGGGGAGTGGATTGCCAGAGAAAAGGGGTTACATTGTTTTGTTGAAACCATATTGAGTATTTTGTGTACTGCATTTCCATTGAATCTTGCACCCATCTGAGCTTACATAAAGCATTCGTTACCACCTTGTTCTTCAGTTCCTATTCCTAAGTTTGCTACCTTATCTGTTATACTATTCCTGAGTAACCAAATCAGTTTACTATTAGAACATTATTCATTGTTCACTACTGCTCATATTTTTAACTGTGATATTAATTATTAATTCCTATAAAAGTGTGATAGATATATATTGCTTTACTTCTCAAATAAACCTTTTAAACTTGCAAAACAGAACTACTTCTTGGCTCAGTGGGGTCAGGGGGATTCTGAGAGAGGGGTGTTATATGAGGGTTATCATCCAGAGTATGAACCTGGACATCAAGATATATCAACAAGGGTTTTTCATTCAGCATCCCTGACCAGGCATTGACTTGGCTGTAGTGCTGGATTAAATATTCTTTACATGTCAAACAAATGCTTGAAGTAGAAAATTCGTAGAGATAACAAGGCTTCACACTCAACCAGTAAATGTTTCACAAAATGTGCCCATTTTCTTGCAGAATCGACATTCAAGGTTATTCTCCAAGGTTCTTCCCCATTTGACAAATATTTCTTTTGTAGGCCAGATATTCAGCCTAAATCTCAAGAAATCCGAACGTTGGGACGGATTAGGAGATTGGGTTAAATATTTTTCAACCTGGCCAAAAGCTTTGAGAGCAAATGGATTTTGATTGAATTTCTGTATTGTCACACATGCCATTCTTGTTTTAATCCAGTCAAACCTCCAAAGTTTAATTTTAGCTTTATCTGGGTTTGATATGTATAGCTCTTGGGTTATGTTGGCACTTGTAGGAATTTTTCAAGCAAAAGTGTGCCAACTCCTGGCAAATAAATCATTAGATGTTAACAGATAATTGGACAGCTTCAAGAGCAAACCATTGTTATTTTCCTTCATTATGCATTTTCTAAACAATTGGCAGATTTTCCACTTGTAGATTGCATAAACGAGATGAGTCCCAATTCGTGTCTGATAACACACATTGATTCAGACATGGGTAGTACCAATGAATTCTTCCAGTAAAGGCCTTCAAATTTCGACCAATATGAGTAGGTTTGACACTTTTTTGTCTCAGAACCATAAAGTATGGTAGGTATATATTTTTGTTTAAAATATACAATCAAAGGACTGATGGAAAATGTACAATATTTCTTACGAATAAGACTCATTTGAGACAACGCAGTTTTCTGTTTTAACTGAAGGTGCTCATCGTATGGTCTGTCAAAGGTGTGATCATTAACACAGATATGCAAATAGATGTAAGTATACACTACCTGTAGAACAACATTTTCTAAGATCCACTGATAGCTTGTTTGTCTTTTTTTTGCCCCAAATTACATAACTTGTGTCTTTCTGAGATTAGTTCTGATGTAGTTTTTGCTAGCATAAGCATTTAGAACATTCAACATATTATGCAGACCAACAGGTGTTTGAGATATAAGAACCATATCGTCAGTGTAGAGAAGCCAGTTGATACTTGAACCTTGGAGCTTCACAGGATCTGTGATTACACTAGAGAAACCAAACCCAACATCCCAGATGAAAAAATTAAATAGGGCAGATGCCAGGAGGCAACCCTGTTTCAAGCCCTGAGTATTTCTTATAGGTACAGACATTAGACCAAGGTTATTCAACCTGATTTGAATGGATGTTTTCGAATGAAATGCTACAATCCATTTTAATATGAACCAAGGACACTCTAGATCTAATAGCGTTTTAAAGAGTAATTCCTTGGAATGAGGTCAAAAGCTGACCTGAAATCAACAAAGGCAGCATATATTGGTTGTTTGTTCTGTTTCCCTTGCATAATAATGGCATTCAAAATCGTTAAATTAATTGCCGTACCTAACCCTGGAATAAAACCCGTTTGACAGGGGTCCCGATAGTTCAATCTGTCTAGCCAATTGTTAAATTCCTTCAGGATCATTTGTGCAAAAATTTTGCCCGGACAATATAAAAGTGCAATTGGTCTGTAGGAAGTTGGCTTTGAGCGATCACCTTTTTTGAATATGGGGAGGATCACAGATGTTTGCAAAGATGGAGGCAAATTCCCCATTCTCATGATCTTAAAGATAAGATATAAAACATCAGCCCATATATCCTTGTTCTGTTTGATTAGTAAGTTATGGAGGCCGTCTGGTCCTGATGCTCGAGAGGTACTCAATTTAAATATATATTGTAAAATATCCTCTCGGTCAAATTGTACTGTATGATCGCAATTAACTTTATCCCACTCTAGACAGGTATCTGGCAAAGGAGTACGATAGATGTTACTGAAGTGCAATTCTCACACGCTTTCCGAAATAGAGTTGATTTGAACTGTTGCCTGATGCTGGTGACATGCAGAATTGAAGAGCGCCCATATGCCTCCTGATGATTTCAGGATGATCTGTTTTAACATGGTTTCACCGTTGCGCTGATATTGAAGGGCACGATGACTGAAAAGCCATCTTTTATAAAAAAAATGTAACCGTTTTATCTGTTCCCGGTTTATTGCTAAAAGTTCTTTTGGAGCCCTTAGTAGCATTTTCACATACATTCTTAAATCCCTCTTTTTATGTTTTACCTCGATGTCATAGGTATGAGGATGTTTTGGGCGAGAGACTGGAACGATTACATTTTTAGGTAAAAATAATTGCATGGCATGAATATAACAAGGGCTGTCAGCCACAGTGGTATCACAATAAGCATTACTCAAGTTTTGTTTTAAGAGAAGCAATTTAGCTTTTGACCATTTTATACGGTTACCTGCGTTGTTAACTTGGAGATTTTCTAGGTTTGAGTTGTGAATTCTGGATGACAATGTAGGCCAATTAGAAGTCACAATTAGTTGACTATGGTCACTCATTATTGTAGATCCTATATTAAGAGAAATGATATTGGAGAAGAGCTGATTGTTGACATAAATGTAATCCAGTGTAGAATGACAGCCATCATTATGCCATGTAGCCCCATGGGGAACATCACCTGGGACTGAACCATTCAACATTACCAAATTCCTATTATTCATTAACATCAGCCAGCGATGCTCGTCAATTGTGTGAGGTGATGTAGAAGTAGAATCAACTAATAAATGCATATTCAAATCACCCATTATAAAGACTTCCAATATGGATTTATCCAGTGAAAGTTGATCCAAGATGTTGTTAAGGTGGTCAAAAAATTCATCTGAAGTTAAATGTTTCTTGCCCCAGTAGATATTAACAATTGCACAGTTAATTAAACTTTGTTTGAATTTCGTAATTTGGAAGCAGGGCGAAGGAGAACAATGCCAAATAACTGCAAAATCCCGGTCCTTGTGAAAGGCTGTCATGAGACCTACCATCGGTCTACCAGTAAGGGTGGCAATGGCGGGGACCAGGTAGATTTCATATAGATCCCAGATAGGGAGAGTTCATAACCAGGTCTCCTGGAGAACAATGATGTCATATTGTTAGAGATCTAGATTGCTATTGTTGATGAGGTGTTTAAAACCCCTAGTGTTCCAGGAGATCAGGCTAACAGATTCATTCCTCTGGGATTGTTATGATGTTCGATTGTTATGATGTTGCATCACGATTTCGATTCAATGCCTCATAGGATTTTGGTTCAGAATTTACTTGCGTAATAGTTTTATCTCCATAAATTCTAGATTGAGGCAAAATAGAGTTAACTGTCATCTGCTCTTTCATAGGTGCATCTTGACTCAAAAAGAAGCCCAGATTATAAAAGGCCGTCCGGGCTAGCCATAGGGTATTAAGTATCACACCTGACCGAATGTATAGGCGAGCCTCGGAAAGGTTGGGTGGGTTAGTAAATTCAACAGGATCGATGTCAGCTGAAGTGAGATCCTCCAAAGCTGTTATTTCTGCACCTATATTTAAGATACTTGTGCGGTTCAGATCGTACTTGATAAAAGGATGACCTCGACATTTAATCAATAGGCGATGGTGTTTTTTAAGGTGAGCTTGGTTCTTAGAAAAGGGAGGGGGGGGTCTAAACTCATCATTATGTACTAACGTTGGTCTCCCATCTACTGATTTATGAAGACTCATATTCGCCATTTCATGATCTCGACTTGGCAAGCTCGGTCCTTTCAAAAGAGGTTTGACCTTGGGATAAGAACTTTGTAACATGTGACTGGCATCATTGGTCAGACCAGGCTGCGATTGCAGCATGAGCTGCTTAATATTTTAATTTTCCCTGTTGTAATTCACAAAAGAAGCTTGTATTTCATTGCGGAGCTCTTGTAAAGTACACTCTGTGTTTAAATCTGTTGCATCTTGTGACTGCCAATTATCAGAAGACAAATTAGCTCCTTGTCTTTGGGAAGCATTTGCAGTGACAAATGAATGTGGTTACTTGAGATTTATTCACCGTTTGTGTGGATAATAAAGTGGTTGTCGGGTTCAGATTGTGAGTGAGCTTTGGAATTTTCACGAATGACTTCGAGAGATCATCCAGTGGTTTCTACAATAAAGACTCTTTTTTTCTTCGCTGCCGTGAGTAGTCTTGAAGCCTTTTTGTGTTTAACACTAGGAGGCAACTTGTTAGGAATTTGTACTGATTTAGAAGTAAGGTTACTTGAAGCACAATTTATGGTGCTTGAAAAAGCGCTTTTGGAACTAAGGAACATCGGAGCTAAAGTGGTTGTCAATTTTTGCTCAGGAATGATGATGGTGGTTGATGGGCCATCATCCAAAATTAACTGTGGAGCTTTTTGAGGACCGTCAACAACAACAATATCATGAGGAGAAGCAGATGACATAGGCTCATTTGGAACAAGATGCGTTAGAGAAACTATATCCGCAAAGTTAGTTTGAGTGCTCTGATGATGGTTGGATGAACAATTAAAATCTGATTGCACCTTTAAACCTATCTCACAAATGATATATTCATGAGATTGTAGCATACGATCAGTTTGATTTTTAATTTTCTCATCCAACGTTTCATATAGATTAGCCAATGAAAGTAATGCTGTGTTCATGGCTGTTAAAGTGGTATTGAGAGCTGGTGCTTCAGGAAAAGAGAATCTATTGTCCTGGGTCAGGGGATCTTGAATGAAATATGGATGTCCTCCTACAGGTTCATGAAATTGAGAACATCTGGGGGTGGGTGCTATAAAAGAAAGAGACCGATTTGATACACTAGATGATTTGTCGAACATAACTGGTGATTTATACAGTTCTTGTTTGTCGTTATCCTCCGGCTTGTCCAGTAAAGCTGGATTGGACATATCAGTAGTAGGGCTAGATCTATGAGATCTGTCATTGAGTTGTATCAAGTCACCAGTATTAGAACAAATATATTGCACGTCCGGAGTAGATGGTTCATGGGGACTTGAGGAATTGAATAACTCAATTGCCTTTGTGTAGATTTCACCAGTTAATGTAAGTTTCTCATATTCTTTTCTTCACAAATACTGAGCCTGTACAGAACATAAAGGAGGATTTTGATGTAATAGTTCAACTGATAACAGAGGTGCGGTAGCATGTATTTCGGGAATCTGGGTAACACATATCTCACCAGATTTACACGCTAGAGCAATAGAGGCATTGGCGATTTCCTTGCTGGACACATTCTCAGAATTCACATTTGGCCCATGAAATCACCCTGAACTAAGGTTTCCTTCAGCGGTGCTTCAACAGGCAAAGAGCACAATGCTTTTAAATTCGGAATGGTGTTTGTGATCATGGAGAATGCCTTTTGACTCTTTGCACCCTCAAATTGACAAAATGAGCGAATGTCAACATTGAGAGAAGTTGATTGTTTTTTTCTCTCTTGGTTCTCTTTAAGTCTCTTTGCAAAGAAGACCTTTCGAGATTCCAAGGGTGAGATGTCGTAAGGACCATCACCAATTTTTGGCATTCCTGATTTTATGGACATAATTGATTTAGACATGTTACAAGGAGAAACCATAAATAAAAAAATAATATTAAATAACACGTACCTGAAAAATCAAATTAATAACACTTAATACGCGTAATAAGGTGAAAAATGGTGAAAAGCGATCTCAACCACCAATCTGCAGCTTCACGGCTAGAGTTCAAAGTCACAGGCACCCACAGCTGCCGGTAGCAGGCTACAAAACTATATTAGCGTGAGGCTGCCATAAAGCGCCCAAGCGGACGCATAACTTTCTGCCAGAGAAGGCCAGCAGATTGTGAATAAAAAAAAAAAAAGAAAAAACCCGGCAGCCCATGCCGCGCACCGCAAACAGCAGCAAACAGTACTTGGCTGTACTTGGTGCGCGGCACGGGTGCGCCCGGAAGTGAATATTTGAAGGAGTGAGTTGGGCATCACAGAGGCAGGGGGGCGGGGTGGGGCCTCTTACCAGGAAAAGCCCTAAAGTAAAAAAAAAAAAACGAAAGTACACTTAGAAAATTTAAAGTACACAAACGCAGGGCAAACACCGCTGCAAAGGAGTCCAAAGGGGTCCAAAGGGGTCCAAAGGGGTCGAAAGCAAACAGAAACAAAGATGCACGCAATCACCTTCTTCCTTGTTAGTGGCAAGTCAGGCACACCAGGTGTCGCGCAGAAAGACGTCTTCCTGGGCAAAATGCTCCGTGAAAATACGGAGAGTCAGCGAACCGCAAAAATTCACAAAAAGTCTGCGGGCAGTCGTCTCCAGCACACCCCAGCGACTTCAGCAAACAGTACTTGGCTGTACTTGGTGAGGCTAAATAATATCTACCAGGCTATTAAACATTGGATGTCCATGAATAGGCTATGCTTAAATGCTGGGAAAACTGAACTGATCTATGGGTCCAAGCAGGCTAGGAAGAGCTTGAGCCAGGATTTTTCTAGCTTCCAGATTGAGGGTAACCTGATTTCAGTGGCTAATAATGTGAAAACTATGGGTACTTACATGTAGGCTAATCTTAATGTGGATGTCCATGTGGACTATATTGCAAGGAACACCAATTATGACCTCACAGTACTGAAACTGTTTGGTCCCACGGTCTCAAAGGATAACCTTGCAAAATTGGCACAGTGTTTGGATTGATGTAATTCCCTGCTGCTGGGTGCCAGTAGGGATGCCATACAAAAACTGAGGAAAGTACAAAATGAGAAATGAAGCAGTGCGCATAGTCCATCATATGGAACAGAGAGAACCAGTGTCAATTGCCCGGAGAGAGCTGCATTTGCTACCGGTAGCAGCCAAGGTCATTTTTAAATTGTTAACTTTAGGACACAAGTGTATCTTTGGGACTGCTCCTCAATATCTTAAAGAGAAAGTAGTAATCTATCAACCCACTAGGAACCTTTGCTCAGCTAAGGAATGTCTCCTTAGAGTGAATTGATTTAAAAGAGCCTAGGGAAATGCCCGTTCCTTCCTGGTTTGGGTAGCAGGCGCCTGGAATGAGCTCCCAGAATCACTTCGGAAGGAAGAAAATCCTCTTGCCTTTAGGAAATCACTGAAGACCAGGCTGTTTATGTAAAGACAACTGAGATGTCGGGAATCTCTGTTTCGTTGTTCTGTCGCTCTGTACAGCGCCTGGGCTTTTGGCACTTTGTAAATAAAATAACATAACATAACTTACCTTCATTAAGCTGCGTAGCCCTATGGAAGAGTCAAGAGACTTGAAATATGTGTTAGCAAATTTTTTTTGTTCTTTAAAAACATTGATATACATTTAACACTGTAATATATTGTTAATTGATATGTATGCACAATAAAATAGAACATTTGAAAGGCAAGGCTTTTTATCTTTTTAAAAAACAGTGATTCAAATAGAACAGCATATTATATAGCTTCTTGACATTAATGCACGATGAAATAGAACACTTTAAAATGAATTACAGTAATTCATGGCTTTAAACATGATACCAGTACATGGAGTGCAATCCTTTAGAACCAAGTAAACAATTTTTGTTTGTTATTTATCCAATGCTTTGGGAGTTTTAGGGAGGAGCAACCTATTTGACTAGGACTGCAAACTGTTGTCATGTACTAACATATACCCAGCACTGACAAGAGTACCTCAAATCCCCCCTAAACTAATGATGTTCTATGAACTATGCATCTTAGTGAAGAATCTAATGTTTCCACCTTCCCTTTTCCATTTTTACCTTATGTGTTCCCCAGCACTCAACTATACAACCAACTCTCAGTTCTCACACTTCTGTGAGATGGCTTGACAATCCCAGATTGTCCTCTCTTTGAAATGTTGGATGTTTTATAAACTTGATCTAGTGCAGAATCCACAATACTTCTAGGGCACGCATGAACATATCTCACGTCCATTGCATAATAATACACTATCTATAGTAATTCTCAACAATGTTCTAAAATCAGCATTCACAAAAAAATGCTTTGCTTGAACTGTAGGTTTTATTTCACTCCACCTAATCCATCAGCCATCACTTCACATGCTCCCTCACAACCACAATCAAAACCATATTCCTCTCCACGAACCCCATTTTCTGTTTCTTAATACACCATTATATAATTACAACCTTATTGAGTGGAGCTTTTCTTTTGATGACTTGGCGCATGAAGGTAAAAAGTGTAACAATAACTTTACAATCTTTTCCCCAAAATGGAGTTGAGGAGCCATTAATAATCTGTTGTTACTGAGCTCATGCGACAGCCACTACATATATTTTTCGTACAAACATAAGGGCGCGGAGGTCTACTTCTAAGAGTGTCCACTGTGAAAAGGTTCATCACCCTTTGTTACTTCATTCCATTGTTTGGCCGCCATTACTGGGAAGCTGCGGCCGCCTGCTTTATCTCATTTGAATTTGGGCGTACTGAGGAGGTGGGAGGCGATGGCTCGGGTGGGTCTCCCGGAGTGGGACTTGGTAACTTTATTGGTGAGGTATTTAGGGGCTGTTTTAGTGATACACTTCTGTGTGATGGAGATGGTCTTAAAATAGATGCGGTTTATGACAGGTAGCCAGTGGGTAGTGTGTCTAGCAACAGAGATATTTTTTTTTTAGGATATTCAGTGCTGCTCTTAGGGCCTTGTTCTGTATGATTTGGAGTTTGTGGGTGTTGTTTGTAGAGGATGCTGCGAAGAGAACAATGCAGTAATCTAGTTTTGACAGTATTAGGGCTCTAGCTAATGTGATGCAGTTGTCGGGTGCTAGGAGAGGTCTGCATGCGTTAATGAGCTTAGCTGTGTAGGCAGCTGCCAATGCCATTCCAAGGACTTGTCTAGTTATTGAGTGCAAAGTGTCGAGACAGACCTCTAGAGTTTTCACTTCCTTCAGGAGTGTGATGGGGATCCCGTCTATGGTAAAGGATTTGTAATCGCAGTTCAGTTTGTTTAGTCGGGATTGGGTCCCTACCACTAGGAGCTCTGTTTTATCATCATCAAGACAGAGTTCATGTTGCGACCTCCAGGCTTGGATGATATGATAGATTTTATTGAGGGTGTCAGTATCCTCAGTGTGATAGCCGGTCATAGGCAAGAGGATCTGGATGTCATCAGCGTAGTTGGTATATGAGATGCCTTGTTTGTTCAGGAGGTCGAATTGGCGCTTAGTAAAGATGTTATAAAGTGTTTGGCGAGAAACCCAAGATTTGGCGCACTCCGCAGAGGAAAGGGGCTGGTGTGGATGCTGCTATGTTGGAGAAGTCCCTCATTGTGTGTTTGGGGAGAAAGGAATCAATCCAAGCTGTGGCTTGGGCAGATAACTGGGCTGCAGAGGAGAGGTGTTGGCAGAGGATTAGGTGATTTACTAGGTCAAACGCCGCAGATAGGTCAAGTAGCAGCAGGATAGCTAGGTTCCCATTGTCTATGATCTCATCCATTTAGATTTTGAGAACTAGAAGAGCTGCCTTAGTGCCGTGTCCAGGGCGGAAGCAAGATTGTGTAGACCAATGACATTGTTGGTCTCCAGATGTTCCTGTATTTGTAAGTAGGACACTCTGTCTAGAATTTTAAGGAGGAAAGGGACATAGGTGATGAGGCAGTAGTTGATGGGGATGTTAGGTTCTAGGGATGGTTTGTTTGTTTACAAGATGGAGAACCCATGCATCTTTCAGGTTGTTCGGAATGAACCCTTGTGCAAAGTTATTGCTGAGTGAGGTGATGAATGGGGCTAGTTCTGCAGCATATTCTTTGATGAAGCGGGCTGGGCATATATCGCCTTGGCATCTTGATGGTTTGAGGCTATTCATAATGTGTGTGATTTCTTGTATCGTAATAGGTCTGAGTTAAAATAGTTTGTTAGGGATGGGAGGCAGTGGATGTAGGTAGGTGTATTTGGTAGGGATAATTTGGCTTTTTTGTTGGCAATTTTATTTTGTATTAGGGCAGTTTTATTGAGTAGTGCCTCTGGATGTTAGTGCACAAAGAGGAATCCAAATGGCATCTTTCTGGTGGGGGCACAGAGGATTCGAATTTGCGTAGGATGGGGCAAAGTTCTTTTGAACCTGTTTTGGCTTTGGCTATGCACTCATTGTAGGTGAGGCGCTTTGCTTGGATGATGGGCTGTTTGTATATTTTGGCTGCATCAAGGAACTTATTTTTATTATCTTTTAATGGTATGGTCTTCCATTTGTTTAGTGGCTCGTTGTTTTTTTAGGTCTGGTGTATACCAGGAGTTTAGGTGTGTTCTGGGTTTAGGTTTGTGGGTACTTAGAGGAGCAACTTTGTCTATCGCTAGGAGGAGAGTTTGATTATATAACTCCACCATTCGGTTGGGGTTGTGGTCTGAATGTTGATAGTGAGTGATAGGGTGTAGCATGGAGAGCATATTGTGATCTTGAATGTGTTTCTCGACTGCAAGGCAGGGCCCAGTTTCGGTGAGGCTTTGGCTGTAGTGTATTTTGGAATAGTGAAGGAAATGATGTTGTGGTCAGACTATGGGCAGGGGTGGTTAGAGCTGATGCAAGTGTTGCAGTTCATGTCTGCCAGCCAGTCTAGCATTTGGCCTTTGTTGTGTGTGGGTAAGGGGGTGCATTCTGTGAATCCTAGTGATTCAATTGTATTGGTTATAGTTTTAGCAGAAGCATCTGTGGGATCGTTGAGGCTTAGGTGAAAGTCTCCCATAATAATAATCATTCTGGAGGAAGTTTTGGCATTTATGCAGAGCAGGAGGGTGAAGTGCTCATCTAGACATAGTGCGGGGCCAGGTGGCCTATACAGGATGTGGACGGCGAGTGTGGCGGTATTAACAAAGGAGATTTTTATAAATATTGATTCTCCTGAGTGGAGTGAAGAGTTGGGCAGTTCTCTTATAGTCAAGTCCTTTTTGGCTATTAGCTCTACATCTCCTTCTTTGGCCAGAGGTCTGTCTTTTCTGAAGATGGTGTAGCCCTCGGGGATAGCTAGTGAGTGGGCTGGGCTGGCAGCTGCATGCAACCACATTTCCATGATAGCTAGTAGGTCAAGTTGGTTGGAGGTGATGACATCTGAAATGTCAAGTGTGTGGGCTGGGAGTGACCTTGTATTGCTTAGGTCCATAGATGTTTGTTGAGGTGGAACACTTATTGTTTGCATTATTTGCAGTGGTAGTTGTGTGGGTCTTGGGGGGAAGGGTCATATTGTGGGCTATGGGTTCCAGGTTGGATTTGGATAGCTGTTCTGGTTCTAGGGGGATCAAGACATTCATTTTGATATTGGCAGTGGGGTTAGTTGTGAATGGCTCACACACAAGGTCTATAGCAGGACTCGTTAGGCAAGGGCTGTGTAATGTTGCAGCATTGGTGTTCACTAGGCAAGGGTCACACATTGTATCAACAGTGGGGTTCACTAGGCCAGGGTCACACATTGTTGCAGCAATAGGATTCACTAGGCAAGGGTCATACAATCTATGAACAGTGGGTTTTACTAGGCAGAGGTTGCACATTGTATCAACAGTGGTGTTCACTAGTCAGAGGTCAGACATTGTATCAACAGGGGGGTACACTTGTCAGAGGTCACACATTGTATCAACAGCGAGGGTTCACTAGACCAGGGCCATACATTGTAGCAGCAGTAGGATTCACTAGGCAAGGGTCACACATTGTCTCAGAATTGGGATTCACTAGGCATGATCACACATTGTAGCAGCAGTAGGATTCATTAGGCATGGGTCACACATTGCATCAACAGTGGGATTCATGTTACGCTCACCTGGTCTCTGGGGGGGCATTGGGGCACGGTTGGAGCCCTCCCTCAACTTGGCTCCCCTGTATTGGCTGTCTTCCCCAGCTGCTGTGGAGTATGTTGCTCTGGCTGCTGGTATCGCCCCTGGGAGAGGAGGAGAGGTAATGAGGATGGTGCGGAGGTATTACAAATTCCCTCGCCCCTTTCGTGCCAAAACGGAGTGCGCAAGAGCCTTCCCATGCAAGCTCACCTGTTGTTTTGTAATGCTGGGCTCTCCGCCCTGCTTCCTTCAGCAGGGGTGTGTAGAATGGGCCTAGTTGCGTCACTGGCCCGCGAAGTGGTGATCCAGACTGGCTGTGACCAATACTCTTGGAGTGTAAGTCTTTGGTTATAGTTATTGTTCATTTTTCAATAATGTCTTTAACAATGAGTCTTGACTTGATGGTAAGTAATAATGATGTCTTGTAATGTCTCTGCTCTTCTCTAGGTGTGAAGATGATATATCGGAAGCGTGGAATGGAACTTGGGATTCCCCTAAGGATGATGGACTCTCAAGGTCAACAGTTAACTGGCCGTTATAATGGAAGTCAAGACTCAGGTATGATGTGGCCAAGAGTTTGTTATTATGAGGTTCTAACCTGTTGTGTTCTTTTCCCCTTGTAGGAGCGGTCCGACAGCTTGGAGCAGAGTCCGGATGCTTGAAGATAGTTCAGCGGCTCTAGCGGAAGATGATGCGTTGAATCAGGTAGATGCGCCTTCAGCGATGGAGCGGCTGGAATCAGATAGGTGCGCCTTCAGCGATGGAACGGCTGGGTCAGGTAAGCGCGCCTTCAGTGATGGAACGGCTGGAATCAGGTAAGCGCGCCTTCAGCGATGGAACGGCTGGAATCAGGTAGGTGCGCCTTCAGCGATGGAGCGGCTGGAATCAGATAGGTGTGCCTTCAGCGATGGAGCGGCTGGGATCAGGTAGGTGCGTGTCAGTGGTGGACCGGCTGGGATCAGGTAGGTGAGATGATCTTCAGAGGATGGAGTACCGGAATCAAGGTGAAGAACACCGGTAAGCCTCACGCTGCTAAGCAGAGAAACGCAAAACAAGGGCAAGTGGTTGGGCTGGCCTTATATAGGCTGACTCCGGCCCCTCCCTTCAGCCACTCCTTGTGGCTCCATCCTGCCCCACCCAAGGACTCCAGCACGGGCCTCCCAATGCTGTTCTATGGCCATGCACGTGCCTTAGGCACAGAGTGTGCAAAGCACACATTTCCATGAGCCTGGCGCCAAAGGCACCAGGACTGGGTCCATGTGGGCCATGGGGGTGATGAAGACCTGGGCCCTTGCCTGATGGCCATGACAATTCACTAGGCAAGAGTCATACATTGTATCAACACTGCGGTTCACTAGGCCAGGGTCACACATTGTATTAACAGTAGGATTCACTAGGCAAGGGTCCCACATTGTATCAACAGTGGGATTCACTAGCCAAGAGTCACATATTGTACCAACAGTGAGGTTTATTGGGCATAAATCATATATTGTATGTACATTGAGATTCGTGACACATGCTTCACACGTGGCATTTTCGAACGTAGCTCTAACATGTCTAGAGTAAGGTTCAACGATTGTGATGTCAGAGGGATCTTGCAGGTAGGTTGCATGACCGTAGTTGGGGTTGGCAATGGGGAAATGCTCATGTGTGGAGCTTTGTTTGTTTGTTTAATTATTTATTTCTATAGCTCACCAAACCCTGGGGAAACTGGGTGCATTGGGGTAAATTACACTTAATTGTTACAGAGTAGTCAAGTATCAGTTGCACATTACAGTGAAGTACATTGAGAACAGGTACAAAAAGTGGAACAGGACAAAGCCTAGGACATGTAGGCAGTTACAAAAATTGCATACATTTAAACGTGAAGCATAGTACAGGTGATGCGGTGTGAACAACACATAAAGTGCAGTAAGTAAGTCTAAGAAATGTTAGACTTACGAGGTCCTAGTTAGTCAGTTCTGCATAGATAGCCAGGTGATTGAGTTTCTCCTAAAGTTAGTAAAGGACTGAGGAATTTTCAAGGTAAGAGGGAGTGAGTTCCATAGCTGGGCCGCCATGACTGAGAAGCTGCTCCCCCCTGATTTTTTTAATATGTATCTTGGCACTAGCAGGCAAGTGGTATTGGATTATCTAGTGTGCTGTGTAGAGGAACTAATGGTGAATCTCTAAGTTAGGTATGGTGTATTTGGACATTTGGAGCGAGTATGTCATTCCTCGTTGAAGCTGCTAGATAGTTTCTAGTAAAGAGGGGTGGTGAAGGTGAGCAATATGCCAGGGGTTAGTCAGGTGGGGATGCGTTGTGCTGGCATAAGGGGGCTCTTTGTAACTTACTTTGATCGGCAAGGTGTGCACGTGTAGCTATGTGGCGGCCCAATGGCCTTACTGTAGATGTGGGGGTAGGTATTGTGGGCTTTTATAGATGAAGTTCGTGTAGTTAGGCATGCGTTGCATTTGTCTGAAGTCGAAACTGAAGACCGAGGGCCTAGGTGTCTTAAATGTCTTAAGTGGTACCTCTGGCGCCACAACCATATTTGGTTGGGCTTTACTCAGAAGCGGATAATCCGGCAACGCAGCTGGGAGAAAGATGGAAGGTGGAGGAGGGCTTTGGACGGCTAGAGCGTCCAACATGCATAGGTTCTGGATTAGTAATCGCTTACCCGGAAAATCTTGAAGATTGTCTTATGTTGGCTCGGTGCCACGGCCCTCCGTGTCCTGATAAGGCGAGACAGGAAGGAGCCTTATTTGTGGGCCTTCAGAGAGGGCTGGCTCTCCTTCATTGGCAGTATTGTATGGTGTTGTGGCCAATCGGCAAGGATGAAGGTGATCTTGGTGTGCCCAGGCAAGTGTGCTATTACAGCACTGGCCATTTTTAAATGTAAAACACACCCAAAGGGCTTGGCTGCAATCACCTGCAGTCTGGTCCCACAGGGGAAATTCTGCCGTCATCGCGGCAGGCATTTGGGGAAGCTCCTTTGGGCTTACGACACAAGCATCATAAGTATTATGTGGCCAGATTAGCATTTTAGTGCAGCTAGTCTAGCCTCTTCTTACTGTGGCTTGACATTCTGTACTGGGCATCTCTAATAAATCAATTGTGACAATTGTATTTACCTGGCTAGAATGGCATTTGGGTGCAGCCAGTCTAGCCTTTCCTTACTGTGTCATACAGTAAGCATGATAAGAGTCACTACGTGGTTATATTGGCATTTTGGTGTAGACCATCTATGTATGTCTTACAGTGGCATGGCACTTTTTACTGTACATCAACAGGGCTACAGCAAACAGGATAAGTGATATTATGTATCTAGCCTACACTGTGCAGTCCGTTTTTGCATGTTTTCTTTTTTAATAGAAAAGTGCTAAAATAGCTCACGAGGTTGCTCACTGCTGCAGCCTATGTGTGCTCCAAAGGTTGCATGTTCTAATCCCAGCAAGGCAAACTCAGCTTTTCATTCTTCGAGGTTGGTTGGGATGATAATTGTATCTAAATATGTGCTATGTATAGCACTTTGGCGAAGGCACTACAAAAATAACAAATCATTATCAGAATAATAGCATTAATGCTCCTGTGCACTATTGGTGACTTGCATGATTTGGATTTTTTGATACTGTAATATTGCAGCAACTGGCAACATAGGGGCTCTACTTATCATAATGACAATGGCTGACATGCAGCTATAATTAGCATAATATGGAAGTAACTAGCCATACAATGCTAATGTGGCATTTCAATTCTGGTTGGTATCTAAAATGTTCTTGTCTGCTTTAGTACCTATTTTGTATTTAAAAATTTTTACATTTGTGTACTTTTATTACATCCGCAAGCCACTTCCGGTGATGTCACCAGAGTTAAAAATGAACTGCTGACATCTGGGTCAAAGGGCATGTGACATCACTTCCTGCGATGTCATTAGATGTGTGATGCCACTTCCGCTACCCCTGGAATTTTGGTGAATCATTGTCACTGTCTTCTACTAATACCCATACTGTTATAACATGGATTTGTACAGTGCAGACTGACTCTGTTGTCCTTTCCCTCTTGGCAGACTTAGCTATAGTATGGACCGTATAATCATATTTATTGAAGGCATTGAGAAGTGGAGGAATCGATGCTCCACCCAAATAACTCTTAAATGTGGCAATTGCAGAAACTATATCACTTATATTACAGTGACTAAGCACCCCTATAGCAATAACCCCAACACTGTTATTCGTTTGCTGGAAAGTCATACTGTGATGGATTAGTGGGTTCTGGATAGGGACTCTGTACAGATTAGTTAATTGAGTTGTGAATTTGGTCTGAAACTGGTCTGTCCTCCTAAACCTGATCTGCTTTATCTTTGCTTTGATTATTGCATTCTTGCCTTTTATTTTATTTTTTATTTTAGTTAGCGTACATCTCTGTTATTTGTATTTTACCTGTGTATCCTTTTTCTTATGAAATCTTTTATTACAATTGTCCTTTTGCCTTTCATGGTCTTTCACCGAAATAACGTGTTGTAATGATATTCATGATGAGTTGTCACTCAGCTGTGTTTTCCCTTAGTCTACTAGATATACACTAGAATGTTTGTCGTTGACCAAATGAGGCACAATTTTGTTTCATTCTCACTTTTGCCATTGAGAACCCCTGCAATAAAAAAGTGGAGATCCTGGATGTAAACCTAAGGAAGTGTATTTTTGTAATATTGTTTGGTTTTGTGTATAAGAAATACAGTTCCAATCATGATACTAAACACAAAGGATGCCCTGTTTTAAAGCAGGAAATCTAAAATTCAAGGAGACGAGGGTGCCATTTTATGAGTTCATAAATAAAATGGGTCACCAGCAACTAAAAAAAACAGTTCTTAAATCTACACGTCACGCTACCGCCCATGCACCATGCCCCGCCCCCCCTCAAAAGACATAAAGACATCCTAGGCCCTAGGTCTTCAGTTTCGACTTCAGACAAATGCTCTGAATGATTCCACACATTGAAGAAGCCTTATTTTGATCGTAATATGCCGGCCTTTAATGAAGGTGTTCACACGCCTGAGATAGGGGGCTGCAGGCTATCTGACCATTTGCAGATTTCCAGGCGGAATATATCTTTTCTACCATATCCTATAATGGCATAACACAGTATGACTGTCTGACCTCAGCATGTTTTGCATTGCTCCTCAATAATGTGTGATTCTCTCATGGGATTCGGGCCAAGCTCTAATTGCTAGCACAAATCACATGGGTCTGCCTTCCCAAATAAATCTGGCATAGCTGCAAAGGTTATTCATTATTCACGGTCATCAAAATGTATGTAGCATCCATGCCTTTCCAGCTGTTTGAGCAGTTCCAGTGCAATCTATTCGATACAGAACAGGTTCAGTAATACGAGGAAATCTATTTTACGAATAGATGGAGGCGCATGCTCAAACCCTCTGCACTGCACACAACAGAAAGGTGCGCATGTATGCAGAAGGTGTGGGTAGGTTACTGTTAATGAATACCATTTTCATGCATGATTAGTATCGGCTAGTTCGGCCACCCAGGACCAGGGAACAAGGTGCAAAGATTTACAAAAACAGTTTTCAATTAGTCTTTCCCATATTAAAACATTTGTGTAAATCAGGCCCTTAATGCGATTTCTTAAGGAAATGGGAGTACCTTACCCTAGGTCTCTAAACATTCTCTTATCCACTACATCCAGTGTCTGATTTCGATTAAGAACTGCCAGATACAGATGTTGTCAGTGCAGCAGTGTCATACAAGAAGGCATAGTAGTTACTTATGTTAATTTGTTTATTATTGGATTTATTTTAATGTTTTTTTTAATTATACATATATTTTTTAAACCACATGTAAAAGTAAATTAAGAAGCTTGTAGAAAATGTAATGGTATCACGTTTAGGCTGAAGATGTAGAGAACGGTGTTGCTATCCCCTAATGGCACAGAGGATAAGCTCAGCGTGTCTTTATTCATCCATGCCGTTTGGTGTGGATCCTGTGCATGGAGTGGTAGTGCACAGCACGAAATCCACTCCCTAAATATCCCCACTCCTTGCAGGGAATCCAGCAGTCCCTTCACCTGCATCCTTTTTTTTGAATTATTATATAGAAGGTGAGGCTGCGATCCCTGTGGATTCTGCTGAATATTTTACTTTGCAAAAGAGAAGGCACGGGAGTAGGGCTCTTGTGCAAGGGCGCAGCCATTTTTTTGCTTGGCTCTGCCAATGCTTCATTGAAGTGTGCACATGCGGGCACAGTGATGGTTAATGCGCCTTCACATAATGATGCATTGGGAGGTAGGGAAACACAGAACATGCACAGGCTTACTGAAGAATCAGACACTGCAGAAGTGGTATTAGCCGCTTTGCTTATGACAGATTGTGTGTGAGACTCAAACGAGCTGTATACAGCTCTGTAATTTGCGGCAAACTACTAACAATCTAATTTTGAGCCAAATGGGATATTCATTGAGATGGGAGGTAAATGACTGCTTTTACAGGTACCACTCCTTCTGACCAATAGTGGACATTCATTGCTGTTAGGGAGAATTCTCTGTTTAGGCTGAATTTCCTAACCTAGTGAGTCCCCCGGAAGCTTTGCTGGATTTCTGGAGTTTTTTTTTTTCATCCTGCCAAGAGTGAGACTCTTTGCCTCCCACTCTTGGACATGAATGTGGTTGATTTCTTTGAATGTCAATGTGTTCTATGGGTTATGGGGTCTTTTACTAAATTTACTAACAGAACTAGTACAAACCATCCTATTGTGGACGTACTGGTAGGGGTAATTCGATTACCCCTGGGTCTGTTGTTCGAGGGGGCACTGTCCCATCCCCCTCGTCGAGTTTTGGCTGGTGGCAGTGGATACTACTTTTTATATTCAACCGCGAATATATTCCTATGGGATTCTTCCCATTGTTGGAGGCTAATACTTTTTCACATTAGTCTCTAACATACCGCCGGTTTATTTGTCTTAAGTAAATCCACCGGTTGGTATTTTCTGCCAGAACTCGTTTTTTTAAAATGGCGTATGTGTTCGCCTCTGTAACTCCGAACCAAAGGTTGAGCCCTTTGTTCCACTTTTGGCGGGCTTCTGCACAGAAGCCCTGCAGAGTGGTGCCATTCTGTCTGGGTACCACAGGGGGTGTGGGAGGGGGTTTAGGCACCCTGGACTGAGTTGCCTTGCCAACTCAGGTCGCACTCTTGCGTGAATGGCCCGAGTGGTGAGCCACCCCGCTCACCACTTAGCATGTTTGATTGACAGCTAGGCTGAATGAATGGGGGTTTTCTGCATAAAAGCAGGGCTTTTGGGCCTGGAACTTCAGAAGTCGCCACAGGACCTAAGAATCCAACGAGGGTAAAGCTGAGCTGACCTGCAACAACGACACCTCCGGTGGAGCCCTGCTGAACCGACTCACCACTTCCCGACGACAACAACCAGTCCCTTGCTTTTTCTTCGCTTCCAGGACGTCTAGTGGTCGAATTGCCCATGCTGAGCACCCCGGCAACCGGATAGCCACTGACCACTGTACCGTGACCAAAAGGTGGTGCCTTGTGACGGAGCACTCCGTGGCTGGTCTCTTCCTGGTGGTGCAATGATCTTCAACTTTTCCTCGACGACGAGAGCCTCTCATCTTCTGGCAAAGCCCCGACTTGCATCCACCACCAGGAACAACTGCCCCCACCGGAGCTGGCTCTTCACTTGCAAGGTACTGTGCCGCCTGGCTTCCCTTGAAACGGTTAGCGTGAGGTGTCTTAAATCCTTACCTTTCCATTGGGTCGCCTCCAGACCTTCTTAATTGTTTGTTCTAAACTGGTCCAACCTTTCTGTGACATTTTGCTACAGAGACTTGAAGTGCATTTCCACTGTGATACTTTTGGGACATACAGCCTTGCCTCTCTCTGATTGGGCCTGGACTCTGAACTTTGTGATTTACAGTAGACCCTGCCTTGCTCGCCTTGCATTTGTTTCGTAAAAGTGTTGGTACTGAGTTGGTTTCATAACCTGCCTTTTTCTCTCCCTTTCTAACAAATACTAGAGTGCCACTTAGGTTAAAGCATTCACCTCTGTCTGCAAATAAGTGGTGCCGTTGAACCTAGACTTGTCGAAATATTGTTATGGGATTGATATATACTTATAGTAACTGTGATAGAAGTTGTTTGCCATATTAGTGCCAGTGTGTTTTCCATAGATGTGTTTTTAAATAAATAATGATATATCTTTACACCCAAGCTCTGATCCGTGTCTGCTTGTTCTACTGTGTAAATTGCCCTATCTTGTATACTCCAAATACAGCCTAACTCTTCTTGAGGGAAGTCTGACTGCTCAGCCACAGCTACCAAGTGAATCTCTTTGGTACAGACTGCTACCAAGTGGGTTTACTGCCAAACACCTGTAGTCCTAAATCTTTTGCAGTGGTCTCAGAGGGAACTGCACAGGTTTCTGCCTAACAATTGCTTGATGCAGTGACAGACACAAAAGCCTTTTTCCTGGGTCAATGTATCTTTGACTAGAAGATGGGTCTGATTCATGGAATTAATTGCGCAGAAGATAGGCTACTTGTTCCCAATCTGTGTCCAAACTGCGCGCAACTCTGTGAGTTGATTCATGGAATCCAATGCGCTGTACTTTTCCAGGACTTGCACGGATTTCGCGCTGGTCCAGCACATCCCTGCAAGCTGAGTAATGCCTGTGCAAGACTCCAAGCACAGTGTGGGCTGGGCCTACGCAGCTTGCAAAATAGGGGGCAGAACATGCAGAGTGAGGAATTAGATGTGAAAATGTGGGTGTGTTGAGGGATTGTCCACTGGCAAGCAATCACAGTCCATACCAGCGCAAATAAACACGTATTCATGGATTCGAGCTCTGAAAGTCAGGTCGCGAAAAAATGGACACAAATCCTGGTACACTCCCACCACCTGATAGCAGGCGTTAATGTGAACGTGCATCTATAAAGCAGGCAATACACACAAAACAAAACGTATCCAGCCACAATGAATCCGGCATTTGTCGGAGCGATCATGCATGGACAGGAGGAGGAGGATTGCCAGGGACCACATCTTCAAACCACGCCCCACCCTCTTCGGGATGCTGGATGACCAGGTCTATGGCAGGTACAGGATCCCCACCATATCATCCTACACCTGGTCAGGGAGTGGGAAGATGGGCTAACATCACCCACCATGTGCTCCCAGGCCCTTAGCACCTTCGAAAAAGTGCTCACTGCCTTACATTTCCTGGCAACTGGATCCTTCCAGCATACCACTGCCACAGTAGGAGGCATCTCCCAGGCCACACAGTCACGCTGCCTACAGCAGGGGCTTGCTTCCATAACTGCAAAAGCTTCTGTGCGCCACCTCATTTAAATGCAAAGAACACCGGAAGAAGGCAATTAGTCATGCAGGACTTTTATGCAGTGGTGCGCTTCCCACAAGTGCTTGGTGCAATAGATTATAGACATGTTGCACTGCGTCCCTCTGAGCAACTGAGCAGAAATACTGCAACCGAAAAAATTGGCACTAAATCAATGTACAGTTTGTGTGCGATGGCAAGGGCATCATAACTGAAGTGTATGCCAAATAGCCCGGAAGCACAGACAACAGTTATATCTTCTGTATGTCACCACTACACCAGAACCTGCTAGCTGACAAGCATGGGAATGCATGGCTCATTGGTGAGTATGAACGGACATGCACATGCATGCATGCTGCATGCTTACCAATGGACAATGGCAAAACATGATAATTGCAACCATGTATACATTTACAGAGTACAGTGCCGACCCGCCGAGCACATTCATGATGACGCCCATACGCAATCCGACAACACCACATGAGGTAAGGTACAATACTGCCCATGTAGCGAATAGGGGCATAGTGGATCAAACATTCAGAGTGCTTAAGTCACATTTACACCCCCTTGACCACTCTGGTGGTGTGTTGCTATATTCACCGCCAATTGTGTGCAAGATCATTGTGGCAGCATGTGTCCTGCACAATGTCCCCACACTGCGTGGTGTCCCAGTGGACATGCTGGTGGGCAACCGCCCACACACACATGCATGACCCATGCACGTTGCTGACCAATGAGTACGTGGAGAGGCTGCTCGTACCCAGCTGGTGCAGTCCCACTTTAACTAAAATCCTGCCGCTGTGGAGCGCACACGATCCAGCCACATTCCAGGTGCCATTCAATGATGACGATGGGCCAAATTTCCGGACACACGAAAACACACTGAAAATGGCCCCCTGAGAGTGCAAAATTGTGTGCATCCATTAGACATAAACCAACATGCTCAAAGTGTGGGCAAATGAAAGACACGTACATGGGAGTATTCCACCACCACCATGGTAAACACAGAGTGAAACCACTCCTGAGGCACAAAAACATCATTAATGACCAAGAAATAATCACCCTGAATATGTGTTGCCACAGATGCATTCATCAACTTCCCAAATACCAAATAAGAGCAGCCAGGCATTCATGGACTACAAACATATCATTCCCACCAATCCCCATAAGACCAATGCAATAAGGTTGCACACAATGTGCATGACAGGCACAAATGTATTTTTGTTGCTGATCGAGCAAAAGCAGTGGTGTCAGGATCCACATGTGACATACATGCAGCCAAACTGGAGACAATGCACCCCATATCAAAAATTCACTGAACAAGACACCATTGACAATTGATAAAAAGTGATTGACACACCCAAATGGACACAGGCATCGATGCAGCAAGTAAGGTAGACATTCCATAGCAAAATCAACAGTGAGTCATGACCATAAGCAGCATGGCATTGCACCAATTACCAACACAGTCACAGCAACTTCAAATAACAATGGCCTGGCAAACCTCCTTTCTCACTGACCAACCCTCCCAGGTCCAACTGGGTTATTTCCTTTCTTCTGTCTCTCTCTCCACTTATGTTGTTCCTCAGGGGTCTAGCCACTCTCCCTGGCTTTTCGACCAATACCTGGTACCTCTTGCCCACCACATTGCTTACTTCTGCTCCAACTTTCACTGTTATGAGGATGTCAGGCTGATTTCCTTCAGGCTCCCCTCAGCCACGTCATCTCCTTCTCTCATTCCAGACTGTCTGTCCTCAATTCAGGAATGGTGTGCTGCCAATAATATCTGCCTTAATGCCAGTAAGACTGAGAGCCTCCTCATTGGAACATCAGCTCCCTCCTTTCCTCTCTCTCTCTGGCCACCCACTCTGGACCCTCTTCCTGATCTTACCTGTGAGACTAAGAAACTTGGGGTCATCTTCAACTCTACCCTCTCCTTTTCTCCTCACATCTCTGACATCTCTAAGAAGTCAAACCATCAGCTGCACCTCCCCAGAGGCATTCTTCCTTTAATCACTTTCTCCAGAAGCTCACTGTCACCAGAGCTCTGGTCTTCTCTAGGCTGGACTACTGCAACAGCCTATTTCTAAATCTTCCTGCCTATACTCGGTCTGACCTCTTTAACTTATCCAGAACAGGACTGCAAGACGTGTCCTTGGCCTCAATACCCAGGGATCATATCTCTCCAGCTCTGAAATCTCTTCATTGGCTCCCAGTGGCAGCAAGGATCAAGTTCAAGACCCTCTTCATTGTCCACAAGGCTTTCTGGCGTCTGGGAACACACTACCTCCAACTCTCTCTTCCTAAATATCTCCCCTCTCGAGCTCTCCGCTCATCCACATCCAACTCTCTGAGTGTCAGTCGCTTTTCCAAGCAGAAAGTTGGGGGCAGATATCTATATTTGGCTGGGGCCTCCCTCTGGAACAGCCTCCTTGCCTCTCTCAAACTTGAGCAGAACCACCTCCGGTTCTGGAAGCAATTCAAGACCTTCCTCTTCACTTCCACTTTCCCTCTTCCTCTCCCCTGCTGATACCCCGACTGCTCCACGCACTTGTCTCCTGGCTACCCTCTGAACCTGTGCCCAGTCTCCTGATGTCCAGCTGCACTTCACACTGCCTCTCGGCTCCCCTTGCATGTGTAATCTACATCTGTAACCCTATAGTCCCTTCTGTCTGCACTCATGAGCCAACCATTGGCTGCAATCCTTGAGCTACCTGCACTAAGCCACATGCAGGGTGCACTTTGAAATTACCTGCACATCTCTCTTCACCCCTCAGCCACCCTCTGCACTTCTCCCTTTCCACTTCCCCGCACTTGCGCAATCTGAATGACACAGAGCCTAGTAGGATTGTTGTTTTGTCCTCCCTATGTGTCCCCCTCCTTGATTTTTCACGCTTGGAAACACTTTTGTACAGATGTGTTAGAAATGCCATAGCATATCATACATGTAGTACACCAAAAACAACACATCACAATAGACACACTACCTGATGACTGTCACATGGACAACAACTGTACTGCATGTAGACACCAAACCTCACAACTTAGAGCACAAGTAGTAAGGCACAGTACTATCAAGAAGTCAATTAACCCATGCAAAGAAAGCCCTGGACCCACAATGCGTGTTACACAATAAAAAAAATACGCCCACTGGCCAACCCAATCCCTGACGGCAGCAATACACACAATACCCAGTGACATTAAAATATTAATTTTCAATATTACAACCAAAGAGCAACAAAAGTGCACTGCAAGAGAAATGTACTTCTTACCTGTTTCCTATGCATGCATACGACTGCAAGTATCCTCTCAATCCCATCAGTCATCATATCAAGACAAATGGATCTGCAGAGAAAGAAGAATAAATGTGAGTGCAGCCAACACATCCATGCATGCACCCAAACACACAGCAATAGGTCCCCCTCTGAGTGACATGCAAAAGATGCAAACAACTCACATGCCTACCATCAACATGTGTCCTAGCACACATGCAAATAGATCTGCACACTGCATGCAAATCAAACATACAAAACAAGCATATTGACAAACACACACCCACAACCCACACACTGCCTGAACCCCCAAGTGCCATGCAGTGAATGTCCATGGCACACCTACCCCATCAAGCTGATGGCACATACTCAACACATGCATTTGGCAACAGTCAGCATGACAGTGATCAGACCCTTAAAAAGTGCATCACTGAGATCAATAAAAGGCTGGATCACTCTGGCAGTATTTTCTATGCCATGACATAACTCAGTGTAGCACAGGGACAGTGTACTGAACACTGGCCTGGTAGCCGATGATGCAAAGCCCAAGAACGCCTGAACCCAAATACTCACCAATTGTACTGAAGACAGGATCTTGCAGCAGTCATTCTTCACAGAGGCAGATGTCAGACTGGAAGGCTGGGCACTGAGCTAACGGGCATGAAACACACAAGCAGACATTGCCAACACAATGAGAAAGAGAGACAAAAGTAAAAAGCACTCAAGATGGAGCCACCAACTGAAAAGTGCTTGGTAATGCAGATTTCACTGCGACTCAATTGCGTTGGGTCAAATGTGCATTCAATCGAAGGTAGCATTGACATGCAAAGAGCCGCTGTCAACATGCCACTCTAATCCCAAGGATGCACCATGCATGACACAAGAATGGCAAATAACTAGCCTTGCTCAATGTAGTGTGTCTGCTGACAACATAGCATCCCAAACCTGTGCACAATGGTGCCATGTGTGTGGATCGTTTTTAGGACTGCACAACAAAAATGGCGAACCATGACCAATGAAAGCTAAATAGTGTTGTCTGTGTACATTATTAGTGTATCGTTGTATGGGATGTAATCTGTCAGGCAATACACATGTGAAAAGTGCAAGGAAACACACATCACCACCACCAAAACGTGTCACAGCACACACACAGCTGGCCCTGGCACCCTCCTGATAACTCAACAAGAAAGGCCCTACAGAGATCCCCCCCACAACTATGAACCTGCAACCTGTGCTGCAAGGATATGAGTGTGAAAACAGCATGCACCGACACATGACCATAAGAACACCATGTGACACATGCACTCACAAACATAGACCTTTTCTCCACAAAACAAGTTAAACAAAAGTGAATGCACACTGTGTCATACTCCCTGATAAACACCACACCACAAGTGACACCCTGAATGCCCTTCACTTACCTGCACAGGGTACCCACCTGGCCTGCATACACTGCATCCCATCGGGAAACACATCCTCAAATTATAAAGACATGCAGTGCAACAACTTAAAGACAGTGGAGATACATTACAACCATTTAGAGAATCAAAAAACAGCCATTGACCACCCTGTGCATAACGACCACGGTGCAAGAGGGAGACAGGACACAGATTGGGATTTGCCTTAGAGTGGAGAGTAGCTAGCACAACAGAGAGAGAGAGGGAGAAAGAGACAAGTGAAAACCATAGCAAGGAGTTCACTCTCTGGAGTGGAGACAGGAATGGACATGCCCAACATCACTCTGGGTGAGGGCACTTAGAAGTTGCCCTAGGGAGGATGATAGTGATATCAATACCTGCGGACATACCATCATGGCATGAGATCATGAAAGGCACATAGAAGGAAAATGTCCACATGATGAGGCCATGAAGGACAAAACTGGTGGGCAGTGAAGGACAGACTATCAAATTATAGGCTCATGTGAAGGGTCAATCACTAGCCCTATCTCACACAAACCAAGGCAAAAACCCACCATGGCATGCATTACACAACAAGTTACATGTTCCCCACTTACACGCAGCTAAGGCACTGAAAGCATATACCCCTACCCTAAATCAGCCAACATATACCCCTGTTGGACAACACAGCCAATGGACATGCATCTGTACTGTCACCACCCCAACACACCACACCCTGAGTGAGACTGCCCCAGTAAGTGTGCATGGATTCCAGGGCTCACTTTAACCTGCCACAGGGACACCAGATAAAGCCAAGTGTTCGGAAGTGGAGTATGTCAGACATGCATGCAACTACATTGTGGCAATGCAATTTACACCCACAGACTGTGGCAGTAAACATGAAGTACAATGTAAAAAGAGAAAACATGTAATACACACCAGCGATGATAACCAACAGAACAAAAACATGTACAAAAAGTCACCATACTGGGTAACACAGAAGCAGTCAGTCTGAGGTACACATGTGCACATCTGTATAAACCAACATGCATCAAGTGTGAGAAACTTGTCCTATGGAGTCAATGCATTCACATTTACACAAGAGTCACCACAGCCCATGTCATGAAGTGCTGCAATGTAGGTCGTGTATACATGCCTATCAATGTGAATGAGACATGGTGGCCAGAGGCCTGGCTGGGCACGACATATAAGTGTAGAAGGAAGTGCATTCAGGATTGGCAACCGTCAAAGAGTAGTGTGCAGAGGGAGAACACCCGCAGGGCATGGTATGCAACATAGGGACTGGGGAAGTAGAAGGGTGGCAGTAAGGAGACATCACCATTGTCAGTGTGCAAAGTGTTGGAACAGAAACCACAAGAGTACAGAAGCACCAGCAATGCACCCATACACAATGAAACACTGCCTATGAGGAATGTGACAATAGTGCTGCACAATCACTTCCAAACATGCAGTCAACATCATGAGTGCATCCACAGAAACAAGCCTCTCGCATAGAAGTGCAAATGTACATACACACGCAAGCATGTGTACAGACACACATCAGCAGAGACATACACTGTGACAGAAAGTGAACACTATCAGCTGATCAAAATGTGTACTGCATGCAGAAACCATGGGGAACAATTACACAGGCAGAACATGTAAGACAATGCACGTGCTTACCTGGTGACTGAGCCATCATGATGTGATTCCCACATCACTTCCACCGGGAACTGTGTTTTCAAATGCATGACAGGAGGTTCAGTGCTTGGCAGAGGGCATGAGGAGTTTGGACATCAAAGCGAACATGGTGTCTCCCCAGGGAGTGCAGTTACCACCTCATTATGGAGCACTGTAATAACATGGGACAAGGCATTATAACAGCCATAGAATGGTACCATGCATGCCACACACATGTGTCAATATTCACTCAACCCAATGATTCCTGCACATACCATCTTGCCCACCACAATGCAACCATGGCAATTGACGTCACTGAGCATGGCTGCATGTCCACCATTGCATATGTCATGGCCTTGAGAGGGTGCCTACACAACTCAAGCCAAATGTAAAATAAAAAATGTTAAAAACATAAAAATATTCCACCTTGGAAAGGGATGATCACAAAAGCATGCCAACATCTGGGCCAGGGGTCTTGTAATCAAAGAAAAAAAATCCTCATGGCAAATCAAAGGACACTAAAAAAATAAAACAAAGGCAATGGCACATTAAAAAAAAACTCCAAGTGCTCATGGACCTCATGGCAATGCTGTCCCAGGAGGCATGTCTCTGCTGGGACCCCCTTCCTGCGGTTGATCTGCAGATGGGCGTGGTGCTGGAAGCAGACCACGCAGTGCTAAGGCCCGGTCTTCAGAGGCGCCACCCACGTGTGATACTGATGAATGCACCAGCACAGTTAGGCCAGTGATAACTATATGCATTGCATCATGTAAGGCACCAGAGTCTGCATGTGCAGACACCTGAGATGCATGGAGGTCCTCTGAGCAAGAGTAACTGCCTGAAGGCACACACCTCATTGTGTATCATTCTCCTTGTGGCTGTTAGTTCTGCACTGAGGGTATCTCTCTGGGCATCCATCTCAAGCCTCATGGTTGCTCTGTGTGCCTGAGCGCCCTTATGCAGGGAAGCCTGCAGACACCCCAGATCAGCCCATTGGCCCTTGATGTTGGCCTCCATTCGCAGTCTGTCAGACTGGCATGAGGACCGCATGACCTGCAGCAGTTGCTCTACCTGGGTCGCTGGCAGGGCCATGGATTTGGCCATCTTATGCATTCCCTCAGATATCTTGTTCAACACATATCCATGTCAGAGGGTGGCACGCAACATCTGATGCTCCCACTCTGTCACCCCAGCCTGCATACGTACCCCACGTGTGCAGGGACCATGACGGCCCGATGCAAGGGACCTAGTCCTTTGCTGTGGTGCCCCTGTCGTTGACTGCAGGTCTTCATCCCTCCCTTTGACATCAGGCCCAAGACCTGATACCAAATCAGGGGAGCATGGCCTTGCAATTTAAGCCACTGCAGACAGGGGTGCCACCACTGGACTGGCCTTGTGTAGCCAGCCTCTCTGCCACAGATTCACAGGCCCGACTGATCGCCACATCGGGCACTCACCTCTGGCCTCTTTAAGACACAACCAGTTCAGCATCAGAGACATCTGAGTCCAAAGAGTCTGAAGAGTCTGCAGCATGACCCAGGATGGTCTGCAGCACCATGGGGTTATCACGGCCGACCACACCACGTACACCACATCCCCCACTAGTGGTCTGTTGCACAAAGCACTCTTCCTCATCCTTCACGCCTGCATCTGGTGCATCCTCACCTGCACATGGAGAGAGAAAGACATATTGATACATGTTAATAGAGACAGCAATGTATTTATGCTCCCAGGAGTACTCTGACAAGAAATGGCATTACATGCACCAATCAGACATTGCACAAGCACACACTTGGTCCAGGAAGGAACTGATGCATGGCATTTGCTGACAAGTACACCCGCCAACCCGCTCCATCATGTCCATGCCAGCACTGAGCGCATTGACATTCGGCACGGTTGTAAATGCGCAATGAGGGGACATTCAGCTGTCAAGTCGCCACAAATGCCAGGGGAATACTAATGCACATGTGACATGTCAATGTACAATGAGAGCACATGGGAATGGCCAGACATCCATATTCACATACAACACCACGGTCGACACATGACACACTAATTATGTCTGGGAAGGGGAACAGGAGACAATGAGGATCTGCAGGAAGTCGTAGAAACGGAAGAAGCCAATTAATTGGTATTCCCGCACGTGTGACTTCTGGTCAAGGTACATGAAGTGCAGTGAGATGGAGCGTGGATTGTGCGATGTCAACAAGGCCCAACAATCCACAAGAGGGTGAGGGCAGTGGCCACATGGAGTAGGAACAGAGTGTGGGAGGGTTGGAGGGAGCATGCACAACAATGAGTAGGCTCTCTGTGGCACTGGAATTGAGTCAATGTGTATGTGGTCTGGAGGCACTCCTGCAACAACACTCTGTGAACATGACAATGTGCATTGACAGACAGCACAGATGTGCATCATGACAAGGGAACCCATAGGAGCAGTTAAAAGGAGCATGCATCCTTGCATAACATGGCGGGCAAAAGATATTTTGTGTGCATGCACTGGTCTAGCAGTACAGAGTGAAATGCAACAAGAAAGTAGTAATAAATACTATTTGTCAGTGTCACATGTTTCCCGAGTACCAGTGGTTTACCCTATGGGAGATGTGTCCTGTCACACAGACATGTGCCACAAATGGCTGCCACAAGGGCTACACCCGGTATGATGGCCAATTGACATGACTCTTTACATCACAGGACATGCTTTACGCTGGGCTGTCAAACAAATGCTGCCAGATGTTCCAATACACAATTGGTGTGGATGATGCATGACTAGCCTCACACACGAGGTGCACTGACGAACACTCACCTGATGTGTCCTCATAATTCTCGAGGCCTGCCATGCATTGCACTTGCTCAATGAGGATGAATTGGCTCATTGCCTCTTCATGCATTGTCAGATGTTCCTCCTCTGGTAGCCCCCCTCCAGTTTCCAATGCAGAGGTTAGGTTGACACTGAGCGTGTGCTTGGTGCGATGAGTGAGATCATTCCAGCACTTGATGACCTATTCCGCTGTATGTATCTCCCCTCTAAGGCATTTATCTGTTCTGTGACACGCTGCCAATGGACCATTTGTTGTGTGACTGTAAGTGTGCTCCCCGCCGACAGGCACATGCCATGATGGTGATCGGTCACATAGTCAAACAGGATCTGGAGCTCCTAATCAGAGCAATTCTTTTTCCTGTGCGGAACAGTGCTTTTTGTCGTATCTTGGTGTTGAGCCTCTTCCTGCTGTTCAGGGCATTCCTTCCTGCAATGAGTGGAAGGGGAGGGTTTAATCTACCCCTGTCTGGCTGGAACCACTTTGGCATCCAGGTGCTGGGCCACCTTTGGACTGGGGCCTGCCAGGTCCTCTTGGGGCTGGGGCAGGTGTCTCATCACCACTTCCCCGACCACCTTGGGCTGGGGCAGGTGTTTCACCACCATCACCCCAAACCCCACGCCCTCTTCCCCCTTTTCCTTTTGGGGGCATTCCAAACATGTCATAGGTATAACGGATGAATGGGAGGCACAACAAGTTATTATCATGGCAATGTGAGTCAGGGAACAGTCTACGTGATGTATGACATAGATGTGGGGACCAGCAAGGCTCAAATGTGCCCCGAACTGGAAAATTAAGCGGTAAGCGATGTGCAGTGGCATCCGATAACACAAACAGTGTGTATGTGACATCTGGAAACCTTCCAAAAATGAATGTATGCGATACGCAGTGGCACCCAATAACACAAAAAGTGCATACACAACACCCAGAAATGTTCCAACAATGAGAAAAGAGGTGCACGATTCGCAGTGGCAACCACAAACAGACTGCATGCCTCAAAAAGGGGGAATGAAAAAATGTGCGTATGTGCAGAGGCACAACCTGCCCACAAAATAACAGTACGCTACCTGAAGGGAACGGATTGCATGCAGCTCCCCAAAATATGTGGGAACTACAATACTCCATCTTAGTTCCACAGCCAGTTATGCATTTACTCATCCTTATGTATCCCCTTCAATTCCGTGAGCCGCATGGGCACGCTGCGTGCAGCACGTGTCACGTAACTTACGCACTAAGGGCCTTTTCTCTGTTTTCGGCTGCCTGTCGAGCTGTACACGGAACACCCACTGTCATAACTCCATGCCACGTTATCTGCCTCCTGATGCCCTATACTGCCTCCAAGGTTGACATGTACTGCTGCCTGTCCAGTGTGAGTGCCTGCTGCCCATCTGCACTGCTTCGGCGTGCCTGCTTTCCAGCCATTGCCTCTGCTCATGTCACCGCCCCTGTGACCACCTCAGCTGCTGTGTTGGACTCCCACCTTCACATATTACCACCACTGCTCCACAGCCCATCTCCAGGACCAGCCTACCCACCCACACCTGCCTTGCGGGTTGCCATGTCTACACCATCTACCTCTGATCATAGTGACAACCTCATGGCAGCAAGGCAGAGGGCTGAAGGTGGCTGGTGGGTGCTGACTGGACATGAGGCGGCTGCCTGAGTTAGTGTTGGAGGTGAAGGCGTCTGGTGGGTGGTGTCTGGAATGAGGGGGCAGCCTGGGGCAGTGTTGAAGTTGAAGGCGGCTGGTGGGTGGTGTCTGTACTTGAGGGGGCAGCCTGGGGTAGTGTCCGAGGTGAAGGAGGCTGGTTGGTGGTGTCTGGACTTGAGGGGGCTGCCTGGGGTAGAGGCAGAGATTAAAGGGGCTGCTTGGGGTAGTGTTGGAGGTGAAGGGGGCTGGTTGCTGGTCTCTGGACTTGAGGGGGCTTCCTGGGGTAGATTTGCAGGTGAGGGGGGCTGGTGGGTGTTATCTGGACTTGAAGGGGCTGCCTGGGGTAGGGTCAGAGGTGAAAGGGGCTGGTGGGTGGTGTCTTGACTTGAGGGGGCTGCCTGGGGTAGTGTCGGAGGTGAAGGGGGCTGCTGGGTGGTGTCTGGACATGAGGGGTTGATGTGCAATAGGCAGGGCTTTAAGTGGGGTAAGAAATCGAGAGGGGGCCCTAATTTGGGGGCGTGGCTTCTGGGAGGGGCGTTGCCTAAAAAGCACGCAAATCGTAAGGTCTGCACACAAATATATATACATGTTATATATCTGTGTGCGTACCTTACTATGGTTTGTGTACTTTGCAGGCCATCTTTTCTAAACATAGAAATATGTTACATATGTTACATATTTCTATGTTTAGAAAAGATGGCCTGCAAAGTACACAAACCATAGTAAGGTACGCACACAGATATATAACATGTATATATATTTGTGTGCGTACCTTACGGTTTGCCTGGTTTTCAGGCCATGTTTTCGGGTTTATAAAAGATGGCTTTGAAAGTACACAATTCAAGCCATCTTTTATAAAGCTTTGACTACGGACAAAATTGTCCGTCCGCAAAGCTTTATAAAAGATGGCTTGAAATGTGTACTTTCAAAGCCATCTTTTATAAACCTCGAAATATGTCGAGGAATCCCCAGGTTCGCCGAGGGTTAAAGACGCCTCGGCGACCTGGGGAAACAAAGGAACAGTAACTGCCTCTGGTGACCTCTCGCGCGAGGGGTCACCAGATGCAGTTACTATGACTGACAGAAGTGGCAGCCAGTCACAGCATCGCTGTGGCTGGCTGCCACTTCTGTCAGATCGCCTGACTTCATGGCAGGCGCATGCATTATCCCGTTGCGGCTGCGGCCGCGACGGGATAATGCATCCTGCCAATGTAGCGGGCGGTGGGACGGGGCCCCGGCAGGGCCCCGGCTCAGCCCCACTTTTTGGAGACTGCCGGGGCCCGGCCCCGGTAGGCCCCGGCCCACTTAAAGCACTGGCAATAGGGGTATATGCCTGCAGATTGGGTGCCTAGCGTGTAGGGGGAGTGGACTTACAGTTTCATAGGAGTGCTTTAACATAAGAGGTCACCTGAGTGTTTTTGTTGGGGGTCCTAAATTAGATTACGAGGGAGCCCAAGCATTTTCGTTTGGGGTGCCGCCCTAGTTTACGAGGAAGCACACGCATTTTTGTTGGGGTTCTCGCCTTAGATTACGATTGAGCCCACATGTTTTCACAGGGGTGCAGCCTTAGCTTACGAGGGAGCCCACACATTTTCTCAGGGGTGCCGCCTTAGCTTACAAGGGAGTACATGCATTTTCTCTGGGTTGTCACCTTAGCTTACGACGGAGCCCACGCATTTTCGCAGGGGTTCAGCCTTAGCTTACGTGGGAGCCCATGCATTTTCTCAGGGGTGCCACCATAGCTTACAATGGGAGCCCCGCGTTTTTCATTTCTGGTACAGCCTCGACTTATGAGGTGGCTCTCGCTTTTTACGCAGGGGTGCTGCATGCTTAGTGGGGGCCCATGCATTTTCGCAGTGGTGCTGGATGGTGGCTCAGGGGTGGATAAAGGGGTTTGCACTTGGGTTGGGGTAAGGCATGGGTTTTGGTGAGCCTGGGGGCGTTTTGTGGGCATTCCTTGCACTGCTCCATTCACTTTGTGCGTCTGCTGGAATTGCTCGTTTGGATCCATGAAAACGCTGAGCACGCAAATTTACTTAATCGCACAGGCTCACGCAGTGTCCTTCTCGGTGCACAGCCTTTGCACAATTTCTGCACGAAATTGCATGAATCGGCCCCCATGTCGTAAATGCTCAGTGTGCACCTGTGTTTTTGCATGTGACTGCAAATGGTGCAGGTCCTGTGGAACATGGCACCAATCTTTACATGAAATCCCTATAGAATGTGGCAACTCTTTTGTATTGCAAAAGAGTAAGCAAAATCCTCTTGGATCCCAGTCTCTCTGCCCACGGCACCATGTGATGGGAGGAGACACTAGTATCTCCATGTACATAGAAGAGAAAACTGACAGAGTGTATTTTCCTCTGCATGCCCTGCTCCGTGTAGAGGATGAACACCAAAGCGTCATGATTGAGCAAACGCAAGTAGGGGGCCATTTAAAAGAAATGCAAATTGCATGCATGGGATCAGGAACACCAACGTTAGCACGTACATGCTGTTGGATTCCTTGCTTGGTACTTTGATCTTTTTTCAGAGTGGAGCGTATTTGTGAAGACCAAATCAATGCGAAACTCCCTTGACTCTTCACTTTTTTTACGCTATGTTTTAACAAAACTGCCTGCAAATTACGCATCGCAGCCAGGCAGCATTTTACAAAGGATTTCCTTTGCAATCCACCTGCAATTTACCATATGGAAATGTGAGACATATTCCAGAGGAATCCACTGGCTTCAGGCCTACATAAAAATCTCTCAAACTTCTTTGGGCCACTCCTACACATTGGAAGGGCTCGAAAATGCCCTTGAGCGTTAAAGTAAGGTGAAGATAGATAACACCTTGTTTTGACAGCTTACTATATGTACACTACACCGCATTGAAAATGGGGCCCATTGAGCGTTTGATAGCACATTTTTACTTATCCATGTCATTTAGTAATAGCAGCATAATATGACTGGGTTATCATTGATGCTGATAGAACAAGGGCGCCTGCTGAGGGCGTCCCAGAACTAACATGTCAAGAACAGTACAGAGCTAATTCACACACCTGAACCTTTAGCTTCTCTAATTGTTTTAAGAGCAAATCGTAAGTCAGTATGAACACACGTATTTTGTAACATCTGAATTATCTGTAGTTCCTCTGAATTGGCTGGAAACAAACTTCAGCAAATGTTCTTTGCTTTTCAGGTGTGGGTGCTTTGGGCAAGTTTAGCCTCGCGGATTATATAAGGCATGCGCAGTTGGAGTTGGCGATGAGCCTTATATTGAAAGGTAGGAATTTGGTAAGCTAGTTGAGGGAGAAGTTTAAAATTGAAATAGGATTTAGTTGCGGGCGAACTAGGAAACACATAGTAGAGGTTTGTTGTTGCTCGAGGTGGGCAGTAGATTGCTATTCAGTTAATGTATGAACTATCTAACGGTCTTTTTAAATGCTCCACATGCAAAAATGCATCAGACCGCAAGGTCTTAATGGCACAAGGAGTAGGAGGGGAGAGGACACGAACTGTATAATTCAAGATTACATTCCTGAATTGCGCAAAGGCAACAATTAAAGTTTACAGGCAATACGGATATAAGGTAAAACCATTTAGTACTTAAGGTGTAGAATGATGCCCTCATGGATATCATTGGTGATGCACCTGAGCATCCAGACCAATAGACCAGATTAACTGGAGATTTCTTCATATGGAAGGGGTCGGGAACATGTAAGAGAAAAGGAAGGTCTTCGGTTCCTTTGTAACTCGCTAGTGTTTTTAAATCTTCAAGCAGGTAATTTCACAAATTTGGGGCAAAGTTGGAAATACATGTATTCCCAAAATGATTTTTCCTATACAGTGGGTTGCATGTTAGGCCTTTTGTTGGCCCAGGTCCATGACAGGCAAATATAGCGGTTTCGACCAGAAGCCAATTTAGGTTCAGCACGATGTAGGAGATCTGTTGTTGTCTTCGTGAGGGAGTGATCTGTGTGAACGTATTGAGTTTGTAGCTCGATTCTTTCACAACGGCAGTGAGCTGGGCCGCTAAGGACAGGTCACAATTGATGATTACATCAGCATTTCTCACTAGCTTGTTAGGTAAGAGTGGGATGAGGGCCAAGTGATAAGGGGGGGGGGGTGCTGATCAACACGTTGCCAAGTAGAGTGATCTTCAACTTATCTCTATTCAGGGACAGGTTGCTGGCATTCTGACACTTTTCAATATTGCCAATGAAATAAGTAATTGATTCTTACTCATTCTTATCTCACTCTATTGGGATCAGAAAGAGTGCATGGTGACTTATTTCCGCAATTTTAAAACTATAAATAGCCTTTTTTGGACTAAATGAAAATATTCTGCTGAGATGGTAGATGCATTAGCTTCCAAAGTCCCTTCGTCAGTTGGTGATCAAATCATAAATAAAGCACCTATCAAACCTGAAGATGAAAGACAGGATTTGTCTGTGAGATTGGTGGCTCCTATTGGTGCTGCCTTGACAGCTCACCCACCATCAGCAGAGCGGACATGCAGCCATTACAAAAGTGCAGGACTCAGGGACGTTCTACATCCCCATGAAGAATAGTATAGGACTCCATGTGCGTCACCTAATCTTCCACCCAAGGCGACATCATCATTATTGACCAGGATGTGGCATGAGAAAGAGCTCCAAAGCCCGTCATTTCATGCATCACACCAGTGGCACTTATTATGCCAGTGAAGGACCCATGGTAAAGTGATACAGTACCACTTGGGGAATTAAAGCAAAGTTCTCCCCAAGAACAACCTTCGATCCTGGAAAGGTAAAAAAAAAGTAACAATTGAAGCTAAGCACCACTCACATTTCATAAGCACAGTGGAGACAAAGTCGACCGTGTCTCAGAAATCCTGATGCACCCAATTAAGACAGTCAGAATGATAACTCCTCACTAGCAGTGATGATGCAGCACTGATAGCGGCAGAAAA
This sequence comes from Ambystoma mexicanum, assembly GCF_040938575.1. Taxonomy (NCBI): domain Eukaryota; kingdom Metazoa; phylum Chordata; class Amphibia; order Caudata; family Ambystomatidae; genus Ambystoma; species Ambystoma mexicanum. Next base: position 880,760,545 of record NC_090929.1, on the reverse strand, counting down.
GTACAATGCAAGCAGCACAAATGGTCGCTTTATTAAACACAATAGGCAAAACAAATCCCCGAATGGTAGTAGCTTTCAGGGGGCTGAAAGGCTCAATGTCTAAAGAAGGAGGGTGGTTTATTTGTTGGGGGTTGATAGTTGTCATGAAGTCTACCCTCAACACAGCACAGATAACTCAGTAGATAGATAAATCATTTCGAACAGGTAATATTCCTTGCAATTTGCGGCAATCACTCATTATGCCTATCTTTAAACAATGCGACAGGACTGACCCAAGAAGCTACATGCCCATTGCCCTACTGGATTCATAAACAAACATATACACATGAATATCAACATTTTACAAAATAGTTTACGATGCATATAGTTTGTATTCTTTACATGAATTTTACAAAATTGGTAAACTGTGAATTTCATGCATTGTTTATTTTAAAATGAAACCATTCCGGGGTAGTTTCTTTTTAAAATAAAAGTAAAGGAACAGTGAAACTTTATTTAAAAAAGTAGAGGAGCACTGCTCCCAAACCCTACCGCTTACTGCTATAGGAGCAATAGGTTTGACAAGCTGAGACGCAAGAGGAGGGTTCGGTTCTGTCAGCAGTGCAAGTACTTCCTCAGTGTTATTATAACTGAAATGTGAGAGATAGGCAGTGAAAGATGATAGAATTGGTGGAGTGAAGAAAGTAGAAAGAGGGAATAGGAGGATGGTGAGGAGATATTCCCAGATTTTTGGAGATTTTGGAAGCAAAGTATTCAGCAAGGTTATCAGCTGCAAGGGAATAGTTAATAGCTGTTGGTTTTGGAGGAGTAAGGCGTAAGTTTAGGGTTCCTTGGAATTGGTGATGAGGGTTGGAGTGTGTGTAATAAGATAAAGCTAGACATCATTTTTAGCACTATCAAGAGAATAATTGAGAGAGTCAAGGGCATAGGGGTATAGTTGCAGTTCCTCATTAGAGAGGGAGTGACTCCTCCTGTGCAGTAGTCATCACATGTCTGTGCAGAGACCGTGCATGAATGGGGAGACTAAAGGTTGAGGATTCTGGGATTTAGGGATGAAAGATAACAGTGAAAACTGAGAAGAGTATTTGTGAAGTGGGTACTGGAAAGTTGAGACAACAGTTTCAAAGAAGAAAGGATCTGGAGAGAAGGAGGAAATTGAGAGTTAAATGTCACAGAGGAAAGGATTGTATGGGAAGTTAGCAGAGGAAGTCAGCAGATGTGCGCATAGTGCATAGTGCAGTGTAATAACAACTGTAAAATGCCTATTAACAATACAATTTTTAACAATATTGACATTAGAAACTAGATTTGGGGGCCAGGGTGCGTTACTGTTGCTTAGGCCACAGGCCCTGTTGCAGGTGGAGGGACATTCTCACTGTGATGTTAGTTTTAGGAAATAAATGTAACATTGTAAAGCTGACCAGTGATGTGTCTTGCAAATGCTGGAATCATAGTGTGGTGACGAAGCAGGATGAGATCTGGAAAGAAAATTGCATTGTTCATGCTGGTGAAGGGAGCAGGGAGGAAAGGAAGCTTTGTTTCACATTCATCCAGGCTCAGATGACCTGTTGGACAGAATTGGTGTGCAGGGGTCATTGGAGAAAAGACTAGAACAGAATGGAAATGTACTGGGGTGGTGATTGAAAGGGGTGTTTACTGACCAGAGATATCATTAGTGACATCACAAGTAGATCTGGGAATAGGAGAGAAAACAGTAAGGAGTCCACAAGGAGATATATATAGGCGAATGGAAGAGGCATTAAAAGTGAGTGGAGGAGGAAAAAAGGGAGAAGGACATGTGAAAAGGGAGGTCAGAGAAGGCAAGAGAGAAAAGAGAACATTGAATGGAGGTAGATCCGTGTTGCTGGCTGTGTCAAAATGTGCCCATTATATGTCCAAGGAATGAATGTTGTTCTGCCAATTTTGCTAATGAATACTAGCTAGATTCACCTACGGGAAAGAGAATTCACTGTTCTGGGGTGGGGGTTGCGATAAAGAGGTTTGGAGTTTAAAAGCTGTTGATTTGGATAAGATGTGAATACAAATGTAATGATGAATCATGAAAGCCGTGTTAACATGTGTGTTTCATTTTGTAATAAATGAGAAATGTCATTTTGCATATCTTCCCATGTGTAATAAGTGTGTAATATGTGTAGTCCTTTTGTGAAGATACATAATATATCAAGAAACCCCATTTGCAAAGAGAGTATTATGGTAATCATTGTTTCTGAACTTTATTTTCGTTTATTAAAAGGTGTTAGGGTGTTTTCCTATTGTCTGACTCAGGATCAAGCCTTTACAGTGTCTAGCCAAGGAGCACGTAATAAAGGTGACAATAAACATTTCTTACAGGAGAAATAGCAGAGGGTTTACATTTTCTCTTGAAAATGTGTGTGGTAGTTGAGGAGGAAAGATTATAGGGAGGAAAGATAATGATGGTGGATACAATGGAGTGGTCTGAAAGAGAACGTGTGACAGAATTGTTAGTTGCTGAGAAAAAGTTGGAGATGACCACAAGGTCGAGACAGTTGTCTGCAGAGTGAGTGGCTAGGTTATGAGTAGAGTGGATAGTGTGTTAATTGAGAAAAGATTAAAAGTCTGATTCTTCCAGAATGTTAGGAGAAGAAAAGTTGAAATCACCTAAGAGATGAGGTGGTGTGATGGGAATAGAAAGAATCAAGAAGCAGACCTAGTTTATCAAATAATGGTCCAGTGGGGCTAAAAGGATGATAGATAGAAATTAAGTGAGTACAGTGAGGTGTACATTCAAAGGAGGTAGGAGGGGATGTGGCATGGGGGTGGGAGATGTTCAGGCGGGAAGACAATAGATGCCTGACAAGACCACAGTGCCACAAGCCACAGCAAACAGATACCCATTCAAAAGCACAAACCATCAACCCTTCCCCTACGAAAAGCACATGCACAGATGGTGAACATAAAGAGGGATAGACAAGCAGGGTCATTTTGGGGATTAACAATGTCTACAACTTGAGGACTACGAGCCCAAGAAGGCCAAGAGCATAGTCTAAGCACTAGAATTGGTATCCCAACCAATAAAACCTCATATAATTTGTAATATGGAGGCACACGAAAGTCCTGGTGGAAGAGTACTCCAGGAAAAGAAAAGCTTCAAGGGAAATGGCAGCCGCTACCTGAGCCTGACCCTGGGGCAGCTATATGAGGGAGGATCTCATAGGTGAGACAGCTCGGGAGTCTCTGCAGGATAGCTCAGGGGGAACATGCTTGTCATGAAAGCAAGACGACACGGAGCAACAGAAGTTCGATCCCCGGGTCCGCGCTTAGAAACCTCTGGGTATTAAGAGCGTTATAAATAACCTATTCTATCATATATTAGGAAGCCGTGGCAGCAGTGTATACCAAGCAGTTGCAAGTGTGTTCATATAAGAAAGCCCCGGTAGGCAAGTATACCAGGCAAAGACAAGCTGAACAGTGTACAGGAAATACATGACCTAAAGAGGTACTGAGAAAGATACATCAGGCTAGAACAAAGGTTGTGGTGATCAAGAGAAAAGGAGTAAAAAAGGTAGGATAGTAAACCAGGTATCCAAAACAGAGTTGTGTTGTGGACCATTTGTGTTGTGGATAAAGAGAGAGTGAAGGAAATCCAGGTGACGGGAACCAACCTCTGGAACAAGGAACTCTATTCTTCTAGAACTTTTGTGTTGGAGTTATGCATTTTTTCCCTTTTTAAAAACACATTGATAAACCACTGAAGGCCAAATACATTACTCCCTTTGTCTTAGAGTTAATTTTATTATGATGTGAGGGTCAGAATAGTACTTTGGGTGCAGGACAGTTTTACCATGGACAGATCCTTAGTTTTGGTTTTAGGTAGGGAAACTCCTCTCAAAACAGGGACAAAGAGGCATGTCAGCACCCCTTTTATTTTAATAAAAGTCTTTGACCAAAACCAGGACTCTGTTGTGGCTCATTCCTGGCTCCTGACACCATGCTCACTTCCTGTTCGCTTGTGTTTTTATCTTGGTTTTGAGACAATGTTTACATAGAGCAGGGTGCTTGGAGTTTTTGTTGGTAATTTCATGAACAGAATACAAAACAGATTAGGTATTAGGTATCGGTTTGTGTGCAGATTGTTTCTCTCAGTATTGCTTTTGATGATTGTCTTAGTGTTTGTTCACTGTTTTGTTAGTGTCCCCCTTATTAGGAATGATGACTTTTCTCTTTTATCATTTTCCTTATGTTTCCCTTTCTGAACCTTAAAACACCATGAAAGCTTCCCGGTCCCTGATGCACTCTGCAAAAAACAATAATAAGCAAGAATATGTTGTTTTCCCATAAACAGTTCTCCCCTGCATGTTTGCTGCTATTGCCATCTTGCCAACAGGGAAGGAATGGGAAGTGGGAAAGGTGCCAATTCCCCCCCAGTCTGCCTGGGCTGTTCACACTGGGCCAGAGATGCATAATTAAAAAAAAATACATGAAAGACAACATTCTTCAGAATCCAGCCTGCCTTGAAGGAGCCGAGTTCTGCAAAGTCTAGTTGGCTTCTATGGGGATGGGGTGAGACACTTGCCTTGATTTCAGCAATATTGTAGATGTTCCAGTGTGACCACAAATGGGCCTCCTCAGAGAGTGATTGAGAAGGAGAAGAGTCTAGGCTAGAGGGGCATGTTCATGAAGTCCTGTGGCAATGTATGCATTTAAATGACAGGTTCTGTGAGCCTGGATAATAATGTTGGCACCACTGCTCCCAATGCACCATTGGTTTGTTATAATCACCAGCAGCCCGTCATGACCCCTACTAGCCAAGGCAAGGGCACATTTTTAATTAATAGATTGTGTCCTCAGTTTCATTCTGTAAGACGAATTGCTCTATGTTCTGGTGAATTTCTTAATCACTAATTAGTTCATTACAAAGAGTTTATTAGCACAGTGAATGCTGCCCATGGATGTTATTATATGTGGTTATAGAAATGGATATTTGATTGTTTGTGGCCCTCATTTGTGGGCACAGTTCGAAAAACACTCAAAGAAGGATTCAACATCCAAGTATTATTAGTAGGCTACCAACTAAGGGGTGAGGGTGAGCGGGTGTCTAGTGGGTACATTCAGAATTCTGTGGATTTGTTCATGAAATACCATTAGAGAAAGTTAGCACCTCAATCAAAGGTATTTCTGAAAATCCACCCTATTGCAAATTTATTTCAGAAATACTACCTGCGCCGGTGGTGATGTAAAAAATGTGTTTAACATTTTCTCCACCCATTTACTCCATTAAAGTAAAGTTAGAAATGGATTATGTACAGTTGTGGCTCATACCACTACTGTAAAATTTTATGCAGAAAAGGTGAAATGATGATCCTTTTATGCATTACCTGGGCAAGGTGGCGAGTGGCGGGCAATCAGGGCTGCCCACCTTTTTACCCCTTTAACATGGTGCTTTGTCAAAACCTTTTCTCATGCAATTGCAGGGAAACAACTGTTGCTCTAGGTTGTACAGTAAAACACATGTTTTTAAAATTGCTGCCAATTTTGATTTTTAACTTGACCTCTTAGGTGGAGGTGGAGGTGGGGTGTCCAAATGTTATGTAGCCAGTAATATCCAAATGATCCCAACAGGTAACTACAAAATGTGGTGCTGATTGGTTTACCTGTTTGGAATTGTTATAAGGAACAACGCTTTGCCAAGCCACAAACCCACACACAAATTTAGAGTTTTGCTGGAATCCAGGGAAAGGGGTGGGATGTCCAAATGCCACGTAGCCAGTAATGTCAGGAGTGTCCTGGCAGGTAAGTGTGCAAAATGTGGTTCAGATGCGTGAAACGGTGTGGAATTACACAAGGAACAATGCTTTGCCAAGCCACAAACCCACACAATAATTTTGACTTGTACTGAAATCTGGGTTAAGGAGCGTTGTGTCCAAATATTTAGTAGCGAGTAATGTCCAGAGGGTCCTAACAGGTAACTATGCAAAAGTTGGTGCAGCCTGGTGAAAGAGTGTGGAATTGTATAAGTAACAATACTTCATCAATCCACAAACCCACAAACAAATGTAGAGTTCTGCTGAAATCCGGGGAAAGGGGTGGGGTGTCCACATGTCATATAGCCGGTAATGTCTGAAAAGCCCTAACAGTTAACTATGCAAAATGTGGTGCTGATTGATGAAACAATGTTGAATTATCTAAGGAACAATGCTTCGCCAAGCCACAAACCCACACATTTTCACTTTTATAAATATAAATTATAATTATAGTGAGTTTTTATTATAATTATAATCTTAGTCTGCACAATTTTGTCTAATCTCAGATACATTTGCCTCAAGATGCAGAACATTGATAGGGCCTCATTACACGGAAGGCGGTAAGGGTTAACAGTCACCGGTAAGGGTACCAGTGACCGTTCACCCTTACCGCCTTACTATGAGGTCCCTTTGTGGGACCCGACCTTAACGCTTGGTGTAGACCAGCCGTTAAAGTTGGGTCCCGCAAAGGGATCTTGGTGCTAATTACGGTACCGCAATTTGCGGCACCATAATTAGCTCCTTCCCCATTCCCATTATGCCCTATGGGGCAAAAATGGGAATGGGGAAGGGCCATGGAGAAAGGGTGAATTACCGCCCCGCCAACCTTTGGAATGGAGTGGTAATTCCCCTTTTCTCCATGGTGGTACCAGTATGGTACCGGTGGCAACCATGGTGCTAATAGCACCATGGTTTACCGCCTTCCGTGTAATGAGGCCCATAGACTTTCTTCCTGAAGATAGTTTGATGCTTTGAGAGGTAGATTTATTGAAAAGTAGGCTAGTCTAGCCATTGAATAACAACTTTTACATAAAGCGTTTTGTTATTTCAAATATTGAAGACGGAAAATTTGAAGATTAAGTTCCCTTTGCTTTCTAAATTGGAAACTGTGGACCCAGCAAGATAGGGCTCAAGCCCTTACCTTCCACATTTCATACATGATGTGATCCTGCGCAAATCACTTTTCGTCACTGTCTTATATTCTTTAACTATCTGTAGAGAGCGACTTTCTTCTATGGGTCTATAATCTATAGTGTTACTCCATAATACATTATAATCTTAACCATTTATATAATGCGTGCTGGTAGCAGGCTCATACTGGCATATATGGCAATAGGGCAATGCCCAAACCAAAAACACAAAAAGCTAGTGTGGGACCGTTTTTTTTATTTTTTTTTTTATCAAAGTGGGACACTTTTTTTTGCCCATATAGGCCAGTTTGATATGTTACTTCACCAATGTTACTGGATAAATATTCTTTAAAATTTACAATTTGCATCACATTTTATCAAAAAGCTCCCCCTTGGGTATTGCTCAAACAGGGATGATATGTCATTTGTGCAATGGTGGGCAAAGTTTTCATTGGTGCCTTGGTGCCAGAGACAATTTTATGTCCCAGTCTGACCCTGGCTGGTAGGGAAACAGGACGCCTAGTGAGGGTTTTATGTTGACGCGGGATGAGTAGACAGGGTGCAGATATGGGTTTTGTGTTGTGGGCTTGGCAGACAGGAAGCCATTTATGGGTCTTTTGTCATGCCAGCTCATGTCTGACTCAAGCCAGACTCTCTGGTACAGCAGTGACTCAGCTCTGCCAATGGATTATCTAGCTATTCTACCTCTCTACATTGGTATAAAACTTCTGATGGGATGAGAAGTGAGGGGAAGAGATGGAGTCTGCTGCAAACTGGGACACAAGAAAAGCTGAGTTCAAATCCCAGCTTTCCCTTTCCACCAATTATATTATCCTGGTTAAATCATTTTACAATATTTTGTATGAAGGAGAGTTTCCGGAGTTCCGGGTCTCTAAAAACTACATACATAACTGAAAGATATATTGCATCAAAGAAAGTAATGCCAATAATGTCTGCTGTATATATATATATTCTTGAGAATGTGTATGCGTGTAGGGGAGGGGAGAGAGGTTGGCATTGAGTTTACTTGATCTGGAAGTTGGGGGACCCTGCATGGTGGGCTTTTGCTGCCAACCCATGGGCCATAAAATGATACTTGCCCCCTCGGTCAAACATTACAAGTCCTTCCCTGCTTGCCAACCAACCTGTTGTTGTTTTTGTTGTGCTATTTATCATAATGGTGTACTTTAATGTTCTGTCCGACTAGTTGCCCAGGTTTTTTTGATTTTCAAAGCACTTTCATTGTTTAGTGATCTTGGGTTGGTTTTTCGGTGTTCCCAATACTCTTTGTTGCTGGTTTTCCAGTTGTCCCAGTTCTCCTAGATGGCACATATGTGACACACGGAGGTGAAGATTGTGGAAGATGAGGAAGCGAAGATTGAGCAGCATTTCTCCTCACAAAGGAAGCAATATTCCAACATGATGGATGAGAAATTGGGGAACCATTTGTTGTTCTTTGGCGATGGTTCACAAGCCCATTGCGTGTCTTTAGAGTTTGTAGGGGAGGAATCGGAAGAGGCATTGGAATGGGCTTGGTAGAGCCTTTGGGAGTGGATAAAAAGCCAGAACTAACAGAGAAGGCTCAGAGCAACAAGGCAATGGACATAAGGCCTTAGAGTGAAGGCTCCCACTGAAGAGAAATGTGGAGGAGGAGCAGGATGAGATTCTCCTTTCTGGGTGGCATCATTAAAGAGAAATTGGTCTACACCCTGCAGGTAAATGGTGCTGAGGAATGGGCTGTCCATGTTGAGAAATTGGTCTACTCCCTGCAAGGGAATGGTGTTGAGGAGTGGGCAGCAGATAGTGTACCCGAGGGAGATGGGTTGGGAGACAGTATCCATGCCCTATGCCTCCTGTTGCAAAGTGTGCAAGACAGGCACAGGAAGAGTTCCAGGGAGTGGAGAAGACCTATACCCCATCCACATACCCTGCATGGTCCAAGGTGAGTATTTTGCTCTGCCACAGGCAGACCTTCAAAGGAAAGGAGGGTTATGTTTTCAGCATGTTGGATAGCTGTGAGAAGAAGGTGAAGCCAAAACCAAGGACATTGCCCCAGGGGCGAGGGCAGTATGCAATCACATTCACTGAAGACATACCACTATTTAACAGGGAAATGAGTGTCTTGAATCTACTGGGTATACAAGTGACTCATATGCCACCACAAACTAATGCAGCAGTGGTGAGGAAGCAGGCCTAGTAATTCCAAGACCCAGAATTTAGCAAGACAGCATCATCAGCCATGCCATTCCAAAACACCCCAGGCTACCCAGACTGTCAAATTGGTGTAAGTGCCAGTGATAGTTACAACAGTTTCCAATATGAAACTTCTTTTTCCTGCCCTATCCCAACAATTTGTCTAATTGGCATACCACAGGCCGCACCTAAATTGGGCAGAATCATTTTGGATGGATCTTGAGGTCAGACTGGTTCAGGCTTTAGCCGCTCAAAGGGGTCAATGGGTGACACTACAGCAGTTTGATTTGGTGAGCAACTGTTGTTGAAGTGGTGATCTAGTGTGCGTTGATGGGTGATTGATGATGCAGCAGTTCAAAGGCTAGCTGGGTCAAGCCGTGTTTCTAACCTCCAGTTAGAGTTGGCGTGTGACTTTCCAGTGATTCAGATTGGGACCCGGCATCAAGCAGTCATTCTGGGTCTTCTTGGTGGTGAGGCTTGGCTAGGACATGATGCAGTGTCAAGCTGGTTGATGGTGCAAGCAATGTTCGAGGTGGTTCAGTGAACACTGAGCTACTGGATCAGTGTGGTGAACAGGGAGCTTGGATGGTCTGGTCCTCCAGTTCCTGTGAGGATCTTTGAGGGAGACTTGAGGATAGGATGGTTCCATTCAGGGTCTGCTCCCCTAGATCAGGGGATTTCGGTGTAGAGTTGTAGGCCTGATCCACAGTTGAGGTTACTCCTGGAGTGCTCTGGGAGCGGTAGGAGACAGATCTTGCTTCTGTCTTGGATGATTCCTTCTTCACCTCAGACTGAGGGCTTTGGAGAGTACACTATCTCAAACAAAGTCCAGTGGAGCTTCAGAATGAATCTGCAGCCTTAAAGGTATGAGAAGATCTGAGTGAATATGCCAGAGGGTTGGAAGATCTCTTCATCTCGGGGCAAAGGTCATCAGATGATTGAACAAAAGTTAACCTGCCTTAGTAGTCCGACACCTGCACTGGAACAGAGTGGACTATGCACTGTTGATGTTGCATACAACATGCTTTGCTCCAGAGGAAGTGAAGGGAACTGGAAAGAGAGAGAGGGACAGTGGCAATAAAGATGGTGAAAGCATTCTCTTGTTGACCAGAGCCCTCCTGCCTATCATAATCCCACCCTTTCCCTTCTTACTGAGAACATAGACCTTTAGATATGCAGCATCCTGGTGTGAGGCTACTCTTTTGAATGGGTGTTCTCCATTGATGCTCGGCCTGATGTGCAGCTGTCTTGGTTGAAGGGTGTTAGCTGCCCTCACAAAGATATCAAAGAGGTGGCCTAGCCCACTAGGCTATAGTCCTGGCATATGGAGGGCTACATCCAGCTGAACAGAATACACATCACCTTCCATTGTGGAGCTGGATCAGAGAAGATGGTACTTCTACAATAACAATTGGAATGTGGAGGTTGTGATCATAATTAGCATCATGCACTATGCCTAAACGTAGGCATACATTTTATTTACAGTTTACCCTCCCACCAGCATGGCTGAAGTATGATCATCATAGTTTTGGGTGCAGGAGGGCATATCTTAAATGCTGTCTATGTGCCACATGGACTTGGCTGTCTCTGCTGCTGTCAAGTGGGCATCGTGTGACCTTCAAACCTGCTCAATGCCACAAGTAGAGCGGCTGCGGCTGATCAGGAGAATGATGCTGCAGGGCATGAGTGCATTATACTTTTGGCATGGAGTTGATGGGAAGGGGGAATTCGGTTGGCAGAGTACCCCTTTTTGAAATGACAATACTCTCATAATTTTATTTGTTAATACAAATCTAAAAATCCAGGGGTTTTCTCCCTTGCTAGATGCAAATTCCTCACACCAACATGGAGAGGCATATGCAGCTGTATCTCCCTTCTTTCCTGTAAGTCAATGTGCAGGTTTGAAGGAAAGAATCTGGGGCAGAGATTAGTCTCCCATTGGGACTCCCCCTATGTGAGCGTGATGGATGCCTGTGGGCGAACTTGATAACTTTAGTGAGAGGGAATTCTCTGCGGGAGTGCCAGTGAAATGTATTGTCAATCAAAAAGTTTATTTCAGATTCAAAATCCATAAAAAACATAAGACCAAAAAATTACAAAAAATAAGACACAACAATTACAAGAAATAAAATCCATTCCCTTGAAAGTATACACCGAAACCCCATTATACAACTTCAAGCAACAGTCCAATAATAAAATAACATATGTAATACAATACAATACTATCAATGTAGCAACAAAGTTTAAAACAAGTCTAAAAACTATATGCCTTTTCACATTACAGCTTTGCCGGGTAAATGTCATCAGCTCTCACCCTCTGCCCTCAATATCCCCTTTATAAAATACATTGCTCTCTTCAGAAAGGAGAGCAGTGCCCATGCACCCAGAACAGAGTCTGCCCTCAGAAGAAATGAGATAGCCACTTTATGATGACGGATCTTGGTCTCCCTAAGAACTGGAATTATCATTGCTGTCCGGATCCCAATATACCCGGGGCAAAACAATAGCACATGCACCAAGTATTCTTTATTATGTCCGCACATTGGGCTTGTCACGGAGTCCCGATAACCTTTCCAGTTCACTGTATTCCCCCGCAGGAGGAGGCAATCAAACCTCGCCCCTGTTATTAGCCAGCAATCTTTTTTATAGGAGCCCCAAATCAAATAGGGTTGGATCTCATGTGGCCGGCTAATCGGTGCATGAAGATTAGCCAAATGATTTTCATACTCAGAGAGCGTTCTCTTCCTAGCAAACACTTCGCCCAGAGCAGATTTGTGACAATTCACCTCCATTTTTGTTAAAAGGGCAGCTGGAGGAAAAAGAATACTTAAATTGGCCTCTCCTCGGACTTTATCTATATAGTCAAGCCAAGGAATTCTTTGCCACCCCACTCTACCCAATAAAGATCTAATAATGAAATGGCAAAGAGAGGCATGTACATTCGCCCACAACTGAACCCAAAAAAAGATCGGGGCCACAGCCCACTGATACTCCCAGAATTCCAGGCCCAATTCTCTGTGAATAAATAAACACACTGAGGATTTAGGGAGCCCCAAGTGTCTCCTAAAAAATGGATTCTCTTTGGCTTGCAACTCACCGGTCTTCTGGAAACCCAATATCAGAGCACCATATAATGTAACTGCCTTTGATTGAACTACGTAGATTTTAGATACCACATCAAGTGGTTGGCCCTCACACCGTGACATAAAGCAAAAAATACACCCTAGTTGTTGCCTCATTTTAGCTTACTATTTTATTAGGTGTGACTTCCCGGTGAGAGCTTCCGAAAAAAAACGAATCCCTAGGTTATCAAATGCCTTCACCATAGGGATAACTTCACCGGCACAAAGCATGGGACGCATTGTGCCTGGCGGTTTTCTACCCACGCATGCAATCACGGCCAATTTTTTTTAGTTAATCTTTAGCCCCAAATTGCTCATAAAGGCTTCCCATCAACTCCATGCATTAATCAGAATCTGGAGTGCTCTCTGGGTCCTGGCTAGCAGTGTCATTCGCATAAGCTAGGACAGGGAAAGCCCTCCCCCCGTACCAATGAATCCGCCAATGTATCTATCAAATCCTCCGAGAGGCCATTTATATATAAACAAAAATAGATTGGGGCCAAAATGCAACCTTGTCGCATGCCACAGCCTACCTTGAAGCACGCTGTGCGGTGTCATCCGGGTCCACTGTGCGCACATGCCTCATTGTCACTATGGATATCAACCAGGACCCTCCATATGTCCCCTGGGCAGCCCATGGACCCATGCACAGCCCAAAGCTTTGACCTGTCTACCTTGTCAAACGCAGTGCTCAGGTCGATCAATGCTAAATACACCACCTCTCCTCTGCAAAAAACTGAGTTTGCCACTAGGAGATACAAATTGAGGCTCTGCTCCATAGTTCCTACTCCTGGACGAAAAACAAACTGGATGTCAGGTAAGATTGAATGTTCCGACAGCCAGGTTTCAATGCGTCCAAGAAGCACTCTTCCAAAGATTTTAAAGGAGGTATCCAACAATGATATAGCCCTATAAGCACTTGGGCTAGCATGAGCCCCCTTCATGAAAATAGGAAATATAATAGCCCCTTTCCAAGATGGAGGATATCTACCCAATTCTTTGCAGGCATTCAACACCACCGTTAAGAGAGGTGCCCACAAATCCATGGAATCCTGGAAAAGGTCAGATGGAATCACATCCGGACCTGGAGCGCGATTATGCACTTGCTGCCTTATGGCCTTAGTTACCGAATCAAGCCCAAACTTTAGACAAGAAGAAATCGGGGCTATACAACCCATAACGTTCTCACCCCTAAACAGATTCCCAAAGTGTGCGAGCCAGGCAGCTTCATCCACATAAGTACCACTAAAATGTATTGGTTGACTGTACTTTGTGTGAGGGCTCAAGAGCCACAAGGGGTAGCTGGGCAATGTGAGTGAGAGCATGTATTTTAAAGGATGGCAGTACGCTGAAGCGGAGGTTTACAAAAGTTAGGGGGAACTGTGCCTTGTGAGATAGCCCATGAAAAGCAAGGGGTAGAGGCCAGCACCCTGTTGGAGAGTGTGAGGCATTTAAAGGGGGGCCGCACACTGTAAGAGAGCTTGAGAACTGGGAAGGGTCAGCTGTGCTCTTTTGAAGAGCCCAATCATTTGATTGTGACTGCATTTTGTGAGAGCTCCCAAGAATGTTGGACATATGGTAGTTCTGATCATGACAATTGTAGGATTGAAAAACATTACTGACACAAAAGGAAATGGCATGCATGAAACAGCAGCTTATCAGGACATCTAAGTCACTACTATAACTGTCCATTTTCAGGTAGATGCCACCTGAAACAACACCACTCCCTTTTCAGTGTCTGACTAGTAACACCATTGGCATTATCTAAAATGGTGTGTTGGCTATACATGGAAGTTCTCTGATAGTCTAACACAATGAAGTGACTGTTCAATTTTCAAATATTCAGTAGATTCACACTATGTGGCTTCTCCCTTGGTTAGAGATAATAGCCTTGGCTACACTAAAACTCTCTCAGACTACACATTTGTAGGTGGGGTATTAGAAATGTTACAGCAACTCAAAAAAGTGCTGCAGGCAATGCAGACCCCTTACTGTCCGAATAATGTTGGGAACGGAGGATTCATCCATGCTCACATGTACAGTTTCCAGTAGATGGGCATCAAGTATGTTTGACGGGGTGGTCCGCCAAAAAGAACCACAACGACTCTCAGAACAGTTCCAAAGGTCTTTATTGAAACTGTAAAATAGATAGGATAATTGTAGATACTAGTGGCTCAGAGTCTACCATATCTTTAAGAAAGTTGGTGGTAGGGCAGTCTCTCTCTACTTTGTCTACCTCAGCTTTGTCCCCGGCTCACTAACCCAGGCACCCCTAATGGGAATGTCAATGGCTATTTGATTGTTGACCCCTAGCTTTCTGTTTCTGACTTATTCAATTTAGGAGTGTCCCTAAGTGATGGCTGACTGGCTCCCTAGGGGTCTTCTAGGCTTTCCCTAACCTAGCCCGCTTAGTACTCTTAGGGAGTTAGATGTGGTGCCATCTTCTGCCTTTTGTCATTTGCACTTCTCTCACATCCGCTCGTACCTGACCTTTCACTATACTGGTTCATTCAGAAGTACCCTTCCCACTGCATCACCGTCCCTCCGGTCTCTCACTCTGCCTTTCTGCCTCCACCCTTTGGTCTTACTTCTTTTCTTACTCCTCTTCCTATTATCTCTTTTACCTCCAACTACCCCGCTACCTCTGATATTTTCTTCTCACTCCTTCCTCGCACACAAATTACTTTCCTCTTACTATTGTTCTTGTACTCTGCCTCACAGTGTTGCCTACTGTTATGCTCACCTGGTATCCACAGGGACACCACCCAGCCGGGTTACTCGCTGGCATGCTTCTCAGCTTTGCCCTGATGTGGTCTGCGGGGAAGGTTCTGCCTGAAAATACAGGAGGACTGTTTTCAAGACTGACCGACTGGGGTAAGTATCCTCCCTCCACCCCCGTATGATTTCAGTCCCTCTGGCGCCCTCTCCTCACCTTGTGGTAGAATTAGGCGTGCTCTCCGTCCTGCCTTCTTTGCAGGGGCGCTTTGTCTTTCATAGGCGAGTGCGGTCCAGTTGCTTCACTGACGCTGGCCCATTTGATATTGTTCAGGTAGGTCTTATTGCTGTTCTTTAGTTTTGTTGCTATCTGCATGCCTTTCTTTGTTTAAAATGTCTCTTTTTTCTCCCTTATGTATGCAGAGCTTCAGCACGGCGAACTGGCTTGGTTGAGCCCCGCTGGTAAATGATGGCGCATTAAGAGCGCTATGATGCGGTAAGTAAGTGCTATGCGCAGCGCTGCGAAGTCTTGCCTTTGCTAACCTGTGTTTCCTTCCTTGTAGGTCGCGGTGTTCTTCAGCGCGAGTGGAATGTCCGGAGTGGTGCCAGCCGAAAGGCGACCAGCCAGTTAAGCCTTTTCAGCAGTTCGTAATTTGTAAATGTCTCTACTGCTTTCTTTAATGTTGCCCCTATCTTCCTCTTTCAGGTCATTCTGTCTGGGAGGCGTGCCGATTCCAGGAAGCTGTTCTCAGTAGCTGCGAGTGTTTAAAGATGAAGACTGCAGGTAAGATGCTGCTGCTAATGATGTTCCTTTTGTCTCCTTGCAGGTTCTGCTTCTCCGAAGTTCGAGGGAATAGCTGGACACGGTGAGCGTCACGTTGCAAGCTGCAAAGTAACACGAAACGTGTTATCTTGCTCGGGTGTGGTTTAAATAGCCCCAACAAAATAGTCCAGGTAAAGTAGTCCCTAGGCTACCACACTCAAAACACTAGACCGCATAGCTTGGTTCTTAGGAACCAAGCTATATGGATGCCTCCATGTTGGCTGACAATACAATAAAGTAGTTCCCAAGCACATTGTTTTTCATGGTGTATGAGCCTGGCGCCATAGGCGCCAGGACTAGCCCCATGAGGGCTTTTGAAGAGGATGCCAGGCTCTAGAGGGTCGAGTCCTGACTCCACCTGGCCAATGGGTTTGCCAGACAGGGTTTTGGGCGAGGGTTGTGACAGCACTCCCCCCTAAGGCCCCTCCCATGGTGTTCCTTCTGTCTGGCCCAGGTTTGGTTGGGAATTTCCTGATGGAATTTCCTGATTAGACATGGTGCATGGATATTCTCACTCGGCTCCCAGGATCTATCTTGTGGTCCAAATCCTTTCCAATCGATGAGATAATATAGCTTGGTCCTAGAGTATTTAGAGTCCAAGATATCTTTGACTTCGAATTCTGGTTCTCCATCAACAAGTATGGGCTTAGGTGGTGTCCCAATCCGTGTGCCGCGTTGCATTTGTTTCAGGAGGGACACGTGGAATACCGGGTGGATGTGTAGATTAGGTGGTAAATCCAGTTTCATGGCTGCTGGGTTGATAATTGCCTTAATGGTATAGGGTCCTAAGAATCTGGGATGAAAGGTCCGGGTTCCTTTGATGGGTACGAATTTAGCGGCTAACCAAACTTTGTCTCCTACTTGATAATCAGGGACCTTTTTCCGGTGTTGATCGTCGAATCTCTTTTGTTTTTCTTTCGCATGAATAAGGTGTTCCTTTGCCCTTTTGAAAGCCTGAGTAATGGTTGTGTGTAGAGTCTTTACCGCTGGCATTTCCAAGCTGGCTGGAAGGTCTAGTTCAGAGGTACATGGATGTCTGCCATAAAGGGTGTAGAAGGACGTTTGTCCTGTGCTTGAATGCAAAGAATTGTTATATGCGTATTCGGCTATCCATAGTAGGTCTTTCCAATTCTTTTGTTCGTGGTGCAGCATGCACCGTAAATATTGCTCGAGTGTCTGATTCGTTCTCTCGGTTTGGCCATCCGTTTGGGGATGGGGACTGGTAGATAGCCGAACGTCGATCTGCGCCATTGCACAATATTTTTTCCCAAAGTTTGAAACAAACTGGCTGCCTCGATCAGAGACCAGAACCGAAGGGAAGCCATGTAGCTTAACCACGCCCTCCAGGAACACTTTTGCTAAAGTGGCTGCATCGGGAGGCCTTTGAGAGGAATAAAATGGGTCATCTTCGAGAATAAGTCCACAACTACAAGGATGGTGTTGAACCCTTGGCTTGGAGGTAGATCAGTGATGAAGTCAATGGAAAGAGTGTGCCATGGAACTGGAGGAAAGTCCAATGGTTGTAGAAGACCAGATGGTTTTTGTTTCTGTGATTTATTTTTTGCGCAGACACCGCAGGACTGAACATACTGAATGACGTCCTTACGCCAGATAGGCCACCAAAAGTTCTCTTTCACCTTAGCTAGGGTTTTGGCGATCCCAGGATGCCCTTCGATCAGTGAATTGTGATAGTTTGAAATAATATGATGTTGTAATTCTTTCTTGGGTACATATAGGCGATCCCTAAAAAAGGGTAGATGGTTCTTGATGGTATATTGTTCTCCTTGAGTTTGCCATGTGAGATAGGCATCAGGATTCATTGTCCATTGGATTTCTTTTTGTAGTTCTGCTTGTGTTAAGGCTGTCGTAATACCCAAGAGTTTGTCTTCAGGTATAATAGGTACTGGGTCTGGAGTTGTATATAGTATTTTATCTATGCCCATGCGAGATAAGGCATCCGCCTTTCAGTTTCTGACTCCTGGTCGAAATGTGATTACATAATCATATTCGGCGAAGAAAAGGGCCCACTGTAATTGGCGCGAGGACTAGGCCTTG
This sequence comes from Ambystoma mexicanum, assembly GCF_040938575.1. Taxonomy (NCBI): domain Eukaryota; kingdom Metazoa; phylum Chordata; class Amphibia; order Caudata; family Ambystomatidae; genus Ambystoma; species Ambystoma mexicanum. Next base: position 880,742,724 of record NC_090929.1, on the reverse strand, counting down.
TCTGTTTTGAGATATTGCAGGTTTCGGTGGTCTGTGATGACTGTAATGGTGTCTCTGGCCCCCAGAAGGTAGTGCCTCCAGGCTTTAAAGGCGGATTTGAAAGCCAGGAGTTCCTTGTCCGTGATGGCATAATTAATCTCTGGATGTGAGAACTTTTTCGACCAGAAGGCCACAGTATGTAGCTGGCCGGTTTCTGGGTCTCTCTGTGAAAGGACAGCCCCCATTGCGAGACTGGACGCATCAGTTTCAATGACATAAGGGAGGTCTGGACGAGGATGTTGCAGGATTGGAGCGGAGGTAAACCTTTGTTTAAGTTCCTGAAAGGCTTCTTCGGCTTCTTCGGTCCAAGCAAACTTTTTATTGTTTTTTCGTAATAGTACTGTGATTCCTTTTGTCTCCTTGCAGGTTCTGCTTCTCCGAGGTTCGAGGGAATAGCTGGATACGGTGAGCATCACGTTGCAAGTTGAAAAGTAACGCAAAGCGTGTTGTCTTGCTCGGATGTGGTTTAAATAGCCCCAACAAAATAGTCCAGGTAAAGTAGTCCCTAGGCTACCACACCCAAAACACTAGACCACATAGCTTGGTTCTTAGGAACCAAGCTATGTGGATGCCTCCATGTTGGCTGACAATACAATAAAGTAGTTCCCAAGCACATTGTTTTTCATGGTGTATGAGCCTGGCGCCATAGGCGCCAGGACTGGCCCCATGAGGGCTTTTGAAGAGGATGCCAGGCTCTAGAGGGCCGAGTCCTGACTCCACCTGGCCAATGGGTTTGCCAGAGGGGGTTTTGGGCGAGGGTCGTGACACCTACCCTGCGGTGGAGAGGGCAGGAGCCCCCACCAGCTTCCCTGCTGTACATCTATACCATTGGGACACCAGCCACGTGACGCTTGAAACCAGCTGATCTGCGCACATAGGGTGAGGCGATACTCATCTTAGCCCTGTCTGGTCACCTTTGATCATCATCTGCGTTTGAATCCACTTCATAGTGATTTAATTTGCCCTACAACCGCACCGCGCCAACTTGCTCATCTCTACAAAATGTCGGGCACGATGCTGCACCAGAACGAGGCTAGGCTTCTTCAGGTTGTTAGGCAATGATAACAATATCATTGCGAGCATCCCCCGGTAGGTGGAAGACCCAGCCACATCCAAGGCCACTATAAGGCCCTGTTTGCCCCCATTTTAGGCAGTGTTGCCTACTCTGCGGTGGAGAGGGCAGGAGCCCCCACCAGCTGCCCTGCTGTATATCCATACCATTGGGACACCAGCCACGTGACATCTCTACACTTGAAACCAGCTGATCTGTGCATATAGGGTGAGGCGATACTTATCTTAGCTCTGCCTGGTCACCTATGATCATCATATGCCTTTGAATCCACTTCATAGTGATTTAATTTGCCCTAGAACCGCACCGCGCTGACTTGCCCATCTCTACAAAATGTCGGGCACAATGCGGCACCAGAACGAGGCAGAGCAATTGCCAGTGGTTTAGATTCATTCGAAACCTTCCAACCATCACTTTTGTGGTCAGTTTGTTTCTCCTTGTGAGAGAGGGTATGCCCAGACGTGGGTCCCTTGCTCACTGCGCCATAGGGAACCAGGCTGCACCTCACTGAGGAGGTCCAACAAGGCCGAAACATGTCTGGGGTTGCTTTGTTTTCTGTGCAGAGGGGACCTGGCCTAGCAGTTCGGGTTGGGCTGCTACCTTCGGTGGCGGCAGCTGCTGACTGATTTGCACATGGCTGGGCCCCTTTTGCAATGGCGCAGACGGGCTAAAAAACGGTGGTATGGAAGGTTGCCCAGAGCAATTGCCAGTGGTTTAGATTCATTCGAAACCTTCCAACCATCACATTTGTGGTCAGTTTGTTTCTCCTTGTGAGAGAGGGTATGCCCAGACGTGGGTCCCTTGCTCGCTGCGCCATAGGGAACCAGGCTGCACCTCACTGAGGAGGTCCAACAATGCCGAAACATGTCTGGGGTTGCTTCGTTTTCTGTGCAGAGAGGACCTGGCCTAGCAGTTCGGGATGGGCTGCTACCTTCGGTGGCGGCAGCTGCTGACTGATTTGCACATGGCTGGTCCCCTTTTGCAATGGCGCAGACGGGCTAAAAAACGATGGTGTGGAAGGTTGCCCAGAGCAATTGCCAGTGGTTTAGATTCATTCGAAACCTTCCAAACATCACTTTTGTGCTCAGTTTGTTTCTCCTTGTGAGAGAGGGTATGCCCAGACGTGGGTCCCTTGCTCGCTGCGCCACAGGGAACCAGGCTGCACCTCACTGAAGAGGTCCAACAAGGCCAAAACATGTCTGGGGTTGCTGGATTTTCTGTGCAGAGGGGACCTGGCCTAGCAGTTCGGGCTGGGCTGCTACCTTCGGGGGCGGCAGCTGCTGACTGAGCTGCACATGGCTGGTCCCCTTTTGCAATGGCGCAGACGGGCTAAAAAACGATGGTGTGGAAGGTTGCCCAGAGCAATTGCCAGTGGTTTAGATTCATTCAAAACCTTCCAAACATCACTTTTGTGCTCAGTTTGTTTCTCCTTGTGAGAGAGGGTATGCCCAGACGTGGGTCCCTTGCTCGCTGCGCCACAGGGAACCAGGCTGCACCTCACTGAAGAGGTCCAACAAAGCCAAAACATGTCTGGGGTTGCTGGATTTTCTGTGCAGAGGGGACCTGGCCTAGCAGTTTGGGCTGGGCTGCTACCTTCGGGGGCGGCAGCTGCTTACTGAGCTGCACATGGCTGGTCCCCTTTTGCAATGGCGCAGATGGGCTAAAAAATGGTGGTGTGGAAGGTTGCCCACAGCAATTGCCAGTGGTTTAGATTCATTCAAAACCTTCCAACCATCACTTTTGTGGTCAGTTTGTTTCTCTCTTGTGAGAGAGGGTATGCCCAGACGTGGGTCCCTTGCTCGCTGCGCCACAGGGAACCAGGCTGCACCTCACTGAGGAGGTCCAACAAGGCCGAAACATGTCTGGGGTTGCTTGGTTTTCTGTGCAGAGGGGACCTGGGCTAGCAGTTCGGGCTAGGCTGCTACCTTCGGTGGCGGCAGCTGCTGACTGATTTGCACATGGCTGGTCCCCTTTTGCAATGGTGCAGACGGGCTAAAAAACGGTGGTGTGGAAGGTTGCCCAGAGCAGTTGCCAGTGGTTTAGATTCATTTGAAACCTTCCAACCATCACTTTTGTGGTCAGTTTGTTTCTCCTTGTGAGAGAGGGTATGTCCAGACGTGGATCCCTTGCTCGCTGCGCCACAGGGAACCAGGCTGCACCTCACTGAGGAGGTCCAACAAGGCCGAAACATGTCTGGGGTTGTTTGGTTTTCTGTGCAGAGGGGACCTGGCCTAGCAGTTTGGGCTGGGCTGGGCTGCTACCTTCGGTGGCGGCAGCTGCTGACTGATTTGCACATGGCTGGTCCCCTTTTGCAATGGCGCAGACAGGCTAAAAAATGGTGGTGTGGAAGGTTGCCCAGAGCAATTGCCAGTGGTTTAGATTCATTCGAAACCTTCCAACCATCACTTTTGTGGTCAGTTCGTCAAGTTGTTAGGCAACGATAACAATATCATTGCGAGCATCCGCCGGTAGGTGGAAGAGCCAGCCACATCCAAGGCCACTATAAGGCCCTGTTTGCCCCCATTTTAGGCAGTGTTGCCTACCCTGCGGTGGAGAGGGCAGGAGCCCCCACCAGCTGCCCTGCTGTACATCTATACCATTGGAACACCAGCCGCATGGCATCTCGACACTTGAAACCAGCTGATCTGCGCACATAGGGTGAGGCGATACTCATCTTAGCCCTGACTGGTCACCTTTGATCATCATCTGCCTTTGAATCCACTTCATAGTGATTTAATTTTCCCTAGAACCGCACCATGCTGACTTGCCCATATGTCGGGCGCGATGCGGCACCAGAACGAGGCTAGGCTTCGTCAGGTTGCTAGGCAACAATAACAATATCATTACGAGCATCCGCCAGGGCTCACCCAGACTAATGCTTCATCACCACCATTATCGATCTGAACCTCCCCTTTCAAACACGATGAAGAATTCAGAACTTCCTGGAATCTCCTCGGCACACACATGAGTGTGTATGCTGAACCCTGCCTGCCATGACTAGTGCTACACACTTGCTTTCAGGTACTGCCTGCTGTATACATACTATCTCCTCAGAGTAGTATTGGCCATCCTATGTGAAATTGTCATCACTGTATGTTTAAACCCTCGCCCGCTATCCCAGCTTGATTACCAAATCCTGCTTATTGCCTAACTTACCAGTGCTCCTTTTTACTTATCCACAACTGTAACACATTTGTCTATGGCCTTCCCACTGAATCCTGTCTGCCACATTATTCTCGCAAAGTTGTGATTAGCCCACGAGTGAACGGCTTCCTTGTACCAGTCCTAAATATTTACTACTGCCATACTCTACTGCAACAGCCCTTGTAATCCAATGCTCCATGTAGCCCTCCTGACTAAAACATATTTGTATCATTCCGATGCCGAAATAGTCATAATTGTCTAACACACTGAGCCAGCTCACACGAACATACTTGGATCAGAACTGTTTGTTCACGCCTTGTTCATTCCAACAACTGCAATTTATTTCGAATGCGGCCACATTGTTTCTTAGCCCATGACTCTACGACTATTGTGCCAACAACAAGTCATCTGTGCCTTTGTTGATTTCAACTGTCTGTAATTTTAGCTGCCTATGCATATCTAGCGAGCACTATTGAACCTAACTGCACCCCTGTTGATCTTAGCTACCTGCGCCTCTGTTAATTCTAGCTGCCTCGTGATTTTAGCTGCCTGTGACTTTAGTTGCCCTTGCATATCTCGCCAGCAGTGCTATTAGTCATATATGCTATTGCTGACCCTATCTGCCTGTGCATACCTAGCCAGCACTGCTCCAATGTCGATCCTAGTTGCGCCTCTGCTGATTTTAGCTGCCTTGTGATTTCTAGTTGCCTATGCATACCTAGCCAGCACTGCTCCAATGTCGATCCTAATTGTGCCTATGTTGGTTTTAGCTTCTTGTGCCTCTGCTAATCCTAGCTGCCTTATGATTTTAGCTGCCTGTGACTTTAGTTGCCCATGCACATCTAGCCAGCACTGCTCCCAGTCAGGTATGCTTTTGTTGATCTTATCTGTCTGTGCCTACATTGATACTAGTTGCCTATGAATATACTACTCCTAGCCAGCACAACTCCCAGTCATCTATTCCTTTGTTGATCTTATTTGCCTGTGTACTTCCTGCTTGCCATTACTGCTCCTATTCCATTTGTGCATATGTAGATCTTAGTTGCCTGTGTTTACACTGCTCTCAGCTACGGTGACAGTACTGCCTACTCTGAGCCTTGCCTGGTGACTTACATGACTACTGTGCCAGCACTATCCCTAGTCATCTGTGTTTACCCTAAATCTTGGCATCAGCACTCATCGTATATCTAGCCACCCATGACTAGCCTGACCTTCACTGACATACTTTAACTAACTTTATATGTCACACTTACTAGCAGCTAACCACCCCACATTCGAACCATGTATATGCCTGCAATCTACACTGTTATATTGAAGACCATCCTACACCTATTCAATACACTAGACTTCATCATGCCACACGCTTTGCCTTCACCAGTATATGCGACCCCCCTAACAAACCTAAAAACCATTACGATCTGATCACACGACCATGCAAGCTCTCCCAAAGAAATTTGAAACTTTGTGCCAGATTTCACATAATGTATGAACCTCCAGGTGAGTCCCTACATCCCCTTCCCAACAATGCATATAGAAGCCCAAGAGGCCCTCAGCCTATCACCAAAACCTTCTCCCAAATAAACAATATCCAGCATCCACTCCAGCTCAACAGCCGACTTGCTCGAGTCCCCATTACCCACCCAAGACACCACCACAACACCTCAGCTCTACCTAGGGAGACCATACAGACCGGAATAAGAGGAGCTCTAATAAATGCCCGATCTATGCCACAGAAATAGCCGATCTACTTCTAACAGAAAGTACTGACCTCCTCGCTATCACTGAATCCTGGACTCACTCAGCAGCTGGCCCAGTGATAATGTTAGCCATTCCCGAAGACTACACCCTCCTAATAATAGGCCGCACCACCTCCCGAGGCGGCGGCCTTGCCATAATTGCTAAAAGCAGCCTAGCACTGAGACTTACATCTCCTCGAAATGTAGACTCATGCAAATCCCTGACCGCCAAACTGACCATCTCGGACACCCAAACTATGTCTATCTTCCTCATTTATAGACCCCGGGTCTCTTAGATTCCTTCGAAGAAGATCTCACCAATATTCTATGCAATAACCTTAAAAATGCCTCACCTTGCCTTCTCTTAGGAGACCTTAATCTTGGCTTCAAAGACCCATCGGATCCCAACGCTACCCAGATTAATGATTCCCTCGAGGAACTAGGGTTTATACAAAGGGTAACGGGTGCCACCCACACCGAAGGTACAGCCCTTAATTGGATAGCAGAGCACAATTGCCAGATTTCCATCACCTCTATAATACCTCTACCCTGGTCCGACCACCATCTGATCTCCTTCTCCTTGGAATCCTAGCGCCCCGACATGGTGACAGCATGGCTCCTGCCATTCCGACTAGAATTAAAAAGAATATTACAGCTGAGAAACTCATTCCATTGATTCTTCCTACTTTGAACTCTCTTCCTGCCCTTACAGACCCATTCACCCTGATTGAAGAGTACAACAAAGTAATGCTATCTGCCCTAGACACAATAGCACCTTTGAAAATCAGAAAGTCTCGCCAAACAAGAATCCTATAACCTGCTCATTACCCAAGCCAACTCAAATACAAAAGAACAATTCACTATTCCCAAAGAAATAGAAACGCCCATTCAAGCCCCAGATACCTGCCTCAAGGACAAAAACTGGTGCACCAGCATCCAGAATGCCCTTGCTAACAAGATATCGACCCTCCAGGTGAAGATTAACAATAAAAAATAATCTCTCCTCATGCTTCTATTCCCAATAAAATCAATGTTCCTCTGCCTCTGAACCCCCCACCTCCCACCGCTCCCACGCTAACCACACCCCTTTTCAACTAGAAGTTGAAAAGTTATCTTAACTCTTAAACCGTCCACCTGCCATGGCGACCCCTGCCCAGCACAAATTATAAAAGATGTGGCACGGACCTCTCCCCTTTCATCACTAAACTTATAAATGCCTCATTCTCCACCGGCACTATTCCTAACAATCTGTAACAGTCATGGGTCCTCCCACTTCTAAAAAAAAAACACTTGACCCGACCATACCCACCAACTATCGTCCCATCACTACAGTTCCGTTCCTGTTGAAAAATCTAGACAAGGTGGTGTACCTCCAAATCCAACAATATCTGGAATGCCACCACCTTCTAGGAGTACGCCAGTCAGGCTTTAGACCTCAACATGGAACGGAAACTGCGCTGATCGACCTCAAAGCACAAATAGACACCCTGAGAGACAATGGTAAAACAGCATTACTACTGCTACTCGATCTCTCAGCGGCGTTCGACTTGGTTGACCACAAGACTCTCTGCTACCACTTAGATTCTGCTACGCAATTCTCACAAGAAGCTATAGGTTGGATCCAATCCTTCCTCGATAACAGAACTATACGGGTCTTCTCACCTTCAGCAGCTGCCGACCCAATATCTATTACCTGTGGTGTGCCTCAGGGCTCTTGCGTCTCACCCACTCTGTACAACAAAGCCCCTTTTTGATGATCTAGATGGCCAGGGTATCACCTACACTAACTATGTGGATGATACACAGATCCTCATCCCGCTGACGGGAGACTACAACAAGGATTTGGTCTTTGTGATTAGAGTGTACTTCATCATCCAGGCATGGATGGCATCTCATGGTCTATGCCTGAATGATGACAAAACGGAACTCCTCATTGTCGGTACCATGGCCAACCTCAACAAATTGGGCCACCTCTACTCGAATTACATAATAGATAATAACAACATCACAGTAGCCAAGGAAGTCAAAACTCGTGGTTTCTATTTAGATTCTGCTCTTACATTAAAAAAACAAGTAAACTCCAAGGCTTCCACTACGGCTTATACCTGCAAGCTAATCGGAGCAGCTAAGCCTTTCCTTTCACCTAATAACTGCATTACCTTAGCAAGAGCCCTTGAATTATCCAAATTGGACTATTGTCATGCATTATATGTAGGGAGTAACAAATACATCACCAATAAGATCCATATCTTACAAAATAATGCCATGAGAGCAGCCCTATATATTCCCAAGAAAGCCCATATATCTGACCTTAGAAGATCCATCAACTGGCTCTCCATAAAAGACAACATTTTCCTCAAAACAGTTTTCTTGACACACAAATGCCTACACCAGGCCGCCCCACAGTACCTCTCTACCAGATTCTTGAGATAATCTTTCAAACGCCCCTCAAGAACAGCTACCGCTAACCTTCTACTAGTGCCTAGATTCAAATGTACAAAGACGGGTGGAGTAGCTTCCCAGTCAAAGCCGCACAAAACTGGATTAAGGACATGACATTTGACCCCTTACCATATCTTGCTCACATCACCTGCTACTGTCTATTCATATTGTATATACATGTTCCTGATGTTTTGTGCCATATGTAAGAGCCCTCCCCGTTTTAGACGTGTAAAAAAGAATAAATGAGACATCCACTGATGGGGAATAAGGATAAGAAAACCCAGTTGAAAGAGTTCAAAAAATATCTTTATCTAATTGGCATCCAAAGAACTATGCTGCCCGATAGCGCTCTGACAAATATCACACTTACATCATATAATAAAGGGAAAAATCATCATAGGTGACGCAATTAACATAGGGTACTAAGTCAGCTCAGGTTGTGACAGTCATTATAGCACTATATATTTGTGGTGGCACTGTTTCATCTGGATTGGTTGCTCCTTTGGCGGGAGGGTGAACATCACGTGGTCCGGTTGTCAGTGTCCCAGAGGGGTGAAGGTCAGGTTGCTGTGAAGCGGGGTGACCACTAACTAAGCTAACATAATACATCTTTGTAAAGCATGCACTAAATAATGATCATTGCAACTCTTTTGAACAACTCATTGTAAACCCATAAACTTCATTCATGTATTTACATCATTAATAACTGTGGCTTATACAGGGTATCAGGTTAAGGGTTTTGACCATCATGATAACATTGATTGAAGAGATGGTCTGGACTCATCAAGAATGTAGGCATGTTGGCGTTTGTTAGTAGTGAAAGACAATATACTGCTACAGAGGTCTAAATGTTAGTTGGGGGCCCGCTAGGTGGGCACCGTGGTGGGATCACATATCTGGCACTTCAAGAGAATACCTTGCGGGGACACAGGGTTACACTGGCAGTCATTTTCCAATAGCTGGGGTGAGGGGGCATGGACAGATTTGTGGAGACGAATGAGCCACAGCGCTTGGCTCAAGCCGGTTCACACGCGGGGCGGTGATCTCAGAGGAAGAGAGAGATGTTACATTTGTTCTTTGTTTCAATTACCTCCAGCTTCAGCATGAGATTGGGGCTGCAGAGTTTTCCAGACACAGTGAGAGAAAAGGTAAGGGCCATGTGTGCTGTGTGCGTGGCGCTGCAAAAGGGAGGGAAGCCTTTTTGTATTATCGCAGTGAGGCCTAGTTACCAAGATGGAGTCAAGGGGCACAAAATGGATGCCCCGTGTCCTGTGCAATGGTCCCATCTACGCAAGTGCCAGCTGATGCTGGCGTCACATAAGGGCAACGGGAGCACTCCGCACCATTGGAGGCTCGTGGTCCAAGTTTGTAATATGGAAAGGCGGGACGGGGGGCCTACTGGCCCCTCACACCCACACATTCCCCCCTTTGTTACATCTAAAGTAACAAACTATTAGTTCTTGTGTTCTCCTTTCGATAATACTCAGCTTCAGCTATTGCTTAATCCAGGCTAGTGTACCTTTTATGGGCATCCATGCCCTACATACGCTCTTCAGACTGTGCCCTTTCCTTGCATATTCATCAGGAGTACATGTCATATATATCCCTCCATCCCCATCCAGGTCCACCCACACTGCATTGTACCATTGCAGCTCTCTTGGTTCCTTTATGGTGGTGTGATACAGATTGTCAACCCTGTCCCAATTCTGGCGCTATACCGCTGTCATGTGAAATTTTGGCGGGGTAGGTTCCCCAGTTTGCATTTGTGCATCTATCATAGTTGTTACCGTTGCCTGTCAACCCATTGTTACCATCATCATAGTTGAACTAGGCATAGATTATGCACAACATCGGATACCTAATTGGCACACACAGAAAAATAGCATTAAGAAGACGATGATAGGAACGAAAATGTTCATCATGGTGTTGAACCAGGATGGTATCCAGCAGAACATGTTGTCAAACCAAGTGTTTGGTTCTACTCCCCTTTTCGACTTCCTTTCTCCTAGGCTGTGTACTGCTGAGATCACATGGGAAAGTGTTCTCTGCATCTTCAGATGGCATGAATGTGCAACATGAGCTCCCAATTTTTTGGCAAACACTGCCATCCATCGCCGTGAGGAGATCTAAGACATACCGGTTCTGCATTGTCATTAGGCACAAAGTGTGGAGCTCCACTTTTATTACATTGAATCCTTGTTCAGTGTCGTTGGTGAGTTAGATCAGCTCCCAGCGGACTATCTGTAACCACTTGGTGTTAGTTCGGGCCTTGAGTCCTGGCTTTAGGAGCGAAGCAAAGAATGTCTCTGCGGAGTTGAACAGTTTATACTTCAGTCACGCAGATGATTCAGTGGAGATGTAATTGGATGATCTCCTTTTGCAAGACAGCTGTTTTTTTAAGCCATTTTCTGACAACAGTTTGTATGCTGGAGGCTCTGTTACCACTGGTTGGGTCACTGCCGATACGTCAGCCGATTGCCTTGCTGCCAATATGCCAGCCGATTATCCTGCTGCCAATGTGCCAGCCGATTCTCCTTTTCCACCTCGGATGTGGCTTTCTGGTATTACCATCACAGCCAAATGTAGGGTGGCTAGGGCGCAAGTGCCCTTCCATGACACCGGGAGATGCATGTATGCTTGTTTGCCACAGACCCAATACATGTCCATGAGGGCCGCTGTGCCTTTCTTCATGTCTGAAATTATTATTGCTTGTTGGCACCCATGGGCACTCTTCCATCTCCGTGAAATCATAGTTCATGTGGTATTTCTTTTTGCATCTTTATTGGCTTTTCTAGTGCAGTGACCCATGTTAGTCTGTCAATGTGCTGGGACCAGACAGGGGCACATGTTTCTTTTACCCATTGTAAGTTATTTTCAGTGAGTCCTCTTTGTGCTTCAGCTTTGCACTCAATTGTTTCGTCATGCCATTTGTTTTCTGCGAATCTTGTTCCTTTTATGACGAAGAATGGTTCTTTTACGCAAATTACTCCTTGGCGTCTGCTTGTGCATGTTCTCTCATTTTGAAGCATCTCTATTGTAACTGTGTGTGCCTGGAAGGTGCTCCGAATTCTACACAATACGAGATGAATTAAACATTGGGCATCTGACAAGGGCACTTCTTGTGGCACCAGTATTTTGGGCGTCCCTGATGCCTGCGGAATGATTGAGCAAACATAGCAGCTCTCATTTTTCGCTTGTTTCGCTGTGGCACTCATGTCCGAGTACCATTTATTTGACTGGTCGGGGTGGCGGGGGTCCCCTATCTCATCTAATCCCAGGTCATGGTAGATGTCATATCTTTTCCCTCTCCTTCTTTCCCCTTTGCCCCTTTGCGATAACTTCTAACCTTTCGATAGTGTATTGGGAACACCCCAGCCCATGCAGTGACATTAACATTATTCATTGTGTGTTCAGCTAGTGGTCCTGGTGTTTCATGAGTAGCAACAATATGAAGTGAGGTAGGTTCTCTGGTTGTCTGTGAATTAACATTCATTTGGTTGAGATCATTTAGACAAAAATAGTCAGCATCATATTCATTGGTTTCATTGTCATTATATGAGGTTTTAGCAGCAATTGGAAGTTGTGTCATTAAAGTGCATCATAGTGTAGGTTGTATTGGCATCATAGTCATTAGCAGAATAGTTTTCTCTCCACATTGTTTTTACCACTTTCCATATTAGTACCAACGCTTCTCGTATTAGCTGTACCCCGCTTCCCCCTTTTTTTCATATCATGGGCAATACCTAGGATGGTATAGTACCGGGCGATAAAGAATAACATTACGGACAACAAAACAGCTGAATACTTCAAAGCACACTCGACATTGCTCTATTTATTGACTCTATTGGCTATCCTATCACTAACTGACATTAGGCCATTGTCTGTGAGTGCGCTCCTTTCAGCCATTGTGTCACCTGGAGGGGCGATATAAAATGGTTAAGCGACAAGCATACATCAATTATTTACATTGCATAGTTCCTTACTGTTTGTGATATTCTCCTTAATATCTTCTTACGTGTTGCTATACATCTTTTAATATAACACTTTTCTACTCATTGTACATTTCACTTATACTGGTCTACTTGTATAATTTCTTTATTTACACAATTTATTTTACCCTTTATTCACTTTGATGGAGAGTGCACGACACAGGGGCAAGAGATAGAGAGAAAGAAGGAAAGGGAGAGAGGAAGCAAGAGAGAGATATTCATGCAAGCACATTCATATCCATTGCTTGTTTTTACCCTTTTTCAATTACTTTTCCACTTTATTGACTATTTCAGTGTTGCTTATTTGCTCACACTGAGGGAGTGCACTATCGCATGCCTTTCTCACATCTGAGCGATGGACCCAACATTTCAGTCCCTTAATTTTCACTGTGGTGGGTGTGCAATAAATGACCTCATAAGGTCCATGAAATCTCGGCGAGTTCCATCGCCGAACAAAACTTCTTACAAATGCATTGTTACCTGGCATTAATGGACCACCTGGACTGTCTGGGGCCGGCAGTGCAGTGTCTGTTGCAGCATTTTCAGTAAAGAGTGGTGCAGTTTGTCACGCTATGCTACGTAATGCGCGTGTCAACTGGGTAAGGTATTCCTTAAATTCTTCCCCCAGCATTGTAGAAGCCCGGTGCGCATCTGATGCTTTTCTTATTGGGCAGAGTGGCATATGAATACGCCTGCCCATCACAATTTCATGGGGGCTTAAGTGGTGGTCTTTGCTTGGCTGCCTTCTGAGTTGGAGCAGTGCTACGGGCAGGAAATACACCCAGTTTTTCTTGAGTGTGTTGCACGACTTTGACAATTTACTTTTGAGCAGGCCGTTGATCTTTTCCACCATTCCGTTAGCCATTGGATGGATAATAGAACACAGTTTGTGCTTAACCCCCAGGAGCGATGTCACTTCCTTAAAGAGGTAATTCATAAAGTGTGTGCCGAAGTTTGATCTTATTACATCGCAAATTCCCCACCTTAAGAACACCTCCTGCACCAAAAACTTTGCCGCACATTTCGCATCCGGGTGGGTGCATGGTCCTGCCTCTACCCACCTTGAGAAGGGGCACACCACTATAATCAAATATCTTGCCCCAATACATCTTTCCCCCATGTCCGCATAATCAATGTGGAGCTCTCTGAAGGGCCCCATAGGATGCCGTAGGGTGCCTCACAATGTTCTTAGGGTCATCCCTGAACTGTATGTTTGTCATGTGGTGCATTCTATGGTCAATTTGGACAGATGCTCCTGCAGGTTGGGAACTTGTATGTCTGCTGCAATGTGTTGTTTCGCTACATGGGACAGGAAATGCAGCTGCTGGAATGCTAATTCCAATAGCTCCACTGGCATTACTACCTTCCCAGTCACTTCCTGTCTCCATATTAGATCTGTCAGTGATTGCTTGCACCCTCGTTTGGCCCATAACTCTTGCTCTTCTATTGGTGCCCTCCTCTGCAATTCTATTATTTGTGTTATTGGTGTGGTGCTATATCCTTCTTCTAATGGTTGTTGGGTGTAGTGACAATGCATTCAATTGTTGGGGGCACATTGAAATACGAGGCTTCTTTCGCTTCTGCATCTACTGCCGCGTTTCCCAATTAGATTGCATCTGTGTTGTTAGTATGGGCTTGGCATTTCACCACCGCCACTATTGATGGTTCTGCTAGTGCTTCTATTAGTTCATTTAGTAATGTAGCATGTTGAAATGATGACCCATCTGCCCTTCGAAACCCTCTCCGTCACCATTGCGATAATCCTGAATGTACTGTTTTTGTGGCATATGCAGAATCCGAATAGATGGTTACTGCACATCCTTTTGCTGTGTGCAGCGCTTCAATTAAGGCCACTAGTTCTGCCGCTTGAGTGGAATGATGAGAAGGGAGGCCTTTTTGGACAATCGTTTCATAATTTTCTTCTTCCATTCTTACCACTGCCATCCGCACATGTTTTTCCCCTGTTTCAGTATCTATGGATGCCGACTCATCTATGAAATGTATTTCCCCTTCCTGTAATGCATTCTCACTTGCTTTGGGGATATCATCTTCCTCTCCCTCTTATGTGGCACAGTCGTGCTCCTGCATGTCTTCTACAGTGCATGGTTCTGTAATGAACGTGGCTGGGTTTACTGTTTTGCATCTGACCACGTGCACATTTGGGCCGGAAATTATTATTTCATATGCTGTTGCCCTCTGTGTTGTCAGTATTGATTTGGATCTTTCTAAAAGGGCAAAAAGTGAATGCTCTGCATACAGTGTCACCGAACGACCCATTACAATTGTGGTGCTTTTTTCAATGGCGAAGATCGCTGCAGCGAGAGCTTGTTCGCATGCGAAGTGGCCTTGCATTACCGCATCCAGTGTTCCGCTCTAGTAGGCCAATTGCTTGTGGCCTAGTGACGTTTTCTGTGTTAACACTGCAGTCATCAGTGTACCGTCGCAGTGTGAAAATAGGTAGAATTCCCTGCCATAATCTGGGTTTGCGAGGACTGGCGCGTGGGCAATCAAGTCTTGTAACTTGAAGTACTGCGTCATCATTTCATTTGTCCATTTTATCGGGGCATTATTCTTTTGTGACTCTTTTAGTGCTTGTAGCAATGGGCGCGTGTATGCTCCGTAATCAAGTATTCATGCACGGCAGTAATTAAAGATGCCGAGAAACTTTTGCATGTCTTTTACTGTTTTCGGTATTATCATGTGGCGTATAGCAGCTGCTCTGTCAGGAAGTATTCTTTTGCCATCTTTGGATATTAGTTGCCCTAGGTACAGAACCTCGGCTAAGCAGTGTTGCAATTTTCCTTTATCTACCGTATATCCTTTTGTCGCTAGTGAATTCAGCAGTGTTACAGAGTCTTCTCTACACTGTTCTTCGCTCCTGCTGCAGATGAGAAAATCATCTACATGCTGTATAGTTGTGCTCTCTACGTCAATATTTCCAAGATCTTCGTGTAAGATCCTATTACAAATTCTGGGGCTTTCACAATATCCCTACGGTAACCTGCAATGTTTGTATCTGTTCCCCCCTAGCGTGAATGCCGTGAGGTACTGGGAGATTGGGTCGAGTGGTATTGAAAATAAGGCATTTTTCCGGTCTACCACAGCAAAACACGTGGCCTCTTTCGGTATGGTGCACAGTATTGATGCTGGGTTAGGCACTAATGGGAACTCTTTCTGAATGATGTCATTGAGTGGGCAGAGATCTTGTATCATTCTCCACACCCCACCTTTTGCTTTTTTGATCAGAAAAATCACGGTATTACTTGGGGAGTTGGAAACTATTATTCCCTGTTTTAATAGGGCACTAATTGTTTCTCTGATCCCCTCCTCCGCTTCTTTTGATAGTGGGTACTGCTTAATCCTTGGAGGTATGGCACCTGGCTTCGATTTTATCTTAATGGGTGTTACTCCATGCAATAATCCTACATCATGGGGTCCTGTTGTCCAGATTTCACTCAGTACTCTTCCCATGTCTTCCTCAAATACTGTGGGTGCCACATTAACACTAGCCATGAGTAGGTTGTGTATCTCCCTGTATGGAATCATGATTTCACATGGTATACGTATTTCCATTATTATTTCTCCATCACTCTCACTGTCAGTGAACAGCTCTTCGTCAGTTAAATCGCGCAACATTATGTTTGGGTCTATGCATAGTACCGTTCTCCAGTCGCATCCTTGTGTATCATGCCCTATCACTGTGATATGTTTGCTTGAGACCTGAACCCCCTGTAGATGAATAGATAAAATGGTTCCAGGCACAATGTCTGTATTTACAATTGGACGAAAGATAAAGTCAGAGAGTCCCCTCCATTCCTTTTTTGTTATCTCTGACACTACCCAAGCTAACACCATGATGCCATAAATTAACATATCCATGTCAATGGGCACCCTCTTACTGCAACTTTATCATTGTACTGATCATTAGCATTGCTCGTACGGGGCATACTCCTGGGGTTGAACACACAATTCCCCGCTCAGTAAAAGAGATAGTCATATTTAACTTTCTCAACAAATCTCTTCCCAGCAAATTGATTGGTGCGTCTTTGTGATACAGTAAGGGTGTGTGCAATGTTTTTCCCCCCACTGTTATGTCAAGATCTTTTGTGTAAGGAAGTTTTAAAATAGCCCCAGAGAGCCCCTACATTTCCAAATTTCGTCCAGAGAGCAGAAACCGCCCTTCCATGAGACATGATTTTTCCGCTCCTGAGTCTACCATAAAGATAAACTGATTGTTTCCTATTCTCTGCTCCCACTAGTGGTTCCTCTTTGCACGTAGGGTAGTGGATAGGACTGGACACGCAAGTGCTCTCTGTGGGCTGTCCTAATCTGCATAATTCTCAATTCCTGGCACTGAGAAAACGTTATCTCCTACCACCGCTGTGCCGCGAAAAGGTGTAGGTGCAGCATTAGCTGATGTTGCAAAAATGTTATGGTTCGCGTTCCCTACTGTATTTTGTCAGGCCATAGGCTGTTGTCCTCCCCTCTGTTGTGGCTGCTGTTGCGGGGGTGGCTGTTTTTGTTGCATTTGGGCTCATTATAATATTTCTCATTTTGCCCACCCCCTCCCATCGGTAACCCGTTGTGGCTACCTGGGTGTGGATGTCCGTATTGTTGCTAATTTCCAATAGGGGGCTGCCCTTGAAAGTAACCCATGGGTCACATTCTACAATCACTTGAATAGTGTCTCCATCTTCCACAATTCCAACAAGACCCTTGTGGTCCTCCTCTCATCCCAGTCCCACTGAATCCTCTGTTTCCCATTCCTCCGAATCCCCGTTGTGGCCTTCTGTACCCACCTCGTCCTCTTGTTGGTCTCCCTTGCCATTGGGGCCCTCCGTATTGTTTTTCTTCGTCCCACTGTTCTTGTCCTCTTGCAGCACATGTTGCGGCCATTCTAACTGATGCATTTCCTGTTCCTTCGTCCCCTTCACTGCTTCTATCAGTTGATGTGGTTGCGTTCAGCACTGCGACCTTCACTAACTTATTCTGTACTCATGTTGCTTCGTCTGCCAACCTTTTCTGCACTATCTCTTTTTCTCTTTCTTTGATCCTCCTACATTGGTGTTCAATTATGCTTTGAATCTTAGGCCAGCCCATGGCTTCTATCCCAGCTATTTTATCCAAGGCCTTCTGTACCTCCTTCAGAAGCCCCTTTTTAATTATAAAATAGAACAGGGCGGTGGATTGATCCCACGCCGTACCCGTTTCACTTCTCCACAGGTCTTGCACCCGGAGGATAAATTGCGTAGGCTCCTTCTCCTCTCCCATCGTGCACTGCATCACTAAGTGTAAATCTGGAATTTCTGGAAACGTCCGCCGCAACGCATCCCATATTTGCGCTCTAACGTTGTTGAATGGTGATCCATCATGGCGGTCACAACTCATTGGGCCTCATTACGACCCAGGCGGTAAGTTACCGCCTGGGCCGTGACTTTACCACCATGGCGTAAACTACGTTTACGCCATGGTGGTAGGCGGACTTACCGCCCCATTCCGAGGTCGGCGGGGCGGTAAGTCCCCAATCCCCATTTACCCTTCCCCATTCCCATTTTTGCCCCATAGGGCATAATGGGAGTGGGGAAAGCGTTAATTACGCCACCGTAAATTACGGTGGCGTAATTAACAACATGGTCCCTTAGCGCCATGGATTTTAACACCTGCTAAAAGCAGAAGTTAAATCCGCCATGGCGCTAAGGGACCTCGTACTCAGGCGGTAAGGGTAAAACACTTCTCTGTCCATAGAAATCCCAAAGAGGCCCACAAGGCGGCCTACAATCTGCAGTGTGGGGAAGACCAGGCCCCACAAGAATTTGTGCAGGAACTCAAACCTGCCTTTGCGCAGACCACCAGGAAGGTGTGCACAGATATTAGGGAGTTCATCAACACCTTCTTCCATGCACTCCCCAAATACATCATGGACCTCATTACAAGGTTGGAGGTAGCCATGGTGCTATTAGCAGATAGGTGCTATTAGCACCATGGCTATCCCCTTACCACATTCCGGGTCTGGGTTCTCCAAATAGGGACTTACCGGGTCATTTCAACCTTGGAGCACCCGGTAAGTCCCCATTCTGAGAACCATTCCCCATTCCCATTCGAGCCCCCATAGGGCTCAATGGGAATGGGGATGGAGCTAATAACGGGCCTGTTAAGGGACCTCGTAATGCGGTGGTAAAGGGTTAACGGCTGCGGCACCCTTATCATTGCCGTTAAACCCTTACCACTGACCTCGTAATTAGGCCCCATGACTCAGCTGGTGAGGGACTTTCACGAGAAGAGATCACTGGACTGGGTCATAGAACAGGCAACCCGTATTTATGAGGTGCAGAAACCTGTAGAGAACAAGAACACCAACAAAAACCCCAACCCAGCCAACACCCCTGCTGCTGCTAAGGTGGCAGAGGTGAAGGTTGCCCCCATTTTAGATCTGGAGATGGGGGGGGGCCTAAAAATATACCTGCACAGAATCCATCCAGCCCAAGGACCAGAGGCTCTCGGGCCAATCGCAGACAGGCAGTCAGAGAGGTAATCCCACAAATGGGACCTTTAACTCCCCTGACTACATTATCCCCCGATACAAGGACAACAAACCCATCCTGGGGTATGTGTGGACTCCCCCTGCCCAGGGGGGATCCAACCAGGTAGGTACCAACCTAGGAAACTTCCCTCCTAACTTTCCTCAGGAGGGCAGTAATCCCTCAAATGCCGGGTTGAGCTTCTTTCCCCGGTACCCACTAAAACTTCAAACCACAAAACAACCCTCCTTTCTTTCCCCACTTTCCTGAGGCCAGACAGCCCAATACGGGAGAGGGGAGGCCAATGATGGAGGGTTACGCAAACTATCCAAACCCAGGGTATTATGGGAAAAGGGACAGTTACACTTCCCGTGATCCACCTAGGATGGACCAGAGACCACCTTACCAGCCAGAGCGGGTGTCCCAACTGGAGTGCCAGATTTAGAACTTGTCCCAGGATCTGGGTCACATGTTGATGGCTCAGCAGAACCCTCAGATGAACATGGCAGCTCAGAACTCCACAAACCAAGGATCTGGTACTCCAGAGCAATGACGGGGAGAGAACCCCGAAAATCTACTGGTTCCAAAGGAGGAAGCACGGGGCAAGGGGGGGTGCAAAGCCTCAGAGGAAGCTTCCTTCCCCACTTGTGAAAAACCCCTGGAAACCCAGGAACCGGAACCAAAGTCTCCTGCCCCCGAAAGTCTGCAACACAAGTAACGGTGGCTAGCAGAAATAAAGGACCTAAAAAGACCCATTTTGTGCAGGTGGTTAGTGTCCTCCAATTTGAAGAAGAGGGGTCCTCAGAGGACTCTGGGAAAAATATCTTCTCCTTCAGGGACAGGGGAACTCCTCTCAAAGAAAAATGGGTCCCGAGAGATCCTAAGGAAGACTGGGTGAATGTGGGGACTGAGTTAGGATCGCCCACCATTGCACCCCAGAATGAGAATCCAGAAAACCACCTTGCCCAAAGCCATTCTGGGGACTGCCTCCAAAAGGGAGGGGGGCAGCCCAGAATCAGAACCAGGGGACCCCAGAACGCCCTCAATATCCAACTGCCATATTTTTCTTACAGATCCCCAAGCTCCCACAAAGAATCCAGCCAAAACTACACCTGTGTCGGATTCAAAAATCAAGAAACTAACCCACCAACTGGCCCAAAATGCACATTATCTTTATCCCCTTGAGGAGAAGGAAGGTAGTTTCTATGCCTCCATCCAAGTCTAAGGGTAATGTGCAATTCCAGCACTGATAGACACTGGATCCCAAGCAACTCTGCTGTCAAAGAGGACCTTTGATCAGTTGAATTCAGGAAGGGGGGAGAAATACCAGATCCCTCTCACCCCTCTTCCTGGACAACTCCAGAACTTCGACAGAAGGAAATTCCCATCAAGGGGTCTGCCGAGCTGGAAATTAAAATTGGGTGACACAAGATGAAGCAGCCGGTCATAGTCATGGCGCCAGAGGGAACCCCCTGTCTATTAGGGAATGGCATCCTGCATAGGTTGTCTCACCTAATAGACTGTGTGAATAAGGTATTTTGGACCCAGACTCACAGGCCATTAAATTAAAACAGAGTGTCAACCATATTAGTCTAAATGGCACATGCCACATGGTTGAACAAAAACCAGACCAAATTAAGTTCTATCTTCAAAACAATGACATACCCGACGTTACCATAATTGCTGTGGGACAACAAACTGGTGATGGGAACTCCTCTCCATTTCTGCAACTCAACCTTCCTTCCAGTCTAAAGTGGCATTCCACACTGGAAGGAGATACCCTGAAATTCTATACTAATTCACAATCAGAAAATCCCAATTCCATAGCCAAAATTGATATCAAACTAGCACAAAGCTTAGCTGGCATTGTAATATCTGTTAGTGTTACTCTTTGTTTTACTTGTGAAGGAACTCCACAAATAAATCCAGCAGACAGTAACAAGGAAACAATTTCCTACCTGTTCTTCGGGTAGGAGTGAGGATTGGAGAAGTCCCCCTGAATCAATCTTCCTGCACCTTCAAACCCAGGTGCCGAGAGAAGGCTCCAGGGAACCCCTTGTGGGGAAGAAAACCCGGTGGTAGTTAGAGAGCACTGATGGAGTGGTTGGATCAGCTTCTAATCACTGTGGGATGTGACGCTCTTGTAGGTAAGGAACTTGCGGGAAATACTCTGGATGCGTAATCGTGTGGTAAACTGTAGACAAAAAGAAAGGGTTAGTGAATTGGAATGAGATGGTCCTTCCTGATTAATCTTAAAAGGTAGATATACCTGGTTGGTAATCCAGAATGGATTGTAGGCAGAGTTATCTTGTGATCGTGAAGAATGCCCAATCTTAAATAAAGAAAGTAGAAAGGAATGAATTTGAGAAATGGAAGGGGAGAGACTGGAGATGGAAGTATGAATAAGTGAGCACCTACCAATACTGGTGCATGAATGGGAACCTGAGTTCGAAGTTCTGGAGAGGTCGCAGTTGGTGTTGTAGAGGGAGCTCTGGAGATACCGGTAAGAATCTGTTTCTGGGGATAACAATGTGAGAGATTGACACGGAAATGAAGGGAGGCAGAGGAAACCCCTAAATGAACCGTGACCAGGTAAGGAACAGTAGCTTACGTAGTTTGACGAGAATCCGACCTGCGTCTGGTAAATAGTGGATGACGGCAGAGCGGAAGAAGACGGGTTGTGAAACAGAACTTCCCTACGTATAAATGTAGACGAGAGAAAAGAGGGTTAGAAGTCAGAGAGAAAGTCGGACAGGAATCACAATTCTAATAATGGTAACTCACAGAGCATAGCCTCTGTAGACAGTAGCAACGCACAGTTGCACGGGGGCTGCCAAAACATGTACTGCTTCCGGGTAGAGAGGAGGGGCTTCTCTCCCGTCACCCATCCAAGGAACTGCAACGTTACTCCTCGCCATGGCCGCCATGTTAGAGGAACAAATCCTCATCCTAGTTTGAAGCCGCCAACGTTGTCACAATGACCCGCCCCTAAGGCTGGTCGTAACAGTATACCCCCTCCGAAGGGAGGTAAACCCTGGTTTACCCGGGTGATACTGATGAAAGGAGCAGACCAGGCATCGTTCATGAACAGCCGAGGCCGGTTCCCAGGAGCGTTCTGAAGGAGAATAACCCTTCCAGTCCACAAGGTATTGGAGGACCCCTCGATGATAGCGAGAGTCACAGATCCCCGAGATCTCATATTCAGGACAAGAGTCTGTCATCACTGTAGGGGTTGATCCACTCACGGTCGGATGGAAGTGGTTACGTACATCAGGCTTCAATTGTGAGACTTGGAACGTAGGATGGATGCAACTCTAGGACATAGGGAGTTGTAGGCGAAATGCCACCGGACCATGCTTGGCCAAAACAGGAAATGGGCCAAAGAATTTAGGAGACAGTTTCGAAGGGACAAGTCTCCTGGGGAGAAATTTACTGGCCAACCATACTCAGTCACCGACTTGGATCTGAGGAGTTGGGGTCCGATGTTTGTCTGCTTGCCTGGGCTTCTTGAAGGGCTAAACATGCTTTAACATGCCCTTGTTCAATGATATCAACCAACCCTTCAATATCCGGGAACCTGGAGGGTTGAGAAGCAGAAGTGGGAAAAACCAGAGGGTGAAAACTATAGGTACAAAAGAAAGGACTGGCTTGGATGGTAGAATGAGCTGCATTGTTATGGGGCAAATTCAGCCAAGGGTAATTGACTCTTCCAATTGTCTTGCGCTGAAGAGACATAACACCTGAGGTAGCCTTCGAGTGTTTGATTTAGTCGCTCTGTTTGTCCATTGGTCTGTGGGTGAAAACCTGAACTGAGTGCTCTGGAAATTCCCAAGATGTGACAGAGTTGTTTCCAATATCTCGAGGTATATTGTGGTCCTCTATCCAAAATAATAGTTTCGGAGGAGACCATGGAAAGAGAAGATACAATCTAAAAAGATAAGTGCCATGAGTGCTGCCGAGGGAACAGAAGGTAAAGGAATGAAATGTGCCATTTTTGTCAGAGTATCTATGGTGACCATGATGGTGGTACAGCCTTCTGATCTGGGTAAATCTACAATAAAGTCGGTGGAAATGATTTGCCACGGTCTGGTTGATAGTTGAGTAGTAACTAACTCTCCTAATGGAGAAAACCGAGGAGACTTGGTCTGTAGACATACCGTGCAAGAGGCTATATATTCTTGTACATCTGTTCGAATAGAAGACCACCAGAAATGTCTTAGGATAAGTTCTAGGGTATTAGTGAACCCAAAATGTCTGGCTGCTTGTGAATCATGGCAGAGTCTCAAAACTTCTTTCTGGAGGACCATATTGGGGATGTAAACCTTCTCGCCCTTGAATAGGAGACCTTGGCTTCTTGTCAAGCCATGTGTCATTAATAAATCAGGTTTGGAGGTTTCGATGTCTCTAGATTTGGATTCCAGCTTCTGTAGGAAATGATGTATCACAGGCACAAATACTGCTTTAGGAAACATTGGCTCTGGTTTAAAGGGAACTGTCTCCAAATGAGTCTTTCGAGATAAGGCATCTGCCTTCAGATTAGTGCTGCCTGGCATTAAGGTAAAAACTAGACGGAATGGAGAAAAGAAGTGAGCCCAACGAGCTTGTCTACTGTTGCAGGTTTGTCCATATTGCAAAGTTCGGAGGTTATGGTGATCTGTTCGGACTTCGACAGGATGTTGAGCCCCCAGGAGGAGATGAAGCCGTTCTTCAAAAGTCTGTTTGATGGCCAGGAGTTATTTCTCCAATACCGCGTAATTAATTTCCGTAGGTGAAAGAGTCTTGGATAGATAGGCAATCAGTCTTTCTATATTTTGTGTATCTGGTTGAAGGAGAACTGCAACCAAAGCTTGTTGTGAGGCGTCAGACTCTACTATGAACCGACGACATTGATCTGTTACCGCTAGAATGGGACCCTGAATGAAGAGAGAATTAAGATGTTCAAACAACTCTCGCGTCTCTGTTGACAAGAGGAATGGAGTTTCTTTCTTTAGGAGATGAGTTAATGGTTTGGTGAGAGATGGGAACTGTGGAATGAAACACCTGTAAAAATTGGCAAAGACTAAAAATCTTTGTATGTCTTTGACAGATCTTGGGGAAGGCCATTCAGTGATTGCGGATACCTTAGTGGGGTCCATTGCCATACCTTCATGGGAAAGAATATACCCTAAGTATACGATTGTGGATTTGTGAAATTCACATTTCTCCATCTTACAAAACAGATGATTCTGTTGTAGACGATTTAGCACTTCCTTTACATGTGTTCGGTGTTCCTCTAAGGTAGCGTAAAAGATCAATATATAATCTAGATAGATGATAACGTAGTGAAGATTAATGTCAGCAAAGATATGATCCATAAATCTTTGAAAGCACGCAGGAGCATTAGTTAGTCCAAAGGGCATGACTCTATATTGGTAGTGAACAAAAGGTGTTCTAAACGCCGTTTTCCACTCATCCCCTGGTTTTAATGCAGATGAGGTGATATGCTCCTCTTAAGTCTAGTTTTGTGAATACCTTGGCTCCCCAGACAGCCTCTAATATATCAGGGATAAGTGGCATGGGATACTTGTCCGGGATCGTGATTTTGTTCAAACCCCAGAAGTGTAGGCACGGGCGGAGTTCGGATGTATTTTTCCTGGGAATGAAAAACAAAGAAGCTACTGCAAGGGAGTTGGATTGGGTAATCAGACCGTTTTTTAAATGTGTATGCAAATATTCCTTTAGAACTTCCTTCTCTTTAGTAGACAGGATGTACATCCTTCAGAAGGGAAGAGGACTGTTGGGTACCAAATCTATTGCACAATCGTCCCTCCGATGTGGGGGAAGCTCAGAATATTCTGACTGAGAAAAGACGGAATGATATTGTTTGTATTCCATGGGTAATGTGGATATCTTGTTTACTCTGGCAGTGGTGATGCCCATATCTTGTTCCAGTTTCAATGAGCTAGTATCTTGCTTGCTATGGTGGTTGACACATTGTTCTGAGCAAAGAAAGAGAGTCACTGCGGTCCAATTGATATATGGATTACGGCTTCTTAACCATGGCAACCCCAGAATCACTGGGTAATGGGCTGTCTTAATGATGTGTAATTCAATTGTCTCTTGATGTGAGGCCACTGTCATCATCAGGGAGCAAGTGTGGTCCTTAATAGGTCCAGATGTAAGAGGGCTGCCATCTACACTTTCCACAGGGATAGCCATGATTTTGGCTGTACGTGGAATATTATGATTTTGGGCCCAGAAATCATTGATATAATTACCAGCGGCTCTGCTGTCTACCAAAGCCGGAACATTGACTAGACTAACATTGTTCCAAGAGAGAGAGACACTCAAAACAATCATAGCATATTCTGCTGTAGTAGTGGAAGGACTGATCGAGATATTTGGTAGGGAACTAGAAGATTAACCCGACACTGTTGTCCCCTTCACGGTCGGGCACTGACGTTTCCCGGCTTTCTCAGTGGGGCCAATGTACACTCTTTGACTGTATGATTGTTAGATCCACAATAAATACATAACCCTTGTATTCTCGTTGGGCCTAGCCCGTTCTTCTGCCGATAGAGGACCCCGCGTTATTCCCAATTGCATAGGTTCCTCCGTGGGAACCGATTTGAGGGGAGGAGAGAAGACTTCTGAATAAACTTTAGGGTTTTTTCCTTTTCGTTTTTCTCTATTTCTTTCCTGGAGTCGGTAGTCCAGTTGCATGACTAAAGCAATGTATTCAGTTAGATTAGACGGACGGGGAACACGAGACACTTCGTCTTTCAGGTCTTCTGTAAGACCACATCTAAAGATGGTTATAAGGGCATCATCTGCCCAGGAAGTTTCTGCTGCCATTCTTTTAAAGGTCGTAATATAGGATAAGATGTCTTGATTCCCTTGTTTTATGTCAAGGGGTCGTTCCTGAGAGGCCACTACAACTTTTTCTACTGAACATGCTCCTGACGCTATTACAAAATGCTGGGTAGGAATCCAGAATAGGATTATTGTTGGTAACCAATGGAGTGGCCCATGCTAGGGCAGCGCCTGTCATTTGGGCAATCATATGACCCACTTTGTCTCTATCTTTGGGAAAAAATGCAGCTTTAAAGGCAAATTGAACTGTACAAGAATCTAAAAATTCCTTTACTGAATGGGGA
Organism: Ambystoma mexicanum; assembly: GCF_040938575.1. Taxonomy (NCBI): domain Eukaryota; kingdom Metazoa; phylum Chordata; class Amphibia; order Caudata; family Ambystomatidae; genus Ambystoma; species Ambystoma mexicanum. The sequence continues at coordinate 880,716,651 of NC_090929.1, read as the reverse complement.
TTGCTGCAAAGCGACCTCCAGGTAATGGCCCTCGGGGTAATTTGAAACTCGGAGCGGAGCGGCTCGCTTGTTGTCGTAATATGGCATTCTCCTGTTTTAACTGCTGTATTTCAGCGGAAAGAGTCTGCATGGCTACCACTAATTGTTGAACTTGTTGTTCCATTGTCAATGTCCACCAAATTGTCTCGGGAGACATCCAGAGTGACAGGCGTTGCTATCTGTTATATCTGTTATTCTTACTCTTTGTTTTACCTCTGAAGGAACTCCACAAATCAATCCAGCAGACAGTAACAAGGAAGCAATGTCCTACCTGTTCTTCAGGTAGGAGTGAGGATTCGAGAAGTCCCCCCTAATCAATCTTCCTGCACCTTCAAACCCAGGCACCGAGAGAAGGCTCCAGGGAAACCCTTGTGGGGAAGAAAACCCAGTGGTAGTTAGAGAGCGCTGATGGAGTGGTTGGATCAGCTTCTAATCACTGTGCGATGTGACTCTCTTGTAGGTAAGGAACTAGTAGGAAATACTCTGGATGCATAATCGTGTGGTAAACTGTAGACAAAAAGAAAGGGTTAGTGAATTGGAATGAGATGGTCCTTCCGGATTAATTTTAAGAGGTAGATATACCTGGTTGGCAATCCAGAATGGATTGTAGGCGGAGTTATCTTGTGATCATGAAGAATGCCCAATCTTAAATAAAGAAAGTAGAAAGGAATGAATTTGAGAAATGGAAGGGGAGAGACTGGAGATGGAAGTATGAATGAGTGAACACCTACCAATACTGGTGCGTGAATGGGAACCTGAGTTCGAAGTTCCGGAGAGTTTGCGGTTGGTGTTGTAGAGGGAGGTCTGGAGATACCGGTAAGAATAAGTTTCTGGGGATAACAATGTGAGAGATTGACACGGAAATGAAGGGAGGCAGAGGAAACCCCTAAATGAACCGTGACCAGGTAAGGAAGAGTAGCTTACGTAGTTTGACAAGAATCCGACCCGCGTCTGGTAAATAATGGATGACAGCAGAGCGGAAGAAGACGGGTTCTGAAACAGAACTTCCCTACGTATAAATGTAGATGAGAGAAAAGAGGGTTAGAAGTCAGAGAGAAAGTCAGACAGGAATCACAATTCTAATAACGGTAACTCACGGAGTTTAGCCTCTGTAGACAGTAGCAACGCACAGTTACACAGGAGCTGCCGAAACAAGTACTGCCTCCGGGTAGCGAGGAGGGGCTTTGCTCCCATCACCCGTCCGAGGAACTGCAACATTACTCCTCACCACGGGTGCCATGTTGGAGGAACAAATCCTCATCCTAGGTTGAAGCCGCCAATGGTGCCACAATGACCCGCCCCTAAGGCTGGTTGTACCAGGCATTCTGAAGAAGGGCGAACAGCTGTTCTTCCCAATTCAGTCAAATAACAGGAAGGAGTCTGTCCTCGCCCAAGTTGACTTGAATAGCAAAGAAAGCCTCATCAGCAAAGTATTATTCAAGAAACTCCCAAATGACCAGACCTTACCCTCTGTAGAGTCAATGTATCAATGGGTATGGTGCCTGGGAATCCCTGTTCCAAACATCTTCTTTTTAGCAGTTGTATGATAAACATTTCTAGGGATGACAAAAGCATAGTACAGACCTGTTGGATCATGCGAGGTGCTCCTTCTGCCTTTTACATGGGCAGTCACCTCCTCAACCAGCTCTAGATTAATTTGGACCCCAGTCATTGCCAGGGCCGGTCCCAACTGTAAAGTAAATCTCAGGGTCCTGCCAGTCCTAAAGAAAGCCTTCCGGTCAGCACTAGTGCTATGGTAGGAAATGGAATTTCAGAAATGGAGCAGAGGTCACCATCCCAGGCCTCACCTACAGAATCCGCATCCCCAGATGTGACTTGCTGAAAGAAAAAGCGGGTCCACATCAACCAGCTAAAGAGTTGCCATCTAAGGCATACTTTGCGGCAAATAGAAGAGCTGACAGAAAACCCAGAGGGAGAGGATTCTGAAACTTAGAAAAAATTGAAATTGACATTGAATACATGCAGGGAATCTTGTAAATTGTCATTGAATGTGTAAGTAGATCCCACGGCTGTCATCCCTATTGGAGGCAGTAGTGGGAACATTTTCATAACTGGGTTGTGTTCTGTTTTATAATTGCACGAATCATACCTAACAACCAAGGAGGACGTTCTCGGGGACCCGGGAGGATAAACCAAAGAAATCTGGAGTTTTGCTCCACACTGGAAAAGAGAGCATGGGAGAAGACGGGGGTATTGTTCCTATTCCAACCAGAGCCGGCGAGGAGAGCATGTTGCATCAATCGCTGAGGGAAGAAAAACATACACCTGAAGAAACCTGTGTTCTTCACGAGAAGAAAGAAAGATCCCATGTGCCTGACTTTCCCATGACTGGAAGTCAAGCTGAAGTTAGGGGGGTCTTCTGTGGGATATGTTGACACATTCCTATTTACCCCACTGTATCACTTTACAAACGGTGAAAGAAAAAGCCCTAAATGGATGCGCTGACTCCTATGCGCACCATAGTCTGCAAAACTGTGTTTGGGTCACAACCAAGGAAAGGCTGCACCCCTGCCACACACAGTCAAGGGGGGTTGAAACCAGAGTTATCATTGCAGGAGCATGCCAATGGGCTTGCCACATTCATCATGGAACAAAGCAGCAGAATTGTACTGAAAACTGAAAATGCCTTTTAAAATGCTGGCTTTGCAACTTTCAAAAGTGCTGTTTTGGTGCTAGATCCATTTATTTCCATTGAATCATTGAGAGTAAAAGGGTAGTGAAATATCAGGATCACCCAGTGTGGCTCAGAGGAACCGGTCCTCATTGACTGACAGCAGTTATGAAATGTTTCTAAGGAAAAGGCAGCCCAGGAACATGTGTTTTCAGTTCCACAGGAAAAAAACGGCTAAAACTGCAATAAGTAACAACATCAACTGTGCAGACAGAAACTTCAAACCAAGGCAGGATACATGTATCCAAACTGCAAACAATCCCAGTACTCTAGGGAAGACCTAATGCCGAATAAACTGTGTCTGTGCTACAGAGGAAAATCTGATGTAAAGGACTCAGTTTAATGTGCTTTTTCAGGAATGAAGTGCAAAATCGCCTGTTTTTAAAAGCAGGTTTTTGTTTAAATGTTTAATTCTTTAAGAATGATTAAGGATTGCTATGTAAAAATCCACCTATAAACTATGTTCATTTTATATGTTTAAATGAAAGATAGGTGAAACTTAAAGTAAACCAGTCTGGAGTTAATTAAGCATTTAAAAAAAACAATTCTGCACTGACAGCTGTAGCCTGGGAAAGGGTGACACTTCACAGTAGCCTAGGAAAGTATAATTGCTGTGGGGATGCCTCGCATACTCATAACAAAAGACATCATTAGATAGTATTTGCGTCAGGCACAGACAATGGAAGGCTTGGACACCCATCCTCCCAGAGGAGGGGCAGGATGCTGGGAGAGGCTTCTCAGTGAACTTCAAAGGACTGGCCACTTGCTTACACTTGCGAAGCAAGAAAAAAAAATGGACCTGTGATTTTTTGGAGTTTATTTGCTTATTTTTCAGCAGAACTTCATGTCATTTAACTTGGCGGCAAGAATAAGTAAACAAGTGAAAAGTACATACATGTAAATTTGAACTTATGCTAGCAATTTGAAGACTTGGTAGGATGTCTTACTGAGTAAGGAACAAAAGTTATGCAAAAAGACTAATTGCGCAGAGACTATTAATGCTGCAAATCTAATATTGTGTGCCCATGTTCTAGGGGTTATTGCACATATATGTCCCGAATTAGGAATTGTTAGGCCAAAACTTTATGATTAAAATTGTCAAAATTCCACAGGAAAACAAAGCCAGGTCCCACCGATCTGGGAGTTGTATGTAAAAGTAACCCACAAAATATGTAATGTATGTGTCCGATTTTATTAGAGGGCATAATTATATAAATATGTATCTATAGGAAAGTGAAATTTTGGTCCAAATAACTATGGGCAGTTCCCAAGTCACATCATAAAATATGACAACCCTCTCTGTCATCTGACCAGCAAAAAGCAAGGTGGGAACTGTGCCTTTGATCAATCATAGCCTTGTGGGTGTGGGTTGTAAGTCTGCCCCTATGAACTTAGTGATGTCACTTGGCAGGATAAACAGAGGAACCTCACAAAACACAGAGACACTGATTCCTGACTCCATCCTGATTTCCGCGTGACGCTCTGTTCCTGACTTCTTCATCCTGTTCCTGATCCAGATTTATTTGCCAATCCGAGGCCTCAGCATTTGCTGAATTATTTTTCAGCTAAGCCCAAATTCTGAAACCATCCCACAACTTCAGGGACGCAATTTTGATCCAGTTTGGCTTGCTACCATTAAGGCTTGCCTGCTGAAACTCGCCATCCCACTGATCTACAGTGTCCAGCAATCAGAAGGGCCAATCCAATCCAGTCCAGTTTGAGGTGCCAGTCCGTTGACCAGAACTGCCCAGCTGACATATCCTGCCAGAAGTGCCCTGCTGTCTGTCTGTAGGCCTGATCCAGATGACCAGAACCCTGACGGTCCAAATCTTAAATTAAAGTGGACTGTAAGTATCAATAGGAATCATAGTCAACCATAGCATATATTGCTTTGTCCAATCCCAATCCTTAACCCATCCCATCTTTAACTTAAGAACCTATAATATTGTCAGAACCATTCTTGCAACCTTATCTGTGATTCTCAGTGTTAACACCGATTTTCTCTCATTTGTTTTTCTTGAACATAAGCCATTAGGAATTTGGATTAAATAAAGTAATTCCCATCATGAAAACATAGTATCCGCCACGTGAAGGGTTACAAGCGGCCGTGCGTAACTTTGGAGATTCACAGGTGGCATTCTTCTTATTCCTAGCATAAATTTAGTTTAAGTAAATCAACCTGTTATTTTAAAACTGATTTTCTGCTTTTCTCTGTTCTATTTTCCTGAAAACACCTCTCATTCAACCGTGCATAACGTCCTCAATGTTATAGCTAGAGACTTAATTACATCTCTGACTTAAACCTAAGACCTTTAGCTACACCCCTACCCTAAAACCGTATGTCTTTGACCCATTGTTATTAAAAATCACATAGTGAAATTTAGGCACGAATTCGCAATTTTGCAAAAGTTTTACACGTGTGTTTTCCCATTCAAAGTATTTCCAAACTTCCATTCTGATTCAGAGTGTGAATTGTTGCTGATATGATCGTTTATATTTGTTAGAATCATTTTAGTGTTGCTCCCATAGGCATTTACATCAATTTAAGGATTTTTGCACACTTTTCATTGTTTTCCTAAGCAATTTTCAAATGTCATTTTAAAAGTGTAAATTTCCAAAACATTGTTCTCTCTTGTTTGGAGAGGGAAGATTGCATTCAACCCTGTACACTGTTCTACATTCCTAAATACCTGCTGCTTACTTACATCTGTGTAGAATTGCTTCTTTGTGAGTTGAGAAAATTGCAGAGGGAAATCTTAACTTAAATGCTATCATTTCACAAGCCAAAACTGTCTTTTCGCTGTGTTTTCAATTCTGTGTTGCTATAAGTGAATTCAACTGCCTTACCTACTTTCTGATTTGTATTGTCACCACATTGGTGATTGTTGCCCCACATATATTAAAACCTATGTTTGATTTGAATTTTAAATAAATACATAATTATTACCTTTGCCAACAAGCCTGATTCCTGGTCCATTGTGACGTGGGGGTATTTTGAGGAGGGGTGTGATATGAGTGGTATATCAATCAGAATATTGAACCTATAGACACAATAAATAAGTATTCCATTCATGCAGGTTACAAAAAAAATAATAAACAATAATAGGGCAGGCAACCAAGCCTAAAAAAAGCCCAAGCATGAATATCAATCAAAGCAGAAAGAATGTAAAATGTGTACACGGAATATGTAATTAATATGATAATGTTTTAACATAATAAGCCATAGCTAATAAACTTTAGATAAAATCATTAAAACAATAGAATGTAAAAGTATCAAAAATTGCGAGGTTCATTAACAGGAGAAGAGAAGGAGGTAGTAAGGAAAATGAAGGAGGACAATGAGAATAAGAGCGAGATGAAAGGGGAAGGGGGGGAAAAGAACGGAGGAAGAGGAAATGGAAATATGGAAGAGGAAAATACTATCAGAAACGACAAAGAAATACGAAGAAGGATAGATGATAGAAAGCATATTAGAGCGGGAAAGAGAGAGATGGGAAAGGAAGAGAGAAGAGGAAAGGATATTGGAAAAGATGAGTAGTGAAGTAATGGAGGAATTAATAAAGAAAAGAGAGGAAATCGGTAGAGAGATAGTGTAGAAAAAAGAAGGGGAACGAGAAGATGGGAGAAGGGAGAGTGAAGTAAGGAGATATGTATGCAGAGACACAGAAGTACCAACAACATCAGCACAAAGGGGAGCAATTGGTAAAGAAGAAACGGGAGGAATGGATTGAATAGATTTAAAAAACAGTAACGATTCGGGGGAAAAAGACAGATTGGGGGTTGTCGCTGCTGGATGACTTTTGTAGCGAAGAAGAAGAAGGAATGGAAAGAGAGGGATGAAATAGGGAAAGGGGAAGCTTAGATAAAGTGTACATCACCCGGACTAACAGGGACTCACCATGGGCCTGCAGATGAAAGGAAGAGCTAGGGGGAAGTGAGGGGGAAGAGCAAGGAATGGCGGGAAGGCACACACGTGCAGCTACACCCTCATCATCCCGTCCAACATGCTCCACTACCCCACACTCATCCCGTGCAACATGCCCACCTACACCCGCACCCGCCCCTCACGAACACACATCCTACGCTGGCAGGCTTAGAGATCTCCCTGGACGCAGGCAGGAAGAACGAGTACACACACCCACATCAAATAAAGGAAATGATAAAAGAAGGGGAAGAGATGGAGGAGAAACAGTTACGAGCAGGGGAAATATGGACATAACAGACGATGTAGACGACACGGAAGAAGAGGAAGGGTATACAGACTCGACTCTGGGGAACCCAGGGGGTCAGACAGGACACAACCTAATGGCAATTTTGGAGAGGGGAGGGGTTAGACCACAATACGTCCCTTGGAAGCATGCAGACAAGGAAAATATAAAGTGCAGGCTCCCATCATTAAGTGGAGGTGCGGGGAAATGGATATATGAAATGGAAAAACATACCGGAGGACAGAAACTGGCAGTAGGAGATGTAAAGGGCCTACTAATATCAATATTGGGGAATGCAGCAGACGACATCTGGAAGAGAGCAGGCTTCCCCGGGGTCACTATAACAAACACATCACACGACGGGGCGCCATTCGCAAACTGCCGACATGCATTATGGCAAGCACTGAGGGTACAATACCCAGACAGATCAGACATAGGAGCGATTACATCACGCAAGATGCGTGAGAACGAAGATCCTGTTGATTATATCCAGGAAATTCAAGAGAAGTGGCGTATGGAAACTAGAGAGCAATGGGACAAGACACCAGCAATATTGTATTATATACTAATACAAGGGCTCCCGGAAGCAGTGTAGAAACAATTGAAGAAAGTAGTGGGGATGGAAGCAAAGGCTTGGCCGGAAATACAACTGACGATAGTACATCATTGTAGGACATGGCAAGAAAAGATGAAACAAAAGGAAGAGGATAGGAAAGCGGAAGAGGCTAAATTAGTGCAGAAAAAACGTACTAAGTACACGATGGAAGGTGCACTAATAACTACACCTACAACAATGACACCAAACCCCAGGCAAGTAGTGGCCGCACAAGACCCCTCCCAAATACAATCACCACAGATTATAGCACAACAGCTGCCACCACCCCCACCATACACGACTAACGTGGGAGGAGGATACTCAACACCAGGAGCTGGATATTATAATTACAACCGGGGAAGGGGAGGAATGATGAGGGGGAGGGGATACGGCTATAACGCACAACAGCAAGGGGGGGGATTCAGAAGTTTCTACCCCACTGGGCAACCAGTATACCAGGACAATTCAGGGAGTTTCCCATGGCAGACCAGGGAACCACCTGCATGTTGGATTTGTGGATTATTAGGACACATGTCACGCACATGTAGAATGAGACCTGGCACACCAGCATGGGGAGAACAGGGACAACAAGGGCCTACAAGGGAACAGCAGGGTCATCAACAACAGCAGGCACTGCAACCGGGCAGTACGCAGCAACAGTTAGTAACACAACAACAGCCACAGACATATTCACTACCGCAACAACAGGTAGCGATATCACAACAACCTCAAGTGCAGCAAGTACAGCAGCCCACTCAAATTCAAGACCATAAGGTGACCTCTACCAATACACAGCTACAGCAAACACAACTGGGAAGGGTGACGGTCCTGGGACACAACCCTTACACAGGAAGTGGTCAATCATTATACCCACAATAGGACAGCCCACAGACGGCCTTGGTGTGTCCCATCCTATCGGTAACACCTAATAGTGCGGAGGAACCACGCATAGAGGTAACGATAGGTGACAAAAAATTATCATTCCTTGTTGACACTGGGGCAACCCGGTCTTGCATAAGGGAAGGAAAATTTAAGATGTCAGGTGAGGCCATGAACACCCAAGGATTCTCTGGGGCTAGGGGGTTGGTTCCCTTTACTGATAACATCCCCTTATCGATAGGGGATTATGACATGTCCGTCCCGCTTTTATATTCAAGGGACTCGCCAGTAAACATACTTGGGAGAGACATAATGAGCAGGTTGAGTATGACAATCTCCTTCACGGAGGACGGCATCATTTGTTCCACTCCTGGAATAAATATGCTCACTGCACGGCAAATTATGCAAGCATACTGTGGACAGACAGTGATCAGGGCTGAGCCAGTAGATGGCGAACTGTTCCAGTATGGAACAGACATGGCATTCGCATGGATGCCAGGAATAGAAGGGAAGATCTGGAGAAGGCCAACAGCCTATCTGTTCAGACCAGAATCACCAGCAAATGAACCAGAAGGAAAAGTGATTTCAGTGAGCATGGAGAGAATTATAGCGACTGCTGATTACATCGCAGTACATGCACAAGACCGGGAAGGAAGAGCATGGAGGGCAGTGATAGCACTAGCTGAGGGATGCAGGCTCACCCAGGTGTCAGACGAGGAGCTCTTTTCAGAAGAGAAGGAAGAGGGTGAAATGGTATTTATGATGAGTGTAGATATATGGCTAAGAGTGACATACAGACAAGTGGCACAGAAAATTGCAATGGCACTTGAAGCACCCACATCCACCCCAGTTCCCTTTTTTGAGGAGGATATGGCAAAAGCCCCAACATCATTATGGACTACTAGTACCTATGACGTGGGGTGCATAAAAAGTATTGGGGGAGTACGAATAAAACTGAAAAAAGGTGCAATACTCCCTAGAGTGAAGCAATACCCACTATCAAAAGAGGCAGATGAGGGCATATATGAAACAATAACGGCCCTTATAAATAATGGCATATTGGTACCATCTGAATCACCATGTAACACAGCCGTATATCCAGTGCGCAAAGCTAAAGGAGGGTCTTGGCGTTTCATCCAGGACCTCAGGCCCTTGAACAACATAGTGGAAGCAGAATACCCCATAGCAGCAAACCCGGCCACAATATTGTGTGGAATTCCAGCAGAGGCATCACGATTTACAGTGATTGACCTCAAAAATGCCTTTTTCTCAATACCCCTGCATCCAGATTCACAAGATCTGACAAGCTTCACGTACAGAAACACAAAATGGAAACACACCAGGTTACCACAAGGGTACTGCGAATCACCCTCAATTTTCAACAGAGTGATAAAGATGGACTTGGGAAACATTGAATTGGAAAGTACAGTGTTGATGACATAATAATTTGCAGCACAAGCGAAAAAAGGTGCAGGGAGAACTCATTGAAAATGCTGACAATATTGGCTGAAAAGGGTTACAAGGTAGACAAAGAAAACTTACTGTACTGTCAGGAACAGGTATTATACATTGGTCAGCTGATATCCCAACACGGAAGAAAGATTGCACCACAAAGAGCACAGGCTATATCAAACACGCCATTACCACAAACAGTGAGGGAGCTGCAGCAGTTCCTGGGATTGTGCAACTACTGTAGAGCATGGGTATTTGATTACAGCTCATACATAGGACCCCTACTTGAATCATTGAGAGAAGCAAACAAAGGGGAGAAAAAATTGGGGTGGACAATGGAAATGAAGGAGGCCTTTGACGAATTGAAACACGCAATATCAACTGCTCCGGTACTGGCCACCCCAGATTATGAACGGCAGTTTTTTATCTTTTCACATTGCGACTCAGCAGTAATGAAAGCAGTGCTTGCTCAAAAAACAAGCATGGGATACAAGCCAGTAGCATTTTACAGCGGTCACTTGGACCCTGTTATGTTGGGTCATTTCCCTTGCGAACAAGGCCTCGCCGCAGCTGCCTTTGCGGTAGAGAAATAATCATCTATTACAATGGGGTGCCCAACCACACTATTTGTGGAGCATGCACTATTTGCAATATTGAACAAGCCTAAATCCACACTAATCACGCAGAGGGCTTCAGGTTATGAGATCATCTTATCTAGACCAGAACTATCGATTGTTAGATGCAGCACAGTTAATCCTGCAAGGTTTATAGCGGAGGTCATTGAGGAAGGTGACTATGCTCATGATTGTACCCAGACTACCGAAATGTACTCATGTACTAGAAAAGTGGAAGAGGATGCGCTAAATGGAGGAGAGCTCTTGTTCATTGATGGGTCATCAACTATAGACCAGAGTGATGGGATAAGGAGAACTGGGGCAGCAGTTGTAAAAATGACACAGGAATTGGTGTGTGTTGCGGTGAAATGTGTACAGTTACCACTGCATTATTCTGCTCAAGCAGCAGAATTGGTTGCACTGATCTTGGCGTTGAAGGAAAGCTTTGACAAAAGAGTTACTATATATTCTGACAGCGCATATGTCACGTCAACTGTCCACTCGGGGTTGACAAAATGGCAGAGAAGGGGGTTTAGGAGAGCTGACGGCACCCCAGTGCAGCATGTTCTCTTATTAGCTGAATTAATTGAAGTAATAAATAATCCCCAAGAACTAGCTTTGGTCAAATGTCCCGCACACACTAATGGAGAAGATCATATCTCAAAAGGGAATGAAGCAGCAGACGCACATGCGAAGTATGCTGCTTATTTTGGTGAGATCTGGAACCCCCCAGAGTAAGAGAGAGGGAGAGGGAGGGGGATAGCTAAAGAGATGTTGATGAAAGAAGGGTACACCCACCTCCCAGCCACACAGATAATGGAGTTACAAGCGGCTGCACCAATGGCAGAAAAAGAAATATGGGTAAAAAGAGGATGTACAATGTCGCCAACTGACACACTATGGCGTCAGGGTAACACTGGAAAGATGGTAATGCCATTGGCACTATTGAACACCGCCCTGAGCCAGCTCCATCACCCAGCTCATACAGGGAAGGAAGTTATTGCAGCACGAATTAGGGAAGACTGGTTCTGCCCCGAGCTAAATTCTCATGTAACAAATTTTATCAGCAATTGCCTCACATGTCAACAGTTTACGGCCTGTCACACGCTGCAAGTGATAAAAGGTACTATACCCCGGCAGGAGGGACCCTTCCTGCACATTCATATTGATTACGTTGATATGATCAACGTATGTCAAGGAAATAGGTATATGATTGTAGTAGTATGCCCATTCTCCAGGTGGATTGAGGCAGGACCCTGCTCACATAAAGATGCGTTCAGAGCAGCTAAATTTCTAGTGAGGGAGGTTTTCCCCAGGTGGGGAGTGTGCGAAGTACTGCGGTCAGATAATGGCCCGCATTTCGCTAATGAAATGTTTCAGCACATCACATCCTTACTGAACATCAAGCATAAATTTGCGTGTGCATATCACCCGCAGGCCAACGGTATATGCGAACGCCTGAATGGCCTATTGAAGGAGGCAATCGCAAAGATACAGCAAACAACAAAGAAGAGTTGGCTGTATTGCCTTCCGATAGCTCTATTTGAGCTAAGGAATAGACCAGGCTCCGACCACCACTTCACTCCTCACGAGGTGGTGACCGGACGTCAAATGTGCCTTCCTCTAACGCCAACATCAAGAGCATTCACAGACTATGAAAACACTGCAACTGTTCTTGATGACGAAATGTACCAATATGTGTCTTCTTTGATTACTAGTGTAGTGTTTGTGTCTCAACAGCTCGAGCGCACGCGGGGCGGGTCTAAGAGTTATCAGCAAGAAGACGCCGACAAAGAATTGGAAAAGGAAAAACTGTGCAAAATTGCTAAAGGTGACCACGTGCTACTCCGCAATTTCAATAGAAAGTGGAACAGCCCACGCTTCACTGGTCCCCACCTGGTAGAGGAGGTATCTACGAGAGCAGTAAAGTTGCAGGATAAGTGTGCTTGGAATCACCTACACGACGTGAAGATCTGCAAACTCCAGACCCGCCCTAGTGTCACCGACAAGGCCATTGGAAGAGCAGCGACAGTGTCACCTACGGAGAAAGAGACGTCTACCACAGCTAACAACCTCAGTGTCTCCATACCCTGTCACCCCCCAGAATCCCCAGAGACAAGTACTGAAATAGACACTGGTGATTTGCATACGCCCATCCCATGGTCACAAGATCAAAGAGTAAACAGACTTCTGCCAGTTGAGCCCCAAACCCTCTGCCCACAAAACCCGCTGCCCACTACAGCCACCACCCAATTGAAGGACATTGTTTTGCACTTATACACATGTAAACACTTGTATGTTTTCTTTTTCTTTCTCGCACATGCAGGTACCGTGTGTTATTGTATTGTTAAGGAAATAGGTAACTAACAGCGTATATTGCCCAGGAGTAAATGCTACCCTCAGACGATAATTACCCTGAAGCCCTATCACACCAATTTGTATATCACATAAAAAGGCCAAAGTAACTAAAAAGAAGGAGGGTACGTGTTTACTACACCGCATTTATCTTGGCCATAGAACAATCAATGCCCCATCTTCACCAGCACTTACCTGCTCTAAGAGACAGATCGCTTAGATTGGCGTGGGAACAGCTCTTCGCCTGGGCACTGAATGACTACCTGATAGGGAGGGCTTGATAACGACAACTAACAATAATAACAAGCGTATTGAGAATTTTCAAGCGGGCAACTTTAACGTCGCAAGAATAAGCTGCCGGACTGCAGCAAGGTAAGAGCAAATGCCGGTGAGACTAGCTTCTGTAATAAAAATGATAGGGGTTTTGGTGATCACTGGTTTTTTGCCTGCCTCTGTATGGCAGAAAAGTTATGCTATCAATATTTTGGCTGCACCCAAACCTAACGTACCCCCACCCACGGCTGCAACAGGTGTTACGTCAGGTGGTACTAGCAACCCTCCACATAAGGGAAGTAGAGTTAAACGCAGCACATACTCAGATAATAAAGGTATTGATAATTACATAACAGATTCAGCACACGTCTTGAACAACATGTGGTACCAGCACATGACCCAAATAGGTAAGCAGACAACAGAAGACAGCTGCTATGTCTGCTCATTGATCCCATACGCCATGAGCGCTTCCCGAACATTTGTTGCCACAGAAATAGATGAAAAGACGGCACGATGTATAATATACCTGGCACTATTCCAAACGAGAGGGCGATTTCAAGGGACGGTGGTGAGACTGGTGTGGAAAACGCGAGACACATATCCATACGAAAACAACTTCCTCAAGACATACTTGAGTTACCACAAGAGCAGTTTGCATGCTGAAGCATTCAGATACATGACAAGTGGTCCTGAAAAGGGAGAAACGAAGAAAGTAACACTACAATACCTACCATGTGACTGGTACGCCACCGAAGTTCCTGGTACACAAGGCTGTTGGGAAAGACCACTGGTAACAATAACGGGGAAGGTATACATGAACAATAATGGGACATAGGAGTGGTTGGCAGCAACATGGTAACAAGAGAAAATATTACCACCATTGATGAACACAATAACAGATGTTGGACGATTTGGGGCAAGTACGTACCCATGCTAACATGGATGGAAAAGGATGAAGACCCAATGAGCATACTGCCGCTGTCTGCACCTAAGCTATGCTACCAACATAGAGGAGAAGTGGACGTGGGATACAACACCAACTGTGCCAGCGTATTAGAGCTACCAGAGGGGGGAGCAGGAACAGCAGTATTAATGGACCACTACTGGGCCTGCGGAAACAAGACATACCACACACTTCCCCCTCTGTGGAACGGTATATGCACAATGGTACACATTAATGTACCATCACTAGTGGTGCCCCAGAAACATGTGAATATGGCGAACTTCCCCAAAATGGATGAAGGAAACAAGAGGAAGAAGAGATCTTTACAATCTCAGAAGGGGTTAGACAACGAAAACAACAACAACAATAATGTCCTCAATAGAAAAAAGAGACAAGGAGAACCTCTGACAGGAAATTACCTATGGGGAAGGTCGGAAACAGCACTCACTTCAATCCCACCAGAACACAGACTATTCAGCAGAGCAGCAATGTTTTTCTCGTCAATAATACACCCTAGACTACAAGCTTATGCAAACGCAAAATGGCTCCAGATAACGCGATGGGAGCTGATGATGACAATTAATTCTACAGTAAATGCATTCAGTGCAATAAAAGAGGAACTGCGAGCAGTGAGGATGGTAGCACTACAGAACAGATACGTATTAAATCTCCTTACAGCAATGGAAGGAGGAGTTTGCGCAAAGATAGGACAATCATGCTGCACATTTATTCCTGCTAACGACGCCGACAATGGTACACTCACCGAAGCAGTATCACAACTAGCCCAGATGCATTCCAAAATGATGGAAGAAATTAAAGGAGTGAAGAAGGATGACAGCTGGTTTTCATTGTTATGGTCATGGATGCCATCATGGCTGTCGGACGGGCTGAAGATTATAGTTGGATGTATAATACTGGCTGGAGCTGCACTGATTATAATAAGGTTCTGGAAAGCCTGGAAAGCACGCACTACAGACGAAACGATCGAAATGGTTGGTATGCACCCCTTGATGCCAACTGATGATGGCCAGCACACAGACACAATAATAAAGGAAAGAGAAAAACTGCGCAACCAGATCATCACCAACCACCTGGACCCGCCATCCGTGAAGCTCGAAAACCCGAGAAACCCGAGAAGCTACATCGGGAAATGGGTATACTGCACACCGGGAGGAAGTTGTGTGTATATGTATTGGTCATTTGAGGACCATGTCAACCACTATGGACACCTAGGAGGAGTAACTAAAATATGGAGAGTAAGAGGAGATAAGGAAAAGGATATGTTTGTGGTCGACAAGTCGACCAGAGGGGGGACTGAAGTGGGAGAATGGGACGAAAGACTCCCCCCTATCTCCTCGCGCCCCTGGCCTAGAGGATCGCGACCCAGACACCCACCACGAGATGAATTTGCCTACCTACCAGACAACCAATACCCTGGTACAGGAACATACGGATGTGCCCATCAGCCTGCCCACCAGCCTGCCCTGCTCAAGCCGACACCTGCGGCATGGATGAACTCGACTAAAACCTTTCAACAGTAAATAAACACATCGTTAGAGATGCCATGACGACCTAGCCAACTGTAAGAACACCCGTGCAACCATGCACACTGGACACCCCCACACCAATCCACACGAAGAACATATTCAGTGCTATGACGTATGTGACGGACACACCCACTGACGCGCATCTTTATTATTTTTCACATAGGTTTTTCAAAATGCAGAAACGCAAGACGCACAAAGCACTCATCTAAAATGCTTGCTGACGATTCTCCTAACCCTTGCATTGTGATGAAAATACAACGGAGACATGACACTGCCTATGAAGCAATGTGATGCCGTAACTTAAAGTACTGTGCACTAAACATCCCCACCTATACACCAGGCCTAAGAAGGCCGCAAGCAAGAGCCTCCACGAACATTGAACGAGCAAGAGTACAACTGCTGACCCTGCAGAATGAGCCCAGCGAGAACTGACAGCCAAGGGGGCAATGTTGCAACTCGCATGCCACAAGCCGAAGCCAAGGTCACACCTGCAAACTAAGCCAGACACACAGTGGAAAATACAACATTAAATGTGCAGAATTCTGCCTCAACTACGGTCTCTCCTCACGTGACCAAGCCGAACCTGACAGGGTGCCAGACCCAGGAGGGAGAAGTCGCCTGGGTCCCACGTTTGAGACACAGGCTGCAACAATTAAATGACCCAATGGACACCTACAGCGATGGGAATGGGCTGTTCTCAGGCATATGAGCAAATCTACGCATTGTCTGCACAAAGACATAGTTACATATTGTTGCAAATGACAGGTACACCGCAAGCTGGGAACAACGATGGTCCCAGGCTGGGGGGCTCGTGAGTGGCCCAATCAGAACATGGGGCACTCATCACTGACGCCATTAACATTAGCCAATCATTAGGGGTCTTTGTGTAACAATTTTCATGTATCTAATAGAAGGGACAACCCAAGTATACCACCTGACTGACCCTTAACCACTAACAGCGTTCTCTATACGTATGCTATACTAACCCTATCACTCGAGGAACCAATCCAGAGTGGTGATAGGTTTTTTGCTAACTTTCCCAGGTGACGCAAGTAGCGTGTCATACTGAGGCAAAAAGGGGCCTGCGAGCCCCACGAATTTCGAGAGTCTGGACGGACGCGTACGATCCTAGACCCATCCCTGCCGTTATTCAATAAACAGCAGAACCACCTTGCTTCTTGTGTGTGTCGCATACTCATTTTTGGGATACGCGGGAGGAGTTGGGGCCTCCCATCCCGGAGGTCCGCGGAAGGCCCAGCCGACCCCGGGAGAAACCCCCTCGACAATAATTACCATTTTCCAACAATCAATAAGGTCAGGCAGAATGCAGGCTGGATATGATTGTATTATAAATCAAGGGAGAGAAGCCATATGTGGGTGTCTTTCCAAAATGTGTAGTATGAAGAGGCTGATTTTAGGGTTGCAGGCATGGAGTTCCACCGTTGGGCTGTCATGACAGGGAAGCTACTACCTCCTCTTTCTTGAGTTTGAATTTAGGTACATTAAGGCAGTTATCATCTAGGGATCTGATAGGACGTTCAGAGGTGTGTTTAGTGAATGGGACCACTAGGTATTTGGGGTCCAGGTTAGACAGACATTTGAAGGTCAAGGTTAAGAATTTGAATTTGATTCTGTCCTTGATGGCAAGCCATTTAGTAGAGCGCCTAGCATTGGAGATATGCTGCATTCTAGGTAAGCGTAATGCCATTCTAAGGGCATTGTTTTGTAGAGTTTGTAGTTTGGCGATATTGTGTTTGCTGGACCCGAGGTAGAGTGTGTTGCAATAGTCTAGTTTAGACAAAATGAGTGCTCTGGCTAATGTAATGCAGGTGTCAGTGGATAGAAATGGTTTGCAGAGATTAATACATTTGCATGTGGAGCTCATGGCTGAGCCACTTGCACTGAATTGTTTGTTTGTGTTCAGTGCTGAGTCCAGCTAGAAGCCTAGCGTCTTTAACTCTTTAGGAACGTTGATGTTTAAGCCGTCAATGTTGAAAGTTTTACATTGGTTGCTAATTGTATTGATTCTAAATGATGATCCAATAAGCACAAGCTTTGTCTTGTCATCATTGAGACACAAGCCATGTGTGGCCATCCAGGCTTGTATGACAAGGTAGATTTTGTTAATCTGTGTCACATCCGTCTTATAATCGCCTGTGATAGGAATGAGAATCTAAGTGTCATCCGCATAGTTAGTGTAGGAGACACGCTGATTATCGAGGTCATCAAACAGGGGCTTAGTAAACATAATGTACATGGTGGGTGAGACACAGGAGCCCTGGGAAACCCCACAGATTACAGGTACTGAGTCAGCTGATGCAGTTTACTGAGACCACTCTCTTGGAGCAGCTGTCTAAGAAGGATTGGATCCAGGCTGTGTCTTCCTTAGAGAAATGGGCGGCTGAGGTGGACAAGTCGAGAAGGAGGATGGCTAGTTCCCCTTTGTCCTTCAGCTCATCCATTTGTTTTTTTAAGTCAATAAGTGTTGTTTCAGTTGTGTGTCTTGGCCTGAAGCCTGATTGGTGGAGTCCTAGCAGGTTATTGGATTCTAGATAGGTCTGAATCTGGAGATAAACTGCCTTGGCTAATATTTTTAGTAAAAAAGGAATTGTAGTAATCGGTCTGTAGTTTGTGGGAATGCTAAGGTCTAGGTTCAGTTTCTTTAAAAGAGGGAGGACCCAAGTCTCTTTCCAGTTGGTAGGAACAGTACTTGTATGGAAGGAGTTGATTAGTTTAGTGATGAAAGGTGCTATGTCCCTAGCTGCCTCTTTGATTGATTGTGGCTGCTGGGCAGGAATCACCTAGGCACCTGGATGATTTAAGTGAGGATATTATGTTTACCACTTCTGGGATGGTGATATGGGCAAAATGGAACTGATTAGTTTGCTGATTAGGAGCGTTAGTGGCTTTTTGTATTTGTAGGTCTTTGGGTTAGAGGGTAGCTTTTTTAGCTGCAATATATTCTTAGCATGGAGATTTTGTTGCACAAGGCATCTTGGATATTAGTGTACCAGGTTTTATTTTTGATGCAGGTGTCGGTTGGTGAGGCAGGAGATTCCAATTCTCTTAGGATTGTGAAGAGTTCCCTTGTGCTAGAGTTGGCTTTGGTAATTCTTTCATTGAAGGTGTCTCTTTTTACCGGGAGAATCTTTGCTTTATATCTAGTCGATATTCTATTAAGTGTTTCCTTATTCTGAGCGGTTGGGTTATTTTTCCAGAGAGTTTCTGTCTGCCTTTCTTGCTCTGTGTGGCATTAAGACTAGTAGTATTTATTTAAAAGGTGTATTTATTTAAAAAGAAATACATTTCTGAACTACTTACAACATCTAAATGTTTGATCAATACTTGACATTCAATTTCTTAACCAAGCCTGTAGAGATGAGAGTAACTCCATTATCCTGTAACCATAACCGCATCCTCTTAAAAAGGACCATTGATTACTTCTTGGCTTGGGAGTCCAGCAGGGAAAAAGTGACATAATAAGATTGCATATCACAATCACTCTTCGTGAAAACCAGAACACCAACTGTCCTTGGCCATCTATGAGGGATTATATTAGTAGAATATAATTAATTTTAAAAAAGCACTCCAAAAGGTATCTTGTAGTAGGTTCACAATTGAATAGGGCAATTAGCAGATAATCAAATTCCTGACCTTTATCTTCTTTCTAAATCTAAAGTGTCCTGAGCTTTCCCTGCTGTAAATACCATTATGGCTTCCAGTTGTGTCTTGGAAACAGCATGAAAGCGCTGTGAGCTATCCCAGACATAATCAACTTCATAATAAATAAGTAATACCACAGAGGTGTATTGAGATTGGAAGTGGTTCAAAGTAACCACTTTTAGTGATGCTACAGTCCGATGTTCTTATAGTGGTAGAGAAGCTGCGATAATCTGTCAAAACTCCCTCTGAGTCTTTCTTGTGGCAGTATATTTTAATGCATCCCATTTCCTCATACTGAAGTCTTTCTTCTTTTGGGACCATTGATCTTTGTACATTTCCTCATGAGTTCAACTGCAGAACTCTATCTCCACTCCTGCAATTTCACTTCTGTGAGGCAATCACTTTTTGCTAGCCTACATTTTTTATCAACCCAGTTAGAATTGGTAATGCTTTACTTCTTTAGTATGAATGCTGGCTGAGTGAGGTTTCACTACGACTATCACATTTTCATAAAATAAAAAGAGGTTTTGTGATACGAGTTGGGTTAGCATAATCCTCCAAGACATCTAAAAGGTTGGCAAACAAACAAGGGACGTCAGTGTCGTCTCATAGCATGGCAGAGTGTACTCTCATAAAGAGGCAGGTGAATCCCCAATACTGTGTCAGATAATACAAGAATACAAGGCACCAGCAAAGAGTGTGAATACCCACAGCAGAGTGCTCCCAAGCAAAAGTGGGGAAGACCTGGCACTGGAGTCGGTGCAGTCAGTGGGCTGGCGTTACTTTAAAAGCACATATTATTAGCAGATTGTGATGGAGAGTGACTAGAGTGTTTGGTGTTCGCTTGTTCGGATCACTCTGCGATAACCCGAGCCTCTGTTGCAGCAATACTTTCTTTTTTGCGTGATCGACATCTCTGGTGAAAGACTTTCGAAGACTGGGAACATAGCTATACTGTTGTACCAAGGCTTTTGCATCCCTATAATTGGAGAAAACACTGAGACGGAGTTCGGCTGCTGCATTTAAGGAGATTTAAGGAAGAACATAATTATGCTTTTTCGTTTAGGGAGCAAATGTGGCCACATGTGCCTTTGAGCTCTTTAAAGGTAAAAAGCTTTATTTCACCGCGAAAGTCTTCTACTTTGTGTTGCTTGCCAGTATTTATCGAGCACTTATTGAATAAAAAAACTAGAGTGACTAGGGGCCTGTGTGCCTTCTAGCTCTCTAAAGGGAAAAATAAAATAAGAATAGTGCTATGCATAAAACTGTACCAGCAACAGGCTGCCTGGTATCATCAAATAGAGATTAGAGTTTAGAGAGTGACTGTGGGCCTGTGAGCTCTCTAATAGGTGCAAGCCTTTGGTATATGTATTTTGATGCACTGATGATTTGAACTGTTACTGCTCTTTCCACCCTCAAACCTTTGATAATTTGTCTGCTCTGGAGAAAAACAAACTGAGGCTGACATCCAAAGAATAACCCTGGCCTGATTGTCTTTGAGCTCTCTTGGGAGGAGCTGCATCCCCCAAACAAGACCCACTTCTAAGGCTTCTGTCTGAGTCGGTTAGGTCCTCCACCTTTTGTCCCCACCCCTCAAACTATGAATTGGCCTCCTGACTTACATACTTCTTTACATACATCTACCCGATGGTCTTGTGCTCCTGGACCTCTATGCCCCCTGCAGATCTACCAGTGATTGATGGCTGAACTCTCCATTGCCTCCGCTAACATTCTGAACCAGTTACTGTGCCTAGTCAATCTGCCTTCCTTGCCTCACCTAACCTACTTCTCTCACTGCATTTGTGCCACTGTTTTTGAAATTCGAATTTAGGTGTGTGTGCTCTTACATCTCTGCACCCTCTTTGCATAGCAATTGTGCCCCTGCTTTTGAATTTGGAACTTAGGTGTGTACACTTTTAAATCTCTGCACTATCTCTGCATTGCATGTGTACCTCTGCTTTTGAAATTCGAATTTAGGTGTATGTGCTTTTTACATCTCTGCTCTTTTACATCCTCTTTGCATCGCTTTTCTGCCCCTGTTTTTGAAATTCAAACTTAGGTGTGTGCATGTTTACATCCCTGCACCCCCTTGTTGCATTGAAGTCCTGCCCCTTGTGTCTTTAAATTTGAATTTCCTTTTTGGAATGCATTTGTGCCTTTTTTGACGACTAGGCCACCTAGTGAGTTTAGCTAGAACTGTGCTGTGCAGCCACTCATCATTCATTTCTCAATTAACCTCTGCCACCCCTATGGCTCTCACCATCTCTCCTATCTTCTCTAACTGCTACACTATCACCTACCCTCCCTCTCTCACTGAATATGGCAGGAAAAAGCACAAAAAAGACATCCTGTCCACAAACCTTGGGCTACCCATTACAGAAACCTATGTCAGCACAACTTCCAGACAGGTCTTCACTGATATCCTCATTTCTGTGTCCCTTCTCCAGATCTATGGACTCCTCATCACATCTCTACTCTCCTCTCTTCACAGCCTCTACCATTAATGGTGGCATCAAGTGGGAATTCCTCTTGGCTGGCTTCTAATCATCACAATGCATCATTAATGTCTACCACACAGGCACTATATTGGTTCAGGGTCATCAACCCAGAAGTTTCCTCTTTGACCGGTGCCTGCCATCCATCATTAACTTCATTCCTTCACCTGCCTCTTGCCCTACCACTCTCTCTGTCCCTGGCCCTCTGACTGTGTACCATGTCCTTTCACTCCACCTCATAAAACCTTCAAAGGCAGAGACCTCCTTTACATGGCTACTCTTAATTCTCGCTCAGCCAACAAACACTCTGCCGACATCTACCTCTTTCTTGAAGACACTGACCTCAACATTCTCGTTCTTACCTAGACATAGTTCAATGCCAGCTCAGTCGCTGCTCTTGACTCCCTTCTACCTGATGGCTTCAAGCTCATCTCCAAGCCACTACCTCACTGTGTTGGCGGTGGGGCTGCCATAATCTTCCATGAGTGGGTTCCTTCTTTCGTTATACCCACCCAGCTCTACTCTTCCTTTGAGAGCCTGGTCTGCAAGTTGCTCTTCTCTCCCTTCTCCTTCCCCATTGCTACCATCTAAAGGCCTGCTGGTGCTACCACCCAGTTCCTATCTGAATGGGTGAATTTCTGTTCCTCCCTACTGTCAACCACCTCCAATCTCCTCCATCCAATTGGACTCCCCTGTCACAGCATCTACTCATTCCCTTGATCTCTGCACATCACTATCTCTCTCCATTCTCCCTTCTGACTCAACCCACTCAGCTGGACACACTTTGGACAACCTCATACATTCTGACCTCTCCCCCCCTCTGGTCACTCCACTGTCTTGGTCAGAGCATTCTCTCCTCTACTCACACCTGGGTCCCTTTGGCCCTTTGACTGCCCCTCCAAAAGCCTTGCCAACCTCGTTCATGAACATCCGTCTGATAAAATGAGTGTCAGATGCTGCCTTTGAATCCAACTTCATCCCTCCTCTCCCCACCCCTAGACTCTACCACTGACTCTGCTCTCAGCAAACTCCATATGGCCATTACCAACACCCTTCTCGACATTCTTTCCCCAGTCATGAGGATCCTCCTGAAACCTGCCTCCAAACGTAATACCTGGTACGACTCTGAACTTTCTGCCCTGAAAGGCAAGTGTAGAGCAGAGCTGCGGAACGGATTAGGCAAACCTCAGGCTCACCCTCTGACAAACTGTTCTGCTGCCAGCTCCAAAGGCAATACAGACTCTCCATCCATGCCAACAAAAGGCCCCACATCCAGGCACCAGTATCGGGTGCATCCAACAACTTGGCTGAACTCTTTCAAATCTGCAAGGAACTAGCCAACCATTCTGCAGTTTCCTCCTCCCCTCTTCCTTCCCAGGCCCTCTGCAACGCACTGGCCACACACTTCACCACTAAAACTCCAGACATCCTGAGCACCCTTGCCATCCTTCCATCCAACCCCTCCCACACTCCCTTGCCTCTGATGGCTTCTCAACCTCCTTCTTTCTCTCTTTCCTTCTCCCCTGTCACACCTGAAGAAGTCACCAGAGTTGTCTGCTCCATGAAGGTCTCTTCCAAACAGGTTCCCCTTGTTCCTCCAGAACCTTCAATGACAACATTGGCTCTCTTGCCCCCGTACTCCCTGATCTCTGTAATCAGTCTTTTGCCAATGGATTGCTCCCATCCTTCCTCAAGCAGTTCCATTTGCGTCCCCTCCTGAAAATACCTTCATCAGACCTTAATTGTCCAGCCAACTACCGCCCTTTTTCTATCACCCCCTTCCTTGAGAAACTGCTGAAGAAGCAAGCATTTCCACAACTTACCTCACACACTGTACTTGTTGGTGGCCTCCATGACTATCAATATGGACTCTGGGCATCCAGAGGCATGGAAAATGCTCTTCTGCACCTGTGAAGAACTGCTTGCATCTCTGGATGCAAAATCTCCAGCTGTCCTCATCCTATTTGATCTCTCCCCTGCCTTCAATACAGTTTACCATTCTATCCTCATAAAACGGCTCCATGATGCCCTTGGTATCTCAAAGTGGCCACTAGACTGGCTAACCCCATTTCTAACTGACCATTCTTCCCAAGTCATTTTGGGCACCTTCTCCTCACCAAATTCCTTCTCCACCTCTGGTATCCCGCAACACTCAAACCTCTCCCACTGACTCTTCAGCAGTTTCCTTGCTCAGCTAGCATTCCTCATGTACTCTTTCTCCACCAACTTCCCGTGCTATGCAGCAGTCACAACTCTTTTTCAAACTTCCTGCTGACCATCTTGCATCTTCCATCATCCCTGACTGCATATCTGCAATCCAGTCCTAGTGTGCTTCCAACAATCTCTGCCTCAATGCCAGAAAGACTGAAATCATTCCCATTGGGACCCCTGCTCCCTCTTTTTTCTCCTTATCTGGCCATCCACTAAGGGCTCTACTCCTGTTTCTTTTTCTGAAGCCAGAAATCATGGAGTCATCTTCCACTTCTCTCTCTCTCTCTCTCTCCTTCCAGGACATTGCCAAGAAGTCCCACTTTTAATTATTCTTCCTTCTCAAAGGAATTCTCCCTTTCCTCACTTTCCCCCAGAAGCTCAATGTTACCCGAGCCTGGTTCTCTCTAGGCTTGACTAGTGCGATAGCCTTCTCCTGAATCTATCTTCTTCCACTTCATGACCCCTCCAGCTCATCCAGAATAGGACAGCAAGACTTATCCTTGGTATGAAGCCCAGAGACCACATCTCTCCTGCCCTAAAACTATTCACTGGCTCCTGGTTGCAACGCAGATTAAATTAAAATCCCTCTACATCATCCACAAGGCTGCCTGGGCCCTGGGACCACATGATCTGTAACTTTTTCTTACTAAATACTCTCCCTCTAGACCTCTGTGGACCTCTGGCACCAACTCTCTGTGTGTAAGGCGTTCTCATGGTTAAAGGTCCAGGGAGCTGTGTGCAGAAACCAAGACCTGCTATTTCTGCTAATCGTCAACATATTGATGTGTCCAACAAGCAGCTCAGTAAACATTCGCCTATCACAAACAAACATGTTCATCAACATTTGGGAGTTCGGAAGGCTCTTTTCCATGGTAGTTAGAAGCTTCTGATTACTCTGTGGGCATGAAAGTGTGGTTATCAACAAAAAACATACGCATTTCTGGGCACAAGACTCTTTTACCATGCTTTATCAGTCCTTATGAGATTTCGGCCCTGATCAACCCAGTTGCTGTATGTCTGCATCTCCGTGCCAAGTGGAGAGTGCACCCAGTCTTTCACGTCTTCATTCTCAAGCCTTTCATCCAGTCACTAGGATCCCCTTGCGGCCGCCTCCCATACAGGTACAGGGTGAGGATGAGTATGAGGTCAACAAAATCCTTGCTACTAATGTTTTAAGGGGAGTGCGGTTATGTTATGTGGACTGGAAAGGTTATGGTCTGGAAGATCGGACATGGGAACCTGTCAGTAATATCCATCCACGTCAGTTGATTGATGAATATTGGTCCTCTTGGAAGGGGAGTCTGTCTTTGGGAGAGGGTACTGTCATGGGTAAAGGTCCAGGGCACTGTGCGCCGAAACCAAAACCCGCTATTTCTGCTAATCTTCAGCATATTGATTCGTGCAACAAGCAGTTCAGTAATAGTTTGCCTATCACAAACAAACATGTTCATCAACGTTTGGGAGTTTGGAAGTCTCTTTTCCATGGTAGCTGGAAGCTTCCATTGAAACTCTGGCATCCATTGCTACGGGGAAGGTCCCGACGTATTCCGACGGCAGGCTCATGTGATCAAGCCTTCATTAGCTCCTGCAGTGGCATTATGCTTCTGATTAACGTTGTTACCTGTTGTTATGAAGTTTATGCTGACAAACCGTGCTCTGTTTACTGACTTGCCTTTTTGCCTGCTACTTGTCTGTTTTGGTAAACCCTCTGCACATCTTGATTTACGGAACTACCTGCTACGCTATGGTGACCACGCTCTGTTTACTCCTTGGTATTGTCTTGACTCGCCTCTCCTACTTTCAAAAGAGAAAATATATCGTGCCTCCTATTGCAATAAATATATGTATATTGGCCTACACCAAGCTGCTTATAAGTCGCTTGCGAAGAAATCCGTGTTGCAAGGTCCTGACCTTAAAATCAATGTAAGCTGCCATTTTAGGTCAATCCGCCATTTTAGGTTCGCTTTGTAAAGTCACCCTGTGAGTTAAAATGGCGGACGATTGTTAGGCAAAAACCTGTGCAGTTCCCTTGGGGACCACTGCAAAAGATTTAGGACTACAGGTGTTGGCAGTAAACCCACTTGGTAGCAGTCTGTACCACCCAGATTTACCTGGTAGCTGTGGCTGAGCAGTCAGACTTCCCTCAAGAAGAGTTAGGCAGTATTCAAAGTATTCACAATAGGCACTCAGATACAATAGCATCTCATTATTTATTTAAATAATAAATAAATATACAATAGGTATCTCATTATTTATTTAAATAATAAATAAATATACAATAGGTATATCGTTATTTATTTAAAAACACACTTATTGAAACACTCCAGCACTATTATTGTAAATCACTCTAAACACAGTTACTATTATTATATATACATTCCTTATTCCTTATCAGACAAGTCTTAGTTAAAACCACTTTTTTCCAGACAGAGGTGAGCGCTTAACTATAGATGGCACTCCAATAAGTTAACGAAAAAGGGAGGGAAAAAGGCAGAATGTAGGAAAATACACCACACTAATACTTAGGAACTCTTAAGCAAGGGAGGAAAGTCAAAAGTTACTTGTGAGCCAAAGTCCATCGGTCGGGCCCACTCTTGGAGAGAGCAGGGCCCAAATGCACCCAAGATCACACAATGACAACAGGCTTAAAAAGTCTTGCAGGGAGTTCAGAAAGGTTTTAGTTAGGTTTCAGAAAAGTTTAGGCAGGGTGTCCCAGGCTAACCCAGGGTCCAAAGCCGGGGGCTAAATCGACCCCGTAAAGTCGGTTGCAAGGCAAGCCAGGTGGAACACGGTACCTTACGTGGAAAGGATCCTCCAGCGGGGGCAGTTGTTCCTAGCAGCGGTTGCAAGTCACAGCGTCGTCCAGAGGAACAGAAGATCTCGACGTGGAGGAAAGATGAAGCTTGTTGCACTGCCAGGGAAGAAACCAGCCGCGGAGGTTTCCGGTTAAAGGTACTACCCTTTGATTCGTGGTAGTGGTAAAAGGTGGTATCCCGGTTGCCGGGGTGCTTGGCACAGGTAAGACGGCCACGAGATGCTCCAGGAAGCGAAAAAGGAAGCAGGCTGGTTATCCCCACCAGTCGAAGGAAGAAGACTCTCCGGGCTGGAGATCTCCTCTGTCGTTGGGAAAAGTGGTGAGACGGTTCAGCAGGGCTCTATCGGTGGTGTCATCGTAGCAGGTTGGCTCAGCTTCTCCCTCGTCGGATTCTTAGGTCCTGTGGCGAATTCTGAAGTTCCAGTCCCCAAAGCCCTGCTTTTATGCAGAAAACCCCCATTCACTCAGCCTAGCTGTCACTCAAACATGCTAAGTGGTGAGCCGGCTGGCTCACCACTTGGGCCAATCAGGACGGAGTGCGACTTGAGTTGCCTAGGCAACTC
Organism: Ambystoma mexicanum; assembly: GCF_040938575.1. Taxonomy (NCBI): domain Eukaryota; kingdom Metazoa; phylum Chordata; class Amphibia; order Caudata; family Ambystomatidae; genus Ambystoma; species Ambystoma mexicanum. The sequence goes on along the minus strand of NC_090929.1, from coordinate 880,689,307 downwards.
AGTCCAGGTTGCCTAAATCCCCCTCCACCCCTCCTAAGTACCCCAGACAGAGTTGCACCACTTTGGAGGGCTTCTGTGGAGAAGCCCGCCAAAAAGTGGAACAAAGAGCTCAACTTGGGTTGGAGTCACAGAAGCGAACACAAACGCCATTTTAGAACCGAGTTCTGGCAAAAAATACCAACCGGAGAATTAATATTAAATAAATAAACCGGCGGTATGTTCGAGGCTATAGGAATTACATAATTAAAGTTGGTAGCCTCGAACAATGGGAAATCCCATAGGGATATATTCGCGGTCGAATATAAAAAGTAGTATCCACTGCCACCAGCCAAAACTCGGTCAGGGGGGACGGAGACGTGCCCCCTTGACTAACAGACCCCGGGGCAATCGAATTGCCCCGGCCAGAACGTCCACAATATGATGGTTTGTACTGGTTCTGTTCAGAATTTGAGACTAGTAAAGTCAATGGTGACTTTACAGGCCCTGGGAGACAGTAGCCAGTCCCAGGGTATGGAATCTATACTGGGGGGTCACTATGACACCCCTGTGTTACTGCACTGAGGGTGCTTTGTAACACACATCACAAAAACACATGAAGCCCATGGAGTAAAAGACCCCATAGCCCATTAAACACATCTAGAGTCAAAGAGACACACTCAAATCATGTCCAAGAGTGAGGGTAAAAGAGTCTCACTCTTGGCAGGAGAAAAAAAGAAACCCCAAAAAATCCAGCAAAGCTGCTGGGGGACTCTCTAGGTTAGGAAATTCAGCCTAAACAGAGAATTCTCCCTAACAACGATGTCATTCCGAAATACAACATGGCTGTCTTGACCTCTGTATGTAGCTAATATGTAACTTGGCTGCAGGCCACTTGTTGAGGTCGTGAACTGAGACCTTGTTCTTCATTGACCTGTGTGTAAAGGATTACTCATGCAAAGAAACTAATCCACGAGCATATGTTAAGAACAATGTATTCAAATACTGAATGTAGAACACTTGTTTAACTACATTGTATTAATGTTTGAGAAGACCTGCATGGGAAATCCCAGAATACACAGTTTCTGTATAGGCTTGTTGATATATGTATTAAAAGCAAACCAGTTACATGTGGATGTGCGAAACTCGGCATGAGCCCTAGATCGGTGATGTATTAGTGGAATATTAAACCGAAGTAGGGCTGGACATCGTGCTCACGAAGAGTATAAAAGACCAATGCATTCTAATGTACAGCGTCTCTCACTGAACACACTAAACCACGCTGGAGTTTGCTGTGTTGCACTGAGGGCCGATAGCTATCTGATTTTGCTCTGTTCTTCATAACTGGATTCAGTATAAAATAAAGTACTTTGTATGTTCCTTTGTAATCCCTGTTCAGTGTATTTCCTTTTGGGGTATTCAGCCTCGATATTTTGATTTTGTTTTCACAGTTGGCGCCTGAATAGGGACCCTCAAGATTGATGCCGGATTGTTGAAGGTTGACACAGGCTATTGGACCAGGATCGGACGGTGTGACAAAAAGGGGCCCCACTGAACGAGACACGACACCTCAGCAGCGCTGCACGACCCGATCCCTGGATGATTAGCTTGTGGTCTGAGACGGCATCTTGACTAGTGTCCACTTATCGAGGTGGGTAGATTTGCCGAAATCACCATACACGAGGTAGGACTAGTTAGGTAAGATTCTTTGAAATCCGATCTGACCTCCTTAGGTTTGTCCAGGTAAGTCGTGACCCGACTCTTAATTCAACCCTGATAATTTGAATTTGGTGCATTGTATCTGCAAACACAATTATTGACCAGGTAACACCAATAATTTGATATGCCTGGGAAATTGTCTACCTGCTTCAGGCGTTGTTCCACAGCGATAGACAATCTTTGGAATTTAGCCGTCCCACACCACAGGAGGGGTCGCCGGCATGTACTATGTACTGTAAGCATGGCATTGGAAGTATAGTATTTAATGACATTTGGCACAGACAAACCAGACATGCCTCTGAACTTCAGTGGCCAATCAATGGTAGTTTTGAAATCCCTCGTATTGAGTATTTAGAGTCAATTCTATTAAAGAAAAAGGCTAGACCTGCAGCATTTGATGTTTTGCAGAATTGGAAAAAAGAAGTGTTGCAGCAACTTAAAGTAGAGAAAAACATGCGCGCCGTCATAAGACGAACGCCGAAAAGGCATTATTGTATTACCAAGATAAACATTCTGAATCAACTAGGAATATCGATAGGGCTTTCTCACTTGGAATTCAGAAAATCCAAAGACCTCCATGCTTCCGATGACTTCATAGACAAATAGTTAAATGAACGAAGGCCTGGTGCCTCTGTGCCACCTCTGTATGTTGCTCTTCCTGCTGCTTTGACTCTTCCTCCTGCTACTCCTGCTCTACCTGCTTTTGTTCCCGTTGTTCCTGCTCCTCCTAATGTTCTCCTTCCTCCATCTCCTCCACCTCTTCTTATCGCACCAGCTACAGTACCTCCATTGAATTTGCCTGCTCCCTCTCTTCCAAGTGGTCCTGAGCCGCTTGTTGTCGATCGAGGTGCAGGGTCGAAGGTTGTCACTCGCAATACTGTACCACCAGAGATGAAACATGATTTGATTGCATGGGCTAAGCATTGTATGGAGAGGGATGATCAAGCTAATGTTTTTGCCACACTTTGTAATATGGATAATTTTCCAGAGAAAAATGTTATTATTGAAGGTTTAGGGATTCATTTATGTGTAATTTGGCGAAAATTAAATAATACAGATCTCCCGCAAGGGTTAAGGGATCTAAATACTTTAGCGTTTTCTAGAGACACTGTGGAGAAAGTAAATGAGCATGTCGAAAGGTTATTTGGGAATAGAAAGGAGTTAGAAAAGTTGCAGAATGAGGATGATGAGGGGGGAAAGTATGTATGTGCAGAAATGGTTCCTTCCTTGTCGTAAATCGATATCTGAGGAAGCACGAATTTGTATGGAGGACGCGCTTAGATGGATTTCAGATATGTCGATAACTCCAGTTGAAGTGTATGACACATATAGTCAGTATACGCCAGAAATGCAGAGGAAGGTGATACAGGTAATGATAGAGTACCTACAGGATGATTATGTAAAAAGAAAGATTAGTTGTCCCACATTAGTTGCCTACTTCTCAGTTGAGAGAGGTTCCTCCGACATTTGTCCCGAAGGTTGAGGTTGCGGCCGATATTGCACAGGATATAGTTGCTGTGAACATTCCCGCACATTATGTATCACAGTTTGTTCACGTCCCGTTCTCAAGACAGGAAGTGAATACTATTAAGCAATCTATTCCTGATATTAGGAAAAATCTGACAGGATTCTATAAAGAAATAGAGTCCGTCTTGCAGTCCTCAGTGTTCACCTTGGGAGATATTGATCTGTTATTTCCTGTACTCCTGCCCGTAGATTTGTGGAAAAAAGTTAGAACTATAGACGACGTGCCAGGGTTGGGAGATACATGGGTGAATATAACTAGACTCGATGGAGAAAGGCCAGCTGGTGAAAGACCACCTCAGGTGATACTAACTTTGCCTGATAGAATCATTGCAAAATTGAAAACTATAATTCCGGAGAAAAGAATTATTTGGGACAAACTTACGGCTTGTGTCCAAGGGAAGTCTGAGGGTGCTACCGAGTTCTTAAATCAGTTTGAACAGGTATTCTCGGATTTCAGCGGACAAGACCTAGCCACAGAGTTTGGGAAAAGATTATTTTCTGGACAAATTTGTGCGTGGATTGTTGCCTGACATCCAGTCACAAATGATGTCTTCTGAGAGCACTTGGCAGGCGAAGTCCCAATCAGAAGTGCTTGTCATGATGCAAACCCCCGGGCATCCAGACCACCTCCATCTGCCCCGGGAGCAGGCATCATGTTGCCTTGAGAAAACCCAGCAACCCCTGTTAGGAGCTGTCTGGGTTCAGTCCTGGCGCCTATGGCACCAGGCTCATATGGGACATCAGTCCTGGCGCCATAGGCGCCAGGCTCATAGGTGCACACTTACCTGATGCAGACCATGCTGCAAGAAGATCCAAACCCATGTGAGGCCTAGAAGGGACTACTTTACCTTAGGGACTATTTTGTTACTCGGGTGTGGTCGGGGAGGAATACCTACCTGGGACTACTTTGGAGGCTATTTAAACCACGCCTGAAGAGCAGCACACACGCTTCGCATTATTCTGCATCCAGCAGCGTAACGTTCACCGTGCAAGCAGCAGCATCCAGCCTTCTGCCACGCCCGCCTCGAACCTGGAGCACCTAGAAAGAAGGAAAGAAACAAAGGTTAGAACAAGAGTATTACCTGATTTCTTACCTGATTCCGGATTCCTCGCATTTTCAAACCAGAGGAAAGACTTTGTTTTAAACACGTCGCATCGCAGCAGCAGTGCCGCGCCATACTCTCCGTTCCACGCAGCATTTCTTCGATCCGGCGCTGTCTCCATATTTACATCGCTGAATCCCGGCACCTAAGAGGGACAAGAAACAACAAGGTGAGCAGAGAGAACAGGCAGAGACAATCTCTTTAGTCGCCATATGCTTACCTGATTTTACCGCCGGAGGTATTATTCATCAGAATGCCACATCTTCTTATGCCGCACCTGTAAGAAAAGGAGAAAGCAGCAAGTTTAACCCATGGCATTATTTACCGGACAGTGTTGGGTAACACAGACTTTTACCGGAGCGCTTTCAGCAGTCAATCTTCTTATTGGGTCAAAGTTGCAAGATAAAAGAGGAATTGGGCAGGAGTGAATTCCAGACATTTTGAACTCTTACAAACTTTATACTTACGGCTCTTCGCCAGGACCTTTTGGAGTCAGGATTCATCTACAATTCTTCCAATATCTTCAGGCCAGTGAAGTAAATGGTCATCAACGCGCCCCTGCATGCTTCGCAGGATGGAGGGCTCATCCTTCAAGAATATAAGGTGAGATTGCTGAGAGGGCACAGAGGTGATTAGTGGGGAGGACAGTGGGGGAGCTAACACTTGAATCCACACGTGGCTAAATCCATCTCTCCACTTGTAGGAGAATATTTCTACGGGTCAAGCAGACAAGATTAGGAGGGCAGATCCAGTCAGTCATCGCTGCACTACGCATCACGTGGGTGGAGGCCGCAGCAGTCTGGGTCTGACCGACGCCCCTGTGGGAGCCAGGTGAGCGTAACAGAACACGAAGCCTACCAAAAAAAAAACACCCGGGCGTTATGGAAACCTCTGAAACCGATCAACTAGCCCAACTGTTAGGGGAACTTAGGGCAGATGTGCACTCTGCACGCCAAGAGACTAATGCCCTCAGGAGAGAACTTATTTTGTCAAAGCACTGATGATCTTGCTAGACAACTGCTACAAAGTTAAGCTGGCCAAACACCACTACCTGGACTCGGAGGTAATCCAACTCCTCTCTCTTCGAGCAATCCTGTGCAAGTGGTTCTACCAGGGAGCATTCCTTTAGCTCCACCCGAACGTTTTGCTGGGGACCCGAAAAGGTTTGCCGTGTTCATGAACCAGTGCCGCTTGCACTTTCTATGCAGACCAGGAGCTTTCCCAAACGACCAAGCCAAAGTAGCCTTTGTACTATCGTACCTTAGTGGCAGCGCAGCAGATTGGTCAATCCTGCTGGTCAACCAGGATGACCCTCTTCTTCGGGATTTTCAAGGTTTTCAAATGAGCATGGAAAAACTATTTGCCAGACATTCACAGGGTCAGGCCCTGGATAACGAACTTTTATCCCTACGACAAGGCACTCAGGATCTGCTAACCTATATCGCAACCTTCAACAGGTTAGTGGTGAAAACCGGGTGGCCAGAGGAGAAAAGAATTACTTTATTTCATTGTGGGCTTCGGGTGATCTCAAAGATGTTTTGGCCCAAGTTGTGAACCCACCCCAGGATTGCACAGAATATATAGACTTAGTAGTCCAGTTAGACCACCGACTCCAGAATTGAAAAGCTGATCGAGCTAAATTCGAGAATCGAGTACTGGTCAAACCACATGTTACCTCCAAAGGAACTGACACATCAGAACCCATGCAGATCGGGGGGGGTTAAGGGACCCTTAACACAAAAAGAGAGAGAAAGAAGATGACAAATGCAATTGTGCCTTTATTGTGGGGCTTCAGGACATTTTCTAAGGGATTGCCCTATAAAACCATCCAAGAAAGTAGCCGGAGTAGCTGTTAGAAATCAAACAGAGCCTGAATCAGGAAACGACCACGCCCGACAAGCGTAGAGGTCCACTTGCCGAGCTTGAAGAAGGACACTCAGACCTTGCATCTAATCACACCAATGGTCCTCATTGATCCAAGACTCCCATCACTTATGCACGCAGCAAGGGTATGTACTGATAGCGGGGCCGTAGGAAACTATATGGACCATAAATTGGCTTCTAGGATGAATCTATCTCTCTGCAAAAAGACAGCTCTGGATGTCGTCACCACAGTCGATGGAACTGAAATTGCCTCAGTGCCTGTAACTCATTCCACTACAGAGATGACATTGCTGGGTCAGGACGGGCATCGAGAGACTATTGTGTTTGACTTAATGAAAGCCCAAAGCTCCAAATAATACTGGGGATACCTTGGTTAGAAACATATAATCCTTGTATTGATTGGCGAGAGAAGAGAATAACCTTCCCGGATTGTGCACACACCTGCTACCCGGAAAAACCCTTGAACAAAGGCCTGGCCACAGTCACTACTCCAGCCGTGCAGTTACCTCAGGAATACCAAGAATTCCAGGACGTTTTCCAAAAAGAACAGGTAAATACCTTATCGCCACACAGATCATACGATTGTCAAATCGACCTCATCCCCAGTGCACAACCCCCATGTAGCAGAATCTACGCCCTAACGGAACCCGAAAAACTGCACCTACGACAATATTTAGACCAATACCTTGCTAATGGTTTCATTAGTCCATCCAAGTCCCCTGTTTCCTCACCTTTGTTCTTCGTGCCAAAAAAGGAAGGTGACTTTAGAACGTGCATAGAGTACCGCGCTCTAACTCAGATTACGGTAAAAAAACGGTACCTATTGCCTCTGATCCCCGAATTACTAGACCAAGTCAAGGATGCTTGTATCTACACTAAGTTAGATCTCCGAGGGGCATATCAGCTGGTACGTGTAAAGAAAGGCAACGAATGGAAGACGGCCTTTCGCACTAAGTATGGATTATTCGAGTATCAGGTGATGCCCTTCGGGTTGTGCAATGCACCAGCAGCCTTCCAGTATTTTATGAACGATGTCTTTCGTGAACTCATTGACGTCTGTGTTGTCGTATACATAGACGATATCCTTCTGGACTCCTCCTCAGAATCAAACCATGTTAAGCACGTACGTGCAGTCCTTGAGAAACGACGCCAGCACAAGTTATATGCAAAATTGGAAAAATGTGTTTTTCATGTTACGGAAGTTGAATTCTTTGGATTTATCTTGACTCCAAAAGGAGTCCGAATGGACTCACGAAAGGTGGACGCAATTCTCAAGTGGTCATCACCTAGTTCAGTTAAAGGGGTACAAAGCATGCTCGGATTTGCCAATTTCTACCGCAGATTCATTCCGGACTTCTCACATGTTGTACATCCCATCACAGCACTTTTGCGAAAGAACAAACATTTCTTGTGGACCGAAGAGGCTGAAAAGGCCTTCCAAGAGCTGAAAGCGAAATTCACGTCTACGCCTGTCTTAAAGCATCCACGCCCAGAGCTTCCATACATAGTGGAAACTGATGCATCCAGTTTAGCGATGGGAGCTGTCCTGTCCCAGAAGGATCCTGAAACTGGTCAACTTCACCCTGTGGCATTTTGGTCCAGAAAGTTCTCGGCACCCGAGTTTAACTATGCGGTTACCGATAAAGAGTTATTAGCCATCAAATCCACCTTTAAGGCTTGGCGACACTATCTTCTCGGTGCCAGGCATACATTTCTGTAATCACCGATCACCGGAACTTGCAGTATCCAAAAACAGCCAAAGCCCAGTCATTGCGCCAACTTCGATGGGCATTGTTCTCTGCCAAATTCGATTTTGTGATTACTAATCGACCAGGCTGTAAAAATGGCAAGGCAGATGCCTTATCCCGAATAGGAATGGAAGAAGCATATGTGAACCCGGAGCCGGTGCCTATAATTTCTGAACAAAGAATTCTTGGCATAACTACTTTACAGACACTAGAAGAAATTAATTTTAAAATCCAACAACTCTTCGATCCAGCAGCCCTGCAGGACTGGGTAAAGAAAGGCCCGGATTACTCAGTCATCAATGATCTACCCCACTATCAAGGACGACTATTTTAACCACACAAGGAATTACAGGAACTTGTCATCTCCAATTATCATGATACCCTGATGCAAGGTCACCCAGGTATCGCAAAAACCGAAGCTAAAATTAAAAGACAATTCTGGTGGCCCACCTGGCGAAAAGATGTAAAGTCATTTGTGATGTCTTGCGGCATTTGGGCCCAAAACAAAAGTCAGAAGAAAAAACCAGCTGGCCTTTTACAACCTTTGGATATTCCACCTACACCATGGAACACCTTATCTTTAGACTTTATTACTGATCTGCCTCCATGTAATGGATTTAACACCATTCTAGTTATCGTGGATCTTTTTTCCAAGATGGCCCACTTTATTCCTTTGAAAGGATTACCTTCTGCTTCAATTCTGGCCAAGGAGTTCCTATAAAACATTGTTTGAATACACAGGTTTCCTTCCCTATTGGTCTCTGACCGAGGTAGTCAATTCATTTCACATTTTTGGAAGAAATTTTGCCAATTGGCGCAAATCGACGTAAGGTTATCAACCAGGCACCATCCCCAGACCGATGGTCAGACGGAATGGACCAACCAGACCCTTGAACAGTACCTACATTGCATGCTTCACCAGACCGAAAGTAATTGGAAAGATATTTTATGGATTTCCGAATATGCATACAATAACTCTGTACATTTAGGAACCGGACAAAGCCCCTTTTACACCATATATGGACACCACCCTCGAACCTCAGAACTCGATTCACCTCAGCACTTAGAAATGCCTGCAGTTAGTCATTTACATTCTACTATTACACAAGCCTTCAAGAAAGCAACAGAACATTTAAAGCAAGCAAAAGAGAAATACAAGAAAAATGCTAATCTACATAGAAGTGAAACTCCACAGTACCAAATTGGAGATCAGGTTTGGCTAGCTACATAACACATACCTCTGAAAGGAACTCGGACTTTTAATCCTAGATATTTGGGACCTTACACCATTAAGGCCATTATCAACCCGGTGGCCGTTAAACGGGAATTACCCTCCAATATGCAAATTCATCCTGTCTTTCATGTTTCACTTTTAAAACCAGTTCAACCAGGAACAAGACTAACCAAACCACCAGATCCTATCTTGATAGATGGAGAACCTGAATTCAAGGTGAAAAACATCCTGGACTCCAAGGTGGTTAAATCAAAACTTTTTAACTTAATCGATTGGAAAGGTTACGGGCCACAGGAAAGGTCATGGGAGCCTAGTGACCACGTTCATGCACCACGATTAGTGAAGAGATTCCACCGGGACTTCCCAGACAAACCAGGACCAAGTGGAGGAACGACACATGTGCAATGATGAATGTCTACTCAGGTCTTGTTTATCACACAATGGGTGTATTAAATGTAACAATGTAAGTGCAAAATCCCTCCACCACGCTCACTCCCTCCCACTCCCCCATAACTCCCCCACACACCCTCACCTCCCCCCCTCTCCCCCACAACTCCCCCACACACCCTCCCCCCCTCCCCCTCTCCCCACAACTCCCCCACACACCCTCACCCCCTCTCCCTCCCCCCAAAACTCCCCCACACATGTCCCATTGAGTCCCCAAAGCCTACATGAGGCTGCCCTGATGATTAATTGGCACTCCCTGGTCCAGGGGGTGGCATGTCTTGCCGGCGCAGGGTACGTGCCAACCTGCGGTGCGGGTTTGTTTGTGTAGAATTGGAGGAAGACGGTGTGGCCGCCTGCTGTGATTGTGTAGCCGGTGCCCTGCCTCCATGGCATCCGCTATGTGGCCTAACACCTGCTGGAGGGCCAAGACCTCCTCACAGAGGCGGCTGGTGTCGTCAGTGAATGATTGGGCCAGGGAGGCAGTGTTGTCTGTGATGTACCTACCTAGAGTGGCTAAGTCCTTACGCCACTCCCGTCTGGCCTGTCTGTTGTCCTAGATGAACTCCTGCACAAGGGCAGTAAGCAGGTCAGACTGCTGTGGCCCTGCGGGTGTACCTGTGGAGGTAGTCGGCCCCTGGCTGTCCTGCCCTCCTGCTCAGCCTCCCTAGTCGTGGGAATTGGACTGAAGTCTCCCTGCGACTGCTCATCACCAGACCGCTCCGGGATGGTGGCGTGCTCTGTATCGAGGGAAGATACTTGGGGGGATGCCGGTGGATTTGGGGTATGGACCACTGCCAAAACATTGTCCTCCATGGGCATCCACATGTCATCCTGTGTGGCCTCCACAGCCAGGGGTGCTGTGGCTGCCACCTCCCCAGCAAACCTGACTCCTCGGATTGTGATGCCTCGCATGAAACATCAGGATGGTGGTAGTGGTGATTCGCCCTCTGCAGGCCTTGGTGGCACCGGTTTAATGGGTACCTGGGGTGGCTTGCCCGTTGGTATACGGCGCCCCCTGGGTTGTCCCCTCGAGGTCGAAGGGCGGTTGCTGTCATCCCGGGACCTCTTACGGGGTGTGGCCTGTGCAGGGGTTGCGTCCTGGCCATCACTGTCATGGTCAGTGCCTGTGGGGTCGAAGAGAGGGACGGCATGAGTGATGTTTTGATAGGCATCATACATACATTAGGACAATTGCTCATCCACACAATTAGGGGTAATAGGCATTTGTGTTTGGATGAGCATGTTCTTTGATACATGGGTGGTTTATGCAGGCATACGTTGGCATCACTCATGTTGCCCAAGAGCAGTGCTATCTGACATGCATAGTGTTTTGGCCATGCACGCTGTTTGACTCATGGCATTTACTTCTTTGTGTGGTATGTGTCATGTACGATATTGCCTTGCACCAGGCATCTGCATGTGTCTGTAATGCGTCAGCCTACTTTGCTGGGCTTGACTGTTTGAACTGATATATTGATTGACTTCCATCAGATTTGCCATTGCAATGTTTACTTTGGACACTCACCTCCATCGCCTGATGTTGTGGCGCCACACTCCATCTCGCCAACACCTTCAATGCCTTCCATCCCTATCATGCTGGTGCAGATGTCCTCCCATTGGGTGAGCCTGATCGGGGAACTGGGACCGCCTCCTGTTCCCATGAACTGGCTGCGGTTCACTGAGAGGATGTTTCATACCCCCAGTCGCAGGTCGTCCCAGCGCTTGCGACAGTCTTTATTTGTCCGTGGGGCATTCCCCACAGCACTGACCTTCTGGGCAACAAGTCCCCAGGTCTCGTTCTTCTTAAGTAATGCCTCTCTCTTCATGTTATTTGAGAACACTATTGCAGTATGCTCCTGCTGTGTGTCTACCAGCATCTGCAGCTCATCCTCATTGAACCTTTCTTTCCGCTGGCAGTCAGCTCTCTTCTTCAGGGCCTTGGGCATGGTGGTGTTGGAGGTGGATCTTTTCCAAAAATCAGTAGAGTGCCAGGGGTCCTGTGTGGTGAGGATGGCAATGGATTGTGTTTTTAAAGATGGCCGCCATGCTCCTTCCCATTCCTGTGTGACGATGCTACTTCCGGTTCTGCTTATTAGCGATGACAGTAAATAGCGGTGACTGTTATTAGCGGTCACTGCTATTTACGGTCACTGCTAATGCCACATTGGACGATATCAGTAGTGTTATCTGCGCTATGCTTGATGCTGCTAAGGGCATTTTAGGCACCTTTAACGGCATGGCGCAAATGACCTTACCGGCATGGCGTAAAGCTTGTGCCTGCGAAGTCGGAATAGTCCTCTATTAGCAGACTGGTGACAGCCCAGAGACGCTATTTATGCCATGCTGGTAAGGAATGTTACTTACCTCCAAACTCGAAATGAGGGCCATAGTAAAAAGATGATGCCTATGGAGTAGGTGAGGCTCCACAGTCTATGAACACAAAAATGAAAAACACACAGCAAAACACATGTAAGAGTGGGAGAAAAGGCTCACACTCTTACCAGGTGAAAAAAATAAATCCTAGAAATCCAGCAAAGCTACTGAGGGACTCAGTAGGTAAGGGAAATGAGCCATTCTGGAGAATTCTCCCTAACAGGGCCCCAAGGAAATTGTCTCCAAACTCAACACTAAATACACTCACTTCACCATCGACCATACTAATATTTCAGTCAGTCAGTCAGTCAGTTAAGACTTATGGAGTCTACTTAGACTCGAAACTCTCGATCACAAGACAGGTCAGCGCCATCTCTTCCACATCTGCTCACACCACAAAACTTATAACTGCCATAAAACCCTTTCTAACCACTCAAAACTTTCTATCCATAGCCAGAGCAACAATAGGAGCGAGGCTTGATTACTTCAATGCCCTTCTGGCAGGCACCTCCACAAAAAAACATCAACAGGCTCCAAATAATACAAAACAATGCGCTCTGTGTGCAGCCCTACACATTCAAAAAGTGACAATATATCCCAGGCCAGACGCAAAGCCCACTGGCTCCCAGTCAAGTAAAGGATCAACTTCAAAATTCTCACCCTCACGCAGAAATGCATCAATCTCTCTGCCCCATCCTACCTATCAGAAATTATATACAAAAACATCTCTGCCCGCCCCAGAAGGAGCCACCATGCAAACCAACTCTGCGTACCCTCCATAAAAAGAGCCAACGCCGGCAGCATTGTCTTCCCCCACATAGCACCTAAACTCTGAAATGCCCTCCTCAACGCACTCAGAGCAGAACCTTTCTTGTTCGCCTTTCGCAAATCCCTCAAAACCATGCTATTCATATAACCCACACTACACCCTAGTGCCCGAGCCCTCCTCGCCTGGCGAATCCACAAGCTGCACTGTATATGCTATCTGATATGTACTATGTAACCCCAAGATGAACCGTAAATGCAAATATCAATGTAACTACTAAGCCTTCCTTTGTAACCAGCAATGTATATCTGTAACAGCGCCGCAATGCCCTTGGGCTGATGTGCGCTTTAAAAATATCAATAAATAAATAATAAATAAATCCCTTATGGGTTCAAACAACTTTTAGACCCTTTTGTTTCCTCCTTTAGGTGAAATAGATTTCAGCTCTTTCCTTTTTGTAATATGGGGTTGTCAATCTTGTTACAGCAGTTTATAATAAAGCCAACTTTAAAATACCAGAGTGTGATTATAACATAGTTAAAATGTTCAAACTTAAAACTTTAAAACATAACCTGTATTAAAAAATCAGTGCAAATATCCGGTTATTGCATATAAGTTCAGTTTTCGCTCAAAAAATGACCACGGTGTAACCACTGTATAACCACACAACCAAGACAAGGTTGGCCCATGGAGCGAAAGCCACAGTGTCCTATAGCATAAGTATCCACAGTGCAAGTGCAGTCAACTGCGAGTATCACCAGGCAAGATCAAGCAGAACGGAAAAATAGCACAAGACAGCAGAGGAGGAATGCCCGATAGCTCAAGGAGCACACTTAGGGCCTCATTACACAGTATGCGATAATGGTTTACCGGTACCGGTAAGGGCACCGGTACCGGTAAACCCTTACCGCCTTACTACGAGGTCCCTTTGCCGGACCCAATCTCAATGGCTGGTTTTACCAGCCGTTAAGGAACGGGCCCGCAACGGGACCTTGGTGCTAATTATGGTACCGCAATTTGCGGTACCGTAATTACCTCCTTACCCATTCCCATTGAGCCCTATGGGGCAAAAATGGGAATGGGGAAGTGCCTTGGTGAATGGGGAATTACCGGCCCCGCTCACCTTGGAGTAGGCCGGTATTTCCGCCATCCACCAAGGCGGACACGGTAAAATACCGGTGGCAACCATGGCGCTAATAGCGCCATGGTTAACGCATACCGTGTAATGAGGCCCTTAGTCTTAGTTTCCCCCCTGCTATGACCAGTTCATTCGTAACAAGCTACTAATTCCTTACTTGTTCAGATGTTACCCATATTTCCAGAAAAAACAGCCTGCGGTTACCATATGGAATATCTCTGGCAAGCAAGGCATTCTCCTACAGATGTGCCATGTGTAGCTTTTCAATGGTGAAATTATAATGGTATAAGCTATATTGTTGGAGGTATACACCTCTGGCTGCTCTGTGCTCGAACAGTATCCGTGCTCTTACAGCTATACCCTTGATTCCTGCGGGCAATATAGATAAACCCTATACAAAGGCTAATTTACATAAAAATGTGCAAACCCATGACCTACAATCTGCGCACCCGTATCTGCTGTATAAAAGCATGCCTGTATCACTCTCTTCCACTTCTATTGCTTCCTCTATTCCAGTCACCTCCACCCAAAATCGTCCCATCCTACCTATACACAATCTGCACAACTGCAAAATAATGTGTTTGAAATATGACAACTGCATCATGGTGTGAAATCACACCATACATAGTTACACAAGACCTATTTAACAACACCAAAGCAATTGCTGCCACTACAAATATATAAAAGAAAATTCAGTGGAAATGTTTTTATCCCCTTATTTTACAAAAATAAAAACAGAAACAGTCTTTGTAGGCGGATGTCCGATCAGGAAGGATGTGACCCCTACCTTTGTTATGCTAAACCGGCTTTACCTTCCTTCAACAATGGACTACAGTGGGCTAAAACCAACTGTGACGATGGCTGCCACCTTTTCTCCCTGACCCTGCCTTCCTGAAATGCCTGTAGAGGCACTCGACATCATGGAGCATACTGATTGGCCTTCCTACGCAGCAAATTCTGGGACCCAACTGAGTCATAAGGTGAAGCCAGGCCCAGGTCAAAGGCCTGGGTTTAAGGCCCCTGTCTTTCCCTGTCTGCCCATGGCTGACTACTCTCTGGTGCCTTCCCATCTAATTTGGACCTGCAAAACATGTCGCTTGGGCATGAGACTTCCAAGCCCACATCGGGTTCACTGTTTAACCCTTCAGGTAAGAGGTGCACAAATCCCCCCACCACTCTTTTGAAATCAGCCGACGTGTATTCAACCCCCCAGCGTGTCTCTTACCTCGTATCCCACTTGCTATCCGTACTTTCTGTGCGCCCCCCCATCCTGATCACCGCTTCCGGCCCTTTGCACTCTATCCAGGTGCACCAGTATCTAAAATGCGCTTTCCAACAAAGTTTCAGGACGCCAGACCAAAATAGCAGCCAAACGACTCCAACTGTTCTCAGCCAATCCAATTAGCCCCATTGTGCCTTCCACCCCTGACCCTAACTCGGGTTTCAAATTCAACAAGGTTTCCATTCCTGAAGTACAAAAAATCATAGCTTCACTTAAACCTTCGAACTGTAAAGGCGACAGCTGCCCAGCACAGATTATTAAAGATGCGGCCAGGGATTTAGCCCCCTTCATCACTAAACTAATAAACTCCTCATTCGCTAATAACTCAGTTTCAAGTAACCTAAAACAGTCATGGGTCCTCCCATTACTCAAGAAAAGAACTCTTGACCCGGCTATTCCCCCCAACTATAGGCGGATTACTACAGTCCCCTTCCTACTGAAAATCTATATAGAGTAGCCTACTTGCAAATTCAAGACTACCTAGAGCTCAATAAACTACTAGAAGCTTGTCAATCTGGCTTTAGACCACAACATGGAACCGAAACAGCCCTTTTTGACCTTAAAAGCCAAATTGATGACCTGAAAGACAAAAGCAAAGTTGCCATTCTACTCCTCCTAGACCTGTCGGCAGCCTTTGATTTGGTTGACCATAATATTCTATGTGAACTCCTGTCATCGGCTGTTCACTTTTCAAACTCTGTCATCATGTGGATATGGTCCTTCCTTTAAAATAGGACCATACGCGGCTTCTCGCCTACAGCAGCGGCAGATCCGATCCCCATCACCTGCAGAGTCCCACAAGGGTCTTGTGTATCACCCTCTTTGTACATATCTTTACAAATCCCCTAATCGAAAAACTGGACCATCTCGGTGTCACCTATACTAACTACACTGATGACACCCAGATACTCCTACCACAATCTGGTGCCTACGACATAGAGGTCTGCCAGATTAACAAAGTCTACACCATCATTCAGGCATGGATAGCCACTCATGGCCTCTGCCTGAATGATGATAAGACTGAGCTGCCCATAGTTGGATAACCCAACAACATTCTAAAACTCCAAACAAGCCAAAGTGGTAAAAACCTTAGGGTTTACCTCGATGCCAACTGCAACCTTACTAAACAAGTTAATATGACTGCCTCAGCTACTGCCTATACATGCAAGCTGATCAGGGCTTGCAGACCCTTACTATCCACTGACAGCTGCCTCACATTGGCCAGAGCACTTGATATTGATATTGATATTTTATTTCTATCACGCTCATACAGAGCATGACAAGGCAAGGGAGGGGAACAATGAGAACAAAACAGCGATCCTACTAGGCCAGGTGACATTGAGAACGTGCACGTGCATATGAGAGGGGGAGGGGAAAAGTGCATGGAAAGGGGGAGAATTGGAAAGTGTGAAGCAGAGGAGAAACAGATAAATAACAATAAATAAATAATAAAGGCAACAAATGGTGGTAGTGCAGCCAGCTATTTGCAAGTGCAAGGTTTACGGCAACAGGCAGGGTAGGTCTGATAAGTGCAGGAAGAAAAGGGGGGGCTCTATGGGTACAGATACAGACCCCAGTGCAAGGGGTGGCCCGGTGGCAGTGCGGGAGGGTGGCAGGGTGAGCAGGTACCTGGGCCCGGAGGACAGAGGGTGGTTAGGTGCACGGTGCCAAGAGAGAACAGATCAGCAGGGGAGAGGGGGAGCAAAGGCAGAAGAAAAGAGGAAGGTCTTGAGGTGCTTCCGGAACCAGAGATGGTTCTCCTCAAGTTTTAGAGTGGCAGGGAGGCTGTTCCAGAGGCATGCCCCAGCCGAAGACAGAGATCTACCGCCAGCGTGTTTCTTTGAAAAAAACGACTGACCCTGAAGGAGTTGGAGGTAAATGGGAGGTGTTTGCGGAGGGATAGCGGAGTGATAGCTGAAGGTATTTGGGACCCAGGCCCCAGAAATCCTTGTGGACAATGCAGAGGGTTTTGAATTTAATCCTTGTATCCACTGAGAGCCAATGGAGAGATTTCAGAGCTGGAGAGATATGATCCCAGGGCGTGAGGCCAAGGACAAGTCTTGCAGTCCTGTTCTGGATTAGTTGCAGAGGACGGAGAGTAGAGGCAGGTAGATTCAGAAAGAGGCTGTTACAGTAGTCCAAGCTAGAGAAAACCAGAGCTTGGGATACCATGAGCTTCTGAGGGAAGGAGAGGAAAGGCAGAGTACCTCTGAGGAGGTGCAGTAGGAAATACAATCCAAGTTGGATTACTGCAACGGTTTATACCTATGTGCAAACAAATCGATAACCAACAACTGCAGATTCTGCAAAATAATGTGCTCAGAGCAGCATTAAACATTCCCAAAAGAGAGCCCATCTCGGCTACTAGAAGACACAATAAGTGGCTGTTAATTCAAGTAGAACTTGACCTAAAAACACTATGCCTTACCCAGAATGCTCTGAACCATCGAGCCCCGCCGTATTTCTTTCAGATAAATTTACCCACAAATCATCAGCCAGAACCACCAGATCCACCAACACCTCCTGCCTTGTGGTGCCCAGATACAACCTTAAAAAGGCGGGCGGAGCTAGCTTCCCGGTTCTTGCCACCCAATTATGGAACACACTTCCTCAGAACATTAAATCCACCCAATCTCCTAAATAATTCAAAAGCCATGTCATATCATGGTTATTGAACAAAAACAAACCCAAAACTGTATAACTCTGTGATGCCAGTATATCATTGTTACACCTTGTACTGATCACTTGTATATTATACTTACGCATGTGTCTTGCGACCTGAACACATCTGTATTATGTTCACATCTGTATTATGTACCGGTTGTACTATGTATTTGCTGCCCACCTGTAACCATATGTAACTATAAATCTGTACTGCAAGCGCCCAGATACCCCTGGATCAACAGTTTAATGCACAAATAACATATGCCTGCCTTCATTTAATCGCAGATACTTGAACCTAACTGTACCCACCTCACCACTCTATAATCCCTGCAAAACCTTGCTGTATTACCGATCCCCTGTTTTGCCTTGTTCACTGTTCCCTTCCAATGACCTATCTATACTCTAACATCTTTCCCTGCATATCATCCTAATGCTACTGTAAAGCTGCTTCCTGGCTCTCACCTGCCCTATACCTAGCGGTATTGTGCGTCGTGAATGGGATGCCCAGCATTGACTCTTGATCACTTCTTAAACTTAATTCTCAACTTTTGCAATCCCGACGTGTGCAGTTTTTCTATGTCTAGTTAGATCTTGAACTGTTCATCAAGCGGCCTCATGCACACAGTGCACTCTGCCAAAGTGTGGAACTCAAAGGTGTTCTTTACATGCACATTGAATATTGATGTAATGTCTATTTATTTGCCCTATGATACCTTCTTGACTGCTGCAGCCACTGTAACCTGGGGTGTGATTCTGCCGGTCTGCATACCTGTACCTATTTTGCCCTATGATGTCTGCATGACCACGGTAGCCCTGTGCAAAATGAGGTGTGGCTGTGCCTGTGTGCCTGTCTGTATACTTGTACCCATCTGTCCTATGGTGTCTGTATGCCTGCTATGCCCCCTGTAACAAGAAGAGTGGCATGTCAGTGCACTTTCACCACTACACTGTAACCCCATTGTATGTTTTGCTCTGAAGAAATGCTACCATCACTTACTGTAACTAGCCCCTAGATGCAAAATAAATAAACAAATAACATAAAGAAATAAACTCATGAAAAGAGTAGGCACAACAAACTCATACCTAAATATTATTTGTGGACAGAAATTGCATTGCTGAACCCACAGTGCACCTGCTTTTATTGGGGCAATTTGCACCGACAACCAATTAAATTTCTATTTTACATAATAGGAGTTTGCACAACTAATAACATTCCTAATTCATCATGAGTGTATGTTTAAAAATAAAACCTATCAAATGTTTCTTGAAATTAAACACAGGTTTCACAAAACAACACACAAACTAAGGCAATTTTATCTTATAGATAACCACACAGTAACACATTCCAGCAAATAGAATCTTTTTTAAAGCATACATATTTTCAGATCACCCCACTCCAGCAAAAAAAAATCTTTTTAAAGCACAAACATTTTCAGATCACACGAAAGAGTACTTTCATACACACCATGACTGATTATAAAAGCATTGTAAATACCAGACAAGCTCACCACTTTCACTACTCAGAGTCCGTTTTGAGGACACAGGTAGTTGGAAGCCACAGATAACAAAATCAACACTCTCACGGACCAAATACTGTGGTGGTATCTTATCCTTCTTTATCAAGCATGGTAGAGGTCTAATTTTTCCCCGGAAAGGAATTATTTCATAAACAAGCCATACTGGCAGCTACATATGTATCTGATCTATGGGGACATGTTAATATGGCTGATTCGTCTTCCTCTGAAAACAAGTTTTTAAAGAAACTACTGCTTTGACCTGCGTCAGCGGCATCGGCCCTGGTCCACCTAGAACTCAGAAATAGTAGGATATCGGCTCAGACCTTTTTCAAACCAACAGTGTGTAATGGTGAGGGACTTGAGACATATAGGAATTCTCTTTCACATGTCTTGAGCCTTGAGGGGGGCAGTTTAAAGTGGCTTGTACATGCAAAGGATTGTCTTTTTCGTCTAGATATGCCTGCACTGTGGAATAATACCCAGGTGTCTCAGGTATGGTTCCTGAATACCCTGAAGCTCAAGGCAAAAATGTGACTGTATGAAAATCTGATAGCTGTTGCATGACATTGAAATTTGGAGTGGAATACCTTGAATCCACAGCAGAACTAAGGTTCAAGGTTTATCTGTATGCCATCCTCTCTACAGTGGAAAATTCTCTCTACATCCTGCTGCAGTATCCACTCTTTTGGACCATTATACAATTCATCCATTGCACTCTAATGAGAGCATAGATGATGCACTAGAAACTTACCAAATGCGACAAACCAAAGGTTCACCAATGAGCATATGGGAAAAAATATAGAAACATGTGCTTTCCACTACTATTTCCAACTGGCAAAGGAGGAAGATAAGATGATAGACACTCTCAGATAACAGCATCAGAATACCGCTCATTACGAATGTATTTTGAAGATCCCAGATTAAGACAATATGTGGAATACATATTCCACCTACTCTTTGAAAGTGAACTAGCAACGCTATGTTACGGAGTTGCACAATATTGAAAACTAAAAACCACTTTCAAAATATGTCAGCTACGCAATTAATACAAAAAGAGCAAGAAAAAGATGACGTTTTACAATCAAGCATAACTAATCTGTTTGCAAACATGCGTGGTACGAAAGAATACTGGTTCCGACGTCAAGGAAATGTACGTTGTATGATCAGAAACCTTGGACCCCCCACTTGGTTTGTTACATTAAGTTGTGCAGAATATGCATGGGAAGATTTATATAATTTCTTACGCATATCAAACAACAACAAAACCAACATAGATATACTAACACCTGGAAAACTTTGCTCTCTAGATCCTGTTAATGTTTCAATATATTTCCACCATCATTTCGTTGCTATGCTACACATTATTTGTAATAAAACTGTTCCTCCCCTCAGAGAAGTGCAGCACTTCTTTTGGAGAAAAGAATACCAAGCCAGCAGAGCACCACATATCCACATGCTTTTATGGATTAAAGGTGCACCTAAATTTGTCAGGACAGTGATGCCACTGTTTTGCAGTTCATCCAAAAATATGTCACTTGTGAAATCCCTTCACAAATGACATATAGTGACCTTCATGGACAAATTGTACAATTTCAAAGACACAAATGTGGCAAATATTGTTGTCGCAAATACAAAAACAAAGGGAAATACTACACCAAATTACAGAAACAGGTGAAGTGAACAACTTCATGTCTTCAGTTCGACATAGTGTTAAAGGTAAATCACCTAAGAACACGTATTACATAAAAAGAACAGAAGAATCAACATATATCAATGATTACAATGCAATCAGTACCCTTTTATGGAATCCAAACATATATGTGCAGTACATTGCAGAAGATTCCACTGCAGTTGCACGATATGTTACAGCCTACTTAACAAAATCAGAAAAAACAGAGCTGCAAGACCTCTGGAATGACCTATCATCAGACAAAACACTATTTCAGAAATTGTACAGCCTAGGCATAGACATGCTCTCTCATAGAGAATGTGGTGCCTATGAATCTGCAGATCATTTACCCAGTACTGCTTTGTATGGAAAATCTGAAAATATAGTATAGCTAAGTCTTGTCCTGCTAAATCTAGAAAAAGAGTTCTCAAATCATATGAGGACATATAAACAATAGCCAAAAATGATCCCAACAGCAAAGACATTTTGAAAAACAATTTACTAGACACATACTACCCGAACAGGAGTACTACTTTGGAAACAATGTGTCTATACCACATAGCCCAAAACTTTGCATACAAAAATAATATGAAACCCGATGAAAGCCAAGGTAGATATATAGTGACAGATTGTGAAGGCAGTTTAGTGAAACTTACCAAATGAAGCTTAATTATTCATGTCAAATTGTCAATAAAAACTCCTCAACGGAAAGAACTATATTACATGTCCCTGCTACAACTTTTTAACCCATGGAGAAAAGAAGAAGACATACTAGATAACTATGACTGCTATGAAGACGCTTTCAAAGCAAATGAAAGCACTATCACCGATGTGAACTTTACACAGTACAAATCAATGTTGCACAATGAACAACAACACAAAGAGGAACTCCAGACCCAACTAGATAAGGACACTTCGGACAGTAGTCAACGTTCTGTAACAGGAGGCCAAGAACCACTAGGACAGCCACTAATAGCAAAGGAGGCAGAATTTGCTATGACAGAAATGGAAAACACCATGTGTCACTATGAAGAAGATACAGAAGACTTAACTGTACTACAATCAAAACTTAACAAAGACCAGCGCACCATCTTTGTAGAAGTAACAAAAGAAATTGCACATGGTGCACAACACGAAAATAAAGAATGTACCTGCCAAAATTAGAAAGCTATACTGCTGTACGTCAATGGTGAAGCTGGGTCAGGCAAAACATTCTTAATCAAAATTATCAGCAAGTTCCTTCAACAATTGACAAACAAACTGTCAGCTGTTCTAACTGCCCCCACAGGTTTAGCTGCCTACAAAATAGGCGGTGTCACTTTAGACCGATTACTACTCCTTCCAGTAGAACACCAAAACAAAATAGACTATTACAAACTTTATACAGAAGTTGCAATGGAACTATGCAGAGTATTAAAACAAATGAAAATGATACTAATAGATGAAGTGAGCATGGTCTCCCACCTAATGTTGGCTTTGATTCACCTCAGATGACAAGAAGTACTTAAAACAAACTGCAAAGAACTCTTTGCAGGAATACACATTATCGTTTCGGAGATCTTCTACAATTGACACCAGTGAAAGGTGAACCTATTTTTAAAACCTTAGGACACAAACTCTGCCGTAAAACTATTAGCAGCATAGGAAATGTCAACCTTTGGCAACATTTCCAATACAGAAAATTAACAGAAAACATGCGTCAATCTGCAGACCTCACTTACGCCAACATTTTAAAAAGTATTAGAATTGGTGTACTATCTCAAGAAGCACAAGCAATATTGAAAACCCGCCACATCCTTGCGCTTTATGGCGATAACGCATGTGCTACTAATGTTATGGAACAATTAGCGCACAAAAATGTCAATTGTATGGCCTTAATGCCAACTCTTGCAAGCTGTTCAAAATTCAATGAAACAATGTTAAAAAAAAGAAATGCAACCAATAATTAAAATTTGCTCCACAGACAAACTGGACGTACATGGTATAACACTACCCATGTGTCAGCAAGCCACAACAAGACTAAATACCTTAGAACATTCAATCTCCAACACAGCTGGGTTGGAAAAAGTATTAAAATTATCCTTAAATTGTAGAGTAATGCTGAAACATAACCTTGACGTGGAGCAAGGACTAGTTAATGGGGCACTGCGTACAGTTGTTGGCTTAAAAACATACCCACGTGACAACAAAATCAGTTTGTCAATATTCTCTTTGACAAACTTGCAGAAGTAAAAAAGACTGGGTGCTCAACAGCTCGATTCCTTTTCTTCAAAGACATGTATGTATGTAGAGAACACATTTCTCTAACTCTTGCATATGCAGTCACCATTCATAAATCCCAAGGTTTTACCCTAGACAAAGCATTGATAGATATTAGAAACACAGTCTTTAAAGAAGGCATGAACTACGTAGCATTATCACGCTTACATACACTTGACGGTCTATTTCTAATCAACTATGATACAAGTAAAGTGAACGCTGATATTCCTTGCATTTTAGAATACAATAGACTACGTTCACTGTACACCCCCCATCTGAAATCATATCCTGTCCCACAAAAAGGAAAATGTTGTAAAAGAAAACTAATTCAAACAGAAATGCAACAGAATCTGACTGTAAATCCTTCAAAGAGAGTAAAAGAAGGAGCCACAACCAATGCAGGTCACTACACTGCATGTATTAAAAAGAAATGCGGGTGGTTTGAATGTAATGATAGTGGCATTACTCTAAAGCAGAGATTACCAGCAAATCTTACAAACGCTTATTTAATATTCTTAAAGCCAAAATTTAATAACTAATGTGTACTGTAATATTAACAAAATTTCAATGAAAAGACTATAAACAGTTAGAATACACAAACAGGTATCTATCTGCCCAAGATTGTATAACAACCAAACAGGTAAATGAATACCACTGAATTGTAACAAAAAATAAACAGTTAGAATTCGCCAACAGGTATCTAATTGTTTAAAACATCTGCAAAAAGTCAACATATAGAACATTAACCTGAAACAACAAGTGAACACTCAAAGGAAACAAATAAATAGTTTGTAGCATAGCAAAGAGAGGGTTTTTTTAATCGACAAGGATTTTTTCCCCCCAGACCTAAACCACTGGTTTGTAAACTAAATATGAGGGTGAAAAAAAAAGCTAAAATGTCTATTATAAATGTAATACGTCTTTATAAAATACAAACTCTAACATGCTCTTTTCTTTTATCACAGAAATTGAAAAAGAATATTTCCTCCAAGTACTGAAGTCATGTAAAAAATATATTGAATCTCAAAGTATAATTTCACACATTTCATACATATTCAAATCTATACGTGTGATCTGTGGCTGTAATATTGTGCAGTGGCTGTGGCCAAGGCCTAGAGTCTTGGATGTATAACCTATGGCCTACGGCCTGCGGCCATGCACCCAAGATTCTAGGCCCTGGCCACAACCACTGCAGCATATCACACCCATGATGACTTATAAGTCAGGACCACACCCATAGAAACAAAAATTTTAACTGCAGCATGTACTCAATTTTAATGTTCGCTAACACCACGCGTGTCCTTAGAACAGTTTCAGCTTGCCTGCGTACAGCACAGACGTAAATACTATCCTTATGAGACCCCTCATTTTCAGTAATTACAAACATCCCGGAGAGCGCGGGCATGGCAAATACATCATTAGCACCTGCCACCTAAACAAATACAGTATTTCACCCATCTCTTACTCTCTAAACCTCCTCAAGCACTCTGACACACCAAAACACTCCAGAAAACAGCATTTCACCTATGTTCACCGCCGCGCTGTCAGCAGATCCAAGATGTCGGGCGCATCCAAACAATCTGACGCACATCACGCCTCACTCCAGCCAATCGGAGGACACGTTGCGTGTCCGCGGTCATGATGCAAGCCCCTTTGGCAATCGTTATCTTGTCCGCGGAGCGAAAAGGGAAGTGTGTCCGCAGAGCGGATATAGACATCACACATTTTTTGAGACCTACTTTTTGATTGTTTAAAAAAAAAACTACTGGACGGATTTGCACCAAATTTACAAAAGCACGCTTTCGGGACCAAGCTCCTGCCGCAAATTTGGTGAAAATCCGTCCAGCGGTTTGGGTTGTAGGCGTGGGCAAAGTTTTTCCCCCATTCAGTCTATGGGAAAAAAAGACGTTTTGGGACCCCCTATAACTCCCCCCCCTGGACCAAACATCAACAAACTTTGCACACAAATTCAGAGTGGCCCATATATTTCTTTTGCAAAGTTTGGTGTGGATTCGTCCAGGGGGAGTGGAGTTATAAGCTGCCCAAAAAGTGCTTTTCCTATGGAAACAGCAACTTAACCATAACTACACGGCCATAATATACATATATATATATACAGTGAAAAAACTTTGTTAAAGGGACGTTATGGTTAAGTTGCGCTACTAAAAACCTATGAAATTCAGTGAAAAAACTTTGTCAAAGGGACGTTATGGTTCCAAGTAAAACCGAAAAACCCTTGAAATTCGCCAGTTATGGTAATCTAAGCAACCATAACTTGTGCCACCACCGTGCACTGCTAAGACTAACACCCAGGACATCAAAGATGACATCACAAATGTCATGGATGACATCACATGTGTATGTACTTTTCATGAAATATGTGTACAAGGGATTCTTATTATAATGTTGCGAAACAAGTGTCAAGGATCATTGCAATAAATATCATACCCTTATTAGTGCATTGAACGATGCATTGATATAAATACCATTCTATTATGGGGTTCTATCTAGTATACTAAGCTACTTATACAGAAACATGCAGCGTACAAGATGAAGGTATAATATTCATAATGTTAATATGTTGAATAATGAAATGATATTTGTTTTCTTAATAGATTTTTGTGTACTGTGAAATATGTAATAAGTAGCTAATAAAACACATGTATTACATAATTGTGTTACTATAGACAAAACACAAAGACACAAGAACACATACCAATATGGGTGTATACAGGGAAAGTGAAATTAGCAAAAAAGCACAAGTAGTAACAGAAACAATTCATAACTTAACTGATTATTTTCATGCAAATAAATGATTGCTCTGTTTCAAAGCTGCTATTTACCCTATGTATATGTATCACTTGATGTGATTGGACCCACAGGGAAAGTACAGCCATAAAAAAAAACAACAGAACTATCAGGAAGTGCTCATAAGTCTATTGAATATCTTATGCACAAAAAGGATTGCTGTCTTTCAAGCTTGTGTCTTCCCGTATGTATATGTTTCGTATGATGTGACTGGACTCTAAGGGAATTACTGTAAGAACCTACTTGAACGATACGTCTACAAATAAAATAACATTTTTAGTTTCTGACTGTTACTGAAGAAAACCATGTGGCCTAGATATGTCAGCAAAAGAAAAAAGAGCGAGCCAGACATGTGATGTCATCAGTGATGTCATCAATGACATTTGTGATGTCATCTTTGATGTCCTGGGTGTTAGTCTTAGCAGTGCACGGTGGTGGCGCGAGTTATGGTTGCTTAGATTACCATAACTGGAGAATTTCAAGGGTTTTTCGGTTTTACTTGGAACCATAACGTCCCTTTGACAAAGGTTTTTCACTGAATTTCATAGGTTTTTAGTAGCGCAACTTACCATAACGTCCCTTTAACAAAGTTTTTTCACTGAATTTCATAGGTTTTTAGTAGCACAACTTAACCATAAGGTCCCTTAAACAAAGTTTTTTCATTGAATTTCATAGGTTGTGCAACGTCACCATAACATCCTTTTCAATAGATGAAGACCACTAACATCTTATGTCCTCAAAGTGGGAACGGCGGGTGGTAAAAAAAAAGATTTTCCTTCCTACACCATCTTTTACCAAGTTGGCCACCATGGAAAGGGAAGGCGGGGTGTATAAAGAACACAACAGGGCATGAGCAGGGGGTGGGGGGGAATAGGGGAGGCACATGGTCATGAGCGGGGGGTGAGAGTGAACAGGGTACAAACGGGGCATGAGCAGGGGGTGGGGGGGGAAAGGAAGAAAACACGGGGCATGAGCGGGGTGTGGGGGGAACAACAGAGACAGACACGGGGCATGAGCAGGGGGTGGGGGGCAACAGGAGACAGACACAGGGCATGAGCGGGGGGTGGGGGGCAACAGGAGACAGACACGGGGCATGAGCGGGGGGCAACAGGAGACAGACACGGGGCATGAGCGGGGGGTGGGGGGAACAGGAGACAGACACGGAGCATGAGCAGGGGTGGGGAGAACAGGAGACAGACAGAGGGCATGAGCAGGGGGTGGGGGGCAACAGGAGACAGACACGGGGCATGAGCGGGGGGTGGGGGGCAACAGGAGAGACACGGGGCATGAGCGGGGGGTGGGGGGCAACAGGAGAGACACGGAGCATGAGCGGGGGGTGGGGGGAACAGGAGACAGACACGGGGCATGAGCGAGGGGTGGGGGGAACAGGAGACAGACACGGGGCATGAGCAGGGGGTGGGGGGA
Organism: Ambystoma mexicanum; assembly: GCF_040938575.1. Taxonomy (NCBI): domain Eukaryota; kingdom Metazoa; phylum Chordata; class Amphibia; order Caudata; family Ambystomatidae; genus Ambystoma; species Ambystoma mexicanum. Next base: position 880,661,768 of record NC_090929.1, on the reverse strand, counting down.
ACAACAGACACAGGGCATGAGCGGGGGGTGGGGAGAACAGACATGGGGCATGAGCGGGGGGTGGGGGGCAACAGGAGACAGAGACGGGGCATGAGCGGGGGGTGGGAGGAACAGGAGACAGACACAGGGCATGAGCGGGGGGTGGGGAGAACAGGGGACAGACACGGGGCATGAGCAGGGGGTGGGGGGCAACAAGAGAGAGACACGGGGCATGAGCGGGTGGGGGGAACAGGAGACAGACACGGGGCATGAGCGGGTGGGGGAACAGGAGACAGACACGGGGCATGAGCGGGGGATGGGGAGAATAGGAGACAGACACGGGGCATGAGCGGGGGGTGTGGGGGGCAACAGGAAACAGACACGGCACATGAGGGGAACATGAGACAGATACGGGGCATGAGCGGGGGGAACAGAAGACAGACACGGGGCATGAGCAGGGGGTGGGGGGAAGGGGAGAGAGACACACGGGGCATCAGCGGGGGTGGGGGGAGGGAGAGAGACACACGGGGCATGTGCGGGGGGTGGGGGGAGGGAGAGAGACACACGGGGCATGAGTGGGGCATGAGCGGGGGTGGGGGAACAGGAGACAGACACGGGGCATGAGCGGGGGATGGGGAGAACAGGAGACAGACACGGGGCATGAGCGGGAGGCGTGGGGGGCAACAGGAAACAGACACGGCACATGAGGGGAACATGAGACAGATACGGGGCATGAGCGGGGGTGGGGAGAACAGGAGACAGACACGGGGCATGAGCGGGGGGAACAGAAGACAGACACGGGGCATGAGCAGGGGGTGGGGGGAAGGGGAGAGAGACACACGGGGCATCAGCGGGGGTGGGGGGAGGGAGAGAGACACACGGGGCATGTGCGGGGGGTGGTGGGAGTGAGAGAGACACACGGGGCATGAGCGGGGTTGGGCAGGAGGGAGAGAGACACACTGGGCATGAGCGGGGGGTGGGCGGGAGAGAGAGAGACACACGGGGCATGAGCAGGGGGTGGGCGTTAGGGAGAGAGACACACGGGGCATGAGCAGGGGGTGGGGGGAGGGAGAGAGACACACGGGCCATGAGCAGGGGGTGGGCGGGAGGGAGAGAGACACACGGGGCATGATTGGGGTTGGGGGGAGGGAGAGAGATACACAGGGCATGATCGGGGGTGGGGGGGAGGGAGAGAGACACACGGGGCATGAGCAGGGGGTGGGCGGGAGGGAGAGAGACACACGGGCATGATCGGGGGTGGGGGGAGGGAGAGAGACACATGGGGCATGATCGGGGGTGGGGGGGAGGGAGAGAGACACACGGGGCATGAGCGGGGGGTGGGGGGGAGGGAGAGAGACACATGGGGCATGAGCGGGGGGTGGGGGAAGGGAGAGAGACACACAGGGCATGAGAGGGAGGGGGAGAGACACACGGGACATGAGTGGGGGTGGGCGGGAGGGGGAGAGACACACGGGGCATAAGCAGGGGTGGGCGGGAGGGGGAAAGACATGGGGCAAGAGCGGGGGTGGGCGGGAGGGGGAAAGACACGGGGCAAGAGCAGGGGTCGGCGGGAGGGGGAAAGAGACACGGGGCAAGAGCGAGGGTGGGCGGGAGGGGGAGAGAGACACGGGGCAAGAGCGGGGGTGGGCGGGAGGGGGAAAGAGACATGGGGCAAGAGCAGGAGTGGGCGGGAGGGGGAAAGAGACACGGGGCAAGAGCGGGGGTGGGCGGGAGGGGGAAAGAGACATGGGGCAAGAGCTGGGGTGGGCGGGAGGGGGAAAGAGACATGGGGCAAGAGCGGGGGTAGGCGGGAGGGGGAAAGAGACACGGGGCAAGAGCTGGGGTGGGCAGGAGGGGGAAAGAGACACGGGGCAAGAGCGGGGGTGGGCGGGAGGGGGAAAGAGACACGGGGCAAGAGCTGGGGTGGGCAGGAGGGGGAAAGAGACACGGGGCAAGAGCGGGGGTGGGCGGGAGGGGGCAAGAGCGGGAGTGGGCGGGAGGGGGAAAGAGACATGGGGCAAGAGCAGGGGTGGGCGGGAGGGGGAAAGAAACATGGGGCAAGAGCGGGGGTGGGCAGGAGGGGGAAAGACAGACAGGGCAAGAGCAGGGGTGGGGGGTAGGGAGAGAGACACATGGGGCAAGAGCGGGGGTGGGGGGTAGGGAGAGAGACACATGAGGCATGAGCGGGGGTTGGGGGGCAGGGGAGAGAGACACGGGGAATGAGCGGGGGTGGAGGGGAGGGAGAGAGACAAACGGGGCATGAGCGGGTGTGGGGGGGAGGAAGAGAGACACACGGGGCATGCGCGGGGGGTGGGCGGGAGGGGGAGAGACACACGGGGCATGAGTGGGGGTGGGGGGAGGGAGAGAGACACACGAGGCATTAGCGGGGGGTGGGGGGAAGGGAGCGAGACATACGGGGCATGAGCGTGGGCGGCGGGTGGGGAGAGACACACGGACATAAGCGGGGGGTGGGAGAGACACACGGGGGGGTGGGAGGGACACACGGCGCACAAGCCGGTGGTGCGCGGGTGGTAGAGACGAGCAGTGCACGAGTGGGGCTTGAGCGGGGCATGAGCGGGGGGTGGGCGGGAGGAAGAAAGACACACGGACATGAGCGGGGTGTGGGCGAGAGGGAGAAAGACACACGGACATGAGCGGGGGTGGGCGGGAGGGAGAAAGACACACGGACATGAGTGGAGGGTGGGCGGGAGGGAGAAAGACACACAGCGTTCGTGTGCAGGTGGCAGATCCCGCTCCTCGGCCCTCTGCTGGCCACCGTGTGCTGATGGCGTGAGCGGGGGGCTGGAGGAAAAGGGAAGACACAGAGCATGAGTGGGGGTGACAAGAAGGACAAACGGGGCATGAGCAGGGGGGTGGGAGGAACAGGAGACAGACACGGGCATGAACGGGGGTGGGGGATTTACTGTGCAGGCGGGATACAAAGCCTCTCATGTGAGGAACAAAGATGACGGGCGTCTCTGAAGCCAGACGCACTGCACGCGTCACCGCATCCAATGAGAAAGCACGTCAGATGTCCGCGGCTGCTTGCCCAATCACCGTCCTGTCCGCGGAGCGAAGAGGGAAGTGTGTCCACGAAGCGAACACAGATATCACAATTTTTTTTTCACTTACATTTTTGTCATTTTCTTAAAAACTACTGGACGGATTTACACCAAATAAAGCAAAGCACGCTTTCGGGACCAAGCCGCCGCCTCTGCCGCAAATTTGGTGTAAATACGTCCAGCGGTTTGGGCTGAAGGCATGAACAAAGTTTTTTCCCATTATGTCTATGGGAAAAAAAAAGTTTTGGGACCCCCCCCTATAACTTGCCCCCCCTGGACGGATCCTCACCAAACTTTGCAAAAGACATCAGAGTGACCCAAATAATCTTTTTGCAAAGTTCGGTGAGGATTCGTCCAGGGAGAGCGAAGTTATAAGCCGCTCAAAAAGTGCTCTTCCTATGGAAACAGCAATTTAACCATAACTACATGGCCACTACCGTGGCCATGTATATATATATATATACATATATATATATCTATATAGATATATATATATATATATATATATATATATATATATATATATATATATATATTTGCACTCTGCGCTTTGAAGCTCAGGAAATGAGGTCCAGTGTCATACTCTCTAGTATGAGATCAACACGTCACCTGTGCCACATAATTTTGGAACCCCATTTACTGTGTATTTTAGCATTTTAGGATAACATTCAGCACCATGCCGAATACAGGTCTGTACTGTATGATCCTGTCATTGGAATGACAGTAGCATTGCAAATTGCCACAACTTTATTCAATACTCAGATTTCATGATGCACTTTATTCTGAAACCTATACGCTGCTATTATCTCTAATTTTGCACTTTTTTGCATTATTCACCTTGACAAGCTACACATTTTGAAAATGTTGCACTTCATTGTATGATGTACTTTGACACTTTGAAATAAGACTAAGCATTAGGCACGTTATTGTTATATCTCATTTTTCATGATAATATGTATTTGTCATAATCAATTATCATCTTAATGTATCATTCCTTGATAGGAATATGCTATTTGCACTGCACATTTCATTCTTTCTGCAACCTTTAAGCTGCTTGCAGAATATAATACTGCATTGAATCACGCTCAATATCATTAGTAGATGGAATCACATGGCAGAATCTTATGACCTTATTACGGTCATTGTTTTCCGCACTAGACACATTTATACTGTTTACAGTTATAACACAATTGTGTGGACGATATATGTGAAGGTAACTTAGCAACATCTAAACTTTGCCAGGCTATGTATGGACTAAGAAGTGCATTTCACCGCATATAATGCAATGCATGTGTTTTCTGTGACCAATCGCGGTATTGCATAAATATATAACAATTCAATTTGTAAACTGCCATGGGGCATCTTTCAGCACTGTTATTCTGTTTAGAAGTATTAAGGTGCACCTCAATGCGAGGGGCGTGGCTAACTGCCATGTAGAGCGACGCGTCTCCTGTGAGCTCCGCGCCGATGTGCCATCATAAGCTGTTTTTCATGTATTTCTGCTAACTTTTAAAAGCTGCAACTTGCACCATTCGTCGCCGGATCCCATCAGCAGTCGTTTGATCTGTTTTTCAGATGGTTGGAGACAACCAACGTCGACATACGTCGAGTGAGAAGTGCCGGAGCCGAGAACTAAAATGGTGGCTCCCGCGTCCTGAGTTTCGAGGGACCGGAGCGCGCCTACACCGCGGAGGACGTCGTCCATCGGAGCCTGCTGGGGAGCCAGAGCAGCCAGCCAGCCTGCACCAGGGCCGGGAGAGAGAGGCAAGGAGCAACCGTGCTCGTAGACAGAGCGAGCCGCCCCCTGGGCCTCCATCCAGCAGCGTCCTGCCTGTGACCGTGGAGCCCAGCGGAGCCCTGACAAAACCTGCGGCCGGCCGGAGCCGCGAAGGTGAGCGGGGCGGGGGGTAACCAGTGATAGAGGACCTGCGACCGCATATTGCTGGGGACTCGACCCCCCCTCCGCCAACATGTATCTGCGCCTGGGAGTGTCGCCGAAGCTGACCCCACCACCTTGCGCCTTCAGCCGACACCGAGGGCGGCCCAGGCCCGACGCACAGTACATCCACAAGAACTGGTGAACCCACGGGCGGCCATAGCTTACCCGCCTCCCACACGGACTACACCCACAGGACGGGCTGCGGGGACTGCGGAACTCCCCGGGCCTGTCGCCTGCCTCCTTGGATGTACGGAGCCCCACCTTGGCGCCCAGATATCGCCGCCTCTCCCCCTTTGCACCTTCACTTTGGCCCCGAGCCCTGCGGCAACAGTGCTGGGCGCCCCTCCTCGCCTCTGACTAGCGGCCTACCACCTGCGCCCCCGGCGCCCACGGCGTCAGTGGACTGTGTGCTCACAAGATGGCTGGTAAAAACGGCAGGCCCAAGCATCGACAGACCACCATTGACACATACGCAGCCAGCGAATCTCCAAACCCTGAGAGCACAAATTGTGTGCCCACAGATCTTCAACCGGACCCTATGGCACTGACGATACCCGAACCCAGTAACACCCAGCTCCTCGAAGCCATCAGACTTCTCCAAACAATGATGGAGCACAAAATCGATGCTGTTGCCATTGACCTGGGCCTTCTGCGCCAAGATGTCTGCTCCTTGGCCGGCAGGACTGAGGCGCTCGAAACACAGGTCAAAGAAAATACCGAATCCAAAACGCACCTCCTCCGAGACGTAGACAGGCTCCAACAAAGGGTCAAGAACTTGGAAGACAGGGCAGAGGAAGCGGAGGGGAGAGCCTGTCGCAACAATATTCGCCTCCTTGGGCTGCCTGAGGGTATCGAGGGCTCCGACCCCACTAACTATATTGAGAACCTCCTGCTGCAGGAGGTGGGAGCTGGCAAACTCTCCCAAGGTTTCTCCATTGAAAGGGCCCACAGATCCATTGCTAAAAAACCTCCACCGGGCGCTCCACCCAGGCCGGTGATAGCAGAAGTCCTTAACTACAGAGACCGAGAGGTAATGCTTGCCTTTTCCCGAGCAGGTGGCCAAATCAAACGAGACTCCGCCACAATTGCAATCTACCCTGACTACACCTTCCAGGTTCAAATGAACAGAGCCCAGTTTATACACACACAGGCCAGACTGAAGGCAGCTGGGTTGCGTTACATGCTCCTGTACCCTTCAAGACATAAAGTGCTACACAACAACAGGGCACACCTATTCGACACTCCGACACAGGCCAGAGACGGGATGGACGGGCAGCAAATACCTGATATCGTGGAAAGAAAGCGGAAACCTAGATAACGTTTCTCCCGCCATTTCGATAGGAATCATGCAGCCTTCACCTACCGCCGGCGGGTGAATTGAGCCCCTACACAGCTGATTGGATCCTGATATGGAGACACTGGAGTCAAGGTTCACTCCACCCCTGGAAAATGTCTTTCCTTTTTTGGGTGTACATACCCACCCGTAGGGCACCTGGTGACCTATGCACGGTCCTAGGGAGCGGAAACGGGATTGTTTAATGAGGGTAACATCGCTGGGCTAGTTCTATGTTCGGGTTGTTTACAGTTAATGGGGGGGGTGGGAAACGGGGAGTTACTGCTACAGTTGGGAACTACAAATGGGAATTACCAAGACCACGGAAGCACTCGTCATGCATTTCTGCACTAATAAGACTCAGAGTCCTGCTGGCACCACACGTCCGTCTACGTAACACCTATGGCTGACACAGTAAAGATCGTTACGTGGAACGTTAGAGGCCTGAACAGCTTCGTCAAACAACGACGCGTCCAATCCTACTTGAAGAGATGCAAGGTCGGAATCGCCATGCTTCAAGAGACTCACCTATCTGCCAAAAAGCTAGACGCCCTGGCCAAAACTTGGCGTGGCACCCTAGTGGGTTCCACATACTCCTCCTATGCCAGAGGGGTCCTGATCTGATTGCCCCCACGGTCTCCTTCAGGCTTACTAGCACTAAATCAGACAACGAGGGGAGAATGGTTGTGGTTTGTGGTTCTATCGAAGGCAAAGAGCTATGCCTAGTCAGCACTTACGCACCCAACCACGACGCAACTACCTTCTTCCACTCCCTCTATACACGGCTCACCCCATATATGGACAGAATTATGATATGGGGGGGCGACCATAACTGCACCCTTGACCCTTTGCTGGACAGATACGACGACAAACACGACCGCCCCTCCCCTCCGGCCAAAATACTTTCCAAACTAGTCCACCAGCTGCAACTCAGTGATATTTGGAGGGACCAGCACCTGGGGCAATGCGAGTACTCCTTCTACTCCCCACCACATGCCATGCATACCAGGTTAGATTATATTTTTCTCAGCCAGACACAGAAGTCTCTGTTTGTTGACGCGCGCTATTTGCCGAGGGTGCTGTCCGATCACTCTCCCCTGTTGGTCACCTGGGAGGTGTTCCCGCCTAGACTCCCCATACCCACGTGGAGATTGAGAGCCAAAGCTCTACTTGATACAGCATTCAGAGAGCACATAAGAGACGAGACAGAAGAATATTGGGTTAAATACATAAGCACCGCCTGGGAGATGATCGCAGCAGTTGGGGGTGCCCATAGATCCATCACAACCCTGTTGGAACGAGCCGAGGGAGACCTGCGCGCCCTTGAGGGCGGGGCTGACTCATCTCCCGATCATTTACTTAAAATTTCCGAACTCAGACACACCTGCCTAAAGCACTGGGAAGCCCTAGGTAAACTAAGCTACGCCAAACACACGGAGAGAATCCATGCCCTGGGGGACAAACCCGGAAAACTCTTAGCTTGGTTCTACAAAAGGGAAACCCCCAGGCCGCCCATATGCCACATACTCGCACCGGACGGCACTACCGTGCATACCCAACAGGAAATTAACTCGGTTTTCTCTAGCTACTACCATAATTTGTACTCTAATTTGTACTCTGAGACCCCCCTCCTCTGACACAGGGATCGAGGACGCCCTTGACGTCATCAACTTGCCAAAACTAGACTCGCATATGGCAAGACCCTCGACGAACCCATGACTCCCGACGAGGTCAAGGTGGTAATTAGAACGCTACCAGCTGGGAAGACCCCGGGCTCGGATGGCCTCCCAGGGGAGTTCTATAAAACCTATGAAGAAACACTTGCCCCTATATTGGCCCAGGTCTATGATGAGGCCTTCGAGTGTGGCACCCTCCCGGATTCCCTGAGCGAGGCCGTGATAATACCCCTACTCAAACCTGGGAAGGACAGGGAAGATTGTGCCTCATACAGGCCCCTCTCCATGTTAAATGTAGACTGCAAGATCCTCACCGGATTGCTCGCCAACAGACTACGCAGAGTGATCCCACTGTTAATCCACCAAGACCAAACTGGATACGTCCCCGGACGATCCATCACTGAGAACCTGTGTAGGCTACATCACGTTATTTATAGTACCAAGTGAAGACCACAGAAACTCGCAGTGGCGTCACTGGATGCCACCAAAGCTTTTGATTCCGTGAGGTGGGAATGGCTATATGCCACTATGGCAAAGATGGGAATAGGCCCCGTATTTCTGAAATGGACCCAGTTGGTTTACGCCAACCCCACTGCAAGGGTACGAACCAATAGAACCTTTTCCGCAAAATGATCCCTACACAGAGGCACCCGTCAGGGTTGCCCCCTATCCCCCATGCTGTACATCATCGCAGCTGAGCCTGTAGCAGCCTACCTGAGACAGGAATATGGAGATGGGGGCATCACTATAGATGGGACAACTCATCTCGTCTCTATGTACGCGGACGACACCCTCTCATATTTGCAGGACCTTGAACACCTCCTACCCTACATTCTCGAAACCCTGGACAGCTTTCACAAGCACACCGGGATCCAGATTAATAAGAGTAAATCTTGCCTCCACCCCCTAGCCGCACTACACAGTGATTATTATGGGTCCCTCCCTCCCCTAGATCTCGAATGGCAGGCGACATTGTTTAAATATTTGGGGATTCCCATACATCGAAACCCCGGCACGGAACATATACTTAACACTGTAAAGGCCAAAAACTCTCTCTTGAAGTCCATGGAGTTTTGGGGGCGGCTCCCGCTCTCGGTGGCCAGGAGTGCGGGCCTCCTTAAGATGGTCGCCCTGCCCCGCCTATTGCATAACTTCACTAACATTCCCTTCTATATCTCCCCAGCATTCTTTAAAGACCCCAACAAGCTCTGTAGGGGCTTCCTCTGGCAGGGAGGCAGGCATAGGGTGGCATTGGAGACCCTCCAGAGACCATACGAGAGGGGTGGGCTGAAAATCCCCAATTTTGAACTCTATTTCCTAGCCAGCCAGCTGAGACACATTGGGCGGTGGATGGCCGACGAAAGCAGAACTGACACCCGCCTCCTCCAGCCGGCCCTCCCCCAGCTATTACTTAGGGATCTGCTGTGGACCAAGAAGAGTGCCCTCGAACACTGCCCTTACCTCGTTAAGCTGGGAATCCGACTCTGGAAAAGGGCCTGCAAACTGGTCGGGTCCGAAGACCCATACTCCCCACAGATCCCCATTGTAGCACTCATGTCCAACCATTCCTGGGGGCAACTTGAGACCCGTACACAATGGGAGCCCTTCAGGGTGGCCACACTTGGGGACCTAATCCAGGAGCAGACGGTTTTGGCATTCCCAGACCTTTGCGACGCCACTGGCCTCCCGGCCGGGCAATTCCTACTGCACAGAGCGGTCATACAGGCCCTGACTAGCAGATGGCCTTTCGCTATTGACCTGAATGATGAAAGCAAATGTATCGAAATGATACTTAACGCCGCCGAGGGGGGCCACGAAACCTCACGTATTTATGAGGCCCTACTATGGGGCTCCGCCAAAGATGACCTCAAATGTCGGGACAAATGGGAAACCAAACTGAATTTGGATTTTGAAGACAAAGCCTGGGGTGATATAACCCACTACCACAAAAAAGTCTCCCGAAACGCCCGCTTACAGCTCATCCAACTGTATGTTACGAACAGAGCATACCTCACCCCGGAAGCCATATCCAGATTTACCGGTGCGACCACCCAATCATGCCCCAAATGCAGCGAGCCCAAGGTTGGCATGACCCACATGTTCTGGGGATGCCCAGTGATCAGAGAATTCTGGACTCAAGTGAGGGAAAGAGTGGCTGGTGCAGACATTGACATTGAAGTGGACGAACCCTCGGCTTGCATCCTGGGCAGGTATGGGCGCAGCTGGGAGAACAAACCCCTCAACAGGCTTAGAGACCTTATTTATATAACTGCCAAGAGGCGTATAGCCATGGGGTGGAAGAGCCCCAGAGACCCGCCTATGCCCCTATGGTGGGGATATCTTACAAAGTGGATCGCAGCGGAAACTGCGGCATGGGAGACTGCGATCCAAGTGCAGAGACTTGATTCTTGCGAAGAGCTACACCGTTGGGTGGCCTTAACAGTACCCCTGCTATATCCAGAATCACAGGAGGGTGAGATAACTGGGGAAGGCGACCCAGGCCCGGGCATGGACTCATGACGAACATAGAATTTACCGTGGTCTTGGAGGGGGAAGGGAGGGAGGGGTGGGGGTGAGTTGGGGACTTACCTTTTGATATGCTCAACCATTACCATTGAGGCATGTTTTCTTCTTGTTATCGTTTGTTATGAAACTAATAAAATATATTTAAAAAAAAAAAGGTGCACCTCAATGCAGTGGCTGCAGGGTAACAACCTAAACAATCACATAACAACATGTCAGACTTTTACATAACGCGAACCAGGTGCTTTTAAATTCATGAAATCCTTCTATTGTGTTGTAACCATAGAGTTTCAAATGCTACTAATGTCCTACCTATGTGTCCACTCCCTTGTGTGTAAACAAGCGGTCTGCTGACCGCGAAATGCATCGTAGTGTGTTTCCCTGTCCACCACTTCATTAGATAAACTTAACTGCTTTTGTGGAATTCGTGATTGTAGACTGTTTGTTGATTGAGGGATTCACCTCGCTCCACTGCTCCAGGAGTGCTACCCAAACAGCGTACTACGGTACACATTCTTTTCTACATATATAACCTTTCTGTCACTCCTGGTTTAGAATGACTAATTCATTTTCCTTCATCAGTATTCTCTGGAGTCCCCTGGATGAAGTGGAGTCCCCTGGATGAAGTAGAGTCCACGGGATGAGGAAAAGATGGTAGGAGAATGGCAGATGTAAAGGAGAAGACCAGATGACATGACGGCAGTGTGCAATTTGGTTGTCATGTACTTGATGACATGGACACGGGCCTCTCTAGCCAATAGACACGTAGTATTTATACCTTGGCAAGCCTTAGTCCTTGCGATGGAAGATGTCACCACCAAATCCTGAAGATGCTGAATTCATTCTAGACAATTTATCATTTGGCTCACTACTTTGTTCCTATTCTTTAGCCCTATTCTCATAGTATCATCTTTTTCTATTCTCATCGGTTTGCTCTGTTCTTCCCTTAATCTTTGGATTGTAAAACAATCTTTGTTGAGAGCGCCAAAGGACTCATTGATGCATGCATTTGTTTACACTTTAATAATATAAGTAAAACACCTACTCACATTATTACAAAATGCTCACATGGTTGTACGACATGAAAACTTTGTTGCATGGGACACATGTTTGTTAGACATTTTTTGTCCTGCTGAGTCCGCATGTTTGATCAGTGTCCTCAGCAGAAATGGGGGTATGTAGCAAGGGATATGTGCTAATAAATGTGTGCAGCACATGCTATGTGCTGTGTAGTGTAATACATGGATTACTAACATGGATTACTAATGTGTGTACAGACATGTAGCATTAGGAACTGAAAGGGGTTGACTTTGAGTTACTAACAGCTAATATAGGGGTGGTTTGTGTGGGCTAGATTTGTAGGCCACTGAATCTGTTTGCACGAACACAGCAGCAGGCAGGCACACAAACACAAATCATTGCTGAACATTACCTGAAGCGGTAATGCCCTGCTAACTCGGGGCTTATTGCTTAATTAATTATTGTCACACAGCATTCCAATAACAAAACCTTACTATACCTTTAAACTAATCTCTAAGTTTTCGCTTTCTCACTATCTCTCTCTACCCTTATTCCAACTCAACTATGTCAGTAGAGAATAACACTGCATCCTGGGTGACACTAATATTCCCTGTTCTACCCCAGCTCAGGACATCTCTATGGAGTTACTGGAATTGGTGGATAACAGTTTCAGGAAAATTAGCATTGCACGTAGATCAGTATAACATCAGCCACTGTTGAGCTGTTTTGGTTAGTATACTATTGATTTTTATATGAAAATCCCCAAGTGAATATTTGAAAGTATAGAACATGTAATTTCCAACAACCATGGCATTAGGCATATTGCCTCCTGGATGTATTTCTGAAAATGGAGGCATTGAACAAAGAAAACTGTTCACGGGTTGGGAGGAAAGCTCAGGGGCAATGTGGTTGTCTTGGAAGTAAGACAACAGAGAGCAACAAAGATTTGAATTCCAGTCTCATGTTTATGGACTGGTCTCCAGTATTAAGTGCATTATAAAAGAGTATTACCCAGCAAAGGACAATAAGCTTGTAACAAGCGAGCTCATTGGCCCTTGCTGGGTCGATGCCAGCCCGACAAAGCCTTTGTCGTGGTAGCGCTCGCAGCCGCTTCCTGGCTACCATGGAAAGGGAGAAGGGACTATGTGTAGTCCTGTCTCCCCGTTCCCTAGTGCCCATTTTTTTGTTTACTTTTTTTTTCTCCATTTTTCAATGGCCACCATGGAAAAGGAGAAGGGACTACATATAATCCCTTCTCCCTATTCAGTGGTGGCCATTTTCCTTCTTTCTTTTTTCAGTTGCACAATGCCAAAGGCATCACGCAACTTTAAAAAAGTCACTATTAGTACCCTGGTGTAACGTGCTGGGGTACTAATATCAAAAATCCCTTCACCAGTGAGGCATTACTGTGCCTGTAACTATGGGCCCCATGGCATTAGCCGAGGTGGTAATGGCCCCCACCCCGGGTTGGGGTTTATTGCTTAATTAATTAATACATTTGTTAAAACTATTCGGATAATACCCAATCTGTGTTGTGCTTTGTCTTATATAGAGATACATCCCATTACAGCTGATGACAGTGGAGGTCAAGGGAGAACTACTCAACTGTGATATAGCTGCAAACTAAAATATAATATCATCACTGGCTGTCATTAATGATGTCTTATATACATTTCTAAAACCTAAAATTCATTTGAGTGTTGATAATGAAAATTATTATCAATTTTAAGTTTAAAAATATCCCTTTGTTTACTGACTAATAATATTGCTCTTGTTTTTTATTATGATTATTATTGTTATTATTATTATTATTATTATTACTGTATTTATTGACCGTGGACCTATATTCAAGAAGCATTGGAGCACTTTACAGAGGTATACACCAATACAGATACATAACAGAGCACTGTACAGAGGTGTACAACAATACAGATCCATAACAGAGTTTTTTAAGAGGTAACGACAGAACAGATATACAGGGTGGGTAGAATACAGAGGGGCACAGAGGAGGGGAACAGCTGTACTGGGTGGCGGGGAGGGAAGGGGCGTGCAGTGTCTAGCAAGTCTGGTGGCACTTGGGGTGACAAGATGGCCTAGGAGTTGAGGAAGATGGACTCCTTAAATATGTAGGTCTTGAGCTCTTTTCCGAAAATTAGGAGCACTGGGGCGAGCTTGATGCCAATGAGGAGGAGGTTCCAAAGTCTTGGGGTATAGGCAGGGAAGGCTTGTTTTCTGGTCTGTTCCCTTTGACAGTGACGGATTTCAAGGCTGCGCGTGTCCAGTCATTTGATGGTGCGCTGCTGTCTGAGGGAGATGCTGAGATCCTCCATGAGGTAGCTGGGTGACTTGAGGGCGACTGCCTTATAGATGATGCAGAAAGACTTGAAGGTGATTTGTACATTGAGTGGGAACCAGTGTAGTTCGATGAGGGCTGGGGTTATGTGGTTGTATCTGTGAAGACCCTTGATGAGGCATGCGGCTGCATGTAGGATACTTCTCAGGGGCACAAGGGAGGACAACGGGAGGCCCTCGATAAGTGCTTTGCCCCCATCCTGGTGGGATAAGGCCAGTGCATAAACGGTCAATCTAAAGTTGTTTGGAGGGAGGACAGACTTGACTTTTTGCAGGAAGCAGAGCTGATACCAAGCTGTCTGAGTGTTCTTAGCTATGTGTGTCTTAAAGGAGAGGTGATTGTTGATGTGGAACCAAAAGGACCTGGCACAGAAGGTGAGCGCAGGTGTGAAACTCTCAGAGTTCATGGGGGCAGCCAGGTATGCATGTCTGGGTGTTCGGTGTTGTTGATGAGGAGTAGGAATTCGGTCTTGAAGGGGTTGAGCTTCAGGTATACACTGGACATCCAAGACTGGACCAGGGAGAGGCAGGTTTTGGACCTATGGATGCCCATATGTTTTATCAATGAGTACGGTAGTTTGGAATGTTGATATTTCCTCTCCAAGATTTCTACTTTTAATCAACAACACTGAACACCCTGATATGCAGACATGGCTGCTACTGTGAACTATGAGAGCTTCTTACCACAGCTGACCTCCTGTGACAGGTCCCTTGGGTTATATATTGACAGCCACATCTCCTTCTAAAAGGACTTAGAAAGAAAGACACAAACGGTTTGGTACCAACTCACTCCTGCGGAAAGTCAATCCCTTGATATCAGCAAGCAACTTCTGGTCTGCTGTCCAAATGATGGCCCTCTCCTACATGGATGGTAGCGATACCCATCTGGAAAGCCTTGCAGAGTACACCACTGAAATATGTCCCACATGCTACAGTCGACTCATCAAAGGACTCCTCAAATTCATCAATATCATCCCAACCCTCATCGAAGTGCATTTCTCCCTCTGCAAGCATGTATCACCTTCACATCCTGCTGCATCATTTACAAGACCATCACCGGCAGGTTCACAAGCCACCGTGCTGAGAAGCTGGGCACCTCCCAAGCCTTACGATTCACCAGAAGTAAAGACATGTGTACACTTGAACTCTGCAGGTGCGGGAAGGAAAGATACAGTAGATAGGCCTTCTCTGTCTGTACCCCAAGACCCTTAATCCTTCTCCCCATCAATACAAGCCTCTCCCCTTTGCTTCTTTCAGGCAGGAGCCCAAGACCCTCCACTTCAATTAATGGTTACCCCAGCACCTAGGTCCATACACCCTCCACACACCACCTAACCTGAGATTGGGTGATACCCCCCTCCAATGTACTGTCTGCCTGTTGCTTGCAGATCCTTTGTTACCACATTGCCCATCAACTCCCCACTCAATGTGTACTTCCCCCATGACTTGTGAAACACTCTGTTGATTTGCGAAGCTAGGTCCATGCTCAATAAATACCAATAATAATAATAATAATAATAATAATAATAATAATAATAATAATAATAATAATAATAATAATAAGTGCTGTCATCAATATGAGAAATTAAAATTGAAGTGATGTTGCATCAAGAACAAGAGGAGATGAAGAAGTATTAAACCTAATCAGCACAAAAAAGCTATTGACAAATGTGAAGGTATTGATCGTTTGTCTATATTGTCTCTTGTTTACAGAGGCAACTAGCCCTATAAAGAATCATAAACTTTAACATTTGACAAAGAAATACTAGTCCTGGATAACTTACCTGAAACAAACTTGAATCACCTGCATTTTGGGTGATTCATCAAGGTTGAACCTCGGACAAACTTTTAGAAATTATCTTGTGAGGTTTGTCCACAGGTCTAATAGAGGGACGCATGGCTGAAACTCCCATTCTGTCTCTGGCATCATTGACAGAGGAAGGAGGTTGCTTCTGGATGCATACTCAGGATATTTTTTGGGAAGACTTAATAATCTGTAGTGCTTTTAGAGTACTTGTAAGAGGAAGGATAGGCAGACGGAGTGAGTGACTGGAGACCAGTCAGAGAGTTTGACCAGTGGCGGCTGCTTACTTAGGGCGGGGGGGCGCCGCCCCCCCCTCCCCACCACAGAAAGAAGAAGAGACAACTCTTTTTGCTGTGCTGGAATTAATTTAATCAATTTTTGCAGAGCGGCAGATTATTTATTTATTAATCTGCCGGTATGTCTGCAGTATGCTGGGCTGCCAGGCCTGCTCCTGCCCAACCTAGAGCAGCGGGGCGCGTCCGGATCTACGTAGACTACGTCCATATTCTACCATGTAGAGTGCGTGGAGCTCTGAGCTCCACGCACTTTACGTATCCCATTCCCACATTTGGGAGGCTGTCGGGGCGGTGGAATGGTGGCCCCTCACTGTCGGTATTCTGCGCAAACAGCGCAGCAGTAGAGGAAACCTGACTCCTGTGCTAGCATTGCAGGCCATGCAGGACCATAGCAACAGGTTGTGTTGGATTGTCATTGGCTGTCTACCAGCCAATGACAATCCGTGTGGGTGGAGTCGGGTGACGGTCATGGGCACACAGTGTGCCTCACCTTCTTCTCGTTCTTTACATCTGATCCTAGTTGCTTGCTGGTGTGGTGGTCGAGGACTCGTCGTCGCAGTGACCCAGGCCCAGAACCAGGCCCATCCACGGACGGACGTGTGCTGCTGCAGCCCCAGGTAAGTGAGCATATAAATTGTGTTTGTGTTGGCTTCTTAGTTAAGTGAACTCTTAGTCTTCCATGCCGCATTGGCGAAGAAGACTAAGAGTTTCCTTAACCTTAACTAAAACTGAGATGTAGGCTGAGTGTCCCGCAGCCGCCATTAGGTTTCAGTTAAGGAAACTATTAGTCTTCTAAGAAGACAGTTTCCTTAACTAAAACTTAATGGCGGCCGTGGGACACTTGGCCTACCTCTACCTGACTCTCAGTGAGAGATGTATGCTGTGTCCTCCCGAGTAAAAGACACCTATCATGTTGTCGAGGCCTTGAATGTCTTTTAGCGGCTCAGCGGCTGGCCTGGGTCTCTTCCGTGTGCTATACACTGTCATCGAAGTGACCCAGGTAGCAGTAGCAGTGGTATGTCTAATTATAACTATTTAATTTCTGACTGGAGTCTTTTATGGCCTCAAAGCGGGGATTTAAAAAAGCTCCATGTGAGTGTCTGAGTTGAAAGGGTGCGGCTGTGAGGATCCTGCTTTGCTATTTAACATGAGAGACTTTTCCAGTATAACGTGCGCAGCTTTTGGCAAAGCAGTGCATGCGGTTACCATCAGGCGTCCTTCTGGAGATAGGGAATAGTACAAAGGGCTGGAATATTTTTGGAAATGGTAAATTTTCAGGGAGGCGGATTGGGTATGGAGGAATATATCAGTCACTGAAAGCTGCTGGTGTGAGTTTGTGCGAAATGGGAAGGTAGCGGGTTGAAAGTGCATTTGTTCGCTAATGCACTTGGTGAACCCTGACGAATTAAATTGGGGGTAGGTAAAATGAGTATTACACAGTCTTATATTTGAAGAGCAGGTCTTAAAAGGGGCGCCCGCGGGACCTTAAGTGGCGTGCTTACGAAAACTGCCCTGTGTTTCCATGGCATGGTGCATGTAGAATGTTGAGGGATTTGAATGACCAGCAATGCCGGACACATAGGCAGGGTGGTCCTTCCCGAATCCCGCCAAGCAACTCCCGTCGCACCTTTCACGTCGCTGCTGCAGCTATGCGTAAGTGATGCAACCCTGCACTGCCACTGAAGCCCCTAAGAAGTGCACAAAACGCTATCTAATCTGCCCCAGATCCTACATCATCATTGATAATAATAATAATGATGTACCATCTACATAATAGCCAGTATAATTTAATAGAGTTTAGTGTAATAGCCCTACCCGACAGAGGGAAACTTTTGGGAACATATGTTTTTTGCTTATTTGAACTATATCTAATAAGTTCTTGGCAGACATAGCTTGTGGTGTCTGTTGTGCTCGACAGAACGGTCAGAGCCCCTGTTGACTTGAATTTTATTTAGATGAGTTATTCTTCTGTTCTCCATATGCTGTTTTATGATCTTTTGTAGAGGATGTAGTTTGTGAAGGGTTTGCTTACCCCTCCTCCCCTGTCAGCCCCTCTTTCTCACGGCGGGATGAACCCAGATTTTGTTGATGCAGACAAATGGGGGTTCACGGTTTCCTGGGTTAGGGTCGGGACTGGGAGGCGATTGCTCACATCGATTCATTGGAAGACCAGAAATGCAACGCAAGTTTGAGGTTTATTTTTTGATGAAATGGTGTCTTGGTTAGGAAAATGCATTCTATCAACACTTTTGCTCATTTTAAGAAAAATGTGAATCAAATTGCAAAAGTGTTTGTTAAAGCAAAAGCACACTTTTAAGCAGATATATCTGTTTCCAACACATCTTTGAATTATTTAAGTGCTTTTGTTGAGTGCAGCTGCGCCCACCTTATGGGATATTTCAGAGCCAGGTGAAAGAGAACGGGGGTACAAAGGGCTAGGAGGTACAGTACGTGGGTACAGAGAAGGGGGTGTGGGGGCTAGGAGTGGAAGAGGCCTGAAAGGTAGAGGACAGGGGTTATAGAAAAGGGGAGGGCTAGGAATGTAATAGGCCTGAGAAATAGAAGACCGGGGCCACAGAGAACAGGAGGAGTAGGAGGAGTAGAAGTGGCCTTAGAAGTGAGAGGATGAATGCATATGAATGCCAGTAACAGCATGACAAAATGATATTTTTCCATCATTACTGACTATATAATGATGAATTTCTTTATGCATACATCATAGTACCAGCGATTCTTAATACAAGCTGCTGTAAAATACACCATCACACTTGCACACGTAATAATAATGTACCACCATTAGTAGGTAAAACCTAATGCATTTTATGTCATTTTTCGGTGGGTTTTGGACAGTAAATGGCACATTTTGGAGGCCATTTTTCAAAATGTTTTGCGGGGAGAACCCTCCCACACCCTCCTTGGGTGGTGCGGGCTTGCGCGCTGCTTGCACTCGCTCCCAAATTCCACCTGGGAACTTTACGCCCCACCAGCTTTAAAACTCACCAGCCGCCACTGAGTTTGACAATTTCAATGATTTGGCGTGGGTGAAATACACATGTGCCATCACATGCACCCAGATACCTCCGGGTTAGGTGTGCCATATAAATAAATAAACACACAAACAAACAAATAAACAAACAAACAAACCAGAGATTGGTGGGTGGCACACCAGTCAATGTATGGCTCTTGAATAGAGTGATAATTCACATGGCACCTCTGACATCTGGACTGAAGAGTAAGACGAATGGAGAATCTCTGAGGGCAGCTTGTGGGAGAGGCACGTAAGTCTGATTTTACAGGGAAGAACAGCAGTGATTTATAGTGGTGGGTGACATACCAGTCAGTGTCAGTCTCATGAAGTGCATTGGCAGGGTATATGGCATCAAGTATCACCTAGGAGGAGGACAGGAATAGGCTGGGAAACCCAGAATGTAGTTTGTGGCAGAGGCATGCAAACCTGATTTTTCTGGGAACAGCAAGTGACTGGCATACCAGTTAGTGTCTGCCTCTTGACATGAGAGGATGAGACACCGGACACCAGGTGAGGTCTGGGAGGAGAAGCAGGATGAGCTGGGAATTGCTGTGATCATCTTGTGGCAGAGGCACACACAACTATTTTTGCTGTATGGGAGCAGCAGTGTTTCTGGCTCACATGTGCCACACCTGTCATTGTTTGGCTTTTGAAGAGGGTGATTAAGAAAAATGCAGTCAGGTGACTCCTGGGAGGAAGAAACAGAAGTGTCCAAAATCCACTAAGGCAGCCTATGGGAGAATCACACTCACTTGATTTTCCTGTAAGGGAACAGCAAAGATCCAGGGAGGCAGCTGGTGACACACTTTTGGAAACATTTGGAAAAACATGACAGCACCCTAATGAGTTAGAGGCAGGGGAAGACCTAAAGTTTGTGGTTGTTTTACTCCTGCAGAAAGAGACAGAAAATTGTGTCCTTCCTGCAGAAAAGAAAGTGGATATGGCATTCTTGAATAAGATGCATCTCAACCCTGAGGGGACTGAAAGTCTGGTAATATGGTAGCTTGGGCCATGCACATTAAGCCCCTATATTAGGAACTCATGTTGTGTACGCATACTATTAAACACCTTGAAAAGCTGAATTGTACAGAAGTGTAAGGATGAGAATGGCCAAATAGTGGTTCTGAATATACAAAGTGAAGGAACAAACTATGGGCCTCACCATAAATTGGGTGAACTGGTAACAAGGCAGTGGTAACGCTTTTACCATCACGTTACTGCTCTGCCCAACTATGAATTGGGCAGAGCGCCACCCAGCTTTACCTCCAGCTCTGCGCTGGAGGTAAATTTGGTGAGTTTCCGTCCATGCGTTATTTGTGCCATGGTAATAGTGCCCAGCATGCCCCATAGAGTCCTATGGACTCCCAAAAAAATTGTGATTTACAGCCTCAACGCCACTCGGGATCCAATATGTGTATAGAGTGCTGGCCAGAATTATGAATGATGATCAGTGTGCCCTAAGACGAAAATGGAACAAAATGCTGAGTAGAGCTCTATGCAGTGCCCAAGAGACCCAAAGTTGCATCTGATTCAGCAAAAATTGCTAAAAGCATGTTTGGGAATTATGGACCTCATCAAACATTTTTAAGATGGGCCATACATAGTATTACCTATGAAACAGATATTAGGTGAAGTGAACACTGAACATAAAATGCCATCATAATATCTGTTAATTTAAATCCATGCTGTTTTGTGTCATGCCTAAAGAATAGGAATTGATGAGCGGGTTATGACCCCAGCTTTATTCTTAGAAGATTGAACTATAAATTGTGAGGTTGAATATTATGAATACTATTGTTTTTTTTTTTTTTAAAAAAGTTTATTGATTTTTCAACACAAACAACAATACAAACCAAACCGTAGTGCAATTAACAATATTACAATAAAGCATTTAATCATTAGTGCGCACTACCTCCCTGATCCCTCCCCCCTCGCGAGCCAGTTTCCATGTCACATTCCGTATCTGCCGCACATGAGCGGGCCTCGTTGTCATCCGACCCTCCCGAAGCCATCCCTGTCCCAAATATGCAAGATATCAAAGTCCTCCATGCCATCAAAGAGGCCAGTTCCTCCTCCCAAGACATACAACTCGCCTCCTGCCACACTGCTGTCTCGGCCTCCGCCCATTTCTGTAGGTCATTCCACCACACCTCAACCCGTGGCTTGCTACATTTTTTCCAGCCCATGGCTATTCTCCGTTTGGCCAGCACATACGCCAAGTCTTTCAGTTTACACACATGTTTCTGCTTCCTAGGTCTGGAAAACCCACCCAGCAGGCATGCCCAGGCGGTGTCTATGGCAAGCGTGACCCCTTTCTCTCCTAGCTTGCGCGCCACCTCCCTCCAGAACCCCTCGATCACTGGGCATGCCCAGAACATATGCGTCATGTCCGCATTTTCTTCGTCGCATTTAGGGCACGCCTGTCTGCCCGCATTCCGGAATTTGGATATCCGCAGTGGGGTCATATACGCTCTGTGCGTGACATATAGCTGTACCTGCTGCAGTCTGGCATTTCGAGATACTTTCCTGTGGTATCTTAGAGCCCGTTCCCACATCCCATCTCCCATCTGGGTCCCCACCTCGCACTCCCATTCCGATCGTAGGCCTGTCAATTCCTTCCCAACCTTCAACATCACCATCTCATACAACCTAGAGATCTCATGTCCCCCTTCCGTCGTGTCGTATATCCCTTCCAGCGTAACCTCCGATTCGTCTGCCAAGGTAAATTCAGGCCATAGTTCCCGAATTTTCCTCCCCAATCTGTGGTATGTTACATATTGGCCTCCATGTAATCCAACCTCCCCGCTAAGTTCCTCAAACGCTCTGATGGCACCCTCCTGCCACACATCACCCAATGTCACCAACCCCACAGATTCCCAATAGGTCCTAATAATCCCCCTCAGCTGTCCGTCTACCCCCGCCAGGGCAACTAGTGGAATCTGCGGAGAACACGGGAGTGGGTCTCCCATCAGTTTGCATGCTCGTCTCCACATCTTCCATCCCAGCCTCACCATCGCCGGGTACTTTCTCGTAACAGTTTCTGGCAACCAAATGACTTCCTTCAGGAAAAATGGGGCACAATCATGCCCGAATAATCTAAGTTCTGGGGTCTCTTCGTCGGAAAGCCATTTGGATACAAACTGTAGTTGGCTCGCTATGTAATAAGCCTCAAAGTTTGGGAGTCTAACTCCCCCTTTTTCATGAGAGTTCTGCAACTTCCAGAGTGCTACCCTGTTTCGAGTGCCATGCCACAGGAACTCTCTGCAAACCCCATTTATTTTAGCAAAAAAACCCTTAGGGATCATATATGGGATGTTACTAAAGTAGTGTAGCAGCCTAGGCAGAACCACCATTTTAATCATTGCTCCACGCCCCATCATCGCCAGGGGCAACTTCTGCCAGAAACTCATGCATGCGCGTATCTTCTCAACAGCCATCTCAGTATTACACTTATGTTCTTTCTCTACCGTGTGGTAGACATCTATTCCCAGGTAACGAAACGTGTTAACTGCCCAGGGCACCTGTAGCACCGGCAGCCTCTCTATGGGGACACCCGTATAGCAGCCCAATGGGAAAATGTTCGACTTCTGGGGGTTGACCGCTATGCCTGACAACCTCGCATATCTCCCCATCACGTCCAGGATATACTGTAAATTCTCCTCCGGATGACTCAGGTACAATAACAAGTCGTCCGCATACAGGGATATCAGATGCTTTTCCCTCCCAATCTCAATACCCACAATGTCGTACTGCTGCCGCAGGTACAGTGCCAGGGGTTCCAGGGCCAGGATATACAGCATCGGGGACCAAGGACACCCCTGTCTAGTGCCTCTGCTGAGTTGCCATCTCTCGGATATGATTGCCCCCGTCCGGACCCTGGCCAGTGGAGCACTATACAGCAGCTCCGCCCATCTAACGTATCTTGGACCCAGTCCGTATTCTCTCAAGGCCGTCAGCAGCCACCCCCAATTAACCGAATCAAAGGCCTTTACAGCATCCAACGACACTATCGCCATTTCCCCGTCGCTAATGGATCCCATCTCTATCACCCGGTGGAGGCGTCTGTGGTTTTGGGTAATATTCCTCCCCGGGACATACCCTGTTTGGTCCGGGTGTACCAGTTTGCCTATCACCCTCCGCAGTCTGTTTGCCAGGACAGCCGTTAGTATCTTGCTGTCCTGATTCAGCATAGATACTGGCCTGTACGACCCACAACTATGCCTGGGTTTATTGGGCTTAGGGAGCGGTACAATGACCGCCTCTCTGAGCGATTCCGGCAACCTCCCCGTCTCGAACGCCTCATTGAGCATATCAAGCATCGGGGGGAGCACTTCCGCTCCAAAGGTTTTGTAAAATTCGCTGGGCAGGCCGTCCGTCCCTGGGGTCTTACTAGTGGGTAGTTGCCGGACAACCGCCTCCAACTCCTCCAATGTTATCGGGGCATCTAATTCCTCTCTTTCTTCCGTGCTTATCCTGGGCAGCCCAATATCTTGCAGGGTCTCCAGCATATCCTCCCGGTCACCGCCACCCGGATCCCCGTACAATTCCCTATAGTAATTCACAAATTGTTCGTTTATGCCCTCTTGGGTATCTATCTGCTTCCCATCCTCTCTAGTAATCGTCCTAATCGGGGGTCTCGGGGTTTCTTTCTTATATAGCCATGCCAGGAGACGGCCCGTTTTGTCTCCTCCCGCGTGTTGTCTCTCAATATATTTTTTATAGTTTAGGTTACAGAGCCTCCCCCAATGTTCCGTACACTGTTGTTGCAGTTTAAGCACCAGCTCGTTGTCTATGGGCTCGCTCTTCAACGCCCGTTCCAACTGGCTTTCTGCCCTCTGTAAATCAACCAGGACCCCATTCTGCAAGCCTTTCGATTTGGCAATCGCCACCCCTCGCATCACAACCTTAAAAGCCTCCCACAGAGTTCCCGCCGAATCAACGCTGCCAGTATTGGTATCGAAATAACTAGCTATTTCCTCCCGCATATCTTCCCTGAAAACCTGGTCTTTAAGCGCCTCTGCGCGCAGACGCCACGTCGGGATCCGCGCTCTGGGGCGGCCATATTGCCAACCCACCACCAATGGCGAGTGGTCCGATAGGACCCTCGCTTTATATTCCGCCCTGGACACCTCTGTCAAGACATCCGATGTGGCAAAGATATAATCAAGCCTGGTGTGCAACTGCTGCGGGGCCGAGTAGTGTGAGTACTGTCTCACATTGGGGTGCTTAGTCCTCCACACATCCTCGAGCTCGAAGTCTCGCAGCAGCGTCCGCAGCGCCCGGGCTGCCGGGGCGGGCCTAGTCACTTTATCGTCGGATCTATCCATCCCCGGCTCCAACACACAGTTAAAATCCCCTCCCCAGAACACCGCACTCCCAACACACCAGCTCAGGCTGGCACTCATAGTCCGATAGTACTCTGCCGTGCCCTGGTTCGGGGCATACGTGTTCACTACACACATCTCTTTATTCTCGATTGCCCCTCTTACCATAGCCAGGCGCCCCTCAGTATCCAAGATTTCCTGCCTCAGTTGAAACGGGACATGTGGCGCCACCCAGATCAGTACACCTCTGGCATAAGCCGAGTACGTGGATCCCACCACCGTTCCACCCCACTTTTTCTTTACCAACTCCAGTTTATCTCGGGTCAAATGCGTTTCTTGCAACAATGCGATGTCTATCTTTTGCCTTCTCAAGTATAGCATGACTTTATTCCGTTTTAGATAGCTATTGAGACCCCTGACGTTCCATGTTAGCAATTTTAGCTCCCCCATAATTCACTGGTATCCTGCCCACTCCCCCCCAACCCACCCCGCTCATCCGTGCCGTCCAGATATCTCATCCAAAATGTACTCCCAGGGCTCGCGGTCAAACTTAAACTCCCCAACGCTATGTACACCCCAACTTTCCCCGCACCCCCCATTCCCCCCACCCGTCCCCCCAACACCCTCCCCAACTGTTGCCCAGCTCCACCTCGGGAACTCAGGCCCCCCCACATCTAGTTCTGGCTGTTACACACAGAGCCCAGTAGGGTAAAGTCGCCCTAACGGCCACTTAACTAAAAAACACTAAATGGGGGTGAATGGACTAGCCCCGAAAGGCTCCTTCGTATAACCACAGGTACGGTGCAAACAGTGCATTGATCATTCAGTTCCAGGCGCGACCTCCCCCGGCCATAACAGTAACTATATTCAAGTCCCATAGTCTTCTGGCTGCACTCTTTATCGTCGTAGCGCACTTAACTCTTATTGCCACCTTCATCAGCCTGGACCTCCGGCTCCTGGGGGCTGCCCTGCATGTCCAACCAACCCATGGCTTCCTCAGGCGACTCGAAAAACAAGGATCTGTTGTTGTGGATCACCTTCAATTTGGCCGGGTAGAGGAGCATATACTTCTTCCCCGCCTCTCTAAGTCTCCTTTTGACCGCTGCAAAGTTCATCCGACTCCTCTGCACCATCATGGTGTAGTCTGGGTAGGCCGTTATGGTGGCCTCCCCCCTCTTGATGGTTCCTCCTTTGCGAAAATGCTCCAAAATCCTCTCTCTGTCTCGGTAGTTAAGGATTTTGGCTATCATTGGCCTGGGCGGACCGCCCGGCGGAGGCCTCCTGGCCAATGCTCTATGCGCTCGCTCCACCGCAAAACCCTGCGACAGCACTCCCCCAGTGATCTCTTGGAGCAACATATTCTCAATGAAGTCCGTGGGGTTGTGACCCTCCAATCCTTCCGGGATGCCCACTACACGGATATTATTCCTCCGGGCGCGCCCTTCTGCTTCTTCGGCCCTGTTCTCCAGGTTGCGCACTTTCTGTTCCAAGACATGCAGGTCGGCCTTGTGTGAGGCGCAATCTGCCGTGTTGGCGCTCCCCTCTTTTTCCAGGCTCTCCGTGCGCTCCGACAGAGTCCTCACATCTTGTCGAAGTAGGTTCACCTCCTCCCGAACTTCTCCCACTTTGAGGTCAAGCACTGTTTTCAGGTCCGCCACCACCATTTCGAGCTTGGCTTCCCAAGCGGTTTTCAAATCCGCTTTCAATTCTGCGAGCGCAACTAACACGTCCTGATTTGGGCTAGCGGCGGCCATGCCGCCTGCAGATGGCTTCTCCTTGCTCCGAGCACTTTCTGGGCCTGGTGGTGTCTTGGTAAACTCATCCAATGTGGGTTGTTTCACTTTCTGTCTGACGGATTTATTCGCCATTCCACCACCACTGTATGTCGCGGGCCCGTACACTCCCGCCTCACCCCCACCCCGGGAGAGAGGAGCCCACCTTCCGCTCGCAATGGAGCGAGTCGCTTCTCCCGCACCAAGTGTACCTCCGCAGTCACTCCTTCCGCCACTCGACTGGGTCCCTACCAGCGAGTTCCTACACAATGTGGGCCCTCCGTCCCAAGGCTGCCGCTTGACCAGCACGCGATGCTCCGGCACCCAAGGCGGGTGGTCAGCTCGGGTGGGTCCTAGTGCCGACCACTGACCGTCACTGTCCAAAGCCCGTGATAAGTAATCGGTGCCCACCGAGACTCGCCGGTTCTCTCCCAGAGGCCATTCTCACACTTCACAGCTTACTTTGCCACCGATCACTACGAGAATGCCTCTTCATCGCCCCGCATGTATCTCCTCCGTTGTCCGGCATGGCCGCCATCTTCCCTCCGTCCGGGCCGTGACTCCCGGATCTTCGATCGCAATTTTTCTGTTGTTGCCGGGCTTACGAAGGATTCAGCTCCTCAATATTTATGCAGCATACATTCATGGACGGGTTCCTTCGTTCCTGACTCGCGAAAGTTAGTCTCAATGCACTTTTACACAGGATAAATGCAGGATCTTCAGGAGCTCTTCCAAGAGCGCGTCCTCTCACATGGCTTCCAAGCCACGCCCCTATGAATACTATTGTTTTTGTCGAAGAAACATTCTAAACATGCAGCCTGGTGATGCTTCTGAAGATGGTTTTATGGCTAAAACATGTTAAGTGTGTAAATGCACATGACTTTTTGAAATTCATTATAATCTATTGTTGTTTAATTTAAAGTACGTGGTTTTGTACGCAATACATTTTGCTTGGACTGTGATTAGAAACATGTCATGGATTTGTTGTTCTTATTTTCATAAATGTAAATGTAGCACTGTCTGGAGTTGAGCAATGGTGATCTCCCCTTAAGGAAGTAGGGCATGGATTGATAATTGTCTTATATATAATTAGCCATGTTTGGCACTTTGGGGTACAGGGCTCAGGCTTGCAGCACATGCTCTGGTCCTGTGGGAAAGTGTTGGACTTCTGGAAGTTGAAAGACGTTTTTAACTTGTGACTGGCAAATCACCAAACCTATACACACTGATGGTGTTCTTGGGATAGATGAGCACATGCAGTGGCATATCTAAAGGCATTTCCCTATAGCTACTGTATTCGATTACATGTGAAATAAGAATGATCTTAAGAGGATGGAATAAAAAGAATAAATACAGTTTAGAATCATGGCTGGTGATCCTTGATAGATTGGCTATTCTAGCACTTCATGAAGAAACCCTGGACAGACATGACTTATACTGATGAGCTATATGGAACTGCATGCTAAAAGAACTAGTGATACCTGCATCAGAGCACAACTGTCAGTTCCAGCGACTGACCTTTTCCTGCTCACCCTTTCACAGCTTCTGCCTCCATTTGTTTCTTGAACAAATCCGTCCCCATGTCCCAATATAATCTTCTTTTCTGGGAATGCAGGTGCTGCAACCCTTGTATGGTCCACGTATTATGCAAGACGTGGTTTGCGTTGGTTACACATTATATATAATATTTGTAATATAATATATATGTTATATAATTATAATGAATTTAGCATTGTTTGATTCAATCTTCTATACTTATTAATGTGAAAATGTGTGGGTGGCTGGTTTTGTGGCAACCGTTGTTCCTTATACAATTCCACACTTGTTCACCAATCTGCACCACAATTGTCATAGTTACCTGTTAGGACCCTCCGGACATTACTGGCTACATGGCATTTGGGCACCCGACTGCTTTCCCTGGATTTCAGCACCGTCACATATGATATGATTGCCTGAAATTGGTGGAACATCAATGTGGTCGTAGACGTACCGGTCCCTACACGAGGAACAAAACTCGAGGTCCTGTTTCAAAGCCCTAGGATGCACGGTTTCCAAGGCATTTGCACTGCAATGCACCGCAACAAACTGCACCACGCCAGCATGAGGTGACAGTTGGGGAGAAAGCACAGAAAGTCCAGCAGCACACAACTCTCGCCTGCCACCAACATCTGCTCTGGGGTATTTCTGCCAGCCACACATGCTCATTCTCAGTGCAGTTTAATTCAGGTTGCATAGCACATCATGTGTTATGCAAATTAGAACAGCGACCTACAGGATCATTGATTTTCAACAATTGATGAGAGTGTTATCATGTCTGTCTACAGAACCCCTTTAGAGAACGGGTACTTTTGCAAGTAGCTTATAAATTCAAAGGGTATATTGTGACCGTTATGCATGTCATACATTATATTAGAAAAAAATCATATTCGGATTATAAGGACTATTTAAGTAGGCACCCCATATGCTGAATAGCTGTAAAACAATGACAACGAATAGAAGGGTGAAACACTCTAATGGGGACTTCAAATGACAGGCCTGTTTTGGCAAAGACGCATTAGCAAAGGTTGAGGAAATAGTTGTGCAAATAGTACATTAGAATCTCAGCACTACCTGTGAAGTCCACCTGACCACATGTTACAGTCCGCAGAACCCTCGGCAATGCAACACACTTTCTCTCTGATGTGTGCATAATCGAGTCCAACCCCTCCAAAGAGTGCTCATGATCTTGATCTGTTTCTCCCTTCTTGTACAGTGCTTTGGTACATTATTGACAAGTTTTGTGCTCTGCATATACTAATGCATGCATACACAAATATTCAAATAATGGTAAGGCGGAAAAAGAAGAAAAGCATACTCATCTAACATGTATACAAATCCTTCCATAAAAAGTAAGACTATGAAAGCTGCATTAATCAAAGCAGCTATGAGCGCACAAGAGAATCACGAGCAAACAATACGCCTCAGAAAGCATAACAAATGACCTATTGGAACACAATGAGAGAAATGCAAAAAAGGAAACATGAATGGGAGGCGTTGTACGAGTGATCAATGGGGAAGATTATGCTCCGGAGTTGCCATCCCCCCTATTGCGCAGCCTATGACCACAATGATGGCATCACGGATTACATCATCTATGACATACACAAAAGTCAATATATTAAAAAATTGGATACCATTTAAAGATTACTTTTACTTTGCACAGTATGTTTTAGTTCAATTTTAACATGTGAATCACTTAAAAAAGACATGCAGACAGAAATATAAATCTATGGACGTTTTCAACCAAATGTTGAATTTTAAAACTTCATTTCTTTTGTATACATATAAAGATTTAGAGTAATGCTCACTTTGTTCAATACCAGTTATGGAAATCTTAAAATATACCCTAAAACATATTTGTTCCTTGTTTTAAAACACTTCATATGCCATTTAGATTCTGATGCCTGTGCACATTTTTCATACAATAAAACAATTATTTATATAGGTTTATTTAAAACACATAGTAAATAATTAGGTTTCAACATGTGTCTCTTACTAGTCATTTCTACCATTTTCTTTGTAAATGTATATACAGATTATATTATAGTGAACATGTATTAGATAGATTTGGCACAAACAGGAACATTCTAAGCAATTTACTATTTATAATTCAGATATCATCTTTTACCAACGTGCTACAAAGGAAATCTTCACAAGTAGTGTATCTGTTTATGGTTTTAAACAAGTTACTCATCAATGTGAATAATTTTAAAATGCTAATTTCTCATATGTAGAAACATAAGGGTGGTCTAAATATGGACAAAAACCTAGAGTGATCTTATGTCGGATGCCATTAGTTAAACAATCATTGATGTCATATATGATAATATTAGCAATGTCATCAGTGATGATATCCTCGTGCTCATAGGCAGCGCAACAGGGGGCGTGAAGTTACGGTGCATTAGCAGAATTTCAGGGGTTTTGTTGTGCTAAATTCTCATATTAACATCCCTACAACAAATTATTTTTCTTTGAACTTCAAGGGTTTTGTTATTCCATGGATTTTATTTCCGCACATGTCCAGTGGGCAGGGCCACTGTATATATTAAATCACTTGCAACCTATCACTGTTACGCTCACCTCGTATCCACAGGGACGCCACCCAGCCGGGCTACTCGCTGGCAAGCTTCTCAGCTTTGCCCTGATGTGGTCTGCGGGGAAGGTTCTGCCTGAAATTACAGGAGGACTGTGTTCAAGACTGACCGACTGGGGTAAGTATCCTCCCTCCACCACCGTATGATTTCAGTCCCTCTGGCACCCTCTCCTCACCTTGTGATAGAATTAGGTGTGTTCTCCGTCCTGCCTTCTTTGAAGGGGAGAGTTGTCTTTCATGGGGGAGTGCGGTCCAGTTACTTCACTGACGCCGGCCTGTTTGATATTGTTCAGGTAGGTCTTATTGCTGTTCTTTAGTTTTGTTGCTATCCTACATGCCTTTCTTTGTTTAAAATGTCTCTTTTTTCTCCCGTAGGTATGGGGAGCTTCAGCACGGCGAACTGGCTTGGTTGAGCCCCGCTGGTAAATAATGGCGCATTAAGAGCGCTATGATGCAGTAAGTAAGTCTTGCCTTTGCTAACCTGTGTTTTCCTTCCTTGTAGGTCGCGGTGTTCTTCAGCGCGAGTGGAATGTCCAGAGTGGTGCCAGCCGAGAGGCGACCAGCCAGGTAAGCCTTTTGAGCAGTTCGTAATTTGTAAATGTCTCTACTGCTTTCTTTAATGTTGCCTCTATTTTCCTCTTTCAGGTCGTTCTGTCTGGGAGGCGTGCAGATTCGAGGAAGCTGTTCTCAGCAGCTGCGAGTGTTTAAAGATGAAGACTGCAGGTAAGATGCTGCTGCTAATGATGTTCCTTTTGTCTCCTTGCAGGTTCTGCTTCTCTGAGGTTCGGGGGAATAGCTGGACACGCTGAGCGTCACGTTGCAAGCTGCAAAGTAACGCGAATCGTGTTGACTTGCTCGGGTGTGGTTTAAATAGCCCCAACAAAATAGTCCAGGTAAAGTAGTCCCAAGGCTACCACACCCAAAACACTAGACCGCATAGCTTGGTTCCTAGGAACCAAGCTATGTGGATGCTTCCATGTTGGCTGACAATACAATAAAGTAGTTCCCAAGCACATTGTTTTTCATGGTGTATGAGCCTGGCGCCATAGGCGCCAGGACTGGCCCCATGAGGGCTTTTGAAGAGGATGCAAGGCTCTAGAGGCCCGAGTCCTGACTCCACCTGGCCAATGGGTTTGCCAGAGGGGGTTTTGGGCGAGGGTCATGACATCACTCCCCCCTAAGGCCCCTCCCATGGTGTTCCTTCTGGCCGGCCCATGTTTGGTTGGGAAGTTCCAA
This sequence comes from Ambystoma mexicanum, assembly GCF_040938575.1. Lineage (NCBI taxonomy): Eukaryota > Metazoa > Chordata > Amphibia > Caudata > Ambystomatidae > Ambystoma > Ambystoma mexicanum. The sequence goes on along the minus strand of NC_090929.1, from coordinate 880,630,292 downwards.
TGGAATTTCCTAATTAGACGTGGTGCGTGGATATTCTCACTGGGCTCCCAGGATGTATCTTGTGGTCCAAATCCTTTCCAATCAATGAGATGATATAGCTTGGTCCTAGAGTATTTAGAGTCCAAGATATCTTTGACTTCAAATTCTGGTTCTCCGTCAACAAAGCTGGGCTTAGGTGGTGTCCCAATCCGTGTGCCAGGTTGCATTGGTTTCAGGAGGGACACATGGAATACCGGGTGGATGTGTAGATTAGGTGGCAAATCCACTTTCACGGCTGCCTGCTTGATAATTGCCTTAATGGTATAGGGTCCTAAGAATCTGGGATGAAAGATCCGGGTTCCCTTGATGGGTACGAATTTAGCGGCTAACCAAACTTTGTCTCCTACTTGATAATCAGGGGCCTTTTTCCGGTGTTGGTCGGTGAATCTCTTTTGTTTTTCTTTGGCATGAATAAGGTGTACCTTTGCCCTTTTGAAAGCCTGAGTAATGGTTGTGTGTAGAGTCTTTACAGCTGGCATTTCCAAGCTGGCTGGAAGGTCTAGTTCAGAGGTACATGGATGGCTGCATAAAGGGTATAGAAGGGCGTTTGTCCCGTGCTTGAATGCAAAGAATTGTTATATGCATATTCGGCTATCCATAGTAGGTCATTCCAATTCCTTTGTTCATGGTGCAGCATGCACAGTAAATATTGCTCGAGTGTCTGATTGCCTCTCTCGGTTTGGCCGTCCGTTTGGGGATGGTGACTGGTAGATAGCTGAACGTCGATCTGCGCCATTGCACAACATTTTTTCCAGAAGTTTGAAACAAACTGGCTGCCTCGATCAGAGACCAGAACCGAAGGGAAGCCATGTAGCTTAACCACGCCCTCCAGGAACACTTTTGTTAAAGTGGCTGCGTCTGCGAGGCCTTTGAGAGGAATACAATGAGCCATCTTCGAGAATAAGTCCACAACTACAAGGATGGTGTTGAACCCTTGGCTTGGAGGTAGATCAGTGATGAAGTCAAGGGAAAGAGTGTGCCATGGAACTGGAGGAATGTCCAATGATTGTAGGAGACCAGATGGTTTTTATTTCCGTGATTTATTTTGTGCGCAGACAACGCAGGACTGAATATATTGAATGATGTCCTTACACGAGGTAGGCCACCAAAAGTTCTCTTTTACCTTAGCTAGGGTTTTGGCAATCCCAGGATGCCCTTCGATCAGTGAATCATGATAGTTTGAAATAATATGCTGTTGTAATTCCTTCTTGGGTACATAGAGGCGATCCCTAAAAAAGGGTAGATGGTCCTTGATGGTATATTGTTCTCCTTGAGTTTGCCATGCGAGGTAGGCATCAGGATTCATTGTCCGTTGGATTTCTTTTTGTAGTTCTGCTTGTGTTAAGGCTGTCATGATACCCAAGAGTTTGTCTTCAGGTATAATAGGTACTGGGTCTGGAGTTGTATATACTATTTCATCTATGCCCATGTGAGATAAGGCATCCGCCTTTCCGTTTCTGACTCCTGGTCGAAATGTGATTACATAATCATATTCAGCGAAGAAAAGGGCCCACTGCACTGTAATTGGCGCGAGGACTGGGCCTTGGCTGTTTTGAGATATTGCAGGTTTCGGTTGTCTTTGATGACTGTAATGGTGTCTCTGGCCCCCAGAAGGTATTGCCTCCAGGCTTTAAAGGCAGATTTGATAGCCAGGAGTTCCTTGTCCGTGATGACATAATGAATCGCTGGAGGTGAGAACTTTTTCGACCAGAAGGCCACAGGATGTAGCTGGCCGGTTTCCGGGTCTCCTGTGAAAGTACAGCCCCCATTGCAAGACTGTACGCATCAGTTTCAATGACATAAGGGAGGTCTGGTCGAGGATGTCGCAGGATTGGAGTTGAGGTAAACCTTCGTTTAAGTTCCTGAAAGGCTTCTTCTGCTTCTTCGGTCCAAGCAAACTTTGTATTGTTCTTTCATAATAGTACTGTGATTGGGTGCACAACCTGAGAGAAGTCTGGAATGAACCGGTAGTAGAAGTTTGCAAAGCCCATCATGCTTTGTACCCCTTTCAGAGACGTGGATGTCTGCCATAAAGGGTATTGAAGGGCGTTTGTCCCATGCTTAAATGCAAAGAATTGTTATATGCATATTCGGCTATCCATAGTAGGTCTTTTCAATTCCTTTGTTCGTGGTGCAGCATGCACCGTAAATATTGCTTAAGTGTCTGATCGGTTCTCTCGGCTTGGCCGTCTGTTTGGGGATGGTGACTGGTAGATAGCCAAACGTTGATCTGCGCCATTGCACAACATTTTTTCCAGAAGTTTGAAACAAACTGGCTGCCTCGATCAGAGACCAGAACCGAAGGGAAGCCATGTAGCTTAATCATGCCCTCCAGGAACACTTTTGCTAAAGTGGCTGCGTCTGGGAGGCCTTTGAGAGGAATAAAATGGGCCATCTTCGAGAATAAGTCCACAACTACAAGGAGAGTGTTGAACCCTTGGCTTTGAGGTAGATCAGTGATGAAGTCAAGGGCAAGAGTGTTCCATGGAACTGGAGGAATGTCCAATGTTTGTAGGAGACCAGATGGTTTTTGTTTCTATGATTTATTTTGTGCGCAGACACCGCAGGACTGAATATACTGAATTATGTCCTTACGCCGGGTAGGCCACCAAAAGTTCTCTTTCACCTTAGCTAGGGTTTTGGCGATACCAGGATGCCCTTCGATCAGTGAATCGTGATAGTTTGAAATAGTATGCTGTTGTAATTCCTTCTTGGGTACATATAGGCAATCCCTAAAAAGAGCAGATGGTCGTTGATGGTATATTGTTCTCCTTGAGTTTGCCATGCGAGGTAGGCATCAGGATTCATTTTCCATTGGATTTCTTTTCGTAGTTCTGCTTGTGTTAAGGCTGTCATGATACCCAAGAGTTTGTCTTCAGGTATAATAGGTACTGGGTCTGCAGTTGTATATACTATTTCATCTATGCCAATGCGAGATAAGGCATCCGCCTTTCATTTTCTGACTCCTGGTCGAAATGTGATTACATAATCATATTCAGTGAAGAAAAGGGCCCACCGTAATTGGCGCGAGGACTGGGCCTTGGCTGTTTTGAGATATTGCAGGTTTCGGTGGTCTGTGATGACTGTAATGGTGTGTCTGGCCCCCAGAAGGTAGTGCCTCTAGGCTTTAAAGGCAGATTTGATAGCCAGGAGTTCCTTGTCCGTGATGGCATAATTAATCTCTGGAGGTGAGAACTTTTTCTACCAGAAGGCCACAGGATGTAGCTGGCCTGTTTCTGGGTCTCTCTGTGAAAGGACAGCCCCCATTGCGAGACTCGACGCATCAGTTTCAACGACATAAGGGAGGTCTGGACGAGGATGTCGCAGGATTGGAGCGGAGGTAAACCTTTCTTAAAGTTCCGGAAAGACTTCTTCTGCTTCTTCGGTCCAAGCAATCTTTTTATTGTGTCTTTGTAATAGTACTGTGATTGGGTGCAAAACCTGAGAGAAGTCTGGGATGAACCGGCGGTAGAAGTTCGCAAAGCCCAGCATGCTTTGTACCCCTTTCAGAGACATCGGTGAAGGCCATTTCAGAATGGCATCTACCTTCTGCACGTCCATTCTGATGCCTCCTGGAGTAAGGATAAAACCAAGAAATTCTACTTTGGTGACGTGAAAAAAGCATTTTTTAAGCTTTGCAAACAAGCGATGTTGAGGGAGCTTGGTGAGGACTGAACGAACGTGCCTGACATGATCTTGTTCCGAGGCTGAGTATACTAAGATGTCGTCTATGTACACTAAGGCGCACACATGAATTAACTCCTTTAAGACGTCATTCATGAAATACTGGAATGCCGCAGGAGCGTTGCATAACCTGAAGGGCATGACTTAATATTCAAACAAGCCGTACTTAGTACGGAAGGCGGTTTTCCATTCATCTCCTTTTCTGACTCGGACCAGGTGGTACGCTCCTCAAAAGTCCAATTTGGTATAAATCTGGGCATCTTTAACTTGGTCTAGCATCTCAGGGATAAATGGCAAGGGGTAGCGGTTCTTCACGGTGATCTGGTTCAATGCGCGGTAGTCAATACAGGTTCTCAAGTCTCCTTCCTTTTTTGGTACGAAGAACAAAGGACTGGCTGCGGGGGACTTCGGACGGATACATCCGTTTGCAAGGTACTGGTCTAAATAGGATTTCAAATTAAGGTTTTCTGGTTCTGTGAGAGCGTAGATCCTGCCACAAGGGATTTGTGCACCAGGAACAAGGTCGATCTGACAGTCATAGGGCCTGTGCGGCGGCAATGTATTGGCTTGGTCCTTTCGGAAAACATCCTGGAAATCATGGTATTCATTTGACAAGGTATTAGTTGCTCTCAGGGTTAATACTGTCGCTTCAGGAGTCATGGGGATACAGACCTCGGGTTTCACCTCTTGGTAATAGCAGGCAGGGGAGCAGTTACCGGGGAAGGTTAATTTTCGTGCCCGCCAGTTTATCGAAGGGTTGTGAGCAACCAACCATGGCATCCCTAGTATTAGCCTAAACTGAGGTGCCTTGATGAGATCGAATGAAATAGACTCCCGATGTCCGTCCTGGCACAGCAAGGTTACCCTGGCTGTGCACTGGGTTACTGGTCCGGAAGCGATTTCTGTCCCACCCACGGTGGTTACCTTGTCCATAGTTGGCTTAGAACACAAAGGAAGCCCCATCTCTGCTGCCAGTTCTTCATCAATATAATTTCCAACTGCTCCGCTATTGATGTATGCTTCAACGGCATGCATTCTTGACGACTGTTGGTGGTTAATTAAGATCACTGGTATTGCAAGGTGCAAGGTCAGCAACTCTTTCTTCTCACTCGACAAACTGACCTCTACGTTTGTCGAGCTTGGTAGTTTTCTGATTCCTTAGCTTTAGCCTTCTCTGTGGCCCCGACTGTTCTTCTTTGGGGTTTTACTGGACAGTTCTTCAGCAAATGTCCTGGTATACCACAATACAAACAAAGACGTTGTTGTCTTCTTTTTTCCCGCTCTTGTTTTGTTAATGGAGTCTGTATCCCTCCAATCTGCATGGGTTCTTCAGCATTGTCAGGTTCACAGGTGTGTTTTCCCTTGGTCGAATATACACAGTCCGAGGGTCCGTCTTAAACCGGTCTGCCTTTCGGTCCTGCAACCGGTGGTCTAGCTGCATGACCAGATTTATGAATTCTGCACAGTCTCTGGGTGGATCAACCACCTGGGCTAAGACGTCCTTTAATTCGCCTTGTAAGCCTCGATGGAATAACATGGTCTTTTGTTTTCTGGCCACCTAGCTTCGGCAACCAGTCTGTTGAAGGTAGCTATGTACGTTAAGAAGTCCTGATTCCCCTGTCGGAGGGACAAGTGTTCATTGTCTACTGCTTGTTCCTGGGTATGGCGAGCAAAAAGTTTTTCCATTTCTCTCTGGAACCCCCCAAAGTCATGTAATAGAGGATCGTCATGGGTTAACAATGGCACCGACCAATCTGCTGCACTACCACTCAGGTATGGTAAGACAAAAGCTACCCAAGCTTGGTCGTTTGGAAATGCTCCAGGCCTACAAAGAATATGAAGGCGGCACTGATTGATGAATGGTGCATACTTCCGTGGGTCGCCTGAGAAACTTTCTGGTGGTGCCAGGGGCACTGTTCCAGGTAACGTAATCTGTACCAGAGTGGGTGGTATGGCAGGATTTTGCATCATTGCATTGCTTCCAGGTAGAGGCGTCTGTCCTGCCTGTGATTGCAAGTATTGCCTGCTAATCTCTTCAGTGCATTCTTTGGTCACTATTAGGTCTCTCCGTAGGGCATTAGTCTCTTGTCGGGCAGAATGAACCTCAGCACGAAGCTCTCCTACTAATTGGGCCAATTGGTCCATTTCTGATGTCTCCATGGCGCCCAGGTGGATTTGTGATGGTAGGCTTCACCTTCAGTTACGCTCACCTGGTATCCACAGGGACGCCACCCAGCTGGGTTACTTTCTGATGCGCTTCTCAGCTTTGCCCTGATGTGGTCTGTGGGGAAGGTTCTGCCTGAAATTACAGGAGGACTTTGTTCAAGACTGACCGACTGGGGTAAGTATCCTCCCTCCACCACTGTATGATTTCAGTCCCTCTGGCGCCCTCTCCTCACCTTGTGGCAGAATTTGGCATGCTCTCTGTCCTGCCTTTTTTGCAAGGGCACGTTGTCTTTCATGGGCGAGTGTGGTCCAGTTACTTCACTGACGCCGGCCCGTTTGATATTGTTCAGGTAGGTCTTATTGCTGTTCTTTAGTTTTGTTGCTATCCTGCATGCCTTTCTTTGTATAAAATGTCTCTTTTTTCTCCCTTAGGTATGCAGAGCTTCAGCACGGCGAACTGGCTTGGTTGAGCCCCGCTGTTAAATGATGCCGCATTAAGAGCGCTATGATGCAGTAAGTAAGCGCTATGCGCAGCGCAGCAAAGTCTTGCCTTTGCTAACCTGTGTTTTCCTTCCTTGTAGGTTGCAGTGTTCTTCAGCGCGAGTGGAATGTCCAGAGTGGTGCCAGCCGAGAGGCGACCAGCCAGGTAAGCCTCTTGAGCAGTTCGTAATTTGTAAATGTCTCTACTGCTTTCTTTAATGTTGCCTCTATCTTCCTCTTTCAGGTCGATCTGTCCGGGAGGCGTGCAGATTCGAGGAAGTTGTTCTCAGTAACTGCGAGTGTTTAAAGATGAAGACTGCAGGTAAGATGCTGCTGCTAATGATGTTCTTTTTGTCTCCTTGCAGATTCTGCTTCTCCGAGGTTCGAGGGAATAGCTGGACACGCTGAGCGTCACGTTGCAAGCTGCTTGTCTTGCTCGGGTGTGGTATAAATAGCGCCAACAAAATAGTCCAGGTAAAGTAGTTCGTAGGAATCCACACCCAAAACACTAGACCGCATAGCTTGGTTCTTAGGAACCAAGCTATGTGGATGCCTCCAAGTTGGCTGACAATACAATAAAGTAGTTCCCAAGCACATTGTTCTTCATGGTGTATGAGCCTGGCGCCATAGGCGCCAGGACTGGCCCAATGAGTGCTTTTGAAGAGGATGCCAGGCTCTAGAGGCCCGAGTCCTGACTCCACCTGGCCAATGGGTTTGCCAGAGGGGGTTTTGGGCGAGGGTCGTGACCATCACTCAAAGACATTCATCGATTACAAATTGATTTTGACATGTTTTAACAGTGGTATTGTGTTGTATAAAAGATTGCAGGTTTTGAAAACTCACAATGTTTTTAGGCAATGGGCAGTGAGATTTAATTATTTGCCAAGGATCACACACTTTGGTTAAGCTATGTGCTACAAGCCCCTTGTTTTATGGCCGATCTATTGGTGACTGCGGGCATACATCGCACAACCCCAACTAACCACAACAAAGCAGCACAGAAAAGCAGAAAAATTACCAGCTGCAAGAGCAACATATGCCCAGGTATTTTTTCCCCCACAGCGAAAATAACGAAAATCAAAAGCTGGCACCCATTAATATATGCATAGTAAGTGAACATATATCTTAAAGTGAAATATAAAAATGTAGTTCAATTGACCTTCCCCTTAGAAGAAAGTGCACAAGACAAAATAGCATTGAACTTTTAAAAGAAATTAATTAACACAAGAAAAATAGCCTGAGAGAGGAAATGTTCCCATACATTTGCTGCCAAAGTAAAGAAAACATGCTCACCTTTTAAAGCAAGCAATCTGTAGTGAAATAGTCCCTGGAAAACATAATCCCAATACGAAATAAGTGATTGTGTTCTTGTGGGTATGCGCTTGGAAAAGAACAACCTGAGTAAAATTGTGGGAGCCAAGTATTTGAGCATGTTTATCAACCTCAAACAAATCCAAGAGATTGCGATCACCCCCCTGAAAGAAAGTTATGCTGTCCCCCCATATGTGTCCTTTATTGTTGCCCAGAAGAACAGCTACAATCAGGAAGAACAACTGCACCAGTGTCAAGGATTGAAAACTCTCTTACCACATTGTGGGCAAATAATCATGACTTACATGCCCCTCTCATCTTGTCCCCTCCTCACCCCCATTTCTGTCTTTCAACAATAGTCTGCTTTATAAATATAACTTGAAAAGTACACATGCCATAGTGTCACATGCATATAAACATCCTTATAGAACTATGTTAGGCAAAAAGTGTACAATTGTGTCATTATTCCCTCCATTTTGACTGGGAGACTAAAAATACCAGAATGCAATTCAGCAAAAGGTAACAACATTGTCTCTGAGTGCAATATTGTCAAGGACTGACAGTAGTATGGATTAAAAAAAAGAATTATGTGGATGTTGTGTGTTTTATTATTGTGTTATGAGATATTTAAGACTAAGACAAAACACAGCATCCAAGACTTTGGACTGTCTCCCATCCATGCAGTGACCAGAACCAACCCTGCTTAGCTTCAAAGCTCCGAAGGTAGCGGCCCTTTAGTTATGGTTAATTTGCTCAACCTATAAGAAGAGCATGTTTTTGGTGGCCTACAACTTCGACAACCCTGGATGAATCCTCACGTAACTTTGCAGGAAAAGTGTATGGCCCTGTCAGATTGATTCTGCGAAGTCTGGTGAGGTTGCGTGCAGGGGGGGCAAAGTTGTAGTGGGACCCAAAATGTGTGGTTTTTCACATAGACGCAATGGTGAAAATATATTTTCTCAAGCCTACAGCTCAAACAGCTGGATGGATTTTCACCAAATTTGCAGCAGGTGTAGTGCTTGGTCCTGGAAGTGTGTCTTTGTAAAATTGGTGTAAATCCATTGAGTATTTTTTTTTAAATGGTCAAAAATTAGGGAAAAGCAATAAGCAATATCTGGTATCGGTCCACAGACTTACATCCCGGCTTGGTCCACAGACATGCCTTCCGACAGGCACAGCGGACATCGGTTGCGCCGTCTGATTAGATGGTGAAAAGCGTGAGGTGTGGCATATTTTTGGGAAACGCCCGCCATGTTGGATTCGCATTAAATCAAGGGATAGAGGGTGTTGCTGTGCCATGGGTTTATAGAACGGACGGGGGCTGGTATTATTCCCAAACCTCCCCTTGTCAACCCAAAATTGATGCAATGAATGCCATGAGGTACATTAGATCTAATCCACTAGACAAAAAGAGGTTGAACACCAAAGTAAGGCAAATATGATGAAAAAACACAAACAAACAATAGAACACAAGTCTTAATTGAAGTAAAACAGTTCTGTATTTGGCTGCACACGCAGATTTGTGAAAATAACTGTTTGTCTGGTGATTATCATCCCAGACATGTAAAGTTTGCAACCAGTGTCCGTGATGTAAATCAAAGCATGAAATATGATAAAAAAGCACAACCTGTTATGTTGTACTCATTGAAAGCATAAACAACAAATAAAGGTAACAGTAACTATAACACACACCTAGTACTTTCCTGTTCTATAGTCACAGACAAAGTAGGTTTGAATCCAAGTGGTGATGTCAGATAAAAAGGGAAGGAGATGCAGATAAGGGGGAGGAAAGATAGGCAGAAGTAGAGAAAGAGAAACACGTAGTTACCAGTAGCAGCAAAATAAGGACAAATCAATAAAGTCAACATGGTTTTTGCTGCTATGGTTGGGAGGTAACTCCTTGTTATTCCCAATATGCAAACAATAGATTCCTGATATGTCTTCTCGGGTGTATCGTCTTTTATCTGATGTTGGATTCGCAGACAGTGCTCGGTGTCCCCGAAAATCGCAGTAAAAACATTTTTCAAAACAAAACATTGCACTTGTCAATCTAATGAAACAATCTCTCGGGAGGTGAGAGGTGATGAGGATGGGATGCGATATATGGCCATAAAAAGCCAGAAATCGGGCAGTTTTCCAATTTTAAAGTCTGCAAACAGTTTGGTCTGCCCTGTATGTTTGTGAACATCTTAAATGTTCGGGGGCAGCCACACATATTTTTGTATTAGAGGGTTTGTGAAAAGCAGTTTTTTTAATGGCATAGATTATGGACTGAACCTTGGATTTTTCTGCATCATCTGAATGGATTTTGTCAACTGTGAGCAAAGTTATATAACTATTTTATGTACGTACATTTTGACACTTTTCAACAAAAAAAAACCTGGATGGATTTGCAGGAAAGTTGTGCAAGAAGCATTGACAAGGATTTAAAGGCATGGTTAGGCAATTGTGTCTGTGTTTCATTTTTTGAAAAGTGCCATAATGTAGGTACACAAAATCGTCATACCATTGGTGACTGAGGTATGGCCGGTGGCCATGCGCTTTTTCTAGAAATGATCTTCCTAGACCGCTAGAACATTTTAAGCCTGTACAAGGCACCTGCAGCTGATTAGAGGAGCATAATGCTCTAGTGGGCATGTAGTGGGGAGTCCAAGATTTGAGGTAAGAGAGAGCTGTTCTATAGTTGCACCGATGGATCAAGGCACATGCTTTGAAATGTATACACTCCTGTATCGGGAGCCAGTGAATGTCCCTCCTGTGGTCCAAAATTGTTACGCTCACCTCATATCCCCGGGGGCGTCTGGAAGACTCTGAAATCTGGAACACTGGATGCGTAGTTGCCCAGTGCTGAATAATGAATCTGCAAATACAGAAGGGAGGATTTGGGATAAATGTCTCTAATGGGTGAATCTCCCACCTCCCTCTGACCGATTCCCTTCCCACTGGGTTCTTTTCTCACCTTAGTCATTTGTAGGGTGAGCTATCTGTCCTGCATTTCTTGTGCAGGGTCGCTTGACGTTTGTTGGCGAGCTGCCCGAGTTGCTTTACTGGTGCAGTATGCCTTCCTTGGGGCATGGCCTACTGTGACCCTGAATCTGCTGGTAGGCAGATAGGTTTGTTAATTGTAAGTCTTTGTTCTGTTTATGGTGGGAATTTGTTAATGTATTTATCTCCTTCTTTTCAGGTGCGAAGGTCGTGATGCTGGAGTGCCGGATGGAGAGGCACGTTTCTAGGTAAGAGAAAGCGCGAAGTGCAGAGCCAACCTGTGTTTTCTTCTTCTTCTCCTCACAGGCTGCAGTGGTGCTGCGAGTGGATGAGAGCGTGATGAAAAACAGGCCCCCGGAATCTGTTAGGGTGAGCATAGTGCTGTGCGATTGTTTAATATTGAAAGCTAACCTGAATATGTCTCTTTTCCTTTGCAGATGTTGCTGCGCTGATACGGATGGAAGCGTGGTGTAGCGCAAAGGAATTCAGGTAAGACTATTGGAATTAGATGTTTTGGAAGTGTGCTTTCTAATATTGTTTTTCCCTTTCTCGTTATTGCAGGTCGCAATGTTCGAACAGCAGCTGTGGTTGTGGTTAAGTCCTTAAGTTCCTTAAGTTCGTACTCACAGGTGAGTGATGTTTCTTCTTCTCTCGGTTTCCACAGACTGCAGCCCAGTTGAGATGCTCAGTGCTGGATGGTGTTTTCTCAGGTAAGACAGAATAATCTTGTCCTTGTTCTTGCAGGATTACAGGAAGATGCTGAAGACCGGGAGCTGGACACAGTGAGCGTCACGCTGCTGGTTGCAGAATAACAGGAAGCGTGTTCTGCAGTCAGGGTGTGGTTTATATAGCCCAGGTAAAGTAGTACCAGGGAAAGTAATTCCAGGCCTGCCACACCCAAAACACTAGACCGCATGGCTTGGTTCTTACAACTAGACTATGTGGGTGCTTCCGTGTTGGATTTAAAGGCCCATGTACATGAATGGGACCTAGTTTGAACAGCCCTTCCTTCCTACATATGAGCCTGGTGCCAAAGGCACCAGGACTGGCTCCAGGAGCCCTTTTGCAGTGGTTTTAAGTCCCTCAGGGTTCTGGTGGGAGCCTGCTTGTGGCACAACGTGTGCCCCCTCACAGTGATCATGATAGAAATACTGACCCTTCTTGAAATTGTTTTGACCACACTCTCCGTTTCGTTTGGAAGGTCCTGACATATTTTTTGATTGGAAAATGAGACCCCAATCAGTAATGAGTTACAATAGTCAAGTCTAGATTAAATTGTTACTCGGACAATGATTGCACAGTTGTTTTCTGTAATATAAAGGCACATGTTTTTAAGCAGGAGGTGGTAATTGCAATTAACGCTTATCTGGTTGATGAATGCATCTACATTCAGTTATGCCTCCAACTGAAAGTCCAATGTCTTCACCTTATGTTGCACTTGAATGATACTATTCCCAATTTGAAAACATTTATAGATAGTGATTAGTTTGGCAAAAGCCTGCCGGAATCCACACATAAGAAGCTTGGTTTTACTGCTGTTGAGACACAGCCAATTCTCGGTCATCCATACCAAATTTGGTCATACACTTTGGCCAAGTAATGGAGTCATAGATGTAATCATGCAATTCAAAGAGTACTCACATTCCAATCTATGATATGTCTACAAACCAAAATTGACAAATTGCTTCCTTTAGAATTACTCAAAGGTATTGATGGCAAAGTAGGATATGCACCATTATACCTTAATTAAAATGTAGAACCACTAGGAGTGGGACAACCAGTACAACTAACTTTGATTGTGCTAGTTAATGGTGTGCCAACAAAAGACCAATAAATTGGCAACACCTTGTTGACTTAAACAAAGTTAAAGAAGCCTGAAAATATATAACAAAACAATGAATACTACAAAGATATAAAAACAGAGCAAAATGGAAAGGAAACAACTCAAATAAATGAAGATTCACCACAAACTGGTGAATTTGAACATATTGGTCCTCTCACTATGGAAAATATTCTAGAGCACTCTACTATGTACCCACTAAATTCCAGAGACACAATGGAAGATGCATTAGAAACATATTAGCATATCAAATTTGCCAAGCTGAAGGGTCTCCAATTCGCAAATGGGAATTCAGTTTCGAAGCTCATTGTGTTCCACTATTCTTTCCTACAGGAAAAAGAAGAAGACACAATAAAGAACCATACAAATCAGTGCATCAGAATACCATTCTCTATGAATATATTCTAAAGGTCCAAGATACCGGCAAAATGTTGAATACATTTTGAATCTCTTGTTTGAAAGCAAACTAGCAAATCTATGTTACAGAGTTGCGCACACAATAAATACAGGCATCCATTTCCTAAACATGACAGCTACTCAACTACTTAAAAAGATAAAAGACACAGAGGAAGCATTGTATTCAAGTGTTACATATCTCTTGGAAAATATGTGTGATACAAAACATTACTGGTTCCGGCGTCATGCAGATTTCTGTTGTATGTTAAGGAACCTAGCCTCCCCCACATGGTTTGTTACTTTAAGTTTTGCAGAATAGGTACAGGATGACTTGTATGACTTTCTAGGCACTACAAACCAAAATAAAGAAAGAAGAGAAGACATAAAATGTTCAGGACGACTATGTTGTCTTGATCCTGTCAATGGCTTAAAATACTTTCACCATTGTTTGATTGCCATACTACAATTCATCTTTAATAAAAACTGCCCTTCACTAGGACAAGTACAACACTTCTTTTGGAGAAAGGAATATCAATCTAGAGGAGCAGCACACATCCACATGCTTTTGTGGTTTAAATATACTCCCAGATTTGGCCACAAAAGCGATGACACTATTTTACAATTTATTGAAAACGACATTACCTGTGACATCCCTTCAGAAAACATAGATATCGACATACGGGCACACATCTTATGTTTCTAAAGACATAATTCTGGCAAATACTACCAATGTCGATACAAATACAAAAGGACATTCTTCACCAAATGTCACTTTTTTTTCCCTTGACCAGTTTGTGCCTGAGGTCAAGTAAATCGTTTAATGCTTTCAGTTAGGCACAATGTCAAAGGCAAATCTCTCAACAACACTTACAACATTAAAAGAGATGAGGCATCAAAGTACATCAATCATTACAATCCGATCATTTCCCTCTTGAGGAAGGACGGTATAGACATTCAATACATTGCAGGCAATTCAACTGCTTTTGAAAGATATGTCAAAGACAATCTCACCAAAGCTGAGAAGCCTGGGCTAAAAGACCTTTGTGATGACACATCATCCAACAGAATTCTTTCACAAAAATGTTATAGCTTTGGTATCAAAATGCTGTCGCATAGAGAATTTGGGTTCTCTGAAGCTGCAGATTGTTTAGCAGGTGCAGTCCTTCATGGGAAATCTGAACACGTTATTTGGCTCAAACTTAGTCCAGCTACATTACGAAAAAGAGTACTTAAATCCTATAAAGAAATTGATCAATTGCCACAAACTATCCCAACAGCCAAGACATTTTAAAAAATGATCTGATTGACACATACTATCCAAACAAAAGTACTGCTTTGGAAAACATGTTCCTCTATGATATAGCTGAAAACTATACCTAGAAAAATAATGTTACATGAGATGAGACAGCTGGCAAATAGTGTTACATTGTGAATCAACAGCCAGCCTAATTAACCATGTAAAGTTATCAAGAAGATTTTTCTAATTAAATTTAAATATGCAGACCATAGAAAACTTTATTACATGGCCCTACTGCAACTATACAAACCTTGGAGAAATGTGGGAAACATGTTAGGTGTTGGTGACACATTTCAAACTGCATTCAAAGTAATGGAGGAATAATGACAAATGGACATTTTAAACAGTACAAGGACATGTTGGACAATGAACACCAACAAGAAGAAGAAATTGGAACAATTCTAGATAAAGCCATTCCTGAAGTGACTCATCCATCCTTTACATGAAGCATAAAAAAACACTTGGAGAACCACTGATTCAAAATGAAGCTGAAATAGCAAACCATCTAAAGAAGATTTTTCAAATCACAGTGATATTATGAACAACTCACCATTTACCTAGAAGTCACTGAAGAAATTGAACGTGGACTAAAACATGAAAAATAATACTTGCAGTTGTACAGATCATAAACATCTCCTCCTTTACATTAGTGGTACAGCTGGTTCTGACAAAAATGTCTTAATTAAAACAATCAGACAATTTGCAGAGGACAAAACAAACAATAACCTATCAGCTGTTCTAACAACCCAAACCGGTCTATCTGCGTTCCACATAGAAGGTGCAGAATTCAATGACAAATAAACATCCTCCATGTAGATGAAGTAAGCATGGTTTCAACCTCATGCTTGATTACATTCATCTAAGAATGCAGGAAGTCCTAAAATATGAATACAAAGAACTATTTGGAGAAAAACATGTTATTGTTTTTGGTGACCTCCTACAGTTAACTCCAATCAAAGACTGACCCATATTAAAAACAATAGGATACAAAGAATGTCATAATACCATAATACACAATTCGCAATGTCAATCTGTGGTGTAATTTTTCCTACAGAGAACTTG
This sequence comes from Ambystoma mexicanum, assembly GCF_040938575.1. Classification (NCBI taxonomy): domain Eukaryota; kingdom Metazoa; phylum Chordata; class Amphibia; order Caudata; family Ambystomatidae; genus Ambystoma; species Ambystoma mexicanum. The sequence continues at coordinate 880,615,032 of NC_090929.1, read as the reverse complement.
CACAAAACATGCACCAGTCTGCAGACCTAGCATATGCTCACATTTTATAAAGCATTAGAACTGGTATGATTACTGAAGACCCAAAATCATCTTTGAAAAGTAGACTAATGCATGAGCTATATGGAAAAAACACATCGGCCCCGAATGTAATGAATCAATGAACTCAACAAAAACAAAAATACTTGTGTTTAATGCCCACGGTTGCAAGCTGTAACCAATTAAACAAAGCCAAGCTAAATAAAAATCTGCTCAAAAACTGTTTGTCCTATGGTTTAAGTAACTTAACCATAACTACAGGGCTGCTACCGCAGACCATGCAATAGATATATGATAGCGGCCCTGTAGTTATGGTTAAGTTGCACAACCAATAGGAAGGGCAGTTTTTGGGTGGCTTATAACATGAGTGCCGTTCAACGAATACTCTTGTTTGGTACGCTTTCGTTAAGGGTGGGCAAAGTTATAGGGGGTGGTTCCAAAACTTTTGAAATCTGGATAGAGATGAAAGGAAAAACGATTTGCTCATGCCTACAGGCAAAACCGCTGGATGGATTTGCACCAAATTTGCATGAGGGGTGGTATCTTGCTCCCAAAAGCATGCTTTTGCAAATTTGGTGTAAATACTTCCAGAAGATATTTTTAAAATAGTCAAAAAGTAGGCAAAACAAAATAGTGATATCTGAGTCCTATACGCAGACTCACTACCTGATTTGGTGTCCACAGATGCATCTGGCCAATCAGGATGTCGCATAACGTTTGCGGACATCATACATGCCTGTAGATGTGTCAAAACATTTTAAGCAGATGCCATGTTGGATTCACAAACTGTGCCGGTAGTCTGCGTACATCGTAATAAAAACATATCAAAAAACACATTACACTTGTCAAACTAATGAAACAAGCTCTAGGGAGTTGAGGGGATGATGAGAAAGGGATGGTATATGGCCATAAAGAGACAAAAATAGGGTGCTTTTTCTACTACAAGCTCCGCAAACATCTGAGATGCTAGGGGACATTGTTGGTTTGTTCATTTGCGAACTTTACAGAAGTCTGAGAACATCCATGCATATGTATGCATTATATGGTCGGGGAAAAGCAGTTTTCGGCTGGTTTATAATTTTGATGCCAGTCAAAAACTGCATGACGTTTTGCAATATTGATGCAGACTCAACCTAGAATGCTTCTGCAAAGTTTGGTGCTGTTTTGCCAAGAAAGGGTAAAATTAGAAAGGTGGTCCCAAAATGTGTGAATGGCTTACAAATGTGGTGCCGTTTGATGTATATTCATAAAAGTTTGCAAAAAGATTTTAAGCCTAACTCTGAATGTTTTTGCAATTTTTGGTGGGATTTTGTCAAAAGCTGCAAAATTAGATGGGGAGTTTCAACATTTTTAGATGGCTTAAAACTTATGTGAAGTTTGACGAATCTGCGCAGAGGTTTGCAAAAGGATTATAGACCCAACCTTGAATATTTGTGCTTTTGTGTTATATGACTATTTTCTTTACATACATTTTGACACTTAAAAAAAATAAAACATGGATGGATTTGCAGAAAACTTGTGCGAGGACCTTAGGAAAGGACTTGGAAGCATTGTTTTGCACATTTTTATGTGTTTTATTTTCTGCAAAGTTTCCTAATGCAGATACAAAAAATAGTTTATATACCTTTGATGACTGAGGTATACCCTTTGGCCATGACCCCGACAATCTGGCAACTGGCAATGGCCATGAGGGACCGGCAATTGGATTAAAGTGGGCATGGCCACCACGGACCGACTACATGGTAAAGTCTTTCAAAATCTGGATAGCTTTGAATGGGAAAAGAAGTTCTGGAAGGGATTGCAGCAAACTTGCACAAGGAACTTGAGTAAGGACCTGAAAGCATGGTTTTGCAAATCTGTCCTTTTCCAAAGTGTCAAAATGTAAGTACAAAAAACAGTGATATAACTTTGGAACCTAAATGTCTACTCTGATTTCCTTATTGGGGCATGCGACACAGCCAAACCCCTAGGTTTGAAAAGGAAAATAAATAATGCTTGTGGTTACAGTTTAAAGTGCTGGATGGGATTTCAAAAAAACTTTTGGGAGGAGCATCAGCAAGGACCTGAAAGCATGCTTTTGCAAATGTGTGCTGTGTTTTATTTTTTCCCAAGGTTCAAAATGTAAGTACAACAATAGTGATATAACTTTGGTATCTAGACAGTGGGCCTGGCCCTCGGCACGGACACATCTCTACTCTGATTTGCTTATTGGGGCATGTGGCATGGCCAAAGTCCTAGGTCTGAATGGGAAAACATATTCTGCTTAAGGTTGCAGCCCAAAGTGCTGGACGCAATTGCAGCAAATTTGCGCAAGGAGCATCAGCAAAGACCTGAATGCATGCTTTTGCAAATCTCTCCTGTGTTTTACATTTTTGAAAGTGTCATATTGTAAGTACACAAAACAGTGAGATAACTTTGGTCCTAGAGGAGTGTGACTGGCTCTCCGCAAGGACAAATGTGGAGACCATCAGCCATAAGCACTGGCCATTGGTCAGTAAGTGGGTATAGGGGACTAAAACTAAACTGAACTAAAATACAGTGTCGCTGCAGTGGATATGGGGGTGGTTTGGTGGGGCTTGGTTCATGGCTGAGACTCATGCCCTAGGCAATTCAACCATGACTTGTATTCCTGGTATTCACTACTGATATTGACACACATCAGTATGTGTTACAAAAAAATATGTTTGTTAAATGAGGTTTGTAAGATAACTTGCCTTATTGGGGTAAATTTGGGGTTTGGCAGTATTTTCTTACTGTAAAATTGTCAGCGGTAATTTGGTGATAAATTAGTCTTGCATTTACATTGGGTATCTAGTGATGAGCATAGCTTTCTTCCTTATAATATAATATCTCCCAGTGGTCTATAGAGAGGCTTGGACCTATGCATACTTATACCCCACTAATTGTATATAGCGCGCCATCTACAGTTTGTGGCCGGTGTCACTGGTTTATCTACATCCAGCAATCTATGCGCCCCCAGGTATCACTGGCTTATCTACATCCAGTGATCTATATATTATATCAGATTCCTTCCAAACAACATGCAAGGAAAGCACACACACATACAAACCTGCTTTATCACAGAATATTATCAGCTTATTATGGGTTGTTATTTTACCTGCAGGGACAAATTGACAAATGCACTACTGAAGAGAAATGGAACTCCCCTGTACTGTATACTTTATAGGTACATAAATAAGCTCATATATGCAAAGATGACCCTAAACCATTTGTTTTTATATATTGTCATTATATTATATACAAATACAATTCACAATTATTATTTCTTACCATGAATACATTGCATCATCATCTGGAAAACAAAAGAAAGAGAATACAGAACAAACAAGCCTTTTAAAACCTGGGTTCATTTTCCCACATTCTGAACATGATGAAATAAAGATGCAGGGATTTCCTATCCTGTCTAAACTGCACTACAGCTCCTTCATCCATGCGACCTTACACAGTGACCTCACTTCTACATATCTCCTTACCAAAAGTGTTTCTTTGAAGTCCCCCCACGCAACGTTGTTTCACTCGCCTCACAAAGACAGGCCCAGTCAGCACAAACGGCTCCTGTAATCTTGTGTGTCTGTGAAGCGCGGCGAGAAGCTCTCTAGCCTGCGCAGTGTGACACCTTGGACTTCTGTCTTCACAGCCCAGTCAGCCCGAACTAACTCTCCTCCCCCGTTTTTGCCATTAGCAAAACTCAGATCATTTCCATACTGACGTGGCATAACTTCAGACACTTTCCTCCAATCAGGTTAAAAGCATGTTTTCAACACCACCCTTCAGTTTTCTAACAATAATCTCATTGCTCTCTGAGCAACTGTTTCAATTTACTTCCTGCTGCACACACTTTCTGCTTTCTGCAAACTAACACAGAAAGAGAGAAGAAAAACAAATGCCAGTGTACATTTAAAAATGAATTATAGCAGTGCTACCAAAATATGTATTTTCACCTCATGAGACTACAATATAATGTTAGGGAGTTAGAATTAGTGTTTAGTAAATGTTAATTAAGTTAGTCAGTTATATGATTAATGTAGTCTCATATATAAGGCATCACAGAAAAATCGGTGCACTTTATTCTCTGCGGTTTCAAGCTGGGCTTGGCTGTGTTATAAATTCTGTACCTTGCATGCCACCAGCAACATATTCACATGTTATACTGGCAACACAAAAAAATATATATGTATGTGCCATATTACTGCTGGCAACAACAACAAATAAAAATGCCACTGCCTTTGCAACAAAACACCTAAAATGCCATCATATTTAGTACAATGCTATACATACCCTTACATATTCCCTCCTTTTCCGACAATTATGGCTACCCGAATCAACAATTGGAGGAAATTGTTATCCTTTTTTTCTTTCCATCATAGCAATTCGATAAACTGAACATTGAAATTTTCACAATACATCACTGTTCAATTATAATAAAAGTAAAATTCATCTCACCTGAGTTTATAAATCCTTATAAAATATTGTACACGTTTCTTTCCAGCTGAATTGTCCATGTGTATTCAAATATTTTTGTTCAATTGTGAAATCAATATTTTAAGTTACAATAACAAAACAACAAAATAAAATAAATGAATAAAACAAAGAACTAACATAACTAATTAAAATAATTTAATAAAACAATAACGTTGTGGATCTCCACCGCCCATACTTCCCGTCACATATGGGATAATCTTCTCCACTCACGACACTGCAGAATTAATTTCAAATTACCATTGTTCCATTAATGATATTCGCTTCTTTATTATCGCACCTCCAAGACGTCCTGATGAACAATTCTGTATCATTTGGTTCATCCGATGAAACTCTTTCATCCTGGCGCTCTTGGATTCTTTTCCAAAGAAGTCATCTCTTTGGGCATCCCAATTACTTTGTCTTCACCTCCATATTTCGGTCCAGAGGCTTTGCTTGAACTTCATCCCGTGGACTTCAGGACTCCATCATCTCTCGTGACCTCCGGTCCTGCGACCTCCTACCTCAAAATATAGGATAGTCGTTCTAAATGAAATAGAAAAGAAACAGATTAAGTACATAGCACAATATCAATTTCACCCTCTCTACCATAAAAAATAGCCCAAAACATTCCTCTTCATCCTGAAACTAAGCACATATTAGAGAGAAAACAAACATATACACAAAACACCATTACACATTAAAATATATTTCAACATTGTATCATAATAATTCAATCTGCTTCAGCCCTTTTTGTCAATGCTTATCATCTATGGTATTTTCATCTACTTTTATCTCTTTAATCTCTATAGGACCACAATTATTTTATTATTTCTATGATGTGTGATATTATGAACACAGTCACCGTGTCTTCCTTTCCATGTCTTCAGGGCGCTTAAGCTGTTTCTACTTGCTCAAGTCTCCTGATTTCATGTTTGGGATGACAGGGCTTGATTTGATTAACATGAACAAATTGCTCTGTTACCGTTTCACCCTCTGTCTTCAATATTTTGTAGACAACTGGAGACACCTTATCCACAATTTGAAAAGGCCCTTTCCAGGGCTCAAGACATTTAGAATTTTTATGTTTACCTTTTCCAAGATGAAATGTATATACCTGATCCCCTACATTACACTCTTTCACAGATGTCTTTCTATCATAATATGATTTTGCACTGTCAGCAGCTCTTTCCAAATTTCGCTGCACAAAAGCAAGTGCATGTTGTAAATGCTTCCTCAGTTCTTCTACATATTTGTGAACTGTAGATGCGCTTACAAGTGTCTGGTGTCTGTTCATGTGTCCTGTATAATAAATGTTGTGGCAGTACCATTTTCCATCCTGTCAACACCTCCTGAGGGCTGATTCCTGTTGCTTTGGCAGGAGTCAATCTGATTGCCATCAAAACCAGGGGCAATCGTAAATCCCAGCTGGAACCTTCCTCTGCTACAAATTTCTTTAATATCTCCACAACAGACCTGTTGCAACATTCAATATTCCCAGAAGAGGTGGGTTGGTATACAATATGCAGTTTCCTTTTCACCCCTAGTATCTGTCACACTTCACTCATTAAAGCGCTTGTAAAATGAATTCCTCTGTATGACTCTATTCTTTGTCCCAAATCTTGAAAATATATGATTTACCAGTAATGTAGCTGCGGTTTACGCACTACAATCTGGTGCAGGAATATACTCCATCCATTTTGACATCAAACAAACTGCGCTCAAGATATAACGGTTCCCCCTGCTCGAATATTTTACAGGCCCTACATAGTCTATTTGCAAATCTGACCATGGAAGGGTTAAGCCTCTTTTCATCAGCGGAGCTCTATGCATTGGTGAAGCGGGTTTAAATTGGGCACATACTAGGCACCCCATAGTATATAACTCCACATCTTGTGACATATGTGGCCAATAAGCATAAACTTTTAGCATCTCTAACGTTTTTTGTGAACTTCTGTGTCCTGTAGTTATTGCATCATGTGCATGGTGTAGCATTCGCCCTCTGAATGAAAGGGGTACCACCCACTGTATTTGATCTGTTATGAATTCCCTGATTATGAGTCCATCCTGTAGTCTAATTTGTTTTTTTATTCTTTAATAATACCCTCAACTCTTCTTTTCCTGTACAATTATTCTCAGTTAAAGGATTGTGTTTGGGGTCCATCAAATGATTATAACAGGTCCCCAAAATTGGATCATCTTTTTGTGCCTTAATCAGATCTTGATCTGGTGCATCATGACTCCATTGCACTACTGGTTGTTCTACCTCTTTTGGAGCCTTTGAGCGTGTAACTGCACATATCTCTATTAACCAATAAGTGTTCAATGGGTAGCAGCTCTCCCATCACAGCCCCAATTTTAGCTAAATGATCTGCTTTATCATTTCCCTCGTTATCTTCTGGAGATTTTAAATGTCCACACATTTTCCTCCAATATATTATTAAATCATTCTCTGACGCTAATTTATCTATAGCCTATATCATTTTTACATGCTTAAGGGGCTTTTTATTGCATGTAAGCATGCCTCTTGCTTTCCAGCCAGGCAAATATTCCACAAAGCTATTACATGCATAATCAGAAACAGTCACCAGGACAATTTCACTGAATGTATTATCAACTGCAGTAGTAATTGCTGTATAAATGGCTGTCAATTCTGCTACCTGACTACTCCTAGCTCCAATTCTCATCGCTATACTAAGAATCCCTTCACATTTCAAACAGACATTTCCGATTCCTGATACCAACTTTTTATTACTGTCATTTTCAATGTGAAAGGCACAACCATCAACATATACAGTTGGTACATTTGTGCATGTCTTTTCATCAAAAGCTTTGTGTAGTGATAGTTCAAACTTCTGCAAACTAGATTCTATCTCTACTTGGTCTGATACACATTCAGTTGCACAGTCATGTAAATCTGCTGATGCTTGAGCAACTGGACTCTTTTTATTTTGGCCATACCTCACTTCTACAGGAAAGCCTTGCAATGCCAATGTCCATGAAGTAATTCTGGACTGTGCTAGATTGCCTGACCTACACTTTTACTTTGTAAAAACTGCAATGGTTGATGATTCCTCTCAATGATGACCTTTTCTCCTTGAACAATGGGGGAGAAATGCTGCAACGCCCACACAGTGGTCAAAAGGGCCTTTTCACATTCACTGAATTTAATTTCAACTTGAGAAAATGACTTACTAGCATAAGCAATGGTTTTGTGGTTCAAATCATGTTTTTGAGATAGCACTGCCGATATACATTGTTCAGTGAATCCTATTTCTATAAAGAAATCCCTGTTTTTTTATGGGGTATGCTAAACATGGTGCCTTTATGAGACATTACTTTAATTTAGTAACTGCCTCAAATTGCTCCTTTTTCTATTTCCAGGGTGTATTCAGCGTCAACAGTTTAGTCAATGGTTGAGTAATTTCAGCATACTTTTCAATACATGTCCTGTTATATCCTGTCATTCCTAATCAACTTTTTAAACCTTTCACATTTCTAGGGTCTTTTAATTTCTGTATGGCCTCCACCTTTTTCTTTTGTCAGTTTAGTCCATGTTCAGTTACTTCATGGCCTAGGAAATTCACCTTTTTCTTGCACCATTGTGCTTCTGTAAAGATACTTTGGCACCCGCCTTTTGTAATTGGCCAAGTACATGTCTAATTTCATCAAAATGGCTTTTCAAGTTTTCATTTTTTATCAGGACATCATCCTCATAAACTATAATTCCTCTTTCCGCTGCACCAGGCATAGCCTTTCTAAAAAATATGCCAAATTCACTCCCACTATTAACGTACACGAATGGTGTTCTAGCCCATGCGTATTGCGTTTTATCAAATGAAAATGAAAACAAATTCTGAATATCCTCTGCCAGTGGCACACACCAATATCCAATTGTTAGATCTAAGGTAGTAAATACATTTGAGCCATACACCTGAGCAAGGCCTTGATCAATGAATGGCAGTGGCCATCAGGATACTGGTACTCTTTTATTTAATTCTCTCAAGTCTGCACACAGATGCCATTGACCATTTGGCTTTAACACATCCAAAATAGGAGTGTTGGATGTGCTATGAATGGGCCTGTTAATTCCCAGAGATTCCAAGTTTTTAATTATTACTGCCAATGACTCTAAACATGCCAGTGGTAATCTATATTGGCGCACAAACACTGGATTTCTACCACACCCCTCTGGTAATGTGGCAACATGTAAATTAGTGAGGCCGCAATCATATACCTCTTTAGCAAAAAACATCTTTAAATTCCATAAATATGTTCCTCAATTAATTTTTATCCTCATCACTATCACATGCATCTGCTAACAAAATCTGCTCTTCTACCATTTTTGAAAATTCTGGGTAATCCTCCGGTGGAGGAATCTCTGTTCTTTCTTCCAACTTTGTGGCTTTGTCTCTCTGTAACGCTACCACTTTTAAATATTTTGGCATATTATCCTCCAATTCAATGTGCTGATTCTCTATTTCATTTTCATTTAGGTCAAATACTATACAATTCTCTTGGTGACAGCACACTGTCACATTTGAATCATAAGGGTACACAGATTGAATTTTAAAGGTCCCTTGGGCTGAGAATCCAGATATTCTGGCAAGACACCCTGCACATCTCCATATCTCTCAGGGATATTTCCAATTACCATCTTATTGAAATCTGCAGTATAATGTGATTCTTGTATGGCCATTCCTAAGGAACAATTCTCTTCTACATGAATATCCTGACACCCTTTATTATTTACCATAATTTTGGCAGATCCTTCTCCAACATCTATGAATGAGGTGTATTCATAAAACAGGCCTTGTTGCTTCATGGATTCATTTAAGCTCACAGGATTCATTTAAGCACACAAATGCATCAGAATCTTTCATTTGCTGTACATTCTTGCACTTTAGTGTTATAGTAGCCTGCTTGGTGAATGCAGGAATGGTATCATCCTTCTTCACCTGTAATTCAATTGCATATGGGACCAGTTGTGCGCAATGATAAGCCTTTCTCTCGTCTTCAAAATCAGGTGCAGGCCCACCTAGCCGGGACCATATTTCTTGATTAAGGAAATCTAACACTATACACATTCTGTGCATGATATCATTGCCCATGTAAAAATCATTTTGTGTTCAACTCACTATCCACACACTGTGGTAAATGTTTTTTTTTGCCCAATATTAATCTTTAGCATGAATCTTCCGGCAAGTCGGTTTTCAAAGTCTGGATTGTCCAAACCAGAGACATATTGGTTTTTAATTCTAAATTTTGGGATCTCCTCCCTCTCCATTATTTTTTGCAGTAATTTATCATTAATAAAACTCCTTTCCTGTTCAAGCGCCAAGGTAGCTTTTATCACTTTAGAATGGTCATTTATACCAATGTGAATCCATGGCTGCTCATCTTCCATGTGTATTTCAGCAAGAGTGGTAATGTGTTTTTCTGTGTCTGTTTTAGGAATAGTCCTGTTTGTATTTCTTTTCTTTTAAATAGAAGCGCAATGTGTGTTCATCTATTTCAGTTTGCCATTTCTTTCTGGGATCCAAATAAATCTGCACATATTGTTTTTCTTTTTCATTTTACAGTTTATCCTGACACATCAAAATAACAGTGATGCTAGGTACACAGCTATTCTGGAGGTATACCTCCACTGCATCATTTGTTTTGGGTACGGTGTGGCATTCATTTATACTGCTGTTTTGTAATTTTATTTTCTTAGGTCTCAATGGTTTTTTGGTTAAGGACCACAGTACTCCATTCACCCGATCTATGAGAGGAGACAATCTTTTTAGGCAATCTGTCCCCATCAAAAATGAAATTTCACAAATAGATGTGATCAACACTTCTTGTTTCATTCTATGTTTTTCTATCTTTATGTCAATCTCAGTGACACCCACAATAGGCACCTCCTCACTGTTAAAGTTATGCACTGGGCCTTCACTCCGCCTCACTGTGATCTGGTAATGTGGAGATCTCCCTTCATTGATACTTTTTACCAATTCTTTGGACATAATTGTGGCCTGTGTGCCGGTGTCAATCATGGCAAAAGTATTGCATTTTTCTTCCACAGTGATGGGAGCATAATACCTGTCTTCAACTTCCTCTAATACACACAAAAAGTGTGAATTCTTACTGATTTCAGGACTCACCTTTATCAGACCTTTTTCAATCTTGGCTAAGCAAATTGGTAAATGGAAAAACATTTTACCTCCTTTTTGTCCATTTCTGTTTGAGAAACCTTACTCATTTCCCCATTCTAAGAGGTCCTTTGGAGTGTGGCCACTGTTCGCCCTTCCACCCGGGAATCATCAGAGTTCAACTACAATTCTCCAACGGAATATGCATAGAAACATTACTTGGCAATTTGTCATTTTCTAATTTTGGGCATTGGTGGATATTTGACATGGAATCATGCTTTTTAACTTCCTCAAATATCTGTGGCTCAAAGAACTCTTCAGGTGATTGATTTGTACCCTCCTTTTGAGTACTTATTCTTTTTGCCTGTATTTGGTTAGCGTTTTTATTGTCTAGGAAAAGCGTTCTAGCATCCCCACTTACTCCCTGTTCAATTGCATTACCCATGCATGAGTTGTCTTTCTTCAATCTGTCCCTTTGTTCTTTTGGAATTTCATGTTTTTCTTTTTCATTTGTACAAATCTCCAACGTTTGATTTAACTCCAGTTTAAACCAAACTTCTTTTTTAAATGTGTTTGCAATTTCTGTCACATTTTCATTTGCCGGTATTTTTGTTTTTAAATCATTAGGCATCTCAGAGTCATTATACAAAATCAAATCAGGGCAATCTGTCTTTTTAGCATTACAGGTATCATTAATTTTTACTCACTTATCAGAAGTCACCCGATCATTACTTTGGCCTTCTGCCCCCTCCTTTGATGACTGTTTTTGTGCCGTACAGAGCTTTCCTATTTGTTCAGCCAACATTTTCACTTGGGCCACGAGACACTGGAATCTTTCCATCTCTCTAGAATCTTCTCTCTGTGGCCTAGGTCGATATTGGTTGTTTTCCCCCTGATTGAATATATTCTGATATCTCTCAGGAGAATGATTTCTATTGGGGTAGTTTCTGAACTCTTGATTCATATGTGGAGGCGAGCAGGGTGCACCTATCCTTTGGTTGTAGTCCCCTGGTGATGGTGATTCATTGTATTGATGTAGGGCATAATTCATACTTGCCTCATGTCCTGTCTCTCATTTTGTGAGTATTGTCCTCTATGCTGATTCCCAATTTCAGTAAATCGATCCACGTATCAGGGTCTATCCTGATAACATATATCATGGTGTTAGGATCAAATCTGCTTTGTGTCCCCAATGTCTGGTAGGGACCATTATTTATTTTATCCTGACTTGACTTTGTCTCTGATTATTGTTCATACCTGACATATCAGGGTGATATCCTGCTCGGGGTCTGTCCCCTAAGTACCTAGGGCTAATGTAGCTCTCCCTATTACTGGGATCATGTTATTGAAACATTGGTGCAGGGAGTGACAACCTCTGTTGATTACCCCTTTGTTCAGGTGTCACATTATTTTTACCTGGACTTTGAGCGGGCTCAAGGGACATTTTGGCTGACCTGATCTCCATCACTGTTGCTGAGGATTCTTTAGCTTTTGGACTAGTGTCTTTCATTTTATCACTCTCTCTACCCTGACAATTTAGCACCTCATATAGTTCTGTACTTTGGTGCACAATCCATTCAAGGGACTTGTCACGGTCAAATTCAGTGACTAACTGTGACATGATGTCTTTCTGTAGCCCATAAAAGTAGGCAGTTTTAACTTCATTGGAATTGGGGTCAAAAGATACATCAAAGCGAAAAAATCTCTTTATAAGTCTTGCAAAAATTGGCGAGGGGATGTATTAGACCCAGCCATTATTGTGTAAGCTACTTTCATCACCTCCTGTACTGATTGTAAAGGAGAGAAATGCTGTCTAATTTCTTTTTCAAACGCTGCCATGTCATGTTCTGCTGTTCATTTAATCCCCTAATGATACTGGCTGTGGGAGCGTCCAAAGTTAATTGAAAGTATTGTCTATATTGTTATATAGGTATCTGGAGGGCTTTAAATATGTCATGCACCGCTTCTAAGTGGTTCTCAATACAGCACTCCCCTCCATTTTTACATGGTTTGATTAGAGCCTTGATTGATTTCATTATCTTAATAGGGCTACTCGCTGCTATGCATGGAATTGCACTACTTTGTGATTCAACCCTTGTTTCAGGCATATGGGATTGGTGGTGGCCCCCAATGAGTGTGTGTCGAATCCCCCAAGGGCGCTGCAACCAAGTTCAGTCACCGGCCCAGCCACTGGGGCACTAGTTCTCTGTGCAGAAATAGAATTCACCTCAACTCCATTGAATGTGGTGCCCTGTCGTCAGTCCTGGGACCTGGAAATGCATATTCGCTCTTCCAAATCCTTGCACTTTTTAAGGAGCCTATCTGCCTCCTTACGCAAATAGTTGTTTTCATCACTCATCTTGTTAATTACCTCTTGCATATCGCTCATTTACATTTGGCATTCATTGTATTCTTTGTCTCTCTTGTCTCTTTCTTGAAATATTTTAACCATTTCCTGTTCAGCATTTTGAAGATCACTTTCTTTCTCAAAATGTACTTTTTGTAAAATCTGCATTTCCAAAACAACTTCATCCTTATCTTGTCTAATATGATCTACCAACGCTTTCAAGTGTTTAAATTCTTGTTTACTATCCTCAAACTGATTCTTTCTTTGGGACAATTGAATGTAGAGATGTTTTACATTTTGACTGCATGTCCTTTTGACATACCTCTAGCTCTGCTCTTAATTTTTCCTCTTGTTCACTAGTCCATCTAGTTCAATCTTTAACCTGCTAATCAGCTTGGCATCATTTTCTTGCATTCGCAGCAACCTATTTAAAATGAACCATGTCTTGGCACATAGCCGTATCAGACAATCTTTCTCTGCATGTTTATCAGCAGCATTTAATAATCTCAACAGACAGACCTGAATTATGCTATCTTCTGCAAAAATGCTGTCTAATGGTTCTTTCTGCACTTCACCATATATGCGGTCATGCCATTCTGTGTTATTATTTGATGAGCATGTCCCACTTGCATATAGCTTTGTCTCCAGATATTGCACTAACTCTGGGAATGTGGCCTCCATTTGAGACATTCTGAAATTCACTTCTAGTGTCACACTGCTCTCATAAAATGGGTTCCCTTTAATGCACGTATGGTAGTGTGAGACACACTTGCCACGCCCAGTAGGCTCTCTAGAGCCACTTTTCCGGCCAACGCACGATTATCTGTATGACAACATGTCTTATTGGGGTAAATTTGGGGTTTGGCGGTATTTTCTTACTGTAAAAATGTCAGCGGTAATTTGGTGGTAAATTAGTCTTGCGTTTACATTGGATATCTAGTGATGAGCATAGCTGTCTTCCTCCCAGTGGTCTATAGAGAGCGTTGGACCTATGCAAAGTTATGCCCCACTAATTTTATATAGGGCGCCATTTACAGTTTGTGGCTGGTATCACTGGTTTATCTACATCCAGCAATCTACGCGCCCCCAGGTATCACTGGCTTATCTACATCCAGTGATCTATATATTATATCAGATTCCTTCCAAACAACATGCATGGAAGGTGCACACACACAAAGACCTGCTTTATCACTGAATATTATCAGCTTATTCTGGCTTGTTATGTTACCTGCAGGGACAAATTGACAAATGCACTACTGAAGAGAAATGGACCTCCCTTGTACTGTATACTTTATAGGTGCATAAATAAGTTCATAGATGCAAAGATGACACTAAACCATTTGTTTTTATATACTCTCATTACATTGTAGATCATCATCTGGAAAACTAAAGAAGGAGAATACAGAACAAGCAAGCCTTTTAAAACCTGGGTTCATTTTCCCACATTCTGAATATGACAAAATAAAGATGCAGGGATTTCCTATCCTGACTATACTGCACTACAGCTCAGTCATCCATGCGACCTTACAGAGTGACCTTACTTGTACATATCTCCTTACCAAAAGTGTTCCTTTGAAGTCCCCCCACGTGACCTTGTTTCACTCGCCTCACAAAGACAGGCCCAGTCAGCACAAACGGCTCCTGTAATCTTGTGTGCCTGGGAAGCCCAGCGAGAAACTCTCTAGCCAGCACACTGTGACACCTTGGACTTCTGTCTTCACAGCCCAGTCAGCCCGAACTAACTCTCCTCCTCCATTTTTGCCATTAGCAAAACTCTGATTGTTTCCATATTGACGTGGCATAACTTCAGACACTTTCCTCCAATCAAGTTAAAAGCATGTTTTCAACACCACCCTTTAGTTTTCTAACAATAAGCTCCTTGCTCTCTGAGCAACTGTTTCAATGTATTCCCTGCTGCGCATACTTTCTGCTTTCTGCAAACTAACACAGAAAGAGAGAAGAAAAAACAATGCCAGTGTATATTTATAGCAGTGCTACCAATATATGTATTTTCACCTCATTTTGCACATGAGACTACATTATAATGTTAGGGAGTTAGAATTAGTGTTTAGAAAAATTGGTGCACTTTATTCTCTGCAGTTTCAAGCTGGGCTTGGCTGTGTTATAAATTCTTTACCTTGCATGCCACCAGAAACATATTCACCTGTCATACTGGCAACACAAAAAAATGTATGTGTGTGCCATATTACTGCTGGCAACAACAACAAAAAATGCCACTGCCTTTGCAACAAAACACCATAAAATGCCATCATATTTAGTACAATGCTTTATATACCCTTAGAGGTTTATAATTCTTTATATATGTTAAAAGATTAATTATTAATAACTTAAACACAGTGATGTAACATCATGAAACATTTTCACTCATAAAAGCCTATGGAATTCACAGAAAAACTTCTGTTAAAGGGACTTTATGGTTAAGTTGCACTAATAAAACCTATGAAATTCAGTAAAAAAATGTTGTTAAAGGGACGTTATGGTTATGTTGCACTAATTAAAACATATGAATGATATTATTTGTGATGTCATATTTGATTTCCAGGTTGTTAGTGTTAGCGGTTCAGGGCGGATGTGTAAGTTATGGTTGCATAGCTAACCATAACTGGCACATTTCTTGGGTTTTTCGATTTTGCTTTAACCATAACATCCCTTTAACAATATTATTTCACTGAATTTGTTGTTTCATTGCATTTAATGGGTTTTTATTCGTGCAACTTAACCATAATGTCCCTTTAACAATGATTTTTCAGTGAATTTTATGGGTCTTTACCAGTGCACCCTAATTTGCTGCAACTTACTAATATCATACTTACCCCAATGTAGCAACATTTTTCTCCAATTTAGAACATTTTTAACACTTCTATATACTTTTTGCAATTTATTCCACAGTTTTTTGTTAGCTGCCGTTCGTGAACATCTGACTTCATTGCAGACTTTTCAAACAGTGTCACATGACCACAGGCTCATGGACAACATGATGACATGTCTGCGAATGCGTCTGCACTTCGCGAACGTGTCCATGGTTTGTGAGCAGTTCAGGTCTGCATATTCTGCTGATCTAGGAACTTTGAAACTCAAATTGTACCCTTGTACCAGCTCCTACACCTAATCTTACTAATTGTTTTTACAATTCATCTTAAAAATGTCATCAGCTATTGACATCCCTCCTCCCCAAGAGCCACCGCCACAAGCAGTTGGAGGACCTGCACAATGAAAGAAGTGCAATACTTCAAAAGCCAATCAAGAAGACCAGGAAGATAAGTAGAAGGAGATAAGTAGAAGGAGTGCCCACCTCTTACACCCAGACAGAATCATGGTTGTGGCAGTTCCCTACCACTGTTGGAAATGTACGTTGCACTCAGTCGCGAACAACCTGGGCAGTACACCTATGGGACCACCTCAATGCGGTGCCACTCCAAATCCAACCACTGTAATTCTTCCTCTACCTCATCATCCTCAACCAATGCTGTAATCACAAAGACTACTTCTGTGGACCATACAATCCCACCAGCTACCTTGCAAGTGATAAAATAGGCTGTTGATCCATACCTTTTAAAAAGCAACAGTACGCTGTATCTACTGCAACACACCACTTTGTAGGGGAGAGCAATTTCAAAGTGCTTTTGAAGCTGTACTCAAGGAGCATGAGACACATTACACTCTACCTTAGATTTAACACATGTGCAACATCTTATCCAGTCCACCTGTCACTCAATATGTGTGGTTGGTGCCTGATTTCCCTCCCCACCTTCTTTTCTGGCCTCTACTGCAAAATATATCTTTTTTAAACATAAGGAATCATCTTTCATAGTTAAAATTAGAACTCCAACATTCCCATTAGCATGTTCTACTATGTGAATGGAAAAATTGACAATTGTATACTAGAGAAAAAAAGCACAGAAACACATTTCTGTCCAAAATTCTTCTTTCTAATATACAATAAACACAATAATATATTGCCAGTCTCTGCAATCCCCTTTCAAGCCTGTGCCTTATTGGAAAACCTGGATTGCACTTGCACACCATCACACAAAACAGCCATTCTACTCTTTTTACTGTTATGTTTGTAACACTCCCTCATTACCTGCTTTAAACCATTGACACATAAATCCACAAATCACTTAAAAAAACATATAGCCTATCAACATATTAAACTTCCACACACCAACTGGCACTTATCAAGTTCTACAAATCATTTACATCTATATTCCCCATATGTATACCAAAATATTGTGCATAGTGCTCCTATATATACACTTATGCATTGTGCAGTGACAGAAGTGTATAAATAAAAGGGACAGTACAGACAGACAAGTGCTCATGGGAGCCCGGGAGGGAAGTACCAAAAGATCCCAATATGGGAGGCCAATAGCTAACTGCTTGGACAGAGGAGTCCCAAGGGTGGGGTACATCTTAACTGTAAAGTTACTTTAACAAAGTTTGTTCTGTCAATTGAATAGGTTTTTATAAGTAAAATTGTTCCATAATGTTACATCACTGTTTATAAGTTAGTAATGATTCCTCTTTTAAGATACATGAAACAGCTATGAACCTTATTTAACAAACATATTTGTTTGCAACACATACTTATGTGAGTCAATATTAGGAGAGCATACCCCAATAGGGAAATCAAAGTAAACATTTGTCCTTGCCGAAGGCCAGGCCCTCTGCCCATGGCAGAAACGTTTTCTCACTATTTTTTGTACTTACGTTTTGAAAAATTTCATAAATTAAAGCACATGACATAATTCCAAAAGCATCGTTTCAGGTCCATGCTGATGCTCTTCGCACAACTTTGCTGCAATCCCATCCAGCACTCGCAAGCCAATTTTCTTTTCCCATTTAAATGTACAGTTTTGCCCATGCTGCATGCCCCAATAAGTAAATCAAAGTAGACATTCGTCCTTGCTGAGGGTCAAGGCCAATGTCCATGCACCACATTTATATCACTATTTTTTGTACATTCATTTCCACACTTTCAAAAAATAAAACACAGGACAGATTTGCAAAAACATCCTTTGGGGTCCTTGCTGATGCTCCTCTCACAAGTTTGCTGAAATCCTGTCCAGCACTCAGGACTGCAGCCAAAATCGGAACGTTTTTTCAACCTAGAGCTTCAGCCATGTCACATACCCCAATAAGTAACTCAGAGTAGGCATTCATCCTTGCTGAGGGCCAGGCCCATTGTCCATGCACCAAACTTATAGCTCTATTTTTTGTGCTTACATTTGGGCACTGTTGAAAAATAAAACACAAAACAGACTTGCAAAACCATGCTTTCAGGTCCTGGGTGATGCTCCTCACACAGGTTTTTTGTCATTCAGTATAGCACTTCAGGCTGCAGCTGCAAGCAAAAACATTTATTCCCGTTCAAACCTAGTGTTCGGCTATGCTGCCTACCCCAATAATCAAAAGTACACGATTATCTCAAGTAATTGCAGGGCTGAGGAAAAGGTAGATCACTGCAATTTAAGCATAACTACAGGGCCGCTGCCGCAGGCCCTGTAATATATATATATATATATATATATATATATATATATATATATATATATATATATATATATATATATATATATAGTGTCCCATATGGGGAGTTCATAAGGCTCAGAAGAAATAACAGCACATTAGAGGTGTTTGACTCAGAAAGCAAAATTACAGCTCAAGGTTTCAAACGTCAAATGTACCCAAAGCAAGTGATAGAGAGGGACTATCTCAAAGCAAGATCAAAAGAGAGACTGAGCCTCCTATCAGGACCAAGCAAGAAATCCAACGTAGGCACAGAAACAGAGAGTGCATGCCTCATCCTCACTTTTAACACCCAAGTGTCATCCATTAAACAAATTATACATAAGTATTGGCAAATCCTCATGGTGGATAGGGACCTATGCACCAGTTTGAAGAATAGGCCCGAAATAACATACAGAAGAAATCGGTCTATTAAGGATACCCTTGTTCAAATTTATATGTCGAAATTTGAAGAAAGCAGCAAAAAGAATTGGTTAAGAAACACTAAGAAGGGTTTTCACAAATGTACACGTTGCAATATGTGCAAATATGCAAATAACTGCAATTCCTTTAAACATCCCGTCACAGGACAAATGGTCAATATTAAGACCATAATTCCATCAGAACAACTGATTGCCAGCAGCAGTGTTCTGTACAGGGATTGTCCGATATACATTGTTTTTATTCTATTTTTTTATATTCACATTTTAACTTGGTGGTTGTTTCTTTGGATATTGCACTTTAGTTTGAGGTTGACAAGTGTGGAAAGCTTTTTGGCCAAGTTTATCGGTGTGAAGGCTATTGGCAATATGTTAAAATGACAATACAAAATAGAGCGGATA